>NC_136062.1:449417535-450906704 GCF_964261635.1 Lissotriton helveticus
TCTCTCTCTCTCTCTTTCTCTCTCTCTCTCTTCTCTCTGTCTCTCTCTCTCTCTCTCTCTCTTCTCTCTGTCTCTCTCTCTCTCTCCGTCTCTCTCTCTCTCCCTCTCTCTCTTCCTCTCTCTCTCGCTCTCTCTCTCTTTCTCTCTCTCTTTCTCTCTCTCTCTCTCTCTTCCTCTCTCTCTCTTCCTCTCTCTCTCTCTCTTTCTCTCTCTCTCTCCCTCTCCCTCTCTCTCTTCCTCTCTATCTCTTATGACTTTTATTCTCGGTGGAAGGCTAGAAAGTCTGACCCGTACATGGCTGACTGACTCAGGGCCCCTGAGACCCAACTGCCAAGCCAAGAATGAAACACCCCCTCTGGTGCAAAGACTCCTAGCTAGGTTGGCACTATATATATAGTCATATTAATGCTTAAGCCACACATATGGTGCAGGTGAGAAAAGCAAAATGGAGGGCGCAGGTGGGAAGAACCAACATGGTGGGCGAGGGTGGGAGCAACACGGAAGATAGGGTAACTGCACAAGGGCAAAAGAGAGGAAGGCAGAACGTGGGGGCAGAAACACATCAATGAAACAGAAGAATGTGGAGCTGTGAGGGGAAAAACAAGAACAAGAGAGAAGAATGAGGGGAGAGAAACATATTGGCAGAAGAGAGCAATATGAGCGTAGGTGTGCATGCACCCTCATGGAGTGCATGGAGTGCTCAGACAGAAAGTAAAAAGTAGTTTCCTAAAAGTGTGTAGTGGAAGGACACACGTAAACAGGCTATGCTCCCAGGCAGGGGCAGATACAAGATGGACAAGACAAGCCATTGAATAAGAAAGCAAAGGACACTGACAATAATGTCAACCAATGGTAAAGAGTCTGTGGGCTTTAAGCCCACTCTCAGCTGACAATAGGTCTTTTGCTCAATACGTCTGGTACTTTAGACCTAAAAATTTAAGCCAAATGCTCTACATTATATTCATGCGACATTTCTGTAGATGGCTTCTGCAGAGAGACATATAAGGGACCTAAAGAGAGAGACAATTTTGGGTCCTACCGAGAGACGTATATGGGTCCTGCAGAGCGAGGTATATAGGTCCTGCAGTGAGACATACATGGCTCCTATGGAGAGAAGTATATGGATCCTTAAGAGAGGAGCAAGGAGATCATGCAAAGATGCATAGATGGGTCCTGCAGCTTGGAGTATATGCGTTCAGCAGAGAGGTGACTATTGAGCCTGCTGAGAGACATGAGGGGAGAGAAACATATTGGCAAATGTTCTACATTACATTCATGCGACATTTCTGTAGATGGCTTCTGCCATGAGGTCTACAGAGTTCAGTTCAGTTCAGTTCAAGAAAAACTTTATTTGGTTATCACAACCATAAAGCATAATACTAAAGATAAATTACTTGTTTAAAAATCAACTTCAGTAATTTAAAACTAAATTATATTAAAAACCTTTAAAATAAAGTTTTTACAATTCATCCATATTTCCAACTCTTTTATAGCCTAGTACATTTTGTTTTGTTTACTTTACATAAGAGGTTGTCAATCAAGGTAAGAAACGTAACCTCTCGACAGATAAGAATAGTTGATGCACCCCCCAACCAGCAAGGCACAGTTTGTCTACAAGTATGTATGTTAAGATCATTTAAAATTGGTTTTAAGAGTCTCATTCTTGCTAATTTCACTTAGGGCAAACGCACATCAGGTGACGTAAAGATTCAGTGTGGTATCCACATAAAAGGCAGTTTTTGTTTGGGAATTTTCCTTTCCATGATTGTCATAAATCCTTGGTTTCCAAAACGACACATCATAAAACTCTCTTTTAAAAACAATCGAAAATGTGCCTCCAAATAAGCTTGCGGTTTCGGTTTAACATTAGAGTTAATAACTGACCAAGAGTGTTTGCGTTTTACCAATGCTCTTTTATCTTCGACAAGGGACAGGTTTTTTGCAGCACTATTACACGCCTTATAGAATGCCACCCTTTCCATCTTACTATCCCATGCCTCTTGTATGTCTAGTGTAGTTAATGCTGAACGTAAATATTCGCCCCATGAGTTCGATTTTTGCGAAACAAACTGAGCCTTTATTTCGGACCAGCAAAGGCTGTTCAGAGAACCAGGATCTGCTGCATGGAGTTTCCAGCATAATTTTATAAAAAATGATTGTTCCTGATGTTGTAGACCGAATTCCAGACGGATCTGTGCAAGTGATGCACTTTTTGGAAGGGTAAAAACGGTTTTATACACCTTTGTCTGTAGTTTGTTTAAAACTTCAAATTCCCGGCCGTGCCATATTACCAAACCATATGCAAGTGCAGGAATTAATTGTGAGGCCATTACTTTCAAAAGATGACTATATAAAGGGCAACTCAGTTTTTGTTTCAGTTGTTTATAAGCACAGATTAGTGATTGTGCCTTTGCTTTTATTGCTCTTCTCTGTTCAGTGAATGACATTCCTTGACCCAAATGTATCACCAAGTACTTATATGAACTGACTTCCTCTATTTGTTCCTTTTTGGAAAACCACCTGCGTTTTTCTGGGCTAAGGCCTGTAATTGCACAACTTTTTAATTTTTTTTTATTCATCTCTAGCCCTTGCTCATCAAAGTATGTAATTAGGTGGTTAATAACTCTTTGTAAGCCGATCAAAGTTTAGCTTAAGACCACAATATCGTCTGCATATTGCAGGTTCTGTAATTGGTCTTCTGCCAACTTTGGAGGAAGTCCATTTATATTTGACAAATAAACTTGCAAGTCGGCAAGGTACAAGTTAAAAAGACTTGGGGCCAAAACTCAACCCTGTTTCAGGCCATTGTGAATGTTTATTTTGGAAGATAAGATGCTACCGCCTCCCAACTTCACCCTTGCCCAAGTTAGGGTGTGAAGGGCTACTATGGCGTTGATTAATTGTTGTGGAAGGCCCCATTCTTTTAGTTTCATCCAAAGTCATTCTCTTGGTACTCTGTCAAAAGCAGATTTAAGATCTATAAAACATACAAAAAGTCCTATGTTCTTTAGTGCGGCTTTTCCCGTAAGTATTGCTAATGGCTCACTGGTTAGAGGCAGCAGACCTGTAAGCAGAGAACGGCCCGGGACCAGGGTTCAATTCCTGACGCGGCAGGGTCTGGACCAGGGTCAACGGACTAGATAATTCTCGCCTCAGTCCCTACTCTAACCAGGGAACACACTCGGCAACTCTGGGCATTAAGCTTGCCTCATCTCTACAACGGCCCCCCACAGACGCTGGGGATGCCTGGTTTCACCCTGGAGATACCCAGAAAGGGACCATCTCACAGGGAAAACCAGGACGGGTTCCCCAGCGGTCTACAGCGCCAGGACACTCGGGTAGAGTAACAGTGCGCTTTACAAGAATTTTACATTTACATTTTAATGCGGCCAAGTTTGTGATCGTGCCCATTCCTTGTATATGGGGCCTGCCATCCTGAGTTTAAAGTAAGAGGAGAATTAGCCGGTAGGGGGGCTTCCTCACAGGACCATGGGCTTCAGCTACCGGTAATCTACCACTGGGTTGCCTTCTGGTTATCACAGTGCTGCTCTGCTGCTCCTGGTCTCAGGGGCCATGAAGGTACAGGCAGTAACTAGGAGTATACTGGGTCCAGGGGCTACGAAGGTAGCAGCAGTTACCGGACTTATACTGGGCCCAGGGACCATGAAGGTAGCGGTAGTAACCAGAAGTAAACTGGGCCCATGGGCCATGAAGGTAGCGGCAGTAACCGGAAGTGTACTGGGCCTAGGAGCCATGAAGGTAGCGGCAGTAACCGGAAGTGTACTGGGCCAAGGGGCCATGAAGGTAGCGGCAGTAACCGGAAGTGTACTGGGCCCAGGGGCCATGAAGGTAGCGGCAGTAACCGGAAGTGTACTGGGCCCAGGGGCCATGAAGGTAGCGGCAGTAACCGGTTGTATACTGGCCTTTAAGAGCCATTTCACTTTCTAGAGTTTCCACGTTTATCTCTCCCTGTGGACCCCTCTGCAGCAAGCTGAGACTGTTGAGGGACTGGGGCACGGGGACACCTGTATGTTGCCATCTGGGGCAAAGAGTTGGTGGTGTTCTGGTGAATTGACGTCAGTAGCAGGCCGGTGGTTAGTGTAGACCAGTATTGGTCCGGCGCATGTCAGACCCTACACCCGGCGGATTCTGCCCTTCTAGGACGCAAACATCTGGGGATTCTGCAATGAAACAGGCTTGAGTCCAAGACAGCGCCAGTAGCCTCAGGTGGTGGCTCCAGCACTCGTGTCTGGGGCCTGGACCAGTCTTTCATCATCAGACTTTGACCCAGAGCTTGAGAGAGGAAGGCAGAAATGGAAGGATGCGCCATATTGGAAAACAGTGACAGAGTGGAAGGAGGGATGAAAAAGAAACTGCAAGAGTGACAAAAAGAGACAAGAAGTGTAGGGTGGTGGAAGCAAGAGGAATGAGGAGGAATCAAGCCCAGGCAGCCTTTGTGTTCAGGAGATGAGACAGGAAGTGTGGGGAGGTGGAACAAAGAGACATGAGGTAGAATGAAGACCAGGCGGTACCAGTGCTGGTGAGATAAAGAGGCAGGAAGTGTAGGGTGGTGGAAGAAAGAGGCCTGAGGTGGAATCAAGACCAGGCGGTACCAGTGCTGGTGAGATAAAGAGGCAGGAAGTGTAGGGTGGTGTAAGAAAGAGACATTATTTATTTATTTTATTTTGATTTTTGGAATTTTTAATGCGCAACTAATACCCTTGGGTGTCTAGGCGCAGTGAGATACTCTGGGATGCACAAAATTCAAAGCGTGAACTTATTGGTTGAATAGCCATGTCTTCAAGGCCTTGCGAAAGGCAATGAGTGTTGGTGCTGTTTTAATATACAAGGGGAGTGTGTTCCACAGTTTGGGAGTTGTTACCAGGAAACGTCTATCTCCCCATGTGGCCGTTCTTGTGCGGGGGACATGCAATAAACAGCTTGCCGCTGATCTTAGATCCTTTCCAGGTATGTACACCTGAAAAGCTTCCTTTAGGAATTTCGGTCCAGTCTGATGAATGGCCTTATAGGCGATACAGAGCGCCTTAAATTTGATTCTGCTCTCCACCCTTAGCCAGTGTAGATGGCGTATGGCTACTGAAGTGGGGTGTCGCCAGATATGAGGTGGAATCAAGACCAGGCAGTACCAGTGCTGGTGAGATAAAGAGGCAGGAAGTGTAGGGTGGTGGAAGAAAGAGGCCTGAGGTGGAATCAAGACCAGGCAGCACCAGTGGTGGTGAAATAAAGAGGCAGGAAGTGTAGGGTGGTGTAAGAAAGAGGCCTGAGGTGGAATCAAGACCAGGCAGTACCAGTGCTGGTGAGATAAAGAGGCGGGAAGTGTAGGGTGGTGTAAGAAAGAGGCCTGAGGTGGAATCAAGACCAGGCGGTACCAGTGCTGGTGAGATAAAGAGGCAGGAAGTGTAGGGTGGTGTAAGAAAGAGGCCTGAGGTGGAATCACGACCAGGCAGTACCAGTGCTGGTGAGATAAAGAGGCAGGAAGTGTAGGGTGGTGTAAGAAAGAGGCCTGAGGTGGAATCAAGACCAGGCAGTACCAGTGCTGGTGAGATAAAGAGGCAGGAAGTGTCGGGTGGTGGAAGAAAGAGCCATGAGGTGGAATCAAGACCAGGCGGTACCAGTGCTGGTGAGATAAAGAGACAAGAAGTGTAGGGTGGTGGAAGAAAGAGGCCTGAGGTGGAATCAAGACCAGGCGGTACCAGTGCTGGTGAGATAAAGAGACAAGAAGTGTAGGGTGGTGGAAGCAAGAGGTATGAGGAGGAATGAAGACAAGGCAGCTCTGGTGTTCACGAGATAAGGAGACAGGAAATGTAGGGAGGTGGAAGAAAGAGACATGAGGTAGAATCAAGACCAGGCAGTACTAAAGAGGCAGGAAGTGTAGGGTGGTGTAAGAAAGAGGCCTGAGGTGGAATCAAGACCAGGCAGTACCAGTGCTGGTGAGTGTTAGAAAGGCGACCCTGGGGGAGGCAGAAGATGTCTGACTGACCACCCCTAGGTCCACCTCTCCGTCGAGACGTAGCCGAGCGTTACCGAGAGGCCTCCTGGGTGAGGGCCCTCTCCTAGGATCGTACAGCAGAGTAATCACAACACTACAAACGGACATCACACAGGAGGTCAAGTTCTTAAGCTTTTATAAGGAATACGGGTTGCGGATTCTTGGCAGTATATACAGGCGGATCGAGGGATCCATAAAGTCTCGAAAGGGGGGCGAGGTAGCGGGACAGTCTCGTTTTTGGGGGGAGGAAGGGATACCCTGCGCACAGCTCTCAATCCTCGAGCTGGGGGGTTCCGAGAGGTTCGAGCCGCGGCCGTGCCAGCAGGCTTACCGGATGGTTCAGCAAGGTAGGCCGCGGCAGCGCCAGCAGGCTCTCAGATGGTTCAGCAAGGTAGGCCGCGGCAGCGCCAGCAGGCTCTCAGATGGTTCAGCAAGGTAGGCCGCGGCAGCGCCAGCAGGCTCTCAGATGGTTCAGCAAGGTAGGCCGCGGCAGCGCCAGCAGGCTCTCAGATGGTTCAGCAAGGTAGGCCGCGGCAGCGCCAGCCGGCTCTCAGACGGTCAACGGGTTACAGGAAGGATGAGTTCGTCTGGTGTCGGCCGTGACAGCGTCAGTAGGGCTTCCAGTCCAGGATACAACTGACGTCCTACTCCGGGCTGGCCCAGATATAGGACGGCGGTCCTTTGATGTCCGGACCCTCTCGCCTGGGGGTTTAGAGGGGCCGGGATGGTGGTGTCCAGACACCCAGCAGGGGGGTGGAGCCAGCGCCCAGGGAGGCCGGAGGGCGATCGATACCAGGCGTCCGGGGACGGCTGGAGGGCCATCGAAACTCCTCTCCCTCCGGGATCTGTCGAGTGGCCACTCGACCACCTGGGAGGATCTTGGTGCCTCGATGTCGGGGCTTCGCTGGGGCCTGGGCCTGGGCCGAGGCCACGTGGTCGTGACGTGGGGGACCCAAGATGGAGTCTGGCACGGCCTCGTGCTTAGGTCGTGATGGGCCTACGCCGGAGCCAGGTTGGTGAGGGGGATCCGGGATGGCAGCCGGATCGGTGGTGTTGGGGAGTGCGGGGTCGGGCCGAAGGGGCCGCCCGAGGTTCGGAGGAGGGCTGGTGTCGTCTGGGGCCCGCCAGGCGGGAGGGGTAGGACCACGCCATGAGGCCGGGTCCAACACGCGTCCCCCCCAGCTGAAGGCAGGGGAGAGTCACCCATCTTCTTGGGGATTCTCCTCGCCGAGGCGGAAGAATCTGGACAGGCCGTCAGCATTGGCGTGGTCGTTGCCGGGGCGATGCTCCACAGTGAAGTCCATCCCCTGCAGAGAAATGGACCAGCGCAGCAGTTTCGGGTTCTCTCCCCGCATCTGCATTAACCACCGCAGGGGCTGGTGGTCGGTCTGGACTCGGAAGTGGGTGCCGAAGAGGTAAGGCCGGATCTTCTTGAGTGCCCACACCACGGCAAAGGCTTCCCTCTCGATGGTGCTCCATCGCTGTTCTCTTGCCAATAGGCGTCGGCTGATGAAGGCCACAGGCCGGTCGATTCCTTCGGGGTTAACTTGGGACAGGACTGCCCCGATGCCGTGCTCCAAGGCGTCGGTTTGGACTACAAACTCTCTACTGTAGTCGGGGGCCTGGAGCACAGGGGCGGTGCACATGGCAGTCTTTAAAGTCTCAAAGGCCGTTTGGCACGCAGGGGTCCAATGCACCTTCGGGGGTAATTTCTTGGAGGTCAGTTCTGTAAGGGGCCCCACAATGCTCCCGTAGTCTTTTATAAATCGCCGATAGTATCCGGTGAGCCCCAGGAAGGCTCGGACGGCGGTTTGGGTGACCGGGGGCTCCCAGGCCCGGATGGCGTCTATCTTTGGTTGGAGGGGAGCTACTTGGCCGCTCCCCACTTGGTGTCCCAGATAGGTGACGGACCCTTGGCCTATCTGGCATTTGCTGGCTTTGATGGTTAGTCCGGCCCGCCGGAGGGCCGTCAGGACCTCCCCGAGGTGGGTCAGATGCTCATCCCACTGAAGGCTGTATACCGCAATGTCATCTAGATAAGCGGCGCTGTATTCCTCTAGTCCGGCCAGCACCTGGTTCACTAGTCTCTGGAAGGTGGCCGGCGCATTTTTCATGCCGAAGGGCATCACTTTGAAGTGATAGTGGCCATCAGGGGTCGAGAAGGCCGATCGCTCTTGTGCACCAGGAGTAAGGCCGATCTGCCAATACCCCGCCGTGAGATCGACGGTGCTGAGGTATTTGGCGGCCCCTAGGCGATCGATCAGTTCATCCGCCCTGGGGATGGGATGGGCGTCGGTCCTGGTGACTGCATTCAGTCCCCGGTAGTCGACACAGAACCGGAGCTCTGGAGCTGTTCCGGGGGAGGCGGCCTTAGGGACCAGGACAACGGGACTGGCCCAGGGACTGTTGGAGGGTTCGACTACCCCCAGGGCCAACATCTTGGCCACTTCTGATTGGATGCAGGCCCGAACCCGGTCGGGCACTCGAAAAGCTTGGTGTTTTACAGGTGGGCTGTCCCCGGTGTCCACATCGTGGACACACCTCCGGGTGACCTCCGGCGTGAGGGAAAACAGATCCGCAAACTGCCCCAGCATCCTCCGGCAGTCTTGTTGTTGCTCTGGGGTCAGGGTAGAGGAGAGCCGGACCCCTTCGACGGAGCCGTCTTTCTCGGTGGTGCTGAGGAGATCCGGTAGTGGCTCGGAGTCGTCTTCGGCTCCGTCATCGGTCGCCAGCAGCAGACTCAGTTCAGTGCGGGCAAAGTGTGGCTTGAGCCGGTTAGCGTGTAGAACCCGGAGGGGGTTCCTGGGGGACTCCATGTCTACCAGGTAGGTGACGGGGCTCTTGCGCTCCACCACTTTGAAGGGCCCCGTCCATTTGTCCTGGAGGGCACACGGTTCAACCGGGGACATGACCCAGACTTGCTGGCCCGGCTCGAACTCGATGGAGGAGGCGTTCTGGTCATACCAGCGTTTCATCTCCTCCTGGCTGGCCTCGAGGTTGGCCTCGGCAAGTTCCCAGAACTTCCGAGTCTGATTGCGGAGGGTCAGGAGGTATCGGTAGACATCCGGCGGGGCATCTCGAACGGCTGTCTCCCAGCCTTCCTTGACCAGGCTGAGGGGGCCTCGAACCGGGTGTCCGTACAAGAGTTCAAAAGGGCTGAACCCCAGAGATTTCTGGGGTACCTCTCAGTAGGCGAACAGGAGGCAGGGCAGCAGGACATCCCATTTGCGCCGGAGGGGCTCTTCGAGGCCCTTGATCATTCCCTTCAGTGTCCTGTTAAATCGTTCCACTAGTCCATTTCCTTGGGGATGATACGGGGTGGTGAACTTATAGGCGACCCCGCACTGTTGCCATAGGGATCGCATATGCTTTGAGATAAAGTTGGAGCCCCGATCACTCACGACTTCTCTGGGGAAGCCGACTCGGGAGAAGATGCTCATGAGGGCTCGGCCCACCACGGGGGCCGTGATGGTTCGGAGGGGGATGGCCTCAGGATAGCGGGTTGCATGGTCCACCAGGACTAGGATGAAGCGGTGTCACTGCGAGGTGCGAGGGTCCAGGGGCCCTACGATGTCTATTCCTACTCGCTCGAAGGGGGTGGTCACCACGGGGAACGGCTGGAGCGGGGCTTTGACTTTCCCCCCGCTCTTCCCGCTGGCTTTACAGGTCGGGCAGGTTCGGCAGTGGTTATGCACATCGGTGCGCATTCTTGGCCAGTAGAAATGGGTCACCAGGCGGCTGTAGGTTTTGTCCTGCCCCAGGTGCCCGGCGAGGGGCACATCATGTGCTAAGTTCAGGAGGAAGTCTCTGAATCGGAGGGGTACAACCAGTACCCGGCCGCCCCTAGCTCAGCAATCTTCTGCTCACTGTAGAGGAGGTCGTTGTCCCAATAGACCCAGTGGGACCCCGCGGGGCCTCCAGCGGCTTGAGTAGCGGCTTGCTGTCGAATCCCCTCGAGGGAGGGGCAGGTTTTCTGCTCCTGCCGGAACTGTACGCGGGTGGGGCCACCTTCTTGGCGCCATTGAGCGAGTTCTGGGAGGTGGTTGAGCTCGGTGAGGTCTTCTTGGTCGGGCCCTTGGGGGCCGTGTTCGGGGTCGGCGTCCTCGGGGACGACGGGTGGTGGAGGTGCGGGCCACTCGGGTTCTTCAGTCGGAGCTCCCCCCGCGGGGGTGGAGGCTCGGGCGGACATGGAGCGGGTGGTCGCACAGACCCACTCGGGAAGGCCCAGCATCCCCAGGTGCTCTCTTCGTTCGACGCCGGCCCATGGGGAACTTTCCAGGTCGTTCCCAAGGAGGCAGTCCACGGGGGCATCGTCGCGGACAGTCACTTTCAGCATGCCCGACACTCCTCCCCACTCGAAGGGGATGCGGGCCATCTGGCACAAAGTCTCTGAGTTATCTGCGGACCGGACTGGGCACAGGACGTTCGGCAGGATCTGTTCTGGGGTCACCAGATGGCAGCGGACCGCTGTCACGCTGGCTCCGGTGTCACGGAGGGCTTCGGTCCGGCGACCATTGATGGTGACCCACTGGCGGTATTTCTGGGTGTTGCCGGGGATCGGACCTCGGGGGATCAGGTCGTGGGTACCCAGGCATGCCAAGGTCATGGCGGCGGGCTCCCACTCAGCCTGTTCGTGGTCGTTGTCCTCTTCCTCACTTCTTTCTGCCCCCAGGGCAGCCGCCGCGAACTGGCGGGCTGGGGGCCCGGTGGTGCCGGGTCGCTGGTTCATCGGGCAGAGGGGGTCATTCGCATAATGACCTTGTCGCTGGCACCTATGACACGTAACGTCTGGGCGGGGCCCCGGTCTGGCTGGGGGGGGCCCTCTCCGGCCCAGGGAGGGCGACGTGGAGGTAGGGGAGGACCCCTGGGGGACGTCGCGACCCCGGCTCTGGCCTACCCCGCCGCCTCGTGGTCGGTGGTTCCCCGGGGATCCCCGGCCGTAGTCTCCCATCGTGCTCCGGGGCACTCGGGTGCTCGCCCATCGATCCGCCTCGACAGCGAGTTTTCGTGGCTCCGTCAATTTGCTGTCGAGGAGGTGCTGCCGAAGTTCGATGAAACAGTTATTGGACAGATGTTCCCATAGAATGAGGTCGACCAACTGCTGGTAGGTGGTGACCTGGCAGCCCCGAGTCCACCCCTCGAAGGCTCTACTGTAATAGTTCACGTATTCCACCCACGTGGTACCGGGGATTTTTTTGCAGTCTCGGAATCGCTGCCGGTACATCTCGGGGGTGAGTCCGTAGTGAGTGAGGAGGGCGGTCTTCATGTGCTCATACGAGGTCCTTTCGATATCAGGGAGCTCCAGCAAGGCGTCTCTCCCTTCGTTGATAAACTTCCCCCACAGGCCGGCGCCCCAGTCCTTGAGGGGTACTCGATGGGCGGCCATGACGACCTCGTAGGCTTTGAACCACTGTTGGATGTCGTCGTTCTTATAGTACTCTTTGACGACATCCTTGGGTATGTGCACCTTCGTGTCCCCCGGCGGGGGTGAGGTCTTACCCCCGGCGAGGTCGTTTGCCTTGGCTTTGAGTTCTATTTCTTTGAGGACGCGCTCGTGCTCGAGCATGAGTTTTTTTTCCTCGAGGGCTAGCTTCCTTTCTGCCAGTTGGATTTCTCCTTCTTGTCGTAGTCGAGCCAGATCCAACTCGTGGAGCCGGTTCCTCTCTCGTTCTCGGGCGTCTTCGGGGCAGAGGCCCGTGTTTGGGGTTGCGGGTCTCCCTCCCGCTAGGTTCACCTCAGCCTCCGGGCGTCCGTTCGGGCCCGGGTTATCTTCACTCGGAGGTGGCGCCTCGCCGGCGTCCACCCAGGCCTGTAGGGCCGATTTAAAGTCTTCTTTGGTGCTTAAGCCAGAGGTAGCGATGCCTAGGTCTTTGCAGAATTGCTGTAGCTCCTTGTGACTGTAGTCTTCCATTTTCTCTTTCTGGAATTCGGTGCTCATGGTCGCAGTGGGTTTCACTTGGTAACGAGTGAATCACTCCCTGTACGATCTACGTGGGCTCGGATCCCGGCGCTTGCCACCAATGTTAGAAAGGCGACCCCGGGGGAGGCAGAAGATGTCTGACTGACCACCCCTAGGTCCACCTCTCCGTCAAGAAGTAGCCGAGCGTTACTGAGAGGCCTCCTGGGTGAGGGCCCTCTCCTAGGATCGTACAGCAGAGTAACCACAACACTACAAATGGACACCACACCAGAGGTCGAGTTCGTAAGCTTTATCAGGAAATAAAGGCTGCTGGTTCCCAGCGATATGTACAAGTAGACCGAGGGGTCTGTAAAGTCTCGAAAAAGGGGGGTCAGGGTAGCGGGACAGTCTCGGTTGGGGTATGTGAAGGGATACCCTGCGCACAGCTCTCAATCCTCGAGCCGGGGGTCCCGAGCGGTTGAGCCGCGGCAGCGCCAGCCGGCTCTCAAGATGGTTCGGCAAAAGGGGGGGGCCGCGACAGCGCCAGCAGGCTCCCCAGATGATTCGGCAAAGGTGGTCCGCGGCAGCGCCAGCAGGCTCCCCAGATGATTCGGCAAAGGTGGGCCGCGGCAGCGCCAGCAGGCTCTCAAGATGGTTCAGCAAAGGTGGGCCGCGGCAGCGCCAGCAGGCTCTCAAGATGGTTCAGCAAAGGTGGGCCGCGGCAGCGCGAGCAGGCTCTCAAGGTGGTTCGGCAAAGGTGGGCCGCGGCAGCGCCAGCAGGCTCTCAAGATGGTTCGGCAAAGGTGGGCCGCGGCAGCGCCAGCAGGCTCTCAAGATGGTTCAGCAAAGGTGGGCCGCGGCAGCGCCAGCAGGCTCTCAAGATGGTTCGGCAAAGGTGGGCCGCGGCAGCGTCAGCAGGCTCTCAAGATGGTTCGGCAAAGGTGGGCCGCGGCAGCGCCAGCAGGCTCTCAGGTTCTCTTCAGGTTACAGGAAATGAGTTCTTCTGGGGTCGGCCGTGACAGCGTCAGCCGGGCTTTCCAGTCCAGGATACAACTGCCGTCCTACTCCGGGGCTGGCCCAGATATAGGACTGGAGTCCTTTGATGTCCGGACCCTCACGCCTGGGGGTCAGAGGGGCCGGGAAGATGGTGTCCAGACACCCAGCAGGGGGGTGGGGCCAGCACCCTGGGATGCCGGGGGCGATCGATACCAGGCGTCCGGGGGCGGTTGGAGGGCCATCGAAACTCCCCTCCTCCGGGATCTGTCGAGTGGCCACTCGACCACTCTGGTAGATCTTGGCGCCTCAATGTCTGGGCTTCGCTGGGCCTGGGCCGGGGCCGGAGCCACGTGGTCGTGACGTGGTGGGCCCAAGATGGAGTCGGGCGCGGCCTCGTGCTTAGGTCGTGAGGGGCCCACGATGGGGCCAGGCCGGTAGGGGGGGGTCCGGGATGGTGACCGGACCAGCAATATTGGGGCGTGCAGTGTCGGGCAAAAGGGCTGCTCGATGCTGGGTGGAGGGCCGATGTCGGCCCGGGCCCTCCATGCGGGAGGGGTAGGACCATGCCATGAGGCCGGGTCCAACAAGGCAGTACTAAAGAGGCAGGAAGTGTAGGGTGGTGTAAGAAAGAGGCCTGAGGTGGAATCAAGACCAGGCAGTACCAGTGCTGGTGAGATAAAGAGGCAGGTAGTGTAGGGTGGTGGAAGAAAGAGGCCTGAGGTGGAATCAAGACCAGGCAGTACCAGTGCTGGTGAGATAAAGAGGCAGGAAGTGTAGGGTGGTGGAAGAAAGAGGCCTGAGGTGGAATCAAGACCAGGCAGTACCAGTGCTAGTGAGATAAAGAGGCAGGAAGTGTAGGGTGGTGGAAGAAAGAGCCATGTGGTGGAATCAAGACCAGGCAGTACCAGTGCTGGTGAGATAAAGAGACAAGAAGTGTAGGGTGGTGGAAGAAAGAGGCCTGAGGTGGAATCAAGACCAGGCAGTACCAGTGCTGGTGAGATAAAGAGGCGGGAAGTGTAGGGTGGTGGAAGAAAGAACCCTGAGGTGGAATCAAGACCAGGCAGTACCAGTGCTGGTGAGATAAAGAGGCAGGAAGTGTAGGGTGGTGGAAGAAAGAGGCATCCATGGTATTCAACAACCCATGCATCTAGTGGCTGATAAAAACATCTTTAGGCCTTGCTCTTATTTACAAACTAAGCAATGGGCACTGATGAGCCAATGCCACAGCCTTTCAGAGGGACTGGCCTGGCCGGGTATCCCCCAAGTGGCCTCATTGGCTGTAGGAGCCAGTCCAGCCTGGTTCTGTACTTGCCAGAGGGATGAGAGTGGAGGGGCCTGTCTCGGAGAGAGCCACAACACGTGCAGGGCAGTCAGGGCGTGGAGGCGTCCTGGCCTGCATCTCAGCTACCAGATGGGTACGAGTCCAGGGCACAAGTCCGAAAAAAATAAGTGGGGGGACGCTGTAGTCACAACAGGAAGTGACATCACGTAAGGTGACTTGCACCATCAGACTCATTGCCTCCCCTCACTCGCCCCTTAGATGCAATTGTATCAGAGAAGCAGCGTTCTGAATCAGCTCCGATCTCGCCCCAGAGAGGCCAAAGAGTGAATGTGTCGCTCTATTTGCTCCAGTAATCGAGCTCCTTGTAAAATAAGTGGGGGGACGCCGTCCAACAGCGTGGTACCCCGACTCGAGCCCTGGGTACGACATTTAAAAACAGACAGACATAATGAGGCGTCGTAATGACCCGCGTCATCAGGACAGGCAGATACTGGGAGAGACACGGGCTGAGCAGGAAAAGAGGGCGAGCGATGAACCTGCCCCTCTGCCCAGCTGTGGCTTCGGTAGTGAACAAAAATATGTGTCACAACTGCCACGAGCGCAGCAGTGCTCAAAGGAGCTGACACCGGCAGAGCAGCACAGCTGACTAGTAAGGGGGGGGGGGGGGCATTGTTTTATCAACAGGTGTCTGCCCTAGTAGAAGGCTATGAAGATCTTAAGTAGGGTTTTTAGAATTCGTGATCTTTTCACGAAATTTTTCAGTACAATTCTGCTAGATATATATTTCCCATAGCTCGAGTATGTTTTCCTAGCATTGGTGAACCATGCACAAAAAATCGTACAAGATACCAGTAGGAGACTGTGAATGTCACCAGTCACAGGAGTGTTCAGTGGTGCCATGTCAGTTTCTGGGAGTGTTCAGTGGTGCCAAGTCAGTTTCTGGGAGTGTTCAGTGGTGCCATGTCAGTTTCTGGGAGTGTTCAGTGGTGCCATGTCAGTTTCTGGGAGTGTTCAGTGGTGCCAAGTCAGTTTCTGGGAGTGTTCAGTGGTGCCATGTCAGTTTCTGGGAGTGTTCAGTGGGGCCATGTCAGCTTCTGGGAGTGTTCAGTGGGGCCATGTCAGCTTCTGGGCGTGTTCAGTGGTGCCAAGTCAGCTTCTGGGAGTGTTCAGTGGTGCCATGTCAGCTTCTGGGAGTGTTCAGTGGTGCCATGTCAGCTTCTGGGAGT
This sequence comes from Lissotriton helveticus, assembly GCF_964261635.1. Taxonomy (NCBI): domain Eukaryota; kingdom Metazoa; phylum Chordata; class Amphibia; order Caudata; family Salamandridae; genus Lissotriton; species Lissotriton helveticus. The sequence continues at coordinate 449,432,949 of NC_136062.1, forward strand.
GTTCAGTGGTGCCATGTCAGTCGCTTGTCACCAGTCACAGGAGTGTTCAGTGGTGCCTTGTCAGTTTCTGGCAGTGTTCAGTGGTACCATGTCTGCTTCTGGGAGTGTTCAGTGGTGCCAAGTCAGTTTCTGGGAGTGTTCAGTGGTGCCAAGTCAGTTTCTGGGAGTGTTCAGTGGTGCCATGTCAGTTTCTGGGAGTGTTCAGTCGTGCCATGTCAGTTTCTGGGAGTGTTCAGTAGTGCCATGTCAGTTTCTGGGAGTGTTCAGTGGTGCCATGTCAGTTTCTGGGAGTGTTCAGTGGTACCATGTCTGCTTCTGGGAGTGTTCAGTGGTGCCAAGTCAGTTTCTGGGAGTGTTCAGTGGTGCCAAGTCAGTTTCTGGGAGTGTTCAGTGGTGCCATGTCAGCTTCTGGGAGTGTTCAGTGGTACCATGTCTGCTTCTGGGAGTGTTCAGTGGTGCCAAGTCAGTTTCTGGGAGTGTTCAGTGGTGCCAAGTCAGTTTCTGGGAGTGTTCAGTGGTGCTATGTCAGCTTCTGGGAGTGTTCAGTGGTGCCATGTCAGTCGCTTGTCACCAGTCACAGGAGTGTTCAGTGGTGCCATGTCAGTTTCTGGGAGTGTTCAGTGGTGCCAAGTCAGTTTCTGGGTGTGTTCAGTGGTGCCATGTCAGTTTCTGGGAGTGTTCAGTGGTGCCAAGTCAGTTTCTGGGAGTGTTCAGTGGTGCCAAGTCAGTTTCTGGGAGTGTTCAGTGGTGCCAAGTCAGTTTCTGGGAGTGTTCAGTGGTGCTATGTCAGCTTCTGGGAGTGTTCAGTGGTGCCATGTCAGTCGCTTGTCACCAGTCACAGGAGTGTTCAGTGGTGCCATGTCAGTTTCTGGGAGTGTTCAGTGGTGCCAAGTCAGTTTCTGGGTGTGTTCAGTGGTGCCAAGTCAGTTTCTGGGAGTGTTCAGTGGTGCCATGTCAGCTTCTGGGAGTGTTCAGTGGTGCCATGTCAGCTTCTGGGAGTGTTCAGTGGTGCCATGTCAGCTTCTGGGAGTGTTCAGTGGTGCGATGCCAGCTTCTGGGAGTGTTCAGTGGTGCCATGTCAGTCGCTTTTCACCAGTCAATGCAGAGTTCAGTGGTGCCATGTCAGTCGTTGGGGGTGTTCAGTGGTGCCATGTCAGTTTCTGGGAGTGTTCAGTGGTGCCAAGTCAGTTTCTGGGTGTGTTCAGTGGTGCCAAGTCAGTTTCTGGGAGTGTTCAGTGGTGCCATGTCAGCTTCTGGGAGTGTTCAGTGGTGCCAAGTCAGTTTCTGGGAGTGTTCAGTGGTGCCAAGTCAGTTTCTGGGAGTGTTCAGTGGTGCCATGTCAGTTTCTGGGAGTGTTCAGTCGTGCCATGTCAGTTTCTGGGAGTGTTCAGTAGTGCCATGTCAGTTTCTGGGAGTGTTCAGTGGTGCCATGTCAGTTTCTGGGAGTGTTCAGTGGTACCATGTCTGCTTCTGGGAGTGTTCAGTGGTGCCAAGTCAGTTTCTGGGAGTGTTCAGTGGTGCCAAGTCAGTTTCTGGGAGTGTTCAGTGGTGCCATGTCAGCTTCTGGGAGTGTTCAGTGGTACCATGTCTGCTTCTGGGAGTGTTCAGTGGTGCCAAGTCAGTTTCTGGGAGTGTTCAGTGGTGCCAAGTCAGTTTCTGGGAGTGTTCAGTGGTGCTATGTCAGCTTCTGGGAGTGTTCAGTGGTGCCATGTCAGTCGCTTGTCACCAGTCACAGGAGTGTTCAGTGGTGCCATGTCAGTTTCTGGGAGTGTTCAGTGGTGCCAAGTCAGTTTCTGGGTGTGTTCAGTGGTGCCATGTCAGTTTCTGGGAGTGTTCAGTGGTGCCAAGTCAGTTTCTGGGAGTGTTCAGTGGTGCCAAGTCAGTTTCTGGGAGTGTTCAGTGGTGCCAAGTCAGTTTCTGGGAGTGTTCAGTGGTGCTATGTCAGCTTCTGGGAGTGTTCAGTGGTGCCATGTCAGCTTCTGGGAGTGTTCAGTGGTGCCATGTCAGCTTCTGGGAGTGTTCAGTGGTGCCATGTCAGCTTCTGGGAGTGTTCAGTGGTGCGATGCCAGCTTCTGGGAGTGTTCAGTGGTGCCATGTCAGTCGCTTTTCACCAGTCAATGCAGAGTTCAGTGGTGCCATGTCAGTCGTTGGGGGTGTTCAGTGGTGCCATGTATGTAAATGTATGTAAATGTATAGGCATTTATATAGTGCACTACTTACCCGTAGGGTCCCAAGGCGCTTCGACCGCTGCGAAACCCTTCCTGGCTTCCCTGAGAGATGATCCCTTAATGGGTATCTCCAGGGTGAGACCAGGCATCCCCGGCGGTCTGGTGGGGCCGTTAGTGAAGATGAGGCAAGCTAATGCCCAGAGTTGCCGAGTGTGATCGCTGATCAGAGTGGGCACCGAGGCGAGAGAATTATCGAGTCCGCTGACCCTGGTCCAGAAACCTGCCGCGCCGGGAATCGAACCCTGGTCCCGGGCCGTCCTCTGCTCTCGGGTCTGCCGCCTCTAACCAGTGAGCCACACTACTTCAAGTCAGTTTCTGGGAGTGTTCAGTGGTGCCAAGTCAGTTTCTGGGTGTGTTCAGTGGTGCCAAGTCAGTTTCTGGGAGTGTTCAGTGGTGCCATGTCAGCTTCTGGGAGTGTTCAGTGGTGCCATGTCAGCTTCTGGGAGTGTTCAGTGGTGCCATGTCAGCTTCTGGGAGTGTTCAGTGGTGCGATGCCAGCTTCTGGGAGTGTTCAGTGGTGCCATGTCAGTCGCTTTTCACCAGTCAATGCAGAGTTCAGTGGTGCCATGTCAGTCGTTGGGGGTGTTCAGTGGTGCCATGTCAGTTTCTGGGAGTGTTCAGTGGTGCCAAGTCAGTTTCTGGGTGTGTTCAGTGGTGCCAAGTCAGTTTCTGGGAGTGTTCAGTGGTGCCATGTCAGCTTCTGGGAGTGTTCAGTGGTGCCATGTCAGCTTCTGGGAGTGTTCAGTGGTGCCATGTCAGCTTCTGGGAGTGTTCAGTGGTGCGATGCCAGCTTCTGGGAGTGTTCAGTGGTGCCATGTCAGTCGCTTTTCACCAGTCAATGCAGAGTTCAGTGGTGCCATGTCAGTCGTTGGGGGTGTTCAGTGATGTCATGTCAGTAGATGGCAGTGTTCAGTGATGCCATAAAGTCAAAGGCACCAATTACAGGAGTGAAAACCTATTATAGGTACACCTTCTAAGAAAGTGAAAAGAAAGGGAAAAAGGTGTCTCTCCGGAATAGAGAAATCCTCTCCGTTAGAAGACTTTAGACAAAGAATGAAATGGTTCCCAGGATGTATTGTGCACATAAAGCAATCATTTGTTGTTGTTATTTATTTTTTACTGCAGCTGTATTTGATATTTTAGTCAGGACTCTAAAGTAAAATCCAGACCTATTGGCTTTGCCAGTGCTTGTTTGAGTTAGGTGAATTCCCCTCCTCGTAATGTTCCATGGAGTTAGGAACGACACATTAATTTTGGGACCGATCCCTACATCTCCCGCTTTTTTCTAGACTGACCTTCCGTTCATTGTTCAAACACTGTCCGAGTGGGATCATTATCTTTTTGTAAAGTTTGGTGTTTTTTTGTCAATAAAAGGCAAACATCTAGGCATATACAAGTCGGCATTAACATATATCACATCCTCGACGTGTCCCATTTTACAGGATGAGAGGTGTGGCCGTAACTTCCAGATTCATAATAGGCCAGCCATAGCGGCGTAACGTAAATTGAGGGGTGCTCCCTGCAAGTTATATGCAGGGGCCCCCTTCGGACTCTATCAGGAACTCTCTGGTGGTAGTACTGTGCTGAGGGGAACCCCTGGAGCTTGGGGCACCTCTGCCTCACGGGGGCTGCAGGGGCTTGTGTTACACCTCTGACCAGCCAGCTTATGACAACCGTGGTTGGTCCGTGTCAGTGCTACATACTTTCATTATTATTTAACCCTTGGGCGCGGCCGCGATTCTGCGCCTGTGCGGCACTTTTAAACAGTGGGTGGGTTCATGACGGCCTCCAGCCGTCATCAGCACACGCCCACCGTGATGCATGACGGCCAGGGGCCGTCATCAGCATGGAAAGGGTTAATTATTATTGTTGTAATTATTATTGTTGCTGTTGCTGCTGTTGTTGTAGTTTTGTTGCTGTTCATGTTCTTAATGGTGGTGGTAGTAGTGGAAGTAGTAGTAGTAGTAGTAGTAGTAGTATTGATAATAGTAGTAGTGTAGTTAATATTATTATTATTATAATTGGAGGTCCTGTTTAGGAGTCTGCTCACTCTTTTTCTTTTTCTCCCCCCTTTTTTATGCCTTAGGTTTTTTTCTTTCTATTTTAAGTTAGGATAATAGAAGTTTGTACACAGTTATTTGTAATATTTTCTGTGGGTGGTATTAGGGTTCGCCATGCACTGCTACACTCTGTCTGTGGACAGAATCTCTTCATCTCTACTCAGGACATAAACTACTTCTAAACTGCCCCCTTTGTCTCTTCCTGCAGCCAAAGAGAACTCCTTGGACTCCGAGCTGACTCCGAGCAGCGACCTCTCAGGGATGGACAGTGGCTACCTCACGGTGAAGGACTCCGGCGGGAAGGGGTCCCAGGACAGGGCCAGCGGAGACTTGCCCAGCCCCATGGAGAAGGGCGAGTCGGAGAGCAACAAGGGCAAGAAGAGGCGCAACCGCACCACGTTCACCAGCTACCAACTGGAGGAGCTGGAGAAGGTCTTCCAGAAGACGCACTACCCCGATGTGTACGCGCGGGAGCAGCTCGCCATGCGCACAGACCTGACGGAAGCACGTGTGCAGGTAGGTCCCTTGAGCAGCTACGAACCACTTGGTGTAGGTCCCTGCAACAGTCTTGCTGCAAAGCCTGGTCACTCTCAAGCTCTCCCCATTACACCGACTGTAGATTCTGGTACCTTTCAGTAGTCTCCCCATGATATTCTCTGCAGAGCCTTATCTTTCTGAATTCTGTCCTACCACACTGTCCGTAGAGACTAATCTCTCCTGACATTTCCCTTCATACTGCCAAGACAGCCAGACCTCTGTAGACAGATCTCCATCACAAATGAGGAAGATCTGTCGGCCTCCGTCTCATCAGACTTGTTCTCTGATGTCATATTGGCTTTAGATCCTGGTCCCCATGACTCTTGCTTTAGAGCCTTTGGGTCAGAACCCCTTTTCAGAGGGCCCTGGGGCACACAGGGGCTAGGGGGTTGAGGCCTTTTACTACCAATGTGTTGGGCCCTGCCTACTATGGATTCTGAGCAACTGGGTCAAGTACCCTTTCTGCACTTGACTCTCAGTGGTAAACGTGGTGGAACAGTCCAAATCTTCCTTGGGTGGTGGGGGTGTGTGGAAACATATTAGTGAACACGGGCTCACAACTCAAAAAGTACACATCAGCAGCAATAAAACAATGTTCAGCCGAATACTCAATTTTATGAAAAAGAGAAACATTTTCCTTCTTCTGCTAACCACACAAAGAAAAAATACGATATTCACAAACAATAAGACAATTCTCCTTGTAGTTGGAGCTCTAGTGTTTCAATGGCAATTTCCTGTCCTACCCCCTCCTCGCATTAGTAATAGTGGTTATTCCCCATTCACTGCTGGGAACATCCAGGGAATGTCCTACTAGCAGTCCATGTCTGACGAATCCTTGTGAAGGATGCCGCAAGGCATCTGGCCCAAAAATGGCTGACTCAACTACAGCAACGCATTAAAAAACAGAGGCGATGTGTCAGTTCTGACGGACGCAAGTAGCCAACTGTATGGGGGCCAATGTAATGGGTGTCAAAAAGTGAAAAACTCACCTTGCACTCAATTACAGTGGTCCATGATGTCACGCATACAAGTGGTCATAGTGTACTTATGTGTACCACTATACTTACGTATGTGTGACATAAGTCATTAATGGTGTGTAATGTGTGATTTAGTGTGTCACCTACCTTATGTGTGCACTTACCTGTTGAGAGGATGTGACTTGATTGCGTCTTACACTGTTTCAAGTCACTTCAGCTGCTCAAACACCTCTGAAACAGCCAATGCGTCCTTCCTATGCATGGTTTTAGAGGCAAAGGTATTTTGCTACTTCTCGAGCTCAATGGCCCGCCTCCCAAAGATGAGTCACTTTGGGAAAAAGTTGTAAATACCACTGCATCCTTTTTACGGGGGATTGTAGGTGGGAACGCCTACCCTGCATATATTAAAACTAACGTGACACAGCCGATTCCGACGAAGGAAAAAAATCACGCAGGCCGCCAGTAAGTGATGCATCAGCATAGATGCGTCACAGTGTAAATATGGAGCAATGATAGCGCCAAGGCTGCGTAAAAAAAAATAACGCAGCGGCTGCAAAAGCTCCTTGCAAATATGCCCATAGTGCGCACGCCTCAGTAGGGCACATCCACCAGGAGATGGGCTTAATGAGCAAGTGACAGATTCATAGGCAGAGGTTTCTAAAAAAAACTGATACAGTGACTGACTCTACCATAGCCCTCCTAACATCCCTACATTACCAGCCAATAAGAACTCGCCCCATTTCAGAAGATGAGACATTCAATGCAGTGTTTTTCCCAATCATCACAAAGATGGCCTCTTTCTGCGCGCGGTACATGTGACGTTACCAGGTTTGAGTGGATACAGAGAGGCGATTGGTTAGAAGAAGGATGGATATTGATAACATAAAGACAGGTGCATTTCTCTTGTGTGTTTGTATATGGGGGGTGTGAGTCAGTTATGTACCTGTAAGAAGTGAGGTTACTCGAGAGCAGCTCGGAATGATTCCAGTTTGGTAGCAGTTAGAATAATTTTCTAGGGTTAGGCTACTCAGTAAGTAAAAGAATAAACCTCGACCTGGGCTTGGTTGGGATGGGAGGGGGAAGGTTCCAGTAGAGATGTATTTACGCATTTGGTTAGAGACATAGAAGGATTTAATAAGCAGGAGTCATTTCTTGTATAAAGCTCTGTTGTGTGTGGACAGCCAGGGGCTGGCTGATGAACCTGAGAGGTCATAGCATATCTGGGGAAATTGGAAAGAGTCCTTGTGGTGAGATTTACGGCCAGATGTACGAAAGGATTTAGAATTTCTTAACCGGCCAAATCGCAATTTCAGTCCGTTAAGAAGTGCTAAATTGCCTTTCCATATGTACAAAGGCAGAAAGTAAATCGCAAAATCCTATTTCTAAGACATTGCATTTTACGATTCCCTAAATAGGAAATTGCAAATAGGGATTTCCTATTTGCGATTTCCTCATCACATGTTCAAAGCATTTCCTGGTTGCAGAATGGGCATTTTGGAAATGCTTTTACCATCTACTCCTAGTCGATGTTAGCCATGAGCAATTTAAAAAATGCACCCAAAATGCATTTTGAAAGTGCCATGTAGCGCGCACATGCCCCTAGAGCATTTCTGTGCTACATGTGCAGCTTTTTTTTTGGGGGGGGAGGGTGTATCAATCGGGGCTTTAGGCCCATAGGCACCCTTGGTTTTGCATTTCCTAATATCGATTCCTACTCTATTAGGGATCTCTATTTTTTTATATTCCATTTTGCATTTCCTAAATAGCGACTTGTCAAAAGATCTGGGTCTTGCCTGTGCGACAGGAAATATTTGCCAGTTTTTCTCTAAATTTTGAAGTAGTCTGTAGTAGTTATGAAAGTTTCCGAGCCAAAGGCGGGTCGTAGTGTACCCCAAGATTTCTACAGTGAGGATGTAGAGGTCAGGATCTCAGAAGAAAATAGGGCTATTTGTATCAAGCTTTTTTCCTATTTGCAAACGGGCAGATTCTCAGAATCGGCCCATATGCGATTTGGAAAAAGCCTTTTGGGATGTATCATCCCAAAAGGCCATCGCAAAATAGAGAATTGCAAAATTTGCGATTCTCTATTTTGCAAATGCAATTAAGGAATTGCAAATTGCGATTCCTTCAATGCAATTCTGGAAGCACCAGAAATTTGCTATTAGGCCTTAAGGAATTGCAAATTACCACCAACTTCAAGTTGGCGGTAATTTGCGATTTTCTTTAAAAAAGCACTTTTTTGATTTTTTAAAAGTGCCATACGTACCTTTACGGCATGTATGTGCGCAAAATGTGCACACATGCATATTTCAGGGGTGCAACAGGGTGTCCTTTTGGCACCCTAGCAACCTTGAAATTGCATTCTCAATTTGCGATTCTCTAATTGGTAATCGCAAATTGAGAATGTCTTCCCATTCATTCTTATAGGCCTCCTAGCCCATAGGAACGAAAGGGAAGGTATTCCTTATTTGAGAATCTCAATTTGCGATTCGCAAATAAGGAATATGCAGGATTCACAATTTTTTTAGCAAATCCTACATACATTGCATTTTGCAATTCTCTAATTGTGATTCGCTAAAAATCGCAATTAGAGAATTGCAAAACTCTTTTTTGATACATATGACTCATATATCGGAAAGGGAATGGCGCCAGGTTCAGATGAGATATAATGTTTCATATAAACCTCTATTAATGCTAGAAAAATAAGTCTGCATTAGAAGTTATACTCCTGCACAGCTCAGTGAAAGGTGAACTCTCAGAGGAATACTCTCTATGCATTTATATTTGCCACTGTGCATAGATAAGCTCTGCCAGGGGTAAACTTGCAGATAAAATTCTACGCATATATTCCAGTTTGGCCGATTTTAGAGGGAACATTATATTGCAATGTTTTGGAAACATATCTCGCTATGACGGCTATGTGAACAAAAAAACTTTGTATGTAGAAGCCAGATGTAAGCTGGGAACTTTTTAACACTGCGGTAAGCAACAACAACCACAAAATACTGACACTGCTGACTAGCGCCTTGATGTTCTCTCCAAACCCACCTGCACCAATGCACAAGTTAAATGTTTCGAGGATGTAAAGTATACAGGGCCTATTCCTCTTGGAAAGGCCTCCTCCTTGAAGTACTACGCAGTGATACGCATTGTATCAATCTTGAGAGGTTGAAAGGCCGAGCCAGCCGCCCAAGGAACAACCCTGCAGACAAACACACATGCAGCTCGAACTAAAACCACAGCGCTATCTTACGGGCTAATCTTAGGGCTCAGACATTATGTCTACCTCTTGCGCAGGCGGTCGGTCCCCCAAATCCCTTCCAGGCTCTGCGCCCTCCACGCGGGCATATTCTGGCCACACACGGCTCTTTCCTGGCTGTAAAGAGTAGTATTTCTCTTTCCATCACAGGAGTTTGGTTCCAGGCCTGGAAGTTGCCCTCTGGCTAAGTAACAGAGCAATCCAAGGCAAACAGACGTGACGTCTACGCCCGACCCGCGCCACCTAGGCTTGGTGGGATGGTGGGATGGGGCGGGCGCGTGCCCGCCCCATCCCACCATCCCACCTCAGAACCTTGATCTGGCAAATGCAAAATATTGAAAGTTACTGCCTGGTAATCCTCTGCTAGCAGGAGAAGATGGCTGCCAAAGGGGCGGGGCCTCAGCCAGAGTCTGTTTCCATCTGTGGGGAGCGCCCGCCCCCTCCCCTGCACTCTGGGAGGCGGCTGGGAGCAGCACAAAGCCAGGGGCTGAGGCCTGCAGGAAATTAAAGATGAAATGAAGACAAGCTGATGACATTTGCCCTTCATCTCACATTCCCTGCTCAGAGGGAGACTCTGATAGGGCAGTGTCTTCTCTCTGCTCTGTCCTCTCCCAGGCAGGCACTTTGTTAAAAGTAGGACAGGCTCCACTGGGGCAGGTGGGCAGGAGTAAAGGACTCTAGGAGTAAATCTGGAGTTCTCACACCAGTGCCTCTGGGCTCTGTTGTGTGTAACTGTATCGTCAACAAACACAGCCAGTTTGGGCTGCCACCCTGTAACGACAAAGCGTTGATGACTAAATCAATAAAAAAAAGTTGAAATGAAAAAAAAAGAAAGTTCAAGGGCACGTGCATGTCAGACTTTCTTCACAAAGTCTTCATGAGTCAGTCTGAGCTTGTCAGGCGAGGGAACTGCCCCGGAGGTGGGGGGACAGTAGCTCATCCATCCAGCTATTGCACTGTCCTTCAAATGTCCCTGAATACCCACACTCGGTGTGCCCTTTGAATTCGCATACTGTGCTACTTAGAGTAACAGAGGAAGGAATGTTGACATTCCAAGACAAATGCCATGTTTCCGTGGGAGCGCTCCCTGTCCCTGCACAAAGCAGATATTTTTCCGCTCCTTTCTAGCAGTTTGGTGCCACCTAGTGTGGTGTCCCATGGCTCCTTCCTAATCCCTCATTATATGAAATATTCGAATTTCTCAATTTTAAGAGATTTTAATCTCCAGGTCGATGACAACAATCATTGTCTGGCCCAAGCATTATTGGACACCTTCCTTGGCATAAATACGAATCACTTTGTGTACTCTGACACCCAGGTAGCGGGACATACCTTACCCACGATTTTGTTCTAACCTGCCTCGGGTATTCGTATTACAGCTCCGCTTTTTTGGTCAAACCACTTTCTTATTCCCTTTAGTGTTTCTAATTCTCACTACCCCGGCCAGGCAGATGCTGTGGCAAAAAAACTCGGTCCTGGGATAAGAGAGCGGGATTAAAGTTCTCCAACCTCTTGGCCAATTCTAGCCCATCCCTGAATGGCACTGTGGATGAGGCGTGGGTCACGTCATCCAGTGGCTGGCCTTAGTTTCTGATCAACTCGCCCTTGTCAAGCTCTCTTGCTCTCCAAGATTGGTGTTGTCAGCCCCTGGTTTTCTGCTGGCCTCTTGGAGAATAAAGAGGACTGGAAAGAAAATGGAGGAGGACTATGATGTTCAAGATGCTACTGTCGAGCCATCAATTCAGCTCAGGTAGAATATTATTCTAAAAAAATTAATGCCCCACATGAATTTTTTAAATATCTGTCAATCAATCAATCAATCTATTTGTATAGTGCAGTACTGTCACCCCTTGGGGTATCTGGGTGCTGCGGGTGCAACTTCTGCATCCGGTCTTTAGTTACTTTCTGAAGTCCGCCAGGGAGGGTGCTGTTTGGAGATGGAGGGGCAGGTCGTTCCAGGTCTTGGCTGCAATGTAGGAGAAGGAGTAGCCCCCACTGAGGCTGCGATGGATGTGGGGGGGGGGGGTGCACATGGGCCAGTGATGAGGAGTGTAGGTGTCTGCTGGTACTTAGATGTTCAGTTGATGGTTGATGTAGGCTGGTTCTTGATCGTGTATGAGGATCTTGAACTGGCATCTCTTCTGGAAGGGGAGCCAGTGGAGGTTTTTGAGGTGGGGTGATGTGGATACATTTGAGGGGGTACAGGATCAGTCTGGCTGCAGCATTCTGTATGGTCTGGAGTCTTCTGAGAAGCCTGTTGGAGATGCCGGCATAGAGAGTGTTGCCGTAGTCGAGGTGGCTGATGATGAGGACCTGAGAGAAGGTCTTTCTAATGTTGACAAGAATCCATCTGAAGATTCTGCAGGGCATGAAAGTGTTTGGAAGCAGGAGGAGGCGATTGTACGATTTGTTGTTTCATGGTCAGATCGCTGTTGAGGATGATGCCGAGGTTGCAAGCATCGTCTGTTGGTGTGAGTGTTGGTCTGAATTCTGCTGGCCACTAGCAGCTGCCCCATATGGAGGTGTTCTTCTCGAAGAACAGTACTTGTTTCTTGTTGGAGTTGAGTCTGAGGCAGTTGCCTCTCGAATCCAAGTGGCTACATTGGTCGTGGAATTTCAGAAGTTGGTTCTGGTGGTGGAAGGGTCTTCGGTGAGCGAGAGGATAGGTTGAGTGTTGTCTGTGTATGAGTTTATGTTGAGGTCATGGGTTCTGAAGTTGTTTGCAAGGGGGGTCATGTAGATGTTGAACAAGGTGGAGCTGTAGGATGAGACTTGGGGTACACCGCAAATGATGTCCTTGGGTTCGGAGGTGAAGGAGGACACTAGATGCTCTGTGTGCGTCCTGTATGGAAGGAAAAGATTCACTTGAGGGAGTTTTGCTGTATGCTGTTGTTGGAGAGTCTGTTGTAGAGGGTGTGGTAGCAAATGGTGTTGAACGCAGCAGAGCGGAACAACGCCACTGTCTCTCTGCAGTCGAGTAGGGCTCTGATGTCGTCTGAGGCAGCGATCAGCGTGGTCGCAGTGTTGTGGTTGGCACGGAATCCTGATTGTGAGGCATCAAGTAGGTGTTTTCTTTTCAGTTATTCGGGAAACTGTTAATTGATGGCTTTCTCGAGTACCTTGGCTGGGTAAGGGAGAAGGGAGATCAGTCAATCATTTTTTAGTTCATTAGGGTCAGCAGAGGGTTTCTTTAGTTGGGGTCTGACCTTTGCATGTTTCCAACTGTCCGGGAAGACTGCTCTCGAGATGGAGATATTAATGATCCTGCTAAGTTCCTTGCTGATTGGGTTGGTTCCAAGGTTGAAGGTGTGGCAGGGGTCTGTGGGTGCCCTGGAGTGAATGGATGATATGATGGCCTGATGGTCAGAGTGGTGAGATGAGCCCATGTGTTGATCGTTCTGCTGGTGTGCACTGGTTGGTTGAGGCTGTTGAGGTTGAGAGCAGTGGGCTGGGAGCCAAAGTTGTTGTAGATGATGGTGATCTTGCTATGAAAGTAGTCCGGGAGGGTGTCAAAGAGTTCTTGGGAGGGGTAGATAGTGTTGTCTGAGGTTGCTGGGTTGGAGGATTCTTTGACTAGTTTGAGAGTTCTTTCGTGTGGTTGGCCACTGAATCGATGCAGGCTTTGTAGGCCGCTCTCCTGGCTTTCTTGATGCGCAGGTGGTAATTGATGAGGGCTGCTTTGTGAGCGGCTCTGTCCGAGGGGTTCCTTATGGTGCGCCATTGTTTCTCGAGTCTTTAGCAATAGCGCTTGGTGGTTCTTTAAATCTTTTATGTATCCTGATGCTTGTAGTGTAATAATTACTCTGTCAACGTACCTCTGCAGAAATCTTTCCACTTTTCTTGAGAAAAAATTATAATACATTCAAGATGTGCTGCTGGACCCCTCCTGTCTAAATGAACAGTAGGATCTACCAGCTAAATCTACTCCTAAAGTGGATAATTCCCTATCCCAGTTTAGAGACATCACATTAAAAGAATCTAATCGGGTGAGACCCAGTTTTAAATACAGGTCTTCGAATGACCCATGCCCATCTGGAGAGTCATAAAGTTCATTCATCGGATATTGATGCTATTTTTAGTCCCTCTCTAGATAGAGCTGTTGAACCTTCTACTTCTGCTGAAGAAGCAGCGGATAACCCCAGAGTTCTCCCTAACTTTTGGCATATTTCTCTTTTACCAGTAGTCTCTGAGATGTTAGAGAAGCTGATGCCCAACCATCTGTCAGAATACTTCAAACACTTTGATCTATTACATCCTTCGCAGTCTGGGTTCTGTCTGAGGCACAGCACGGAAACAGCACCTCTTGATGTGTCAGAGCTTTTCAAATCCTATCTAGATCACAGTCAGAGCACCACCCTGATTTTGTTAGATCTTTTGGCGGTGTACAATATGAAATCACATTTGACATTTCTTCAGAGGCTGGCTGGCGTTGGGAAAGCGATACAGTGACTCAAGTCATTCTACAGCAACAGGGGTCAATCGGAGTCACTTGGCACCCTCCAATCTGGCGATAAAGTTCTAAGATATGGGGGGAAACCTCCCTGAATCCTACTTTATTGTATGTCTACATGGCTCGTCTGGCCCTGATTATACAGTCATTCTTGATTCAAGTCATCTCGTATGCAGAAGACACTCAACTTATTCTTTCCATGGGAAAAATGCCACTATCATCCAACAGGGTTTAGAAAATTGTCTGGTCCCGGTGGTGGACTGGACAAATAAGAGCAGACTCAAGTGCAATTCCAATATTGATCGAAATCTTGCTGTTCGAGACGGCTCAAGAAGATTGGTCGAGCAACTGGTGACGTAAGTGGATGGATGACTCTCGTAACTCCTCTTCTGTGGCAAAAAAACCTTGGGGTTAAATATGGCAGTGAGCATTCTTTTCAGCCTCAAATCATCTCGGTGGCTGGCACTTGTTTCTCTCTTCTTTGTTTATTAAGAAAAACATTGGATCTTCATTCTAATGAGACCATAAGAACGATAGTCCATGCTTGGTCACATCAAGGATCGACTTTGCAGATAAGCTCTTTTAGGACTTCCTCATTATTTGACCAATTGATTACAGATTGTCCAGAATGCAGCAGCTCGATTGATCTTGAGCTTACACATGCCTTGCAGAATGGCCATTTCTTTGCATCTTAGATAACTTCATTGGCAGCAGATAACAAAAAAACTAATACTTTTGAACACTTTTCTGCTGGCCCATAGATCATTTTACAACTCAGGTCTAAATATCTCAGCAAAAGGTTCATTTGTTATTATACTTCCAGATTGTTTAGATCCTCACTGGGTCACCTTCTTAAATCCCCTGGGATCAGTTTAGCAAAAAGAGGTAGACGTTCTATCACCTTTTTGGCAACCAAGGCAATCAAACCTCTAGCTTTGAGGTTCACGGCCAAAGAAGCTTTGAGGCTCACGGCACTCGAACCTCTAGCTTTGAGGCTCAAGGCCAAAGAAGCTTTGAGGCTCACGGCAATCGAACCTCTAGCTTTGAGGCTCAAGGCCAAAGAAGCTTTGAGGCTCACAGCAATCGAACCTCTAGCTTTGAGGCTCAAGGCCACAGAAGCTTTGAGGCTCACGGCAATCAAACCTCTAGCTTTGAGGCTCAAGGCCAAATAACCTTTGAGGCTCACGGCAATCGAACCTCTAGCTTTGAGGCTCAAGGCCAAAGAAGCTTTGAGGCTCACGGCAATCGAACCTCTAGCTTTGAGGCTCAAGGCCAAAGAAGCTTTGAGGCTCACGGCAATCGAATCTCTAGATTTGAGGCTTACGGCCAAAGAAGATTCTCACAGAAGGATGCTTAATACGTGGCTGTTTAGTGTATAATCCTTTTCTGCTACCTCTTAGATCTCCGCCACTTTACATTTCAAGAGTACGGACGCCACTGGCAGCTGCATCCTTTATTAGTCTGAAATCAACATTATTGAATCATCTTGGGAGAACCACCAGCCCTTTTGTCTGGTTCTCTAACCCATTCTCTCTCTGGTTGCTGATATCCCTAAATCTTCAACAAACCGGATGTAGAGTAGAACATTAGAAGATACTCTTGAAGCGGAATTCAAATGTTTGGAAACTAGAAGTCCATAGCAGGATTTCAATGCACTCTAGAGTGCAAAGTAAAAGGCAGAGACACTCTGGAAACGTTTGTACACCAGATCGTAAAGTAGAATGGTGGGGCCGTATAAAGTGTGAATTAAAATGTCGGGAGAGAGTTGACGGGGCACATTACAATTGTCCAGTTCAGACCACCATAAACTTCAAACCAGCTTTATTGGCAAGAGAAGCTACACCAGAGTTGACAAAGTCAGTATGTGACTTGTGGCCAGAGGTCGGATTAGCAGTAACTACTTTGCAGTTTTTCAGTTTTTATCCAGAAGTAAGCTAGCCTCCTGGGCTACAGTAATGGCCAATGGAGCCCGGATTACACAACAAGGGTGTATAAATTGTGAAAACAGTCTCAATGATGGAAACAAGAATTTATGTTCATAGATAGTCTAAGTAGACAACAGAATCATTCTATCTAACTGGCTTGAATTACATTGAAGCATTTAGTGGGTTTTTGTGGGTTTCTGGCTGCCCGCCAAACCCATTTGCCTCAGCCCATCAGATAGGGATATTTATCCTACCTGGGCTCAGCTGGCAGCTCTTTAAATGGCTGATTAAAGCAGGCAACAGTAGAAAAAGACTAGTTAACTTTTGTGGAGTGTCTGACGCTGCTCTGCCCGTGCAGCAGTAAGAAGACTTTAGATCCATTTGAGATAAAACATATATATATATTTTTTTTAAATCCGCACATTGCGCCGCAGATGGTGAAATATGCGGTGTGTGGGGCTATGGTCTCTGAGATGCCCTCTAGCACAGTCCGTCTTTGTGTTGATTTCTGGCTGCCCTTCCTGACGAGTGATGTCTTTGTTAGGCTTGCTCTAGTTCCTCGAGTCTGAAGTCCACCTGGACTAGAGTAGGAAGGAGATAGGCTCTTCCCTGCAATGTTCTCACTGCCTGGCAGGTGTGCGGTGTAGGACTCTGCACTGATTTGCGTGGATTTTGTTTAGACTCATTGATTTCCTGTTGGTGCTATGAGTTGGTGGCACTTTCACTCAGTTGGAACCTAAGTATAACTTTACAAATCCGAATGCTCGACTATAGGAGAGACTGTTTTAGTTCAGCTCCGGAGCAGTTGTTTGGCAGGCTTCTCAGCACACATAGAGGGGCAGATTTTCAAGAACTAACCCATCTCTTCATTTTAGCAGAGATGCGTTAGTTTAATTGTGTCACGCAAAAAGACCTATGTGCCACCATAGATGCGTCGCCTTTACAATGCAGTACACCATGGCGCAAGAATTGACAGATGTGTCATGCATCTGTTGGTGTAAAGGTAATGGATTGCTGGATTTGTGTCGCAAGCACAACGCAACTCCAGCAACTCCGGCAATGCTCAGGAATGCCTACTCCTATTGTGCTGCGTCACTCCTTAAGCCTGCTACAAGCAGGCGTAAGGTTTTGAGGCAATGGTGACGCAGTAAAATCTTTCACTGCGTCACTTTTACGAGGCTTTCTTGCGACGGAACGTGATGCAGGGCTATACAATTTGACGTATCTCCCTAGGTGCGTCACGTTGTTGTAAATGTGTCGCAACATAGCGCATTGTTTACAACGCCGCTGCGTCCCAAAAGTGACGCAACAGCGGCTTAAAAGTGTTGCAAGGGGCTTGTAAATACGTCCCAGAATGTTTTCAGTGAGTAGTAGGGAGAAGCACTTTACGCATTACTTTATCTCACTCTATATAATCCTGTTCGCCAGCCCTGCTTTCAACTGATAGAACTGGTATCATTGTTCTAGTCTCCCCAGGGGTGAATTTCTACATTTGTTTTACTGGTTCGAAAAAGACTGCGTCATTTCCTGTAGTGACTTCACAACATCGTTAAAGCTCACAGTAGTAAGTCATTAGACGCTGATGAATGAATAGTTTCTTGTTTTTCTGTTTGTGTATCGCTGATAAAAAGTGTAACTCCAGCGTTCACATTATCCAGAGAGAGCCTTATATGTTGTAATGTATGTGCATTGTGAAATAGAATGCTGTTGCACGTCAGATTTGGACTGTAAAGGTGAGACAGTTTAGTACATATTCAGCTTGCTTGCATTGTGCACAATCCAAAACTCAAATACTTCTAGGCGCTGGCGATCGTTAATGAAAATGTAGAGACGCTCTGGGGTGTAACTCTGAATGCTGGCCACTAGATTGTAAGTTAACTTGCCGGAATACTGTAGACTGCGAGTAAAATTGTCGAATATACGATGTTGCAGTGTTCACACCGTGATACCTTTACAATGCAGGCATTACAATGCAAGTCGTTAGAACGACTTGCGCTGGAGGGCGCTGCATTTAGGAATAGTAAGATTTACTATTCCAACTCCAGCCTACGTTACAGTAGGGAAGGTGTTGGAATAATAAACCATACTATTCCTTAGCTTAGAGCGCCATCCAGCGCCAGTCATTGTAATGACTTGCGTAGTAATGCCTGCGTTGTAAAGGTATTGCGGTCAGTGAACACCGTGATGTAACCGCTGTTTCCCGCTAGAAAAATCCAGAGAACGTAGTATATTTCTGAAATATTATAGAGTGTGAACTAGAATGCTGAAATAAGCTAGAGTATGAATTACAATATTGGAATAATCAAGAGCAAAAATTAGAATGTATGAATAATTTAAAGTGCGAATTAGGCAGCTGGAATACTCTAGAACGTAAATTAGACTGCTGAAATACTCTAGAGAACGAACTAGAAAGATGCAATAAACTAGAGTGCGAATTACAGTATTGGAATAACCTAGAGTGCAAATTAGAATGTAAATATAATCTAAATTGCAAATTAGAACGTAAAAACAATTTAAAGTGCGAATCACACTGCTGCACACTAGAGCTGTGGTTCCTAACCAGTGGTCCGGGGTGTCACTCGGGGCAGCGAACCCACCTCAGGGGGTCCGTGACTGCTTAGAAAATTTTGTAATATTAAAATATTTACAAAGAGAATACAAATAAAAAGCAACATGTACAAATGAACACCTTAAAACGTCCTGTAAATGTGAAGGAATTTGACAGTGGAGGCTTAAAATTAAATTAGCATCCTGGGATTGATTCATGGGAGCAGTGGCTGAGCATCAAACAAAGAATAGTAGGCACAACGAGTGGGCTAAATTGAATTTAGAAAAACTCAAACCTTCCAAGCACAATATTTAAAATTTAGATTTTTTCAATATTTGTTTGAGAATTTAATCAAATATTTCAGAATTTCTTTGTTTGATGAAATCTTACTTCTGTATTTCTGTGTACTGTTTTGCGGTATAAATCATGGAAAATAATTTTGCCGGGGTCCCCAGCTTTCAATAATGTTCAGTGCGGGTCCCTGGATTCCAATAATGAGACATTGGGAGTCCCTGAGTGCCAGAAATGATTAAGTGGGGTCCTTAGAAGTCGAAAAATGAAGAATCACAGCTCTGGAATGCACTAGATATAAAGTTAGAGTGTTGAAATACTCTAGAGTGCAATCTACAATATTACAACAGATAAGAGTATGAATTACAATATTAGAAGACATTCTTAGTTCGATTGTGGGTACTCTGTAGATTATGAAGTAGGATTATGGCACATAGTGGAGAATTCTGGGGTTTGTAGCCACCGCTTAGCATGATCAGCCCCCCTGATGTGCACCACATATTAAACCACAGCATCTGTCCAGCCTGTTTGATCCCAACTTTATTGGGATTTATGCGGCAATCACCTCCGGCTGGCGGTGCGGCCGGCCCAGCATGCACTCTGTCAGAATCACTTTTGGCTACGTAGAGCTCTCCTATTGACGACAAATTCAATATCGCGAGCCGTAGGCCGCCTCCTTCAATGGGAGCGTGTGATTCTGAACACGCACATGTCTCCAAGAGTAGAGATGGGCTCAGACTGGAAATGAAGTGTTCTTTGGCACCCTGACAAGTCATCTGGCCAACACACACAGGTTCATCGCGAGGGCCACGTGAATAGGAAAGCACATCTGGCTCTTCCCCGCTGAACTACTCACGAGTGTTGTTTCACAGAATGCCAGGGGTAGTAGATGTGACATTTCCATCCCTTGATCACATGAGGACATCAAAGGAGTTACCTCATGCCCTACCCTTGACCCCTGAACAGTCTTCTATGTGCTACTGAGGGGCTATTGGAAGGACATGCCTATCTCCTCAACCTCCACCAATTCATTCAGATAGAAATCTAAAGATCTATTCCTATGGAATATTCAAAGGTTCTATCCTGCTTCCCACCTTCTTCAACCTCTACATGGAACTATTGACATCACTGTAGGTAGCACACATTATGTGCCATTCATTTGTCTTTGAAAGAAGGAGAAGGCATATCTAAGTCTCTCCTAGATGATTTTGCATCCACAGAGACGTGGTGATTGAGTAAATTGCCCTGAAGAAGTTGATAAGTGGAGAGGAATGAAACGTGTTGGCTGGAGTCATTTTGTTTGTAATTTGAAACAAAGATTAAAGAAATCGGAATAACAAAGGCTACGGAACCTTTGTTTCCTTTCTGAACCATGTATAAGAATCAGGAGCATGTACAACACTTGTATGTATTTTGTGTGCATCCATTCCCACCACATTGAAATCTAATTTTTTGTGATAACTCTGAAAAATGTGCAACATGTAATGGACTATGTGGCAGCAAAAGCATATTTGTTTGTAAATAGTGGTGCCTGTGGAATCAGATTTGTTCATGTTACCCTGCCTGTGTCACATAACTAGATGCGCTTAGAAAACGTTTATGCTATTATTAAGCATGATCATTAAACTTAAGATTGCATGACGTCCTCCTGTGTCAATCGATGCATTGGACTGCTCTCTACGTCCCCTGTTAATAAAATACTAATAATTACTTTCTTGAATACAGTGAGTCAGACCACATTTGTATTGCCTCTAAGCGCTATAATTAAGTAGTATTAAAATGTATAATCATGCCAATTTATTTGGAAACACGGGCAGCACCATTTTAAAATATATTCGATGGATGTCCAGTGCCTGACTGGATAGAACCCCCTTGCTGAAGTAACTCTAGCACCTACCACATCACATGACTGAACTGCACCTGTCAGTATATTTGATTGTTATATTTCTCTAAAGAGCTGAAAACAGCTAAAAATAGGTCAGGAATTGTAATGATAAAAATTATTGAATTAAAAACTACAAGTACCATAATGTCACCAGGGAAATGAACGGAAAAGAGTTTGTGTTGGTAGAAGCACGCTTCAGGGATGTAATCATGTGATTTGTTTGAGTGCGGCCACATCTCCCATTTTAAACATATTTTGAGGCTATTCGAGGCCTTGCTGGCCTGCACCAGGGTGGCATCATTCGCAGAGGTAACGTGAGTACTTAAGTCAGCATAAAGAGTTTCCATAGTTCTCTGAAGAACAGAATTAAAAGCAAAATATTTATGCCAGCATTAGCAATGATTAAAATGAATGATTGAGAAATTGACCCGAAACAACATTGTGGCAACAAGCGGGTCATCCACTCAGGGGTACCAGTAGAAACAGGCCCAAATCACATCGCCAACTTGGGAACATCACTGATCGGCACCACCCTGACCCACATCAGCAACACCTCGATCACGTCCGCCACTTTTGCGGATGAATGGAAAGTTGCAGAAATGAATACCCTCCTCAAGAAGCCCACTACCGACCAGAATCAACGGAGAAACTTCTGACCCATCTTCCTGCTCCCCTATCCAGCCATTGTGATTGGGAGACGTTTACAAAAAACTCACAGCCCACCTAAAATTACACCATTTTCTAGACACCTCTGAATCAGGATTCAGAAAGAACCACATCATCAAAACATCACTCACCGTGGCCACCGGAGACATTCAAAGTATGTTGGACTGAGGAGAAACAGCATCCTCCTCTGCCTCTCCGTGGCCCACAGCACCCTCATCAGAAGACTCCATGCGATTGGCAAAGAAGGATCCGCTCTCAAATAAATCTGTTCCTTCTGCACGGGTAGAACCCAAAGAGTCAGGCTGCCACCCATCTCATCAGAGACCAAGAGACTGATATGCGGTGTCACAGGGATTGTCACTCAGCCCCTCTCTTTTCAACATATACATGACACTGCTCATCAACATCATCCAGTCACAAGACATCACCGTCATCTCCTGTGCCGATGACACCCAACTCATCCTCTCCCTGACAGAGAAAACAAACACCACCAGAACTAACTTCAGCAACTGCACGGCCATGGTAGCAGACTGGGTGCGAACCAACTGCCTGAAGCTCAGCTCAGACAAGAAGAAAGTACTGGGCTTTGGCAAAAAGTCGTCACCTTGGGATTCCACCTCGCAGCCGTCAGTCAAGGACCACCACCCACAGACCACACAAAAAATCTAGAGATCGTCCCCAGATGACAAGCACAAAGTGACGGCACAAGTCAACGCAGTGTACACCTTCTGCTGCCAAGTCCTATGCATGCTACGAAAGATCTTCACATGGTTGTTGCAGAACACCAGACAGACCACCACACAGGCACTCATTACCAGCAGCTGGATTACGGCAAAACTCTCTATGCTGGAATCTCCAAACAACTTCTACACAGACTCCAGATCACCCAGAATGCAGCCCCTCACACTCGACCTCCCACGTCACACACGCATCACACTGCACTTCAGGAAACAACTCTGGCTCACCATTCACAAGTGCAGCTTAGTCAAACTTCTCATGTACGAATACAAAGCCCTACACAGCACAGGTCCAGAATACTTGATCAGCTGAATACACTTTCACCATCCCACCAGACACCTACGCTCTGCCTCACTCTCACTCATACACACTCCCCGCATCCACAAAAGCAAAACTGGAGTTCGCTCATTTTCCTACATCGCACCCAAGACATGGAATGACCTCCCTCAACACCTCAGAGCCCCCTCCCCACTTCTTGAGACCTCCCTTGGCACATCAGAGCCTCCTCCACACTTCTTCAGAGCTCCCTCTACACCTCAGAGCCTCCTCCTCACTTCTAGAGACCTATTGCTACACCTCTGAGCCTCCTCTTCACTTCTTGAGACCTCCCTCAACACAACAGAGCCTCCTCCTCACTTCTTGAGACTTCCCTCAACACCTCAGAGCCTCCTCCTCGCTTCTTGAGACCTCCCTCAACACATCAGAGCCTCCTCCTCACTTCTTGAGACCTCCCTCAACACCTGAAAGCCTCCTCCTCGCTTCTTGAGACCTCCCTCTACACCTCAGAGCCTCCTCCTTGCTTCTTGAGACCTCCCTCAATACATCAGAGCCTCCTCCTCGCTTCTTGAGATCTCCCTCAACACCTGAAAGCCTCCTCCTCGCTTCTTGAGACTTCCCTCAACACATCAGAGCCTCCTCCTCGCTTCTTGAGACCTCCCTCAACACCTGAAAGCCTCCTCCTCGCTTCTTGAGACCTCCCTCAACACCTCAGAGCCTCCTCCTTGCTTCTTGAGACCTCCCTCAACACATCAGAGCCTCCTCCTCGCTTCTTGAGACCTCCCTCAACACATCAGAGCCTCCTCCTCGCTTCTTGAGACCTCCCTCAACACCTGAAAGCCTCCTCCTCGCTTCTTGAGACCTCCCTCTACACCTCAGAGCCTCCTCCTTGCTTCTTGAGACCTCCCTCAACACATCAGAGCCTCCTCGCTTCTTGAGACCTCCCTCAACATATCAGAGCCTCCTCCTCGCTTCTTGAGACCTCCCTCAACACCTGAAAGCCTCCTCCTTGCTTCTTGAGACCTCCCTCAACACCTCAGAGCCTCCTCCTTGCTTCTTGAGACCTCCCTCAACACCTCAGAGTCTCCTCCTCACTTCTTGAGACCTCCCTCAACACCTCCACACTTCTTGAGACCTCCCTCTACACCTCAGAGCCTCCTCCTTGCTTCTTGAGACCTCCCTCAACACCTGAAAGCCTCCTCCTCGCTTCTTGAGACCTCCCTCAACACCTCAGAGCCTCCTCCTTGATTCTCGAGACCTCCCTCAACACCTCAGAATCTCCTCCTCACTTCTTGAGACCTCCCTCAACACCTCCTCCTCACTTCTTGAGACCTCCCTCCCCACCTCAGAGCCTCATCCTCACTTCTTGAGACCTCCCTCTAAACCTCAGAGCCTCCTCCTCACTTCTTGAGACCTCCCTCAGTACACAAGAGCCTCCTCTTTGCTTCTTGAGACCTCCCTCAACACAGCAGAGCATCCTCCTCACTTCTTGAGACCTCCCTCAACACAGCAGAGCCTCCTCCTCAATTTTTGAGACCACCCTCAACACACCAGAGCCTCCTCGTCTCTTCTTGAGACCTCCCCCAACACATCAGAGCCTCCTCCTCTCTTCTTGAAACCTCCCTTAACACATCAGAGCCTCCTCCTCACTTCTTGAGACCTCCCTCAGCACATCAGAACCTCCTCATCACTTATCGAGTGCTGCAAGAAGCTGAAGACGTGTTCTTAATATAAGCACCTTGGGGAACACACACTTTGCCCAAGTGCCTAGATACCCTCTTGACTGATTGGTGCGCTATACAAATCAGCATAGCATATTAAACTACAAGTACCACAATGCCAAGAGTGAAACACATCTAAAAGAGGCTTCGCTCAAGTAGCTTCGCTGGGTGTAGATACTCTGGAAATAAGAAGAAACCCCCTTTGGGTATATTTGAATCAGCTAATCAGAAAAACCCTTTAAAACAGTGTATTGTTGCCAATGCAATACACTATCAAAAACAACAACAACCTAAACTCTAGTGTAAGGATTTGTAGTAATAATTCATACAATAACAAGAGAGAAAGTACGATGCATTGCTCATACATAGGTGTGATGTCATCAACATTCTTAGAAAGAGTTACAAAAACTGTAGAGAGGTGCACAATAATTGATGAGTGTCAGAACAAAAAGGCAAACAAGGCATCTTCTGGGGGGCAATAAATAGTCTAATGGGATAGATAATCCTTCTTCTGGGGGGCAATGAACAGTTCAATTGCACAGATGTTGCTTCTTCTGTTGGTGGTCATAGAGAGTCCAATGGCACATATAATTCTTCTTCTTCTGGGGTCAGAAAATAGTCCATTGGCACAGATAATGCTACCTCTATTGTAGTAGGAAAAAGATAGTCCAATGGCACCAATACTCCTTCTGTTGCGTTAATAAATAGTCTGATGGCACAGATAATGCTTCTGCTGTTGCATAATAAATAGTCAGATGGCACAGATAATGCTTCTGCTGTTGCATAATAAATAGTCAGATGGCACAGATAATGCTTTTGCTGTTAGAAATAATCTGATGGTACAGATAATGCTTCTGCTGTTGCATAATAAATAGTTTGATGGCACAAATAATTCTTTTGCTGTTGCAGTTAGAAATAAACTGATGGCACAGATAATGCTACTGCAGTTGCAGTAATACATAGTACAATGGCACAGATAATGTTTCTTCTTCTGGGGACAATAAATACTTCAGTTGAACAGATATTGCTACTTCTTCTAGGAATGAACAGTCCAATAGTATAGACAATGCTTCTTTATCTTGGGCCAATCGATCGGGGCAATAAAAAGACCAATGGCACAGATAATCCTAATTCTGGGGGGGTCAATAAAGAGCCAAATGGTACAAATAATGCCTTTTCTGTTGCTGTAATCAGTAGTCCGATAGCACAAATAATGCTCCTTCTGTTATGGTAATCAATAGTCAATAGCACTGATAATGTTTCTGCTGTTGGGGTTATAAAAAGTCTAATGGTACAGATAAAGCTTCTGCTGTTGTGGTTACGGTTATACATATTCTGATGACGCAGATGAGGCTTCTGCTGTTGCAGTAATAAATATTCTGATGGCACAGATAATGCTTCTGCTGTTGCGGTAATAAGAAGTCTAATTGTACAGATCATGCTTCTGCTGTTGCAGTAATAAGTAATCTGATGGCACAGATAATGCTTCTGCTGTTGTGGTAATAAATAGTATGAGGGCACAGATAATGCTACTGCTGTTGCAGTAATAAATAGTCCAATGGCACAGATTATCTGTGCCATTGGACTATTTTTTACCGCAACAGCAGAAGCATTATCTGTGCCATCATACCATTTATTACCACAACAGAAGAAGCATTATCTGTGCTATCAGATTATTTATTACCGGTACAGTAGAAGCGTTATCTGTGTCATCTGACTATTTATAACAGCAACAACAGAAGCATTATCTGTGTCATCAGACTATTTCTAACCGCAACAGCAAAAGCATTATCTGTGCCATCAGACTATTTATTATGCAACAGAAAAAGCATTATCTGTGCCATCAGACTATTTATTATGCAACAGAAAAAGCATTATGTGTGCTATCAGATTATTTATTACTGCAACAGCAGAAGCATTATCTGTGTCATCGTACAATTTTTTCCTGCAACAGCAGAAGCATTATCGGTGCCATCGGACTATTTATTAGTCCAACACCAGAAGCATTGCGGTAATAAATAGTGCAATAGCACAGATAATGCTTCTTCTGTTGTGGTAATAAATAGTATGATGGCACAGATAATGCTTTTGCTTTTGCAGTAATAAATAATCAGATGGTACAGATAATGCTTCTTCTGTTGTAGTAATAATTAGTCTGATGGCACAGATAATGTTACCTCTGTTGCAGTAATAAATAATCAGATGGCACAGATAATGCTTCTTTTGTTGTGGTAATAAATAGTATAATGACACAGATAATGCTTCTACTGTTGCAGTAATAAATAGTCTGATGGCACAGACAATGTTACCTCTGTTGCAGTAATAAATAATCAGATGGCACAGATAATGCTTCTGCTGTTGCGTTAATAAATAGTCCAATGGCACAGTTAATGCTTCGGCTGTTGTGGTAATAAAAATCTCTTTGTTACCTACGTGTTATATATACTGTTTAGCGTGTGAAAGGGGTTGTATTGTGTTGTTGTTTTGCTGAGTGGGTTTGCCACAATTAAGGTAGAAGGGTGGTTCTCCCTACCCCTTTATGCATCGCTCACATAATACAGACAGGAGTACACTATCTGCGTACTGCCTAGGAGCACCATTACCCTACGTCATCACCCACCTTTCAGCTTCAAACGTGAATGCTCATTCTTCACTGTAACATGTCATTACGAGTGCTGGCTGCATTCTAAGCTACTGGCAGAACACAGCATGTCAACTATTGGACTAGCACTCTGTGCATTGTCAGCTATTAACAAGAGGGTTTCCTGCATTATAACCTATTAGTAAGAGTGTTTTTACATCATAAGTTATTAATATGAGTTTGCAGAGCAGCAAACATATTGTAAGATCATTGCTCCATACTGAAATATTACAAACAGCAATCATTGCATTATAAACTGTTATTAAGAGTGCTTACTACATTATTAACCATTAGAGGGATCGCTTATTGCTCTGTAAGCTATTAGTAAGACCGACTGCTGCTTTAAAAACTGTCTATAGCAGCACTCAGTGCATGTTATACTATTAGTAAGGGAACTCGCTGCATTATTAACTAATAGTAAGACCACTTACTGCAGTGTAAACTATTAAAAGCACTGTTTACTGCAGTGTAAACTATTAAAAGCACTATTCAGTGCAGGGTACACTATTGGTAGATAGACTTGCAGCACAGTGCCATAATTATAAGCGCACTATTGCATTATTAACGCTAGTAAGACCACTCACTGCACTGCAAACTATTGGAAAGCTCACTTGCAGTACAAAGCCCTAATGAAAAGAGCACTCACTGCATTATTACCTGCTATTAAAACCACTCACTGCATTGTAAACTATTAATAACACTGTTCACTGCATTGTAAACTATTAGTAAGACCGTTCGCTCCATTAGAAACTATCTATAGCAGCACTCAGTGCATGTTATACTATTAGTAAGGGCACTCACTGCAATATTAACTACTAGAGAGAACACTTACTGTATTGTAAACTATTAATAGCACTATTCAGTGCAGTGTACACTATTGGTAATAACACTTGCAGCACAGTGCCATAATTATAAGCGCACTATTGCATTATTAACGCTAGTAAGACCACTCACTGCACTGTAAACTATCAATACCACTGTTCACTGCATTGTAAACTATTAGTAAGACCGTTCGCTCCATTAGAAACTATCTATAGCAGCACTCAGTGCATGTTATACTATTAGTAAGGGCACTCACTGCAATATTAACTACTAGAGAGAACACTTACTGTATTGTAAACTATTAATAGCACTATTCAGTGCAGTGTACACTATTGGTAATAACACTTGCAGCACAGTGCCATAATGATAAGCACACTATTGCATTATTAACGCTAGTAAGACCACTCACTGCATTGTAAACTATCAATACCACTGTTCACTGCATTGTAAACTATTAGTAAGACCATTCGCTCCATTAGAAACTATCTATAGCAGCACTCAGTGCATGTTATACTATTAGTAAGGGCACTCACTGCAATATTAACTACTAGAGAGAACACTTACTGTATTGTAAACTATTAATAGCACTATTCAGTGCAGTGTACACTATTGGTAATAACACTTGCAGCACAGTGCCATAATTATAAGCGCACTATTGCATTATTAACGCTAGTAAGACCACCTACTGCACTGCAAACTATTGGAAAGATCACTTGCAGCACAAAGCCCTAATGAAAAGAGCACTCACTGCATTATTACCTGCTATTAAAACCACTCACTGCATTGTTAACTATTAATAACACTGTTCACTGCATTGTAAACTATTAATAATACCGTTCACTGCATTAGAAACTGTCTACAGCATCACTCAGCGCATGTTAGTTATTTTATTAGTAAGGGCACTCACTACTTTAATAACTACTAGTAAGAACACTTACTGCATTGTAAACTAGTATTAGCACTGTTCACTGCAGTGTAAACTATTGGTAAAACCACTAGCAGCACAGTGCCATAATGATGAGCGCTATTGGATTATTAACCACTAGTAAGACCACTCACTGCATTGTAAACTATTAATACCACTGTTCACCGCATTGCAACCTTTTGGAAAGATCACTTGCCGCACAGTGCTCTAATGAACACTCAATCAATCAATCAATCAATCATGCCATTTGTATAGCGCACTACTCACCCGGGAGGGTCTCAAGGCGCTTGGGGGGAGGGGTATGCCACTGCTCGAACAGCCAGGTCTTGAGTTGTTTCCTGAAGGCGAGATGGTCCTGGGTGAGCCGAAGGTGGATGGGGAGGGAGTTCCAAGTCTTGGCAGCCAGGTAAGAGAAGGATCTTCCTCCGGCGGTGGCTCTTCGGATGCGTGGTACGGCTGCGAGGGCGAGGCTGGTGGACCGTAGCTGGCGGGTGGGCGTGTAGAAGGTCAGGCGGTCGTTGAGGTACTTGGGGCCCAGGTCGTGGAGAGACTTGTGTGCGTGGGTGAGGAGCCGGAACGTGATCCTCTTGTCGACGGGGAGCCAGTGCAGGTTCCTCAGGTGGCTGGAGATGTGGCTGCGTCGGGGGACATCTAGGATGAGTCGGGCGGAGGCGTTCTGGATGCGCTGGAGTCTTTTCTGTAGCTTGGCTGTGGTTCCGGCGTAGAGGGCGTTTCCGTAGTCCAGTCGGCTGGTGACGAGTGCCTGGGTGACAGTCTTCCTGGTCTCGGTCGGGATCCAGCGGAAGATCTTGCGAAGCATACGCAGGGTGTTGAAGCACGATGAGGAGACGGCGTTGACTTGTCTGGTCATCGAGAGGGAGGGGTCCAGGATGAAGCCCAGGTTGCGTGCGTGGTCCGTTGGCTTGGGTGCCGTGCCCAGGGCTGGGGGCCACCAGGAGTCGTCCCATGCGGAGGGCGAAGATCCCAGGATGAAGACTTCCGTCTTGTCCGAGTTCAGTTTCAGGCGGCTGTCCTTCATCCACTCGGCGACGTCTTTCATCCCTTCGTGTAGGCAGGTTCTGGCGGTGTCGGGGTCTCTGGTGAGGGAGAGGATCAGCTGGGTGTCGTCGGCGTAAGAGATGATGTTGAGGTTGTGCTGGCGTGCGATGGCTGTGAGAGGTTTCATGTAGATGTTGAAGAGGGTGGGGCTGAGTGAAGATCCTTGCGGGACGCCGCAGATGACTTCGGTGGCCTCGGAGCGAAACGGGGGGAGGCGGACTCTTTGTGTTCTTCCGACGAGGAACGAGATGATCCACTCCAGTGCCTTCTCTTGAATACCGATGTTGCTGAGGCGCTGTAATAGGGTGCGGTGGCAGACCGTGTCGAACGCAGCGGAGAGGTCCAGGAGGATGAGGGCCACTGTTTCCCCCTTGTCGAGCAGGGTCCGGATGTCGTCGGTGGCTGCGATGAGGGCGGTCTCGGTGCTGTCGTTGGCTCTGAAGCCGGACTGCGAGGGGTCGAGGGATCCGTTCGTCTCGAGGAAGGCGGTCAGCTGTCTGTTGACGATCTTCTCGATGACTTTAGCAGGAAAAGGGAGGAGCAAGATGGGGCGGAAGTTTTTGAGATCGGTGGGGTCCGCTGTAGGTTTCTTCAGGAGGGCGCTGATCTCGGCGTGCTTCCAGCTCTCCGGGAAGGTGGTGGTGTTGAAGGAGGCGTTGATGATGTTCCGGAGTTGGGGTGCGATGGTGGAGTCGGCCTTGTTGAAGACGTGGTGTGGGCAGGGGTCGTCGGTGATCCGGAGTGGATGGTGTTCATTGTGCGGGCTGTGTCTTCGGTGGTCACCGTGGTCCAGGTGCAAAGGGTGGCGGTGGGGGGCGTTGGTTCGATGGTTGGGTGCGTGGGTGGGGCGCCGAAGCTGTTGTGGATGTCGGCGATCTTGAGGTGGAAGAACGAGGCGAGGGAGTCGCAGAGGTCTTGTGACGGAGTGATGTCGTTGGTGCCGGTGCTGGGGTTGGAGAACTCCTTGACGATAGTGAAGAGTTCTTTGCTGTCGTGGGCGTTGTTGTCCAGTCGTTCCTTCAGGGATTTCTTCTTGGTGGTGCGGATGAGCTGGTGGTGCTTGCGGGTAGCGTGTTTGAGGGCGGTCATGTTGTCGGTGGTCCGGTTGAGGAGCCAGGCTTTCTCGAGGGTGCGGCAGGTCTTCTTGGAGTCCTTGAGGTCGTCGGTGAACCAGGATGCCTTCTTGCTTCTGGGTCTGCTGGGAGGGTTCTTTAGTGGCGCGAGGTCGTCGGCGCAGGCGGTCAGCCACTGTGTGAAGTTGCGGGCTGCTTCATTGGGGTCCGTTGTGTTGGCGGGTGGGCTCTGGCTGAGGGAGGTGGTGAGCTGGTCTGCGGTGATCTTGCTCCAATTCCTGTGAGGTACCTGTTGCGGGTGGTGGTGGGTCGTGGATCTTTTGAAGCTGAAGTGGACGCAGCTGTGGTCGGTCCAGTGGAGGCCGGTGGCGTGGCTGAAGGTGATGTACTTGCTGGAAGAGAAGACGGGATCAAGCGTGTGGCCGGCGTAGTGGGTGGGGGTGTTGACCAGTTGCTTGAGTCCGAGGTTGGCGAGGTTTTCCAGCACTCACTGCATTGTAAACTATTAATAACACTGTTCACTGTATTCTAACTATTAGTCAGACAACTTGCAGCACAGTGCTCTAATGATAAGTATACTCACTATATTGTAAACTATTGCTAAGACCATTAACTTCACATGGAACTGTTAGTAAAAACATTTACTGCATTGCAATCTATTAATAAGAGCACTCACTGCATTGTAAACTACCATCACTCATTACAGGGTAAACTATTAGCAAGAGTGTTTGCTGCATTGTAAACAATTGGCAAACTACATACTGCTTCTTAAACTATTCACCTCATTATCAACTAATAGTACTATTGGTAACTGCTATTCAGAGCAATTGCTACTTTGTTAACAACAAGTAAGACCACTTGCTGTATTGTAAACTATTAGTAAGAGAGTTTGCTAACTTGTTAAAAAAAAATACATCTGTAAGATAACGTGCTGCATGATAACTTATTAGAATCAGCTTGGTCTGCATTGTAAACTGTTAGAAAGAGTACTTGCTACATTGTTAACTGCTGGTGAGGCCACTTGTATTGTAAACTGCTAGTAATAGTGCTTACTGCAAATTAAACCATACGTAAGATCACTTGCTGCAGAATAGTGAACTAATAGCAAGGATATTCACTGCATTGTAAGCTATTAGAAAGGAGGTGTATATTGTAAGTTGTTTGTAGAAGCACCCACTGCATTGTAAACTATTAGTAAGGGAGCTCACTGCATCGTAAACTATTGCTCAGAGTACAATTTCCTGCATAGCAAACTAATAGAAATAATACTCACTTAATTGTAAACTATTAGCAAGGACTCCCGCTGTAATGTGAATTATTGGTCAGACCACTTGTTGCATAGCAAAGTAATAGATAAAATATTCACTGCATTGTAAACTATTAGCAAGAGCGCCCGTTGCATTGGGAATTGTTGGTCAGACCACTTGCTGCATACTGAACAAATAGAACGAATATTTTCTGCATTGTAAACTTTAAGCAAGAACGCCAAATGCATTGCAAGTTGACCATCCAAGCACTCAATGCATTGTAAACTGTTGACATGACTCACTGCATTGTAATCTGGCGGTACGAGAATCCACTGGATTGTAGACTGTTGGCATGAGAACACACTGCATTGTTAACTGTTAGCATGAAGTCTCTGCGTATTTTAAATTACTGGTGCGAGAACTCACTGCATTGTAAACTAATGGCATGAGAACACACCGCATTATTAACTGTTGGCATGAAGACTCACTGCATTGTAAACTATTGGCTTGAGAACACACCGCATTGTTAACTGTTGGCATGAAGACTCACTGCATTATAAACTAATGGCATGAGAACACACTGCATTATTAACTGTTGGCATGAAGACTCACTGCATTGTAAACTATTGGCTTGAGAACACACCGCATTGTTAACTGTTGGCATGAAAACACACTGCATTGTAAACTATTGGATTGAGAACACACCGCATTGTTAACTGTTGGCATGAAGACTCGGTGCATTGTAAACTGCTGGTGTGAGCACTCACTGCATTGTAAACCATTGGCATGAGCTCTCACTGCATTGTAAACTGTTGGCATGAGGACTCACTGCATTGTAAACGGTTGGCATGAGGATTCAGTGCATTGTAAACTATTCACATGAGGACTCAGTGGGTTGTGACCCTTTCGTATGAGAACTTAGTGCATTGTTAACTATTGGTATGAGAACTCAGTGCATTGTAAACTGTTGACATGAGGACTCACTGCATTGTATACAGTTGGCATGAGGACCCAGTGCATTGTAAACTATTGGCATGAGGAGTCGATGCATTGTTAACTATAGGCATGAGGATTCAGTGCATTGTAAACTGTAGGCATGAGGACTCACTGCATTTTAAACTCTTGGCATGAGGACTCACTACATTTTAGACTCTTGGCATGAGGACTGACTGCATTGTACATTTTTGGTATGTGGACACAGTGTGTTGTAACCTCTTGGCATGAGGACTCAGTGCATTGTTAACTCTTAGCATGAGGACTCCGTGGATTGTAAACTCTTGGCATGAGAACTCACTACATTGTAAACTCTTAGCATGAGGACTCAGTGCATTGTAAACTCTTAGCATGAGGACTCAGTGCATTGTAAACTCATGGCATGAGAACTCACTACATTGTAAACTCTTAGCATGAGGACTCAGTGCATTGTAAACTCTTGGCATGAGGACTCACTGCATTGTAAACTCTTAGCATGAGGACTCAGTGCATTGTAAACTCTAGCAATGAGGACTCAGTGGGTTGTTAACACTTTGCATGAGGACCCACTGCATTGTATACTATTGGCATGAGGAATCAGTGCATTGTAGACTCTTGGCATGAGGACTCACTGGGTTGTAAACTCTTAGCATGAGGACTCACCACTGTATTGTAAACTGTTGGCATGATGACTCAGTGCGTTGTTAACTGTTGGCCTGAGGACTGACTGCATTGTAAACTGTTGGCATGAGGACTCAGTGGGTAATAAACTCTTAGCATGAGGACTCACTTCATTGTATACTCTTGGCATGAAGACTTGGTGCATTATAAACTCTTGGCATGAGGACTCAGTGCATTGTAAACTCTTAGCATGAGGATTCACGGTATTGTAAACTCTTGGCATGAGGACTCAGTGCATAGGAAACAGTTGGCATGAGAACTCACTGCATTGTAAACTCTTAGTATGAGGACTCACTGCATTGTAACCTCTTCGCGTGAAGACTCAGTGCATTGTAAACTCTTGGCATGAGGACTCAGTGGGTTGTAAACTCTTAGTATGAAGACTCACTGGATTGTAAACTCTTGGCATGAGGACTCAGTGCATTGTAAACTTAGCATGAGGATTCACTGCATTGTAAACTCTTGGCATGAGGACTCAGTGCATTGTAAACTCTTGGCATGAGAACTCACTACATTGTAAACTCTTAGCATGAGGACTCAGTGCATTGTAAACTCTTGGCATGAGGACTCAGTGCATTGTAAACTCTTAGCATGAGGACTCAGTGCATTGTAAACTCTTGGCATGAGGACTCACTGCATTGTAAACTCTTGGCATGAGGATTCACTGCATTGTAAACTCTTGGCATGAGGACTCAGTGCATTGTAAACTTAGCATGAGGATTCACTGCATTGTAAAATCTTGGCATGAGGACTCAGTGCATTGTAAACTTAGCATGAGGATTCACTGCATTGTAAACTCTTAGCATGAGGACTCAGTGCATTGTAAACTCTTGGCATGAGAACTCACTACATTGTAAACTCTTAGCATGAGGACTCAGTGCATTGTAAACTCTTGGCATGAGGACTCACTGCATTGTAAACTCTTAGCATGAGGACTCAGTGCATTGTAAACTCTTGGCATGAGGACTCAGTGCATTGTAAACTCTTGGCATGAGAACTCACTACATTGTAAACTCTTAGCATGAGGACTCAGTGCATTGTAAACTCTTGGCATGAGGACTCACTGCATTGTAAACTCTTAGCATGAGGACTCAGTGCATTGTAAACTCTTGGCATGAGAACTCACTACATTGTAAACTCTTAGCATGAGGACTCAGTGCATTGTAAACTCTTGGCATGAGGACTCACTGCATTGTAAACTCTTAGCATGAGGATTCACTGCATTGTAAACTCTTGGCATGAGGACTCAGTGCATTGTAAACTTAGCATGAGGATTCACTGCATTGTAAACTCTTGGCATGAGGACTCACTGCATTGTAAACTCTTAGCATGAGGACTCAGTGCATTGTAAACTCTTGGCATGAGAACTCACTACATTGTAAACTCTTAGCATGAGGACTCAGTGCATTGTAAACTATTGGCATGAGGACTCACTGCATTGTAAACTCTTGGCATGAAGACTCAGTGGGTTACAAGACTCCTCAACATGACTACAGCTAGTTTATAAACCCCTTTAACTTGTTTTGTGTCCGATGACAACACCAATGTGCACTTACCACAGGGTCGCGTTTGAGGAATAGTATCCCCTCCTGTAAATGTCCTCCCCCATCCACCTCAATCTCCCTCATTGTGAAGCAGTGTGCAGGTGTTGCCCCTCCACATCTTACGACAAGGGTTCCATCGAATGGTGATAGCGTTGTGTCCATAGCAACAACATGTCACGTACATAGGTCATTGCGACGCTGGGTGGGTCCATTTAGATATGGTGGTGAGTATGATGATAGTAGATGGTAACAAAACGTGTATCCTGTATGCATATGGACAGTGCCGTGCGCTCTATAGTAAGATGTGCTGGGTATCGCGATTCGTTATCGCGATTCTACTATTATTGCGACATCCGATCCGCGAAATTGAGCTTTTATTTCACATTTAGGGAAAGACATTTCCCTCTCCCAACCCAGACCTGATTTTAAGCAACCAATTGACTTTATCTGATCTTAACCTGTTTTAAAGGGTATCTTTTATGTACTTTTACTGCAGGTGCCCCGGCACCCCATAAATCACCCGTCTGTCATCACCACCACCCTCCTTGACAAGAGGCTTTTCGAGTGTTAAAGGATGATTCGGTACAAATCCACCGTGTCCAATTCAAAGCAGAACCCCCTGCTCCCCCCTCAATGGAACAAACCGAGCGCTCGCACCGCCCTGAGCCCCACACATACCTTCCAGCCCTTTCATGTGTCCCCACAGACAGAGCTTCAAAGATGGCAGCGCTGCCCCTCGCCCCCCGGGCAGCTGGCTCTCATTGCCCCGGGCCTCGCCGGGGAGGGAGGCGCGGCCTCCTGCCTGGGTCCCGGTCCACGGGGAAAGCGCAGAGCCGAGGCCTTCCATCACCCTCCGTGACACCCACGCAGCATCCTGGGACCAGCACCTGTCAAAGCGCAGTGACGTCACCTGATGGCTCCTGTCCCCAGTGACATGGCTGCTGGAGCTAGTTAAACTATCGCGAGATCTTCAGTAACCCCATAGTGGGCAAGGGCGTCAAGGGGTCACCTGCGGTCACCTCTGCTCAAAGGCATGGTTTGATGGATATGGCTGATCAGACGCCATAAGCAGATCAGATACTCTGCCTCATTGATTTATTGATGGGAAAGCAGCAGTCTTATAAGAAACCCATTGGATATTTGTAAGCTTGTTTCTGATTGGACAGTAGTCTATATGTCAGACTACCTCATTTATGAAAAGTGACGCATCGCTGCGTGAAAACAGCGATGCGTCACTTTTCACTGTGCCCTCCTTGCGGCATTAATGATGCGTCATATTTACAGTATGACGCTTCATGGCGCAAGGAGTTACAGATACGTCAGTATTTCTGACGTATCTGTATGGCGCAAAAGTGACGCATTGCTGGAGTGTGTCACAAAAGTGACGCAACTCCAGCAATGCGTCCTTTCACATGGGGCAAGCCCCATGTGAAAGGCCCTGCGTCAGTCTTACGCCTGCTGTGAGGCAGGTGTAAGAAATTGACGTGTTTGTGTCCTAGAAGTGACGCAGTGAAATCTTATAGATTTCACTGCGTTACTTCTACGACCCTTTCTTGCGTCAATAAGCCCCCTTGAATACATTATACCTGGCACAGGTATAATGTGGCGCAGGTGTTTACAAAGTGACGCATCTACCTAGATGCGTCACTTTGTAAATAAGGTGCAACAAGGCACATTTTTTACGCTGCTGGTGCGTCACAAAAAGTGACGCAACGGCGGCGTAAAAGTGATGCACAGCCTCATAAATGAGGGCCCAGGTGTTTCCACTGGAGACGGACAGTCCATTTGAATTCTGATTTATATTTATTAAGACACAACTCTCAGAGTATACAACAATATCCCAAATGTCTTACTCACTCAGTTTTAACTTACAAATTATGACCTAAAACGCTGATGTAAGTGTGTAAACCGTGTGTTAAAGTTTACGTAACGCGCCCCATAGTTTCATGAGCTGCAGGAGAAGAATGGCGGAAACAAAGGATGGCAATTGCATTTGGACTATGAACCTGAACCTCAACTGGCGAATGTGCTAAGCAGCAGAAAACCAGCCAGCTCCATGGCAGGGTTGGCCATCATATGGGAATATGCAATTTTCATAGATTCCTGTGCCTAGCTCATGAGATTCTTGTGAATCTGAAGAACAGAGTAGGTTGATGGTGACGGTGGCCATTATATTTGTGAACATACCCTATACTTTAAGAACAGACGGGCAGTAGTATCTGGGCGTTTCCGCCACCTTAGTTTTCTTCTGCGTAAATCTCAAATGTTGATTCACTGAAGGAAGGCCTCTGAGTTCTTCTAACAGCAAACTCTCACTTCTTGCTGTGGTAACTCTAGCAAGTTGATGGAGCTTTTCACATTTTATAGTAAAGGGGGTAGTAAAAGGATATTCCCAGCAGTGTGCCAAATGGAAGTATGGAGACATCCTCGTTTTCAGAGCAAGGGGATTCCCAATTTTCTGCTTACCGGTTTTGTCGGATTGATCTAGAACGTCACCACTCCCTCTAGGTTTTCCCAGGACATAGTCTCCAAGTAGGGAAACTGTAGGTGGACAGCTACAGTTTTTGAGATGTTGGCTTTATTTTGGTTCTTTGGAGTCATTGTATGTTCCACCTGGATGTCTTAGCCTCATCTAAGTTCACCTCTCGTCCCGCTCTTCCGCCTACTCCAAGTAACTCATGAAAAGTACTAATTTGGCAACTTCTGATACCAGTCTTTCCTTTTTAAGCTCTTCTCTTTCCTGGCTGCTCAATATCGTTGATTAAAAGGTAAAAAAATGTAAACTTGATAAATTCTCCAATGTTGTGCACAATGCAGATGTTTATGATCTTAGCATTCCGATGGCCACTAAATGAATCGCATGTGATCAGAAAACAAAGAAATTAGGGACCAGATGCAGGTAAAATCAAATTTGCGAGTCCTTAATAGTGAATTTTACTGATTCGTTATTAAAGACTCGCAAAATTGAATGCAGATAGGAATCGCTAAAATATTAGCGATTCCTTAATATTCCTTAATAACGAATCTCAAATTGAGATTCGTTAATAAGGAATACCTACCAATTCATTCCTATGGGCTATGAGGGCCAGAGGAATGAATGGGAAGATATTCCATATTTGCGATTCGGTATTAAAGAATCGCAAATAGCGGGAGCTATTTCTAGGGTGTTAGGGTGTCAAAAGGATACCCTGTTGCACCCCTGAAATGTGCACGTGCACTTGTGGCGCACATACATGCCCTAAGGGCATGAATGTGTGCCACATGGAACTATAAAAAAAGCAAAAAAGTGCTTTTTTAAAGGAAATCGCTAATTACCACCAACTTGAAGTTGCCGTAATTAGTGATTTCTTAAGGCTAAAGTGCACTTTCTTTTGTGCTACTAACATTGCATTTAAGTAGTCGCTATTTCCGATTCCTTAAATGCAAAAGCAAAATAAGGAATTGCAATTTTGCGATTCCTTATTTTGCTAGTAGGTTTAAACTCGCCTACATTGCTCTCAGCCAAATACCGATCGCAAACGCTGAAATTCTGCGAATTTCAGCATTAGCGATCGGTATTTGGCCACCTACATCTGGCCCTAGATTACTTTTGGCACACATCACAAACGGAGTGGTTTCTTGTACTTACATAGGTGTAAATCCCCACCTCAATGGTTCTTATTGTATCATCCTTGTAAAGATGTTGGGCAGAGCAAGTCCTAATGGTTTTAAATCAAGTGCCCTGTGGACTCACCATGAATGCCCAGGACCCTAAAAATGAAAATGAAAAGCTCAGAATGGGCAAGCCAGTGGGGTGACCAGCTTAGTGGACCTATGATCTTAATTAATGCCATAAAGGCCCCAGCAGGGCAGTTCAAGGCAGCGGCTTCCTGACACCATAAACTGTGCGCCCATCTGTCTCTCACGCTTATTCATCAATAAAGCGGTATGTGTAGGGCTGGACTGGCCGTAGCCGGCACTGGGCCCTGGCTGTGTTCCCTAACATGGTAACACGCGTCTCTGGTTGTGACGCACGACATGGAAACAAGTCCCACGCAAGATCAATAAGAAACTACTAGTCTGCTGGAAAGATAGCTCAGTGTGTGTAGCACCTGTAGTAGAGATGTGCATTATTGTAACATATAGCGTTTACTGCCCTGCGTGGGGCGCTGAAGCACTTGCCTACGTGAGTAGCTTGGTGTACCAAGCTACTCACGTAGGCAAGCGCCCCACGCAGGGCAGTAAACGCTATATGTTACAATACAATGCACATCTCCACTACAGGTGCTACACACACTGAGCTATCTTTCCAGCATAGATGCGAGATGCCTGCAGGGGCAAGTCACATGCAGAGCAGGAGGTGTATTTTACAGCAGTGCTATTATTATTATTTTTAATTGCAGTACTGGTATGATTATGGTCTAGATGCCAGGGGGTGCCAGGTGGACCAGGCAGTGCCTGTCTCCTGCAGGGTGAGGTGGGTGGTGGGAGCCGAGGCCCCTGCAATGCTGACTACTACCAGGCAGGCCATAATGCCGACGCCAGAGCAGGCCGGAATCCTAGCTCGAGGCCCCTTGATGCCTTTCACGAGATACATGTGGACATCTGGGGCCTGATTCAGCAAATTCGCTGCCACCCAAAGATATTGGCAAACTGGCACTTGAGAGTGAGAGGCGCGCCCAGAGTCACAGAATCACGATTTGTGACATCAACACTCACAAGATTTATGATCAAGGACAAATTCAAAATTCAGGGAAGTGTCTTTGTTGTTAGTCACAGAAATACCAATGCTGTTTATCATCTGACTGCACATCTAAATCTCCTTTTTAGGTCTCGGCCTGGCGTTACACTGCGCAGCAGTGTTCGCGCAGCCGAGATTTAATGTTTACAGTGTTGGGGGCTCAAACCCGCCCCTCTTCTCCATTGGCTGGCCTCATAAATGCTGACCAGCCATTGGAGGAGAGGGGCGTCACTCCGTTAAAGCCCCATCTTTTTGGGATTGAGGGGTGTGTTTTTT
Organism: Lissotriton helveticus; assembly: GCF_964261635.1. NCBI lineage: Eukaryota > Metazoa > Chordata > Amphibia > Caudata > Salamandridae > Lissotriton > Lissotriton helveticus. Next base: position 449,472,470 of record NC_136062.1, read on the forward strand.
CGTTTCTTTCTGTTTACTTTCTCTCCTCTTCCCATTGGCTGGAATTTAACATTCCAGCCAATGGGAAGAAGAGAGAACGAAAACACACCCCTCAATCCCAAAATGACGCTGCGTTTCTCCGAGGCATTTCTGCTGGGCCTCGGAGAAACGTGGTGATCTTTCCGGCGCTGTTACATGAGGTACAAGTGACAATTGTGAGCAAACAATACATAAGGTAGCAAACAGTGTATTCAAATTAATTGAATTATTAACTGTATCGACTTGCAAGGAAGTACCTGTGTTGCTGGGGCAGCGGCAAGATGGCCAGGTCATCTCCTAGCACCCCAAGCTCCGGGTCTGTCTCCTTCCGGACATGTACCTACGTTAAGCTTTGGGAACGGGTAAGACTCTGAATCCAGGTTACGCATGCCACTGCTAACCCCAACCCCTCTTAGACCGAGTGAAGTTACTTTCTGATACCACAAGATCCGCCATGCCAAGTCATTTGCTCGACCCTCCCTCTCGGGTGACTGCCTGGTTTTCGATTGGTCGGTGGGTCACCATTGCTCTTGGTTGACGCGAGGGTGCACTGAACGACGCGCGGGAGCGGGCTGTGGACAATAGAGCACCGGAGAGGGATAGAGTGCCGCCACCCGGGAGACACCTGACATCCGGGCACACAGGTCCGTGTTTTCCGTAGGACATCCAGCTTTCGGGCACTGGGGAGGCTCGGTACTTCCACATCCGGACACGAGTGTCACAGTAGCAGGTACACCCGGCGCGGACTTCCCGCCGGTACCAGAGGCAGCAGCGTGCCCACCCGAGGCCGCCCGCACAGACCGAAGCTGGAGGAAGGCAGTCCTGCCCCCCGGAGACCGAGGCACGGCGGGGGTGGCATGGCAGATAAGGAAGGTATGGGTTAGGCCAAGGTAGTTGAAGAAGCGCTCTGGGTGCTGAGGCTGGTTGTTTGGGGTCGCTTAAGCTGAGGAGAGTGGAGATCGTGGGGTAGTCTGTGGCTGGGAAGCTCGGGTCGGTGTGACGGGAGAGGTACTGCGGGTGCTTTGAAAGAAGTTTAGGATGGGCTTGTTGCCGTAAGGATGGGCTCAATGCAAATAAAGTGGGATCACTTGGCGAGTTGGGGCTGACGCGTCGTGGGAGTGAGGTGTGCAGTTGGAGTATAGGGAAAAAGAAGCGTAGTCAGCTGATAGGCATGTGTTTGTAGCCCCTTTCTTAAGTTGGGAAGCTATTATGTGCACGTGGTATTCTATTCATACTGTGCAGGTTGAGAATGTTTGTTTGTTCCCCTTTTTGTGGCTGCCTATGTTCCCAATCAGACTGTTACTCTTTTGTGTATTAGATTTTGGCTTCTGTTACGAACAGGAACGCTAATATAGAGCTAGTGACTGTTTTGTTGCTCCGTGCTCCTCCACCACCAACAGCTCAGTGCTCGAGTGGGCGCAATTTTCTGCAGGGAAGCTCCGGAGCTTGCCAGGTCAGTTCGGGGGCAGACTATGGGACTATCAGACCACCAAGAGCCTGATTTTAGCTGCCGCTGAGCCCCCCACGCACAACGCCACCCCCCACAGATCCCACCCACTGTTGCCTCGTGCTCTCTTTTCTGCCCCCCCACCCCTCTGTTGCCTCGTTGTGCTCACTTTTCTGCCCCCAACCCCCTGTTCCTCGTTGTGCTCACTTTTCTGCTCCCCACCCCCCTGTTGCCTCGTTGTGCTCGCTTTTCTGCCCCCCGTTCCTCATTGTGTGTGTGGCTCTGTGTGTGTGGGGGGGGCATTGTGTGTGTGTGTGGGGGTGTGTTGTGTGTGTGGGGGGGCATTGTGTGTCTGTGGGCATTGTCTGTGTGTGGGGCTCTGTGTGCATGTGGGGCTCTGTGTGTGTGGAGGGCTCTGTGTGTGTGGGGGGCTCTGTGTGTGTGTGGGGCCCTGTGTGTGTGTGTGGGGCTCTCTGTGGGTGCAAATGCAATAGGTCTCGCGTTTGCGAAAGATTAAGCTATTGACATTGTAAATGACAATGCCATTTATTTATCTGTTTTCAAAACCAACAGATAAAGACAAATGTTGTCATTTACAATGCCAATAGCTCTAACTTTGGCAAAGGCGAGACCGTTGCATTGTAAATGCTTGTTAGAATGAATGTATGGATGTAATAAGAGTAGAAACGCACAGATACCTCATTGAGGCAAAAGGGAATCCATTTCAGCCCACTAAAAATGATTAGCACACAAGGAGCAAAAAACATTTAAAAGTTAGAAGTATATATTGCATACTTGTGCAATACTTCACCCACCTACCCGCAGATTAAATGCATGTGGAACTATACTGAAGGGAGTGCATGCATTCAAACATATGATGCGTCGATTCTTCGCAAACTAGGCTCAGCAGGCGAATTACGCAGATTTCTACAGTTCTAAAAATGTACCTAAATCAGAAAAGTGAAGATGGAAATTACACAATTTATAGTTTTTAGTTTTTCCTCCTAGTACAATATACCTACTCCCACGCCCTATCCATAGGTAGACAATGCTCATGAGTACGCAATGCTGAAATATGCATTTAAACATGAAAACATTCTTTCTTCAGAGAATATGGGCATGTTAGATAAGCATTTCCACCATTTTTTGCACAAAGCCTTCCATCTCATTTCTGAGTAAATGTAAATATGTTTATAAAGTGGCAGAACATTTGGAGATGTTTGCCAACACACAACAAAGTTGTAACTTTGTGTATTTTTACACCACGTGCCCCTCTCCTGGTATACATGTGTCCTCGCACCAACGCTAATGGGCATATTTATTAAGTCTGGACGGTGAACTCTGCTCCACTCGTGGAGTTTGCAGAGTTTTCTGCACACGAGTTACGTTGAGCTCCCGAAGTTCTGAAAAACTCTGCGTAGTGGAGCGGAGTTTTTTTCCCCTCGCTCGCATTCATCAACGTCAAGTCGGAAAGCAAGGAAATCCATCTCTCCGGCAACATTTTTCCTCGTTCGCCATCGTCAACATCAAGTTGGCGAAGGTGCACGTGGAAAATCAACCTCCTGCGAGATTTGTCAAAACGGGAGGTTAGAATGCTCGAGATGAGAAATCGTCCATTCGCATTGAGAAAGCTACCGCTCGAGTGAAAATGTACTCGAGTAGCAGAAAGGAAGCAGCACCCGCTTGCGCAGTACATTGTGCTGTTTGCAATGATTGCACAGTGAGGACAAGCACCTGGCACTGAAAAACATTGCGAACTGCCTTTACCTAAAGAAACTCCACCTCTTGCCAAGCTCCGTGTAGCATGGAGGAGTTTTTTTTGCGCTTCGTGGAGTTCCGCATAGCAAAACTTAGCGAACTCCGCCCAGGCTTAACATTTATAAAGAAATTACTCAGCAAGTCACCTGCGTGATTGGGAAAGGGAAATACCATGGTGCAGGCTGCCTGCGTTGTAAGCAGGAGCACCTTCCTGCACAAAAACAGTCCCCTTGAAGGAGAAAGCAATGAGGAGAAATTAAGCTATTTCTCCTCGTTGCACCTCACCTGGGGAAGTGTAGCATTCTGACGCATTCCCAGGTCTATCAGTTCTGGTAAACCTGGGAATGTGTCAAACTCTATGAGTGGATGTGTGGGAACACCGCATACCACCCATGGAACGCCCCCCTGAGGCAGAGTAAGGCAAGGCAGCGATTTGCGTTGTGTTGCATAACTTTGGATTCATCAGGCCACTCAAGGTGGCTGTGCGTGGTGTGATAAATCAAACTTAAGAGTTGCATCGCTCGTGTGCCCCGTTGCGTGGCACAAGGGTCACGCAACTCTTTTATAAATATGCTCCTAAATGGACAACTGTTGTAAGCGTGTAGTTGTGCGTTCCATCTGAAAATCCTGAGTCTAGCCGGAAAAAAAAAATCTGAGTTTCCTTGCATTAGGAATGCCGGTAGAGTTGGAGCATATTTCTGACTTTCTTAGAAATTGCAAAGAATTCCTGGACCCAGTCTAAGAATCTAAGACTCGCCCGGTCTCCCAGGCCTGTCCAGTCTAGTGGCCCCTGCCAGCAATTCAGGTTCTTTTTGACATAAGAGCTCCTGCCTACCTGACAGGAGCACTTTCAACAAACTTCTAATGTCATCTGACCGCTGTGTCTTGTCAGCAGCTTTACTATATTTCAGAAACAATCTGCCAATGGCAGGATTTCTTCTAAAATATAATATAAAAATGAATAAATTGCCCTGATGCAAAGGGAGCTTCTACCATTTTTTTCTTGCTGGTGTCCACCTTTGCCCTGGTCAGGAGAAATATGCGCCAGAAAGTAATGTCCTAAAAAGGCCCATGAATATGATTTGATTTCTGATGCTTTGACCCCGTGGCCCTGGGGTGGATGGGTGGCGAGGTCATAACAGGGGCGGCTCTAGGCTCATGGCGGCCCTGGGCAGGGAGCGTAGGTAGGGGGCCCCGGAAGAGGGGTTACGGACGGGGCGGAGTGCAGAGGCCAATGAAGAGGGGGGTCAGGGTGTTTGGAAGTGGAACAGAGCCGGAGGCCACGCAAATATGTATCCATCCTCAGAGGATTATTGTATTAAGGATATATATTGGCGTGGTGTGCAGGTGCACAGCTTGCACATGCCTAAGGCCGCCCCTGGTCATAAGTTTTCATCAGCAGGGGTATCTGGGGGCTCCAACTTTGGAATCCTACCGGCTCCTTTAACTGTACATTTTAGGGAGAGAGGGTCCCGCAGATTTACATCAAGGCTTCAGCTCTGCAGACTTCTAATGCGGGCCTTAATCATGCATAAATGGAGGAGGCTTGTATTCCACAAAATATTAATGCTAGGCACCTGAGCATTGGCATAGACTATCCGTTTCCTTAATTCTCTGCTGGGAACCCATTTCCACTTCCCCCCCATCAGCTTTGGCCCCTCTTCCCCATGCTGAGTATGGATTACTCCTGCCCTTTGCAGAGGTAAATCTCCAACTGTTTTGACGAGGTGAAACTCTCTGCAAAAGGTCTGGGGATGCACACAAACCTGAGGGGTTCCCCCGTCTTCTGCAGATGCCTCAGTCCAGAAATATCCCAACATCACCCCCAGGACATGTACCCCCACCCTAAAAGTAAAGCCCCATATTTTTATCTTGGAAATCAGAAAATCCATTTATACGCTCAGCAAAAACCCTTAATGTGCATATTGCACTTGTAAAGTATGCTATCTGGACACCCACATGCCTCGTGGATGTGCAAAGATCTGTGTGAATTGCGTGCATTAAACTCTCGTGTTTAGGTCTGGCTACAGAAAGCTTCAGCTGTTCCTAAAGTTTCATATTTGTACTGTGAGCCTGGCAAGGTGGAAGGAGACACTGAATTCTTGGGCGAGGGAGGAAGGTTGACCTCAGGCTCAGGCAGCGTTCAGTCCTACAAATCACCTCCTTAAATTAAACGTATGACTAGTAATTTTTCTTTAAACTCTAGCATGAATACACCTGCAGCTGCTATGGTTTTGACAGCGCCTCTCTTTACTCCCCCCCCCCCCCAGGTGTGGTTCCAGAACCGAAGGGCCAAGTGGCGGAAGCGGGAGCGCTTCGGGCAGATGCAGCAGGTGCGGACGCACTTCTCCAGCGCCTACGAGCTGCCCATCCTCACCCGGCCCGAGAACTATGCACAGGTAAGCTGGAGGCGAGGCACTCTCTGGGCTGCGCATGCGCGAACAGATGTGCCAAGATCACACGGCTCAGTGCGAAGGGGACGCGGGGCGCCAGGAGATGAGCTTGGAGAAGGAAGGTAACGCATAGAGAAAGGATGAGAGGAAACGGGGGGGGGGGGGGGGCAAGGATGGCAGCAAATGAAATTGTAAAGGCTACACAAAGGTAAGGTAAAATTAAGAGAATGCGAAAAGAATGGAATGCAAAAAGGGAAAGGAGGAAAAGGTGAAAAAGAGAGAAGGAAAAGGAAGGAGAAAAGAACTGCCGAATAAAGCATAAAAAATAAAATAGCACTCAAACTAGAAAGGAAATGCATACAGAAAAAAATAAAGTCAAAATAACCAAGAGGTGAACAGAGAATGTGAGCTGAAAGTAAATATACAGAGGGAAACTAATATTACAAAGAAGATAGAAGGAGAAAAAAACGAAACTTAGTGAAAACGGGGGAGATAATTTGAGAAATGACTAAAGGCAGGAAGGAAAGAGAGGACAACAACTACACGAAGAAAGATACATAGATGACGAGGAAGGAGAGAAGAAATAAACAGTGAAACAGAACGAGGAAGCAAGACAGAAAGAAAGGGCTGGAGAGGGGGAGGAATGAGGGGATGAAGCTGGGAGTGCACAGGACGACAGAGGTCAAAGGGCACTGTGGCCCCTGCCCCTTGCTCCGTGAGACAGGCCAGGAGGAGGCAGAGGGGAGCACCCGAGCTCCGCGGCTCGTGGGGGAGGCCGTCAAGGTGTAGGATGGAATCCGCGTGCAGGAGGCAGGAGGTCGGCGAGCTGCAGATGAGAGGGCTGCTGTTCCAGGCTGGAATTCAGGGGCTGCCCCCACCGCGCACATCTGGAGGCCGCTGCTGCATTCTTCTGTCTCCAGACTTCAACACCTCTCTCTGGGGAAGCATCTCTGGCCAGCAGCAGGGCCCTCACTTTCACTGACTCCCCCCTCCCAACCCCCCAACCATGGGGATAAACACACCGGGGCACGTGGGGAGAAGCTGAACTGCAGAACGTGCTCACCCCCCAAATAAACAACACCCGGCCCTGCCTTTTCTTTTGAAGCATCCCATCTACTATCTGTGTATTGCTGCAGACCCCCCTCTGCCCCCACGCAGGGCACAAGTCCTACAAAAAGAAGTGAGGGGACGCTGACGTCACGACAGGAAATGACGTCACAAAAGTTGGCTTGCACCCTTAGACTCATTGCCTCCTCTCGCTCACCCCTTAAATACGATTGCATCAGAGAAGCCAGCGCGTGAGCAGCGTTCTGAATGAGCTCCGATCTTGCCCCAGAGAGGCCAAAGAGTGAATCTGTGGCTCCATTTGTTCCAGTTATCGAGCTCCCGGTAAAATAAGTGGGGGGACGCTGTCCACCCGCGTGGTACACCGACTCGAGCCCTGCCCCCACGCACAGACGCTGAGCCCCACACACATCACGTGACTCACCTCGGTGACTACTCGCACAGGCTGCAGCAAGTCTCGAAGATGACGTGGCCTTAGGTGGTGGGCAAGGCAGGGTGGGAAGAGATTGGGTGATGCAGATAGACCTTGTCCCTTTGGTGAGCCTGAAAGTGGCCTGCAGAACTCTCATTGGTGGCAGGAGGGGCCAGGAAGTAAAGAACTGAGGGATGGAATGCTTGGATCTCCCTGCCACTAGTAATCACTCAGGGCTGCATTTCAGCCCTCTGCTTTCTCGCCCCCCATGCAATCTAGGCAATGGCCAGCCATATGCAAATCAGCCATGGTTCCACTGCCACTGAAGACACAGGCCAGTCATATGCACACCAGTCATGGTGCCACTGCCACTGTAGGCACAGGCCAGCCATATGCAAATCAGCCATGTGCCCACTGCCACTCTAGACAGAGGCCAGCCATATACAAATCAGCCATGGTTCCACTGCCACTGTTGATACAGGCCAGCCATATGCACATCAGCCATGGTTCCACTACCACTGTAGACAGAGGCCAGCCATATGCCCATCAGCCATGTGCCCACTGCCACTCAAGACACAGGCCAGTCATATGCACATCAGTCACAGTCCCACTGACACTCTAGACACAGGCCAGCCATATGCTAATCAGCCAGGGTCCCTCTCCAGGAGCAGCATCTAGGGATCACTGGTGAATCAGCTGTTACCACTATACAGGAGAGAGAGCACAGCTGAGTCTCAAGTCTTTGTCGTGTTGCAGGGATTCTACACATACACAGAACTATGCACAGGAAACTAGGACCTCGTGTGTATTGGTGTATCAGAAAACCCACCTCAGTTCCCAGTACCCTAATCCACTAGCTTTAGTGTCTCATTTGGAACTCACTCCCGACCGACCTGCGCCTGACCCAAGACCACCTCTCCTTCAGGAAGAAGCTCAAGACCTGGCTGTTCGAGCAGTAACGGCACCCCCCCCCCACCTAGCGCCTTGAGACCCTACGGGTGAGTAGTGCGCTCTATAAATGACTTGATTGATTGATTGATTTGTTCTCCGTACTACAGCGAAGCTACCTATGATTAGACATCCTAGAACATGTCACTCCGAGGTCCTGGTTTCCTGCGCATAGTTCTGTGTATGTGCAGAATCCCTGCTACTTGGCGCCCAACGTGGAGTGCCATGTTGCAGGGATTCTGCACATACACAGCATCCAGCACACAGACTCGCTGCACATCTTATCCTTGTGGCTGGCGTGGTTTCTGCATCCATCACACAGACTCACTGCAGATCTTATCCCGGTGACTGATGTGGTTTCTGCATCCATCACAAAGACTTGCTGTACATCGTATACCTGTGGCTGACGTGGTTTCTGCATCCATCACACAGACTCACTGCACATCTTATTCCTGTGACTGACGTGGTTTCTGCATCCATCACACAGACTCACTGCACATCTTATCCCTATAGCTGACGTGGTTTCTGCATCCATCACACAGACTCACTGCACATCGTATCCCTATAGGTGACGAGGTTTCTGCATCCATCACACAGACTCACTGCACATCTTATCCCTGTGACTGATGTGGTTTCTGCATCCATCACACAGACTCACTGCACATCTTATCCCCTGTGATTGACATGGTTTCTGCATCCATCACACAGACTCGCTGCACATCTTACCCTGTGACTGGCGTGGTTTCTGCATCCATCGCACAGACTTGCTGCGCATCTTACCCTGTGGCTGACGAGGTTTCTGCATCCATCATACAGACTCGCTGCACATCTTACCCAGTGACTGGCGTGGTTTCTGTATCCATCACACAGACTCGCTGCACATCGTATCCCTGTGACTGACATGGTTTCTGCATCCATCACACAGACTCGCTGCACATCGTATCCCTGTGACTGACGTGGTTCCTGCATCCATCACACAGACTCACTGCACATCTTACCCGGTGACTGGGGTGGTTTCTGCATCCATCACACAGACTCACTGCGCATCGGACCCTGTGACTGGCGTGGTTTCTGCAGCCATCACACAGACTCACTGCGCATCTGACCCTGTGACTGGCGTGGTTTCTGCATCCATCACACAGACTCGCTGCGCATCTTACCCTGTGGCTGACGAGGTTTCTGCATCCATCACACAGACTCGCTGCCCTTCTTACCCTGTGGCTGATGTGGTTTCTGCATCCATCACACAGACTCGCTGCACATCTTACCCAGTGACTGGCGTGGTTTCTGCATCCATCACACAGACTCGCTGCACATCGTAACCCTGTGACTGACGTGGTTTCTGCATCCATCACACAGACTCCCTGAGCATCTTTCCCTGTGACTGGCATGGTTTCTGCACCCATCACACAGACTCACTGCGCATCTGACCCTGTGACTGGCGTGGGTTTTGCATCCATCACACAGACTCGCTGCGCATCTGACCCTGTGACTGGCGTGGTTTCTGCATCCATCACACAGACTCGCTGCACATCGTATCCCTATAGCTGACGTGGTTTCTGCATCCATCACACAGACTCACTGCACATCGTATCCCTATAGCTGACGAGGTTTGTGCATCCATCACACAGACTCGCTGCACATCGTATCCCTGTGACTGACGTGGTTTCTGCCTTCATCACACAGACTCAGTGCACATTGTATCCCTGTGACTGGCGTGGTTTCGGCATCCATCACACAGACTCACTGCGCATCTGACCCTGTCCTGTGACTGGCGTGGTTTCGGCATCCATCACACAGACTCGCTTCACATTGTCTCCCTGTGACTGACGTGGGTTTTGCATTCATCACACAGGCTCACTGCAGTACTTTGAGAAGCGCAGCTGCATTGATCATTGATGGACAGAATTTGATATATCAAGCCAAACTTTGAGAACACTAGATTTGCAACTACCACATTGAACGCACTTGATTGAACTCGTAGGCATGGTCTATGCAGGGGTTTCTGTCGCCCTATGCAAATGTATAATTTGTCTTGAAGGCGATCTTTGCCCATGTTTGTATGTTTAAGATGGCACTCCATGCCAAAGTAGCCCTACGCATTTCTTTTGCCCTAACACCAGCCTAGATCAAAGGGGCACAATTAAGATCTGGCCTTGTTAGGATCTAAATCTGGAATCTAAAGATTGCACACATCTCCACAGTGGGCACCCAGCCCACATAGCTATCTAACCAACTTTTAATGATGATAGAATAATATTCACTATTCGCAATATACAGTAATACCATAAGGGGCTGTGATCTACTAAAGACTCACAATTGTTTCCTCAAAGTGCTGCTGTAAGTCAGTTCATTTCGGTTTGAATATGTGCCATATTGTAAAACATATAAGTTTTGGCTCTGGACTCCTAAACTCTAGAAGAGCCCCATTCTGAATTTATGCCTCCTATTGTCTCTTTTTCTTATAGATCCAGAACCCATCTTGGATTGGCAACAATGGTGGCGGATCGCCAGTGGCGGCTTGTGTTGTCCCATGTGACACCGTCCCTTCCTGCATGTCACCTCACGGTCACCCTCATGCAAGTGGCAGTGTCTCTGAATACCTGAGTGTCCCCAGCTCGGGTGGCCACCTGGGACAAACGCATATGGGCAACCTCTTTGGCGCTGCTGGGCTCAGCACTGGCCTCAACGGCTACGACCTCAACGTGGAGCCTGACCGCAAGTCTTCGAGCATCGCGGCGCTGCGGATGAAAGCCAAAGAGCACAGTGCAGCCATTTCCTGGGCCACATGACAGGGTACACCATACAGCGGGCAAACACAGACAAACATGTGGACGCCAGCTGACCGGCAGACAGTCATCAAATGCAACCTTAGAACATGTGTGATGCACTATTAGCAATAATTAGGTCCAAGACGACTAAGACAGAACCGTAGCTGGGTGGCGGCAGCGGATGGCGTCCTGCACTCAGTAAGACATACCCATAGCTGAGCACTGGTAGCCGACAGCATCCCGCACACAATACAACATAACCGTGGCAGGCCGCTGGAAGTGAATGGTTTCCCGCACTAAGTACTTGTCCGAACACTCAACTAACAGCCCTTATAAAGCATGTTGTGGACTTGCAACGATAAAACAAGAGACGGTCAAGGACTCATGGATTCCATGTGGAGTCTTCAGCTTGGGTTTTTGTGTTTTTTTGCCCATTTGGAATCAGTTTGGGGTCATATTTTGTTCCATTTGCCAATTACCTTGTATTTTTTCCTTAAATGGTTGATGCCTGTGTTGGCCATGATGTGATTTAGCTTGCTTTTGCTATTCGAAGCCATCACATGTCGGTGACCATGGTTGAAGGGAGAAGGGACAGCGACTGCTGCTCAAAGGTTTGGAAGACTTTGGTCTACAGGATCTTTGATGTCACCCAAGTTTTTAGGTCCTGTGCGACACCCACAGAAGCTCGTGCTGGCCACATGATCGATCTCATGTACTACACTTGACTTATCGTCACATCTAGGAAACATTGCAATACACACCAGCAACATTGTTCTCTCCGAAATCACTCAGACGTGATCTGGAAGTTCTCACTCGTCCCCACATACCTTGTGTGACCTTCATGCATCAGCAATGGTGCCTTTTGGCAGGAAAAACTTCCAGATACTCCACACAAGGGCTGTCCAAAAAACATCCATGGCAGTGGGGGTTCCATGGAAGATCATCATGTTAGACACACATGCAATACCTTTCAATGGGAGTAATTTACATGGCTAGTCGGGATCCAGAAATTCTGGCATGGACGAGCCTCCTATTGACCAATGCTGGACAACCTTCTTCCAAATGTCTCTTTATACAGCAACATCAGCAATAGGTTTAGCATGTACACATCATTAAAGAGAAGAATGCACAATTTCTAAACCTTCTACATTTACTGAAGCAAAGTGCATAAGGTATTTAGTTTTGAAAGAATTTGGTCGAAAAAGAATTTGCTTGAAACAATAGCTAATGCAGGCTTTTAGCCCAGAAATGAATTTGTTGGAAGCATTCAAAAATGGCTCCCAATTTGGACTGACTATGCCTGGGATCTGTGACAAGTTCCTGGCCCCAGATGTTTTGGAGCTAGAATAGAATGTCATTAAGTTCCTTGAAAGGGTTAGAGAAGGGTCAGCTATCTCTGTATTTCATTGTTTACAAACACATTCTTTAAAATCAAAATGTTGGGGGTATAATTTTGAATGTATTGCTCATTTACCTTTTACAAAAACACCTGGATCTAAGAAAAATGACAATCTAAATTAAATTGATTGTTTTGATGTCCTTTAGACCAAGGGTCGCTGTTAACAGGTTACATTATTTATTATTCCTGCTGATGAATCAGAAGTGCTTGACTTTCATATAAGGCAATAAGAAATGGTTTTACCAAACACACTAATACTTTAATGGCCTTAGAATGATGAAGGCTACGATGTGCCCATTAGGATTCAAAGCCCCATGACCTCTGGGCAAGGAATAGACAATAGTAGACATATTAACTCTTTAGCTAGCTTTAAAATATAAATCATTATTTCCAATAAGCTGCTACTGAGAGCCCCATGGTATAGCATGCTTAGTGGCCCAAGTTCTCACACTCTCATAGTACCCACCACCTTTATGCACTGATTAACACTGTTCAACTGGGTGTCATTAAACACTGAAGCCAATGATCAGTCCCTGGAGGGCAAGCTCATTAGATCTACAGATGATCAGGTTTTAGAGATGAGATGTTGTACTCAAGTGGTTCTTGATCAGTGATGGACCCAGGAGACATTAGTTCCAATCCCAATGTCTACGCTGGAATGAACCATGTGAAGACGTACACCGTTGTTTGCGTCTGTGTGCCAACGTTCCATACCTACCACAGCGAAAGTTCCTAGAACTAGCAAAATGTAACTAATAACAGCCATACAATAGATGTATTAATTAAATTCATCAGCACCATCAATGATCTCACTGTTTGACCAGGCAGGGGTGCCTAGAAGGTTAATTTTGCTAAAGGTCATTGGAACTATAGCAGAACCTAAGCAGAGATGCTGCTCTTGATGACAATTATTGAAAGATGGCTTACGGAGGTACCTCACTGCCAGGCTTTAGTGCTGTTGGCGCCCGGTGCGAGAATCATTTTTGGCGCCCTCACATCCCATGACCGCCTCCTTGGATTCTCTCACTACCACCGGGCATAAGTTCCCCTCATCTCTCCAATCATAAGTTATTGCTAAACACATATCTCCTCCCCTACAGGAGCACGATCAAAGCTAAGATCCCCCCTCCATCCCCCTCCTTCACCAACCCCTCCTGTCCTCCAGTCGCTGCACGTCTCGACTCGATTCCCCTCCTTACGACTGAGTCTCTTTTCTCCATTCTTCCGCTGGTCAAGTCCGGCTCCCCTCTGGATCCCTGCCCCACTTATATCCTGAAACAGATCTATTCCTCCTGCCCCTCACCGCCCCTTACATTTCTCAACAGTTCGTTATCCCAGGGCATTGTCACTCCATCACTCAAATCGGCAGTGGTTGTTCCTATTTTTAAAAAACCTGGTGCAGACTCTTCTGACCCAGCCAACTACCGTCCGATCTCCCTCCTGCCTTTCTTGGCAAAGGTACTAGAACGCCATGTTGTTAGTACTCTGAGTACATTTGTGGAAAGGAACAGCGTCTTGGCTCCTAGGCAGGCTGGATTCCGCCCGGCACACTCCACTGAGTCAGTGATAATATCTGTCTTGGACAACCTCCGGGAGGGCATGGATACCAGTCAGCCCCAGGCCCTGGTCCTTCTCGATCTCTCCGCCGCGTTCGACACGGTTGACCACGCCATCTTACTTTCACGTGTCGAGGCGGCGGGAATCGGAGGGACGGCCCTGCTGTGGCTATCCTCCTTCTTGAGCGGCCGCACTCAAGCAGTTCGCCTGGGTGAGTTTTCAGCTGACTTCCGCCCAGTCCAGTTTGGGGTCCCCCAAGGTTCCTCTTTGTCCCCTCTGCTATTCAACCTCTACATTGCCCCCCTCATTTTTGCTTTACAGCAGCTGGAGTTCTCTGTCTACAATTATGCAGATGATCTCCAGCTCATCTTTTCTCTCTCTTCCTCCCCCGGCTCAATCTCTAATTTTCAGTCTATCATGACTTTTATCCAGGACTGGATGAACCTCAACCACCTGAAACTCAATCCCGATAAAACGGAATTGGTGTTGACGGGTGGTTGTTCCAGTCCTTGGTCTTCTTCTTTCTGGCCCCCTTCTTTAGGTTCCCCACCTACTCCCGTTCCCTCTGTTAAGACCCTTGGGTTCAAACTCAATAATCAACTCTCCCTCCATTCTCAAGTTAGCGCGGTCGTGTCCTCTGCCTTTCTCTCCCTCCGGACAATCCGCAAAGTCTCCCGGTATTTTTCTCCATCCGCCCTCAAATTAATACTTCTGGCCATGGTGACGTCCCGCCTGGACTATGGTAATGCCCTCTATCATGGCATGCCAGTGTACCTCGTGAGGCGCCTCCAATTGGTCCAAAACCAGGCGGCCCGTCTGGTATTCAATCTTCCCAAATCACAACATGTCACCCCCCTTCTCAAATCTTTACACTGGCTCCCTGTCCAGCAACGTGCCCTATTCAAGCTTGGTTGCATCATTTTCAAAGCCCGGTCCGGCCTTGCTCCATCTTTCATCAGCACGGCTATCCACGACTATACCCCGTCTAGAGAATTGCGCTCAGCTACTCATCTACTTCTTACTGTTCCTCGTTTCAAACGGAAAAAATGGGGAGGCTCCAAATTTTCTACAACGGCCCCGGCCTTTTGGAACTCTCTCCCTTTTCATTTAAGATCCTGTTCTCAGTACCCTCTGTTTCGCAAAAATCTCAAAACCTTTCTTTTTTCCCTAGCTTTCCCTTCTTAACCTCCCTTCGTCCCTCAGTTTCTCTGCCCCTCGAGTAGTAGTATCACATAGCGCCAAGAAACCGCCTGGTGTACGCGCGCTCTAGAAATATTTTTAAACTCAAACCCTACCCCAAAGTTTGGCACCCCCTCCACAGATCAGCCCACAGTGCGGCTGCACCAGTCACACTGCCCTAAAGCAGGCCCTGCTCACTGCCCAAATACCCCGGCAGTGTGTGTACCTGGCCAGTTAAACTTTCTGGTTACAATATGGCAGAGCCAATGGAATAATAGGGCAGGGTAGGGCCAAATTATGCAACAGGTTTGACTTAAGTATGTAGCAAGAAAAGGAAAATGATGAGGAAAATGATGAGGTGTAATGCGGCATATTTTGTGATAGTGACACTTCATTATTTTCTGATTTATTCACTTGTTAAAAGTGTGTGGGTATAGATTGCACCAGGTTAGTACTGTTTTACCACCTAAATATACTAAGCGGCCAGTCAACTTCTACAATGGGTGTTCCACTGCACTGCAATACACGTTGCTTTCTTTTTAGTAACTTTTAAACATTTTGATCTAGAAACAATATTTTTTGTTAAAATCTGCAGATTATACCTCAAATGATGGATTATGTGGGAAATGCAGCAAATCCACAAATATGCAAAAAAAAACGCTGGGAGCACAATTGCATAACTCAAGTAGCCCTGAGTATGGGGCTAGTATTACAAAAGTGCCCCAGGCTGCTTCTATCACCAATTCCAAAAACCCTTATACAGCTAAAAATGGGGTGAAAGAGCAGGTCACAAAACTCAATAATACTGCATTTTCAACTCTCCATCAGTTCAGGCAAGCAGAGGTAAACGCATTAACCTATACGAGCATCAGACATTCTGTGTGGATGTACGTCGTTACAACGCATGCTTTTACCACGCATGCTTTTACAACGCAGGTTTTTCAAGGCAAGTCGTTACAACGACTTGCGTTGGGGGGTGCTGGATAGTGAATAGTTTAATTTACTATTCCAACTCCAGTCCCCGTGGATAGTAGGGAAGGTGTTGGATAGTAAATTAAAACTATTCCCTATCCTAGAGCGCCCCCCAGCGCAATGCGTTGTAATGACTTGCGTTGAAAAATCTGCGTTGTAAAGGCACTGCGTGGTAAAAGTTGCGTCGTAAAGGATGTTTCCCTTCTGTGTGATTTATAACATTGCAACTAGCTGTTAGTTTTATTTCGATGGCTTGATTCCTGATTTACATTTCCCTTCGTGGACACACATTTTCTTTTCATTCTAATGGAACCCATGTAAATTAAAAAATATATTCACCTTTTCCCTGCAAGTACACCATCTACAGCTGTACATGCCCACGTCCATGCAAAATCCTATTTGCAACTTTATTTGTAGAGGCCTGCTATGTGCACAGTAGACTGGTACAGATGAACACTTACCTTATTCTATGAAGAATATTTTATGCATTTTGTTAGTGCCAAAGACGGATCTGTGGGGCATAAATTGTCTCAAAATATCGCTCAATTTAGCACAGAGAAGGTTGTAGAAAACCTCACACATCTCTCATTGTAACTTCGAAAGGGAACAAGAGGAGATGTATCATCCAAACTATTGAAAATTACCCAAATTGAAATAGATGACACATACAACACTGAACCATCAGCTGATGCTATTAGGCGCTATGTTCGCCCGAATCGAGGGTGCCTATGTGATACCTCCGGGTCACAAGCTCCAGTGAAATCTGAATAATAATAAACTTGTCATTTGCAGCACTTAGAAAAGCCAGAAGCGCTTTATTAAAAGAAACAAAATCTATGTGTTAGGCTCTCTAAAACTGTTGCTTATTTTGGAATTACGTGTTTAAACTGCACGTATTCAGATACATTCCTAGGCACAACTAGCTACAGAAAAAGAGACTGTATGGAAATGGGTAACTTCTCTGGGAGAGCTCGGATAGAGTCAGTGATGTACAAGGCCGATCATATTCATATAATAGTTGATGAATACAGAAACATTTAAATAAAAAATAAAACAAATAGTGTAATAGAAGAAGCCCAAACCACAAGGGAGATTTAACATAAAGGAAACATTGAATCTAAATAAAGAGAAGAATATCGGAAGTGGTCCATTTTAAATTCATAATATTAAAACCACATTAGCAGTACTAGGCATGAGTTCTTATCGAATGGGAATAGCTTCTATAATCATCTTATTTATTGATCATCCTGTATAGCATCAGGACTGGGTGACTCTGGGCATCATAAACAGAAAAAAATATTATTTTACAATGTTTTGAGACATTTAATACACCAAAAAATTAGAGCTATCAGTGGATTTTATAAATGTATAAAAATTAAATTGAATAAACTATGAATTCAAAAAGAGTTAATTTATGCAACTTTCCACTCTTATTAACAGGTGTTTTTCAATTCCACTAAAAACCTATAAGCCTTTATACTGCACACTCATATCATAGCAATAAGAACTAGGGGTTCTGGAGTTACATTAAAACAACTTGGAATTATTAGGGTCATTAATAAAATAAAGGAATACTCAGTTTTCCTTATCAACGTCTATCATGTTTCGGCTTCCCCACAATCTTTACAATGCCTTTCTCAGGACCAGTAACATTATTCTTAATAATTTCACAAGAGTGCAGCAATTCCTCAGGATTATAGAGGGACAAATGGTTTTTGTGAACTGCAAAACTTTTAAAAATAAAATAAGATAAAGATATAAATGTATAGTGTGTGTTTGGTTTAGCGTACCTTAGATGTGATACCTACAAGTAAAATGTATTCTAGCCCCAAAATTGTCACAATGCATCACACTCCTCCATTGCAGCTGTAGTAAGGTGCGCATTCAATCATGGTACTTCTTTAACAAATACATGCAGAAGGCAGTGAAATCCTTTTTGTACACAGAATTTTCCTGTGCCTACACTGGTACACAACGATGCATTGTTGGTAAAAGAGGAAAGGCTAACAAGTAAAGAAAAAACTAAATTATTCTCCATTGATTTAGAACTTTGGCATCTGCAGTCCAGTTCAAACTGCTAATACCACAGTCTCATTACGAACCAGAAGCGTGTTCTGAATTTCTTCTCTGAAAGCTCTAGCTGTGTTAGTAGCTGCTGGGGTTACTCTATTCATGATAACCGTTTGATTCTTATTTTTGCAGCATTGCTAGTACAAATTTGCATGTTTGATCAGTGTGCATACTATTGTTTGACCCCTAAACCACCCCTAAATCCCATACAAACATATCTTGTCCCTTACATCACTGTGGCAATTTAGAAATTGCTCCCCTTCGCATAGAAGCAGTATTTTATCCTTTCCTCCAGCTTAAGTGTTCTTGTTTGTTTTGGATTCTTCAACATTAAGGAACTTGGAGGTCTTCCAACAGAACATTAATAGATGTCAAGAAGCAGATATAAATAAGACAACTGGGCCTTAAAATTAATTTTCTACAGAATAATGGCTACTGGCACCATTTTCGACTACAGACAAATATAATTTGGCAATCAGTTGCCGTAATTGCTGATTAATGTCTTTCCTTCTCACCCAGCGTGGGGATACGCCGAGATGGCGTAACCATGCGCTTTACAAAATTCCCTTATTATTATTAATATTATTATAATTCCAAAAGTGTTGTATTGACATTGAAGCTTCGGCCCATGTCAGGTACCAAAAGGACATGACTGACTCTTCCTTCATCCAACCAACAAATTTGAAATAGTTGAAGGTTGAGAAAAGGTGGTCATCCCCTTCAGATAGGCCCAACCCAGAAAAAAGAAGTGCTAGTTGAAAATTCAAGAAGTGCGACAGTAAGGCAACACGCTCTGCACTAAAAATCATGCCTTTCGGGGAAAATGGATTGTGTCGAAGGTGATGTGTCATATGTAGTACGGAAAAAAAAATTCTCCTTTTATAGTCCAAAATAACATATGCCAAATTATGCAATAGCCAGGTTTAGGCTGATTACTAGGGAAAGGTCTAAGACTAGTTAGTGAAATAAGTGTTACGATAGGTAAGGTTAATGCCAAAGTAAATGATACATACAGTGTTCTTCTGCCAAAAAGGCATGAATACCTTCATGCTACTGCAAATAAGAACTCTAGAGCCCTCAAACTTTTCTTAACAGAGAATCACTGCCAAATAATCAGGACCCAATCATATGTTGCAGCATTGTTTTCCAGTGAATAAGTCACAAAATCATGAGCTCACAGCTTTTTATTGCAAAATCAGAATTTGGCATAAAGGCTGTTCTCTGAACCCTGCTTAAAATGCTCACAGTACAATAATACACCCATCGTCATTTCACAGGTTAACAATGACAACAGCTGTGATTGGTGGAATGTAGGCTTGGGCTAAAGTAGTAAATCAACCTATATTTTTATTAATGGAAATATAGGACTTTTAAAGAAACTATTGTTTTTGGAAATCCTGGCTGTTTCTCTGCTCAATGTATATATGGTAATGTTTGAGGTGCAAGTTAGACAGTTTTACTTGGGGACATTTGATACGAGAGGTAATTGATAAGCGTCCATGTTTCGATTCAAAAGCTACAAGCACAAAATATCCATCAGTGGGATTTCATCTCCCACTGGGGAAGAATCGTGGAGGAAATTCTACCAAGGGATGCTCCTCTGGATTATACAATTTCCTCCAGTAACTGTAGTATTCTCAATTAGTCCACCAATTGAATATCAAGCTGTCCTGCGATAGACTTCAAGAGGTTCATGCTAGATGGCAAAGGGTGCCCGAGTTCCCACGTGTGCACAGAGGATGTATGCAGTGCTGCATGGGTGATGAGCAGTATCAAAGATCCTGTGGAAGCAAACCTGTCCAGGGGTAAAAATGTAACTTTATACTAGCCACAGAAAAAAAGTGAGACAATTTCAAAGAGAATGACCGCTTTCAAAAATGTAGGCTATGGTTTAATAAACATAATTGGGTTGGCTACATTTAGTTGGGCAACAGAGAATGGGAGATGTTATGTTTGGCGTCAGTGATTTTCCATTGTCTTACATGCCATGAAGTGTCCTACACAAAGATATTTTAAAGATAATGTGAGATTTTCGCTGAGCATCAGTTAGATGGCGAAACCATCATAATTGAGCACTGTACCATTTCTGACCATGGATGAGGTTTAAGTGATGTGGGGTCGATTAGAAACTAATATTGCATTTCCCTCTGCCCCTCAAATCCACCCGCTGCTTGAGCCAGGTGCAGAGCGGTAGAAGAGCAAAGCTCGAGTTAAACACCACATGTGTGTCCTGTAGGGAAGTACACAAATATCCTTCATCAAACACACATACACATATATTCAGTGCTATTACAGTATTAATTATACTACTGATTCAAGAGTCACAATTTCAATTTCATTCATGGTTATCTGTTTTGGGTTTCTGTGTGAAATAGTGTAGGTGTGAGAGAGTGTGGATGAGTGAGTGTAGAAGACAATCTAAAGAAACCCAGAGAATGGTTAGTGTTCTCATTTGTAAAAAGAATATGTAAAAATATATATTTTTAACCCTGCCTTTAAGACGCAACATGCTGTTGGTTTTGAACACTTCTGTCCCCCTTCCCTCCTCAAAATTTTCCGCTTAACAGGCATCTTTTTGGATATTAAAACCATCAGGAATAAAGAAAACCTAAAAAAATATATAGATATATTGTATTTAGTTCAATTGAGGTTTTTTTTGCCTATCCAGAAGTGTATTGAAAATAAGTCAATGCAGTAATAATAATAAAACAAAATCTTGAATTTTGTGGTTTTTGTAACTCGTATTTCTTGTGCTTGTGTTTTTGAAGTGTGTGTAGGGGATGGGGTGTTCATATAGGGGTTAATGTATTATTGTGGCTCAGTGGAGGAGTGTGGCTCACTGATTAGAGCGGCAGACCCTGATGCAGAGGTCTGGCCTGGGACCAGGGTTCAATTCCCGACGTGGCAGGGTCCTGAGCCCAAAATGTCCACGGACTCGATAATTCTCGCCTCGGTGCCTATTCTAATCATGGGGTCCTACGCTGCAACTCTGGGCAATAGTTGCTTAATCTCCACTACGGCGGCCCACCCGCTGCGGGATGCCTGGCTTTCACCCTGGGGATACCCAGTAGGGGTTATCTCACAGGGAAAAGCCAGGACGGGTTCCCAAGGCAAGCGCCTTGATGCCTTCGGGTGATACGTGCGCTATATAATTCGCAATACATACATACAGACACATTGTGAACAACTAGAATGACGAAAATAAAATCACGAGTAAGTGCTAATTAAAAATGTATTTCTATTTCTATGTGCAAAATGTGCACACACATTGGAACACAGCTGAATAGTGAGGTCTTCAGAGTTATCCGATACCCCCAAAGTCTCTTATGCACATTTCTACACAGTCCCAGTATCATGCGTGTATATATTGTCAATCATCTAGTACAATATTAACTGAGTAGCAGTGGAGTACTGCACATTAATAGGTGGTGTTGGCAGAGGATGCAAGATTGTGTACCTCAAGTGGGGATTTACACATTTAAATTACATGATTTTCATTCAAATGCTGTAGCTGGCATTGAAACACATTCCCAAAGGCTGTAAAGACATCTATTAGATATAATTCCCTACCTGTGACACACTACATTTGCCTGACTTAATTCGTTCAAAGCCAGAGGTGTGGAGGGGCTCCCATGTATGCCATCCGTCTTGTTCAGCCATTCCTTACTCTTGAGCTACATTTGTGCTCAATAAATAGCAACACATATGTGCATATATTCATAGAAGAGAGACTATTGCTTTACCCGCAAGACCAATAATTTCTTGCATTTGCTGAAGCAGTGGAGTAGTCCCTACAACCGATGGGAGGAGGAACCGATAGGCAGTTCCTATTTTTTGCTGTGTGCCGTTGGTGTGCTTACATCTGTAATTGGGATTTCATGAAGGACGTGGCAGCCCCCCTAAATAGTATTACAATGAAGATGCTGGAACCAAACCTCTGTATCGAAAGGTGACAATTTGTGTTGAGCCACAGCGGTTTCAGTTTTATTTTTATTATAGTGCTGTTTTCCAAACCACTTTACAATGATTTAGGAAAAATGATAAATGTTAAGTAGGAATACATTATATGAAATTATGAAGAGATAAATGGTAATGGTAGCTAAAACGTGCAATATTTCAGATGTGTTGTAAAATAAACTGCACAGAAATGCATCCGACATTCAGGCAAGATGCAGCCTAAGTCTTTTTAAAAATGTGGAATTATTTAAAAATCCTTTCATAATTAATTTAAAATCTAATGAAGGAAATTGCATCCAATTGTTCTCACTGGTACTAGTAGTAGAAAATAATCTAACTGAAACATGCAATGTTTCTGCCTCTAAAGCACATCCCTATAATAACACACTAGTATAAATATTGCACATCCCACACAGCCAACCAACGAAAGGGATGTTAAATTTACGATGGTCAACCTAACCCACCAAGACTAGATAGGCAATTCAGGAAGAATCAACCAAACTCACCATCATATACTGGGTAAATACATGACAACCGACCAAACTCACCATAGGCAATCAGAACAAAATTATATTTCACAATGCCCTGCACGCTGAACGCAGGAGGGTAAAAGGCTATTGTCAACTCAAATCATTCCACTGTTTACCACAACTGCTGTCCTTCTTCACTGTACATTCCAGAACATGTCCACAACACAGGATCTTAAATCAGGCCTACTTTCCCTATTTACACAAAAGCCCCAATAAAAACTATATCCATCATCAAAACGATCCCAAGATAAAAATAAACTCTTCCATACCTGAAATCAACCACCTGAAGGCGTTCACTTGTACTACTGCCAACATCTAACCTTACAACATCAGAGTTTTCCTTTCCTAGCAGATTTCTGCATATTTCTATCCCTATTTCACAACCCATTCCATATTCTAGCATTCAAATATTCTTTTACAAAAAACAGGACCCTTATTCTACACCCAATCACTGACTCTCTTTAACAGTCGTCATATCATACCTGTACATAGTCCTTACTTGTCTTTGCTCAACCTTCTTCCAAACACCTGCAGTCTCTTCCTTTAAGCCTACATTTCTATCAATCAACTTTTTGATCCAATGCAGACACAAAGTCAAATTCAACTCTTCTTCCCGATAATAGTTAAAAACGTTACTGCACATTTAACACACTCCGTAAACTTTCTGTTGATCCTTTCAACGAATCCATTGGCATGGAGATGGTACACAGTGGCAGAGCAATAACTCATGTGATATTGCATAAGAATGTTTTGTATTTGTATATACTTAACTGAAGCTATCTTTTCAACAGTCCATCTCTGGCACACACTACTACAAAAACTATACCACAACTCTAATTACAGGGTCAGAAACGGGTGTAATCTCACACTGTCCCACAACAGCCGTGCAACTCATAAGCACACCAAATACAATGCTTATGGCCTCATTAAGTAACATCTAAAAACATATAATTAAATAACACACACCCAAATAATAAATATCATAGGTGTGGTAGCCTCATTAAAAGTGATAATGCTAATATGATAAGTAATCTGACCTGCACCATCATTTTTATCATTTGTGATTACACATCACGGGACAGGGTATAAGTATCACATTTCAAATATGATGTATGGTTTGCATGGCTATTGTGAGAGCATTGGCTTGTGGAGCTAAGCATGACAATTATATTTCAGTGTTTGTATTTTTTTTTATTTGTGACGCGCAACAGCACATCAACTGAGTTATTTTCAGTAAATGCCAGAGTTTTAAAAAATTATATATACATGAAGGTCCCTAACCATATAACTATTTGCAACTGTATGTGTATATTTCTATTAAGACATACCGCGTAATTATGGTTCAGCCACTCTTTCCAGTGTAAAATATTTTTTTTGTCTATAACTTTTGACAGAGTGGATAGTTTACATTAAGTTTGGAGATTATTTGGCATAGTAAACTGAGGTCCATCATGCCAATTTTCATACAGATGCATGCAGGAGAAAATAACATAAGGGGAAGGCGAAGAAAAAAGTGTTCCCGCAGGAACTACTAAAAAGATTTACACAAAAACATAAAAGAACAAATTATTTATCTTCTCTAAAAACTAGCTTTCTGGTGGATTCTCTAACAGCAACTTACTCATGTTGTGAATATTCTCTAGGCGTTGGAATGTATCTGGCAGATTTTACAAGAAAAACGGTGCATCTGTGCGCCAGCAGGTGGCATGGTGCAGCCCCATGTCGATATTGTTCGGCTCTAAAGGTGACGAGCGTAGCCTCATAAATATGCTACCCATGCACACTGACACAATTTGCTTTCTTAGTCTGTCCACTCCCTCAGACACAGAGCCTATTGGCCGAATGGTATGACCAGTGTGCAGGTCTCTAAATCGGAGCCTCCTTTAGATGGAATAGGATTCCAGTTCACAGAATGGGGTGGTAGGAGGGTCATTACGGAATCTGGGATCAGATGGAGAATCCACCAGAAAGACTATTACCGAAAGTAAGTAACTTGTTCTTCTGATTGATACTGCAGATTTCCTACCACATGAATGCGGGCTTCACCAGAGACCTCAACAAGTCCCTACCTGCTCCTGCTCAGTGTGGTTGTGATTGCTGACTGGGGTGGAACTCAGTCCTCCAGAGTTCCATACGACGTGGGAGGCGGAGTGAGCCCTCCCGCTGCTATGAAGGTGCCTGTCCTGTCCTGCAACATTCATTGCCCGGAAGAGGCTGGGCTGCCCCCACCACGTCACCTTTTTCTATGGAATTGGAGGATGGTCCTGTACAACTTTTTACATACATGTGACGCTTGCCCAACCCGGACAAGTGGTGAAGACCGTCCCCAGCATTTGGTACTCGACTCTAATAACCGCTTGATTGCTCCATTTGGTTCCATGCGTATTTTTGTGTTTTATACCAAGGATTTTCCTGCCTTGGTCATATAGTTTTTTGCTGTTGTACCTTTTAAAGTAGTACAATAAGGCACCATTGTCCAGTTTGCAAAGCTGGGTTTCCTAGTGGATTGCTACTTGCATGTGGAGTAGAGTGTCTATAGATTCAGTGGTTCACTCTGTTATAGTGGAATACATCATCTCCCTCTACTTTCTCACACATCCCATTTAAATCGCCATGGGCAAGCTTAAAGCCCCGGACTCTGCCCATACCACAATTGACTACTTCCTAGTGTGGGCAATAGACGTTATTTCTAGAGAAATTGACATGGCAGAATGTCATCTATTCCTGAGAGCAGAGGGGGAAGGGGACAGGTACAGACAATATTGTTAGGGCACCAGTCCCTGAGTTGCAACAAAGGGAGCCCTAGAGTCTTGGCACAGTAGAAGGCTCTGTTAATCACCCAAACACATATCAAGCGCTGCTTTTACTCTCTATCTCTAAAAACTGTGCGTCCACTCTCTGCCCTCCCACACATAAGAGGAGCAGAAAGTGCTGGAAGCCCACCAAGGTGAATGGATGTAAACTTGCACCATTACCAGTAACCCACATACATACTGAGGCAGCAATATGGTCAAACCCCCTACAGTAGTCCCACTGAGCACCCTAATAGCAGGAATAGTATGTAGAATGGAGGACTTACTAATTCCTATCAGAGTTAAGCTAGAACTCCTGATTGCGAAAGTGGAACAGATACAAAATAATCATTCTAACCAATCTAAAGGGGACTCGAGGGGGACGCCCATGTCAATCAGGCACTAGCAACTACAACACGTAACATGCCAGGGTCAACTATAGGTGCACCTAAACACCACCCGGAAAAGTAACCAACAGCAGGGGGTCACAGGCCACAGGAGGTCAGTACTGTGCCTAAGACACACTCTATGGGCTGATAATGTCTATACGCTCCTATGCCCCATGTAGGGAACATGGTCCAGTGAGCATCTCAGGACATAATCTATTTGACACAGTGATATCCACCGACTTGAGCCAAAGCCCCTAGTTTACAACTTCGAAAAGGCCAGTAGTGACAATACCGCGGGTGCTAATGCTGCCATCAATCTACCACCAGAATGCTGCCCATACGTGACAGTTTTAGTTAATATTCCCCCCTTGCGGCTAGGCCAAAAGGAATCCTATGACTCATTAAAGAATAGAGTAGTACATTGGCTTCATAGGAACTGTCAATTCTCTGTAGGTGGTGCCCAGCGAATTATATTTACTAGGATGGTGGGTTGGGTTGGTCCCCTGAGGAAACATAGTGAAGGAGACAGTATTATAATCAACTTTAGGGACCCCAGCTGGGCAAGGGGTGCTCTAGTGAAGGCAATATTCCATATTTCTATGGAGTCAAATATATCACTACATCCCTTGGGGTTCATTTATAGGCACCTACAATACCCTCAGTGCCAACTAAGGGGGGCAGGAAATATATCTAATAACTGGCCCTATGATTATCAATCATGTCAGCCCCTGGTGGTTTCTAATAGGTTTCTAGCATTAAGCCATCGTCATGAAATTGATTGAGATAAGACTGGGCTATATAGGATAAACGAGGACGCAACCATGTGGTCCGGGAAGGTGGCTACTGACCCGGTCACCAGTGACATCTACTGTGCAAATAACAACTTAACTGGTACCCGACTGCCACCTATGAACACTAATGTGGATAACACACGCCTAAGAGTAGTTACGCAAAACTTGTCACCCCTCCCCCCCCATGGGCCGGAGGGAGGCTATAAAATCACATCATGGAATGCTGATGGACTTGTTTGTTATATTTGTTAACTTCTACAACAACATTTTCGACTCCACCCTTGGAAAGGTGGTTTCAGCTCTCCGGGGCAGCTTTGAGGCACTACTTTCCTCTATGTCTAATTGTTTTATAATTATTTGGGCTGGAGATTTTAACATCCAATCCTGCCTTCTGTCCACTACACGGGTGTGCAGGGTTACCAACAAGACTGGAGAAGGTTACTTACATTTTCCCCACAATGATTATGGGACTACATTCAACTCTATGATCACCAAACTGGACTTACATTTATTAAAATGTGCATGCAATGCTATTGGTGATCCGATACCTACCTTATTGGAAGGGGTGCTTCAACCATCATCGATCACTTCCTAATCTCAGCAAACGCAAGTAAGTGGTGCACCACACCTAGAGTTGTTAAGCCAGATCTGAGCGATCATAACTGTAATGAACTGACGTTTTTCATCTGGGGCATGTCTGCAGCACTTCACCCAGTCCCATCTTTAATATTAACCCCAAACGGGGTTTGTATTAAGTGAGCTGGAGTTGACCAAACTAAAATTACTGATGACATCCTCTCCTTGGGTCGTACCGATATTCTTTATTGTCTGGAGGACGGAGCAATTCCCAACCACTTACTGTTGTGTAGTTCCTATAAACCTATAAAGGATCTGTGCATTAAAAGGATCTGTGCATTTAGACAACATACACTGTGGGATTGGTGTCCAGACTGATTCCAGACACCCCCTCGGGTATGTTCACATTAAATATCAGGTAGCTCACAGTGCCACTGGAAAGTCATCTTACCGAGGAGAGAATAATTACTGGCAACTATTGAACATGACACCTCTGTCCCATCAGGAATCGTGGAAACAGTACAGTACTTTTCGCTCAGTCACTCGTGCTCACTTTGTCTCAGAGAGATACACAGAATAAACATTGGAGACGTTTTCCAACAAGTATTTATTGAACCAGCGTCTTTCTAGTGTAAAATAGTTGTGCAGAAACAACCATAAGACAGAAAAAGATATAAACAATATTAAGCACCGACAGAGTGAATGGATGGTAGATTTCTAACATAGTACTAAAACAATGGATATATGAACGCATATAAATACATGACAATAACAGTGCATACTCCTACGATGCAACCCTAACTAGATGTATCTAAGTGTTACTAGCATGTATGTAGAAGTAGAGCCAAGAATCCTCCTAGGCTCAAGCCAACCCCATTCCCTGAAGTGAGAGACTGTGGGACCATGCCTTGGTCTCAAGATGGACACCAAGCGAGGGATGTCAGACCACTGCGAGCTGGAGTGTCTGCATGTAGGAACCTCAGCGTCTCATGTCAGTGTGTCAGCATGGAAGTCTTTCTCCTTTGCCTCCCTTGGCAAAGATATGGTGTATATATACCCAAAACTAAAGGGATTCTAACTTGCTGTGCCATGTCAGCTGAGGATGACGGAAGGGATGACCCTCATACATATTAATATGCAAAAGATGGTAATCCTGCTGTGATTGTGAGAATCTTCATGCATAGTTAATGAGGCTAGTTTTTTGGGAAAACAACACGACATCTTATGCAGCACTTAACTAGGTAAAAGGTCAATACTAAAACCTGTTATTTAGTGTAATGGTAAGGTAAATGCAGGTGAAGGGTAAGGAGAAATCTTGGGCCTATATTGGGATATCCTATGAAACATAATATTGCTTTCTAGTTATACTAGTATCACTAACATAATCAACGGCCATGCAAGTCAGGTAGTGGCCAACGTAGAGGTTGGTTTAATCATGCATGTACCATTGCTTCCTAAGAATTGAAACTGGCCCTTCGCTGCCATGCTAGACACAGAACATTAATTAAATCCCTTAGACTCAATTTTAAATCCATCCTCCGTACTAGGAAAAAAGAGTTAAGAGGAAGCCTGGGCTAATCTAACCGCCAACTTAGAGTGAACAAAGCAAACACAAGGAGATGATGGACTTGCTGACTTTGCCACTGGATTCAGGCTGGCCTGGCTGATGAAGGGTGTTACCCCGAAACCAGTCCCAGGATGCTTGTTTCTGGTTCAGGGTAGACCTAGCTTGGCAGTTTCATCTGGACTGTTCCCAGGAGGCACACGGTCAAGACTGATTAGCATATGGCCATGTCTGAACTGAGGTGGCGAAGTGAACTAAAGAACGATGATAGATTCAACCCAGATCTGTGACTGGGGGTGAGTGTCTGAAATGTGTCGGCGCTCCGTCCATCATCTCCTCGTGTTTGCTCTGATTTCATGTTCAAGCAACAGTAGTTCAAGCTATAACGATTTGTTCAAAATAGAAACATCTCTGCTCTCTCATTGACTCTAAATCTCCGAGCACTTCGCCAACAATGAGCTCTGGAATATTGATGTATTGCAAAGTTTCAAATCGTTCTCGATAATAAAGCATTAGCAATTGATACACGCGTTAGAAACGGAGACAACAAATGTTGCAGTTTTTGTTTCTTCTTTCTGAGATTATGATGTCTAATGAAGTTTTAGAATGTGTAGTAAAAAAACATCAACCTAACACATTTGGCCTCCTATCATTTTAGTTGAACTGTTAGATCGAGAAACCACACTATGGATCACTGTTAAGTGTGATGAGCTTTAAAGTAATATGCTAAGATAATCTTAGATCTGATTAGAGTGGGTTCAAAAGGGCAACTTAATTGTTCTGTCCACTGTTTGAAGTGAAAATCTCATACCTAAACACCAGACCGCCTCACCTTATGGCACCACGTTCATACGTGAGTAAGGGGCAGGGCTGAGCCAGTCTGAAGGATCCCCTCTGTCTGCGTTTTTGAACCGAAAAGATAGTCCAAAGCAAAGTACAGCCAAAGCGCACTTGGAGTGGCCAAGAAAAAGGCTAAACTACACTCAAGAGAAGTGTAAGTTTCATAGACTAGCAAGAGAACTTGCAAAAATATGGTCCCCAATGCAGGCAGCAGACCTACGCAGGTGTGGTGCTGGGATGATGGGAGTGGGCAGCACAGGAGGTGCAGGTCCCAGCTGGCAAAGGAGGAGGAAGCGGTGGCTCCAGCTGCCATGGGGCAAAAAGGAGCCAAGCAGTGGGATGCGATTTCAAAAATGAAAACAGAGCTCGTCCATAATTAAAACAGCAGCGCTCCTTATGTGTGGCAGTACTGGGCATGTATTTAAAAAAATGAAAAAACTGTCCCAAAACAATGGATGAAAATGGCAGCTGGGTATGTTTAAAAGTTGTTGGGTGGTGCTCTCAGGGAAGGCCAAACACGGGAAGAGGCATCACAAATGCATGCCCTTGACACATAGGGAGGACGAAAAATGGTGCAACAATGGTGCCCGCAAATGGAAGGCTGTGGGCGAGCGGTAAGCCCACAGAGCAGATACAGCATGTCTCAGTTCGAGACAGCGTATGCACACCATCTAGTATTAAGACCTAAAAATGTTTTGATTCCCCAAAAAAAGGACAGCCACAAAATCCTAGATAGCTTCCTTTGCTGCAGAGCATATTAATACATTGAAAAACAACAAAGACTATTTCAATATGGAGCTGTACATTCTCAGGAACCAATGAAACCTAAAAGTTGCAAGGGACCAGCGCATTCTCTGTTGTTCCAGGGCCATGTCTGGAACTGTGGTACCAGTTCCCAGGTCTGCGTATCGTAAAAGGCTTAAAATGTGGTACATTTGGAAAGTAAATCTACAGGTCAGAGTTAAAAGGTACACCTAGGATTCTCCTAACTTCAAACAATAAAAAAATTGCTAATCTTACCAAGCACAACAACAAAAAACAATTCTAGTAACAGAATTAAGGGTACTCATTTTTGAGGTCATGGCACTTGAAAAGGTAGTACAGAATATCTGATCTCACGAGAGCCAGATACCCAGAAATAATAGTGTTGCGGCATCATGGCATAGTTTCTACTGAATCCGCAAAGGGAAAAGAATGGCTTCTGATTGGTCAAACACTGCACACTATCTAATAAAACAAGTCCACAGGGTGGAGAATAGTAGAATAAAGGAAACCACCTCTAGGAGGATACCACTTTCACCTGAGAGAGAGAAGGTAGCTTCTGCTTGTGCTTTGGCAAGTATGGTACCACAACAGACTAGGCCAAGCCAGGAAGCAGTAGGAACCAGTCAAAGGGAGTCCTTCGATGAGAGACAGCAAGATGATGGTATTGTGGCGGTGTCAACAGCCTTAAGGTCTGGTAGTGCTGAACATTCAGGCTGAGAATCACTTGTGTGGGATTCTTTTTCTTTTACACAACCCAGGGAAGAGAAGAAAGTGAGCGTCCAAATGGGAAATTACACTTTAGTCGACCAGGTCCTGTATCGCGGAAATCCAGGGACATACATACTCATTTGGCACTAGTCACATGATAAAAACCTGTGAGCCATCAGCCTAAATGAGTTCTCACGAGCAGAGATGCAGAAGCAGTGACAGTAGGAAGGAGTGGAGGTAACAATTCAGAAGTCCTCCAAGCAGTAGAAGTGGAAGACGATCACAGATTGAAGTTGTTCTCCTCCTACTACAATCAAAGATTATTTGCCCAGGAAAAAAAGGACAAAAACGTAATACTGCAAGCAATGAACCAGCACTTGTAAAATTGACACAAGGACATTTTTCAATGTTTGAAAAAGTGAAGAGTTAAAAAAAAAGAAATTGACCATAACAAGCACAAAATGTTTTTAAAAACCAAAACGAAACGGTTACTTACCTGTAGGCGTAGTTTTGCAGCTTGAAGATTTTCTGGATTTGTATGCTGTGCATGTGACCCGTCAGCTACTGGTGTAGTCTCGAATCGCTTCTATTCTCTTGCTTTCTTTTTTTTTGACTTGGCTTCGTTGTTGATCATTTGATTATCTTTCACTCCTCTTATTATGGCAGATGCACATTGATGAAGCTCCCTGGCGTGTTCACCATCTATAGGTTCTTTTCTCCGGCATCCTTGCGTGTGTTGCTTCCTTTGAGTTGTTATTGGAAAATACATTCCCTGTCCTCGCAACTGCAAGCATCCGTACTAGTTTTCTGATGGCGATGGGAGGGTAGCATGCAAACCAAAAAAGTCTTCAAGCTGCAAAAGTACTCCTACAGGGAAGAAACCATTTCGTTTTGCAGCATGAATCTTTATGGATCCCAATGCTAAGTATTTATTTTGTTGGGGTGTTTGTCTGTCCTGAGGGAGGAAGGGTAGAGAAACAGTTAGTTTTTGTTTGCAAATAGGTGTTGAAGTACTTTCTGTTCCAACTGTGCTTCTTATTTGCTTAAGTATCCACACACTGTTTTGTGAAGTTGTGTACAGATGACCATGTAGCTGCTGCATATATGCAAATAAACACATTAGCTAAGTAGGTGAGTGTTGTACTTTTTTTCCTTGTGTAGTGTGTCCTTGGCATTGCCTCAAGCATCACTCCTGCTGATGTGTGGCATATTTGTGTTGCCTAAATTAGCCATCTTGCTATAGCACAAATTGCCAATGGTAACTCCTTGGTTGCTATGGTGAGATAGATAAGGTACGGATTGCTCTTTGGGACTGCTTTGGTTTCCTGTATGTAATGCATCACTGCTCTTCTGACATCCAGTGTGCGTAGGGCGTGTTTTGCACATGATTTTTGATGCTGGAAGAAGCCTGGCGGTACAAAAGGGGATGGTGATGGACGGAGCATCTGAACCAATCAAACACTCACACCCAGTCAAAAGATCTGGGTTTAATCCATCACCGTTCTTTAGCCCACTCTGCCACCCCAGTTCAGACATGGCCATATGCAAATCAGTCTGACCCGGTGCCTCATTGGAACAGTCCAGCCCGAACTGCCAAGCCATGCCTTCCCTTGACCGGAAACAAGCTTCCTAGGACCGGTTTCTGGCATTTCAGCCATCTTCAGCCGGGCTTGCTTGAATCCAGTAGGAGCCTGGAAGCTATACTGTTTGATTAACATGGGACAGTGATACAACTTTGGGTAGGAATTTGGGGTTAATTCTCCTCACTATTCTGTTGTGAGTTTCGATATATTGTTTAGTGCCTGTAGCTAGCTCACCCTGCGTAGTGGTGTTATCACTACTAAGGAGACAGTATTCCAAGTTAGGAATTGTAGTCCAGCATGGTCTATATGCTCAAAAGGTGGCTTCATCGGCTGTGTAAGTACCACAATGTGGGGGAGGTGGGGTGCTGTGGCTGTGCTATTCTCTTTGCCCCTTCCAGAAATCTTTTGACCACTGGTGTTTGGTAGAAGCTCTTCCTATTACACCCCTTGTATGCTACTAAGGCCACTAGGTGTACCTTCAACGTGGCGTATGAGACTCTCATCCAGCAGATGTGTGAGGTATTTCAGGAGTGTGGTGTCCTCGGTTATAGTTAGCGTC
The DNA here is from genome assembly GCF_964261635.1 of Lissotriton helveticus. Lineage (NCBI taxonomy): Eukaryota > Metazoa > Chordata > Amphibia > Caudata > Salamandridae > Lissotriton > Lissotriton helveticus. The sequence goes on from NC_136062.1 coordinate 449,505,513, forward strand.
CTCTCATTCGCTGTGACCACTTTCTAAACCTCTTCCATTTCTTGGGGTACCACTTTCATGATGTCAGCCTTCTGACTTCCTCAAGCACTTCGATTGTTCTTTTAGACAATGTAATGAACCAAATTGTATTTCTACAGGAGCCGTGCTGCCAAGCCGACTACTCGTGCTGATTGGAAAACCTTACTCCCCGCACAGTTAGGATGCCCTGTCGTGTTGGTATCGGTATCACAGATGCTACCTACACTAGATCAGAGTACCATAGATGTCTGACCAATTATGGTGCTTTGAGGATTTTGGTCTTGTTTGCTCATTTAAACCCCTCAGGGATCAGGGAATCAGTGGATATGCATATGAAGATTTCCCTGACCATTCTATCGAAAGGACGTAACTCAGGGATTTGTGGTTTGGGTACCTGGATGCAAAATCGTAGTATTTTGGATTCTCAGGTGTCGACTTGGGGAATTCCCCTTCTGTTGAAGATACTTTGCAGTACCTGATGGTTTAGCTCCCACTAGTGGAACATGCTGTTCTGCCTGCTTAATCTGTCTGCTCCTGTATTGTCCACCACTGACAGGTGGATTACTAGTATTGTGTTCCTCTGTAGTGCCCATGTCCATAACGCCTATGCTAGGGTTTATCGTTTGTGTGACCTTGTTCCTCGTTGTTTGTTGATGGATAAACATGGGTATAGTGTTGTCTGTTTGGATCTGTGCCTTCCACATGACTTGTGTTTAGAAGACTTTCAGGGCTAGGAGCACTGTCTTGAGTTCCAGGATGTTAATGTATCACAGCATCCTTGTGGCTTCACAGACCTTTGATGTTGAGATTGTTCATGTGCGCTCCCCATTCTGTGTGGAAAGCATCCAATGCAATGATCACACTGGGAGTTGGTTGTCTGAAAGGTTGGCCTTTTGTGATTTTCTTGTCCAACTACTGAATGTATTAATGTACTCAATAAATGGGAGGATCCAACCACCTGATCCTCCCAAGTACTGGTTGCCCGTGAAAAATACATTTGGAATTATACTTGGATTGGTCTCATTCCATATCAGCATCCACAATTTTGCCCACCACCTTAACTGCCAGAGCTTGCCCCCTCTGCTATAGGTGAACTTTCTCTGTTAGCGCCTGCAATCTCTTTTGTAGTGGAAAGGCTTTCCCTTCTTGTGAGTGCAGTCTTGCCCCTAGGAAGGTTTTTTGTCGTTCTGGACAATTTTTCTAGCCTAAAAGAGAATCCGAGCTTGTGCGGTGTCTGTTTAACTGTGTTGGTTTTTACCTTGCACTGGTATGAGCTTGCCTTTATGAAACAGTCGTCCCAGTAGGGTTAGATATGGTTTTTTTGCTGTGTGTTCTCGTGCCATGATTGCAATGACTTGCTGCTGCTAATGTTTTTGCGCTACATGACTACTATGTGGTGTTTTTAAATCGCGCTCCTTGTGGCTCTTTTAATTTTTCAAATATACTTTCCTTATCAGTGCGCCTGACATTGTATTGTACCCCCTACCTGCTGCCATTCTTGCCGTACCAGCGCCCCGGTCCACCACGGTATTTACCGATTGTTGTGGAGGGCGCCGGCAAACATTTCCTACCCCTGACCTGATTGGCTCTCACAGGGTCACGTGGGGATCGACACCGAGGCTCCTTTACTATTTAGGCTAGATGGCTTCTTCCGCGCACAGCGGGCGCACGCCGAAGTCGCGCCTAAGTCCCGCCCATCTGCGCCCGTCCACGCTGAGGACGCGCCAGGCGTCAGGGAGGCTGGTTCTAATCTCAAATGCTCTCAAGTAAGTCCCATTGTTTCCGTATATGATTTATTGGCACTCAGGCCCTGTCATCACAAACTTCCCCCAGAAGCTTTCCTTGGGAACTTTGGTAGTAGTTGCATTACCAAAGGTACCTGCCCTAAAAAGGTTGGCCATCCTAGCAAGCGTTTTTCCCCTGAAAGGCAAAAGTCACCCTCAATAATTTCTGAAGTCGGCTTTCTTATTAACACTAGATCTTGAGTTAAGAATAATATTTCATTCAGGGATTTTGTCTCCGCTAGGAAGCCCTCGTGGGTCTTTGTTACGGAAACGTGGGCATCAGACTCTGCTGGTCCTGAGCTGGTCAATGCCATCCCAGAGGGATACGCCTTAGCCCGGATGGACAGAGTTGGTAGTAGGGGAGGAGGACTGGGCATAGTCTATAAGAGCTCCTCCATATGACGTATTAAACCCCTTTCCACTTCTCAAGACCCTTTCCAGGCCATTCACTTCACTCTCAACTTCTCGCCCACAGCTACTTTTTTGGGTCTCTTGCTCTACTGGCCCCCTGGCCCTAGGTCGAGTTTTAGCCATGATCTGTTGAAAATGCTAGAGGCGTCCAGCGACAGACCGCACCTGACCGTTTTGGGTGACCTAAATTTCCATCTGGAAAGTCTGGGTTCGAGTGACACCTCTTCTCTGGTGGACTCCCTAGCCTCATGTGTCCTGCTGCAATTGGTTGATAGCCCCACCCACCTAGCGGGCCACACACTGGATGGGGTTTCAAATGACCCTAGAGTTACGATAGGTTCCCCCATTCCCCTCGCATGGTCAGACCATATGGCCGTCCCCCTCGAATTAAAATCCTATCATACTCCTGTTCCACTTTCTGATCCCAGGAAATGGTAACTGAAAAGAAATTTTAAGTTGATTAACAATGAGACTCTTGCCCCTATCATGATTAGAGCTAGGCTAGCCCCGTTGAGGGATGCTAATGCCGCTGCTCTCGATTTTTCTATTTCTATTGCAAGTGCAGTAGATACGCTGGCCCCTGCTAATCAGCGCTATTTGGCCAGAAAGAGACCCTCAGCCCCCTGGTTCTCAGAATCGCTTAGGCTTCTAAAGCAGGGATGCAGAAAGCAGAGAGGCTTTGGCGAACCTTTCTAGATCCTAAGAAGGAAAAACATAGATGCCTCCTTAAAGGGTATAAAGCAAAGATAATAGAGGAAAAGAAGGCCCACTTCTCGAATTTCACGGCCTCCCTCAACTCCCCTAGGGAACTGTTTAAGATCGTAGACTCCCTCTGTACCCTGCAAATGCTGGACCCAATAGTGGGCTCTCAAGAACTGTGTGACAAGATTTCAACCTTTTTTCACACGAAAATAGTGGACATCCACACCTCTCTTCAATCTCTTAAATGCGAAATGTGTCCCCTTTCCTTATATGTACCGCCCCCCTGTAGAATGCCAGGCTTAGGATCAACCTCATAGTAGTCTTTTCAACTTTCCCCTTCTCACCGCTCAGCAGCTGGATCTGCTTCTGGACAAAATTAAATCCGGATCCCCTTTGGACCCATGTCCCCTTAAGATCCTTAAAGACTGCAGGGAGGCCCTGTTGCCTCCCCTCTTAAAGGTGATGAATTGTGCAATCGCGGAAGGCACTTTTCCTTCCTCCTGGAAAATGGCGGTGGTTAACCTTTTTTGAAAAAGCCTACTTTGGACCCTGAGACACTGAAGAACTTCAGTCCTATATCATTGCTGCCTGCTCCAGCAAAAATGCTGGAGACTCACCTTAACCAACACCTGACTGCCTACTTAGATGCCTTTAGCCTGTTTGAACCATCTCAACATGGTTTCCGTAGGGCCCACAGTACTGAGTCTGCCCTTACGGTAGTCACTAATAACATCCGGTCGAAGGTCGACAGGGGCCAGACCTCCCTTCTGGTCCTCCTTGACCTGACAGCTGCCTTCGATACCCTGTCTCCCTCAATCCTGGTAACATGTCTTAGGGAGAAGGGGGTCGAGGGCCCAGCGCTGGGCCTGCTGACCTCCTCTCTCAATCAGAGAGAACAGAGGGTCAAGCTGGAAGAGTTTCTGTCCCCTGCCAAACCTGTGCAATGTGAGTTCCCTCAGGGGTCAGCTCTGAGCCCCACACTCTTTAACATCTATGTGGCCCCACTTGCCAGGTTAGTAAGATCCTTCGGGTTGGAGGTGTTGTCATATGCTGATGACACCCAAATCATGGTTTCCTTCTCTCACTCGGTGAGCTCCTCCGCTCTCAACTTTAGGAACTGCATGGAGGCAGTTTCACAGTGGATGATTTTGAATTCACTAAAGTTGAATGGAGAGAAAACCGAGGTCCTGATCTTCTTCGGAGATCAGGATATTTGGTCTATCGACTGGTGGCCTCCATTGCTTGGAGTGTGCCCCTTCCCTCTCAATACGCCCGGAATCTGGGGGTGCTGATAGACACTACGCTTTCTTTGAACCGTCAGGTCAATAGGACAGTCTCCACTTGCTGTGGTGTCATCAGGATTCTGAGAAGGATAGCACATTATTTATCTTTAGAAGCTCGAAAGCAGATCGTGGTGGCCCTTGTCTCTTCGAGACTTGATTATTTGAAAGCATTATATTCAGGCATAAACAAAAAGCTCATGCAGTGCCTGCAGATTGTACAGAACGCGGCAGCCAGATTTGTTTTGGATGGCCCCAGACTTTCCTCTGCCACGTTAGCCAGGAAGAGCCTGCACTGGCTTCCCATTCAGGCCAGGATCTCTTTTAAGATCCTTTGCCTTGTTCATGGGGCCCTGTATGGAGCAAGCTCTGAAGGCATAAGATCTCTGCTAGTTCCCTATTCTACTAGCAGAGTCCTACGCTCCTCCAACAAAAATCTTTTATCTGTCCCCCGGGTCTCTAGAGCCAGGTGGGGAGGGAGGGCCTTCTCCTTCCTCGCCCCGAAACTGTGGAACACTCTTCCTCCGGAATTAAAAGGACAACCATCTGCTATGCTCTTCCGGAAATCTTTAAAAACATGGCTCTTTCCAGAGGCTTATCTGTAATCTGGCATCGGCTCACACCACACACTATACCATCTTTTGGGCGCCTTGATGCCCTTTGGGGTTAAGTTGCGCGTTTATAAGACTGTATTCATTCATTCATACCCCTTTCTTTGCAGCAATGCTGCGACAGAGGCCAGAATTTTTATGAAAACCTGGTTTGAGAGTCAGACTTTATCCAGAAAGGCAGTACTGTGAATTGTTTGGAGGTCTTGTCTACTACAAATCTTAGGAACTGTCTGTGTCTCTTGCTAGAACAATTTGCAGACTTGGGGTTTAACCTTCTGTGCCTATTTGTGGTGGCATTTAGGGTAGAATCTGAATGGCGTATACTCCATACCCTCACAGTGTTCTTGCACTAAGCGACCGAGATCCTCGTAGTCCTGAGGGGTTACCTGCCCCTGGGCTTTCTCTTGGACTCCTGTTGATACTCTTTGGTGTTTGTCACTGTTCTTTGGTAGCTGGAGTTTTGTCTCAGTTTTTTCTACTACTTTGCGTAACAAAAGGCTTGGTTTTTTGTATTCCGTCCCTGATCTAGCTCCTCTATATACAAAACCAATAGCGACAGGTCACCAATTGGTCGACGATAATGCTCACTACAAAAAAACCCAACCACTAGATGAAGAGCATGTGAATCCAGAAAGTTTAACGCTGCAAAACAGCTTAATACCCACGCATAGGTTTGGTCTTCTATAAATCGCCGCTGAGCACAACCAAAGGTTGTGTGCGGCAGTGCTGGCTGCCCACAGTGGATTTAACACAGTCCCTGATTTCAGGTCTGAACCTAATGTCAACCAACGCATAGGTTAAGGCCAGATCATGCAGCCAACCCCTGCTGAGGCACAGGACTAGAACCATGAGCAGATGTGGGGTGGGGTGGGATAGACAATTTTGAATGTAAAAGAAAATATTAAATTCGCTGAAAAACACCATTATAAACAGAGGTATGTTTCTGGTTCAAATGCAACTAACCACTGAAGTTCACCAGTTATGGTTTGGGGGAAAAACCTTAACTCTTACCACCCCCTTATGCACAGCACTCTACAGGACATGATTGATGACCTCACAAGTGACATTACTGATGACATCACTTATGAAAACACCACTAACATCACTGGTGGCATCATTCTACTTAACAAAGAAACTAACAGGATAAAAACACTGAGACACATATTCTAAGGGATGGGTGCAGGACCTGGTAGAGGCATACGCCATGGGGATAAGCCTGTGCTGCACATGGTAAAAAGTCCTACACAGTGAAGGTTGCCTTCCAGACACAACAATGGCGCGAGGACTGATAAAAAGTCAGGCTATGCGAGCAACTCCATCTGCACACTGCCAAAAGCCGCCATGCACAGTCGGGGTTGCCAAGCTGCAAGGGATTGAGCACCAGGAGATTACCAAACCATATAGGCTGAATGCACAGACTAGCTGCAGGCACAACCAAAAGCTTGCACATCGAGTGTTGGTTACTCATGCCAGGTTGCATGCAGTTGCTGGTCGAAGTACAGGCCTGGGTTTAGCACACGGGATCACCGGGTTTAGCACACGGTGATCACGGGAAAGCACTTCGTACTGCCAAAGACATTGCAACCTGATTAGACGATAGGTGCAGCAAATCAAATTAGCTCAGAACACACAGAGGTTTTAGGTGCACAATGATGTTAGTCCACACTCAAATGAAATTACACTTGCCATGAATACACAAGCATTCACTAGTAGAAGAATGCTTCGTTTGCCAAGAACTGTTAGAAGTGTAATACAGAAAGAGGGTTAGGTCGAGTTTGGGGTTATGGGGTCACAGGTCTTTGAGTGATATTCCATCTTCAATCTGTAACCTGCAAGTCAATTATTATTTGCTGTTTTGTAATATAGCATTGTGTAACTTCTATATAAAAAGAGATGCCGGTAAAGCACCAATTTGAGAGAGACCGACAGCCTGCCTGGGTGCAGCCAAGGCTTGTCTCCCTGTTACAACAGTGAATAGCTGTCTTTGCATTGCCAAGAGGAGTCTGTGTCTTGGTCAACAGTTGGCGAGCCAGCCAGGAGACCCCTTTTTGCCCTCACCTGACTGCTGACACCGGGAGACCGCCTACCTCTGCTGCATAGATAATTGCGCACCTTTTGATGAGAAAAGCATACACTGTTTTCGCTAAAGTTCTGCCTCTGCACAGGAGTTGGGGAGGATACGGGAACTTAGGTCTTTTTAAGGTGAGGAGTGGACAGAGCAGATCACATTCCATGTTTGTGTATTGACGTGTTTTTCTTGGCAATGCTAAATATAGATGTAAATATAAAGTTGTGAGAGAGAAGGGTAATGCATGCAACGGTGTGTATTGTGTACATGTGGTGCACAACAGTTAAGGCACCTACATAAATCGTAAACCTGATAGTCCCAATATAACATTGGAAGTGGTCAGTCTGAGTAGTTTGAAATTGGAAGGCGCCCACTATGTATTCCAATGCTTGACACACAGGGACAGCCGTAAAGCTCGTGTCACTAAACTTTTCCTCCAGATACGATCTGAACACTTGAATTACTGCTCTGGACCTAATTTCCAGACATTCATTTCATGGTCTCAAAGACGCATGATTAGAAAGGAATCCCCTCTCGAGTGTGGAGGGAAGTAGGCAGGGTTTTCAGATTGTATTTACCAAGTAGAATAGAAAATATTGATTTTCATTTATAAGAAGCAGAAGTATTTATATTTTTAATGCTGATGAAGGGTGCATGCGTGTATGAATGAAATGTGGCCACAGTATAATGTGTAATGTCGAATAAGGCTCATAATTAGTAAGAACAAAAATTGTTTTTTTCATGTGCAGTCGCATAATTGGTTAAGACAAAATTGTATACTTTATTGTGCATGGCATGATTTGTAAGATAAAAGTCAATATTTGTATATGCATTTGCATAATTGGTAAAGACGAAAGTTGATATTTTTGATGTGCATTGCATAATTAGTAAGATAAAAGTCAATACTTTTATATGCATTCGCATAATTGGTAAGAATAAAAAATTACAGTTTTGATGTGCATCACATAATTGGAAAAATGAAAGTCGATATTTTATGTGCATTGCATAATTACTAAGACAAGATTTGATATTTTCACGTGCATCGCTTAAGTGGTGATACGGAAAAGTATTGACAATTTCTCAGGTAATATTGGTAGAGTTAGATAAAAGATTAAATTGTGGAAAGCATTTTAGGTACGAGTGATCATACCACAACACATGTTTTTGTAAAGCGCACGTATCACCAAAGGTATCAAGGTGGTGAATAACAGTTGTATGTTGCTACCCGACTCAAAGGTACTCATTTTATTGACCTCAGATGGATGCAAGCCTGAGTGGACCCACTGGGATTAGAACCTGTGAACATGAGGTCGTACACAGGCCCCTGCAGTGGATACATTAATCCACTGCGCCAAAGCCTATGCAAAAGACTTTTCCGCATGATCAAAAAAAATACAATGATGTAACTGTGAGAAGTTGGCCTGATGTGCAGTGTTCACTATTCTAGTGATCACTATATATCAGTCCAAACAACCCTTATTGATGATTGGTTGTAAGTCAACCTTATAGACCAGCTATCCTAGTAGCATGGATACGAGCAGTCTAAGGCTAAGACTCTAGAGGGCGTGTTAAGCCAGCTGTTTTACCATCACATTACCCCTTGAACACCCAGTGAAAGGACACCACACAAGTGTTATGAAAATAAACAGTGTATTTATTAGAATCACAACAACCCTGTACTCTTTATGAGGACAGGGTGCTAGGCACACAACAAAACTCTTACGAAAATACTTAAGTTAGCACGTTATACACAAATGCCCGAGGGGCACGAAAAACCATATACTTTAAAAGTGGAATGCGAATTACTAGCAGGTAAGTAACAGTTCTAATAGGCTTTGGAATCGCTAGGACTGGACTAGGGAATCGTTAGATTACTACTAGGAGACCCAGGGGACTCGGGTGCAGAGTGTGCACTCTCACGCGGGATGCGGGACAAAGTCTATGGAGGCTAGTAAAGGCAAAGTTAGTGTTCACGGGCGAACCCGACCTGGTAGGAAGAAAACGACAGTGGATCCTGACCCTAGGATAGTGAGGCTATGCTGGGACACCGAAGTGCCGAAGTTACCGAGCCCAGGGGCTGCAGCTGCATAGGTCTGAAAAGACGTCGGGGATCTCGTTGCCGGACCAGGAGCCTGGAAGGAAGAAGTTGCTGGCAGGCGACCAGTGAAGAAAAGTTCGAGGGATCCAAGCCTGGATCAAGGAAGAAGAAAACCTGAAAGCAGAGGGGACCAAGTTCTTGAATCACTAGCCAGTGATTAAGTGGGCACCAGGATGGCACCGGGCGAAGTCACCGCAGTCAGGTGAGTGGGCGCTGCTGGGCTCTGCAGTCTCTCGGACCAGGAGGCGTTGTCGGCGACCAGGATGGAGGTGCGAGCTGTCCCACGAAGGTTCTTGCTGTCGACGTCGCTGGACCCAGGATTGGGCAACAAGTCTTGGCAAATGCAAGGCCCACGCGGTGGACCTAAAATGGCGTCTTGGGCGGACCAGGAGGGTCCAGGGTACTTCTCCGATGGAGGGAAGCAAGGGCCAGTCTGGAGCAACCAGACCAGCAGCAGAAATGTCGTCGGGCGTCGTCAGGAAGGCCACAAGCCAGCGGGCTAGTAGCCAAACAACGCGGTGAGCAGTAAAAAGCAGAAGGGCCCCACGCAGATCGTGGAGATGCTGGGGGGCTGCTCTTCGGTGCTGGAGCTGCTCAGGGTGGGGGCTTCTCGGACCCCAAAGCACTCACCAGGAATTCACTCGGCGGGCTTGCTGGAAAGAAGTCGTGCAGTCTTGCAGATGGCCGGTCCCTTGAGGTCTCGTCGCACCCACGGTTCTCAGCTGGGCTGTAGAGGTGGGTAGAGGTCAGAGGTGCCAGGGAAGCCGGTTCTCGTCGAGCTGGGCAGTCGGATTCCGGAGGAAGGGACTTGCAGCAGACCGCAGTGTTCTTAGATGGTGCCTGCGGATGCAGGGTGACTACTCCTTAGTCACAAGGGAGAAATCTTAGGAAGAAGTCTTGAGTTCCTTTCGCAGAAAGTAGTTTCAGGATTCAAAGATGATCTGATTTGGAAGGGGGCCAGTCTCTACCTTTATCCTGTAAAAGGGGGCTGGCATGCGACTAAGTCCTGCCCTATGGGTGGGACTAGGAGGGGGGTGGTTACACCCACTTCCTTGGCGGGCTTTTCCCCAGCACTGGAGTGACCCTGGAACTGGTTCCAGCCAGCCTATGCACAGTGAGCACCGGGGTGCCACGTGCAGTCACCTTCCTCTAAAGCCCTGCCTACCTACAATACACAAAACCCTGTCTGGGACGGTGCTGGCACCGCCCCTGGCAGGAAACCCTTTGTCCTTATCTCCTGCTCTGGGAGGACTCCCAGCAGCAGGAGGGCAGACTTGTGTCTCGGTGGCAGCATCCATTTTGTGGATGCTAAGGCTCTGTCTGACTTTAACCGGGGTTAGGGGTTACATACATGTCGTGTCCCTCTAGAAGGGTGGAATGCTAACCCCGTCGCCAGAATTGGCGAGGGGTTAGTATTCCAATTCGTATGACACCTTACTCGACATGTTTTGATAAAGCGATACCAGAGTTGGCACATAACCGCGAGGATTATAATGCACTTAAGAGTATATGGTATGCGATATCATGGAAACGGCTAAGGGATGGATCCCGAAAGCCGCAGACAGGCTCAGCTCATGCCAGAGCACCATCTCACACGATTCCAAGCACTCTGCCTTCAGGATTGTTAAGGCCTGCCATAGGAGTGACTGATAGGAGATCTGTGTGTCCATTTTAGGGTTAGATATAGGTATACTATATCTAAAGCAAAGGGTGTTTACACCACCTTGCCCCAGCTGTCGTGCAGCCAGTTGTGTCAGTTTTAGTTAGTCAATCCAGGGGTGGCACCATACATGCTTCAGCCCCTGGGAGACTTCTGGGTGCACCTCAGCCCTGGGTACAGGGACTTGGAGAGGGCCCAGTGCCACTTCAGTACCTAAGTACAATTTGGATAGAGAGAATAGCTAGGCTGTGGGTCTGATTAGCAGGCCCACAGCCAGGGAAAGTCGTAAACCAGTGCAGCAAAAAGCAAAAATCTGGGTGATCATAGGATTGCAGACCCTACTCTCCTACATGACCCCCCCCCAAACTTTGGGACAATAAACTAACCTTGACCAGGTGAGTCTTCTTGCTCTAAGTGGAAATACCTGGAGAGCCCATCAGCATTGCTGTGATCAGTCCCAGGTCTATGCTCCACTGTAAAATCCATCCCCTGTAGGGAAATGGACCACCTAAGCAGTTTGGGGTTTTCACCCTTCATCTGATTTAGCCACAAGAGGGGCTTATGGTCTGTCTGAATGGTGAAGTGAGTGCCAAACAAGTAGGCCCTCAGCTTCTTCAGGGCCCAGACCACAGCAAAGGCCTCCCTCTCAATAGCTGACCAATTTTTCTCTCTGGGTGTCAACCTCCTACTAATGAAAGCAATAGGCTGATCATTACCATCAAAATTCAGTTGAGACAGAACAGCTCCCACACCCAACTCAGAAGCATCTGTTTGGACAATGAATGGCTTGGAGTAATCTGGACTCTTGAGGATAGGTGCTGTGCACATGGCCTGCTTTAGGTCATTGAATGCTTTCTGACAGCTTGCTGTCCACTGAACTTTCTTTGGCATCTTCTTGCTTGTCAGGTCATTAAGGGGGGTCACTATGGACCCATAATTTCTGACAAACTTCCTATAGTACCCAGTCAGGCCCAAGAAAGCTCGAACCTGAGTCTGGGTGATTGGAGGAGTCCAGTCCTTGATGGCCTGTATCTTACTCTCCAGTGGCTGAACCTGGCCTCCACCTACAAGGTGGCCCAGGTATACAACCTGTGACTGCCCTATCTGGCACTTTGTGGCCTTGATAGTGAGGCCTGCCTTTTGCAGGGCCTCTAACACTTTCCTCAGGTGGACCAGGTGATCCTCCCAGGTGGAGCTAAAGACAGCAATATCGTCAAGATAAGCTGCACAGAAGTCATCCAGCCCAGTGAGGACTTGATTCACCAACCTTTGGAAGGTGGCAGGTGCATTTTTCAGTCCAAAGGGCATTACCACAAATTGATAATGCCCTCCAGGGGTAGAAAATGCTGTCTTAGGTTTGGCTTCCTCAGCTAACCTGATTTGCCAATACCCAGCTGTCAAATCAAATGTGCTTAAGAAGTTGGCAGAAGCCAATCTATCTATAAGCTCATCTGCTCTTGGTATTGGGTGGGCATCAGTCTTAGTGACTGCATTGAGGCCTCTGTAGTCTACGCAAAACCTCATCTCTCTCTTACCACCCTGGGTGTGAGGCTTTGGCACTAGAACTACTGGGCTAGCCCAAGGGCTATCTGAGGGCTCAATGACTCCCAGCTCCAACATTTTCTGCACTTCAGTTTTGATGCAGTCTCTAACATGATCAGGCTGTCTGTAGATTTTACTCTTGACAGGCAGACTGTCTCCAGTGTCAACATCATGGGTACACCAATCAGTTTGGCTGGGTGTCAGAGAGAACATATGTCTGAAGGATTGCAAGACTTGCCTGCAATCCTGTTGCTGATGTTCAGTGAGGCTGCCACAAAAGACAACACCATCAACTGATCCATCATCAGGATTCTGAGTGAGCAGGTCTGGGAGAGGGTCACTCTCTTCCTCCTGTCCCTCATCTGTGGCCATGAGCAAGCTCATGTCCTTCCTGTCAACATATGCCTTGAGCCTGTTAACATGGAGCACTCTGAGAGGGCTCCTGGGAGTTCCAAGGTCCACCAAGTAGGTAACCTCTCCCTTTTGCTCAATGATGGTGTGGGGCCCAGACCATTTGTCTTTCAGAGCTGCTGGGGCCACTGGCTCCAGCACCCACACCTTCTGTCCTGGCTGGTACACAGTCAGTACAGCCTTTTGGTCATGCCAAGCTTTTTGAAGTTCCTGGCTGGCCTCAAGGTTTTTAGATGCCTTCTCCATATACTCAGCCATCCTGGAGCGGAGACCAAGTACATAGTCCACTATGTTGGTTGCAGGCTTTTTGAGAGGTCTCTCCCATCCTTCCTTCACCAAACACAGGGGTCCTCTTACAGGATGCCCATACAGAAGCTCAAAAGGGCTGTAGCCAACCCCCTTCTGTGGGACCTCTCTGTAAGCAAACAAGAGGCAGGGGATCAGGACATCCCATCTTCTCCTAAGAGTTTCAGGTAGTCCATGAATCATCCCTTTCAGGGTCCTGTTGAATCTCTCAACAAGCCCATTGCATTGTGGATGATAGGGTGTGGTGAACTTGTAGTTCACACCACACTCTTTCCACATGGCAGTCAGATATCCTGACATGAAGTTTGTACCTCTGTCAGAAACGACCTCCTTAGGGAAACCCACTCTGGAGAACACTCCAACTAGGGCTCTTGCCACTACAGGGGCTGTAGTGGTCCTAAGGGGAATAGCCTCAGGATACCTGGTGGCATGGTCCACCACCACCAGTATAAACTTGTGTCCTGATGCTGTCTGGGGTTCCATTGGACCAACAATGTCAATCCCCACTCTTTCAAAGGGAACCCCCACCACAGGTAGTGGTATGAGGGGGGCCTTTGTTGTGCCACCTGACTTACCACTGGCTTGGCAAGTGACACATGAGCGACAAAACTCCTTGGTATTCTCATTCATATGGGGCCAGTGAAAGTGTGAGACAAGCCTGTCCCAAGTCTTTGTCTGACCTAAATGACCTGCAAGGGGAATCTCATGGGCCAAGGTGAGAAGGAAACCTCTCAGAGACAAGGGGATGACCAGCCTCCTGGTTGCACCAGGCTTGGGGTCTCTTGACTCAGAGTACAGGAGTCCATCTTCCCAGTATACCCTGTGGGCACCTGTGGCATTCCCTGCAGCCTCAGCAGCAGCCTGCTGTCTGAGGGGTTCAAGGGAAGGGCAGATCAACTGTTCCTTCCCCAGGTCTGCTCTGGAGGGTCCCCCTGAGCCCAGAAACTCAACTTGATCAAGTTCAAGCTCTTTAGGCTCAGTTTCCCTCAGCTCTTCTAGATCAGCCTCCTCAGAGACTTGATCCTCAACCTGGGGCAAGGGGGAAGGCAAAGCCTTACCCTTACTGCTCTTCTTCTTGGGAGGTGTCTGGTCCATAATTTCAGGATCCAGCACCTGTTCAGTGGGGCATCTTCTGGCCTGTGACCTAGTCACAGCAAGCACATGTGCTGGCAAGCCTAACATCTCCATGTGAGTCCTCTGCTCCACTTCTGACCACTGTGATGACTCCAAATCATTGCCCAACAAACAATCAACTGGGAGGTCTGAACTGACTACAACTTTCTTTTGTCCCTTCACTCCACCCCAGGAGAAAGCCACAATTGCCACACTATGACTAGTAGTGACATTGCTGGCATTGGTCACCAGGAAATCAGTACCTGGCATGATCTGTCCAGGGTCCACAAAGTTAGGTGTCACCATGGTGACACTGGCACAAGTGTCCCTATAGGCCTGAGCCATCTTGCCATTAATCAAAGGTGTCTGCCTGTATTTGCCCAAAGTATTGGGACTTATTTCAGGGGACATATCCATATCCCCTGTACAGACAAGGACAGCCTGAGTGAGTGTGCCAACTAAGTTGTCAGACCCCTCAGTACCCAAGGTTAACCCAACTAATGCCTTGGGAGTGACACTACCACTACTGACTGTACTAGGGGGTGCAGTTGCTTTAGGAGCTGTAGTGGCAGGAGTTTGTCCTCCTCTTTTGGTGCACTCACTAAACCAGTGAGATTTACTTTTGCAGTACTGGCACCACCTTTTTGACTGGCCTTCCTGAGTCTTCTTCTTCTGGGAAGCCTGACCCCCACCCTCTTTGGTTTGTTGGGGACCTGGTGAAGACTTCTGGTCATTTTGCTCATTCTTAACATTACCCTTCTGGTCTGCTTTCTTCTGACCACCCTGGTTCTGGTTCTGGTTCTGCTTGATCCTTGTCCTGACCCATTTGTCTGCCTTCTTTCCCAATTCTTGGGGAGAGGTCAGATCTGAATCAACAAGGTGCTGGTGCAGCAACTGGTTCTGACAATTGTTCAAAATTTGTTCTCTCATCATTAGATTATACAATCCTGTGTAATCTGTAACCTTGCTACCCAGCAACCAGCCCTCCAAAGCCTTAGTGGCACAATCCACAAAATCAGACCAGTCCTGAGACTGAGTTTTCTGGGTGTCTCTGAACAGCAACCTGTACTGCTCAGTGGTTAAACCCAACCCATCAACCAGTGTATTCTTCAGGACCTGGTAATTGTTAGCATCCTCCACTCTTGTAGTGAGGAGCTTATCTCTACCTTTACCATCAAAGGAGAGCCACAGTATAGCTGCCCACTGACTCTGGGGAATGCCCTGCACAGTGCAGGCCCTCTCCAGAGCAGCCATCCATTTCTGGATATCATCCCCTTGCTTAAAGGGGGGCACTATTTTAGTCAGGTGTTTAGTATCTAAACCCTTCTCTCTATCTCTTGGGAGATTGATGCCACCAGTGGGAGCTAGCCCACTCATCTGCTGCTCTCTTGCCAGGGCAAGCTTCTCTTTGGCCAGGGCAATCTCTTCCCTTTCAATCCTCAGTTCAGCTTGTCTCATCCTAGCCTCATGCTCCCTTCTCTGAGGGGAAGTAACTCTCCTCTGTGGAGGATTCCTTCTCCCCTGAGAAGAGGCATTAGAGTGCAGAGATCTATTGGAGTCCCTAGAAAGAGATCTATCTCTCCTAACTCCAAGGTTAGGCCCACTTCGGGTCAGTACTGGGGGGCCCCCAGATCCTAGCCCAAGTAAGTCTAAGTTGGTCCTAGTTAGCCTTCTGACTACCTCAAGACCTTTGTCTACCTCATCCCCAGAGAGTACCTCCTGATCCTCCTCCTCAACTGCTGAATCAGTGTTGGGGAGATCTGGATCCCCAGAGGTTCCCTCTAAGGCTGGCATGTTCTCATGTAACTGAGAAAGCTTTCTGGCATCATATGTCTCTAAGAGACCTATCAGAAAGGGAGTGGTGGGGTTAGACCCCTGCTTCAGTTTCCTGGAGACACAGATTTGTCTCATCTCCTGGAAACTGAGAGCTGCATATCTTGAAGTGACCTGTGGAGGGTCAACACTGACCAGGGGGGTCTCAGTAGAGTCCCCCTGAGTCGACATGCTTTTCTAGTGAGGTGTAAGTGGTGCACTTACCTACACTATATGTTTGCCTACTGATCCCTTGCTAGAGTTGTAGTTTAGGGTGTGCTAGGCCCTAGGAGCTACAACAGCTGGTTCAGTAGAACTCAGAGTATTCTAAGCTAAGTTATATGTACCTTTAGTACTTATGTGATCTTTCACAAGATATTCTTAGGGCATGTGTGGTAAAACAACAGCAAGCTCAAATCCCAACGCTGCTCACCAATGTGAGAAGTTGGCCTGATGTGCAGTGTTCACTATTCTAGTGATCACTATATATCAGTCCAAACAACCCTTATTGATGATTGGTTGTAAGTCAACCTTATAGACCAGCTATCCTAGTAGCATGGATACGAGCAGTCTAAGGCTAAGACTCTAGAGGGCGTGTTAAGCCAGCTGTTTTACCATCACATTACCCCTTGAACACCCAGTGAAAGGACACCACACAAGTGTTATGAAAATAAACAGTGTATTTATTAGAATCACAACAACCCTGTACTCTTTATGAGGACAGGGTGCTAGGCACACAACAAAACTCTTACGAAAATACTTAAGTTAGCACGTTATACACAAATGCCCGAGGGGCACGAAAAACCATATACTTTAAAAGTGGAATGCGAATTACTAGCAGGTAAGTAACAGTTCTAATAGGCTTTGGAATCGCTAGGACTGGACTAGGGAATCGTTAGATTACTACTAGGAGACCCAGGGGACTCGGGTGCAGAGTGTGCACTCTCACGCGGGATGCGGGACAAAGTCTATGGAGGCTAGTAAAGGCAAAGTTAGTGTTCACGGGCGAACCCGACCTGGTAGGAAGAAAACGACAGTGGATCCTGACCCTAGGATAGTGAGGCTATGCTGGGACACCGAAGTGCCGAAGTTACCGAGCCCAGGGGCTGCAGCTGCATAGGTCTGAAAAGACGTCGGGGATCTCGTTGCCGGACCAGGAGCCTGGAAGGAAGAAGTTGCTGGCAGGCGACCAGTGAAGAAAAGTTCGAGGGATCCAAGCCTGGATCAAGGAAGAAGAAAACCTGAAAGCAGAGGGGACCAAGTTCTTGAATCACTAGCCAGTGATTAAGTGGGCACCAGGATGGCACCGGGCGAAGTCACCGCAGTCAGGTGAGTGGGCGCTGCTGGGCTCTGCAGTCTCTCGGACCAGGAGGCGTTGTCGGCGACCAGGATGGAGGTGCGAGCTGTCCCACGAAGGTTCTTGCTGTCGACGTCGCTGGACCCAGGATTGGGCAACAAGTCTTGGCAAATGCAAGGCCCACGCGGTGGACCTAAAATGGCGTCTTGGGCGGACCAGGAGGGTCCAGGGTACTTCTCCGATGGAGGGAAGCAAGGGCCAGTCTGGAGCAACCAGACCAGCAGCAGAAATGTCGTCGGGCGTCGTCAGGAAGGCCACAAGCCAGCGGGCTAGTAGCCAAACAACGCGGTGAGCAGTAAAAAGCAGAAGGGCCCCACGCAGATCGTGGAGATGCTGGGGGGCTGCTCTTCGGTGCTGGAGCTGCTCAGGGTGGGGGCTTCTCGGACCCCAAAGCACTCACCAGGAATTCACTCGGCGGGCTTGCTGGAAAGAAGTCGTGCAGTCTTGCAGATGGCCGGTCCCTTGAGGTCTCGTCGCACCACGGTTCTCAGCTGGGCTGTAGAGGTGGGTAGAGGTCAGAGGTGCCAGGGAAGCCGGTTCTCGTCGAGCTGGGCAGTCGGATTCCGGAGGAAGGGACTTGCAGCAGACCGCAGTGTTCTTAGATGGTGCCTGCGGATGCAGGGTGACTACTCCTTAGTCACAAGGGAGAAATCTTAGGAAGAAGTCTTGAGTTCCTTTCGCAGAAAGTAGTTTCAGGATTCAAAGATGATCTGATTTGGAAGGGGGCCAGTCTCTACCTTTATCCTGTAAAAGGGGGCTGGCACGCGACTAAGTCCTGCCCTATGGGTGGGACTAGGAGGGGGGTGGTTACACCCACTTCCTTGGCGGGCTTTTCCCCAGCACAGGGTCTGGAGTGGAGAGGGCCCAGTGCCACTTCAGTACCTAAGTACAATTTGGATAGAGAGAACAGCTAGGCTGTGGGTCTGATTAGCAGGCCCACAGCCAGGGAAAGTCGTAAACCAGTGCAGCAAAAAGCAAAAATCTGGGTGATCATAGGATTGCAGACCCTACTCTCCTACAGTAACATTGAGTGATTTAAAGCCACCTAAAAGCATATGTATCCCTGTTCAAAAGAGGGAACATTCAATGATAAGGTACTTGAGCATATTACTACATACCTTAGAAGTAAAAAAGCAGGGTCAAACATGCAGAAAAGAAAAGCTGTTTTAGCTTTATGTAAAAGTTTTTTGTAACAAATCTAAATATTCCTCAAAAGATAGTGCGTCCCATGACCCGTCTGTTCCCCCAACCCCATTTGATCCTACGACCACTGCTCCCTGGGTTCCTAGTATCTACCCACTTATGGAGTTACAAGAGGCTGCAATGGGATTTTAGAACCCTGAAAGAGACCCTTCCATCTTCACCAACAGCCACAACTTATGTCCCCCCACAAATGCCGAAGGCATTTGAGTACACTCAAGCAGCAAATGAGGGTAGATGACTCCCAGTTCTCAGGGCAACTAGAAGTGCCATTTATACTAAACCTAGGTTCAGCCCCCCCAACCACAAAATGATAAGAACAAAGTGTAGGAGATAGTGATGCCCAATCACATACATCTGCAAAAATAACAGTTGATGGACAGAATTCAGAACAATGTCATGCATTCACCTCAGTACAGGATCTGGGCGTAAATCCATCGTTTTTTTGCTCACCATGCCATTCCAGTTTGAACCGAGCCATATGAAAATCAGTCTTGACCCTCTGCCCCATGGGAACAGTCCAGCCCGAACTGCCAAGCCAGGTCCTCTCTGGACTGGAAACAAGCATCCTAGGACCGGTTTCGGGCTTTCTGCCCTGATCAGCCAGGATAGCTTGACTCCAGTGGCATGGAGAGCACGGGACTCACGTCTGAGCATACCCGTTCCGGTCCAGGGAAGACATGGCCTGGTAGTTAGGTCTGGACTGTTCCCATGAGGCACAGGATCAAGACTGATTTGCATATGGCTGTGTCTGAACTGGGGTGGCGTGGTGAGCAAAATAACGGTGGATTAAACCCAGTTCTGTGACTGGGGGAGAATGTTTGACAATGTTGAACGTTCCGTCCATCATCTTTTGGTGTTGCAGTCACATACATCATTAGAAACATCACGTTTGTTGTAAAGAAGGGAAACCACAGGAAGGGTAGTTCGAGAGCAATCCCACAGCATAGAGACGCAGATGATACAAGACGGAGTGACTATGTGAATAGGGCTGTAAGCATAGCACCACAGCCAGTACCTCAATGAAGAGTAGAAGAGCATAGTAGGACCAAAGACAGTTTACCACCTTGGCAGAAGGGGATTGTAGTAGTTCCCCAGAAAGTGTCCAAGAATGGTTATCACGCAGTGAGAGTAGGAGAGATGCCAGCAAATTGAGGAGAGGGGAATATCCCGATTATTTATCAGGATAGATGCAAGGAGGTTTTAGGAGAGGAATGATTAGGCTAGAGGCTTTACACAAGCGTGTGGATAGCATGGGTAAAATGCTTTGAACCCCAAAAGCCAGGCACCCCACCTATGATACGGAGTTACAAGAAAGACTCCTTATTGATTTGGAACACCCAAGGAGTGCAAGGAGATTGCCCAAACATATTGAGACTAGAGAAAGAGAGAGCAGGAAGTGCTTTCTAGAGTTGGGAAAACTCGAACGACAGAGCTTGAGTGATTGCGGTTTCTGGGCACACATGGCCAGCCAGACAATAGGATGGGATCCTGTGAGTATATAGGTGGATTGATACTACAGGATAGACAAGGGCAGCAAATGAGTTTTCAATTTACTTTGCACAGTGCAGCTCTCACACTTAGTGAAGTAGTAGCTGAAGGAGAGAATAGCTAGAATCATGTTGTGCCACATGCAGATAATTTAGTAGACTGGACAGAGCAGATGGCCATGTCTGAACTGGGGTGGCAGAGTGGGCTAAAGAACGGTGATGGATTAAACCCAGATCTGTTGACTGGGTGTGAGTGTTTGATTGGTTCAGATGCTCCGTCCATCACCACCCCCTTTTGTACCGCTTTGGCCGCCATAAGTTGGCAGGGTATGCTCAGACGTGAGTCCCTTGCTCACTTTGCCACTCGATTCAAGCAAGCCGGGCTGAAGACGGCTGGAATGCCAGAAACCGGTCCTTGGAAGCTTGTTTCCGATCCAGGGCAGGCATGGCTTGGCAGTTCGGGCTGGACTGTTCCCATGAGGCACAGGGTCAGACTGATTTGCATATAGACATGTCTGAACTGGGGTGGCAGAGTGGGCTAAAGAACGGTGATGGATCAAACCCAGATCTTTTGACTGGGTGTGAGTGTTTGATTGGTTCAGATGCTCCGTCCATCACCACCCCCTTTTACACCGCAGAGCAGTTAGCTCCACAAATGAATCAATGGCCCCAAGAAGAGTCTTTTGATCCACACGATATGGCAAATGCGGAGGACTGCATTTTTTATGGAGTGGGACATCCAGACTGGGATTACCCCCACATGCAGAAATGTTTGCGTGTTTGACAGAAATACGCCAGACACTACAGTCTCCAGTGTTCAACCACCCCCTTACACTAAATGCCCCAAATACACAAGGGACTTGGGGCACCACATATGTTCTTTGGCCACAGATGGGCAAAATCTCAGAAACTGTAGCCGCTGCCGATAGAGAGCAGGGGAAATGTATTAGAGCATTTGAGAAACAAACTGCAGGTATCAGTGTAGCAGTAGGGGACATAAAGAGCCTGCTCAGTTGCCTTATAGGGGATGAACACAGACACTGGGGCATACCAGCAACAGTCAGCGATAATTATCGCTAAGCTCACTTAGCACGAGCATAATTATCGCCGGCTCTCGCTAGTTTATATCGCAGAGATAGCGCGTTATCAACACGCTAATCTCCAATGCGATATATAATCCAGCGATAGAGGCAAAATGTACAATTATCCCTGGAAATCCAGCGATAATCGCACAACGATAGGCAAAACCTTGTTGATAGGGCTGGGTGGTCTCAGCCTTATAACCTACCACTCATAGGCTATTATGGTTTAGTGAGTTTAAAAGCAGGCATAATGAAACGTGCGATAGGCACGGTTAGCGCTACTTTTAACGTCGCTATGCAGGTTAGCGTGCAGCTTGATGATTGGAGAAATGTCTGTTAGCGACATTTCCCACGTTATTTTAGTCAGTTATGCAAACTTTGCTAGGCATTAATGTTGCAAAGCTGGGCGTTCAGAAACGGGCGCAGGGGCATAGGAACACGCGCTAGCGTGTCATTGCCGATAGTGCAATAAAAATATCACCGCTTTTCGCCCGAAAGCGTACGCTAAAGCGGTGATATTTTTATCGCAGGTCCTTGATGATATGCCCCACTGTGTTTCAAAAGGCTGGAGTAAGAAATCTTATCCTCACTGAGACTAGCTGTGATGGGTCTCCATTTAATTTGGTTAGAACAGTGGTTTGGTATCAGTTGAGGAAGATGTATCCTGATAGGCCAGACATTGGATCTCTCGTAGCTCAGTAAATGCAGCCAAATGTGGATCCCGCTCAGTCCTTTAACTGGATGAAAGAGAAATGGACCCAGGGAGGAGGTCAGGTTTGGGAAGGAACATTAGGCAATGCTGTATTATTTTATAATGTAGTAAAAAAAGGGTTGCTGTCTGATGTGCAGAACAGCCTAGATAATATAGTGGCGCTAGAAGCCAACCCTGGACAGAAATATAAGCACGTAATACATTTTTGCAAGAAATGGCAGGAGAAAGAAAGGAACAAACAGGAAGTGACAGAGAAAGCGGCAGCCAAGTTAGTGCAGCAGAAGTTGGCAAAGAAAAGAGCAGTAGGAGGAGATGTAGTGGCAGCCCTGACTTAACTGTCGGATAATATGTGGCATCACCATATGTCAGACAGAAGTGAAGAAAACACAAATGAATCCCGTTATGTGTGTTCCCTAATTCCTCACGCCACCGGATCAGAGAGGTTACATTCAACAAAGGAGGTACCCTCAGGTACAGCTCTATACTTGCTACATCTCTACCTGTGTAGGACTGAGGTCAAAGTGCAGTTAATACATGCTAAAGTAGTACATTTTGTAGTTAACACCACAAAATAGGACTCTTTTGCAGAACAGTCATACATTCCCACAGATAGAGAGGACATTGGGGATGTAATATCACTTATGAAGTAAACAGTTTGTCCTACTATTATAGATTGGGTCCAGATGGTTTTAGGTTTGGATTTTTAGGAGTAACGAGCCTGCCCACTAAGTGTAACATCTATGTAGTAAACCCTTTACCCCCAGATTGTGCCTGCAGGTCAGGATTTAGAGTCACAGGGTCAGTATTTGCCCATGGTCAATGGCGCCCTAATATTGACTTTTCCTGTAGGGCCATATATTTATGGAAAGGCACTGATGGTAGTCAGGATGAAATAAAGAAGTGAACACATATCTGGGACGAGAACATTTCATTTAACACTCGAGTAAGATAAGTCTTCAGACTGTCATGAGACTAGCTTCTGTTTTTTTATGTTTCAGAGGAAATGGCACTGTTAACGTAGGCTGGAATATTGGCTGTAACATCATAATTCACACCACCAACGTACAGGGGGCACCTCTAGCCTCATGGACTATCACTGCGAGTGTGGAGAACTGCTGCATGCCAAGTTACCACCTAACTGCGGTGGAATATGCTCCCATTGTGACCTTGCACGCTCCAGTTTTGATAAATTTGTCAGCTTCGCATGAACACTCCATAAGCCGTCCAATGACCTTGCTACACCATAGGCAAAGGAAGAGAACTTCAGAATACTATGATATAAGCACTTAGAATGAGGTTACCCAGGTGTACCACCTACTCACAAATGAACAATAATATCTCTAGGAGCATCCTGTCGTTTGTTAAGGCCAAAGCAACAGCTCACTGGCTCCAGATTACTCAGTGGGAAATTCAGAAATTCAAACACCACAAGCTACAGATTCAACGTCATAAAGGAAGAGATGCGTGCCATAAGAATGATGGTAATGTGACTCTGCTATATACTTGACCTTGTGACAGTCATGCAAGGAGGGGTATGTGAGAAAATTGGAATGGCATGCTGACTTTTATCCCAGCAAATGATGCAGATAATGGAACTTTATCAGAGGCCTAACAGACACTGCATAATTTGCAAAAGAAAATGGTGGATGTAGGAGGTGCCCCAGAAATTGGTCTAGTGGATGGTTTTCACAACTGACATCTTGTATGTTGGGACTGTTGACAGCCTTGTTGTTGACTATTGCGGTGTTATTGCTAATATATTGTGTTGAACAGTTAATCTTAGCATGCTGTAGGAAAATAGGCGCAAAGGCTGGAGGAATGTTTCTAGTTAGGACACCAACACAAGTAATGGATTCCCAAGGCAACTTGTATCATCTAGTGAAAACTTTATAAGTTGTGAAGGAACACTACAGGCCCAAAGTACACTCATAGGCACAATGGAATAGGTACCTTGAAAGGGTTTCAGTTTAAGGCCAAGTCTATGTAGCAAGCATAAAAAGATTTATGGGTTTAGCACACTGGATCACCGGCAAACACGTTGAACTTCCCAAGACATTGTAACCTGATTAGACAATGGGTACAGGAAATCAAATTAGCTTAGAAAAAAAGAGGTTTTAGGTAGGGGTGGGTGGAATTTGTGTAATCGCGTTACGCAAATCTCCGCAAAACAGTAAAAAATCTCCACGAACAAGTGGAAATTCTGCGAACACGCGGAAGTGCTTGTTTGTGCTGCTTTTTAACTGTTCGCAGTCGCAGTTTGCATTCTCTGAGGAAATATCTTGCGGACACGCATTTTGAGAACGCAAACAAGCAAAAATTTGCGTAGTCGCTGAACGCAGAATTTTGGCCAATTTCGCAGTCTCCGCAGAATGCAAAATTACCCTAATTCTGCAAATTCCACGAGCGCAACGGAATTTCCCTCTCAGGCCTAGTTTTAGGTGCACAATGAAGAAAGCACACAGTTAAATGAATTATATTTGCCATGAGTACACTTGCATTCACTATTAGAATGCTTTGTTTGTTAGGCATTGTTGAAAGTGCAATTCAGAATGTGTAAAATATTAGGTCGAGTTTGGGGTCATGGGGTCACAGGTCTTTGAGTGTTCTTCCATCTTCAATCTGCAACCTGCAAGTCCATTTTTATTTGGTGTTTTGTAATAAAGCATTGTGTAGCTGTTGTTTAAAAAGAGCTGTCTGTGGAGCACCAATTTGAGAGAGGCTGACAGCCTGTCTGTGTGCAGCCAAAGTTGGTCTCCTTGCAGCAACAGTAAACAGTAAGCCGAGAAGAGTCTGTGGCTTTCTTTATTTTAAAGTTTTTAGTAACTATGCAACAGTGCACAGCAGGGGTTGGCTGCACATGGGCTAGTTGCAATCCAATGCAGACACTGGTGGGTTGGGTGTAGAAACAGACCAGAGACAAACCTGAGGACAGACAATGCAGGCAACTCCAGTTCATGTAAAAAAAAAAAAACCCTCTAAATAAAAACACAAATTAAAATAAAAGAAGAAGCAATGATGGCATAAGTCATGCCAGACGGGACTTAATAAATGATCACTAATGATGTAATGTGTGATGTCACGGACAGTACAATGGGGAACGTGTTATGGTTTGTACTGTGCACCATAACTGGCGAATTTTAGTGGTTTGTTGTGTTTTTTTTTTTTTTTTTTCTCTGAAGAGACTATTGCATTTATTGTAGTTTTGCTGTAAATTAGCATTTTGCCTTATTTAAGCATGATGCTGTGGAGATGGTGGTTAAGTGCAATGTCACATGGTCATTAAAATGCACAAAACGGTCTAATTTCCGAAACGTACTAAATTGCATGGTCATACCTGTTATTTGTTGCGTGCGATAATGTCACTCAAAACGGTCACACATTGGTCATAAAATATCACACATAAGCACACTGAACACACAGTAATATCACACATAAGCAGCCTGACAACTTGGTAGCTATGATATTAAGTGCAACATCCGCCCAGAGCAGGAACATGGCGTCCTTAGCGTGCCCAGCAGTCAATGACGGTACAAAAGGGGGTGGTGTCAATGACAGCAGCTTAAACCTTGACGTTTGGCACGTGAACTTCGGGAGGAATTTTTTGTGTTTGCGGAGTTGCTCGCCGGTGCTTTATGGATCTGTCAGTCAATGGTGTGTTAGAGTTGTAGTGTTTTGAATATCAATGTGCTTCCATTCGTTGTAGCCACTTGCGTCATGCAGATGCTGACCTCCAGAGAAGACCACTGCGTCACAGATGACCATAGAGAAGCGTCTGGCGGACTGCAAGGGGTTTTTTACACCTTCTGTATCTGAACTCCGGCTTCTGTTGACTGCCTCGGGCGTCCATGATGCGAGTGAGGCTGGTGAATGATCCTGCTATCTATTTCGCTCCTTTCCTTCTTTTCGATCCAAAATGTTTATTTTTTTTTTTTTTTTTTATTTAGAATTT
Organism: Lissotriton helveticus; assembly: GCF_964261635.1. Lineage (NCBI taxonomy): Eukaryota > Metazoa > Chordata > Amphibia > Caudata > Salamandridae > Lissotriton > Lissotriton helveticus. The sequence goes on from NC_136062.1 coordinate 449,531,119, forward strand.
TTTTTTATTGGCATACAAAAGAAGGTCGTACAAAAATATATATATACAGGTCTGAGTACTATGGTGGCGGTCATATCTATTGTTCTCCCTCCACTGGAGAAGAAAAAAAAAGAGAAAGGAGAGGAGGAGAAGAGAGGGGGGGGGGGGTGCGCACGCACGTTATTGTCCTTAATTGTCCTTTATTGGGTCTTCCTCAGGAGCTCGTCGAGCGGGTCCCACATGTGCAGCTTGGCTTTATGTTCTTTTGAGAAAGTGCCTGTAATGTTGTCGGCTCCTCTCAGGAAGGTGACCCAGTTGATCCATGTTTTGAAATTTGCTTTGGCTGTGTTTTTCCAGTTCGTTAGGATTATTTTAAGGGCTGCTGTGAGTAGTAGGTCTAGGAGTTCTCTCTCTTCTCTACTATTTAGGTTCGCTGTTAGGTGCTCAGTCGCCAGGCTGACGAAGCTGATTTCCAGATTTGTTTTGAGCATATCGTTCAAGAAAGTGTTGATTTGTGCCCAGAACTTCTTGACTTTCACGCAGGTGAAGATGAGGTGTTCGAGGGTGCCTTCCTCTTTCAGGCAGTTCCAGCATTTGTCTGAGTCTGCGATGCCGACCTTGTGGAGTTTGGATGGCGTCCAGTAGGCGTTGTGGAGTAGACAGTATTTTGTTTGCGCTAGCTGTGGGGTGATTTTGTTTGTTGTCGCTGAGCTCCACATTTTTGCTCGCTCTGTTTCATTCAGTTGTCTGCCCAGGAGCGTCTCCCACGTGTTGGTTGCTTTTTTGTTCTGCGCCAGCTTGGATGGGCTGAGGAGCTTATAGATCTTTGCCGTTTGGTGACCTGCTGAGTTGATGAGCTGCAGGTACTTGATGATTCCCGGCTCTCCTCCGCACAGGTTGGCCTTTGTTATTGCTGTCTTAATTTTTAGGAAGTTATAGAACTCTTGGTTCGGGAGGTCATGTAGTTGCTGTAGGTTCTGGAACGTCAGCGGTCTTTGCCTGGTCTCCATTTGGCTGGGCGTGCTGATGCCTTTCCCGATCCACGTGTCGTTGTGCAGTGTCGCCCCCTGGTAGGTCACTTTAGTGTTGAACCAGATGGATTCCCAAGCAGTGCCTTTCAGTTTCTGCGCCATGTGCCTGTCCACTTTCAGCAGGGCGTCCCTCGTGTGTTTCAGTATGGCGCTGGCTTTCAGTGGGTGCCGGTTCGCTGTTAGGAGTGCTATTGGCTTGAGCCCTCCCAGGATGTCCTGCTCGACCTCCAGCCATACTGGCATGTACGTTTGTGTGGCATCTACCCAGGCGATACCCTGTCTCGCCAGACATGCCATCTGGTATGTCTTGAAATTCGCCAGGTTAAGGCCTCCGAGATCTCTTGACAGTCTTAGTTTTTGTAGGCTTATCCTTGGTTTCTTGTTTTTCCATAGAAAGATGTTTATGAGTTGGTCCAATTTTTTGTGGAATATCTCTGTCATTGGTAGTGTAGTTTATTACCGGTGTTATCATCATTTTGATAGTTTCAATGCGTCCCCACCAGCAGATGTACTTTGGTGACCATAACTCCAGTCTCTCTTTTATCTTCTTCAGCGTGAGGTCTTCGTTGTGTTGCAGCGTTGACGTGTGGTCTCTCCCAAAGTGGAGCCCTAGATATTTCAGTGGTTTCGTCTGCCATGCCAGGCCGGATTCGCCTAGGACTTCTCTTGTGGTGTGGACATTCATTGGCTTACACTCCGATTTCTCCTTATTGAGTTTGTAGCCTGAGGCTTCTGCGTATTCACCTATTGTGGCCATCAGAGCTTTTATCGACGTGGAGGGGTTTGCTGTTGTGATTAGGATGTCATCGGCGTATGCCGCTAGTTTGACGGTCTTCCTCTTGAGCTTTACGCCCGTTATCTCAGTGTTGTCCCTGATTCTGGCTAGCAGGGGTTCTAGAGCGAGCAGGAAGAGTCCGGGGGAGAGGGGGCATCCTTGTCTGGTGCCTCTGCCCAGCGTGAGCGTTTCGGATGCGCTCCCGTTTACCACTATTTTTGCCTTCGGTTTGTTGTAGAGGGCCATGACCATCGCCGTGTACTTCCTGCCTAGGCCAAAGGCTCCCAAGCAGTTACCCAGGAAGGGCCACCAAACTCTGTCGAAGGCTTTCTCTGCATCCAGCGCTATCATGACCGCCTGTTCGTTGCTGCTCGCTGTGTGGTTGATCAGGTGGCACAGTAGCCTTGTGTTGTCCTGCGACAGTCTGTTTTTTATATATCCCACTTGTGAGGAGTGGATGATGTTCGGTAGGATCCTGTTTAGTCTGTTGGCTAAGACCTTTGCGTAGATCTTGCAGTCGACGTTTATTAGCGATATTGGTCTGTAGTTCTGGGGATATTGTGGGTCTTTCCCCTCCTTGGGAATTATGGTGATGTTGGCCTCGCACATGGACTCCGTCATCCTCCCGTTCTGGATGCATGTGGAGTATGTTTGTGCCATCAGTGTCTTGATGTGTTCGCTGAAGGTTTTGTAGAATGTGGCGGAGTAGCCATCCGGTCCTGGCGCCTTGTTCCGTTTCAGTTGGCATATGGCTGTTTCAATCTCTTCCTCCGAGATGTCGGCTTCGAGCGACTCCCTCTCCGCCTCCTCTAGCTTCGGCAGATTGGTTTTACTGAGTAGATCTCGTCCTGCGTCTTTGCTTAGGTTTTGATCTTCAGTGTACAGTTCTTGGTAAAATTGTCTGAAGACCTCCAGTATTCCTTTGTTCGTTGTTTGGGATGTGTTCGTGCGGTCAGTTATCGCTGCTATCGTGTGTTGCCTTTGTTTTGCCTTTAAGTAGGACGCCAGCTGCTTCCCTGCTTTGTTTGCTGCGCATAGGTTGACTGACTTGAACTTCGTCAGCCAGGAACCCGCTCTTTCGCTTAGGATCTTGTTCAGCTCGTATTTCCTTTTTGTGAGCAAGGTGAGAGTGTTTTTGTCCGTTATGTTAGCACAGTGACCTCTCTCCAGTGCTGTTATTTCCTCCTCGAGCTCACGGATTTTCTTGCTCCTTCCTCTGTTCATCCTGGCCTTGATGTTTATCAGTTTCCCCCTTATTGTCGCTTTGAGGGCGTCCCATACGGTGTCTTTCCCTACTTCGCCATTGTCGTTGTGTTCGAGGTATTCCTTGATTGTAGCTTCAATTTCTTTGACGTTCTCTCTGTTCTGGAGGATGTCATCGTTCAGTCTCCACCTCCTCGTTGGGTTTTCATTGTGTTTCCCACTTAGAGTGAGTGTTATGTGAGCATGGTCCGAGACGGTGATTGTGGCTATCTCCGTTTCTTCTATGAGGTGCGTGTGTGTGTTGGACATCAGTATGTAGTCAATCCTGCTGTAGGAGTTATGTGGGTGTGAGTAGAAGGTGTACTCTCGCGCTGTCGGGTGTTGGAGCCTCCACGGGTCTGCCAGTTGTTGTTTAGCGCATAAGTCTTTCAGGGTGTTGTTGTTGTTGTTGGAGTTATGACTTGGTCTGTTCGGGTGTCTGTCTGTTGCCTGGTCCATTGTCTTGTTCATGTCCCCAGCTGTGATCAGGAGGTCCTCTTGGGGGAGGTCTGATAGCTTGCTGTCCACTCCCTGCCAGAATTGCTTGTCTTCCGAGTTGGGACCATAGATATTGACCATGTGGATTGTGTCGCTTCCTCTCTGGACGCTTGCTATGAGCATGCGGCCATCTTCGTCAGTGTCCACTGCTAGTGTTGTTAGGTTGGCCTTCTTGCTCAGGATGGTTATGACTCCTCTTTTTTTCCCTTTTGCTGGTGAGCAGAGTACCTCCCCAGAGTACCTCCTGGAGAAGTGTGGCTCAGGGGTTAGAGGCGGCAGACCCGGAATCTGAGATCGGTCCTGGACCAGGGTTCAATTCCCCACCCCGGCGGGTCTTGGGCTAAAAAATTCCACGGACTCGATAATTCTCACCCCGTGCCTCCTTGACTCACGGGTTCACACTCTGCGACTCTGGGCAACAGCTTGCTTAATCTCCACAACGGCCCCTCGCGGCGGGATGCCTGACTTTCACCTTGTGGATACCCTGCTATCTCACAGGGGAATATCAGGAAGGGTTCCCTAAGCAAGCGCCGGGACACCTGCTTTGCGGGTAGCTGTGCGCTATATAAGCTCAACTACATTTACATTTACATTTACATCCATCTAGCTTTGAGTAGTTTCGCCTCCTCTTTGGAGAGCTTGGTCTCTTGGAGCATGTAGACATCTCCCTTTAGTTTGGACAAATAGTCCAGGATTTTCCTGCGTTTGACCGGGTGGTTCAGTCCTTTAACGTTCATGGACACTATCTTCAAGTCAGTGGACAGGCCCGCTCTTGTTGGGTCTGTCATGGTGGTTTCGTTGCGTCGCATGTGCTTTGCGTTCTGCGGCCCCCCCGGGGTGTTGGATGGGAAAAAAGAGATAGGAAAAGTATAGGGTGCCTGTGGAGAAAGGCAACATTCTAGGTCCTTTGTTCATAACAACCGGCGGCTCTGCCATGTACTGTCATATCCGCCGACTTCACTCCCCCCCCTGGCCCGACCCCCTCCCCCCCTCCCCCCCATCAGTAGTAAACCGGGTGTGCGACAGCAAGGGTCCTCACACTCCCCCCCTCCCCCAAGTTCTTCCTGAGTCTTTAGTCTTTAGTGTGTTGGCCAACCCTCCGCCCCTCGTGGTTGCTTTAAAAAGAAAAGGATATGCTCGTCGGTGTCTTGCCTGTTCTTCCCGTGGCCACGGTGGCCTTGCTGAGGTAGGTATGGTTGTTCTTGCTGTGCGGTAGCTCACGGCATATTTCCGTGTCTCGGTGGCTGTGGTCTATCTTGTTCTGTGACTGTCTGAGGTAGAATGTTGTTGCTGTTTGAGGTAGGTTGTTTGAGGTAGGTTGTTGTTATTGTCAGAGTGTCCGTGCATGGCTGCGCATACTTTTTGCTCCAAGCCTATTGTTCGTTGTAATCAGAGTCTCGGTGGCTGCGGTTGCTCCTGTACATGGTTGTCTGAGACAGCTTGTTACGTTCAGAGTCTCGGAGCTTAGTTGCACATGCGTGCTACTTCAAACATTCCTTCTTATTCACCTCCTTCGTGTGTTTCGTCAGAGGATGCCCTTCTCTTTGCTCCAGGGCTCGGCAGCTCCATCTCTTCTGGTTCCGGGTCTTGTAGGTATCGGTGCAGGTCGTTGGGGTCATCGAAGATTCTGCTTCCGTGTCTATCTGTCACTCTCATCCTGGATGGGCCTGCAAATGTAAATGCAATGTTCTTTTTCCGCAGATGTTCCCTTTGGGCTAGGAAGCCTTTCCTCACCTCGACTGTTAGTTTGGAGAAGTCTTGGGTGATGGTTACTTTGCTTCCGTTTATCATCATCGGACGGCCTTTCCTGGCTACCGCAAATATCGCCTCTGTCTGATTTTCTCTTAGTGGTTTGCATATTATGGTTCTGGGGGCGTTGCTGTTCATTTGCTTCCTGGCCGGTATGCGGTACGCTTTGGTGATCTCCAGCGGTTTGTCGAAGGTGAGTCCCGCTATTTTAGGTATTAGGGCCTCCAGCATCAGGGCGCATGCTCCCGGTGCATCTTCTTCCTCCTCGGGCACTCCCAAGAGTCTTATGTTCCCCTTGCGGCTCCTGTCCTCTTGCTCCGCCACGGCCTTTTGTAGTGCCGTTGTTCTCTTTATCACAAGCCCCATGTCCTTATGTGTTATGTTTGCGTTGTCTTCTAGCGCACCTATTCGCTTCTCTGCCTCGTCAATTCTGCCATTGGCTCTGCTTTGCTCGGCTCTGATTGCAATTAGCTCCATCTGAATGCTGTCTACTGTTTTTTTCGTGGCTTTTGCCAGCTCGTTCCCTTCCGTTATTTTCTTCAGGAGCATGTCCAGCGTTATTGTGCCATCCCCATGGCTGTTTCGCTCTTTGCCCGGTGAGGGCGGTGTCTCATTCTTGCTTTTCTTCAAGTCGTTGGCCCCTTGTTTCCCGTCCCTGCCTGCCATGGCTTCGGTCCCTCTTTTGGCCTGGTTGAACTTGAGCCTCCCTTCTGTTTGCGGCTGTCCTTTTGCGGCTTTGTCTCCTCTTTTTCCCTCCTTGCCCCTCGGGGTGCTAATCGACGTTATGGGGTCGTCTCTAAACCTGGGTGGCCACCTGACCACTCTGGTTTTAGTCCTAAGCTCCGCCAGCCTCTGCTCTGTACTTTGCTCTGGCGGTGCACCCTTACTGTTTATGCTCCAGCACTCGCCGTCGTCTGCTCGGGCTTGTTTCTCACAACGCCGCTTACTGTTCCCTCAGGATGGCCACCTAGAGCTTCACTTCTGTCTTGAGATGTCTCAAATGGCCGCTGTTGTTGTTGTTGTGGAGCCCACTGCCTGTGTCTGCCACTTCTTAGTTCCCGTGGTTACGTCCTCCGCCTGCCTCTTATTGCATCGGCCAGCTGCTGGGTGGTCGCCCTCTAGACAGCCGCTCTGCGGCGGTGTTATCTGAAAGCTCACGGTTTTCTCCGTGGCGATATTCTCTGAGACCACGATTTGCCCCACGAGCTTGCGCCCTGCTCCTTGCTGCTGCCTCCGTCTGCCCTGCTTTTGGCCGCTGTCCCGCTTCAGGGATGCTACAGCAAAATGGCTGCCCCGTGTTTCTCCTCCTCTACCAAGATGGCCGTCTTATCGATGGCCTCCCTGCCGCCGCCGCCTGTGGTGTGCGTCACTGGTGCGTGACTGATTGCCCCTTAGTTCTCCGCTGCATCGGAAAATGCGAGTTCGCCGCTCTGACCTGCTTGCACTGTGTTGTCGGGCCGTCTATCGCCAGGGGTGTTCCGCCGTGAGGTGCTTTTAGCTTTAGCAAGATGGCCGCCCCTGCTCATTCCCCCTCTACCAAGATGGCCGCCTTGTTGTTGTTGTTGTCTTCCCTGCTGCTGTAGCGGCTGCCGCTCCCCGGGCCGCGGTTTATTACTGCCGTCTTGGCGCCTCGTCAGAATTGTGAGACCGTGACTGGTTGCCCCTTAGTTCTCCGCTGCGTCGGAAAATGCAAGTTTGCCGCTCTGACCTGACTGACTGGTGCGTGACTGATTGCCCCTTAGTTCTCCGCTGCATCGGAAAATGCGAGTTTGCCGCTCTGACCTGCTTGCACTGTGTTGTCGGGCCGTCTATCGCCAGGAGTGTTCCGCCGTGAGGTGCTTATAGCTTTAGCAAGATGGCCGCCCCTGCTCACTCCCCCTCTACCAAGATGGCCGCCTTGTTGTTGTTGTCTTCCCTGCTACCGCAGCAGCTGCCGCTCCCCGGGCCGCGGTTTGTTACTGCCGTCTTGGCCCCTCGTCGGAATTGTGAGACCGTGAGAGAAGCGACCAGCTCGTTCTTTGCGCTGACCTGCGCGCACTGTTCCACTAAGCCGGCACTCACTTGCTCGGTCACCGCACGCCGTGACTGCCTCTCTCTCCCTCCTTCCTAGGACGGGGGGGGTGCCAGGGCGGTCGGGTATTGCGTTCTGGGTGGATCAGCCCGCCTGTCCTTTGTGCGGCTCGCTGTCTTCCCGGTCTTCTGCCTCACGCCGCCATCTTGGGATCGCTCCTCTCCTCCCTGGCCGTTCGCCTTCTCGCCCGCCGCTGCCTCGTTCTTGGTTCTTTTTGGTCGCGGAGCCTCTCGTAGGGTGCCGGTTTGGTTCCCTCACACCTTTTTTTGATTTTGGCTCAGTTTCTCTCCGTTGGACTATGATGCGCGCCGCTCGTTGTTACTTGGGGGTCGGGAGCTCCGGACTTAAGTCTCCTGCCTCCTTGCCATCCAAGCCACGCCCCCCGGTTTGTTGTGTTTTAATGAGAAGCAAAACTTTTTCAGTGAACATATATATCCCACCCGCATAAATATGTGTTAAAGAGCTGACCATAGCAATTCTGTAGTTGCGTTAGCTCAGAGTTTCTAAAGAAACTGCATGTTTTGTTTGCTGGTGTACCTGTACTCAATTTTCCCCCAAAAAAGTACACCCATTTTGATTCTGGCATAGCAAGTTTTGAATACATCCATCTGGAAGGGTGGGAGGTCACAAAAACTGGGCAGTTTAAAAAGTGCCAATCCCATAATATGTGCCACAGGAAGGTTTGCTCTCGGAGACAGAAAAAAAGGTGAATGGATTTACAACAAATTTGGAATGAAATCAGGACTTTATTCAAGGAGTGCCTTCACTCGGAATAATGCAAATTACTTTGTGAAATTAGTGATTAAGAAAATGATTTGGGTTTGAAAGATTTAAAAAGTGAGCGATATCGGAACATTTTGTATATATGGGTACGATAACCTTCGGCGGAGCCAAATTTAAAAAAATACAGAATCTAATGTAACAAGTAAGCTTTTACAACCATCGTCCATTTTAGGTCTATAGGCCCACAGGTTACGACCTCACAATTTTTATATATATTAACCCCTCCCATGCTGATGACGAGCTCAGCTCATCATCATCTGCCAGAGTGCTCGTGTGCTGATAACGAGCTCAGCTCATCATCATCTGCCACAGTGCTCGTGTGCTGATGACGAGCTCAGCTCATCATCATCTGCCAGAGTGCTCGTGTGCTGATGACGAGCTCAGCTCATCATCATCTGCCAGAGTGCTCGTGTGTCATGACGAGCTGAGCTCGTCACGGCCTTTAGAACGCTCACACACTGGGATAATTCCCCCGCTGTGCTGAGCGTTCTAAGGAAATGGGTGTGGCCGTGACGGGCTGAGCTCGTTATCAGCACACCCGAGCACCATGGCAGATGACGAGCTCGTCATCAGCACCGGGGCGCTGTGCGCGCCCCCGCCCCTCAGCAGAGCGGGGGGTTAACCCCCACAGCCAAGGGGTTAAAGCACAGTGTAATTAAATAAGACATCCTTAAAGCACTATGTAGCACTGCAATCATAGTCTTCGGTAAGATTTACAACATCTGTAAATGCATCTGTCACATTAAGGGTGAGGTCAACAGTCCTGCATGTGATGTGCTTGCTATGATTTGCACATCTGGCGTGAGGGTTACGGACTGCAGAACTACTATGAATTGGAATTTCAGTGTTTTTATCCGGTTTCGATTCACAATCAACTGTACTTTAACTGTGGTGTGAATTTCTGAGGATTTGGTTTCCATATGTCAAAGGGCGGTAGCAGAGCTAACACAACTTCACTTTAACCCTGATGTTTCAATGGTCATAAATATTTATAGGCAGAAACTCACGTAAAGGTCAATTATAGTTCCACAAACAGAAAAAACAAACAGAAAAACTCATAAAATTGTGGAGAGAATGTGGCCTAACGGCTAGGGCGGTCAACCTCGGAGCCGGGTTCGAGTCTCGGCAGGGACGCTCAACATTCTGTGATTCTGGGCACACCACTTAATCTCCCCGTGCCTAACAAAAATGAATTGGTCCGTCTGTAACGTAACTCGTGCTATGTAAACCGCTCTGATACCTTTGGGTCTAGTTAGCGTTATATAAAACATCACACAAAAAAACAATAAATTAATTTATTAAAATTAATCAGTATAATAAGCAATGCAAAATGCACATTATGTTTTCCCTTTTGTTGCTCAGCTTTTTGTTTCACATCTCATCAGCATACTAGTGTACTGTGGCAGCAACAGCCAGGTACCTGCAGTCTGTATCGGGTCCTATTAGCTTTGCCAATGCTTGTTTCAGGTGTCCTTACCCTGAGGCAACAGACTGACCAGCTGGTACTAGCTTGATCCATGATAAATGGGCACAAAGAAACCTATTGCTGTCATGAGGTTGACTGGATTCAAGAGTAGCACACAATGGTGTCAGCAGGGTTGGGGGAAGAGGCGAGAGCAGTAACGGGAAGCATGCCGAAGGTTTTCTGCCCACCACTATCCCTATGCAGCACTCTTAAACCTGGGGGGGCCTTTATGCACTCAGGGGGACCACCAGGCTGTAAAACACAGGTCTCAAGTACTCAACATCTCCCTACATATACACCTCACACTCGGGGAGAGGCACAGTCATGACACACTACAAGGAGTATATCTGGGAGTAACAGTGCTTAATTTGAGCCGGGGGTTTCCGGTGCTCAGCACTAGCCCTTAATTGGCCACACCAGCGCTTATGACAGTCTGCCACATGGTGGCACTGTTTGTTTAATTTACAGAGGAGCACAACAAGAGTTGTTTATTAATTCAATATACAATGAAAATGTCTAAAACCGGCCACCCAAGCCATTTTTATAGCTTTGGGGGGCTGGAATAATCTGAACTGTCACACTTGTAGGAGTGTGATACTTAGTAGTTGTGTTGGTACTGTCATTGGGAGAGATAATTGAATGAATGAAAGGGTTTTTTATATAGCGCAATGTTCACTCCAGGGAGCATCTTGGCGCTTAGCGGAAAGAAAAGAGACAACTGGCTATACATTACAGAGGGCGTGGCGATGAAGAGGACAACTTTAAATCAGAGATAGTGCTCAGTGATCTGGGAAAGTGAAGATCCATGTTTTAAGGAGGCTCCTAAAAGTTAATTCTGTTTGTGTGTGCCTCAATTGAGAGGGTAGGGCATTCAACGCTTTTGTCCCTAGTACCACCATAGTCTTACCCCCCCGTGTGGTCAGTTTGAAGTTAGGGACAGTTAGTAGATTTTCTGATGTTGACCGCAGGGTGCATTTGGTTGTGTAAGGCTTGTTGTTCGATCTTAGATAGTCTGGCCCAGTTTCGTTTATGACTTTGTAAGTGGTTGTTAGGACCTTAAGGAGAATCCTTTTGTGAACCGGTAGCCAGTGGAGCTTATTGAGTGCTGCCGCTGAGGAGGAATCCCTGGGGAGCTTCAGTACCAGTCTTGCCACAGAATTCTGGACAACTTGTAGTCTTTTCACAACTTACTTTTTTGTTCTTGCATACAGACTGTTGCAGTAGTCCAAGCGAGACAGGATTAGGGCCACTGCAACAATCTTCCTAGCAGCTAGTGGAAGTAGGTCGAAGAATTTCTGGAGGGACTTGATGATTTGGAAACACTTGCCTGCAGTTGCAAGCGCATGCTTATGAAAGGAAAGTGTGGGATCGAATTTTATTCCTAGGTTCCTATGGCAGGGGCAATGGGTAGTGTAAGGGAGGTTGGTGTACAAGATGAATCATTGTGGCCTGACGGATGAAAGTTATGGTCTGGGTCCTTCCAGATGCATGTCATATCTCTTGCTCGCTGTTAATTGCAAGTGACAAGAATTCTGTTTTAGTGGGTTGAGCTTCATGTAGGTGAACATCCAGGTCTGGATTAGGAGGAGGCAATATTTCAGATGTTGGCTGTCTGCCGCTGTAGAGTCTTTCAGGTGGAGTTGTGTCTTGTTGGCGTATTGGTGAATTTTGATGCTGTTATCTAGAGTCTCGACAGGCTCCATTTAGAGGTTGACTGGGGCCAAGATGGTGCCCTGAGCGAGTCCGCAGGCAGCTTCGGAGACTTGGAGGTACAAATATTAGTGAACTGTTGTAGGTTGAATGGATAGGAAGAGAACCAGTGAAAAACAATGACAATTCTACTGGAGACTTTACAAAGTGGAAGACAGTGGCATAATGGAGAGAGTGAATGGTTGTTGAGAGGTGAACCCATACTGCAGCTTAACATAAAACTACATTAGTAGCAGAGCAGGAGATGGCTGGTGCTGACGTGATTTTGGAGTTTAGAATAGAATGGTTTTCCAATAACTCTACCAGTGACCCGTCGGTGACAGACGGCCGGTAGCTGACAAGGTCATCAGGGTCTAGTGTGGGTTTCTTCAGGAGTGGAAGAATCTGGACGGTCTTGAGAGCTTCTGGTAAGATGCCTGAAGATACAGGTGCATGGACGATGAGGATAAGGGAACTTCTTCTGAGGACACCTTCATACGAGGTGGTTTGCGGTAGTTGAGCGTTTTTGCAAACAATACCCGACATTATTAGGAACGTATGCTGCATTAGGAGCTGTAGGGCAATGAAAAGATTTGGGAACAATGCCTTTGGAAATCATTACTGATCTACACCCAGAGACCAAGCAATGAATGTACACCTAAAGTCATTTTCAGTCATCCCAGTTTGTAGGCCCTGATGAATCTATCCGAGTGTAGTCTTGGACATAAAAAAAACAAAGAAATTAAATTAACAAAAAGAATGAAGGCGCAATTTAAAAAGCAAGACCATGTTAAAGTAAAAGTAAAACATATTGTTAGATGTACCTATGTGATATCCATAAAAAACGTTGAGGTGCGATTATATGTCGTTAGACAAAAGATATTCAAACTGTTAAATGTAATTGTTTTGGTAGATAACTCAGGAGTTTGAATGTGTGTTACCATGGGGTTTGTAAACAAACTAAATTATACATAGATATACCATTAATTACTCTTAGGCCGTCATGTTTGTAGACGTAACGAGTTCACAGCTGTCATTGATATCTGGAGTCTCACAAACCCAGTCTTGGAATTGTCTATTGACTGAGCACCATTAAAATATATTTATGGCACTTAGGAGCGTGGTTTGAAGTGTTATATTTAAAAAAATGATTATTTATCACTGTATACATTTTCGCCAGATGTTATCACTGGCTCTCCAATGGAACAGATGAATGCTAACATTGAGGTATATGTTTAAAAGGTACATTTATTTGCATATTAAACAGACTTCCCACTTTTAATCCGTAGTTCCAGAATACTCGGGCAAACACTTTGCATGACAAAAATGTACAGAACAGCACAATCATCTGCGATTTTTCTAAATTTCCCAGGTCTTTTGAGTCAGAAAAACCTAGAGGACTATGGCTAACATTTAAGAAAAGAGTAACTCTTCCCTAGCGCCATGCATGTGGATTATTCACAAACAGGACTTAGATTTACGTGATTGTTCATTTCTACGGTTTACTATTTTTTTTAATTTTCCATGTGGAAAATAAAGTGTTTCCCTACAACTGCCTGAACATGAAGAATGGAGGTGCTCGGGACGCGTTTAGACCAAAAGTCTTTTTAGGTGCCTTTAACATCGGGACAAATGTAATTAGAATAGTTTGTGAGTAACGACTACGCCTACGCGAAATTCAAATTACGCGGGTGAAATTCCGAGACTCCCGCATTGCTCCCGGCATGCGAAATTACGCCATTGCGGTAAAGATTTACTGTGAAACACTGCATTTGCGGAAACAATGTACATCCAAACAACCGAACGTGAGTATCTACTGTTCCTGGTGCTTTTGTTGAATGCATACCCTCGACAAAAATGCACGTGAGGATGCACTTTGCGCTAACACATAGTGCAAAATGACATATTTGTATTTCTCTTTTTTCGGCAAAAAATGAGGGTAATTACACGAAAACAGCTATGCCAATTTTCTGCACCTTTAATAACCACATATTTCAGACTTTTTGCGGGTTTCTAGCACTCCCAGTCGACAAATCCGTGTTCACAGCGTGCACGGTCGCACCGCCCCAAAACTGACCACTGGCGAAAGTCAAGTCAATTTTAAATCCTACCTGCCCGTTCCGCAGACCTTAATGTTAGAATAATTTATCACTCGGAGTTGAAAATGTTTGGGCTCCCAAGTGACACCAGGGTGCTCAGCAAACTGAGACCTCGAGGTGTCCCAGGCGGGGGTGTATGGGGGGCGGGGTAGATTACAGTGGTGTGTTCTTTATTTACTTTGAATTCTGGTACTTGTAGTTTCGCCTGAGCTCCACACACCACACAGGGCACACCTTGCAGTCTCACTGCAGGGTCACCAGAGGCGGACATCCCGGGCAGCGCGATGACGTTGAATAATCAGCTCATCTATCAAAAACAACTTTTATTAGCTCCCCTCCCCCCTCGTCTCCCAGGGCTCGCTGCCCTCCAGTCGGGGATGAAAGGCGCCCAAAGGCCGGCAGAAACCTCACATTAATTGAGGCTGGCAGCACGGACGGGGCTGAGCCGTCCTTTTGAACCGCTGAGAAAACAGAGATGGATAAGAGGCCGCCTCGATTAGGAACATGTGTGCCGGGGACACGGGAGGGGGGCGGGGTACTCGAGTGCCCTGGGGAGGGTACCCAGGAGTGGGGAGCTTGAGGATGCCAGAGCCGGGGACACAGGACGGGGCAATCTTGAGGAAGGGTGAGCGTCAGGATTCTAGGGACAGAGGTTTGAGGATTCTAGGGGCAGGTTACTCGGCAGATGTGAGCTTTGAGGATACCCAGGAGATGTGAGCTTTGAGGATACTCAGGAGATGTGAGCTTCGAGGATACCCAGGAGATGTTAGCTTTGAGGATACCTAGGAGTGTGAGCTTTGAGGTTACTACGGGCGGGTACTCAGGAGATGTGAGCTTTGAGGATACCTAGGAGATGTGAGCTTTGAGGATTATAGGGGTGGCTACTCGGGAGGAGTGAGCTTGAGGATTCCAGAGGTGGGTATTCTGGAGACGTGAGGTTGGAGGATACTCAGGAGATGTGAGCTTTGAGGATACCCAGGAAATGTTGGCTTTGAGGATTCTAGGGGCGGGTACTCAGGAGATGTGAGTTTTGAGTATACCCGGGAGATGTGAGCTTTGAGGATTATAGGGGTGGCTACTCAGGAGGGGTGAGCTTGAGGATTCCAGAGGTGGGTATTCTGGAGACGTGAGGTTGGAGGATACTCAGGAGATGTGAGCTTTGAGGATACCCAGGAAATGTTGGCTTTGAGGTTTCTAGGGGCGGGTACTCAGGAGATGGGAGCTTTGAGGATACCTAGGAATGTGAGCTTTGAGGATTATAGGGGTGGCTACTCGGGAGGGGTGAGCTTGAGGATTCCAGAGGTGGGTATTCTGGAGACGTGAGGTTGGAGGATACTCAGGAGATGTGAGCTTTGGGGATACCCAGGAAATGTTGGCTTTGAGGATTCTAGGGGCCGGTACTCAGGAGATGTGAGCTTTGAGGATACCCAGGAGATGTGAGCTTTGAGGATTATAGGGGTGGCTACTCAGGAGGAGTGAGCTTGAGGATTCCAGAGGAGGGTATTCTGGAGACGTGAGGTTGGAGGATACTCAGGAGACGTGAGCTTTGAGGATTTTAGCGGCAGATACTCAGGAAGGGTGAGCTTTGAGGAGTCTATAAGAGGAGAATCAGGAGGGGGAGCTTTGAGGATTCTAGGGGTGGATACTCACACCATGCGAGTTTTGAGGATACTCAGGAGATGTGAGCTTTGAGGATTCTAGGGGCGATACTCAAGAGCGGTGAGCTTTGAGGATTCCATGGCCAGGATACAGGTCTGGGAAATTTGAGGATGCGGAATAAGATTCAGAGGAGGGGTGAGCTTGAGGATTCCAGAGACTGGGACTGAGGACAGGAAGCAACTTGAGGACTCCGGGTAGGGAGCCCAGGAGGGGTGAGCTTTGAGGATTGTAGGGCCAGAGGACAGGAGGAGACTTCAGGACTCCTGGTAGGGTACCCTGGAGGAGTGAGCATTGCAGATTCTAGGGGATTTATGAACTTTGAGTCTTTCAGGATAGGGACAAGGACAGGGACCAATGGACGAAGAGGGCTAACTGAAAGTCCCTATAACTAACTAGATCAAATATATATATAATGTTTGAAAAATTAAAAGGTTAATGCAAGTCCAAAAAAGAACAGCTGATACAGCAACTATCAGAATGACACATCCTCCGCAATACAATGCATATTCAAAAGAAATATAAATATTGAAATATGTTCAGACACCAAACAACCCAAAAATTTCAAGGCATTGATTTATAAAGACACATGTGGACATTTCTTCTCAAAGGTAGTTTCAAAGGCTGTCATTTTATTTAGTAGCACTTTCGGAACATCATTGGAAGTGCCAGCATTATAAACGCAAATTACAGCGCCAGCAGGAGCAGCAGCCGGCGAGGAGTTTCAGAAACAGATGTATAACAGTTAAGGATGCTTAAAGGACAGACGACCACCATCAGGAGGGTGCTCCCTAAATTTATTTTGAAAGTTTTATAGAGCGCGAACCAGACCCTTGCGGATATCAGAGCGCTTTACAGGCAGTGATGATTGTGCATTTATTTGAATTGCGTTTTATTATTCCGCGTTACTGTTATTCTTTTTAACACGTATTAATGTTTTCTTATTTTTAAAGTCTTTTTGAACGCAATAAATTATTTTATGAAATAATGTAAAAAAACAAGGAGGGATCCTGGAAAAGATATTTTTACCAGTTTGCCCACTTGAGACTAAAAGTTTGGTAATTTATCATGATGTATTTTGGAGAAAAAACAGGATTTGTTTTTAAGTGCAAATTGCACATGGCCGCAGCTAAAGCCTTGATTATGGAGAGAAATCCCCCGAAAAGACCCAGAACCGGGTGGCGATAGTGAAGAAAGCACCTTTTTTAATGCGATTTACAAGAGACTAACTGTATGACTCACTTAATTTATCAGTAGTTTACAAAATAACAGAGATACATGACAGGTAATGTCTCCGAAAACGAGACACTCACCAAAAAAAAAAAGAAATCAAAATGCTAATGAACAGGCAAAATGTATAAAAGAGTAGATCAATTTAATTGAAACATTTACATATAAAACCCGGGCCAGTGGCTAAACTATACCAGCGGAAATGTACGTGGACTTTTGTTTATGTCGAGTGCAGTGGACGGACATACGCTTGGCACCTATCATATAAGCACTTTCCATGCAGGAAACCACTGCCTAGAGCTTAATACTGGGCACCAGGCTGCCAACTCTCTACGTTGGTAAATAAGTGAACTGAGGCATGCAGATGAACTGATGTGCCCAAGATCACACTTTCAGGCACATGCATCAATGTTGGCTTTTGCGATTCCTTAATTGCGATTTTTAAGGAGTCGCAATTAAGGAATCGCAAAAGCCTATGTATGTAGAAAATGCTTAAAAATAGCGATTTTTAAACTTTCCTTAAATGTGACTCGCAAACTGCGAATCGCAATTAAGGAATACCTCCCCATTCATTCCTATGGGCCTAAAGGCCCATAGGAATGAATGGGAAGACATTCTCAATTTGCGATTCTCAATTAGAGAATCACAAATTGAGAATGCAATTTCAAGGGTGCAGGGTGTCAAAAGGACACCCTGTTGCACCCCTGTGCACATATGTTGCGCACACACATACCCTAAGGGCATGTGTGTGTGCAACATGAAACTTTGTAAAATGCACAAAAGTGCATTTTTCAAAGTTTTTGCAAATTAACATGAAGTTCAACTTCATGGTAATTTGCTCCACCTATTTGCGAAATCACAGATTTTTTAACTTTAATGCATTGCATTTAAGGAATCGCAAAATGGGATTCCCTAAATGCAATCGCAATTTGAGAACTCGCAATTAATTTGGAATTCTCAAATTGCGAGGGCCTTGACCATTGATAGCTAATTTTGCGATCGCAAACGGCCGATTTTTTCGATTCGCTCCGTTTGCGAGCACAAAAGGCTTTGATGCATGTGCCTTTTTGTGAAGTGGAATGCAAAGGTAATCTGTAGATGACAATTTAGCCACGCAAGACGTGTGCTGCATCCGTCCATTTTAAGAGGTCACCGGTAGATGACTGCACCTGACTAGGGACAAGACAAGCAAGCCACTGTGGCTGACCAGTAACTGAAAGCATGACATTAAATAAATGAAAGACTGGCTCTGGAAAGGTGAACCAAGTCCACGATAAGTGACCGGACACGTTCACACAGGCGCAGGGCAGGCCAGAGCACCCAGACCATAGGCATGCTCAGGGGTCCCTTGGTGGCAGTTCATGGGCAATGCATGCTTTTACCTACCGAGCAACTGTAGGTAAACAGGAGGCATGTAAAAACAAAGGAACCTTCCAGGAGTGGTTTCAGCAGCACCGAGCTGGGGCAGGGTACCAGTCTTAACCTCTTCGCTGCGGGGGTTATTCCCCCGCTATGCTGGGGGGCACGCACAGCGCCCCCATGCTCATGACGAGCTCAGCACGTCATGAGCTACGGCGCTCATGACGAGCTGAGCTCGTCACAGGTGTATTGACTCCCGTGGAACGCTCAGCACAGCAGGGGAATTCTCCCCGCACCTGAGCGTTCCACGGGCCATGACGAGCTGAGCTCGTCATGAGCACCGGAGCGCCGTGGCTCATGACTAGCTCAGCTCGTCATGAGCGTCGAAGGAGTTAAGAGCACACACTTCCACTAGGCATCTGTGTAGGGGACCCGGTGCAGGGTAACCATCTCAGAAGCACACACCACCACCACACAGATGCCTCATCGAAGCGTATTTACGAGTAAAGTTGTCGGTAAGCAAAATACCTTCTTTGCTGAATCTTTTCAGTATTTGTATCAGCGAAGGGAGGGTCTCACTTTCTCTATGCTAATGGTGTAGGAGGCACCCGCCTTAGACAGGCACTAGATATACTAAATCATGACACATTTTAATAAGATCCTTACATCAGAAGCAGAAAGGTCACATGGTTAGCTAAAAAAAAATTCTGTCCAATCGAGAACACATACATTTGCACACTCTGGCTTCATCGGGCACATGCCGCCAGGTTACGACTTCGCTCCCAATATGGACACTGGGGAAATTCACGAGACTTAATGATCTAAAAACAAAAGTGGCACTGCGCCAGAGGGCCTATTCTGAGCCATGCCAACGGTGATTATCCCAAAACTAAAAACAGAGCGTGGGTCGGACGTTCATGATGTGATATTCCAGTGCCCATTGGATCTCAGAGGTGTCGTCGGAGCGAAAGAAGATGTGTCCTGGATAAGCTCACAACACAAATAGCACAGGGATGACTTGCAAGGCATCCCACAAATGGTGTCCAGCACTGCCAGAAAAACCTGTGCTTGCAAAGCTCGCACTTGAGGAACATGGTTTGTTAGACGTCCGTGCTTCCGGTCATGTGGTCCATATCGAAGTGAGACCGCAGAGCAGTCACAATATCTTACTGTACT
This sequence comes from Lissotriton helveticus, assembly GCF_964261635.1. Taxonomy (NCBI): domain Eukaryota; kingdom Metazoa; phylum Chordata; class Amphibia; order Caudata; family Salamandridae; genus Lissotriton; species Lissotriton helveticus. Next base: position 449,549,921 of record NC_136062.1, read on the forward strand.
GAATTAGAATGGTCACAGACCGGATCCTGTGGTGAAGGAGACATTGAGTCCATGTGTTGGGGAGAGGCTGCAGAGTTCTTGATCACTTACCGGACAGTGTGCAGGAGCACACACCGGATCCCGTGGTGAAGGGACCCGTTGGGTCCATGTCTTGGGGAGAGATTGCAGAGGTCTTGATCACTTACCGGACAGTGTGCAGGAGCACACACCGTATCCTGTGGTGAAGGGGCCAGGTGGATCCATGTCTTGGGGAGAGATAGAAGAGTTCTGGATCACTTACTGGACAATGTGCAGGAGCACAGACTGGATCCCGTGATGAAGGGACCAGTTGGATCCATGTCTTGCAAAGTTCTTGATCACTAACTGGACCGGGTGCAGGAGCACAGACCGGATCCCGTGGTGAAGGGGCCCATTGGATCCGTGTCTTGCAGAGATAATGAAAAGCGGTCACTATCTCTTACTGGACAACGAGGACGAGCACGGGCCGGATCCCACGGTAAAGAGGCCCGTTGAGTTCATGTCCTGCAGGCTGAGATTGCGGAGAGGAAGTCACTAAAAATCAGTCAAGAGCCTGAATTGGTCCAGGAAGAATCTCTTTGACTCTCTACAAAGTCCTATGCAAACCCCAAAAAGCATGTCAACTCTGGAACCACGGGAGGGGTCACAAGCTGCCGATGTTTGGAAAACTCTTGAGCTTTTCGGGGAAGTCGTCCTTGTAGAGCACCGGGTCGGCCCGGTGTTCCACTACCTTCAGAGGCATGGTGCCGAAGACGGATGCAAATTTGTTGATGCACTCGGACCTGGGGGAGAAGAAAACAATCATTAAATGTGAGCATTACTCAGACGAATATCACTCTCCTAATAGTAACGTCACTCCAGTTAGTCAATTCAAACAAAGCGCAGGAGGCTTAGAGTGGAGAATCATTCCACAGTTGCTCGGGTCATGATGTGGGCATGCGGCCAGTGCAGCACATGGGTGTGGTGTGGATCTCAGCAGGGGCATAGCTTCCACAGACAGCCTCTCTCCACCCCCATCCCCTGAATTAAACCCATATTTCTGGCACTGTGCAAGTCTATTAAGGGGGTAATGTCAGCTCAAGCCTCCCCAAATACCACAACAAGGCACTGGTAGCAGCAAATAAGGCTATTGAAAGCAATTCACCATCTAGCGCCTTCTAGTGCCAAGTTGGACATTAACAGTGGAATTTAATTTGTGAATAGTTTTGAAAAGGCGTGAGCTGGAGGATGAGGGAGGCTGAGCGCGACACCCTCTGGAGTGCGCTGAACAGGTGATGGTCGCCCCGGGCTACGACAGGGCAAGAGATCAGAGCTAGCTCCAGCAACATGCATCAAAGTCACAGGATCTTGTTAATTAACTCTTCATTAATTTTGTTAATTGGAAGGCACAGCAGCAATCATGACACCTTGCAGCCACTTCTGAGCTCTGAGACATACGGGCATCCGTACAAAGCAATCCAGAATAGCATGTGCCCTGAGCAGCAGAGCTGGCTGTACACTGCGCGTGTAGGGTTAGCACTGGTGGGGGGAGGGGGTAGGGGCAAGTGGGTGGGGCGATGGGGGCTGCAGAAGCAACAGTGTGGCTGTTCCTAAATCGCGCGTATCTGAAGTGAGATCTTCTTGGATATAACAATATTTCAAATTTAGGCTTTCTTTGCAACAACAGCAGCAGCCTCTCTGACGGTTTTAGAGGTGCATTACAGAGCCAAGGCAGGGCCTTGCATTAACTTATTGATTTATTTATTGCACAATTTTTTATAGTGCCACTCTACAGAGCTGGGTGTCACTCCACTCTACAAAATAGAAGGAACAATCTCTTTACAGAGAACAGGAAAACTCTGGAAACTAAGATCCACAGAGAGCAGATTATCCTCAGGTGGAGACTACAAAAAATACCAAAACTGACAAAGTATGGAAGGAGTGAGAAGGAAAAGCGTAGTGGGGAGAGACAGTGAATTATTGAAAGGAATATCAAGGTTGGGAGACACATTTGGGATGGGAAGAGTATTAAGGAGCAAGATCTGAGGGAAAGAGGGTTAAAAGGACCGGCAGCAGAGCAGGAAGGGAAGTAAAAGTGTGGGGGAACAGGAAGGGGGAACAGGAAGGGTGGAGCAGAAGGGGGCGGGCGTGGTGAAGGGCTGCCCTGAAGAAGGATTGAGCAGCGACCCGGTGCAATCCGAAATTCCCTGATTGGAGCCTGGAATTCTCTCTGCTCCTTAGGTTCCTACCTCCACTTGAGATTTTTAAACACGAGGACCCTTAAGCTTGTTTTTGGCAGTGAATGGCTTTGTAGGTGATACAGCCAAGCTTACATTTAATCCTGCTTCATCTGGGATTCCGCATAGCTTACAAAAGCCTGGAATGATATTGACAAGTTTCTATGTGCCTCCCCGTAGACACCTGTAAGGACGGTGTCCTAGCCAATCACAATGCTGCCATTGCAGCATTGTGATTGGCATAGGGGAAGAGAGGGAAGCTGCCTGCTTCCTGTGAGTAGAGACACTACACAAAAGCCCGGGATCGAATGCAACTTTTTATTTTATTTGAATTTTTATTAAATTAAGCCCCCACCGCCTCCCCTGCGCCCCACACCCACCCGCGATTTATGCTGGCGTGACTGGTCCAAACAATTATTTGGCAAAGTACTGATTGAAAATAATTTTATACGTCACTATGATCCATTCAGCTACAGTCCGATGCGCAGGAGCTGGTCAGGTCTAACTTGAATAGGTCCGTTCTACCTTTGAGTGGTCCCTTCTTACTTTTGTGCGGTCCCTTCTACTTTTGTGCGGTCCCTTCTACCTTTGTGTGGTCCCTTCTACCTTTGAGTGGTCCCCTATACTTTTGTGCGTTTCCTTCTACCTTTGTGCGGTCCCTTCTACCTTTGTGTGGTCCCTTTCACCTTTGTGCGGTCTCTTTTACCTTTGTGCGGTCCCTTCTACCTCTGTGCGGTCCCTTCTACCTCTGTGCGTCCCTTCTACCTCTGTGCGGTCCCTTCTACCTTTGTGCGGTCCCTTCTACCTTTGCGCGGTCCCTTCTACCTTTGTGCGGTTCCTTCTACCTTTGTGCGGTCCCTTCTTCCAACATTTGGCGTAGAGCAGAGCTCACTCTCTGAACCCAGCCACACCAATCACTCACTGACTTTATCTTGCCTTTGACCCTGTACAGTGCTCGGCTACCATTTGTCAACGTTCACGCTACACAAATACCGCAAACTGAACTCAAAACAAACCTTTGTTTAGCTCCTTCAATTTGAGTATGAGCCTTTGAGTACTTACCACTTGTCTTACAGGGCACCTTGTGACTTCTTCCATAACAGGCACCTTACTGTGCTGTCCTGAAACATTTTTATTACACTTAATACAGAAGATGATGTAGTACAGCGCTTGTTTTACATTGGGTTCCAGGCCACCCTTTGGGAGTTTAAAATGGACGAACAAGGTTTTGATCTTAATTATTTCTATATGAAAGGTGCTGGGGGATGGGCATGGGTTCAGAAGACATTGTCTAAGCACGGTCAGCCCTGTTGCTGCACATACGCATGAGATGTTGACGAAAAGTCCAACACCAGATGCACTGCCATGTAGATACCCACCCTTTTATTTAAGAGAAAACGAGGTGCGTGGGAGCACTTAGGTTTTTAATGCTCTGCAGAAATCAAGATGGTTGTAAATTATTCTCATATCACCAGGGTGCGAGTTCCAGCTCACTACTGTTTGAACTGAGGAGTTGACACCGGAGCGTGTTTTTGAAGGAAGCCATGATCAAGCATGGAGCCGACCTAGACGCAAGAGCTCTAGTCTGGTGGTACCTGTGGAATAACTTTCCGCCAAGCTCGAGACAGGTTTAGAGTTCACTGTTAAACTAAAAGTACTCCTATTTCTGGAGGAAACATACAATAAGGAATATAATCTACTGTCTACATTTCCTGGAGAAAGAAACAACTTTCATTAATTTCACTATTTTTATTAATTCACCTATTGCAGTTTTTAATCCTCCACAGGCATCACTTCGCTCAGACCAAAGCCCTGTTTTAGAACTCTAGGTAAGTGAAGGCCCTTCAATTTGTTGATAAAATTACAAATACAGAGGCAAATCCACCTGTTTAATTCTTCCACCATATGGGTAGTGTGGTGAAATCAAGCCAGTAAATTCTACTCCTTATTTCATGTTTCCTCCAGGAATAGGAGGACTTCCAGTTATCAGTAACCTCTAAGCCAGGCACAAGTCTCGAGTTTGGCTGAAGTGACTGAACTGTGAAGAAGGCGGTTTCTTTCAGTTGCCTTTGAGAGATGTACCTGCCCAGGGTGCTGTGTGCGCTCTGCTCCACTTGTCTTCCACCTCCCCTTACCCTGCTGGGTCACTTTTGCACACAACAAAAAGAACACAAGTTAATACTTTTCAGCGTGCTGCCCAATGCATATTGCTTAAATGCATAAAAAATGATAGTTAGTGCAATATAATTGCAACTAAAAGACAATACACTATATATTTAAAGGAGAGGCTAACTGGGATTTCATGATAAACATAACCAAAATACAATTTCATTCTCAGCTTCTTCAAGAGTGGTTGTAACAGTCTCTACTGCATGTGATAACTAGTTTAGTTAGGGAATGTTCCCAAACAACAAATGCAGACTTTGCTGAAAACTATTGTCAAATTAACTTTTAACCGGCATCGTTTTGAGAGTATGTTTTTTTTTAGCCAAGTTCGAATTAAGTGCACTAGTAGAAGAAAACGGCATGGTGTCTGGGGAAGCATGTCCTGCTGAAGGCTTTTTTAAATCTAGACAAAGCGCAACCATTTCTAGATTTCATACACTTTGCCCATAACAAACAAAACAAGCATTGCAAATGCAATAGGTCTCGCATTAGAAAAGTTGGAGTTATTGGTCTTGTAAATGACATATTTTATTTATTTGTTGGTTTTTAAAATTGCTAAATTGATGGCTTTGTCATTTACAATGCCAATAGTTATAACTTTCGCGAATGTGACACCTATAGCATTTGGAATGCAACATGTTTTGTATTTACGTGACTTAGATGGCAGCTCTGGTCGTTAGGCCACATCTCTAGAGAGCAGGAGAGTGCAGCAGGGGAGAGAAGCACAGCAATGCAATAGGTCTCGCATTAGGAAAGTTTTAGCTATTGGTATTGTAAAGGACACATTTTTTATTTATGTGCTTGTTTTGAAAATAGCGAAATTAATAGCTTTGTTATTTACAATGCCAATAGTTTTATCTTTCGCAAATGTGACACCTATTGTAACACAATATGTGTTGTGAGGGTGGGTGAGGGTGAGGGGTTGAGGGTGAGGGGTTGAGGGTGAGTGAGGGTGAGGGGTTGAGGGTGAGTGAGGGTGAGGGGTTGAGGGTGAGTGAGGGTGAGTGAGGGTGAGGGGTTGAGGGTGAGTGAGGGTGAGAGGGTGAGGGTGAGTGAGGGTGAGTGAGGGTGAGGGGTTGAGGGTGAGTGAGGGTGAGGGGTTGAGGGTGAGTGAGGGTGAGGGTGAGGGGTTGAGGGTGAGTGAGGGTGAGGGTGGGTGAGGGTGAGGGGTTGAGGGTGAGTGAGGGTGAGTGAGGGTGAGGGGTTGAGGGTGAGTGAGAGTGAGGGTGAGTGAGGGGTTGAGGTTGAGGGGTTGAGGGTGAGTGAGGGTGAGGGTGAGGGGTTGAGGGTGAGTGAGGGTGAGGGGTTGAGGGTGAGTGAGGGTGAGGGTGAGTGAGGGTGAGGGGTTGAGGGTGAGGGTGAGTGAGGGTGAGTGAGGGTGAGTGAGGGTGAGGTTGAGTGAGGGTGAGTGAGGGTGAGGGTGAGTGAGGGTGAGGGGTTGAGGGTGAGTGAGGGTGAGGGTGAGTGAGGGTGAGGGGTTGAGGGTGAGTGATGGTGAGGGGTTGAGGGTGAGTGAGGGTGAGGGGTTGAGGGTGAGTGAGGGTGAGTGAGGGTGAGGGGTTGAGGGTGAGGGGTTGAGGGTGAGTGAGGGTGAGGGTGAGGGGTTGAGGGTGAGTGAGGGCGAGGGGTTGAGGGTGGGTGAGGGGTTGAGGGTGAGTGAGGGTGAGGGGTTGAGGGTGAGTGAGGGTGAGGGTGAGTGAGGGTGAGTGAGGGTGAGTGAGGGTGAGGGTGAGTGAGGGTGAGGGGTTGAGGGTGAGTGAGGGTGAGGGGTTGAGGGTGAGTGAGGGTGAGGGGTTGAGGGTGAGTGAGGGTGAGTGAGGGTGAGTGAGGGGTTGGGGGTGAGGGGTTGAGGGTGAGTGAGGGTGAGGGGTTGAGGGTGAGTGAGGGTGAGGGGTTGAGGGTGGGTGAGGGTGAGGGTGGGTGAGGGTGAGTGAGGGTGAGGGGTTGAGGGTCAGTGAGGGTGAGTGAGGGTGAGGGGTTGAGGGTGAGTGAGGGTGAGGGTGAGTGAGGGTGAGGGTGAGTGAGGGTGAGGGTGAGAGGGTGGGTGAGGGTGAGTGAGGGTGAGGGTGAGTGAGGGTGAGTGAGGGTGAGGGTGAGTGAGGGTGAGTGAGAGTGAGGGTGAGGGGTTGAGGGTGAGTGAGGGTGAGGGGTTGAGGGTGAGTGAGGGTGAGTGAGGGTGAGTGAGGGTGAGGGAGGGTGAGGGAGGGTGAGGGTGAGGGGTTGAGGGTGAGTGAGGGTGAGGGTGAGGGGTTGAGGGTGAGTGAGGGTGAGGGTGAGTGAGGGTGAGTGAGGGTAGGGGTTGAGGGTGAGTGAGGGTGAGTGAGAGTGAGGGTGAGTGAGGGGTTGAGGGTGAGGGGTTGAGGGTGAGTGAGGGTGGATGTGGTGGTGGATGTGGTGGTGGATGTGGTGGTGGATGCGGTGGTGGTGGATGTGGAGGTGGATGTGGTGGTGGATGTGGTGGTGGATGTGGTGGATGTGGGGTGATTGCGGCTTGCAAGCGTATTCCGCTCACGTTATGCAGTTTCAAACATGATTGCCACTATTACTCTCAAATTCACTTGGCAGCAAACTGGTGAACTAATTAAAAGAAAGTCGTATTCAGCGTTATGGCCGGTACTTTATTCCAGCAAAGTGGCAAGCCAGTACACACCAATGAGCTAGTAAAGCTAAAAACACACCACATGGCACAATTGCTGGCTGAGCGAGCAGAAGTAAGCCAAACAGCTTTCCCGTAGCTAAGTAGAGCTGAGCTCTTTTTGTAGCAGCACGCATAAGAAAAGTCCCGTATTTTCACCAAAACACTCTCTGATAATGATCAGCCGAATTCAGAAGGCTTCCTGCCCTCATATATTCCCAAGAGAGCAGTAATCTTATAAGGAAATGCTGTCATCACACCTAAAGCTACGGATGAGGAGAGCTTGCTGGAAGACATTCAATTAATGAAAAGAAAAAAAAGAAAAGGAGACACGGCCGGCCGGCCGTGAACTGAAAGCACGGCCGGCCGGCCGTGAAAAAGCCTTTGATGCCGCAGGGGGTAATTAGGGGAGGAGAATGGCTGGGCTGATGCACAGCGCCAAGCCTTTGATGCAGCAGGGGGCGGAGCGGGAAGAGCTGCTGGCGGCACTTAGCTGACGATTGGATGCTGTGCACGCGCATTTTAACTAATTGCGCTTGCGTATTGAGTTAAAAGTGCACATGCACTTCATCAAATCGCCAGTGAATCGCCAGTGTAGGTAAGCTTTGTTTAAGCCCCCATAGTCTCGCTCTGCTCAATGCGCATGCGCATTGACAGGCGAGACCTAAAAAGGTGCTGTATGTTTCTCTTCTGAAAGAAACTATCTTACGAATCAGAAAAAATATTTAAATGGCTCCACACATACATACTGTCTGACATCAGACACATTATGGAATCTTTTTGTTAAACCAATTTCACGTCAGGCTTTGATGTAATCAAAACCATTGGGGAAAATGCCAGAGTGTAATGGGGTGAACCCACCCGCAATGGAAGCCGCACCCACAGGACAGTTGGCCCAATAAGGCCCGACGCACGCCCCATGGCTCCGCACACTGTTGCTAAAAATACAGTCAAGCAGCGCCCCACCTGTGTGTCCCAAGACGAACCCCCGTTGTTTTATTTGAGAGTCCAGCAACCAAAGACCTGTTCCATCAAAGGGTGACTCCAGCGCATTACGCGCCGGGGGCAGGCAGGGTAGTTGATTCAGGCTATATTACCGCTACATCATCCAGCGCGACGCTTGGAAAGCCGCGGCATGGCATACTGTCCTTGTTTGACCAGCCAAAGGACTTACCTTTCTACCATGTGTGTCTGGTCCAGTGAGAGCCCGTCTATGGCCGTACATTCAGGGCACTTGAATTTCTTTCGTGGCGTCACCTGGGAGGATCGAAAGACAAAATAGTTCATTACAAGAACATCAAACAAGGGGAACACTGACTTCTTACTCCGACATGTAACCCACCCTTCTGATAGTGTGGATGTCTCGTGGAGTCTTTCAAAGGGTCTTAAATAAACAAACATCCCAACTCAGACCAAAATTAACAGTTTCATCTCATGGTCCAGCCCCTACCTGAGCAGCACAGAAACTGCTTTCCGAAGATTCCCGCACAATGATTGGCTAGCTCTCAGGTTGGAATGCCCTAAGGTAGTTTACTTCCTTCCCGCTGTTTGGTTCAGAATTTTTAAGTCAGGGCTCAAACCCTCCTCCCCTCCCAGCCCAATCATCCACACTCTAGTCGGAAAACGTGTTCCATTGATTAGATCTTACAGAGCAAGGTCACCTGGTTCATACCAGATAGCCCAGACCTCAAGGGGAAGGGACTTATAGGACACACAAAACCGCCCTAAGTAAAGTCATGTCTGTTATGGCACCATCACCCTCTCGACTCACTTTTGAGCTGACCGGGCCAGGTCAGCCCTCTCGGCTCAGATACCGTCTGATGGGGTCACCACTTTTACAGCTCTTTGGGTCACATTCTTGAGGCTGGGTGATTTATCTAAGCTTTGACTAGCCTAACTGGGATTCATTCTTGTCGTCGTCTAGAACCCACTGACCGGGGACCCACTCGCACAGTTCAGTGCCCGTTGTGATGAAGCCTAAGTTCATACCAAGGTCGTGAATGATGCCACCGTGGGCCTGGCCAGCTACCTCTCACGCGGAAGAGACCGGCTGCCCTGGCCAACATGCTCAAGTTTCCGAGCCCTCAAGAGGGCGAAGGCTCATGTGCCTTTCAGTCCCCCATCATGGTATTGACAAGGGAGATTCACCCCTTTCATGGCAGGGTCATTCGACTGCTGGCTGGGACACCGCTCCTCTGGCTCAGCCGGGACATGGTCAAGCACACCCGACTCAGAACCGACATGGTCATCGTTTCTTCGGCACACCCCTATCCTGGCAGGGTCAGCCCTTGACGGCTGATAGACCTTGTAGGGACACGTCTCATTCAGCTCACACATACCACAGATAACATCACCCCCTCAGAACTCACACCCAGTTGGGTCACCTCTGCTGCAGCCAATCATCAGCCCATCATGTTCACCGCTTCCTGGCTAGGGAGACATGCAACAAACACAGACGTAGGACTACAGTTTGTATCGACCAAGGGTCAATGAATGAGTTAAGACTTAACTATCAGCATTAATCAACACTGGTGCTGCCTTAACCCTTTCCGTGCTGATGACGGAACCGCTCCGTCATCAGCCACGGTGGCGCTGTGCTGATGACGGAGCGGTTCCGTCATGGCCCGCCCGACGCACCTGCGCGGCGCATTCTATTAAGCGCGTGGGGCCATGACGGAAACGCTCCGTCATGAGAACATCTCAATCGCGGTTGGTGACGGAGCGGTTCCGTCACCAGCATGGGCATGCCGCGCGGCCCCCCCGCCCCCTCAGCGCTGCGGCGGAATAGCCACCGCTGCGATGCGGTTAAGAAGAGTTAAACTTGACATGTACTCACAGTATCTGCTGCATTAGGTGCAGCGCATGAGAACCTTCCGTCATCTGCAATCAGGCCACAATCTCTTAAAACCAAGAAGTGTTAAATCTATTGGAGTTTGCGGGAGAGACGCTTAACACCCGTGACTCTGCCGCCAGATGCGTGACGCCTGGCCGGCCTGCGCCGTCTCACGCTCCTGCGGGCAGGGCACTCGGGCACGCTGCTGCCCAAGGCGGCCTGGCTCCTGCTCCCGGGGCTCCCCGTGGAAGCAGCGGCGCTGACAGCGACTAATCTCTCTTTAATGACTTTTCACAGCCGAGCTCCTGTGTAAACAACATTCGTCTTGGCGCCCGAAGGCGATGAAATAAACTTCCCACCCCTCGGGCTCCCGAAGCAAGCAAACCCGGCCTCGGCGCCCCTGGCATCCGAGAGCCGGGGATTGAGCAGCGGGGCCAGGCCGGTGGGAAGCGTGGCGTGAGGGCGCTGCCCGATGCAACTCTGTGTGCCCAGCAGCACGGCAAGGGCGGGAGCTGGTCTGTAAACCCCTCTAAAGCGGCGCTGGAAGCCTCACTCACTCACGCACCAAACCAGCAGCGCACAAGGCCTCAGCCGTGCAAGCTTCCAACATGCAAACCGGTAAAGCAGGCACAGAAGCAATGCACGCCTCACACACGCACCTTACCGGCACCAAACAGCCAGCAAAGGTGCGAGCTTCTAACATACAAACAGATGAAGCAGGCACAGAAGCAATGCAAGCTTCCTTCACACACCTAACTAGCATCGTACAGGCAGCAGCTTGTGGGAGCTCCCAACATACAAACAAGAAAGCAGGCACAAAGGCATTGCAAGCCTCCCTCACATACCTTACCAGCACTGTACAGGTAGCAGACGTGCAAGCCTTCTTAACACACCTAACCAGCACAGTGGAAGCAACCAACACAAGCAAGCAGATAAAGCATGCACAGAAGAAATGCAAGTCTTATCCACACACCTAACCAGCACAGTACAGGCAACAGCCGTGCAAGCTTTCAATACATAAACATGTAAAGTAGGCACTGAAGTAATTCACGCTCCCTTACACACCTTACCAGCACAGGCAACAGCTGTGCAAGCTTTCTACACACACAAGCAGGAAATACACACACTGACGTAAAGCAAGCCTACCTCAGCTTACAAGTATAGCACAGGCAGCAGATGTGCAAGCTTCCAACAAACACAAGCCGGCAAGGCACACACAGAAGCGAGGCACGCCTGCCTCACACACAACCTGTGCTACACTGGCAGCAGATGTGCAAGCTTCCAACAAACACAAGCCGGCAAGGCGCACACAGAAGCGAGGCACGCCTGCCTCACACACAACCTGTGCTACACTGGCAGCAGATGTGCAAGCTTCCAACATACACAAGCCGGCAAGGCACGCACAGAAGCGAGGCAAGCCTGCCTCACACACAACCTGTGCTACACTGGCAGCAGATGTGCAAGCTTCCAACATACACAAGCCGGCAAGGCACGCACAGAAGCGAGGCAAGCCTGCCTCACACACAACCTGTGCTACACTGGCAGCAGATGTGCAAGATTCCAACATACACAAGCCGGCAAGGCACGCACAGAAGCGAGGCAGGCCTGCCTCACACACAACCTGTGCTACACTGGCAGCAGATGTGCAAGCTTCCAACATACACAAGCCGGCAAGGCACGCACAGAAGCGAGGCACGCCTGCCTCACACACAACCTGTGCTACACTGGCAGCAGATGTGCAAGCTTCCAACATACACAAGCCGGCAAGGCACGCACAGAAGCGAGGCACGCCTGCCTCACACACAACCTGTGCTACACTGGCAGCAGATGTGCAAGCTTCCAACAAACACAAGCCGGCAAGGCACGCACAGAAGCGAGGCACGCCTGCCTCACACACAACCTGTGCTACACTGGCAGCAGATGTGCAAGCTTCCAACATACACAAGCCGGCAAGGCACGCACAGAAGCGAGGCAAGCCTGCCTCACACACAACCTGTGCTACACTGGCAGCAGATGTGCAAGCTTCCAACATACACAAGCCGGCAAGGCACGCACAGAAGCGAGGCACGCCTGCCTCACACACAACCTGTGCTACACTGGCAGCAGATGTGCAAGCTTCCAACATACACAAGCCGGCAAGGCACGCACAGAAGCGAGGCAAGCCTGCCTGCCACACAACCTGTGCTACACTGGCAGCAGATGTGCAAGCTTCCAACATACACAAGCCGGCAAGGCACGCACAGAAGCGAGGCAAGCCTGCCTCACACACAACCTGTGCTACACTGGCAGCAGATGTGCAAGCTTCCAACATACACAAGCCGGCAAGGCACGCACAGAAGCGAGGCAAGCCTGCCTCACACACAACCTGTGCTACACTGGCAGCAGATGTGCAAGCTTCCAACATACACAAGCCGGCAAGGCACGCACAGAAGCGAGGCACGCCTGCCTCACACACAACCTGTGCTACACTGGCAGCAGATGTGCAAGCTTCCAACATATACAAGCCGGCAAGGCACGCACAGAAGCGAGGCACGCCTGCCTCACACACAACCTGTGCTACACTGGCAGCAGATGTGCAAGCTTCCAACAAACACAAGCCGGCAAGGCACGCACAGAAGCGAGGCACGCCTGCCTCACACACAACCTGTGCTACACTGGCAGCAGATGTGCAAGCTTCCAACATACACAAGCCGGCAAGGCACGCACAGAAGCGAGGCAAGCCTGCCTCACACACAACCTGTGCTACACTGGCAGCAGATGTGCAAGCTTCCAACATACACAAGCCGGCAAGGCACGCACAGAAGAGAGGCAAGCCTTCCTCACACACGTAACCAGTGCCACATAGGCAGTAGCCGTGCAAGCTTCTAAACACACATAAACAGGAAGGGTACATACGGAAGTAATACAAGGCTCCTTCACACACCTTACCAGTACAGTACAGACACCACCAGTGAAAGTTTACCACCGATACAGGTAAAGTAAGCAATGCAAGCCTCCCTCACACACCTTACCAGTATAGTACAGGCAGGAGCTGTGCAAGCTTCCAACACACACAAGCCGGCAAAGCACGCATAGAAGCGAGGCAAGCCTTCCTCACACACCTAACCAGTGCCACACAGGCAGTAGCCGTACAAGCTTCCAAACACACATCCCAATAAGGCGCACAGGGAAGTAATGCAAGCCTCACTTGCATTACCAGTACAGTGAGCAGAGGTGCAAGCTTCCAACACATACAAGCAGGTAAAGCACGCACTGCAGCAATGCAACCCTCCCTCATACACTTAACCAGTACAGTGCAGTACAGAAAGCAGTGATGCAGACTTTCAACATACGTTAGCAGGTAAAGCATGCGCGGCAGCAAAGCAGGTCACCCTCACACAGCTAACCAGCACAGGCAGCAGCGGTGGAAGCTTACAACACACACACAAACAGGTACAGCTCCCACGGAAGAATGCTAGCTTCTATCACAGGCTAAAACCGGTGTAGTAAGACAGAAGCAGTGCAGGCTTCCAACACCAAGAACAAGGAGGAGGCAGCAGCACAGCGAGGCTGCGTCACCAACACACAATAGCTGCAGCTCTTTAGCAGTAATGCAAGCCTCGGTTTGATAACAAAATAGTACAGCACAGACAGTGGCTGTGCAAGCTTCCATCAGAGATACACAGCATAAATGAAACCAACAACAGCACGGACAACGGTGGTGCAGGCACCACACTTGCACAGCACACACAGCAGTGATGGAAGCCTCTCACACAGTGAACTAGCACAGGACTGACTGAAAAATGCAAGAGTACCCCCTCCCCTACACATACGGAGAACAGTAGTGCAACTCCCAAAACATGCACAACAGATACAGCAGGAGTTTAAGCATCTCTTTGGTGACCCTCACAGAACATGTATAGCATGACAGCAACAACCACAGCAGTATACACTACAGAGAAACACAAAACACAGCTCCCCGCCACCCCCCACAACAGGCAGAGCACAGGTAGCACCAATGCAAACAACCCCCACCACACCAGGCAGAGCACAGGTAACAATAGTGAAAGCATCCTTCACACACAGAAATATGTTTCACGCAGGAGTGAAAAACACTCTCATACACACCAAGAACATGGACAGCAGCTTTGCAAGATGGACCTACAGGATGGGCAGCTGCTCTTCAAAAAAAAAAAACGCACACACGCGCACACAGCACATAGAGAGAGCACATCACCCCTGCCCCATGCACAGAGATGAGTATACAGAAGTAGAGCAAGCAGACGGGTAGTACTAGCTTCCTGCACACACAAGGTAGGGCACACAGAGCAGAAACACAACCAGACAGGAGGACAGCACGGACAGCAGCAGTGCAAGCTTCCTTGGCACATAAAACACTAACAGCACATGCAGGAACGCTGCTACCTTCTTTCCCACTTAGAGAACAAGTACAGGCTGAGCACCAGCAGCGGCGCAGGCCTTTATTAAAACAAGATATAGGCCAAGACAGAAGCGGGGAAGATTCCCTCCACATACATACGACGTGTACCGCTGTGCAGCCGTTCGAAGAACAGAAACAACACAGAAACGAGTACTGCAGGCTTCTTTCACACAACTAGGTAGAGCTCAGGAAGCAGCAAGGCAAGCCCCGACCAGTAACCTCGCAGTCGCTTCAGCTAATGTAGATTACATCTCTTATCCCAGGACAGTGGACCTCAAGAACAGAACAGCCTTGACAAAATGGCTGCCTAGGGTGGAAGAGAGATTTGCCTTGACAAAATGGCCGCCTATGGTGGAAGAGAGATCTGCCTTGACAAAATGGCCGCCTATGGCGGAAGAGAGGTCTGGAGGGCTGTGGCCCCCCGTTCTACCCAGATAACCCCAAGGCTCAGATACAGGGCACCTCCATCCACCACCGCAGCGGCACGCGGCCACAGAGGGAACAGGGGCTGACGTGCTTGGGAATGAATGCACGGTGGGAACACGTTCAAAGAGGGGGCATTCCAAAGCATGTCTCCATCGGTCAAGGGATTCAGAAAGTTAATTAAAAAATGATCCCTCAATTATCATTCTACAGAGTGAATTTGTAATTAAGATTCCGGGTGTCAGCTGCTACCTGTGGAAAATGGCAGATTTATTTAAAGGACAGCTGGATGCGGCTAACTTTGGAAAGACACAACTGAAAACATTTAATGGTTTGAAGGTTTTATATGAAAGTTGAGTGCAATTAAACAGAAAAGTTACGACTTTCCATTAATGAAAATCAAAGAGCAGCGTCTATTGGTCACTCTTAATATATAAAGGATTCACTGTAGTAAAGGGGGACGTGGCGTATGGGGGAGACAAAGGAATGTTGGGCCAATGAGATGAACGCAGAGAGGACAAAATAGCACAGCACCTACAAAAAGATTATACTGGCACTAAAGGCAGCAGTGCGGCTTTCACGCTTCTATATAGGGCGATGTAAGAAAAGTAGGCCATCTTGGGGCAGTCATGAGCCTACACTACCAGTATCGGGCGAGAATGAAGCGCAAACACACACGAGCGATGGCAGAGCCTATAGAAAGACATTATTGTCAACACACAAGAAGCCACAGGGCTTACACATAGGACATCATAGAGTGACCTGTTGGGGCAATCCTCGCCATGCGATGTTGGGGCAGAATGCAGAACAAACACACAGAGGCGCAAAGGTACGGCCATGGAATAAACTACCTGCCAGGTACAATACTTGTGGGGCTTGAAACCTCTAGCTTAGCAGCTTGTATATTATTCCCCCATCTTGTGGTCTGGTCCAGAACCATCTTTTGAATCTAAACAATCATTCTATTTGGGGAGCAGTCGGAGCTAGTGAGACTCAAAATGACGTCGAGCCCCATCTGCTAGGTGATGTTAATGTGTAAAGAGCACTATCGCCTGCGAGGGTATCCAGGCGCGGAGCAGGTGTGGGCCCAGCCGTGCTTAGGTAGGTTGGTTAACTGAAAAGCTTGTTCCTCAGCTTCTTGCTGAATTCAATAAGAGAGAAAGAGGCTCGGGTGTGGGAGGGGAGGTCGTTCCACACTTTAATAGCAATACAAGACACCTCTTCTGACATTCTCCTAATCTGGTGTTGTGTATGCGCGGGAGGCTTGCAAGTAGGAGCACTGCAGACAGAGGTGTCCGGATGGTTGGTGAAAGGACATGAGACTGTTCAGATAGGTGGGACCTGAGTGGTGTAGTGCCTTGAATGTGTGGGTGGGGAGTTTGAATTGAACATGTTTGTGTATTGGGAGCCAGTGTAGTTCCCGGAGGTGTGGTCTATTGTAAGTTCTGAGTCGGAGGTTGTGGTTGAGTATGGCTGCCGAGTTCCGGATGGTCTGTTGTCTTCTAGTGAATTTCGTGGTGATCCCGGCGAAGAGGGTGTTCCATAGCCTAACTTCCTGGTGACCAGGGCGCGAGTGATAGTTTTTCTAGTGTTGCTTGGGAGCCATTTGTAGATCTTCCTCAGCATCTGCAGGGTGTGGGAGCAGATGCAGTGATGGCGCGGACTTCTACAGTCATGCCCAGCTTCGGATTCTTTTCTCTCCTGCTCATATACAGCGCATAAACAGACGGTTTATGTTTTTTTGTGCACTAACTTTACTGTGGGGGAAGAATGGCAGTATGTAAATCCAGCGCAGCCTTAAGATCCAAATGTATTGTCAAAGGCAAGTAAATAGTTTTTTTTTAATCCAAAATTCACAATGAATTCTTTGCATTCATTGTGTGATGAGATTGTGTGGCTGCAGTGCATAATTTATGTAGAGGATATTCCATCTTTATGATGAGGTTGTGAAGTAGGATTTAAGACAGTTTAAGCTACTTTACCTTCTCTTTGAGTCAACACACATGATCATGTTGGGACTCAGCAAGTGTCTTGAACAGAGATATTACCAAAGTAAGCAAAGGTATCTATTTTATTCCTTGTTGAATGTGCCCTTGGTTTCATCTCTAACCAAGCACATCAAAAACGTGGATTTCAGCGACCCTTCTCTGGAACTGGCTCTGGGTAATTCCTGACATTTAGATTGTAGCCCCAGACTGGGCATTCTCTCAATGTTCAAGGAAAGAGTGGCGAGGGCAGGGTGTTCCTCTTTCTGGACGATCACCTTAAAAATACTCCCTAGGGCAGGACTGGATCCAGAAGCTTTTCCTCAGCAGAGCACCAATGAGCCGCTACATGGTGCTGTGCTCGGAGTTGGCTTCACACCACCCCGGAAGTGATGGAGCAGAGCCGCATATATGTGCCACTTCTGCGTGCTGACGTTGGTTTCTTATTTGACTCCTTCTGCAATCTTCAGACGCGGAGCGTGAACATATATTGGCACAGGTGAGCAGAAACGAACTTGAGACTAATTTAGATGTTAAAAACAGACCACTTCACAGAACAGGGATTTGGAGCCAGGAAGAAATCTGAGATTAGATAGAGTATCCACCAAATAGAGTGCTACCAACTTTAGATACCTCACCTAAGAATAGTACCTAGAGCAGTACCTCCCAGAGAGTGGATCTATGGAGTGGACGCAGACCAAAAAGCCTTGCAGCACAGATCAAGTCCTTCCCGCTGGACCTGGCTGTCAAGGCAGTACTGCTCCAAGAACATATGAACTGATGTCCACATTGGTGCCTGGTAGATGTCAAGAACAACAAAGGGATGCCAACGTAGTGGTAACTGACTTAGTGATAGTAGAGTGGACTCTCAGACCTTCCGTAGGGTGCTTCTTGGCGGGTGAGTAGCAGATGTTAATGCCGATGACTATCCATCTCGACAGGGTCCTCTTCTGAATAACCTTCCCTATTTTCACTTTGGAGACTTCCACAAAGAGTTGATCCATGACCTGATGACCCTTAATATGATCAATGTAAAAGCTTAAAGCCCTTCCTGGGTCCAGCCAATGGAGACCCTCCTCCACTTATTACGAAAGAGAGGTGCTGGCATAGTGACAGATATCCACATTAAAAGAGTCACAACTTTGGCAAGAATGACGCCAGTCCGCCACATCAACTTGCCTGGGAAAAAGGCAATGTATGGTGGTTGCGCTGAAAGTGTTAGGAGTTCATTCACGTGACCAACTGAGGTAATCGCAATGAGGAGGACAGTCTACAAAGTCAGCAGATGCAGAAAGAAAATATGCACCAGCTAGAAGGGCATCACAAACAGATTGGGGAGGGAACATGTAAGCTTTAATAAATCTCATCACATCGTATAATTTAAGCAAGGACAGTTGGTCCGGAAAACATAGAAAAGCCCGGCAATACTCTATAATAGCATTCACTGCAAAGCCTTCCGGGCCATATATACAACATACAAAACAACGTCAGACAGCTTTGCTTGTATGGGATCACTCCAACGATCATCAGTCTTACTAGTGCTACACAAGATCACAAATGTGTCCCATCACCCAGCATACAGAGATTTCGTGGAAGGCCGCCTGGTGGCAGATCAAATTCAGGCAGCATCTGGTGCTCAGTCTCCATGCACGTAGGTGTGGATTGTGCAGATTTAAGTTGAGGACCCTGTCCTGCTGCTGCAACAAAAGATCCTTGTGAAGTGGCAGCTTGATAGGAGGACAGGTGCTGCTGCCCAGACGTTTAGGACACCAAACTCACTTGGCGCAATCCGGAGCCATTTGGATGACTTGTGCCTGGCAGTTACTGAAACCGGGGCAGGAGATGCAGGGGCGGGAAGGACTACGGTCGTCCTGCGTTTCAGTCACGCCAGAATGCATCTCCTAACAAGTGTTTTTGTAGAAACTCAACCGCGAAACCTTCGACATTACGTGGTTTTGGTGGTAGAAGATGCTGTGCGCCATTTTGGGAGGTAAATGCTACTTGTGATCTGCTAGGCACTGCTGACACGCTTGTCCGCTCTGGCATTCAGGGACCCTACCAGCTGGTTCACACCCATGGGAAATGCTCTGGCACTACAACCAACCACAGAGGCCCAGATTCTCCTTGAACAGGACACAGGACTCCACTTCGCCTTGCCACTTGCCTGTGGTGCTGTCCGTCAGAACCTGCAGCAGCCTACCTGTGATGGATGGCTGGAAGGCCTTCAGAGACAAACGATGGCCCACACCTCCAAGAGCCTGGCCTCAGATGGAGATTAGGATCCTCTGATATGCACCTCCCCAGATGATCACCCAGCCCAGGAGGGACACATCCATCACCACCGTCAGCTCTGGGAGGGAAGGGACTTGTCGCTAGACCAATTTCACACAGCCACCACTGAAGATTGTGAGTAGCGCCCTTTAAAATCTTGATGACATCTGACATTTCCTTGATGCTGGGCTCACTGGAAGTACAGATTCCGCTGAAAGCTCAATGAGGGTGGAGGAAGCTAAGATGCCAAGAAGTCTAATAGCTGCTCTCACCGTGATCCGTGACCAAGGCATAAACACTGGGATCATAGCCTTAAGGTGTTGGACGTGTTACAATAGAGGGAATGCCCTGATCTGTATCTTATACAGACCGCTCCGATGAAAGGAAGCCTCTGTGAAGGGAGTCAGGTGCGACTTCGACTATTTGATCATTAACTCCAGCAAACACAGGATGTTCGCACTCATCTGGAGGCGGTCTATGAGGGTCTGCGTTGAGCTCGCCTTCAACACCCAGTCATAGAAGTAGGGGGAAACCAGTATCCCTGACCTTCCAAGATGGGCAGAGACGACTGCCATCACTTTTGTGAGCACCCAAGTGGCACTGGAGAGGCCAAAGTAAACTGAAAATCATCTTGGTCTACCTTGAACTATAGATTCTGTGGGACTGCAGGATGGGGTATGAAAATACACAGCTGGTAGGCCCAAGTACCCGACCAGTCGCTTGGTTCCAAGGCAGAAAGAATGTGGGCCAGGGTGAGCAATTTGAATTTATCCTTCACAGGAAGACAACCGGAGCACGAAGATCTAAGATCAAGGTCCCTTACCCTCCTACAGCACGAGGAAATAGCGAGAGCTGCAACCTTCTGCAGTTTCCAGAATCCTGTTGCTTCTTTGGAGAGTAAAACATGTACCTTTTGCAACAGAATGCACAGGTGTTTCCCTGAGACTTCTCTGATGTAGGAGGGAGATTCAGCAGAGCAGGAAGTAATCGCAGGTCACAGTAATGGCAGGTGAAGGACACATCGGTTGGATCGCCACTCAGGGGGAAAGTGCTGGATCCTGCCTCCAAACGGGTGGCCGTGTGCCACTAATGGCTGCTGCCATAGGGGAAGGGGACTGGGTACACTGGTGCCCTTGGTAGCCTGCATGTTGATTACCTGATCCATGTCCACAACCTCAAAAGGACTGGGGTGGTTGCAGCAGAGGCTTAGACGACTGATGCTGCCTCCAAGGGCAGGTCCACTCTAGTAGAGGTAAACGATTGGAATCAGGCTGTATGGCGACTAGATGCACTTTAGTAATTTCGTATCGTGACATCAGTCAGGATCATGCTGAAGTTGATTCAAGGACAGGCATTGGAACCTGCACTGGCTTCTCCGCCAATGAATTTAACACCAGCGCAGATGAGGGAGGAACTGATGCAGGTAGTGCCAGGGTAGAAGGTGGTACTGGAACCAGTGTGAAGCCAGTGACTGGTTCCAGTGGGTCAGATGACGCAGACGATGGATAAGCCGGTGGTAACAGAACTGCTGAGGAATTCGGGGCACCCTGGAACCACCTGAGGAATCTGCTCTGCCTCTGGAGATCCAGTAGGAGATAGATTGACAGTGTATCGTCTTCATGCTTTCGCCTTGGACAGAGAAAGGTGGGATGAAGCAGAGTCACGCTTTGCCTTCATATGTTTATGTTTGTGTGGTAATATTTAGAATTGTATGATGCAGTCATGATGCAGTGGAATTGCATTACAGTGAATGTTCTAATGTTAACCAGTATTGGGTTGTATTGCTGATATATGAAGCTTTCTGTGTGGATTACTACAGTTTGGACTTCGACTGCAAAGTTACCCTCTTGCAGAAGTGAGTTCTCGAATTGGGGCAGGAGAGAGACTTGCATGAGGTCTGTAGCTCCTCCTTTTCAGGTAGAAAACTACGCCACTTCCTAGTCCCGGATCACTTGACAACATTTGTACATCATTAGCCGTTCAAGTAGTGCGAAGCAAGGAGATTGTGTATTAGTTCGTGTGCGTCAAGTACGGTTTGAACTATATAAGTATTATAGGGGATGTGTAGCCCTCTAAGACCAAGTGTATAGGTCTGGTGCAATTCTCTCTCATGAATCTTTTTTATGCTTTTGTATAATGTTGTTGTGATTATTGTTATTGCATATTGTTTTTAACTATTTGTTGGTATGTACCATTCGGGATTTTAGCTTTTTATGTAAAAAACCTTTTTTTATGAACTTGTAACCCAATAAATTGCATATAAATTGAACTCACTGGTCTGTCAAGTAGATATAGGTATATTGATTGAAGTATGTTGTTGGGGTATGAAAGGAATGAATGACATTTCGAGACGCATTTAGTGTGTGAAAATCCTTGAAAACTTATTTACCCACTGGGATTTTGTTATACTTCACTGTGATAGTGCCCCAGTCCCACTGGGTGTCTGTAGGGGCCCCTCTCTTTCCACTCTGCAGCATCTGTAACTTCCCTAAAGTCAATAGCGCTTAAAGTACATACAAACTAAAAAAATAAAACTTTTAAGAAGTGATATCGGATATATTTTTAAATGTCGCTAACCTACGGAAAGCCTACTCAGGATACATTTTCTAAAATCTAGGAGTTGATACACAGACAAGAAATGCGTTACTTACCTGTAACAGCAGTTATCCAGTATTGGTGTCTTTCATGGATTCACATGCCTGAATCATTCCCCGTCGTCGAGACGGGAGCCTCCGGTACATAAAAAAGTAATGTCCTATAGACATACATAGAGAAAATAGGCCTAAGGGCCTCCCCTTAGTAGCCTTTCTTAGTCCTTATGTAAAAAGGACCAAACTCTCCCAGTCAGCCAATCAGCTCCGACCTCCCTCTAGAACCTTCCTGGGAGGAGCCTCAGTCCCTCAGATTTTCGTACGCACCCAGCTAGGTAGGCGTAATGTTGTCAGAGAGGGATGTGAGTCCTTCCCGGGGAGGCGGGAGGGTTGCATGTGAATCCATGAAAGACACCAATACTGGATAACTGCTGTTACAGGTAAGTAACGCATTTCTTATCCAGTATTAGGGGTGTCTTTCATGGATTCACATGCCTGAATCAGAATAGTTAGCAGTCAGATATGCACATTTGTGATGTAAATCAGTTCTGCAGTCATGTTAGACAATGCATATAACATCACATATAGTATCACAAGAGCAAGGAATGTGCATACCTGGATGGCGGGAAGTAGGAAGGCTCACCTCACTGAAAGAGATGGCGAAGCACCGCTTGACCCACTGCCCTATCCTTCTGAAGTTCGATATCCAGGCAGTAGTGGCTGGAGAAAGTGTGCGGTGACTTCCAGGTCGCCGCTCTGCCAATGTCCAAGATTGGCACCCCCGCGAAGAGTGCTGCTGACGTGGACATCGTCCTGGTGGAATGTGCAGTGACCTGATCAGTCAAAGGCCGTCCGGCCTGGTCATGGCAGAATGCAATCGTTGATGAGATCCATCTTGAGATGCTTTGTTTCGTGAGGGACAGGCCCATTCTTGGTCTGCTGTATGTCACGAACAGTTGTGAAGAGTTTCTGAAAGTCTTAGACTTATCTAGATAGAACCTGAGACATCTTTGAGATCTAAAGAATGTAGAGCCCTTCCTGCTGCGGTTGAAGGGTTCGCAAAGAAAGTTTGAAGGATTATTGGCCCATTGAGATGAAAGGCTGAAGGCAACTTTGGAATGAATTTTGGGTTCGGTCTCAGCACCATGCTAGCATTCCTGAACTGCATGTGCGGTTCCGAATGGACTAGCAGAAAAACTGCATGTGCGGTTCCTGAATGGACAGAGCTTGGAGCTCGCTCACTCCTCTGGATAGAAAACTGCCTGTAGCCCACTGACTCTTAGTGGGGATTGTTCGCGAGACATACTTTGGGTCAGCTCCGTGTACTGGTTGAACGGATGTTTCATGAGCTTGGTAAGAACCACATTGAGATGCCAGGAGGTGGCAACATCCTTACTGGCGGGAAAGATCTATATAAACGTTTCAGAACTTGCTTAAGCAACCCGCTTGACCATAGCGATGGGCTCGTTTGAATTCTTTTATAACGAGATAGCACTGTTAAATGTACTGTAATGGATAGATAAGGCAATATTTGCACCAGTGATGTGGAGAAAAGTCTATTGCTGCGGTCGACACCGCAGACACAAAGCGCTTCCCTTTCCAGGAATATGTTCATGTGCTATCCGCACTTGCTCTGGCAAGAATGTCTACAGTCCTGTGGATTATTCCGATTGTGGAACTCTGAACTCAGTCTTGTGTCAGGGGTCAGGCGACCAACCAGAGAGACTTCAGACCCTGATGTCGAACTGCATTATCGATCATAGTAGCAGAGATAGATACTGCCGCCGGTGGATCGGCGGCTACAGGGATAGGTGGTGGAGTTCTGTGAACCAATGTCGCCTCGGCCCAATTGGGGCTATTAAAATCAGAATACAAGGCTCCACCAACCGTGTCTTGAGGACAATGGGAGCATCGGGAATGGTGGAAAGGCCTACGCAAAGACATTGCGCCATGCGGTTGGAAATGCGTTCCCTAGCCAATTACGGAAGTGTGGGCATCCGGCTTTCATTCACGTCGCAATTAGATCCATTTGCGGCGTGTTTTATCTGGAGAAGATGGGGCCAATGATTTGTTGGTCCAGCTCCCTGTTACAATGGTTTCTGCCTGCTGAGCGCATAGGTGAGCCCATTGTTCGTCTTATTCTTGGTAGGCAATCTTGAAGGCCCAGGAAGACCGTCAGCAGTTCAGGCAGATTGATATGTAGTGTCTTCTCCATAGGAGACTACCTTCCGCATTTTGTGACGACGTGAGGAACCGCCGGAAGTAGGAGTGACAAGCCTTGAGACAGTTTTTGAGAGGATATTCCTCATTGTAGGACTCCGGCCATGTGAGGATTCTCTTTTATGTGGCAAGATGACCCTGTAGATTGTAACCACTGCTTCGATAGCGCCTCTTGTAGAGGTCTCGTTCGTAGTTGAGAGCGAGGAACCAGGAGGATACAATATCACTCTCTGATGGGAAAACCTTTGCTGACCGTGTGGCCAGGGTTATACCTAGGAAACTGATGTACCTAGGAAACTGATGTAGTGAGAAGGTTTCAGGACCGAATTTTCCTGATTGAGGATGAGATCCAGCATTGAAAACTGAACAGGCGTTGGGAGACCTGGACACGTCTTTTAAGGATGAAGCCTTGAGCAGGCAGTCCTTCAGGTACCGAAGACTTGGTGTCCTAGTTATGTCGCTCCCAGGGAACTGTATTTCGTGAATATGTGTGGTGCAGACTTGAGCTCGAAAGGCAGAACGCGGAACCGTAAATGTCTGCCCACTACTGCAAATCGTAAGTACTTTTAGCGATTCCTGTGAAGTGGGATATGGAAGTAAACGTCCTGTTTGCTGGACCTCATGGATTACCATGCGAAACAACTGCCTCTTTTAGGAGGGTGTTGAAGTCTCTGAAGCCCAAGGTTGGTCTCCTCCTCCTATCTGTTTTCTGGATTTAAAAAGGAAGCGGGAACAAAAAAAAACCTTTTCCCTGATGAGGAGGAGGTACTCTCGCTACAGCTCCTTTGAGGAGGAGGAACACTCGCTATAGCTCCTTTCTACAGCATAATCCAGACGTAGATGCAGCTGTATATCTTGATAGCTCCGCTGCCCGTTCCATGAGAAGACAATTTCTCAGAAGATGGGTGCTTGTTTCGCTATTGTCGGCGACTGAAGGCATTGTGGTATACTCTGGCCTGAAGAGCAGGAAGATTGGAATTGATAATTTCCTTTGAGGGAAGACCTTCTTCTTCCTCCCGTTGTACTAAAGGACTGGTTCATATACTGAAGAGTGTCCAAAGCTCTCGCATTGTCTGTTTCGTTAACTTTTCGTGCCAATAGTGACTGGCCCTCATCTGGCCCGTCCACAAACGTTGTTTGCACCTCAGGACGGAAAGGGCCCTCCTTGGATCCGCAAGACTGCAGGTCCAGCCACTTGCGGAACCCTGTCATAGCGATATTCCTCGCGCAGTCTATGGTTTAACGCCAATGCCTCGCCTCAGCGGAATCCACCTAACTTCCTCTTCGGATGAGTCTGGTAATTCCGGCTGGTATGGGGCCAGTGTGCCCACAATGTTCCATGCTAGCGTACCAAGAGCGCTAGAACGTTCACAGAGGAAAACCTGTTCGTAAGGTTGTCCACTCTTAGACCCTCCTTATCAGGAGGAGGTGACAACGGGGCCGAAGGATCCCTGGAGTTTTTCTAGGCCGCCTGTGGCACTACGGAGTCCGGCTTAGAAAGTTCCTGTTACGCACGCCGGTGCTGTATCTGGCGCCTTATACTTCTTCTCCAACAGAGGGATCACCAGTGATACAGAGGAGGGGTACTACCGGACCCTTACCTCTTCTGACTATAGGTAATGGATAACCCGTATCGATCTTACTGCCTTCTTGTAGGGTTCTTTGAAGACGTACAAGAAGCAGGCCTGTTCTTGAGAGGTCATGGAGATCTTAAAACGTTGAGCAGCTCTCCACACCACCTTAGAAGAGATTCCAGAGTGGTGGAGTTCCTTCTTCGTCGATGAATCCGTCGACGAGGTAGCCGTCATAGACTATGCCATCGTAGACGCGCAGTCATAGATGACCATACCCCCTTAAAAGAGATGACAGACTCGGTGGATCTCCTCCTTCGTTGACGAGTTCGTCGACAAGATGTCCGTCAGAGAGTATGCCGTCGTAGACGAGCAGTCATAGATGAGGCCGTCATAGACTACTCGTAGACAAGGCCGTCGACGCCGCCGTAGACTAGCCTTCGTAGCTGAGTCCGTCGTAGATGAGGTCATCATAGACTAGACCATCCTAGACGAGGCTATCGTAGACGAGTCCCTCGTAGACTAGGCCATCGTAGACGAGGCCCACGTAGACGAGGCCCGCGTAGATGAGGCCATCTTAGGCTAGGCCATCTTAGAGAAGGCCCTGGTCGACCAGACAGGCTGTCATAGACGATGTCTTCAATGACTATGCCGCCGTAGACGAGTCCTCGAAGATGAGCCTACGTAGATGAGGCTATCGTCGATACCGTAGACAGGGCGTCGTAGGCGAGCAGTCGACTCCGTAGACTAGCCCTTGTAGACGAGGCCGTCATGGACTAGGCCGTCGTAGACTAGGACATCGTAGACTAGGCCATCGAGCACTAGGCCTTCGTAGACGACTAGGCCATCGATCATTAGGCCTCCATAGAGTAGGCCAGTAGACTAGGACCTCGTAGACTATAGATTAGGCCATTGTAGACTAGGTCCTCATAGAATAGGCACTGTAGACTAGGCCCTGTAGACGCTGTAGACAGGCTGCCGTGGACGGGCTGCCGTAGACAGGCTGTCATAGACGCGCCCACTAAAATGCGCCTTCGTAGATGAGGCCATGCGCCTTCATAGATGAGGCCATCATCGTAGATGAGGCCATCATCGAAACCGTAGACAGGCCGTAGACATGCCGATTAGTCTTCGAGATGAAGCCCTCATTGATACCGTAGACAGGCCTTCGTTCCGAGAGGCTGTCGTCGATGGTTGCGTCGGCGACGTCGATGGTCTCGTCGTCGACGGCGATGGTCTTGACGTCGACGGTCTTGACGTCGACGGTCTCGCCGTCGACTGCCTCGTCGTCGACGGTCCTCGCTGAGTTCGACTGCCTGGTCGTCGACGGTCCACGCTGACGTCGACGGCCCTCGCCGTCGACTGTCCTCGTCGTCGACGGTCCTCGCCGTCGACGGTCCTCGCCGTCGACGGTGCTCGTCGTCGACGGTGCTCGTCGTCGTCGACGGTGCTCGTCGTCGTCGACGGTCCTCGCCGTCGTCGACGGTTTTGAAGTCGACGTCCATGGTGTCGTCGACGGCCTCGTCGTCGACGTCGATGTCCTCGTCGACGACGTTCCAATCGTCGACGTCGACGGTGTCGCCGTCGACGTCTATGGTCTCGTCGTCGACGTCATCGTCGACGCTGTCGTCGTTGTCGACGCTCACATTGCAATGATGATGGTTTTGACGTCGATGGCTGCTTAGGCTGTACCTCAGGAGGTATAGACGACGCCTTTCTGAACGATCCTATGACCAGAGGAGGGGATATAGACGGCTCATACGTCGTCTATGTTGTCCGATAATTCTCCAAAGCAAGTCCTTTACTCTCCTTTCCCACAGAGTGGGGAGATCCTTGAAGGACTGCGCCCGGAAGACCCTTGAGCGGTCTTTTTTGGGGCCTTCTCAGGATGGTACCCTGAGGAATGAGTCTGAGGAGATTCTCTATTGAGGTCTCCTGGACTTTGAGGGCAACACCTCATCGCAGTAACTGGAGAAATAAATAACCTCCTTTCTGGCCTTAACCATATTAACAGCCTCTGTTCACGACCCTTCAAAAGTCACTTGAAAAAGCAACATACCTTGTAGCCTTTGGTCTGTGAGTGTGAGGAACCGAGCAGAGCCACCTCTTGGAACAAGAAGTGCAGGCTCCAAACAGAATTCTTCCGTTCTTTCCCTTGTTAAACCTTCTTTAAAGAAAGTATTTGAAGATACAGAATGTATTTGAAGATAATCCATAGTAGAAAAGCCAAATTAAGTGAAAAAAACACAGAATCTGAGCAGAGCTCAGAGGAGACTCCCTTAGCACAACGTGCGGTAGAAAATCTGAGGGACTGAGGCTCCTCCCAGGAAGGTTCTAGAGGGAGGTCGGAGCTGATTGGCTGACTGGGAGAGTTTGGTCCTTTTTACATAAGGACTAAGAAAGGCTACTAATGGGAGGCCCTTAGGCCTATTTTCTCTATGTATGTCTATAGGACATTACTTTTTTATGTACCGGAGGCTCCCGTCTCGACGACGGGGAATGATTCAGGCATGTGAATCCATGAAAGACACCCCTAATACTGGATAACTTTGCAGCCTAACACTGCAGACAGGGAAACATTAGAATGATAAATAGGAAAAAATGAAGAAAAATTAAAACCTATTGGAATGTCTATGGAGCACAGCTGTGGAAGCAGGCACTGCCATTTTAAGGAGCTGGCAGCCTGTATACACCCCACCGTGCAGTGAACGGGTAGTTGCCTTCGAAGGTCAGTTCTGTTGAGGAGGCTCAAGTGAATTTATCCTGCCCTGCGGTTTAGCCACTTAAGCATGAGCAGGCTAGTATGTGGTGGGGCATTTATGACTTTAATAAACATTCCAACAATGCTGAATCAGGATAACACCGATCTTATGCATCTTCCGATCTTCATTGCTACTCATAATTGATAAAAAGAGTAGCATACCTAAACCCTCCTCCAAAATAAAATGATGACTCGCTTGCTACAGTGAATTATACTGGATGATGAACAACTGCCCGCAGATGAACACAGACAAGACGGAAGTACTGATCTCTGGCAACAACAACGACACATGGAACAACTCTTTGTGGCCATCAAACCAAGGACCTGCACCCACTCCCTCCGAACACGGCCGAAACCTCGGAATCATCATTGACAGCAAGCTCACCATGAAATCACAGATCAATGCAGTCTCCTACGCCTCCTTCCTGACTCTGCTCATGCTACGTAAGATCTATAAGTAGCTACCCCAACACATAAGATGCACCGTGACACAGGCCCTCATCACCAGTCGACTAGACTAGGGTAATGGCCACTATGTAGGAATTGCTACACAGCTTGTACAGAGACTTCAGACCATATAGAACGTCGCAGCCAGACTCAACCACTGCCTCCCCCAACAAACCCACATCACACCCCGCCTCAGGAAACTCCACTCGCTACCCGTACAAAGAGATGCCAAATCAAGCTGATGACCCACACACACAAGGCTCTACAAAACCAAGGACCCGCAGACATTAACTACCACCGGAACATCCACCAACCGTTGAGTAGACTACGCTTCGCCTTCCTTTCACTTGCCCATACCGAAGCAGAAGTGGAGGACGCTCCTTCTCCCACACCGCAGCAAGGACAACAGCTGCCCACGCACCTCAGGACCATCACCTCACTTACAGAATTCCGAATGCCCCTCAAGATCTGGTTGTTCGAATAAGCCTCCAGGACCTGCAAGCGCCTGGATAGCCTATTGGGTGATTCGTTGTGCTTCATAAATCCTGGATGATCTGCTTTAAAGATTTTTTTTTAACCCCTTAATTGCTGCCGTCGGCCAACGGTCGTCACGGCCACTACCTCCCCAGTGCTGCGCACGACCGTTGGACGTCCATTCAGCACTAGTTCCAATGGACAGCGCAGCACTGGGGAGGTCTATTTACAACGCTTTAAAGGGGTTAAAGAATAGACTCATCAAAGCAGCCTGACCAACTACAGTGTGTGCTCAAGCATCTGAGTTTAACCAATGTCTGGTGAAAGTACGAATAGACTTCCACATAGATACTCTACATATATCCATAACAGGAACATTCCTAAATCATGCAACAGCAGCCGCTTTTGCAGGCCCATTCGGCTTATCGGGTAACAGCTCGTTGGGCAGCTGACAAACCATAATACATAACAATATGCACCGGAACAGGAAATGTTTTGATGTGGTTGACCCGGTACCAAGGAGGCCATAATTCATACAGTTGATTAGACTTTGAGCAATTATGTTTTGTCAAAATAAAATGTACAATCTCTCCTAACACAAGGAATGGAAGAACCTTTCTATCAGGGTGGAGGGATAACTGAAAAACAGCACTGAAAAATACTGGTAAATATGAAATTCGCAAACTGTTTGGAAAGGAAAAATGATGAATCCCGATAACAACCAGGTTCTATCATGCAGAATTATATTGCGGCAAGAATCTCAAACTCAGTAGCCCGGAGGGCTGATGTAATGGCTAGAAGAAATGTGGCATTCCATGAGGGGTATTGCAATGAAGCCTTATGTATGGGTTCGAGAGGAGGAGCAATTAATGACAATAAAATCTAATTTAACTACCATGAAGGATACGGCTGCCAGAGAGTAGTACAACTTTTTTTTAAACTTCCAACAGTATTTAATAACCGTAACCGTGAAAAAAGATCTTTGAAACAAATTTTTTTATATAACTCATAATTGCAGCTAAGTGAACTTTGCTTGAGGAAAACTGCAGATCTGACTGTGCCAGGCAAAGCAAAACTGCAGAGTGAAGACCTTATGACAATAAATAGGATGCTGGCTCCTTAAGTTAAATCTTTCCCATCAGACCTTGCCAACACATTCTTGGCTTCTTTAGGATGCCCATGGAGGCCTGTGGAAGGTTTAAATTAGATATGGCATGAAATCATGTAAACCTCAAGGACGTCACATTGGAATGGTTCAGCTGGCCTTGGACAATAAACTTGGTTGGAATGGAAGCCTCCTGTGGGGGCTTGTGTACAGGGGTAGGTCTTGCCCATTTGGGGACAGTGAGAATCATCTTTGCTGTGGAATGTTTGAGCTTGGTCAGGATATTGGGAATGAGTGGAATTGGTGGATATCAATGTATCAAAAGGACATTGCCCAACCAAGTCCGGTTCCTGCACTCTAGAGGTAAACATTGGCCATTTTGCATTACGAAATGTTGTGAGCAGATCTTTAGTCAGGAATCTTAAATATGAAAATATGTTTAGTAGCATGTCAACGGCTACTTATGCTGTTTCTTGCAGAATGAACTTTAAAGTTTTGAACGCCTCGTTAGTGGCTGTTTGAATGAACAAATTCTTCACCACAAGCCAATTTAAGATTGTTTGTAACTCTAGACAAGATAAAGAAATGAGGCTTTAAATTTTGCTGCAATAGCGCATTGTGTTAAATTTGTCCAATCTGAATCATAAATCAAAATCCTTTCCGCGTTGATAGTGTAGATAGTAGGAATGCCTTAATGGACAGATGGATTGCAATCAATTCTAAAATACTGATCTGGTAAAGTTGACTCCCCTGGGACAGAATTAACTGCACTGTAAGAGTTTCAGAGACCACCATATCCAATCAGAGAGGCATCTCTGTGTGACAGGAGGTTCTGATGAATAGGGACTCTTGTCATTAGAGTTGTCTTCTTGCACTGGATTCAAAGTTTGTTGTGCTACAATACAAAGCTGCAGCCTTTCCTAGTCACAGTCGCCTTCCCACTGCGACCACCGACCTTTGCAGGCACCGTTGAAGTGATCTCACAGGAAGCTTTCTATTTGGAACAATGCAGTAACAAGAAACTATCGACCCCAGAAGGGATGACTTTTGACACGTCAATGGGTAAGGATTTGATTCTGTTCGCACTTCTGTAAAACTGCACATACACTTTCCACCTATGAGTTGCCTTTTACAGAATCTGTGTATAACATGGCTCCAAGGTATGTGTGAACCTGTAGTGGGGTTGTGGTGAATTTCTGGAAATTGAACTAGAGACCCAACAATAGGAAGAGGGAGTGTTGATTGTAAGTGGTCGACGGTCTTCTTCACCGTGTGAGCTTTAATCAACGAATCGTCGAGGCACATATTGATGATGATTTTCTGCCTGTGGAGAAAAGCTATCACTACTACCAAGCATTTGCTAAAGGTGTTTGAAGCTTAACTTAGACTGAAAAGGTGGACCAGGTATTTATAACGAGGGTTCCCTACCAGAAATCTTACACATTAAGGACACCCTTCTCCCTTATGGAACGACAGGAAAAGCACATGAAAAGCAAGCAAACAGAACCTCTCGTTCTAGATTCATCTGCTGACAAGTAGTTTGAGGCCCGAGATTGGTCTGAACTCTCTCTATGGGCCTGGGTTAAAAGTATTTTGAATAAATACCTTTTTGAGGAAGGAGGCATGGGCTTTAAGGCCTGCATTTGCAGTAAAACATCCGGCTCACTTTTTAGCAGTTTTAATTGATGCTTGGGTTTAAATTAGGTGGATTGGACTATGAAGGTTTCTTTTAAGTAAAAGTCACAACCATCCTGTATTACAATTTGCATCCATCAGTCAGAAGTAACCGCTTAATTGAAGACGCTCTTCAGCGACATACACAGGGAATGGAAGCCAAGGGAGTCATTACCCAGTGTTTGATAGTCTTTCGCGATGAGGAAGACTGCTGTTGAATCATGAATAACTTATATCCTCTAAATACTTTTTTTATATTTCTGGGGGATGTTGCATGAGTTCCTCTGCCTCCTTTCCCTGGTCATGTACCTACCAGATTAGCAAAGCAAATACATTTACTATGGACCACTGTGTCACTACAACTCTTTCATCTTTTTACCCACAGCATCCACACTCTTACTGTCTCGAAGTTGGGAGCCCTGAAGGTGAAGGTGACATGTTTTCAGATCTTTTCCCCACCGTGGTCGCAATCAAGGATTCTGCCTCAACATGGTTTCTTATGTTTCTCAGCTGTTGTGGAAAAGCTCTGTATTTCTTCCCTGCTTTTAGGGCTGAAAGCCTTCAAGATGCTGGGAGTTTTACAGAACTCCTTTCTTTCTAGCACAAAGCAGGAGACCTCCCATCTGCAGCTCTTAAGCGCGAAATCACCACCACCTCTTAAAGACAACACAAGCAGCCACGGACAACTTCCGCCTCGTTGGACATCATAATGAACATTCAGGTAGAGTTTTAGAACACAATGAGCTTGCGACCCAAGTTTGAGCATGGCACATGTGGCAAAGCCAAAACAGGAGAGCAAAGAAAAAACACAAACCAAAAAACAAAACAAACTTGAAATATAAAAAGCTAGCATACAACATTGGTTGGGCCAAATGAGGTCATCGCTACAACCGATGGACTCCATTACCGTCAGTGCAAACATGCGACATCGCAAACTTCTGGGTAAAAAGCTGGGAGAGGGCGAGAGAGACAGAGGACTGTACATTTCTATCACACTTAACACAGACCCTCAGAGGCAGGCACTAGTTGAGCGACCACTGCGCCTCCGGCCTGGTCGCCCCCCTGCTCCTCTTCTGCCACTGCAGCCCTGCTTACCTGCTTCCTGCTGACAGAGTTCCGACGCCGCCAGCAGCGCCCCAGCTGCCGCTGGGCCGCCCGCTCTGCTGGTCCCGTTCCCGCGCCTCCTGCCTGCGGCCCCGCCCCCCCGCCACATGACTGGTTAACCCCTTCCCGCCTCCCAGCGGACCCGCCCTCCCTGCTCCCCTCTTATGACGCCCCCTCAGCGACCGCGCAGCGGACGCGCGCAGCGGGAGCACCGATTGAGCGCCGAAGGTGCGCCAAAGGTAAGCCCGTCTACGCCCGTCCGCACCTGGACCGCGCCCAGCGCCAGGACCCCTGGCCCCCGCAGACCCCAGCCCACCCGCCGGACGTACGACGCCGTCACCCTCAACGCACTCAACGCCGGCCGAACCCCTGGATGCTACCGAGCCACCCCGAGACGCACCCACGGACCCTTCATCTGCCAGGCCTGCAAGTTCTCCTGCACCCGGACCTGCACAGCACCAGCACCCACCAAGCCGAACTCCAGCAGCAGCCACCTGAAGTGCATCCTGCTCAACACCCGCTCCGTCCACAGACACGCCGTCGAGCTCTGGAACCTGCTCGACACCACAGCCCCAGACGTCGCCTTCCTCACGGAAACCTGGATGAACGCCTCCTCAGCACCCGACATCGCCATCGCCATCCCCAACGGCTACAAGATCATCCGGAGAGACCGCGTCAACCAGACGGGAGGAGGCATCGCCATCATTCACAGGAACACCATCCGCATCATGACCAACACCGACGACACCATCGCACCCGCCGAACACCTGCACTTCCAGATCCACATCAACCCCAAGACCACCCTCAGAGGCACCCTCATCTACAGACCCCCGGGACCACGCACACAATTCAGCGAGGACATCGCCGACTTCATCAGCTCGCTCGCCCTCCCCTCAGCCGACTACATCCTCCTCGGGGACCTCAATTTCCACCTGGAGAACAACGACGACCGCAACACCACCACCGTGCTGGAAAACCTCGCAAACCTGGGACTCAAGCAACTGGTGACCACCCCCACCCACCTCGCCGGACACACACTCGACGCCGTCTTCTCATCCAGCAAAGACATCGCCTTCAGCCACGCCACAGGACTCCACTGGACGGACCACAGCTGCGTCCACTTCACCTTCAGAAGAACGACGACCCACCACCACCAGCAACAGGTTGCCCGAAGAAGCTGGAACAAGATCACAACCGACCAGCTCGCCGCTTCCCTGAGTCAGCACCCTCCCGCCAGCTCAGCGAACCCCAGCCAGGCCGCCGACAACCTCACGAAGTGGATCAGCAACTGCGCGGACGAACTCGCCCCTCTGAGGACCCCGCCCAGCAGACACGGCAGCAAGAAAGCCCCATGGTTCACCGACGAACTCAAGAACTCCAAGAAGAACTGCCGAGCACTCGAGAAAGTCTGGAGAAGGGAACCAACAACGGACAACATGACCACCCTCAAGCTTGCCACCCGGAAGCACCACCAACTGATCCGCGCCACCAAGAAAACTGCATTCAAGGACCGACTGGACAACAACGCACACAACTGCAAGGAACTCTTCAACATCGTGAAAGAGCTCTCCAACCCCAACGCCGGAAACAACGACATCACCCCATCGCAAGACCTCTGCAACTCCCTCGCCTCCTACTTCCACAACAAGATCGCGGACATACACAACAGCTTCAGCAGTCAACCATCGCACACAACGACCGCAGCAACGCCGCCCACCACCACCCTCCGCGCCTGGACTCCGATCAGCACCGACGACACCGCCCGCATGATGAACTCCATC
The DNA here is from genome assembly GCF_964261635.1 of Lissotriton helveticus. Lineage (NCBI taxonomy): Eukaryota > Metazoa > Chordata > Amphibia > Caudata > Salamandridae > Lissotriton > Lissotriton helveticus. The sequence goes on from NC_136062.1 coordinate 449,584,616, forward strand.
CACTCCGGATCTCCGACCGACCCCTGCCCTCACCACGTCTTCAACAAGGCCGACGCTGTCATCGCACCCCACCTGCGGGACATCATCAACACCTCCTTCGACACCGCCACCTTCCCGGAGAGCTGGAAGCCCGCCGAACTCAGCGCTCTACTAAAGAAACCAACAGCGGACCCCAGCGAACTCAAGAACTACCGCCCCATCTCGCTCCTCCCGTTTCCAGCCAAAGTCATCGAGAAGACCGTCAACAAACAGCTGGCCGCCTTCCTCAAGACGAATGGATCCCTCGACCCCTCACAGTCTGGCTTCCGAGCCAACCACAGCACCGAGACCGCCCTCATCGCTGCCACCGATGACATCCGAGCCCTGATGGACAACGGAGAAACAGCGGCCCTCATCCTCCTAGACCTCTCCGCGGCATTTGACACTGTCTGCCACCGCACCCTAGTGCAGCGTCTCAGCAACATCGGAATTCAGGAGAAGGCACTGGAATGGATCGTCTCCTTCCTCGACGGAAGAACACAGAGAGTCCGTCTACCACCGTACAAGTCAGAGGCCACCAAAGTCATCTGCGGCGTCCCTCAAGGATCCTCGCTGAGCCCCACCCTCTTCAACGTCTACATGAGCCCCCTCGCGCCCATCGCACGCCAACACAACCTGAACATCATCTCCTACGCCGATGACACCCAGCTGATCCTCTCACTGACCAACGACCCCGCCGCTTCCAGAGCCAACCTTCACGAAGGGATGAAAGATGTAGCCGAGTGGATGATGACCAGCCGCCTGAAACTGAACTCAGACAAGACGGAAGTCCTCATCCTGGGCTCCTCGCCCTCCGCCTGGGACGACTCCTGGTGGCCCCCCGCCCTGGGCACCGCACCCACACCGACAGACCACGCACGCAACCTGGGCTTCATCCTGGACTCCTCCCTCTCCATGACTAGACAAGTCAACGCCGTCTCCTCGTCATGCTTCAACATCCTGCGCATGCTACGAAAGATCTTCCGGTGGATCCCCACCGAGACCAGGAAGACGGTCACCCAGGCCCTCGTCACCAGCCGACTGGACTACGGCAACGCCCTCTACGCCGGAACCACCGCCAAGCTCCAGAAGAGACTCCAGCGGATCCAGAACGCCTCGGCCAGACTCATCCTCGACATCCCCCGACGCAGCCACATCTCCGGACATCTGAGAGACCTGCACTGGCTCCCCGTCAACAAGAGAATCACCTTCCGTCTCCTCACCCACGCACACAAAGCCCTACACGACCAAGGCCCGAGCTACCTCAACAACCGCATCAACTTCTACGCTCCCAAACGCCACCTCCGATCAGCCAGTCACGCCCTCGCCGCCGTCCCCCGCATCCGAAGAACGACAACAGGAGGAAGGTCCTTCTCCCACCTGGCCGCCAAGACCTGGAACTCCCTCCCTCCCGACCTGCGCCTGACCCAAGACCACCTTTCCTTCAGGAAGAAGCTCAAGACCTGGCTGTTCGAGCAGTAGCAGCACCCTCCCCCCTCCCCCCCCCCCCAAGCGCCTTGAGACCCTCCGGGTAAGTAGTGCGCTCTATAAATGTCCATGATTGATTGATTGATTGATTGATTGACGGCACTGCATCATGGTCTTTTTGTTGAACATGGAAATCAAAACCCTAGAGTAAATACTACTGGGTGGAGTGGGCATGTTCTCTGTGACTGAGACCGCAAACTGGGAAGCTTGTTCTGGCCTCCGCTGTGGGTCAGCAGAGCACTCACCTTGATGGGGGCCTTGCCAGTCACATTGGCCACCAAGAAGTTCATGGCTATGTCTTCGCAGTTCATGTGGGCGTCCACCCAGTTCTTGATGTCGCCGGGCATCTTGTAGGTGTATAAATAGTTAAAATACTGCAGGAAGAAGAAGGGGGATAGCTTAGATATATAAGGTGTCGTTAGAAGCCATTTCTATGACCTATGCAATCTTTGAAAGAGCACTTCATATGTTATTCGCAACCCACAATGGAGGCACAAGGGGATCCGTGCGGCGATGGCTTTTATGGGTCAAAGAACTGCATTAGGTTACAACAGCCCCACAGAAACTGATTTTAGATTATTAACTACAGTAGGAGATACAATTCTAGACTGGACCCTATCGGAGTCTCATAAACAACAGATACCAGTCAGAAAACTTGTGACTCAAAGATACCAACTACTGAACAGAAGACATGACAACGAAAGCATGTTAAGGCATCACATGTGTACAACCCAACAACTAACCTCAGAGCAATAGGTAAAAAGCTTTTAATGAACTCCAAACTCGAAGGGAAAGAATTTAAAAACTATTCTTTTTATATCAAATTTACCAGCACTGTGAAAAAACTTAACCCCTGAAGGTCTGAAAAAATGAATCCAATTGGCATTTAGGAGAAGAACTAAAGACGTAGCTAAGTGGTAAGGTTTTTGAGTAAATTCTTTGTAGGAGCACACACCTCCTAAACGCATTATAATGCAACTTGTGCACTAAGAGGCTTCAGCGCTTTACCAAGTTATTGAAAATTAGCACAGAATTCAATTCATGCGCGATTAAGAGAGAAGTGCTAGAGGGGGCTTGGGATTTGAGGGGGCAAAGGGTACATGAGCTAGGGTCACCACATTTCAGTGTGCAGGTATGGCCATGGTGATGATCAATGGAATGGAATCTTACTACTATTGCAGAACTCAAAGATTGACATTAGGGACCCAGGTCGACCAGGTCTCCGCTCGCTGTGTGCCACATTACCTTGTGGTAGAACGCGGCGCCGGTGAGCACCATCGACACCTCGTTGGTCCATTCCGACTCGTACTTCCACTTGTCCATCTCATGATCCCAAAGGTGGAGGCGGCCAGGATACCCGACCAGTCTGTCCGGGAACTCGCGCCACACCTGTGCAGGGACAGACAGAAGACTCCCATTAGACCACCACAATATCTTCTAACACGCCAACTCAACAGGGAGGGGAGGAGGTCTGTATGCGCAGTTGGTGGGTGCCGAGTCAAGAGACCAGGGATCTACTTCATCAGGTAGTGTGACTCACTGCATCATTTCCATGCGCCTTAGTTCCTACAACTTTTAAAATTGAGAGCTTAAAAACTTTCTACACAAATATGATTGGCTATTCATACAACCTTCCCTGTACAGCAGCCTTTTTGTATGTCAGGGGTCACGATGAAATTTATTTTGTAATTACATGGGCTGGCAGGCTATATTTGAGGTCACACAGGAAGTGATTCCATGCCAGGAAGTGAAATCACGTGACCTTTTCAGAAAAATTATCACAGAGAATAAAATGAGCCAGGAAGATTCTAAAAGTAATTAAAAACACAAGGTTTCACTAACATACACAAGCATGGTTACTCTGAAACCAAGTCGCGTGCAGTACCATTGGAGAGTGCACCTTAAAACACTCTGGATAACAACCATATTGAATGTTTGCATGAACCAAAGCAGTAAATATATCATACAATAGCAGACAGTTAGCTAGAACAGCAAACATACATGTCATTTCCGTCAACTATACTAATTTGTCATAAAACCACTGATTATTTAAATTAACTGCACTTATTTTATCAAAATACCCACTCCGAAATGCAGCAAGCGCATTCATTTTTCACACATTATTAGCTTATCATTAGATGCTAGTGTACTAATTTGCCACAATATAGTAACATATCGTTTGCAGCAAACATGCTTTTTGTGTGCCAAAATAAGCTTGCCATTCAAAGAGTGTCAGAGTATGCACTCACCCTGAGGGCCTACTCTTCCATCCAGCAGCTGCCAGTCTAACTTTACAGGAAATAGTTGGTCAGTCACCGGATGGCGCTAAACTACGTCCAGTATCACACTCTGTCAGTGCACAAAAAAGCACAACATTTTGGTGGACGTGCAAGATTTGTACGCTGCACAATCCGCATGAATCTATATGGGCACTTCTGTAAATTAATAAATATTTGTTTACTTTAGGGCGCACAAACTGAGTTGGGGTGGTCTCATGAGGGGCTGTGTTACTAGTAAGGGTGTGCGTAATTCTCATAATTCCATATTGCGTATTCACATGAAATTACCCAAAATGCAGAGATTATGCAAAATTACACAAGAAGATTTACTGCATTTGTGCAACAACAGATCGCCGCTCAGCCTAACTGATGTAAGTATAATATGCAATTCTTATAAGTTCTCAAATTGAAAGGACGTACATTTGTAGCTAAAAAGCGCACTTGCTATGACTGATATGAAGAGCAAATAAGCATAAAGTGGGCTGTGCTCTGTTGGGAATGATTGTCACAAGGATAATTTGGAAGGTTTGTAAACCACACTCCCCGTTGAGGAAAAGCTAGAAGAAAATGTAATGATCCGAGGCGTAGACGGGTTAATAAAATATGTACTGAGGGTTTTCTATAAAGGTTAGATCAAATTTCAATTCATATTTAGGGGACAATGTGAATAAAGATGAAAAGCCTTTACTTGATGCTCAGGCCGGGGCTGTTCTTAAAAAAGAAGACGAATCTGCCCTCTTGCAGTATCTCAGACTGAATCAAGGTTGGCACGGTACACTGGTACCCCCACACTTCCAAAGACACCCCTAACATCTACTAACGGGGCGGGGGAGCCTTGACTTATTTTTCAAGGCCATACAATAGTTTAAGATTGTTTTTGTAAGATCTACCTCTGACGTTTGCCAAATTATAAGCCATCACAATAGAGGGGCCAACTCAATTATATCCTCCAAGTAATCCAGTCCAACCTCAGAATGGCAGACATAAGCCCCTTGCCAAAACATTCCCTCTCCCCTTTTTGGGGAAGAATCCAGTAGGTAGGCCTTGGAGTCTCAGAGACCCCTCTGAGAGAGTCCACAGCGTAAAGGTAGCCTCTTGCAACGGTAGTTGGGGGAATGATACCACTTCCCTTGGGATCACAGCTCACTGGACTTTGGACGCAACTATTACTCGTCTACCGGTCTGTGCCCCGTCACCCTCCCACTCTTCTTTCATGCTGTGTCTCTCCCCATGCCCCTCCTCTTTCCCTCCTTCATTCCCTGTCACCTTTGACAGCTCCTACCCCCTCTCCCCTGAATCTCTCCTCTTGGCTGCTTTTTCCCTTATGCCTTTGTCCCTATTGTCTGTCTCGACCTAACATCTAACTATGTAGCTATGCTCTAATAACTGTGTAACCTTTGTAACGTTGTAACCTGCAACTATGGTCTGACACTCATGTAAAGCGCTCTGATACCTCCGGGTCTAGCCAGCGCTATATAAAACCTTTCAAATAAATAAATAAATAAGACACAGGTGGCTGTCTCTGAGGCAACCGCTAGCACTCTATGGAGAAACCGGTTTTGTAAATTCTGAAGAATCTCACAATGAGAAGGGGCCTCATGCCGGCTGACCCTCGCCACCTCTATTGGACAAGACTGCTTCTCAGTGTAGTAACCACCAAACACAACCTCGTGACACTGAGGGGTGTAAGTAACCCTCACTCTCCATGGGACACACGGAACTCTGGTCTCAAGCACTGGTCTTCTTCAGCCACGTGCGCGCCAGGCTGCAGCCTCCACGCAAGCAAACCCGCAACCACGTGCTCTATGAGGGTACCCTTCAAGGCGCACTTAATGACATGGAACATTGAAATTACAACTAAGGAGAAAAACAGATGCATGATCAGAAACGAAAAGAAGCCAGGATCATAATACAGCTCATGATGATCAGACATGTGCAGGATTGCGCCATGCTAGCGGCCTTCGGAACCGGCGCGCGCCACAGGAGTCGGTGCTCAGGAGCCGCAGCGACTTGACGCATCCGCCACAGGTTCAGACCTGAAATTTCACTGGCACAACCCCAAGAGCGTCACAGACTGCACAAACAAGGATGAAACTACAAGAGCAAAAAGAGGAGGAGTGAATATATTACACAAACAAGACACCGGGACAGGAGAACGTCGAACTCACTAAATAAAATGACTAATCTAATAGCGCCCAAAGATATAATACTAACAAAAAGACAGGGAGGGGAAACAAAACATACTAGAGGTTCTGGCAGCGTGCAGGAGCAATGTCAGAAAGTTTGGGCAGGCACTCAACTCCAGGCTTGAAAGTTCACACGATCTGAGCTGAACAGACCCCTGGGGGCCTGGGAGCTGTATGTTGTTTATATCCTAGATGACTTAATAAGAAGTGTTAATGAACTTTCACTACAAACTTCACAATCGATTAAATATTTGTACCTGTAAACAACCAGTTTGCAAAAAAAAAAAAAAAAAAATGTGTTAAATGTAACTCCTCTCGTTGCTTTCATTCATAAAGGCTTACAAGATGGGAAACACCTGCATGTCCCTCAGGGTGGGAGTGCTCTCTAAATGGACCCTTCACGGTTGGCACTGCCACCCCTTCATTGACACACCCAGCTTGTAATTCAATTTATTAACTGATGCTTGCTGCTCTACTGACCAAGTAAGCTCTTTTTAGGTCCGTGCTGCTCTAGCAGTCTGCAGGACGACAGTCATCTAGTGACAAGGACCCATAACCACAGAGAGCAGGTCTCAGTCCCGCCTCCCTCAGCACTGGGTGTCGTGCTCTTTTCAGGGTTTGCCATTGGTTGGTTGGCTCGGTAAAGACAGTTCGTGGCTGCTGTGCAGTCTTTTTGTTAGACATAACATTCCACATGATTCACAGATTGTAACTAGGAGCCATTCAGTGTTTTTAAAGCAATTAATTTGCTGACGTCAACGTAATGGCTAATTTACATTATTTTTGGTTACGCCCTCTGATCCCAATGGGTGTTGCGCGCCAAAGAGGTGACCCTACCCGGAGAGACGGATGCCAGGGCCCATCAGAGGCCGGCACCCTCTCACCTCAGAGAGGTGCCTCTACCGAGAAAGACGTCTGCCAGGGCCCTTGAGAAGCCCGGAGAGACGGCTGCCAGGGCCCATCAGGGTCCGGCACCCCTCTCACCTCCCAAGGGTCCGGCACCCCTCTCACCTCCCAGGGGTCCGGCACCCCTCTCACCTCCCAGGGGTCCGGCACCCCTCTCACCTCCCAGGGGTCCGGCACCCCTCTCACCTCCCCAGGGCCCCTTCAGGGCTCGGCACCCCTCTCGCCTCGCGGGGCCCGCGGGAAGCGTCCGTCCCGCAGACAGACAGACACCTCGCACGGACTTTGTTCCCGCAGCTGCTTCCAATCGGCCTCCGGTCACTTCATCCATAACTCTGCGGCTGACAGCGGATCAGAGCGGCGGGCCGACAGGAACAGCCCGCGCCCCCTCATTATCCGCACGCCGGGGCTGCGGCGGGAGGGGGGGAGCCACATTAAACGGCCTGATTTATGGGGGCCGGGGGTCGGCTCTGCCCTGGCCGGGCGCACGAATTATGGCTACATTTATAAGACCTGCGCGCGGGTGTTAACGATGATAGCTCTGTGCTTTCTTAGACTACCGAGGCCTGCGGGGGCAGCCCGTGCGACGGGGCGGGGCTCCGGGGCCAACCGGGAGGGGCGAGTGACCCAGGCCTGCAGGGGCAACAGGAGGCACGGGGTGACTGGGCAGAACCAGGCCTCGATAAGGGACCGAGGCCTGCCGGGGCAATATAGTGAACGGGCAGCACCACGCGTGGATAAGGGACCGAGGCCTCTGGGGCAACACGGTGACGGGGCAGCACCACTCTGGGGCAACAGGGACGGAGACCTTATGGGGCAACAGGGTGACTGGGCAGAACCGCGCCTGGAGAAAGGACCGAGGCCTGCTGGGGCAACAGGGTGACTGGGCAGCACCGCGCCTGGATAAGGGACCGAGGCCTGCTGGGGCAACAGGGTGACTGGGCAGCACCGCGCCTGGATCAGGGACCGAGGCCTCTGGGGCAACACGGTGACTGGGCAGCACCACACGTGGATAAGGGACCGAGGCCTCTGGGGCAACACGGTGACTGGGCAGCACCGCGCCTGGATAAAGGACCGATGCCTCTCTGGGGCAACAGGGACGGAGACCTTATGGGGACAGGTTGACTGGGCAGCACCACTCTGGGGCAACAGGGACGGAGACCTTATGGGGCAACAGGGTGACTGAGCAGCACCACTCTGGGGCAACAGGGACGGAGACCTTATGGGGCAACAGGGTGACTGGGCAGCACCGCGCCTGGATAAGGGACCGAGGCCTGCTGGGGCAACAGAGTGACTGGCCAGCACTGCGCCTGGATAAGGGACCGAGGTCTGCTGGGGCAACAGAGTGACTGGGCAGCACCGCGCCTGGATCAGGGACCGAGGCCTCTGGGGCAACACGGTGACTGGGCAGCACCACACGTGGATAAGGGACCGAGGCCTCTGGGGCAACACGGTGACTGGGCAGCACCACGCGTGGATAAGGGACCGAGGCCTGCTGGGGCAACAGAGTGACTGGCCAGCACCGTGCCTGGATAAGGGACCAAGGCCTGCTGGGGCAACAGAGTGACCGGGCAGCACCACACGTGGATAAGGGACCGAGGCCTCTGGGGCAACAGAGTGACTAGCCAGCACCGCGCCTGGATAAGGGACCGAGGTCTGCTGGGGCAACAGAGTGACCGGGCAGCACCGCGCCTGGATCAGGGACCGAGGCCTCTGGGGCAACACGGTGACTGGGCAGCACCACGCGTGGATAAGGGACCGAGGCCTCTGGGGCAACAAGGTGACTGTGCAGCACCACTCTGGGGCAACAGGGTGACTGGGCAGCACCACTCTGGGGCAACAGGGTGACTGGGCAGCACCGCGCCTGGATAAGGGACTGAGGCCTGCTGAGAAATAGGGTGACTGGGCAGCACCATGCGTGGATAAGGGACTAAGGCCTGCCGGGGCAACAGAGCGCACGGGCAGCACCACGCGTGGATAAGGGACCGAGGCCTGCTGGGGCAACAGGGTGAATGGGCAGCACCCCACGTGGATAAGGGACCGAGGCCTGCTGGGGCAACAGGGTGACTGGGCAGCACCACTCTGGGGCAACAGGGTGAATGGGCAGCACCACTCTGGGGCAACAGGGTGACTCGGCAGCACCGCGCCTGGATAAGGGACCGAGGCCTGCTGAGAAATAGGGTGACTGGGCAGCACCACGCGTGGGTAAGGGACCGAGGCCTGCCGGGGCAACAGGGGGACGGGGCAGCACCACTCTGGGGCAACAGGGTGACTGGGCAGCACCACTCTGGGGCAACAGGGTGACTGGGCAGCACCACTCTGGGGCAACAGGATGACTGGGCAGCACCACGCCTGGATAAGGGACTGAGGCCTGCTGAGAAATAGGGTGACTGGGCAGCACCACTCTGGGGCAACAGGGTGAATGGGCAGCACCACTCTGGGGCAACAGGGTGACTGGGCAGCTCCGCGCCTGGATAAGGGACGAGGCCTGCTGAGAAATAGGGTGAATGGGCAGCACCCCACGTGGATAAGGGACCGAGGCCTGCCGGGGCAACAGGGGGACTGGGCAGCACCACTCTGGGGCAACAGGGTGACTGGGCAGCACCACTCTGGGGCAACAGGGTGACTGGGCAGCACCACACGCAGATAAGGGACGTACCTTATGGGGTAACAGGGTGACTGGGCAGCACCAAGCCTGGATAAGGGACAGAGGCCTGCGGAGAAACAGGGTGACTGGGCTGCACCACGCTCGGATAATGGACGGCGGCCTTATGGGGCAACAGGGTGACTGGGCAGCACCACGCTCGGATAATGGACGGCGGCCTTATGGGGCAACAGGGTGACTGGGCAGCACCACGCCTGGATAAGGGACAGAGGCCTGCTGAGAAACAGGGTGACTGGGCGGCACCACTCTGGGGCAACAGGGTGACTGGGCAGCACCACTCTGGGGCAACAGGGTGACTGGGCCATCAATCAATCAATCAATGCATTTGTAAAGCGCGCTACTTACCCGCGAGGGTATCAAGGCGCTGAAGGGAGTGGAGGGTGCCATTACTGCTCGAATAGCCAGGTCTAGAGGTGTCTCCTGAAGGTGAGAGGGTCCTGGGTCAGTCGTAGGTGTGCGGGGAGGGAGTTCCAAGTCTTGGCTGCCAGGTAGGAGAATGATCTTCCTCCGGTGGTGGCTCTGCGAATCCGTGGGACGGTGGCGAGGGCAAGGCTGGTGGAGCGGAGCTGGCGGGTGGGGGTGTAGAACGAGAGGCAGTTGTTGAGGTATTCGGGCCCATGTTGTGGAGTGCTTTGTGGGCGTGGATGAGCAGCCTGAACGTGATCCTCTTGCTGACGGGGAGCAAGTGAAGGTTTCTCAGGTGGGCGGATATGTGGTTATGGCGAGGGATGACGAGGTTAAGTCGTGCGGAGGCGTTCTGTATGCGCTGAAGCCGTTTCTGAAGTTTGGCTGTGGTTCCTGCGTAAAGGGCGTTCCCGTAGTCCAGTCGACTGGTGACCAGGGCCTGGGTGACCGTCTTTCTGGTTTCGGTGGGGATCCACCTAAGATCTTTCGGAGCATGCGCAGGGTGTTGAAGCATGAGGACGAGACAGCGTTGACTTGTTTGGTCATTGTGAGCGAGGAGTCCAGGATGAATCCCAGGTTGCGAGCGTGGTCCGTGGGTGTTGGTGCGGTGCCCAGCGTCGTGAGCCACCAGGAGTCGTCCCAGGCGGATGGGGATTGTCCGAGGATGAGGACCTCCGTCTTGTCCGAGTTGAGCTTCAGACGGCTGTCCTTCATCCATTCTGCGACATCTTTCATTCCGTCCTGAAAGTTGGCTTTGGCGGTGCGGGGGTCTTTGGTGAGGGAGAGTATCAGTTGGGTGTCATCTGCGTAGCAGAGGATGTTGATGTTGTGTTTGCGTGCGATGGTGGCGAGGGGGCTCATGTAGATATTGAAGAGGGTTGGGCTGAGTGAGGAGCCCTGGGGTATGCCGTAGATGATCTTGGTGGCCTCAGAGCGGAAGGGAGGGAGGCGGACTCTCTGGGTTCTGTCGGAGAGGAACGAAGTGATCCAGTCCAGGGCTTTTCCTTGGATCCCAGAGTTGTAGAGGCGGGTTATTAGGGTGCGGTGGCAGACGGTGTCGCAGGCTGCCGAGAGGGCCAGGAGGATGAGAGCGCCTGTCTCTCCGTTGTCCATCAGGGTCCTGATGTCATCGGTGGCTGCGATCAGGGCAGTCTTGGTGCTGTGGTTGGCTGGGAATCCGGACTGGGATGGGTCGAGCGAGTTGTTTGCTTCGAGGAATGCAGTCAGCTGTTTATTGACGGTCTTCTCGATGACTTTAGCCGGGAAGGGGAGAAGAGTGATGGGGCGAAAGTTCTTGAGGTCTTTGGGGTCCGCTGTTGGTTTCTTCAGAAGGGCGTTGATTTCTGCGTGTTTCCAGCTTCCAGGGAAGGTGGCTGACGTGAAGGAGCTGTTAATGATGTTCCGGAGGTGGGGTGCGATGATGGTGTCGGCTTTGTTGAAGATATGATGAGGGCATGGGTCGGAGGGGGATCCGGAGTGGATGGTGTTCATGACGTGGGTGGTGTCTTCCGTGCTGATGGGGGTCCAGGCGCTGAGGGTGGTGGTGGGGGTCGTTGGTTCGGTGACTGGAGACGGGGTCTGGGGTCCGATGCTGTCATAGGTCTGCGATCTTGCGGTGGAAGTACGAGGCGAGGGAGTTGCAGAGGTCTTGTGACGGTGTGATGTCGTTGTTGCTGGCACTGGGGTTGGAGCGCTCTTTGACGATGCTGCAGAGTTCCTTGCTGTTGTGGGAGTTGTTGTCCAGCCGCTCTTTGAACGATGTCCTTTTGGTGGTGCGGATAATTTGGTGGTATTCGCAGGTGGCGCTCTTGAGGGCTGTCATGTTTTCTGATGTCCGCTTGTGGCGCCAAGCTTTTTCGAGGGTTCGGCATGATTTCTTTGTGATTTTGAGGGTGTCTGTGAACCAAGAGGTTTTTCTGTTGCTATTCTTGCCTGGGGGTTTCTTCAGTGGAGCGAGGTCGTCGGCGCAGTTGGTGATCCACTGTGCGAGATTGTCTGCTGCGTCGTCGGTGTTAGGGTTGTCGGCAGCTGGGTTCTGGCTCAGCGATGTGGTCAGCTGGTCTGTGGTGACTTTGCTCCAGCATCTGCGGAGGGATCTGTAACGTGTGGTGGTGGGATGTGGTCTTCTTGAAGGTGAAGTGGATGCAGCTGTGGTCGGTCCAGTATAGTTCGGTGGATTGGCTGAACCACTCTGGGGCAACAGGGTGACTTGGCAGCACCACGCTCGGATAAGGGACAGAGGCCTTATGGGGCAACAGGGTGACTGGGCAGCACCACGCCTGGATAAGGGACAGAGGCCTGCTGGGCAACAACTAGAGGAGGGACACAGCGCAGATGAATGGGAGCCCCTGCAGAATGTTAGGAGGTGCCTCTGTGTCTCCCAAATCTTACAGATATTCATTGGCCTTCGGCTGAATGTGGGCCCCGTGAAGGTTTGGGATCCTGGAAACAACTGAGCCCTATATACCCCCCCATTCACGCTGGTCCCTACCCAGACAAACAAACAAGGGCTGCGAGATCCGACTCAGGACGGTGTCCATAGAGGGTCTCCCAGACTGAGAGGAGGGACAGGAAGAAGGCGGAAAGGGCCGAGGTTGCAAATGAACCTCTTGGAAAATCTGATGCGAGGTTTTTAAAGACTTGTTCTGCCTCAGTGAGAGTACAGCTGCTAGAGAGGCACCCTAAGCGCTAGGTTTGAATTTCTGCAGTGAAGTCACTGTCTGAGGTCATGTGTTTGCTGCTATGTCAGCCGTCGTCGGCCCGGCTTGCTAGAATCCTGATGGTGCAATGAGCAAGGGACTCACATCTGAGTATACCCTTCCACGCTTATGGTGGACAACATGATTCAGAAAAGGGGGTGGTGATGAACAGAGTGTCTGAATTAAGCAGACCACTCTTACCCAGTCCAAAGATCAGGGCTTGATCCATCACCGTTTTTTAGCTCACTGCACCATCCCAGCTCAGAACCTGGCTGATGGATCAAGCCCTGATCTTTGGACTGGGTAAGAGTGGTCTGCTTAATTCAGACACTCTGTTCATCACCACCCCCTTTTCTGAATCGTTTTTGGCCACTATAGGTGTGGCAGGGTATATTCAGACATGAGTCCCTTGCTCACTGCTCCATCAGGATTCAAGCAAGTCAAGCCGACGACGGCTGAAATGCCAGAAACCGGTCCCCGGAAGCTTGTCTCCTTTCTGGTGAAGAATTGGCTTGGTAGTTTGGTCTGCCCTGTTCCCATGATGCACTGGGCCAGGGACAGACTAATTTGCATATAGCCAGGTTCTGAGCAGGGATGGGGCAGTGAGCTAAATAACGGTGATGGATCTAGCCCTGATCTTTGGACTGGGTAAGAGTGATCTGCTTAATTCAGACACTCTGTTCATCACCACCCCCTTTTCTGAAGGGTAATTTGTTGTGGGCTGGACGAATTGAAATATGGTCTTGTCATCATGACTCTGCTTTTTCTTTGTAGTGAAAACATGTGGATGGTCTAATGAAATGTAAAGAATGTTTGCCTAAAGCTTAATATTTTGTATAAAAAGAGAAGCCTGGCTTTGTAAGATTGAGCAGTCTCCTGAGAATATACACACCGTGCTGTTGTACTTCTAGGACGCCTGTTACTTGGTTGCAGCCAATAAATTCGATCTTTGACTTCACCTAGAAGACTGAGTTTCTGTGGTCTGAATCAGGAAAGTACTCGAAATCTTAGGGTGTACCCTGACACCACTGGGTTAACGGTTCTGTACCGGTTCTGTACAACCCAGTACCCCAGCTGGCGCGAAGGCTGCCACTTCATCGACCCCTGCATGTCGACGTGGTCCGAAAGTCTTTGCTGTGAGGTTCCCCGCTTCCCGACGGCTACGAAGGACTGCTGCCCTGGCTATCGCCCTGATTTGGACCCTTGATGTTTGGTAGAGCGAAACGATAGACGAGTCTTCTGGTGACGTCATCGATACCTCAGTTAAGTATAAGTGGAGCGTCTCCCAGTCCTTAGTTTTGGGTATCCCCTTTGGGATCTTTGATTTGGAACTTGCAAGTACCAAAGCCGAAGGACTCGTATATTCACGAGACTATCGTAATCGATAATCCTTTGAAGTTTGAAGCTAGACTAGTGAGCGTAGATGCCTGGTCTTAGCAGACTTGGAAATTTGTTTTGTCTTGGTTGTAATAGGGATTCCCGATTGGAAGACTCGTGTCCGGTTCCTCCGATTGGAACTCCAACTTATGAACTGTATGTGAAACATGGAGTAGGCCCCATCACATATAATGAAGTGTGGATCAAATACACCAGAAAGGATGGTGTTCTAAAATGGCCCCAATATGGTAGCTTTGACACGGAAATCCTAGATAATCTAGAAGTTAAACTTTTTAAGAAGAAAGCCCGGCCGGCGATGTTTGACTCTTTCCGCCTATGGCGTAAGGAAGCCAAACAAAAAGAAATTAAATTAGCGAAGAAAAATAAGAGAGAAAGGGGTATTTCGATAATGCAAGCTGCTATGCAGTTTAAAGACAACGTAGAGGAACTGATGAGCGAGCAGTTGCATAGGCATTGTAAAATGGTAACTGATAAATGTTATCCAGTTTTGCCGCCTCTTCAGCAAGATGCAGCAAAAGACCTTGAAAAAGATCCCCTAATGTCGCATTTGTTGAGTTCGCCACCCCCTTATGCACAGAATGCTACGGCACCTCCACAACCTTTAGTTGCGCAACCTTTGGTTGTATTGCCTCCTGCTCCTCCACAACCACCAGCTGCCTTTCAGTTGGCTCCTACTCCTCCGGTGCAGCCTCCTCAAGGGCCACCGGCTTTGACATCTGCTCTTCCTCTACTTCCTACAACTTTGACTACTATAACGACTACCACTCCTGGTACTCCTCCTGACACTGCCTCTGCGTCTGCCTTGCCTCACCCTGCTTTTCCGCCTGTCCTTTCATCGACTTCTCCCTCTGTTCGCCAGAGAATGACTAGCACTGTCGCTAGCCTTCTATATCCTCTCTTTGGAGCAACAAGTGCTACCCCTGTCACAGAGCGGAAGCAGTTGCGTAGCCAACTGCCTGATTCTAGGGAGAAGGAGACATTGAATTATTTGGCGCATAAATGGGTTACTGAACCAACGAGGTATGGGCTAGAGTCTGTTATGGATGTCTTCCATCAGTGGGAAGAACAGAAGCAGAGATACGTTTTTGAGAAAATGTGTACTTTCCTTTCTGAGGATTTAGAGGAAAATGATTTGGAGCCCAATCCGTCTGAATTGTGCCATGTACGGTTCGAGTTTGGGAAAGGCGCAATTGTGGGTTCAGATGTTAAGAAAGCAGCTGCGACGTTGTTGTCGCTTAGGACTGAAGGTGTTTCTAGGTCATTGTTTGAGTCTGATTCCTCTGTTAAGAAGAAGGTAAGACAATATCCCATGAGAGAAGTTCCTCCGGTATGGAAGGAAGCAATTCAGGCTGATGCCGCTCTACATATTGATGCTGTACCAGCACATTTTCGGCGTGTGTGGGTACATGTTCCTTGGAAGCGAGCTGATGTTTTGGCCCTTAAACAGCCATTGCCTGATCCCCGTAAGAATCCTGCAGGGTATTACAAGGAATTGTCACAGACTGCAGGTTCATGCATCATGAATTTAGCTGACATAGACATGTTGTTTGGGAATGTTGTTCCACAACCTTTATGGGGAAAGATTCGTCATGCAGATCATGTCCAAGAGTTAGGTGACTCATGGGCTAATATTACTGCTACAGATGCCCGACAAGTTGGTGGTGCTAAACCCGAGCCTTTAGTAGCAGAACTCCCTGGTAGGATCATTAATTATATGAAAACTTTAATGCCTGCGATGCGTGTGAATTGGGATAAGTTGTTTGCGTGCAAGCAGAAGAAAGATGAAACGGTGTCAGATTTCTTCACCCGGTTTGAAGAAACGTTTGTCGACCACAGTGGTCAAGATATGAGCACAGAAGGTGGCCAACGGTTGTTCGTCCATAAATTTGTGCATAATTTGTTACCCGAGTTATGTATGTGAAAAGATTCAGAGAGTTCATGGGCTGTTTCCTCTTCAGCACAGATATTGGCTACTGCACAGTATTACGAAAATAGAGATAAAGACGAGAATGATAGAGCAGAAAAGAAAACGAAAGAGTTGAAAACGAAGGTTCTGTTACAGCAAGCGTATCCGCCACGTGGTGGTCAAAATCGTGGTGGTCAGAATAACTATCAGCAACCTCAACAGTTTCAGAGGAACTCGCAAAGAGTCGAGTCTACTCAACCACGTGTCCCTGTAGGTCCCAATCAGTGTTCATATTGTAAGGAAGAGGGTCATTTTAAGTATAGTTGCCCTATTTTGTTACAGCGTGGAAATGGTGTTTCCAGTGCAAGAGGTCGAGGTATTTCACAAGCACCTAGAGGTAGAGGACGTGGAAATTTCCCCCAGAACGCGCGTTCCTTTCCGCCTCAAAATTCAATGAATAGTTTTGATCAGCAGAATGACGCGTCTGGTAGGACGGCTCAATACTATGCTGATGATTACTATGCAGAAGATGAGCATATGGACGGTAATGATTGCTAGGACAGCCGTAGACAAAGAGAGGGCGTTGTTTCAGTTCCAGTAGATCAGAGTGGACCTTACTTTGAGGTGATTTCATCAGGTGTGTCAGAGCCTTTTCTGTTGGATACTGGTGCTATAAAGAGTTCTATTATGCACTCTAAACTCCCTGGCGCACCTTTGTCTGGCGAAACGAATGTATCAGTAGGTTTTTCTGGTGCCCCAGTTAGAAACCCGATTTCTGACCCTTTGTCCCTTTCTGTTGGACCTTGTGAATTCGAAGCACCCCTTATTTTAACGATAGGTTGTGGTGAAAACTTGCTAGGATTAGATTTGTTAAAAAGATTGTATGCGACTTTGTACTGTACTCCTTCGGGAGTACAACTTACACTGGGTAAGAAAGTGGTTTCTCCAATGTATTTGTCAAGGGATAAACTTCTGACAGAATTGTCGTTTCTTCCTACAATTATTTGGGCTACTAGTCCTAATGATGTAGGTCTTTTGGAAATACCGCCATATGTTGTGACATTCAATCAATCAATCAATCAGGTCATTTATAGAGCGCACTACTCACCCGTAGGGTCTCAAGGCGCTGGGATGGGGGGGTGCCGTTACTGCTCGAACAGCCAGGTCTTGAGCTTCTTCCTGAAGGAGAGGTGGTCTTGGGTCAGGCGCAGGTCGGACGGGAGTGAGTGCCAGGTCTTGGCAGCTAGGTAGGAGAAGGACCTTCCTCCTGTTGTCGCTCTTCGGATGCGGGGGACGGCGGCGAGGGCGTGGCTGGTTGATCTGAGGAGGCGCGTGGGAGTGTAGAAGTTGATCCGGTTGTTGAGGTAGCTCGGGCCTTGGTCGTGTAGGGCTTTGTGCGCGTGGGTGAGGAGGCGGAAGGTGATTCTCTTGTTGACCGGGAGCCAGTGCAGGTCTCTCAGGTGTCCAGAGATGTGGCTGCGTCGGGGGATGTCGAGGATGAGTCTGGCCGAGGCGTTCTGGATCCGCTGGAGTCTCTTCTGGAGTTTGGCGGTGGTTCCGGCGTAGAGGGCGTTGCCGTAGTCCAGTCGGCTGGTGACGAGGGCCTGGGTGACCGTCTTCCTCGTCTCGGTGGGGATCCACCGGAAGATCTTGCGTAGCATGCGCAGGATGTTGAAGCAAGACGAGGAGACGGTGTTCACTTGTCTGGTCATGGAGAGGGAGGAGTCCAGGATGAAGCCCAGGTTGCGTGCGTGGTCCGTCGGTTTGGGTGCGGTGCCCAGGGCGGGGGGCCACCAGGAGTCGTCCCAGGCGGAGGGGGAGGAGCCCAGGATGAGGACCTCCGTCTTGTCTGAGTTCAGTTTCAGGCGGCTGGTCGTCATCCATTCGGCTACCTCTTTCATCCCTTCGTGCAGATTGGCTCTGGCGGCGTCGGGGTCGTTGGTCAGGGAGAGGATCAGCTGGGTGTCGTCGGCGTAGGAGATTATGTTGAGGTTGTGTTGGCGTGCGATGGCCGCGAGGGGGCTCATGTAGATGTTGAAGAGGGTGGGGCTCAGCGAGGATCCTTGAGGGACGCCGCAGATGACTTCGGTGGCTTCTGACTTGTACGGTGGTAGGCGGACTCTCTGTGTTCTTCCGTCGAGGAAGGAGGTGATCCATTCCAGTGCCCTGTCCTGGATTCCGATGTTGCCGAGGCGCTGTACTAGGGTGCGGTGGCAGACAGTGTCGAAAGCCGCGGAGAGGTCCAGGAGGATGAGGGCCGCTGTTTCTCCGTTGTCCATCAGAGTTGAAAGCCAATGTTAAAATGCCACGCATTCCCCAATATAAAATTTCGAGTTATGCTATGTTATTTTTATTTGTACCGCGCACAGCTGCCCCAGCAAAGGGGCGTCCTGGCGCTTTGAGAAGGTAAACACAACACAGCATTAAAAGCGGGCAGAAAGGAGAAGAGACACAACAGATGAGCTAAACAAATAGAAAGGTCTTGATAGCCCGTCTAAACTGAAGGAGCTCATCGATGGCCCAGATTTGTGGAGGGAGAGAATTCCACCAGCTCGCTGCCAGGACTCGAAAGGAGCGGCCACCAATTCTGCTCAACTTAAAACGCGGGACCACTGCTAAGTTCTGGCCTAGCGATCTAAGAGTGCGAGAGGGGACATAGGGGATCAGCAGTTTCTCCAAGATTTGTGGGGAAGTACCCTTGAGGATTTTAAATGCAAGGCAGAGAACCTTGAATCTAATCCTCTGCTGCACAGGGAGCCAGTGGAGAGAGCGCAGGGCATTGGACACCGAGTACCGCCTAGGCAGACCTGTCACCAGTCGGGCCGCAGCGCTTTGAACCCGCTGGAGCCGCAGAAATTCTGACTGGTTAACCCCCGACAATAGGGAGCTGGCATAGTCCAGCCTGGACAGCACTGATGCTTGGACCACCAGCTGTCTTGTGGGTGCATCAAAGAATTTGAGGGCGGGTCGAAGTCCTCTGATGATGCCATAGCAAGAAGCCGCCACCTTCTTGGTATGACAGATGAAACTCAGAGAAGGATCAAGCCACACCCCCAGGTTTTTTATCTATGCCGCTGGGAGGGGAGTCACACCCAACTCCGAAGGCCACCATTTGTCACCCCACAAAGCCACCTGTTTACCAACCACCATAATCTCCGTCTTCTTGGTGTTTAACTGGAGACAGTTGGAATTCATCCAGTTAGCCACTTCCCGCAGACCATCACAGAACCTGGGAGCCTCCAGGTCTGAGTCCCCACTCAGTGTGACCGCCAGCAGCGTGTCATCTGCGTAAGAGACCATGGTCAGGCCCCACCGCTTGACGACCGCAGCCAACGGTCTCACATACAGATTGAAAAGGGTGGGACTCAGTGATGACCCCTGTGGGACTCCCTGGTCTAACGGGTAGGAAGACGACTTACCGGGCGGGATCGCCACCTGGAATGACCTATCCGTAAGGAAGGATCGAAACCAGTGCAAGGCGGAGCCAGAAACGCCCACCTCCTCAAGACGCCGAATCAGAATCCCGTGCGAGACCGTGTCGAAGGCGGCACTGAGATCTAATAACAATAGTGCCACCGTCCGACCGGAATCCAGCACGGAACGTAGATGCTCGACCATCGAGAGAAGGGCCGTCTCCGTGCTGTGACCCGCACGGAACCCGTTCTGGGTAGGGTCGAGAATGTTAAGCCTACCAAGATGGTCTGTAAGAGTGGCATTCACATGGGCCTCCGCTATTTTCGTGGCCCAAGGGAGAAGGGAGATAGGGCGGTAGCTTTCAGGTTTAAGGGGGTCAAGGGTCGCCTTCTTCAGAATTGGCGTGACTACTGCCTGCTTCCATCTGACAGGAACCACTCCAGTAGAGAGGGACAGGTTGATCAAGGACAGCACCAGGGTACGGCAAACCGGCGCCAGGGTCTTGAGTTGGGCCGGTTTCAGTGGGTCTGCCGGAGATCCAGACTTGATTTTGGCGCTGAGAGAGTCAAACACCTCCAGAGATAAGGGGGGTAAGATAGTCAAGGTGAAAAAGCTTTACTAGCGATCATGTATGATCTGATTGAAAAAGATGTGGTTGAAGAGACAAGAGGCAACGTTTGCAATAGTCCTGTTCTGCCTGTTTTGAAACGAACTGATCCTTCCCAGCCACCTGTTTACAGATTCGTGATCGATCTTAGAGAGGTCAATAAAATAGTTGTGCCACAATTTCCAGTTGTTCCTGATATCACTGCCCTATTGACTATGATTCCAGCTTCTGCGACCTGGTTTTCGGTGATTAAATTGAAGAATGCTTTCTTCAGCATCCCGATTGCTGAGGAGAGTAGGGATATTTTTGGCTTCAGTTTAGGAGGTCGAAGCTTCCGCTTTAAACGCGCTCCCCAGGGCTACTGTGAAAGTCTATCAATATATAGTCAGGCTTTAAAAACACAGCTTGATACGATTGTTTTACCTGATGGCGCTACCCTCATACAGTATGTAGATGATTTGCTTGTTGCTGCAGATACTGAGGAAATCTGTAAAGAAGCCACGTTGTCTTTATTGCGTCATTTGTGTGATTTGCATCATAAAGTGTCTCACTCAAAATTGCAATATTATCGACAAGAAGTGACCTACTTCGGTCATCTCTTATCGAAGGAGGGAAGGAAACTGACCCCAGAAAGAATTCAGGCAATAGCGAAATTGAGTGTGCCAAGAACACAGAGAGAAGTGCGTGCTTTCTTGGGCATTACATCATATTGCAGGCACTGGATACCAAATTTTTGCTGGCCAAACCTTTGGTGGCATTAACTTGTAAAGATACACCGAATCCCGTCCCATGGTCTGAAGAGTGTCAGAAAAGTTTTTCTGAATTGCGCAGTGCATTATGTTCGGCTCCTGTGTTGGGTACCCCCAACTACAGTAAGCCCTTTACATTTTATGTCCATGAGAAAGAAGGTTGTGCATTATCAGTGTTGACACAGTTGTTTGGAGACAAGCAGCATCCATGCGCGTATTTTTCGTCGACTTTGGACCCGGTAGCTAAAGCATTGCCGAGTTGTTTAAGAGCAGCAGCAGCTGTTTCTATTCGACAGTCTGCTGGGTTAGTGATGAATAACACGTTGATTGTGGTGGTTCCACATGCAGTGGACACATTGTTAAACAGAACCAAGACACAGCACTTAACTAGTGCTCGATTGTCAGGTTACGAGTTAACATTGTTAGCGAGCCATGTGCATATAAAAAGATGCAACACACTTAACCCAGCTACGTTGTTGCCAATTGTAACAGAGTTAGATACTTCTGAACAGCATGATTGTTTTCTTAGAACAGAAGAAGAAACAAAAGGGAGAATAGACCTCCAGGATACACCTCTTGCTGAATGTGATGGTACCTTATGGGTGGATGGTTCATGCTTCAAGCTTCCGAATGGTGATACGACTGCAGCATATGCTGTCACGACTTTGCATACAATTGTTGAAGCTGCACGTATCCCAAATAATTCAGCTCAAGCAGCAGAATTGATTGCACTTACGAGAGCATGTGTGTTGTCGAAAGGAATGAAAGTAACCATCTATACCGACAGCCAGTATGCATTTGGTGTGGCTCACAGTTTTTGACGATTGTGGAAAGAACGTGGGTTCCGGACTTCGCATGGAGCTAAGATTCAGCATGGTCAGTTTGTGAATGAGCTTCTTGAGTCACTGACTTTGCCGTTGCAAGTTGCGATTGTGAAATGTAGCGCACACAAGAAGGTGACTGATGATGTTGGTCGTGGAAATGCATTTGCTGACGAAATCGCAAAAGAAACAGCAAGGAATGTGATGAGTCGAATGTATGTGGCGGGCCCTGCAAGATGGATTGGTGACGTTGGAATGTGTGAAGACACGATAGAGTGTGAGAAATCGATCCAAGCTGAAGATACAGAGAAAGAGTTGAGTGTGTGGAGAGAAAGTACGGGTAAAATGGATGCCAATGGTTGCTGGATTGAATTGTCAGAGCATCAGAGATGGTTGTTACCCGATGCGTACGTGCTTGCAGTGGTTACAATGGCCCATGTAAAATGGCTCACATCAGTGTGAAAGGGATTTGCAAGTTGTTGGCCCCAGTATGGCAAAATGCTGGAATTCCTAAGTGTGCAGAAAATGTGGTCAAGAATTGCATGGTGTGTCTGAAATACAATCCTGGTAGGGGAACCCCAACTCCAGCTGGTCATTTTGCACCTCCTACGTATCCGTTCGAGGTTTTGCAGCTAGATTTCATCCACATGGAAAGGTGCAACAACCTGAAATACGTACTCGTTGTTGTTTGTGCCTTTTCAAGATGGGTAGAAGCGTACCCCCTAAAAGACAATACTGCCCTATCCACAGCTAAAGCCCTTGTTAAAGAGTTCTTCCCTAGGTTTGGAATGCCGAGAATGGTCTGGAGTGACAATGGGAGTGAATTTGTGGGTCGAGTGATGAAGAAAGTATGCGAAGGGCTAGGCATTCATCAGAAATTTCACGCTGCAAATCACCCCCAATCGGATTAGTAGAATGTTACAATGGCACGCTAAAGTTAAAACTGGCCAAAATTCAAGCGAGCTCTGGTCTTAAATGGCCTGACGCCCTACCCTTAGCACTCCTATCAACAAGAATGACTGTGCATTCGCGAGTGGGACTTAGTTCATATGAGATAGTTTTCGGCCGCCCGGCCAACATATGGGGAGTGCAAAGGCCCACAAAATTTAGTGAAATCGAACACCCAGTTCTGCTTGACTATTTGTACGAATTGACGGCTAAATTGCGTGTTTTACACCAACAGGTTCACGATACTCTGCCTCAAGCCTCTGAAGCTCCAGGTCATCACATCGAACCTGGCTCCTGGGTGCTGGTGAAGAATTTCCAGCGAACAAAGAACGACCAGCCCAGGTGGACCGGCCCTCACCTCGTCCTTCTGTCAACGAGATCAGCTGTTCGTGTAGAAGGGTAGAAGCACTGGATCCATGGCGTACACTGCAAGAGGGTGCCTTTACCTCTGTTGTACGACCGGTGGGTCCAGGAGGGTGTCGCCGATTCAGAGACTGAAACTGTGCCTCGTTTTTCACCTTTCAGTGATGCACGTATAAAAGGAACACTTACTGAAAAAGAGAGTGACAATATTTTGCAACCAGCTGTATCACCGTCAGTTTGATTATACACTACAGAACCTGAACTCTTGTTCCAAGACCAGACAATACCGGGAAAACAAAGATACAATCTGAGGCCGAGAACTATGAACTAATAAAATTGTCTTTCTAAGAACTATTTTTGAAAGTGCAGCTCTCCCATCTGAGAAACTTTTTTATTTTTGTTTTTCGAACCACCATCCGGGTTCCGCTGTAGGGTCGCGGTTGCCCAAAGTCTTTGGGGTGCAGCTGAAGACGTTAGGTCGACCGTTCTGGTCGGTCTAAGGGAGTTGCCCTGGACTGACAGAAGCATTTCTTAGCATAGAACACCCAACCATCGCGAGCAGCATATTAGAGAGGATGGAGTTTTTCGAGATGGAGAGACCTGCCAAGGAAACGAACTTTAAAAGCAGAATATGTAAAATGATGACCAAGAAAAGCTTTTTGATATTGTGCATTTTCATGTTATTCAGTGTAATGATATTTTTAATAGGATATGTTTTATTCTCTTTTCAAGTGACATTTGCACCCACTACATCGCCTATACCTCCTCCTTCTACTGTTTCCCCACAATCTTTTCAACCTCTTCCTGAACACGAATCCGCTAGGAGATTAGAGTTTATTAATAACTCCTTTGTTCAGCTTTTGCACCAACAACAACTAGTAATGAACACGACTAACTGTTGGGTGTGTGGTCTTATGCCTCACACAACGGATAAAGGTATTCCCTATCTGGTCCTGCCTTTCAGCCACAATGGTTCTGTGTGGGCATACAGAACAATGTTCATCTATGCACATGAAGTCTACCCCCTACGTTCTGTGGAAGACAATCCTAAGAATAGTGCTCTAGTTAAGGGTATAGTAGACATGATTAAGGAAGATATTTCCTACGAGACTAACCCTAGAGATGAGACACTAGTATACATAGGATAGTACGTGACCGGATATGGAGCTACTCTGAGTGAGAAACAGCAAGCTAAGAGATCTTCCCCGATTTGGATTGTACCCCATCAGGGTCACCTGTGTCTGCAAGGTACTGGCAAGAATCCCAGAGCTCAGTTAGGGAAGAGTATCTGTTCTGAAACATATGTTCTTGCATCTCAGACTTCCCCTCTGTTTTTAGCAGCTAAGGGTACCTATTTCATCTGCCATGATAGAGCCTATACATGGTTGCACCCTGACTTTTCGGGCACATGTTTTGTTTCGTTCCTGTTGCCTCCCACCTACACAGCTGCGGCAGATTACCATAAGACAAGGATAGTTAGAGGTGTCTTTAGTAAAGAAGACACTGCAGGACAAGAATTTAGGGACTTCGTAAAGGGTTTTCTGCCGTTCTGGGGACCCATGGTTAACAGCAGGAACATAAGGCAATTGACAAGGGTGATTGAATCCACCATGGTTGAAACTGCCGGTGCCCTTAGTAACTTGACTGCTGAGCTCCAGTCGGATTGTCTCATGACCCTTCAGAACAGGGTCGCATTAGATGTCATACTTGCAGACCGAGGTGGGGTATGTAAATTGATCCAATCGAGTTGCTGTGTTTTTATTCCAGATAACGCTCCAACAGTGTACCAGGCCATCTCCAAACTACATAAGATTTCCGAATCTATTCATGTGGATAAAGGGGATTGGTCATTAATGGGATGGTTCTGGGAACTGATATCCGCCTGGGGATGGAAAATTCTGATGGTCATTGGGATGGTCTTAGCCATTCTTTTCCTGTCTTTCTGTGCGTGCAGTGTGCTCCTGCAATATGTGGTCTCTGTGCTACATCATGTGTAAGGAAACCTGTATCAAGGGACGAGCTAAGTACTAGGATGATGTTACAGCAACATCTCAATGACTTTAGGAATATAGACCTGGACTCAGATTAGCATGAGGATAGGTTAAATTGCCTATGTAAGGGCAAAAGGAGGGTTTGTGGTTCTGAAAATTCTGGACTCTTGCCGCAGTATGACGATTTTGGTACCAAAAGACCGAGAATGGCCAGTGCACTATGTACAAGCATTTTCGTCATATTCCAGTAACGATTTCACCTCGAAATCGTCATTTTCGTCCTAAACCCTTGGCTTCCATTTTGTGTACGGCAGCCATTTTGTGAGTTGCCCTCACATAGGCTATAATACAGCCAAATTCGATTCCAGAGGACACATACACCTTAATTGACTTCTCTTTGACCTGGGCAAGCTGAAACCATTGCCCCAGGCCGAGCCTGCCCGGCCAGTTCCTTTCCCAGTGGCGTTTTTATTAGGGGTACACCGATATCTGATGAAAATGTTGGGCCTTGCCGGGTAATTTGTTGTGGGCTGGACGAATTGAAATATGGGCTTGTCATCATGACTCTGCTTTTTCTTTGTAGTGAAAATATGTGGATGGTCTAATGAAATGTAAAGAATGTTTGCCTAAAGCTTAATATTTTGTATAAAAAGAGTAGCCTGGCTTTGTAAGATTGAGCAGTCTCCTGAGAATATACACACCGTGCTGTTGTACTTCTAGGACGCCTGTTACTTGGTTGCAGCCAATAAATTCGATCTTTGACTTCACCTAGAAGACTCTGAGTTTCTGTGGTCTGAATCAGGAAAGTACTCGAGGTCTTAGGGTGTACCCTGACACCACTGGGTTACCGGTTCGGTACCGGTTCTGAAAAACCCAGTACCTCAGCTTCTTGTCCTTGAAAAGCCATCGCTTTGATAATGAGTTACCAAATCAAGTCAGTCTGTTCTCTCGCTCTGCCTACTCCTAAGACCTTAGTTGAGGAAGCATACCTCTCCTTCACAAAGAGGCCAGCCCTCCATACCTCGCCTTCACAAAGAGGCCAGCCCTCCATGCCTCGCCTTCACAAAGAGGCCAGACCTCCACGCCTCGCCTTCACAAAGAGGCCAGACCTCCACGCCTCGCCTTCACAAAGAGGCCAGCCCTCCATACCTCGCCTTCACATAGAGGCCAGCCCTCCACGCCTCGCCTTCACATAGAGGCCAGCCCTCCATACCTCGCCTTCACATAGAGGCCAGCCCTCCATACCTCGCCTTCACATAGAGGCCAGCCCTCCACGCCTCGCCTTCACATAGAGGCCAGCCCTCCACACCTCGCCTTTACAGAGAGGCCTGCCCTCCATGCCTCGCCGTCACAAAGAGGCCAGCCCTGCATGCCTCGCCTTCACAAAGAGGCCAGCCCTGCATGCCTCGCCGTCACAAAGAGGCCAGCCCTGCATGCCTCGCCTTCACAAAGAGGCCAGCCCTCCATGCCTCGCCTTCACAAAGAGGCCAGCCCTCCATGCCTCACTTTCACAAAGAGGCCAGCCCTCCATGCCTCGCCGTCACAAAGAGGCCAGCCCTCCATGCCTCACTTTCACACAGAGGCCAGTCCTCCATGCCTCGCCTTCACAAAGAGGCCAGCCCTGCATGCCTCGCCTTCACTGAGAGGCCAGCCCTGCATGCTTCGCCTTCACAAAGAGGCCAGCCCGGCATGCCTCGCCGTCACAAAGAGGCCAGCCCTCCATGCCTCGCCGTCACAAAGAGGCCAGCCCTCCATACCTCGCCGTCACAAAGAGGCCAGCCCTCCATGCCTCGCCGTCACAAAGAGGCCAGCCCTCCATACCTCGCCTTTACAGAGAGGCCAGCATTCCATGCCTCACTTTCACAAAGAGGCTAGCCCTCCACATATCTCGCCTTCACAAAGAGGCCAGCCCTCCACACCTCACCTTTACAGAGAGGCCAGCCCTCCATACCTCGCCGTCACAAAGAGGCCAGCCCTCCATGCCTCGCCGTCACAAAGAGGCCAGCCCTCCATACCTCGCCGTCACAAAGAGGCCAGCCCTCAATGCCTCGCCGTCACAAAGAGGCCAAACCTCCATACCTCGCCTTCACAAAGAGGCCAGTCCTCCATGCCTCGCCTTCACAAAGAGGCCAGACCTCCATGCCTCGCCTTCACAAAGAGGCCAGCCCTCCACGCCTCGCCTTCACAAAGAGGCCAGCCCTCCATGCCTCGCCTTCACAAAGAGGCCAGCCCTCCATGCCTCGCCTTCACAAAGAGGCCAGCCCTCCATGCCTCGCCATCACAAAGAGGCCAGCCCTCCACGCCTCGCCTTCACAAAGAGGCCAGCCCTCCACGCCTCGCCTTCACAAAGAGGCCAGCCCTCTATGCCTCACCTTCACAAAGAGGCCAGCCCTCCATACCTCGGCTTCTCAAAGAGGCCAGCCCTCCATGCCTCGCCTTTACAGAGAGGCCAGCCCTCCATGCCTCACATTCACAAAGAGGCCAGCCCTCCATACCTCGCCTTTACAGAGAGGCCAGCCCTCCATACCTCGCCTTTACAGAGAGGCCAGCCCTCCATGCCTTGCCGTCACAAAGAGGCCAGCCCTCCACGCCTCGCCTTCACAAAGAGGCCAGCCCTCCATACCTCGCCTTCACAAAGAGGCCGGCCCTCCATGCCTCGCCTTCACAAAGAGGCCGGCCCTCCATGCCTCGCCTTTACCGAGAGGCCAGCCCTCCACGCCTCGCCTTCACAAAGAGGCCAGCCCTCCATACTTCACCTTCACAAAGAGGCCAGCCCTCCATACCTCGCCGTCACAAAGAGGCCAGCCCTCCATACCTTGGCTTCTCAAAGAGGCCAGCCCTCCATGCCTCGCCTTCACAAAGAGGCCAGCCCTCCACACCTCACCTTTACAGAGAGGCCAGCCCTCCATACCTCACCTTCACAAAGAGGCCGGCCCTCCATGCCTCGCCTTCACAAAGAGGCCGGCCCTCCATGCCTCGCCTTTACAGAGAGGCCAGCCCTCCATGCCTCGCCGTCACAAAGAGGCCAGCCCTCCACGCCTCGCCTTCACAAAGAGGCCAGCCCTCCATACCTCACCTTCACAAAGAGGCCAGCCCTCCATACCTCGCCGTCACAAAGAGGCCAGCCCTCCATACCTTGGCTTCTCAAAGAGGCCAGCCCTCCATGCCTCGCCTTCACAAAGATGCCAGCCCTCCACACCTCACCTTTACAGAGAGGCCAGCCCTCCATACCTCACCTTCACAAAGAGGCCAGCCCTCCATACCTCACCTTCACAAAGAGGCCAGCCCTCCATACCTCGCCTTTACAGAGAGGCCAGCCCTCCATGCCTCGCCGTCACAAAGAGGCCAGCCCTCCACGCCTCGCCTTCACAAAGAGGCCAGCCCTCCATGCCTCGCCGTCACAAAGAGGCCAGCCCTCCATACCTCGCCGTCACAAAGAGGCCAGCCCTCCATACCTCGGCTTCTCAAAGAGGCCAGCCCTCCATGCCTCGCCTTCACAAAGAGGCCAGCCCTCCACGCCTCGCCTTTACAGAGAGGCCAGCCCTCCATGCCTCGCCGTCACAAAGAGGCCAGCCCTCCACGCCTCGTCTTCACATAGAGGCCAGCCCTCCATACCTCGCCTTCACATAGAGGCCAGCCCTCCACGCCTCGCCTTCACATAGAGGCCAGCCCTCCATACCTCGCCTTTACAGAGAGGCCAGCCCTTCATGCCTCGCCGACACAAAGAGGCCAGCCCTGCATGCCTCGCCTTCCCAAAGAGGCCAGCCCTGCATGCCTCGCCGTCACAAAGAGGCCAGCCCTGCATGCCTCGCCTTCACAAAGAGGCCAGCCCTCCATACCTCGCCTTCACATAGAGGCCAGCCCTCCATACCTCGCCTTTACAGAGAGGCCTGCCCTCCATGCCTCGCCGTCACAAAGAGGCCAGCCCTCCATGCCTCGCCGTCACAAAGAGGCCAGCCCTCCATACCTTGGCTTCTCAAAGAGGCCAGCCCTCCATGCCTCGCCTTCACAAAGAGGTCAGCCCTCCACACCTCACCTTTACAGAGAGGCCAGCCCTCCATACCTCACCTTCACAAAGAGGCCAGCCCTCCATACCTCACCTTCACAAAGAGGCCAGCCCTCCATACCTCGCCTTTACAGAGAGGCCAGCCCTCCATGCCTCGCCGTCACAAAGAGGCCAGCCCTCCACGCCTCGCCTTCACAAAGAGGCCAGCCCTCCATGCCTCGCCTTCACAAAGAGGCCAGCCCTCCACACCTCACCTTTACAGAGAGGCCAGCCCTCCATGCCTCGCCGTCACAAAGAGGCCAGCCCTCCACGCCTCGTCTTCACATAGAGGCCAGCCCTCCATACCTCGCCTTCACATAGAGGCCAGCCCTCCACACCTCGCCTTCACATAGAGGCCAGCCCTCCATACCACGCCTTTACAGAGAGGCCAGCCCTCCATGCCTCGCCGTCACAAAGAGGCCAGCCCTGCATGCCTCGCCTTCACAAAGAGGCCAGCCCTGCATGCCTCGCCTTCACAAAGAGGCCAGCCCTCCATGCCTCGCCTTCACAAAGAGGCCAGCCCTCCATGCCTCACTTTCACAAAGAGGCCAGCCCTCCATGCCTCGCCGTCACAAAGAGGCCAGCCCTCCATGCCTCACTTTCACACAGAGGCCAGCCCTCCATGCCTCGCCTTCACAAAGAGGCCAGCCCTGCATGCCTCGCCTTCACAAAGAGGCCAGCCCTCCATGCCTCGCCTTCACAAAGAGGCCAGCCCTGCATGCCTCGCCTTCACAAAGAGGCCAGCCCTCCATGCCTCACTTTAACAAAGAGGCCAGCCCTCCATGCCTCGCCTTCACATAGAGGCCAGCCCTCCATGCCTCGCCGTCACAAAGAGGCCAGCCCTGCATGCCTCGCCTTCACAAAGAGGCCAGCCCTGCATGCCTCGCCGTCACAAAGAGGCCAGCCCTGCATGCCTCGCCTTCACAAAGAGGCCAGCCCTCCATGCCTCACTTTCACAAAGAGGCCAGCCCTCCATGCCTCGCCTTCACATAGAGGCCAGACCTCCATGCCTCGCCGTCACAAAGAGGCCAGCCCTGCATGCCTCGCCTTCACAAAGAGGCCAGCCCTGCATGCCTCGCCTTCACAAAGAGGCCAGCCCTCCATGCTTCGCCGTCACAAAGAGGCCAGCCCTCCATACCTCGCCTTTACAGAGAGGCCAGCCCTCCATGCCTCGCCTTCACAAAGAGGCCAGCCCTCCATACCTCGCCGTCACAAAGAGGCCAGCCCTCCATGCCTCGCCGTCACAAAGAGGCCAGCCCTCCATACCTCGCCGTCACAAAGAGGCCAGCCCTCCATGCCTCGCCGTCACAAAGAGGCCAGCCCTCCATACCTCGCCTTTACAGAGAGGCCAGCATTCCATGCCTCACTTTCACAAAGAGGCTAGCCCTCCACGCCTCGCCTTCACAAAGAGGCCAGCCCTCCATACCTCGCCTTTACAGAGAGGCCAGCCCTCCATGCCTCGCCTTCACATAGAGGCCAGCCCTCCATACCTCGCCTTCACATAGAGGCCAGCATTCCATACCTCACCTTCACAAAGAGGCCAGCCCTCCATACCTCGCCTTCACATAGAGGCCAGCCCTCCATACCTCGCCTTTACAGAGAGGCCAGCCCTCCATGCCTCGCCTTCACATAGAGGCCAGCCCTCCATACCTCGCCTTCACATAGAGGCCAGCCCTCCATACCTCGCCTTTACAGAGAGGCCAGCCCTCCACGCCTCGCCTTCACATAGAGGCCGGCCCTCCATGCCTCGCCTTTACAGAGAGGCCAGCCCTCCATGCCTCGCCTTCACATAGAGGCCGGCCCTCCATGCCTCGCCTTTACAGAGAGGCCAGCCCTCCATACCTCGCCTTTACAGAGAGGCCAGCCCTCCACGCCTCGCCTTCACAAAGAGGCCAGCCCTCCATGCCTCGCCTTTACAGAGAGGCCAGCCCTCCACGCCTCGCCTTCACAAGGAGGCCAGCCCTCCAGGCCTCGCCTTCACATAGAGGCCAGCCCTCCACACCTCACCTTTACAGAGAGGCCAGCCCTCCATACCTCACCTTCACAAAGAGGCCAGCATTCCATGCCTCGCCTTCACAAAGAGGCCAGCATTCCATACCTCGCCTTCACAAAGAGGCCAGCCCTCCATACCTCGCCTTCACAAAGAGGCCAGCATTCCATACCTCGCCTTCACAAAGAGGCCAGCCCTCCATACCTCACCTTCACAAAGAGGCCAGCCCTCCATGCCTCGCCTTCACAAAGAGGCCAGACCTCCATACCTCGCCTTCACAAAGAGGCCAGCCCTCCATACCTCACCTTCTCAAATAGGCCAGCCCTCCATGCCTCGCCTTCACAAAGAGGCCAGCATTCCATACCTCGCCTTCACAAAGAGGCCAGCCCTCCATACCTCGCCTTCACAAAGAGGCCAGCATTCCATACCTCGCCTTCACAAAGAGGCCAGCCCTCCATGCCTCGCCTTCACAAAGAGGCCAGACCTCCATACCTCGCCTTCACAAAGAGGCCAGCCCTCCATACCTCACCTTCTCAAAGAAGCCAGCCCTCCATGCCTCGCCTTCACAAAGAGGCCAGCCCTCCATACCTCGCCTTCACAAAGAGGACAGCCCTCCATACCTCACCTTCTCAAAGAGGCCAGCCCTCCATACCTCGCCTTCACAAAGAGGCCAGCCCTCCATACCTCACCTTCTCAAAGAGGCCAGCCCTCCATACCTCGCCTTCACAAAGAGGCCAGCATTCCATACCTCACCTTCTCAAAGAGGCCAGCTCTCCATACCTCGCCTTCACAAAGAGGCCAGCATTCCATACCTCGCCTTTACAGAGAGGCCAGCATTCCATACCTCGCCTTCACAAAGAGGCCAGCCCTCCATACCTCGCCTTCAAAAAGAGGCCAGCATTCCATACCTCGCCTTTACAGAGAGGCCAGCATTCCATACCTCGCCTTCACAAAGAGGCCAGCCCTGCATGCCTCGCCTTCACAAAGAGGCCAGCCCTCCATACCTCGCCTTTACAGAGAGGCCAGCCCTCCATGCCTCACCTTCACAAAGAGGCCAGCCCTCCATGCCTCACCTTCACAAAGAGGCCAGCCCTCCACACCTCGGCTTCACAAAGAGGCCAGCCCTCCATACCTCGCCTTTACAGAGAGGCCAGCATTCCATACCTCGCCTTCACAAAGAGGCCAGCCCTCCATGCCTCGCCTTCACAAAGAGGCCAGCCCTCCATGCCTCACCTTCACAAAGAGGCCAGCCCTCCACACCTCGGCTTCACAAAGAGGCCAGCCCTCCATACCTCGCCTTTACAGAGAGGCCAGCATTCCATACCTCGCCTTCACAAAGAGGCCAGCCCTCCATGCCTCACCTTCACAAAGAGGCCAGCCCTCCATACCTCACCTTCACAAAGAGGCCAGCCCTCCATACCTCGCCTTCACAAAGAGGCCAGCCCTCCATGCCTCGCCTTCACAAAGAGGTCAGAGGGCTGTCAATGTAAATCCATATTTATTCATTTATTTATTTATTTATGCGTTTTTATATAGCGCAGACTTTACCCGAAAGTGTCTGAGCGCTTCACAATAGGAACAGTAATGATACAGGAGGAGAAAATTACAAGTGAACAAATTACAAAATTGTAGATGGGAAGTGTACGAATATTAAAGAGAAGCACAGTGTACAGTAAAATAATAACTTGCACGATTGGAAAAAAATACAAGAAAAAATACAAAACCAAAGAAGAGAAAGAAAGGAGTGCTTTCCCTAGCCCCCAGCTCGGAGGGGGCCTTTGAAGCGCCCGTCCTAGGCCGGGTGGGGCCGCGCACGCACCCCTGGGGGCCAGTGATGGATGGCTTTACCTGCGCCTGGTACCTGGCTCTGCGTGCCGAGGCTGACAGGTTCCTGAAGCTCCCACCACCAGGCGGGGCGCTCTCTTCATCCACAGGCATCAACCTTCACATACTTAACCTCGGGACCCCGGGCTCCTCCATCACAGCAGCCAGGGCCAGGACAGCAGGAATTCCATCTGTCATCAGAGGCTGGATCAGGAGTGCAGCCCAGGCGCTCGCATGCACAGCCCCGTGCGGCCACTGGCAGGCGGCTGTGCTGCTCTGGTGCTGTGTTTGGAGCAGCCTCTGCCAGGCGGCTGTGCTGCTCTGGTGCTCCTGCTATGTTGTGTTTGCAGCAGCCTCGGGCAGATGGCTGTGTTTGCTGCAGCCTCTGGCAGGTGGCCGTGCTGCTTTGGAGCTGCTGCTGTGCTGTGTTGTGTTTGTAGCAGCGTCTGCCAGGCGGCAGTGCTGCTCTTGTGCTGTGTATGCAGCAGCCTCTGGCAGGCGGCTGTGCTGCTGTGTTGTGTTTGCAGCGGCCTCTGGCAGGCGGCTGTGCCTCTGTGTTGTGTTTGCAGCGGCCTCTCTCAGGCGGCTGTGCCTCTGTGTTGTGTTTGCAGCGGCCTCTCTCAGGCGGCTGTGCCTCTGTGTTGTGTTTGCAGCGGCCTCAGGCAGGCGGCTGTGCCTCTGTGTTGTGTTTGCAGCGGCCTCAGGCAGGCGGCTGTGCTGCTGTGTTGTGTTTGCAGCGGCCTCTCGCAGGCGGCTGTGCCTCTGTGTTGCGTTTGCAGCGGCCTCTCTCAGGTGGCTGTGCCTCTGTGTTGTGTTTGCAGCGGCCTCAGGCAGGCGGCTGTGCTGCTGTGTTGTGTTTGCAGCGGCCTCAGGCAGGCGGCTGTGCTGCTGTGTTGTGTTTGCAGCGGCCTCTGGCAGGCGGCTGTGCCTCTGTGTTGTGTTTGCAGCGGCCTCTGGCAGGCGGCCGTGCTGCTGTGTTGTGTTTGCAGCGGCCTCTCGCAGGCGGCCGTGCTGTTGTGTTGTGTTTGCAGCGGCCTCTCGCAGGCGGCTGTGCCTCTGTGTTGTGTTTGCAGCGGCCTCTGGCAGGCGGCTGTGCCTCTGTGTTGTGTTTGCAGCGGCCTCTAGCAGGCGGCTGTGCTGCTGTGTTGTGTTTGCAGCGGCCTCTGGCAGGCGGCTGTGCCTCTGTGTTGTGTTTGCAGCGGCCTCTAGCAGGCGGCTGTGCTGCTGTGTTGTGTTTGCAGCGGCCTCTGGCAGGCGGCTGTGCCTCTGTGTTGTGTTTGCAGCGGCCTCTAGCAGGCGGCTGTGCTGCTGTGTTGTGTTTGCAGCGGCCTCTGGCAGGCGGCTGTGCCTCTGTGTTGTGTTTGCAGCGGCCTCTCGCAGGCGGCTGTGCCTCTGTGTTGTGTTTGTAGCGGCCTCTCGCAGGCGGCCGTGCTGTTGTGTTGTGTTTGCAGCGGCCTCTGGCAGGCGGCCGTGCTGCTGTGTTGTGTTTGCAGCGGCCTCTCGCAGGCGGCCGTGCTGTTGTGTTGTGTTTGCAGCGGCCTCTGGCAGGCAGCCGTGCTGCTGTGTTGTGTTTGCAGCGGCTTCTGGCAGGCGGCTGTGCCTCTGTGTTGTGTTTGCAGCGGCCTCTCGCAGGCGGCTGTGCTGCTGTGTTGTGTTTGCAGCGGCCTCTGGCAGGCGGCTGTGCTGCTGTGTTGTGTTTGCAGCGGCCTCTGGCAGGCGGCTGTGCTGCTGTGTTGTGTTTGCAGCGGCCTCTGGCAGGCGGCTGTGCCGCTGTGTTGTGTTTGCAGCGGCCTCTGGCAGGCGGCTGTGCTGCTGTGTTGTGTTTGCAGCGGCCTCTGGCAGGCGGCTGTGCTGCTGTGTTGTGTTTGCGGCGGCCTCTGGCAGGCGGCTGTGCTGCTGTGTTGTGTTTGCAGCGGCCTCTCGCAGGCGGCTGTGCCTCTGTGTTGTGTTTGCAGCGGCCTCTCGCAGGCGGCTGTGCCTCTGTGTTGTGTTTGCAGCGGCCTCTGGCAGGCGGCTGTGCTGCTGTGTTGTGTTTGCAGCGGCCTCTGGCAGGCGGCTGTGCCTCTGTGTTGTGTTTGCAGCGGCCTCTCGCAGGGGGTTGTGCTGCTGTGTTGTGTTTGCAGCGGCCTCTCGCAGGCGGCCGTGCTGTTGTGTTGTGTTTGCAGCGGCCTCTGGCAGGCGGCTGTGCTGCTGTGTTGTGTTTGCAGCGGCCTCTCGCAGGCGGCCGTGCTGTTGTGTTGTGTTTGCAGCGGCCTCTCGCAGGCGGCTGTGCCTCTGTGTTGTGTTTGCAGCGGCCTCTGGCAGGCGGCTGTGCTGCTGTGTTGTGTTTGCAGCG
This sequence comes from Lissotriton helveticus, assembly GCF_964261635.1. NCBI lineage: Eukaryota > Metazoa > Chordata > Amphibia > Caudata > Salamandridae > Lissotriton > Lissotriton helveticus. The sequence continues at coordinate 449,619,650 of NC_136062.1, forward strand.
GCCTCTGGCAGGCGGCTGTGCTGCTGTGTTGTGTTTGCGGCGGCCTCTGGCAGGCGGCTGTGCTGCTGTGTTGTGTTTGCAGCGGCCTCTCGCAGGCGGCTGTGCCTCTGTGTTGTGTTTGCAGCGGCCTCTCGCAGGCGGCTGTGCCTCTGTGTTGTGTTTGCAGCGGCCTCTGGCAGGCGGCTGTGCTGCTGTGTTGTGTTTGCAGCGGCCTCTGGCAGGCGGCTGTGCCTCTGTGTTGTGTTTGCAGCGGCCTCTCGCAGGGGGTTGTGCTGCTGTGTTGTGTTTGCAGCGGCCTCTCGCAGGCGGCTGTGCCTCTGTGTTGTGTTTGCAGCGGCCTCTCGCAGGCGGCTGTGCCTCTGTGTTGTGTTTGCAGCAGCCTCTGGCAGGCGGCTGTGCCTCTGTGTTGTGTTTGCAGCGGCCTCTGGCAGGCGGCTGTGCTGCTGTGTTGTGTTTGCAGCGGCCTCTGGCAGGCGGCCGTGCTGCTGTGTTGTGTTTGCAGCGGCCTCTCGCAGGCGGCTGTGCTGCTGTGTTGTGTTTGCAGCGGCCTCTGGCAGGCGGCTGTGCCTCTGTGTTGTGTTTGCAGCGGCCTCTCGCAGGCGGCTGTGCTGCTGTGTTGTGTTTGCAGCGGCCTCTCGCAGGCGGCTGTGCGGCTCTTGTGTTTGCAGCAGGAACGCTATGTAGTGCACTGCTTCCTCTAGGCACGCAGCAGAGATTACTCAAAATGGATCCAGAAAACCAAGAAGATTATAGTTGTAAAAATATAGCACCTTGCAGCCCCTTACTAGGCCCAAAGAGCTTTATTAATTTTTTTTATAAGCAGGGCTTTTTTCTGCACCCCCTCAGCCCAGCGCCCGGCTCTGTTTGCAAACGACCATAGATTATCTATTGGTCTGTGGTCCACACGAAGCAGCAGATGCGGTCCGAGTTACGTTTCAGACAGACCTCGCCCCGGGGCTGTAGGGAGAGCACAGCAAGTTTATGTACCTACAGAGTCTGCACACCCCAAGGCTCCAGTACAGAGGGGCAGATCGCACGCGTCCTCTGTGGATGACCAGCAGGGCCGGACTGGGAACCACAACCGGCCCTGGCAAAGTGCTTGCCGCCCCCCTCCTTCCCACTGTGAGGAGGGGGAAGGGGGGGATGGGTGGGGGGAGAGGGGGTTGTTGGAGGTGCCGCCAAGCTCTTTTGGGGCCGGTTTTCGGCCGATTTTGGTACAGGGCTGATTTTGCTGCCAAAAAAGGCCCTGTAATAAGCAGTCCCCAGGGGCCCAAAACTGGCCCCCACCTGTGCGGCCAGTTTTGTGACCAGTCCGGGCTTGATGACCAGAGGCAAAGGAGAAACTGACTGGTCACAACTTTTATGCAGCTTTTCTCAAATATAACCTCATTTAATCCTACCTTGCGCAGGAACACGTATGTAACCGAGGTGGGCGAGACACATAAGCTCAGCTCGAGGTCCTCTTGATCACAATCTCTCCTCCTCTGCTGACAGTTATACCTCTGCAACCCAACAATATCTTATCTCCACTAACGCCTGTATTAATCCCACCAGCCATGTGTGAGTTCACCCCTCCTTCTAATGATTGCAAGCAACCGCTAATACTTTAATCCACCATGAAAAACTGAAATGACTGCATGGAATGGTTTGCTTTCAGTGCACAAGAATAATCCCAACCAATAACAAACAGTAATCAATAACACTGAACTAACCATCAACCTTGGGACCCGGAGAAGCGTGCTGCTCGGCATAACGCGCTTCGATGCCTCGTCAGGGGTAGTAGTACTATATAACTGCCATTACAATTACAATATGTGGAGGTGAAACGCTTCTGCGTGTAAAGGAAACACAAGTTTTGGAATTTTGATGCTACCTTATATGACATAACATGACGTCTGCGGCAGGGTTTACATGCCCCATGTTGTGAAGGCTCGGCTCGCGCACGGCGCGGAAAGGCAGAGATAACCCTTAGCTCGACAGTCTGTGTTAATTTCTTGGCTTGCCCACCTCTAATATGTAAGGAAGCTACTCTCCTTACATCACACAATTTGGTCTAGCATGGTGCTAGGATTGGCTCAGATTCTTGAGAATCTGAGCCAATCCCAAATTGCCCAGATATTAATTATGCATCAATATTACTAAGGGAGTAAGGTTTCCCCTGCAGATTAGTGACCCCTGACATTATTTCGGTTATTACACAAGCCCAGGCCTCGGTTTCTTTAAAAAACACAATCAGATCCTTAGGGAAATCTACCAGAGCATAGAATATTCTACTGAACATCCTACCAAACCTGCGAGTGTGGGTCCACCACCTCTCCTGCTTCGCTAGGAAGGCCAAACTATAAAACAGGAAACTTGCGTTTGTGCCCTGAATCTCAAAAACGTCATGCGTGAGGACTGCAGCAAATTCCATATTAATATTTTCCACACTGTATGGTCATCATATACTAACGCACAGTTATTTTTCTTTAAAATTAATTTCAAAAGTTACAACCCTCTAATATTATAATTAGAACTTCTGCATCATGAAAAACTCCAGTTTATTTTTTTCTGATACTTTCAAAATGTGAGAAAAAAAAGAAAAATTGGTGAAAAAGATAGACAGGCAAACAAATAAACCCCATTTATTACTGGCATCCACTTGCGCTGAGTTTCCATACACTCGCCTCTACCGCTCAGCCTCATTGTCCTCCCTTCTGTTTGTCTCGTCCCCTCTGTTCTTCACACCTTTTTTCCATCTTTTGAACTCTGTTTTCTCCAGTCACCTTACCTCCACCCTTTTCATGCCATCCAGTCTCTGCCCACCTTGTCCTCTCTACTCGGTTTCTCCTTTAACCCCTTTTTTTAGGTCTCGCCTGCCGTTGGAGCGCGCATGCGCTCCTCGCCTGTGAGAGCTATAGTCAACAAGGCAGTTTCAAGAAGGGGGCTCGAAGCCCCGCCCCTCCTTTTCATTGGGTAGCATCAGCATTTATGTTAAACGCTGGCTTCCCATTGAAAAGTAGGGTTTTCGGTTCCCGCCCTTTCGCCTTTTTGGACGGCCCCCCAAGGACTCGGTTGCCTTCATTAAGGCTGTTGTGATGAAGTTTCTTATCAGAAGCTTCGTCACACTGCCTTGCATGCGCCACTCCAGCTAATGAGCCGCTTTTATTCAGTGTAAACAGTGGGGAGAAGCTAGCAATTACACTGTGGTGTCATTGCTATCCCTGGTGTACAGCACCAGGGAAAGCAATGCTGGTGATATGGAGACCTGCTGGTGACTCTTGAACCTTTTTCAAAGATGACAGTTCGGTGTTTGCAAACTGCGAGTTAATTCAATTATAAGATAGAAGCGACAGTTTCCTTTCTACATGCTTAGACAGACCACTACCCTGAAGTTTATACTATGTCATACAACATATATGCAATGATGGACTGAATAAATATTGGCTTTATTACAAGTATGATGTCTGCCAAATCCCTTTATGGGTTAGTGCCTGGAATCAGCCCCCCTCTTTGAGACCAGCTGACACTGAGGCAGGTTTTAGAAAGCTTCTTAACACTAGGCTATTCTTGTTGTCAAATGAGTCCTTTTCTTAGTTGTTAGTATATGGTCATGTGCTTGGATTACTGTAAAGTTACTGCATTGAGTAGCAGTGTGCTTTATAAATAACCTTTTTTATTTCATATGCTTCTGCTGACGCAGGGGGGACCAATTAGAAGCAGACAAAACTTCACTATTCAAAATATATACCATTCGTAGTCTCTGATAAAGACAGCGGTGCACTCTAAAGAAAATCTAAAGGAGACATACAACATGTGACCAACAATCCAACATGAAATTCTATGTAAGTAATATTGTATTATAAACAATAACTGCAAAAAAAAAGGAAATAAAAATGGTTCTGTGACAAAAAGTATTCTGCACTAGACCAGCAAAGAGTTAGTTCAAGCACAGCGACTAGTTGGCAGGAGGACTCGGCACCAGCGCCATCTCGCATGTAACTGGTTATCATGTCACTGTATCAGTCCGAGGATGAAGACTGCAAATATGTTGGGGTAGGGATGCTCCCCAGATGGTATATGGGCATGTTCCCCTACCTGTCCTGCCCAACTTCATGCAGATCTCTCATCCTGACTCTTATTTTGCCCCTGATGTCACAATAATTTATGCATGTGTATGCAAAGGCCTAGGACTGTCGTTGACTATTTGAGGGCAGATGACTATTGCCTCTGGGGATAGAACATGAAGTGGTGGGGGCAGCATAAGAGCGTTTGGAAAGTTCAATAGCACGACCAGACCTCTGTATCGGTTTCCCTTTGCGTGAAGCCCAGTAGCCACACTTGTATAAAGTTCTACCCCGAACCTTGCGCTGGCGTGGCGTGACCTTGGTGTGGTTTGAGTGGTGTGGGGGGTGTGTATATAGTGCCTATTCTACGCTGTATGTGTGAGTAAGCTACAGTACTGGAGCTACTGGTACTACTTTCAATGCCACTAGCCTGGCATAGCACAAGATGTCGATTGCGGACTGTTCTCCCCGAGAGTAGATGTGAATTGCCTACAGGTGATTCAGAGACTGAAGTAAGAAGGATGGAGTCAGGGCAACCTTTAGAAATTCCATGAGGCCTCTGTTAGCAGGGGGCTGCTGATTGGGTTACCTAAGCATTGCCATTTGGTGGTAGGTAGGGTAAGGTTTGTGCCTGGTGTTCAGTTTGAGTTAGTTTCCAGATCAGATCTACCCTTTTGTCTATCCTAGATTACGACTTCAGCTAGACGGATGAAAGCCAGGTGCAGAAAACTCACACCTCTTTATATGTGTGTTGCGGTGCTCTACATTGTGAAATCTGCTGTAAGAAGAATCACTCTACACCAGTGGTTCTTATCATTTTTACTTCTGTGGACCCTTCCCACTGTATTGTTACTGGAATTGGTGTGCCCCATTGCATCATTATTGGAATCTGGGGACACCCACTGAGTCATAACTAGAAGTCGGGTACTCCAGCTTATTTAATTTCAATGCAAAAAACACAAACAATACAGAAACAACCATTAATCATACAAATCCACATTACAAATAATGAAATATTTAATTTAATTCACATACAGACATAAAAGATCAACATTTTTATTGGAACGTTGGAGCAGAGTCTGAACTCTTCGATAATGTCATTGACCCTTGAAGTACACTACTGCTACTACCAGTTACCTGAGAGGTAATAATAATAATAATAATAATAAAAACATTTGTTAAGCGCCTGAATACACTAGAACAGTGCGTCTCCGCGCTAGGATGCGTTCCAACACAGAAAAATCAAGAGCAGACCACGAAGAGGAGAGGGGATCAGAGAAAAAAAAGCAACCCCACGTTAAATCTAATCTTCCGGAAGTAGATGAGTCTTCAGTTTCTGCCGGAACCTGGTTTCCGACGGCTCCATTCGCAATTCAACGGGCAGGTCATTCCATTGTTTGCTGGCCAGGAATCTAAAAGATCGCCCTTCCATCCGTGCTTCATATATGCGAGGTATCAGAAACTGCATACTGCTCATAGATCTCAGGAGTCGCCTCGGACGATAGATGGTTAACAACTTGTGAAGATAGACCGGACCTCTGCCATGTGCAATACGGTGACTAAAGCACATGGTCTTGAACCTGATGCGTTCCCTCATAGGGAGCCAGTGCAAGCGCGGAAGCGCCCGTTTACCTGACGACCTCCTCGGTAGCTTCAAAACAAGCCTGGCCGCGGCATTTTGGACACATTGTAACTGGGCCAATCCCCTTTTACTGAGGCCACAGAGCAGGACGTTCCCATAGTCAAGATGGGACATAACCAGTGCGTGGACCAAAGTTTTCCTGTCTTTCATAGGTAGGAGATCCAAGATCTTCCGCAGGACCTTCAAAATGCCATAGCATCTCCCCGCTATCTTACCTATGTGTTGGGAGTATGTGAGCTTGGAATTCAAGAGAACACCCAAGTTCTTCACCATGTCAGAGGGAATAGGTGTAGGACCCAGGTCAGAGGGCCACAAGGCTGATGACCAAATTGAAGGTGAGGGGCCCATACCAAGCAGTTCCGTCTTGTTGCCGTTAAGGCGAAGACAGTTACACTTCATCCAATTTGCCAGTGCCGCAAGGCACTCCGTAAAATTACCAGCCGTCTCAACTGGGTTGTGAGATAGAGTGACCACCAGTTGCGTATCATCCGCATATAATACGATATCCACCCCATATGATTCCACCATTCTGGCCAGGGGTTCCATGTAGAGATTAAACAATACAGGACTTAAAATGGAACCCTGCGGGACCCCTTAATTTAGAATTCGGGCGTGGATTTGAAGGGGGGCAGTGTATTTGGAATTGTCGGCCCGCCAGAAAGGAGGCCATCCATTCATGTGCCGAGCCGGCCACTCCCATTTCACTCAGACGGGCTAGCAATCTAGGGTGCGACACGGTATCAAATGCCACATTTAAGTCCAGCAATCTCAAGGCGGCCGTCTGTCCTTCGTCCACTTTCTGACGAAGCAGTTCTGTGGAGAAAAGGAGGGCAGTTTCAGTCGAGTACCTCACCCTAAAGCCAGATTGAGAAGTGTGTAGAAGCTGGTTATCTTCCACATGTTTAACTAACTGATTGGTCACCAGTTTTCCCACCACTTTGGCACAGAATGGCAAAAGAGAAATGGGCCTAAAATTGTCCAAATTAGAAATGCTCAAGGTGGCCTTCTTTTTGATAGGAACAACCTGTGCAAGTTTCCATTCCACCGGCACTAGTCTTTCTTGGTAGGAAAGAAAAGCCAGATTGCCAGATTGCCTACTTACCTAACTTGATAGGAGATGTACATGATTCCTAAGGATCCTAGGCGGCGCCACATCCATAGGGGAACCTGACTGAATGCTCATGATTACCTTTGTCAGTTCCTCCTGCGGGGGGACCGTGAATTCGTTGAGACATGCGTTAGTATACGGTCCAATGCCAATATCCCTAGCCAATATTTCTTCAGGTGTTCCTTGCTGAAAAGACACATGAATCCTCTCCACCTTGTGTACAAAATGATCAGCGATAGATTCGCATATTTCAGTGGCGAGATGGTCTTTGGTCTCCGTCCTAGTAAGAGCCGTGAGCTCCTTATAGATAGAGAAGAGCTCCTTTGAGGAGTTTTCAGCGGATTCTATCCTCTCTTTGAAGAATAATCCTTTCGCCTTATTGATACGCCTATGGTACTCCTTCAGACTGCTCACGTATAGATCTTTCAGGCCAACAACATAGTCTTTGCGCCACAGACGTTCAAGTCTTTTACATCTGGCTTTTGCAGCACACAGTTCTTCGTTATACCAGGGGGCAGATTTCGTCCTGCGAGTTGGGGCTTTATGGGTCCATGGGGCAACCTCATCTAATGCTTTTGATACCCAATCCTCATACTCCGTCCGTGCTTCCTTAAGAGTCTTACTAAGGGGAGGTTTCCCTCGCATAAGCATGGATTCAAATGTCTCCTGACTAAAATTGTTCCATTTCCTGCGCTTGCATACAATAGGCCGCTCAGGTATATCCCCTTTAGGTCTGCCTGTTATATTAAATGGGATGCGGTAATGGTCAGACCACGGAACTCTGATAGGGGGGAGCACCCTGATACCGTCCCAGTTAGAGAATATGGGATCCAACAGATGACCCGCCTGATGCGTAGGCATCTCATCCAAGAGAGTAAGCATCAGGGATTTCAAAGAGGATATCATCAATTGTGCCTCTACGCATTTCGCATCCTCAAAATGAAGATTAAGATCACCTAGTAAAATTAATGTATTATAGCGTAGGGTCAGCTGAGTCACCGATTCCAATAGACTATCAGCGAACAATGAAGGGCCCCCAGGGGGGCGATAGATGAGATATCCCATGATCGTACATTCAGGGGAGATTTTAATGGAAAAAAGGCCTGCTTCACAATTACTCATTTTTAATAGCTCCACTGAGCACTCAAACTTAGTCTTAAATATCATTGCAATACCTCCCCCTCTTTGGACTCCTCTGTCAATTCTCAGTAAGCTGTATTCTGATGGAAGGGCCTCCAAGATCTCAGGTCACGATGATTCATCTAACCATGTTTCAGTTAAAAACATGAAATCTGCCTGATAGTCTGTAAGGACATCATAGATGTCCAAGCTATGTTTTTTAAAAGATCGACAGTTAAGTAGAAACCCCTTTAATTGGTCCTTATTTTTAATAATTGTCGGGGCCAAAGCAAAATTAAGATGACAAGCCTTACACTTTAGCACCACACTTCCCGGTACAATACCGTGATTACAAGCGGCCTTGATAGAAGTGCGGAGACTAAGCAGTTGCTCACCCGTGTACCTTATGGTTTTAGCCGTTACCCTCGAGGTAGTGGTAGGACTCCTAGCCGCGTTCGGTCGCGGACGGGCGCAGACGGGCTTGCCTTGTGCGCACCTTTGGCGCGCCTGCTGCGCAGCCCTGACGTCATAATGTAGGGGGTAGGAGGGAACAAACTAGAGCGCTAACCCGAGCGTAGCGTCGTCAGGAAGTGTAGAATTCCTCGCCCTCCGCACAAACGCACAGATAAGTCCTGAGGTAAGCTCAAGGCATCGTTAGTCCCACACTGCCTGTTGCAGCAACTCCATTTGAACGGGTAGGAATTGATATTGTTGGTTTATTTGATCCCCACCGCGCTTGAGGTAACAGTAAATCTAGGTTGTGGTGGATCATGTCACAAGGCATCCCAAGGTAGTTCTTCCGAGGAGCAAAAAAATGCTTTGGCAGTATAAGGGAGCTTTCCTATGGTTTGATTTCCCAAGACAGTAATGCCTGACCAGGGATCAAACTTCATCTCCCCGAAGATGAGAGAGATGTGGAAGCAAGCTGGCGTGACTTACCACTTGTCTGTGGCCCGTTATGCAAAAACCAATGGGATTCTAAAAAATTTAACAGGACCTTTAAAAGCATACAGGGAACTCCACCAGAGAGCCCCAGGAGGAAGTGGGATCTTAATTAGGGCTTCTGGTTTTATGGTATTTCCATCTGTATTTATCCATATTTATTTTGGGTGTTGTAAATAAATGAAGTTGAAACTAGAATATTTCCACATCTATGTAACCAATAAATGTGCATTCATGCTTGAACGTCTGATAGGTTCTAATGACAGAAACAACCACAGATAAATCAATGCACATATATGAAAACATGATCATTTTAGAAACAAGGTTGTGCATATCTACTGCTGTTTAATTCTCTTCATTAGAATGTTATTCCTTTAGTTAACTCCTTACCAGAAGATTCACAGAGCTATTGGCTTGGCAGTCATGACTGACAGCATTTAGAAGCTCTAGAAAAAGTATCCAAATTCCGTTTTTATACATATTTTGAAATAAATATAGGAAGGAAAATAAATATTTTCTGTCCGTATTTATTTGTAAAAATCTGTGAAAATAGGGAGCCTTAATTTTAATCCTGCAATGTCTCCTGTATGCCCAGAGACAAGTTTCGCAGAATGGTATAGGGTTCACTCCCTTCGAACTTCTGTTTACACTAGGGCACGGCTTACTCACCTTAGAGAAGTAAGAGAAGGAACTCCTGAGCCTCCTCAAAAGGAGGTTGTGGACTATGTGACTGGCCTCAGGAAGCTGATGAAGGAGTCAGACATGAGTCAGGGGAAGAAAAACAATAGCTGATGGAGTGTTATATGAAACACACAAAAGGTAATGGGAGGAACATGTGAAATAAATAACTACTGGCAATCGCTAGTGGTAGCCTTCCAACCCATTGTTCTTTTGTCCACCAAGTCATCTCAGATCAGTCATATGCAAATCAGTCTTGACCCTGACCCAATAGAACAGTCCAGCCCAAACTGCCAGGCCAGGTCCTTCCTGAGCCAGAACACAAACAACTGAAAACCAGGTCATTGAGAGGAACACAGAGGTCGGTGACTCCTTGATACCCTGCAGGTGCACACCTTTGTGGGAGCAGTAGCCATTATTTTTTGCTAATGCCTAAAAGTTGATCACCTGTGTAGTGAACACTCTGCAAGTGATTTTGCACAATCACTTGGAATAAGAAAAAATGCAAAGCAATGGAAGCGTTAATTAGTACACAACCTAAGGACAAAAGTTGGGCAAAACCACAGTTAAAGGGGCAAAATAACGTATTGCGAGCATGCAGTGTAGAACTTTGTCATTCTTAAATTTTAGAATGGAACAACTTAACATGATCAGAGATAGAAAAAATATTTCCCAGAGTCAAAAAGGCACAGAAGCACTTCTATACAAGCAAAACAAATGTATTGATTGAAAACATTTGAGGAAAAAAGACAATGCTGCTTTATCACTTTACAGGTTCTTGTTAATAAAACTCACAAAAGGTTCTATACTTTTACTACAGAGGGCCAACCTGCCTCTTCAATAGCTAACTATACATATATATATACATATAAAAAAACAATTATACAGTCCTATCATGCAGACAGAACATTGAGAGGGGAGGCAGAGTAGTGTAAAGCAGAGGTGGTCTCCTACCTCATAGCCAAACTGCAGCTCATCTGACGTCAGCATGATGATGTCATCATCAATGGCCAGCACGGACTCTGTCTCAATCTCGTCGTAGGGGAAGAATCGATTGCTCAGCTTGTTCTCCGCTGTCTTTACCACCTTTAGGGGCACCCTGATCTTCGGCCAGACGGATTCTAGGGAAAGCATGGTGTCAACACAGTAGAGAGTGAAAAAGGATCAGCACAGCGTCTTCAACAAGCTTAAGTAAAGCGCAGGCCCCTTAGAGCTCAGGACTTTGGAGCCTTTATCGAGGCACGAAGCTGCACTTTAAGGATACAAGATTGTCATAAAACAACATTCATTCAAGTAGGCACAAAAACAGTCCATGAACACAGTGAATGACTTGCAGTTTGATCCCTGGAAAAGTCAGCATTACGGCGAATGAATAAAATACAAAGAGGCATATGTATGACGCCCATTTCCCGTTCGCAAAGGGGCCAATTCTCTGAATCGGCCCGTTTGCGTACGGGAAAAAACCTTTTGGGATGTATCATCCCAAAAGGCGCACGCAAAATAGGGAATCTCTAAATTTGCGATTCCTTATTTTGCGAAAGCATTTAAGGAATCGCAAATTGCGATTCCTTAAATGTGATGTAAAAAGCACCCAAGTTGTGCAATTTCTCTTTAAGAAATCAATTTCGAGTTGGTGGTAATTTGCAATTTCTTTGAAAAATGCAAATTACCTCTGGCCAGTGTAAACAGAGAATATGGCTATGGGACTAATATCTTATTCGGTTGGTATGCAGCTCCTCCTAAGACTCAATAAGTCAAACCTGGAGGTTGAACTTTCAAGTTGCCTCCCAGCAGTCGTACGCTGGAAGATTATGCAGTTACTTGAGACTAAATGGATCCAAGTGGGAGGTCCTGCTTCTTGACGGAAATAATTCTTGGTCTCTCTGGCTTTGCTTGAGTAATTTGGGATCGCCCTACCCCTGCTCCCTGCTGGGAAAGTCAAAAGTGTAGGTTTTCCACTTCCCAAAGTTCTTGATATGGCTATGAAACTAATGCAGTATTCTTGCTATGCTCTCTTCAGCTCAAAATCCTTTGGAAAACCTTGCCATGTAATCCTAGACATTTTAGACCTTTGCTGGTGAATTCAGTCATCATTTCTGGTCTGGTCTAGACTATTCTAATATCTGCTATTTAGGACTCCCTGACAGATTACTACATAAACATCAGCTTATTCGGAGTTTTGCAGTTAGGTTAATTTTGTACTTTAGCAGATCCGAGCACCAATACCTGTCAACCCCTTCATTGGTTCCCACTTCAAAGAGGCATATCATTTAAAGTGTTATACTACTGTTTTAACCCCTCGTAGATAAGCGCTTCCTCTGATCTGTTGGGCACTTCACAACTTGGTAACCAGGCCAAATTTTAATGCTTTCCCACCACATGTTGAGGATTCTAAATGTACCCAGAGTTTGTGGATTCTTCAAGACAATGGAGAAACTGTTGCAAAATGTTGCTTATGGTTTGGAAAATGTGAGAAAGTCCTGTCTAAAAAAGTATATTTGCTTCCTGAACATGACATCAACAAAAAGATCATTATCTTTCCAGCTTTCTAGAGCATGCAGCAGTGAGTGTCACCCCACTGCTTTGGAGCAGTAAAATAAAAGGAAACATAAAAGGATATTAACTCGAGGTTATTATCAGTTTATGTTTCCTTCAGCTGCAGGTTTGCGTGACGGGCTGCTTCGATGACAGAGACGCAGGGGAGGAGTAGTTTGACCACTCCTAAGTGCCCATGACTGTTTGGACCTCTTGAGGCAGCCAAAGCACCATGCGATCTTACCATGTTCTCCACCCAGGCTACATTTCAGCCTGGGTAGAGAACATGACAAGGCTCCCATTGCCTGGCTGAGTGCCAAACCACAATGTCCAGACCAATCACAACGCTGCATTGCAGCGTTGTGATTGGTCAAGGTAGCCGGGGTGTGCTTCCTGGTTCATATTCGGCTGGGAGAGAAGGAGAAGAGACGCAGCAAAAGGTAAGCTTTTCTTCTTTTTTTTCTTTTAAAACCCCTTGCCCTCACCGCTCCCCCGGCCGCCACTGGCAAGCACAGCTGTAGCAATTTTTTTTTACTGCAGCTTTTGCATTTTTCTAAGTGGTAGTTGAATTTTCCTATTTTTTGTAGTGTCTACAAAATTGCTGTCTGTGTGGAAATAAGTGTGAAACCCATTGGTGAACCCAGATACCTATACATTTCTGAAAAGTAGACAAACTTCTGAGTTCAGCAAGTGTTTATTTCTGTTGATTGACCTTTTTTTTCCCAGAGACACTAATTGATTAAATCAAAACGAATGCAAGCCAATAAGAAAATAGGTGACACTCTTTTGATCTATCTCTTTTTGACCGGATGGCTGATTTACCATAGTAATACGCCATTATGTGCATCAGACCCTTGTGGTTGCAGAGATATATAGTGCGATGCACATGGCCACCAACTAAGCTGCTGGTCATAATGTTATTTTATTGAGTACAGACCATGCAGCAATTCTAATGGGAAAATCTAGTGAATGAAAAATGGGTATGAAGAAAATCTGCCTTTAGCTTCAGTTGTGTGACATCAGCGCTCGGTGCGCATAGTCACACAAGCGAGAAGAACAAACGCTAGGCTTTAGGGAACCTTTTGCTTGTGGTGGAAGGGTATTCTACAGGGGTAGCTACAGTGGACGTGAACACAGAGCGGGTTCCTGGTTGTTTCAAGGGTTACTGTCCTGAGATACAGGAGTGGCGGAACTTTGCACTCGGACAAGCTACTTCTTTTAATGAGTCCATCATGTTCCACAGAAGAGCAGTTGTAGGGCCTTCTCTGGGATTGCTCATTTTTGTGGAATGCTCTCTGTATCTCTACATTTAAAGGAAAATGGGCAATCTTCTAGAGAAGCTTTGACAACTTATATATTTCGCTAGGGATGCTACTGTGTCTATTCTTCTAGTAATTCACAGCGCCATGAAGTCTTCAGGCTTCTTCCACGCTTTACAAATGTACTAATGTATTAATTCACTCTATGATTGCCGTGAATCTGCCTTTTTAACTCCTCCTCCTTAGAGACAAATCTTGCTTCCTCACAGAGGGTGTTGAGTGCAAATAATATATATATTTTTAAACAACCAGGCCAAAGACAAATGCGCGACGAGTGAAAACTGGAAACTGAAAGAGGCCTGGCACGGAGTCGCTGTGCACTCTCGGATAGACTGCAGTGCACTGGTGTCTGGTGGACCCTGTAGGAATGAAAAATCTTAAGATTGGCCATCCTGCATTACGACAGGGTCATGGGAAGGGAAAAGGACTGAAGGGAGGGGAGGGGAACAGGAATGAGGGGGGTGGAAACAGGGGGGAGGGGGGTGGAAACAGGGGGAGGGGAACAGGAATGAGGGGGAGGGGAACAGGAATGAGGGGGAGGGGAACAGGAATGAGGGGGAGGGGAACAGGAATGAGGGAGAGGGGAACAGGAATGAGGGAGAGGGGAACAGGAATGAGGGAGAGGGGAACAGGAATGAGGGGGAGGGGAACAGGAATGAGGGAGAGGAGAACAGGAATGAGGGAGAGGGGAACAGGAATGAGGGAGAGGAGAACAGGAATGAGGGGGTGGGGAAAAGTAATGAGGAGGCGGGGAACAGGAATGATCGGGTGGGGGAACAGGAATGAGGGGAGGGGAACACGAATGAGGGGGTGGGGGGAACAGGAATGAGGGGAGGGGAACACGAATGAGGGGGAGGGGAACAGGAATGATGGGGAGGGCAACAGGGATGAGGGGGTGGGGAAAAGGAATGAGGAGGTGCGGAACAGGAATGAGGGGGAGGGGAACAGGAATGAGGGGGAGGGGAACAGGAATGAGGGGGAGGGCAACAGGAATGAGGAGGTGGGGAAAAGTAATGAGGAGGCGGGGAACAGGAATGATCGGGTGGGGAACAGGAATGATCGGGTGGGGAACAGGAATGAGGGGGTGGGGAACAGAAATGAGGGGGTGGGGGAACAAGAATGAGGGGGAGGGGAACACGAATGAGGGGGAGGGGAACACGAATGATGGGGAGGGGAACAGGAATGATTGGGAGGGGAACAGGAATGATGGGGAGGGCAACAGAGATGAGGGGGTGGGGAAAAGGAATGAGGAGGTGGGGAACACGAATGAGGAGGTGGGGAACACGAATGAGGGGGAGGGGAACACGAATGAGGGGGAGGGGGAACACGAATGAGGGGGAGGGGGACAGGAATGAGGGGGAGGGGGACAGGAATGAGGGGGAGGGGAACAGGGATGAGGGGGAGGGGAACAGGGATGAGGGGGAGGGCAACAGGGATGAGGGGGTGGGGAACAGGAATGAGGGGGTGGGGAATAGGAATGAGGGGGAGGGGAACACGAATGAGGGGGAGGGGAACACGAATGAGGGGGAGGGGAACAGGAATGAGGGGGAGGGCAACAGGGATGAGGGATGGGGAAAAGAAATGAGGAGGTGGGGAACACAAATGAGGGGGAGGGGAACAGGAATGAGGGGGTGGGGAAAAGGAATGAGGAGGTGGGGAACACGAATGACGGGGTGGGGAATGAGGGGGTGGGGAAAAGGAATGAGGGGGTGGGGAAGAGAAATGAAGGGGAGGGGGAACAGGGGGGCAGGCGAACAAGATTGAGGGGGTTGGGAAACAGGAATGAGGGGAGGGATACAGGAATGAGGGGAGGGATACAGGAATGAGGGGAGGGATACAGGAATGAGGGGAGGGATACAGGAATGAGAGGGAGGGAAACAGGAATTTGGGGAAGGGGAACAGGAATGAGGGAGCAGGAAAGAAGGGGCAGGGGAACAAAAATTAAGCGGAGGAACAGGAATGAGGGGGAGGGGCGAGGGGAACAGAAAAGGGTAGGGGAACAGGAACGAGGGGGAGGGGACAGGAACGAGGGGGAGGGGACAGGAACGAGGGGGAGGGGACAGGAACGAGGGGGAGGAGGACTGGAACGAGGGGGAGGGGGACAGGAACAAGGAGAAATAATGGCATATTTCCTTTGATTAAACCATTTCTAATTACAAAGGTCGGTACAAAGGTTAAAGCCTTGAGGCAGGGTCTCTCACGTGCACGTCATCTCACTTCAAGCCAATGTTCCAGTACTTACCCACAGACAACTTAGCTTCACGATTTATCCACAGACGACTTATCTCCATGACTTACCCACAGACTAATCTCCACGACTTACCCACAGACTTTGCTCCACTATTTATCCAGACTTATCTCCAAGACTTACAGACTGACGACTTTTCTCCATGATTTATCCACAGACGACTTATCTCCATGACTTGCCCACAGATGACTTACCTTTAATACTTACCCACAGACAACTTAGCTTCACGATTTATCCACAGACGAATTATATCCATGACTTACCCACAGATGACTTAGCTCCAGTACTTACCCAGACAACTTAGCTTCATGATTTATCCACAGATGGCTTATCTCGACGTCTTACCCACAGATGACTTAGCTCCAGAACTTAACCACAGACAACTTAGCTTCACGACTTATCGACAGACAACTTATCTCCACGACTTACCCACAGACGACTTAGCTTCACGTTTTATCCACAGACAACTTAGCTTCATGACTTACCCACGGACAACTTAACTACACGATTTATCCACAGACTACTTAATTCAACTTGGTTATCCACAGACAACTTATCTCCACGACTTACCCACAGATGACTTAGCTCCAGAACTTACCCACTGAGGTACTGTGAATTCTGAACCCGTGGGTTCCATTTTGTGTATGGCAGCCATTTTGTGGTTGCCCTCACATAGGCCATGATTGTGGCTGAAACCAGGCTTTTAAGGACATGTAGACCTTAGCTCGAGTTCATGCTGACTCCTGTTTGACCTGAGTGAACTGACCCTGTTGCCTGAAGCTGACCTTGTTAAACCAGTTCCTGCCCTTTAGCTGATCAAGATTGAGGATCAAAGCACAGGACATTGTAGAGTTTGGTATGCACACACACGCACCCCTTATCTGTTTTCTGTTCCTTCTTTTATGGTCTGTTTATGATATGGGTTGTGGTCCTTTTATTATGGGTTTGTCCGGCTTGTGTAAGAAGGAATGTTAGCATTTTGCATGCTTGCAAAAGCAAGGACTGCCCCTTACTTTTATGCTGAGTTTTGTAACCCTGAGCATATATATAAGGCCTCTGTTCTCTGTATTCCTCAGACTGCCTCATTCAGTTGCTACGGCTTCTGTGTGACGTGGCCTCACTTATTACATTTAATAAAGATGTCTTTTCATATTTTCAGCTTCTGTGCCAAGTTCTTTTTTATTAGTAAGTATTCCCTGAGAATGAAGATTACAGTTCTTCACCACAGACGACTTAGCTTCACAATTTCTCCAGACTTCTTCTCTCCACGATTTACCCACAGATTTATGTCCACGACTTACTCACAGACTTTGCTCCACGATTTATCCACAGACGACTTATCTCCAAGACTTACTCACTGATGACTTTTCTCCATGATTTATCCAGACGACTTATCTACACGACTTACACACAGAAGACTTAGCTCCAGTACTTACCTTCACGATTTATCCACAGACGACGTATATCCATGACTTACCCACAGATGACTTAGCTCCAGTACTTACCCACAGGAAACTTGTCTTCACGATTTATCCACAGACGACTTATCTCGACGCCTTACCCACAGATGACTTACCTCCAGACCTTACCCACAGACAACTTAGCTTCACAATTTATCTACAGACAACTACTCCACGACTTTCCCACAGACTTTGCTCCACGATTTATCCACAGACTACTTATCTGCAAGACATACCCACTGACGACTTTTCGCCACGATTTATCTACAGACGACTTATCTCCAAGGCTTACACACAGACGACTTATCTCCATGATTTATCCACAGACAACTTTGATGCACAACATACCCACAGACAACTTGGCTTCACGACTTACCCAAAGACTTATCTCCACGACTTAACCA
Organism: Lissotriton helveticus; assembly: GCF_964261635.1. Taxonomy (NCBI): domain Eukaryota; kingdom Metazoa; phylum Chordata; class Amphibia; order Caudata; family Salamandridae; genus Lissotriton; species Lissotriton helveticus. The sequence goes on from NC_136062.1 coordinate 449,637,151, forward strand.
CAGATGATTTAGCTCCAGAACTTACCCACAGACAACTTAGCTTCACCATTTATCCACAGATGACTTATCTCCATGACTTGCACACAGACAACTTATCTCCAGTACTCACCGATAGACAACTTATCTCCATGACTTACCCACAGATGACTTTGCACCAGAAGTTACCCACAGACGACTTATCTCCACGATTTATTCACAGACAACTTATCTCTATGACTTACCCACCGACGAGTGATCCTCTTTCTGGCACCGGCCAGTGAAATAGCAATGCCTGGAGCCCAACATCACCAAAAGTACTTTAAGGCCAATGGTCACTCCCGCTGCTTGATTCATTCTCACATAATGTACAGGACAGGTCTTACTAATGAGATGGTAGCGTGGAGACCATGAATTGAGACTCATATGAAAGACAAATCTGATAACTTTGTGAAGGACAAGTACCCCTGAAAGCCTGGTAGGGGTGCAGAAGAATCAAGTACATATTGGGCTGGACTGAAGCAGTGTATTCCTGCAAAGGTTGCTGCGAAGTGCTCTGATTTTTCTAGGCAAAATAATTCTGTTGTCTTCCCCATGCAATCTAGTTGTGTTGTTTTTTTTTTTTAGAGTCTGCCCCAGTGACACACTTGAATTCTCTTGAACTGTCTATAAACTGGAAGATCTTTCACTTTGGTGACCCCATCATTGAGGTTAATAAAGCGCATTTGTTAATCAGATGCCATGACTGTCGTTTCGATGCAACAGGCACTTGCGGAGGCTCACTGTGGTTTTAAGTAGTTTCTACAACTCCTGCGCGTCACTCTGTATACATGGTATCACGCATTGAGACAGACCTCCTGTTGGAAGCTGGCCGTCTGGAACCAGCTGAGATGTTCACTGACACAGCAAAATCTCACTTAGACCCCTCATATCAACTTTCAATGCAAAGAAATAAGACCACATCTCTCCCTCTCTTAGAGAGCTAAAATGGCTCCCAATTGAAATGTGTTCTAACTTCAGAACTGCTGTTCTTACACACAAAGCTCTTCACACTGGTAAACCTGCCTACCTGCCTTCCAAACTCAATAAGGCTGGTCAGACAAGGAATCTCAGGAGTACTTACACTCTACTTCTCATTCCCCCAAAAACTTGCAAACAAAAAACCTTATCATGCTCCTTCTCTGGAAATGCGCCAAAAATTTGGAACTTCATCCCAGTCCACATCAGAACTAACACCCCCTTCATAAACTTCGATAGTCAGCTCAAAGACCTCAACCTCAACCAAACTCATCCTAATGGATAGCTGCCGCCCAACGAGACAGAGTTCGTCTGTCACAAGTCACAAGAATCTTGACAAGCGCAGAATATAGATACTTCGATAAGAAGGCATTTACTTCACCTACCTTCTGACTCGCTCCCTGTCCCAACCAACCTGAACAGGATTTGACACAAGACATTGCTGTTTATTTAAAGCGCTATGATAACTTCCGGTCTGGCAAGCGCTATATAACTTTTTGTGTTTTTATGAAGGCGGGCAGGCTGATTACCTCCTTAGAGGTGGTTTGAGGGCACCGCATAGCTGTAGACTCATTTGTCTGATGCTAGACTGTATTATTAGTGCTTGAACCTGGTATAAAAGCTTTGCAATGGCGACCAACGACTGAGGCTGGAGATAAAGTGGGGACTCGCAGTACAGCAGTCACCCACCAGGCTATCTCAGTAACCGCAGCTCTTTCAGCCTTCGAGAAGCGTGAGGAACTTGAAAATGTACAATTTTTCACAGCACATCATATAAGCCAGTCCTCTAAAGTACCTTATAAACACATTCTCTATTCCAAGGCTGAAATAATTTATATATTTAGATGTAACCTCAGTCAGGGCGGATTCTTGCGCTCACCTTCTTTATAGAAGGCACGTTCAGCGGTCTTCACACCAGCTCAAGGCACATGGCTTCAGGCGCCAATCTGATCTTGGAAGGCATCTCCTCCCCTGGTCGGCGGCCATCCAATCCCCTTCACTCTGACCTCATTCCCCCGCCTCTGGCCACACCCTCCCACAGTCTCACCAGCACCAATTAAAATGAAAGTGCCAATAAAAACAGAGAGACACTGGCCTGGGGGCAGGACAAAGAGACCTTATCAATGACAGCGAAGCGAGGCGCATTACTGACTTCAAACTCATTCCTGCCCCTAATCCCTCCAAACTTCCTGGATTTAATGGGCTGCGAGTAGCAGGCACTTCGGAGAGAGTGGGATTAGTGGTGGGAACAGGCTGAGCCGCGAGGGGACTAGGCAAAGGCCAGGGAGTAGGGTCTGCCAACAGCCAGGTGCTTGGCGTCTGGCTCGTCAAGAAGGGAACATGCGTCTGTGCCCACCAGAGGGGGCGCCATGGAAACTAAATGAAGTTGCTCAAAGTGATGGCGGTGCCAGCCAGTCCATAGGGGGCTTTGTATGCTCAGAATGCTACTCAAAGTCAAAGAGAGATAGTGAACTCGAAACAGTTGCACTTCATTTTATAGTGATTCTAGTACACCTAGACCAAGGCTATCTCTCAAAACAGTAACACTTGGGAATGCAAACAATATTGTGTGATACAGAAACACGATTCTGGAGCACAGAATCTAGGGTTGCCATGTTGCTTCACGTCAAGTCAACACCATATACTGATTTAATACTTTTCCTCTTACGAATCATTATACAAGGTATTAGTCTAGTGGATGCAAACAATAATAGGTATATTGGTCCAGTTGGTGGAAACAGAACATGCAAAGAAAAAAGTCCCAGACTGCACTGATCTGTTTAATAAAAGCCTAAAATGGGATATGCAGTGTGGTTCTGACAAAGGGCACTAATTCCTCCAGGGCAACCCTACAAAAATTCCAAGTCTGGAAGAAAGGGGTACTATTCTAGAGCTGTTTAAAAGTTAACTGGATCAGTCTTACGGAAACATGTGCATTCACTTGTCCAGGAAGGACAAGGTCTTTAGATGAACAAATAAAAATATAAATAGAATGATTGGCTATTTTGATTCATGCATAATGACTTTGAAACTTCCACCAATTAAAAGTTAATTCAGATGTATGTTAAACTAAATATAGACAAATGCTGAACCCCCTAAAATAAGTGCATCGATTTGTTGCAATAAGTAATACCTAAATAATTTAAATAAGATTGCCATAAAAGTACAATTAATTGTATAGGTGTATTCATTTTCAACCTTGTAGAAGCCGCAACACGTCAGCTGAAAGATATGCAGTTTGTTTATGCATATGCAATCATAACAAGGTAATAATTCATGAACGTGAACTGCTCAATTACACCGACATATTTATAATTGCATAATAACATTTTGCATTTATGTAATCTAGGGCCAGATGCACTAAAGTTCTTTTTCGTTCGCAAATGAACCGATTTCCAGAATCGGGCCGTTTGCGAACGAAAAAAGGCATTTTCTAATGTACAAAGGCCCGATTCGGTAACCTATTACTGAAATGCAACTTAGAGCTACCCTTCCTAATACCAAATCGCAGTGGTATGCATTCCTGTTTTGCAAACGAAATGTGGTTGCAAAACGTTCACATTTTACCACCTACTTCAAGTAGGTGGTAACCTATTTGTAAATGAGAAGGGATCCCCAAGGGACCCCTAACCCTTTGTGAATATTTCTAAAACCTTTTTTAGAGCAGCCAGTGGACCAAGGAACACTGCCTAGTATTAAAACATGAAAATTTAACTTTTAATATTTCTTTTTGAAACGCATCTCTTTTTCTTTAGAAAACAGACTGGATTAAAAAAGAAAAAAAACATTGCTTTGTTTAAAAGCAATCACAGACATGGTGTTATGCAGACCACCATCCCTGTGATTTTAGCGATTCCCAATTGACCGCAAACCAAGACCATCCTCATGAATATTAATGAGGTATGTCTATTTGAGACCCTCAAGGAATTGCAAAATGTGTTTATCTGACATTAGTACATGGGTGTTTGCGATTACCAAACAGTGAATCGCAAAAATTTGCTATTTGGTAAACACACACCATTCTCAACATACATCTAGCCCATAGTGACGTGCAAAATAATTGTACTGCTGTTCTAGAAGCACTAGCCTGCAATAAAAACACATGCCTGGCATCACTCAGGGTTAAAGTATTTTAATGTAGACTAAAATACAGTACTTTTGGAAAAATACAATGCTTTTCTCGAATGACAATTCTATAGGGCTACGTTTTTCTGGGATCGCTCAGAGTATTGCAAAGAATAACGCTGCATATTATGTAGAAAAACAGCCCTCTTCTAGATTAAGGGACATCACACATGGAAACTCTGGATTGTGGGCACATATAGTCCTTGAAGGACTCATTCTGTGGGTCTGAGAGCTGCCTTGCCTTACCTTCTGGTGGGTTCTTGTTCTGGTTGTTCCACACCACCAGCAGCTTGGAGAGGCTGGGGACCTTGGAGATCTCAGTAATGACCCGGAAGAGGCTCTCCACTCGGTCGTAGGTCAGGACGACTGCGGTAAACCCCTGCGTCGGGGGCGGGATCAACGGCAGGAAGAGGGGGTTGCTCACGCTGCTCCATTTCTGTGAATGAAAAAGAGTAAATTATTTCAGGGAAGGAACAGACTGACCACAGGAGACTTGTCAACATTTGGTTCTAGTTATTACTCATAGTGCTCTACATTAACAAAGTGTGTCATAAGTGGGCTGTGCATGAGACTTAACACTACAATTATAAATATCAGCACTACTTTAAGACCAACAGCCTGTTTTCAATGGCAGAGATTGGACTGGAGCCCTTTCCACGAGATTTAATTGGCTCCTTTTGCAGCAATCAACCAATCTGTCACATTGGAACAATCCTGCCCATTGGTCTTTGTTCAATGGAATGCAGTGATGACAGCACCAAAGAGTGGGACTGTCCAATAGTATATCTGGAGCATCTGCCCAACGTTCTATGTGAACAGAACATAATAGTATGTCATTGGTGCGGCAGGCCGCCATTTTAGACTAGTTCTAGTCTCTGAGACTGGATGATAAAGTGAAAAGCGCACAACTGTTCTGTATGCTCCAACAGCCCTCTGAGCTGGAAGTCACATTTGCACGTGTCCTTTACTTCCAGTATCCATATGACTTTGTGGGATGCCCTGGATTCCATGGTCTTTGCCAACCTGTACCTGGAGGCTTGAGTTACCCTTACTCAGATACCTGAGCTCATGCTCAGGTATCTGTACCAGCAGAAGAGACACCCGTCTAGTGGTACAGCTGCTGGAACAGGCACCTCCAAGGTTCAGGCTGCAGGTGGGGTGCTTTGCTCAGTCCGTACAAACCACCACTTCAATGCGCCAACAGCTGTCCGGAGCTATGTGGTCAACTGGGGAAAAACCTTTTATTCCACAGCGCATACTCTATTTCAAAAACTGCAAACGCCGCAGAGACCCTGTGGGGCAGACATAGGAAAAGGTAGTTCACCCACCCCTCCATGTTTCTGTGCAAGTCCACCATGCCCCCCCCGCACCTATGTGGGAAGGAGGCTGTAGGCTCCCATGAGGGTGGGTAACGACACGTAAACCCAGTGCAGGAAGCATCATTGGCATCAGATGCTAAATTGCCTTCCAGGCTAAGAACCAGCGGTTGTAAGCTGCCAGCACACATTACACCACTGGACTGGTATGAGGGGGGTAGACATTTGAAAAGTAATTTAGGGTATTTTGTACAGACTAACAGCGACGCATAAGCAGAGGAAAATTGTACGCCAGTGGTGCTCTAGACAAGCGAAGTCGACGGTATTTACTGATTTGAATCTTAGTTCTGACCACAAAGTATTCGGCCTCCGCCCTTCCAATCAGTGCATGGCCGCTTTAAGAGGGATCTGGCGTCCTGCGGTTCAGGGATACCTGTTTCACACAACGTGGGCACACACGGGAGTAAAGCAAAGAGACCTGGCTGCACCAGTGGAACAGAACCAGGTTGTTACTTCTGAAAAGAGTATACAGCCAATAACTCCATTAGTCGGGGCACATGGCGTAGGCGAGAGTGGAAAACGTTGATCTGCAGCGGGGTCAGGCAATTCGAAGACCTGATTGTTAGCCACCAGGCAAGCGTTCAAGCATCTTCAGCCGTCTCGTATGTGCAGTGCTGAGGGCAAGAAGCGAAGCTCAAAATACAAGGAATCTTTAAGTAAATATGGAGGTTATTTGTATAACAGCATCATTTCTAGACAGACAACCAAGCCGCTCCTTGGGGGTAAAATAATGGGCGTATATTGATCTAGCTCTACGGCAGTCACTTCATCCACCACAGGAGAACAGAAGCCTGGTCTTGAACCCTGTGCTATTTGAAGCTGGTGAGCAGCACTCTACGCACAGATCACTGCAACAGGTGGCCCGTCCATAGATACTTTATCACCCATGATGGCAAAAATCATGGGACATCTCACTGGTGCATTCCATGGTGGGCCTGTTCCAAGAGGCTTTTGAGGATAAGTATGCAGCACCGAAGCAATGCCCGAGGCCTTACGGTAGTCATATGGCCCTGGAACCGCAGAAAGAGGCGCGGCAGGCACTACAACAATGGAGAGGTAGTGACCGGGACCACACACACCAAAGCTTTCTGTGCCATCGCTGTGCAGGGTAAATCCAGCTCCTGGGAATCAGGCTAGTCACAAAGTCAGAACAGGATGCCGTGGCGTGAAACATGCCCCGAGCTCCTCAAAACTGGACAGCAGTGACACCCTCCTCGCTGGCAGCCTTGGGACCTGGGAAAAGCAACCTACACATAACCAGCTGCCTGTTAGACACCAACAGAAGATCACAACTACTTTAACCGAACTGCAACAAATGTAAGATGGGCTGCAGGTTGGCCATTTCTGGCGATCAATGGAACATCAGAAACCTAAGTATTCTCAGACTGGAGTTTGGAAGCGCCAGTAAACCTAGCACTGGAAACATGAAGGTGACACAGCACCTCCCTCAAAATGGGTCAGAACGCTTCAATTAGGTTTCCCAGCCGCATTACTAAACAACTTCCAATTCAGTACCTGGTCACACCTACCAGGATCCGTTGCTGTTACACACTAGATGTGTACAGGGCTATGAGTGGTTCTCGTAGATACAATCATGCTATATAAACATCCCACATAATATGTGAAGGTATAGGATCTTTGAAACAATATCCTGCATCCTCTCGCCCTCCTTGTCCAGAGCTCCACCGCTCTTCTAGCAGGGATCATGCTATATAAACATCCCACATATTATGTGAAGGTACAGTATCTTTGAAACCATATCCTGCATCTCTGACCCAGCTTGTCCAGAGGTCCAACGCTCTCTTAGCTGCAATCATTATTATTATTAAATTTAATTTATAATGCGCACAGCTACCCTTGACAGGGTTCCCTGGCGCAGGCATGTCCACTACTGCAGAGGGAGTAAACGGAAAGCTGATCACTGAGAGAAAAGCCAGGTCTTAAGATCTCGCCGAAACTTAGGGTAGAAAGATTCATGTTTCATGGAACTAGGGAGGGAATTCCATAGTCTGGGTCCGAGATATGAAAAGGAGCGACCACCCATTCTGGTTAGTTCACAACTGGGGGTTACATAATGACCTTGAGTGGCTGAGCGTAAAGACCGGAAAGGGACATATGGATGGATAAGCTCCTGTAGAAAGAACGGAGCGGTCCCTTGTTTGACTTTAAAGACAAAACACAGGGTCTTAAATTCGATACGACTGTCAATGCGGAGCCAATGCAGGTCCCGAAGGAAAGGAGAGATGGCTATTTTCCTTGGCACGTGACATAGGTGGCGGGCAGCGGAATACTGGACCACTTGGAGCTTCTTCAGTACCTCCTGACATCCACCCAGATAAAGAACGTTACCGTGTATAAATAACCCATATAATATGTGGAGGTATAGCACCTTTGACACCATATCCTGCATTATTTCGCCCAGCTTGTCCAGAGCTCCACCACTCTTTAAGCAGGGATCATGCTATATAGACATCCCATATAATATGTGATGGTACAGTATCTTTGAAACCATATTCTGCTACATCTCGCCCTGCTTGTCCAGAGCTACACAGCTCGCTTAGCTGGGGTCATGTTACATATATAACTCATATAATCTGTCAAGATTCCAGATTTTAAATATATAAATATATGTATACATATATACAGGGCTTTAAGTGGGCCGGGTCTGTCCAGGTCTGAGCACCGGCAGTTTTTTTTTGGGACCCTCGAAACGGGTCTCTATCGGGCTCTATTTTCGCAGCTTGCAAAAGTAGTAATTTCTTTTTTTTTTTTTTTAGACCCGTTTCGACTCGAGGGTCCCAAAATAAAACTGCCGGTGCTCAGACCTGGCCCACTTAAAGCCCTGGCGGTTGCTGCTGCGATGTTTTCTCAGTTAAGGATAATGAATTATGCTACTGCAGTGAGAGCTCAGTTAGTGGAGGTCACGGCATGACCAGGACGGCATGATGTCATGCCAGGTGCGCTTTGTTAGAGGAAGGGAAATCCTTTAAGAGAGCCATTTTCTCTCAGGATTTCCCTTCTCTCTTTCCAGCGCAGGAGCAACGTCGTTGTGGGGCCAGCCTGGGATGATCAAAAACTGAAGAGGCAGAGTACCCCAGGCAGCCTACTCCAGCACGACCCACACGACCTTCACTTAATGAATTGGACGCTATATTCGGGGAAATTAGTTTCAGCATTTCTCACCTGTGGAGCCCCATCCTTGATCGGTGAGTGAATTGGGTTATCTCCACAGGTTGATTACGATCGTCCGTCATTGTTATCTTGCTGAGAGGGCACATATTATGGCCCTGTTTTCTCTTTTTTATCCATTTGTCTACCATTTTAGTAGTGTTCTTTTTCTGTTGAGCTTTTCTTGGTGGCATAAATCAAATATGCAAATAAGAAAAATGCAACCCTCTGCAAACTCGCCTACAACTTGAAAGATTCTGGGGCTACAGCCTCACGTCTTTTAAGGTTTTTACTACGCTCCAACAAGTGGTTCCACTTTTATGCCATCCACAACATTGCTTCCAGTCACTGATCAGCCTTAAAACGCCCTTGTTCCACAAGCACCTTAAAGGCCTTTCATCTTGAACATTTCAGATGCTAGCATACATACTCACTCCGGCAAGTGAGAACACTTTTGTTAATTGTATAAGAAAATGTCCTCATAGGAGGTGTGTGGCCAGGACTTTAAGTGGGTCGGGTCCCTCTGAGTCTCAGACCTGGTAATAATTAAAAACAGACATGAAACGGGTCCCTATCAGGCCCTAGATTAATTTCATTAACTGTTCTGGCAAATAACACTGATGGAGTTTTGAACAATTTGTGTGAAAAAATGTTAAAGTAATCCATGTCACCGATTTACTTCCTGTTCAAATTTTACACGTGCGTAATATTGCACTCCGTAAGAGTGTCAGCTATTTTCAGGACGTTGTTTTTCTGTTTCTTCTTTGGATAGCTTATAATTCTTGTACAGAACACATTTTGAACAGTCGCTTCCAAGAGTTTATAACGAGCACTGATTGAGAGCCCTAAAGTGGAGGCTGAAGGCCTGTTTGTCTCAGTTTCTGACAGTGCCTGTCAGTGTGTCAGAAAGATGTTCAGAATACATGGTCATCCAGTCCTTGGCCTCTCTGATAGTGCATAGAGCAGTGATCACAGATTACAGTTGCAACTGTGCGTGGATACGACTTCATGATTTTCTTAAGCACACAATGCTAGTTATCTTGATTTAGACCACGCCCTACTCGGATAGGCTCCACCCCTTTAAGAGATTTGCCACGCCCCTTTTAGAGCACCCCCAGTTTTTTTTTCCCACTTAAAGCCCTGCATATATATATAGGTATCCAGTTTGAGGATAAATGCTGGTGTGCTGCCAAATCGCTGGTGGTGCTTCCAAGGTGGCGCTACTGCTAGCGCTAAGAATGCATGAAAAAATAATCCCCAATCGTTTCAGATTAAGGAACAGGCACTCTTCAGCGTGGGGGTTCTCTCGTTTATTGTGCAAGTTACATCGGACCCATGGACATAGCAGGGACGCGTTTCGGCAGTCAAGCTGCCTTTATCAACCTGAAAGGCGCCATATTAGTGCTCATTTTTAAAAGAAACATTCATTGACATTGAAGATGCACTACACTTTGTCATGTTTGGGTGAACGGAAACATGTGGGCTAATAACCACGCATAAACTCGGCAAAATCACAATTGCATAACAAACTGCGACAGTGTAAATCCTTCAGTTTTTAAACCACTTTTAAAGTAATTCACATCCTGTGCTGCTTCGTGTTACTGCCCTCTAGTTCATTTCATTTAAGAAAGGTTCCCATCATGCCACATTCCGTTTTCTATAAAACCCGGACTGGATTTCATCATGTCTAACTGTAAACCGCAGCATCTGCAAAGTGTCTTTTTAACATTCCATAAAACGCGTATATGCATATATATATACACATATGTATGTGTATATATATATATATACACACACACACACATATATATATATGCATATATACATACATATATATATACACACATATGTATATATATAAATATATATATATATATGCTACAATAGAGTATATGCATATAAACATATAGACAACTATGCGATTTTTACATAGACACACAACTATGCCACTGAAAATATATATGTTGAAAAATAATACGTTATTTACTGCACCTGTAAAAATGAACACGAATTCTCACATTTATTACTTTAGTACAAAGATTAAATTTCATGTAATCACGAGGCTACAGAAAAAATGAGACGAGAAAAGCCTGTTCATTTCCTCGCAGCAGATTACACATCACAATGGCCTCTTTAATAGGAGTGTACCTCGCTGCACAAAGTGAACACCTTATCTGCTGGTTTAGCTGAAATACCTTTTATTCGAACAAACAGATGGGAAGAAATGGCATCATTTAAATCATAAATGCACTGGCAGAGAGTGGTGGCGTGGTATGCATTATCTTCATCGAGCGCGTGAGTTAAGGGGCTAATTAATAGCCTAATAACCCATTCTGAGCTTTGCTTCTTCCTAGCCATGTCTGCCCCCCTCACTAGAGAAGGATAATCCACTGCATATCACACCGTGAGCATCTGCACATATCACAGTCATTGATGTATGCTCTACGGGTGACAATAAACCTCATCTGGAGCACATGGTCGGATAAATACACATCCACTCTCACTACAGCAGAGTGTAAGTAGCTTCAGAAAGCACTGCTGCACCCCACGAAGGGCACACCCCAGATTCAACACTTGACCGCAGTGGGGCAGTGAGTGAGGTTCGTCTCACTGAATTCATGGATTTACCCCGTGTTCGTTTTGTGGATAAAACACATGTGTTGACAACTACTGCACACGAAGATATGGCACAGCGTAACCCATCCGTGCGGAGAATAATAAGCGGTTTATCACATTGCTGTGGCTGCTCGTGTGGTCACTAATGGAAATACATTACATAATAAACTAAGTGCATCTTTAATATAACACTGTGTGTTACATATAGACAGGCTGGCAGGGGGCGTGGGGGGGCCTCTTGCGTCCAGGACCCCTCCGCTGCACCAGACAGACCCTCTGCTGCAGGTTGAAGGTTTTGCATTAACCCTGCACGCTGGGGCTGTGCGACGCACTCTACAAACACAAAACACGCGCACATCCGACTGACGGAACACGGCAACTGGGCTGCAAACTGAGACCCCGCTCCCAAAATTATATAAACAAAAAGGCCCGTAGCAAAACAGCTCTCGAACATTTTTTAAGCTGGACCTAAAAATAGCGGGGCTCCCACAAAAATAGGAAGCGCGGCGCAGCAGGGAGCAGCTGCAGATGGTTAGTGCTGCGCGGGCTGTGCCCGGGGGTGACACGGTGTGGGTTTCAGGCCTAAGAACAACAACGGAAAAAGAGTGTCCGCCTCCCCGCTGCGCTCGGGTGAGACCATCCCGGGCTCTTTCCATCGGCCCTCAGGACACCCAGAGCCTGCCGAGGTGGGGTGGCGGCTCTCCTCCGCGCCCCAGCACAGGCCACGCCCCTCCCTGTATGGCAGTGGCGACCAACCAAGGCATGCAACTCAGATCCCTGGGAGATGGAGCTTTCTCCTTCTAGTGTTACCTCCGGAGTGCACTTTGCTGCCTCCCTCCTGGGGTGAGACCTCCCCTCGTGGGGGGGAGCGGAGGGGGGGCTTGCATTCCCCACTTACTCCAGACTGCAAGGAGTTCTTTTTCATATTTCCACGTATCGTATGATATCCAGATAAGCTCTGCTGTCAGGTCATATTTTCATCAGCTCCAAGGCGACACCATTTTGGATTTGCTGCCAGGCTTTGAGAGATGTGCTCTGTTTTACGAAAGATCCACGAATAATCGAAGCAAGATAGAGCTGTCGACAGAAGCTGATGTACAAGACGCGACGCGGTTGGATGGACCTTCTGGTCCCGCTCAAGTCATCAATGTCTAAGGATCTGGCTCGCGGTACGACTGTGAGAATCACCAATCCCGCCATCTCCTGAGATTCAATTGAGAAGGCTTGCTCACACCGATGTCCAATGCCACCGAGCGGTCTATGACCGATGAAGAAATTGATTCCAGAGCTTGGGGTCATTGCTATGGCAACGGAGAGAGATGTTTCTACTTTTTATCCACTGCTCACACTCTCCTTCTCCAGCAGTAAGCTCTGCACGTTTGTTCGACTCATTCCGACACGCTTAGATGGTCTTGCGACCAACCCAATGTTACATGATGACTGGTTGCTGTGGTCTCCTCTTCTGCACACTAGGCATATTTCTTGATAGCCACACAGACAACCACAGAGTAGGGCTCACAGGCAGGCTTTTCTTCAATTGGTGCATTTCACATAGGATCAATCAGTGGCATAACAGTGCAGGATGAGCCTTTTACACTAAATTATGGAGTGATCGCACAATGATTAATCAGCAGTGGTAAAGAACTTTGTGGGCAGAGGAAAGTCCTGTAAGAAACCTATTCCTGTAAATGAGGGAGCACTGTGAACATCTGTATCTTACACATAGAGTTCTCTAGTTCAATACGGTGAGGTGCTGAAATTAAAGCGGAAGAAGGCGGCATGCACCAGCTGCAGAAGAACACAGACAGTACCATAAGGCTAGGCCCGGACCTCGGAGCATAGAAAAGGGTTATCGCGGGTGTCCTGCCCCTTACTCTTCCCACTGCAGCTCCACCAACGTGACTACGGCTGCCAAGTCATGTCATAAGCGGCACCACCAGTCATTGGTGATTTTTAGGACAACTTCACGTTACACCCAACAACTTGTAGTTTCATTTTGATCAATCACAATATGTAGCAATAACAGCCCACACTCCAAATGTTGTTTGCTATAAGCCAGGAATGGTTACATTAGGAGCCACTTGACAGTGAGGTATTACCCCAGTTTGTTCTTTGCCAGACCCATCCTGCCCCCCCCCCCCGCCTATGGCGGCTGCAGCAGCGAGAGTACTTCTTAACCTGCCTAAGCACCATCCTACCTACCGCTCTATCAGGCAGTTACACTGGCTTCCAGTAAAACGGCGGGTGGAGTTCAAAGCATTAGGCTTGTTTTCTAAGGCATTGTCCGGAGATGGGGCTTTGGATCTTCAATCCCTATTCTCCCGATACCAGCTAACCCGTTCCTGGAGGTCTGCTGCGCAGGGTCTGGTCAATGTTTCTAAGATCAAAAGACTACGATGGGGAGGCAAGGGCTTCTGCCATCTGGCCTCAAGGCTATGGAACTCAATCCCGTTACACCTTAGACAGATCACTAACCGGAGGCTGTTTAGGAAGGAAATTAAGACATGGTTTTTCACCCAATGATGCATCTGTTAGTACTTGTTTAGTTACTCTACTTAGCGCCAAGACGCCTCGGCATTAGTGCGCTTTAGAAATACCATCAGTCAGCCAGTCAGTCTCCCCAGCTCTGGTCCTCAAAGACCACCTCTCGGAGACACAACTTACCATCTAGGATGTTCTCGATATAGCTTTGGAGACACAAGGCTATCACTGACGGCCCCCTCCCTCGGGCACCCAAAGTCTTGGATAAGTGCTCCGAAGCGAGGTTCTGCATATGGAAGCGGTCAGGGCTAGTGTCACTCCCAATTATCGTGTTGTGGAACAGCTTAAACACCATAAGACTTCAGAGCCATACATTCCTCCATATGGCTCCAAGCTTTTTAATCTGTCCCGCATCCACTCTCAATGTAAACATGGAATATTGAATTTCAAGTCTGTACATCTGAGAGCTGCAGAACAAGAGTTTTTATGCCCGAGCAGCGGTCCACAGCGGAGCAGTTTTGTTCGGCATGGATGCAGGTGACGAGCCAAGGATGAGAGCTCATTTTTTAAACCATATGGCTCCAGTGTGGCCTGTCCCACTCTGGTGAGGTCATGGCAGATAACCCAGCTTGATGCCACTCGTCATCTACAACTTGGTTCTCCAACGAGTAGCTCAGGAGCTACTTGTAGGTCTTCAGCTACCTATGTGTAGCTCTCCTATTTGTTGCCAAGACTAGCACATTCAAAAATTTTGTTTTCTTGAATTAGATAATTTTCCAAAGTTGAAAAGGATATATTTAAATAAAAAGTATTTAAGGCTGATATTTTTAAGGGTAAATCTTGTCGAGGAATCTGATTACTTGTATTCTTTCTTAAACACAATGAGGCTTCGATTGATCACTACTGTGATATTTAGAGGCTTTTAAAATTGAAACCTAAGTTTTTTTTTTATTTTTACCTTACTGCTGGTGGCCTAGCCTGATGCCCTGGGGTGGTCACTGTTAGTATCCCAGCATGCACAGGCCACTAATGGAATCTTGTCTGAAGTGGCCACTATCGCTCTTATAACGCTGGTCATTTGTAGCTCAAGGTGATTTTTATTGCACGAGTCACTCTTATCATAGAAAAGGTTGGTTATTCCAGACTATGAAAACTTGTACAGACCAGCGTACTTTCTAACACCACAACCTGGGCCCAAAATCCTAAACAAGAAAGTAGGATCACTGCCATGGTGGACCGTTTGAGGAAGCGGGGTCCTGAGGGTCCCACAGACACGGAATGTCGGCACCTGGTGGATGAGTTCATACACTAGTGTAAGCCGCAAGAGGATCCACATGGGTGTCTAGAATTAGGGTCCATGCTTGAGAGTGTGTGGAGGGGGCTATATCCAGGTTCAGCCCCTCTTAAAGATGATTCTGGCCAAACATCAAGACCCAGCATCCACAGCTGGAGGACTCACAACCAATCTTTCTCGTCAAGCAGAAATGCACTACATGGAGGCAGAAAAAGGCACCAACGCCTGGGGTTAGGGGGAGACTTCTAGGGTGCACAGTGCTTAGAAATAACATGGCAGTAGGATAGGTAACACAGCACCAGCTCTAGCTGACGCAAGATTCATGCTGTGCGCATTGCATAGAAACAAACATGGCTGTATAGAATCCAAAATAATACCAGCACTGTCCTAGAGTGAGATTCATACTTGCAGGGCCTAGAAATCAACAAGATGGTATGGAATCCAATTCAGCACCAACTGTACCCTAAAGAGAACTTCCTCCTTTACACAGGACTAAGAAATGACCAAGGTCGTATAGAACGCAACACAGCACCAACTCTGCCCTACAGCAAGACTCCGACTGTGCAACGGTGCTTAGTAGCGAACAAGGTAGAAAGGAAGCTAAAATTGTTTCAACTCTGTCCTAGAGCGATAATTATGCTTGCAGTGCCAAGAAGTTAACAACGACCTACTGCACCGTCTCTAGTGCTCCTGGAGGCAGGCCAGAGACTGCGTCCCTAAGTCGAGTCTTGGGCGAGAGACATGCTGAACCTTACATTCGACAGAGAAAGCAGCACTGTGGATAGGGAGACAGGCTTTGTCCTTCAATACAGTTGCTTTAAGGACCTCTACCAGGGGTGAGGCAATCAATAGTACAGCAAGTGCAGTAGCCTGAGCGGTCCACTGAACACTGATGATTATTGCTGAATTTTACTATCCAGTCAATGGTCATTGGACCTCTTGTACTAGACTGCACCAAGACAAGTACAGTCGGCAAGTCTCAAACTCTGCACACCAACAATGGCGTTTCAAATCCTGAAAGTTGTGATGTAGAAGGGACCCTACTTGCAGCAAATGGTAGGAAACAAGTCTGAGTATTAACTAGGGGTGGACAGTAAACTCCACTCAGCTGGAGGAGTTCCGCCCAAAACGTGCTCTGCTTGGAACGCGGAGTTCAGCAAAAACTCAGCCAACTGCTGCTTGAGATGTTTTTCTCATGCAAGGCTCGCCTACCTTAAGTTGGCGAAAGCAAGCAACAAAAAATAACAGCTAGACCGCCTCCCACTGAGATTTTTCAAAGCCGGCAGTCGCGGCAGGTCACTAATGCGTGCGTTGAGAAAGTTGATACTTACGTTGCAAAAGCTGCCGCTCGAACTGAAAATTTACTCGAGCGGCAGAAAGAAGTAGCGCCCTCCGACATGGCGCGTTGTGCTGTTCGAGATGATTTAACAGTGTGGGACAAGTTCCCGGCGGTTAAAATCAGCATAAGCAGAGTCTTGGATCCACTGCTCGCGGAACTCCAAGGAATCTCAGAGCTTTTATGTAACTCTGCAGAATTCCGTCGAGTAAAATTCTTCGAGGTCTGTACACCCCCAGTATTAACAGAACTACAATAATCGTGACAGGAGAAATTCTAAGTGAAGGAGACTGAATTTGAATCACATAGATATATAACTCTGTGTTCTGTACTTTGAGCAGAGAATGTATCTACTTTAATGAAAACAAGGGTGGGGCTGAAGGATGTCCGTCGCTGTCACGTCGACACAGTTTTTTTCAGCTTGACACTATTCTTCCCAGGAGTATAAAGGTCCATCAATAGCCATTACAAGGCCTCCTCTGGAAGATTTAAGCAATAGAAGACTATCCCATGAGCCACAAATCTCCAGCAAGGTGGCCCCGGGCCCTTCTCTCCCAGATACAGGACTCTGCTGAATGTTCAACTTTCAGAAAGGAAGACGTGTGCACAAATGGGGCAAAATGCATTCATCTCAAACATTCTGGGCTAATGGCGAGACTTGTAGCCATGCGCAGGCGTCTCATGAGGCGCCATATGTCCTCAGTGCCGGGGCAGTTGTTTGTGGCCAAGCACTCTCTCCATCATTCCCGGCAGACCCCTGCGTCACGGTCCTTGCTGCAGGCCCAGAGCGCCTTGTTAGCAAAACCACTAGGGTTGGAGGTTGGAAGCATCCTTCCTCTGCCAAGGTCGATTCATTAGGCTTTGCTAGTCGGGCATGTGTGGGAGAATGTCTGCTCTGAGCAGTACCACGACTCTGGCTCCCTTCCTCGTGTCTGTTTCGAATGGAGTTGTCCCAACATCTAAAGCAGGTTTCTCCAACGAGTAGCTCACGTGCTACTGGTAGCTCTCCAGCTACCTGTGAGTAGCTCTTCTGTGTGAATTCCAGCCACTAAATTAGAAGCTTTTGCTTGGTTGAATTAATATATTTATACCTACGTTGAAACGTGTGTATTTTTAGATGAAAATGTGTACATTTTAAGAATTCAAGCTGACCTTTTTAGAAAAATGATTGAATTTCATTCATATTTTTTATAGCTGGTATTTAAGTGATAAATGTTGTGGCATCGGTGAAACGTATTACTAATATAATTACGTTGGTGTCACAAGCATTGCACTATTTATGTATGTATGCGCATATATATGCTTGCATGAATGTATGCATGTATATATGTATGAATGTATGCACTTATGTATGTATGCATGCATGTGTATATGTGTATGTTTGCATATATATATGCATGCATGTCTGCATGTATATATATATATGTATGCATGTATATGTTTGTTTGTATGCACATATGTATATATGTTTGCATTGCATGTATGGGCTTATGTATGCATGCATGTATATACGTATGCATGCACATATGTATGTATATATATATATATATATACATACATACATACATACATATGTGCATGCATACGTATATACATGCCATATATATATATGTATGCATGCATGTATGCATTTACAACGTAAAGACATTCCAAATGACAAACCCTTGTTTGCATGTCTGCTGGCCGCCCTACCAGTAAATTGTACTGAGGTGACCTTGCATAGGGTAATGGCCACTACCCAGGGCACAAGTCTTAAAAAAAAAAAAGTGGGGGACGCGAACGTCGCAACAAGAAGTGACGTCACGAAAGGTGGCTTGCACCATCAGACTCATTGCCTCCCGTCGCTCACCCCTTAGCAAATAGAGCCACACATTCACTCTTTGGCCTCTCTGGGGCGAGATCTCGCCCCAGAGAGGCCAAAGAGTGAATGTGTGGCTCCATTTGCTCCAGTTATCGAGCACCCGGTAAAATAAGTGGGGGGACGGCGTCCACCCGCGTGGTACCCCGACTCGAGCCCTGCCACTACCATCATTTGGTCTGTCGTGGTCTCCATGACAACAATAATCATGTTAGCACCTGCGGTTGATTTTAGAAGTAGCTCTTATTACAGAAAAGGTTGGAGGCCGCGAATCTAAAGCCTCCGAGCCAGGAGTCCAGTTGTCGAGCAGGAGGGCACAAGGGCCTGACGGGTAGAGGTGGTAAACCCAAGGTGCCACCCCTGGCCTGGCAGCTCACGTGTCTAAGATCTCGCTTCACTTGGCTTTCCCTACTGGCCGCCTCCCTCCAGAGCCCGCTCTGACGCTTCCGCCACCTGCCGCACTTTTACTGCTTCCTGGCGCAAAGGATGTGACTAAACCCTGCTCATTAGAAGCGGGCGAGCAGGCCGGCGACCACAGACGCAGGGAGGAGGCCCGTGGAGGCCGAGGGCAACTTCAAAAGCAGGCGGAGACCAGAGCGGGGGTCCCTGGACGAGCCGCGGGGTGGCTTCAATTAAGACGGCCGGTCACTGGGAACACAACTTGATTTATTTTGCTTTTTGCTCCAATTACGCACAATGCAGCTACAGCGAGCGTGTTGAGAAAGTTTCCCATCTTGCTTCCCATCTCACAGGGGTCAAAGGGCACTGTCAGGGAAGAGTTTAATCACTCGATCGCCATGCACTGCAGGCCTGTGCACTGGAGTAACTTTTTAAAAGGGGCCATGCTGCCGTGGTGACGCGCTGCACACTGCAGAAAGGACGTCACATGCCGAGGACACGTGAACGGGCTCTAGAGACTCAATCGGTGCGCGCTATAAACGCAATCATCTCCAGGCGCTATCCTGAGCGCGGGAACAGAGGGCCGGAAGCCTGGGAGGGCAGACTTCCGGCAGAGGTCTGTGTCACAGGCTTTGAAAGCAGAGAGAACCGATATCGTGAAGGCTTGATTCCAAACCTGTAGTGGTCTTTGGTGGCTGCATGAAATGATGTTCAAGCAGCCACAAGAGCTGGCAGTAGTAACTAGGCGCTATACTAGAACCTACAATACTCAAGATGACTGCAGGAAATGGTTTGCTTGTGCGCACAAGACTAATAACGAACAGTAAACTAGAACACTGGACTAACGACTCATTTTGGGTTCCGGCACAGCGTGCTGCCCGGAGTAGAACGCCTCGCCTGGGGTAGTAAGCGCTATATAAATGCTATTACAATCACTCATCTACTGAGAGGGTGCCCTAAGAAAGGCTAGCTCCCGTACATAATGGGTGTATTGTTTGACTGATGTGTAATACCAAGAACAGCTAACCTGCTCCGGTACAGCACAGCTAACCCGCTCCGGTACAGAAATGCTAACCCACTCCGGTGCAGCACAGTGAACCTGCTCCGGTACAGAACAGCTAACCTGCTCCGGTACAGCACAGCTAACCTGCTCCGGTACATAACAGCTAACCTGCTCCGGTACATAACAGTTAACCTGCTCCGGTTCCGAACAGCTAACCTGCTCCGGTACAGAACAGCTAACCTGCTCCGGTGAAAAACAGCTGACCCGCTCCGGTACATAAAAGCTAACCTGCTCCGGTTCAGCACAGCTAACCTGCTCCGGTTCAGCACAGCTAACCTGCTCCGGTTCAGAACAGCTAACCTGCTCCGGTGCAGCACAGTAAACCTGCTCCGGTTCAGCACAGCTAACCGGCTCCGGTTCAGAACAGCTAACCCACTCCGGTACAGAACAGCTAACCTGCTCCGGTTCAGCACAGCTAACCTGCTCCGGTTCAGCACAGCTAACATGCTCCGGTACAGAACAGCTAACCTGCTCCGGTACAGAACAGCTAACCTGCTCCGGTACAGAACAGCTAACCTGCTCCGGTACAGAACAGCTAACCTGCTCCGGTGCAGCACAGTGAACCTGCTCCGGTACAGAACAGCTAACCTGCTCCGGTACAGAACAGCTAACCTGCTCCGGTACAGCACAGCTAACCTGCTCCGGTACAGCACAGCTAACCTGCTCCGGTACAGCACAGCTAACCTGCTCCGGTTCCGAACAGCTAACCTGCTCCGGTACAGAACAGCTAACCTGCTCCGGTGAAAAACAGCTGACCCGCTCCGGTACATAACAGCTAACCTGCTCCGGTTCAGCACAGCTAACCTGCTCCGGTTCAGCACAGCTAACCTGCTCCGGTTCAGCACAGCTAACCTGCTCCGGTTCAGAACAGCTAACCTGCTCCGGTGCAGCACAGTAAACCTGCTCCGGTTCAGCACAGCTAACCGGCTCCGGTTCAGAACAGCTAACCGGCTCCGGTTCAGAACAGCTAACCCACTCCGGTACAGAACAGCTAACCTGCTCCGGTTCAGCACAGCTAACCTGCTCCGGTTCAGCACAGCTAACATGCTCCGGTACAGAACAGCTAACCTGCTCCGGTACAGAACAGCTAACCTGCTCCGGTACAGAACAGCTAACCTGCTCCGGTACAGAACAGCTAACCTGCTCCGGTACAGAACAGTTAACCTGCTCCGGTACAGAACAGTTAACCTGGGCCGGCACAGAACAGTTAACCTGCTCCGGTACAGAACAGTTAACCTGCTCCGGTACAGAACAGCTAACCTGCTCTGGTTCAGCACAGCTAACCTGCTCCAGTACAGAACAGCTAACCTGCTCCGGTACAGAATAGCTAACCTGCACCGGTACAGAACAGTTAACCTGCTCCGGTACAGAACAGCTAACCTGCTCCGGTACAGAACAGCTAACCTGCTCTGGTTCAGCACAGCTAACCTGCTCCAGTACAGAACAGCTAACCTGCTCCAGTACAGAACAGCTAACCTGCTCCGGTACAGAACAGCTAACCTGCTCCGGTACAGAACAGTTAACCTGCTCCGGTACAGAACAGCTGACCTGCTCCGGTACAGAACAGCTGACCTGCTCAGGTACAGAACAGCTTACCTGCTCCGGTTCAGCACAGCTAACCTGCTACAGTACAGAACAGTTAACCTGCTCAGGTACAGAACAGCTTTCCTGCTCCGGTTCAGCACAGCTAACCTGCTACAGTACAGAACAGTTAACCTGCTCCGGTACAGAACAGCTAACCTGCTCCGGTTCAGAACAGCTAACCTGCTCCGGTACAGAACAGTTAACCCTCTCCGGTACAGAACAGCTAACCTGCTCTGGTTCAGCACAGCTAACCTGCTCCAGTACAGAACAGCTAACCTGCTCCAGTACAGAACAGCTAACCTGCTCCGGTACAGAACAGCTAACCTGCTCCGGTACAGAACAGTTAACCTGCTCCGGTACAGAACAGCTAACCCACTCCGGTACAGAACAGCTAACCTGCTCCGGTACAGAACAGCTAACCTGCTCCGGTTCAGCACAGCTAACATGCTCCGGTACAGAACAGCTAACCTGCTCTGGTTCAGCACAGCTAACCTGCTCCAGTACAGAACAGCTAACCTGCTCCAGTACAGAACAGCCGACCTGCTCCGGTACAGAACAGCTGACCTGCTCCGGTACAGAACAGCTGACCTGCTCAGGTACAGAACAGCTTACCTGCTCCGGTTCAGCACAGCTAACCTGCTACAGTACAGAACAGTTAACCTGCTCCGGTACAGAACAGCTAACCTGCTCTGGTTCAGCACAGCTAACCTGCTCTGGTTCAGCACAGCTAACCTGCTCCAGTACAGAACAGCTAACCTGCTCCAGTACAGAACAGTTAACCTGCTCCGGTACAGAACAGCTAACCTGCTCCGGTACAGAACAGCTAACCTGCTCCGGTACAGAACAGCTAACCTGCTCCGGTACAGAACAGCTAACCTGCTCCGGTACAGAACAGCTAACCTGCTCCGGTATAGCACAGCTAACCTGCTCCGGTTCAGCACAGCTAACCTGCTCCGGTACAGAACAGCTAACCTACTCTGGTACAGAACAGCTAACCTGCTCCGGTACAGAACAGCTAACCTACTCCGGTACAGAACAGCTAACCTGCTCCGGTTCAGCACAGCTAACCTGCTCCGGTACAGAACAGCTAACCTACTCTGGTACAGAACAGCTAACCTGCTCCGGTACAGAACAGCTAACCTACTCTGGTACGGCACAGCTGACCTACTCCGGTACGGCACAGCATGCTTCATAATCAGCGGCAGCATCATCAGATGCAGCATCAACAGAGGCAGCATCATCAGAGGCATCGTCATCAGAGGCAGCATAATCAGAGGCAGCATCATCAGAGGCAGCGTCATAAAAGGCAGCATCACCAGCAGCTGCTCTGGGCTGGTCACAGAACCAAAGGATTGCCGCTGCAGTTTGGTAGGACACGTCACCCGCAGCAGCAGGCTCCTGTATCTTTTCCAGGAAGAAGTTCTGACAGATATAATTCCACGTTCAAAGAGCACTACTCAGCTGTCGCCAGCGTCTCTGTTCCATTTCTAAGCACTGATGGATTCCATTCTATTCTTTATGGCACTATTACATCTTTTACATTTTTCACCAATTACACCTAGAGGAGTATGTTACAACACTGATTTTAATCTACCATTAAATTGTTCTTCTTACACTTGGTACGCATCCATTTGTGGACATTATTGATTCATGATTGGCTTGAGTTCAATAACTTGATTCATTCCGCTTAGATCATCTCGCCTAGGTCCATGAGGAGGAGGAATAGTCATGAAAACAAGGGTGTAGATTTGCACCTCATTCTTCCTAGCTTCCTCTCTTCCCCGCATTACACTGTCGGTACGCTAGTGCAAGGCAGGACATTGCATATCAGTGAACGAGTTAAACAATGTTTCTATTCGATCCCAAACAAACGGCTACCTGCTTACGTGAATACATTTCAGGACTGAGCTTACGACTTACAATGCATGTTTAGTAGTCACATTCATTCTTGCACATTATCTAAAATAGGTCTCGCCTGTCTAATCTACTGGCTTTGCCTGCTCTTTTTTTCTGTGGAAGAGCATAGATAACAAAAAAATAAAAAAAGCTGGAGGTAATGACACCATGTGGACGCAAGTTGGAGTAGTAAAACAAATATATATATATATATATATATATATATTTGCAGCTGTGCAAACGAGCAATTCTTAAAGAGGATGGGCCCAGCAGAAAATGGGAGCTGTTAGGCCCTCCAAAAAAAGTGTACTAAAATGTAAGGACTACGAGAGGAGGGGGTAACCATGGAGGAGGGGGTAACCATGAAGCAGTAGGTGGGGGGGGGGATTCCGTAGGGTGAAGCAGAGGGGAGTAGGGGCTGGAACATGAGGCAACCCTTAGGGTGCGGGCTACAAGGAGCACAAGGGGTGAAGGCAGACTTTAAACAGGAAGCAGCACACGAGGGACACAGGAAGTGGAGGGAAAGGGGTGGGGGACATAGCACAGCACAGCGTATATTTGAGGGAACGGAAGATGAAGCACATGAGGGAGGGAGCTTCAAAACATGCACTCTGGTGGAGTGCTGAAAATAAAGAAACAAGCAGCCCCCTAAATGTGAGTAGTGGAAATGCACGTCACCCAAACAACAGGCTGGGAAAGAGCTACAGGGAATTGACAATCCAAAGGCTGAGAATATGCGTCAGGGGTGGGACAAAAACAAGAAAATGAAGGAACACCATTGGGTAAGAAGGAAATAAGAGTGACAACAAAGAGAAACGGTGTACTCATCCAAAGGGTCTCAGACCAACAAATCAATGTCACTCATTCATTTCCTGACAATAGTTCTATGAAATAAGAGGACATTTGTTCATTGGTAACTTGTCAGATTTGTCTGTGCAGCCAATGGCACTCGAAGAACTACAAGAGTACCAGGACTCGGAGCACCATCAAACCACTGTTCTGCAAAAACCCTTGAGAGCGTCACCAGAAATGTGTTAATTCGAGGTCAGATGGGGCTACAGTTGGAACGCCCCGAGGTCAAACCACTGAGTATCTGGTCTACAAAGTACCAACAGAGGCATTAAAAATACAAGAAAATCCTTCGTGGCCAAGGCCACAAACACCTTCTTGAGATAATAGTGTTTGTATAAAAGAAAGATAAAAAACAAAGGGAAGCTTTTTTTCGGTACTAATATCCCCTACATCACCAGTAATCCTAAAACGGGTATGTACAAATAAAAGACATGCTCTCGACTGAAGCATCGTTTCTTTTCTTCGCGGAAAGACTTACCACAGCCGGGGGGTCATTCCACTCCTCGTAAGAGCGGGCAGCGTAGGGGTAGATGCGGTCGTTGATGATCTGGAGGGTGGCCAGGGCGATGGCCTTCATTGACCTGAAGTATCCCTGCCAGAACCAGCGGGCCTGAAAGGAGAAGGAACAGGTAAGTACCAGGGGTCTCATGCTGTGGAACTACAACCCTCCCCCTCAATGGCTGCCACCAACATGGAGAGGGCTCTCAGCTCCAATTTCAAATCAATTTACATCTCCAGAGCACTTTAAAACTTTAATTCTGAAATTTATGTATATGTACTTCAGTCATCTGCTAATCCTTCATTTTCTAAACAGTTGCCTACCCCCTGAGTAGGAGTTGCAGACCTCCAGGGGTCCGCACACCACAGGATAAGAACCACTGCTCTAAAATATTTGATCAAAACGCTTATTGTGATCGAGTACTACTCATTCTTTTCACTCTACTCAACGCTGGTGGCTCAGTGGACCGACGCATCCACAGCGGGAATGTTTGTTTCACAGGACTGAACTTCGTACGGACTGCTCAGCCTTTCATCCTTCTGTGGTTGATAAAACAAGTACCAAAGGGCGGAGTAAAAATATACATCTGTTATTCAGCACCAACAGGCCCCACAGGATGAACATTCCACTACAAAAACACGCGCTATAGCATGCTACGCAACTCATGAATCCTGCCCAGCCTACCGGGAGCCAAGTCACACTACGGATATTGAAACCAACAATACTGCAGCCTCTTTCATGCCCACGTCACTCACGCAAACGCAACCAAAGCTGCACCGAATGCCTGCTATAGAAAACAATAGTCATAGATTAATTGCCTTAGGAAGGTATTCATTAAGTCAAAATCTATGAACATGATACACTAAGAACTCAAGTTACATCATAAGTGTACCCCAGTAGATTTCTCAATTCAATTAAGTATATCCTCAAAAAGACACACAAGCACCACTGGATTGGGTGGGGTGTCCCGACCCAAGATGCATTGTTGCTGGGTTAGGGTGTTCCCCTAGAAGGTGAGGATCAGAAAACTCTGGTCTCCAGCAGAATATCGACTCCACAGCAACCTGTTGAAGATGCAGGCGATTCACTTGGCAGTGAAACTCTTCCTCCCATTCATCAGGGAGGAAAAGGTGCAGTTTTTCACAGACAACACCAATGCCATGTGGTTTTGCAATAAACAGGGCAGAGTGGGCATGCAGGTTCTGTGCCAGGAGGCCTTGCGCCTTTAGAGCTGGCTGAATTGTCAGGGCATCTCCCTGGCCATGCAGTGCCTGGGAGGGTGGACAAACGCAGCGGACGTTGCCTAGCAGACGAAGATTTGTAGCTACACTTAGAGGTGGCATAGAACATCTTCTGCCAATAAGGAAAACCCTCACTAGATCTTTTCACTGCCACCAAGAATGCACAGTTTCCAAGATTACTTCGGCACATTAGAGTTCCCCAGGCAGTTCATGCTCAGACACCTTTCAGTTTGACTGAAGCTTGGGACTCCTGTACCCCTACCCACCTCTTGTGCCCTAAGTTTTGAAGATGGGGAATGGCTGGGCCCAAGTCATCCTAGTGGCTCCGGACTAGGCAAGAAGAGAGTAACAACCAGACTGTCTGGCAATGAGCATCTGTCTTCTGCCCCTCTGGGAGGACCTCCTGTCACAGTAGCAGGGCAAGACACTGCACAACCTACACCTCCAGGTTTGGAGACTGAGCAGTAGTGAGTGTCATTTCGGCAGCCGGCATCCCTCTAATAAGACCAGCTATGTGAGACGTTTGTCGGGAGTATAAATCAGAAAAATTGTTTATTGCCACGACTGCTTACGTATATGATAGAACTCAGGACCCTGAGGGCAGTCCTACAGACTTCAGAGCCTGGGCCTCTGTGCCTGCTTGACTGGTGTGTGTGCTAGACCAAAATAATTATCAAGATATCAGATAACCTACAGATGCGATCACTCGGGACAGGGGTGGAAATCTGTAATACAGTGTATGGGACATTCCAGTCATCAATAAGGAATCACTCTATTCACTAATTTGAATTTGTAAAAATGTTATTCACTTAAACCTAAGCCGGAGGTATATTTACATTTCTAATAAGATGCAGCAATCAGTACATCATTGCTATGGTGTGACTTGACCACGCAGGTGTCGCCACACACTTGTGTGAGAATCCCCAGATTAGGGTCTTTGTCTCCGCCGACATGTTGGGAGCCAGGACTACATGTTTAGATTCGGCAGAAGTTGTGTGCTCCACACAAAATAAGTGCTTGCCCTCCACACAGCTGTGATCATTATTTTATTTACCCAGCTGCCTGATGTTGAACTTTCCAGGGCACACACATAGCATCGTGATGCTATTAAAGTGCCTTAGATAACTAGATAATTTATGTTTTTTTTCCTCTGGCAGCATCACAGATGGGAGGAGGGCAGTCATTAATCTATATAGATTTTTATGCATCATGTTATAGCAAATGCCACCTGACCTTTAGAGCTACACCAATATTATTCTAGTTATTTGCTTCCACATAAAAACACATCCATTACCATACAAGCTAATAGTAATGCTTTACCTTGTATACAATATTCCATTAAAGCCAGTCCCATTGCCATTGCCAATGCTGGTTAGGCCTGCTTCTTTTGATATTGATATATACATCTATACATACATTATAGGCCTTTCGGTAAGCCCTCTTGAGCCATTGATCTGGTGAAGTGCTATTCACATTGTGCGTTCCACCCTCCCCACAATGGCTTAGAGAATAGGTAAAAGGTCAGCCTGCTTTAGCCATCAGCATACTGGCCTGAGTGGCAACATTCTGCTCCTGCACACAGGTGCTCAATGCCCATTGGACTAAAAGGGCTTTAGCTCAACCCCCCAAACCTCCCTCCCCTTCTGCTGTTGCAGCTTGCACTGCTGTGGTATTGGATGGGCGGTATCTGACATCTTATCTCCACCACAACCAAGATTTTACAGGTCTTTAAAAGACCATTTACATGCCTTTGTAAACTGGTAAACGAGGCTTAGGTTTTGTTCCACTGGGTCCATTACTCCCTGGGTCCCAAATTCCTATTCCTTACATTTGCATTTAACTTTTACTGCCGCAGTGGGAGAATGCATTTCATGAGAAGGCCACCTTTCCAAAAGAAAAATACTAGCCATTTGTTGTTTAAGACCCTGCAAAGGCCTCGCCTTGAAACGAAATAGGGCTGTAAATACATTCTGTCTTTGTTTCCTTTAATTATTAGTGAAGGATCATTAATGCAGCCCTAGAACACATTTAAAAGTGCTTTCTATTTATATTTTCTGTTTTAAGTATGCACAGATAAGTGGTAAAGAAAACGGCTTTAAGTGGTTTTGCTTATATTTTTTTACTGGATGGGACATCAAAATACTAAGCTGCCAACCCTAATAACGAGGCTAAAAATGTGTTGCACATTATTTTCTCCATCCCTGATTGATTCCATAATAGCATGTTATTGATGGCTGGCATAGGGTTTCAGATATGGTAAACTATTGCTGAGTCAATCCAAGTGCCTACGAATACACCCTGCATTCAGGCAACTCACTTCTCATTCTCACCCATAACTTTTATGCTCACTCTGCACTTACAACGATCACAAAGCTCATCCATACATTTACGCCATTCACCCTCCTCCAACTCCGCACTCACACGAGCACACCACTCACCCTGCACGCACATGACACTCCACTCGCTTGTCACTCTCAATGCTTCACGTAACACTCACAGCTATCACACTCCACTCAGACTGCTCACCATGCACTTATGCTGTCACCATGTACTTGCATCGTTCATCCTCTTCTTACCCTGTTCTCCCACAAGTTAACTGTTTACCCTGCTCTCAGAGCAACCACACTCATGCCAATCAGCATGAACTCACACAGTCAGGAGCACACCACTCATCCTGCACTCACTGTGGTCACATGCACTTGTGCTGATCACCCTGTATTCACCCTGCAGTCACATCAGCACACAAATCACCCTGCCCTCATGTGACACTTCACTCACCTGCCACTCTCACAGCTCACTCAAACAAGCACATCACTAACCATGCATTAATTTGTCCTACTCTGCATTTTCCCCCGCACCCAAACTCATATGGTCACATGGCATCCTGCAGTAACTCCTCTCACCCTACTCTCATACTCACTCACCGTGCACCCACAGACACTCCGGTCACTCGCACAGTTCACCCTTCACCCACATTGGCACAGCACTCACCCTGCCCTCACACCACGCAAACAAGCACATCACTCTCCCGGAGTCACACCACTCACTCGGCACTCTCTTCTCTCACCCTCCTCTCAAACAGATAAACTTCTCACCCTGCCCTCATATAGGCACAGGTCGCCCGGCCTGCACACAGGGACAATAGTCTGCTGGAACTCACAAGGACACACCTTCACCCTGCACTAACTCCACTCACCAATAACTCTTACAGATCACCCTTTACTCCCACCTCACACCCTGCACCACACGCAGGCACACTACTCACCCAGAATGTACACTGCTCACACCACAGTGAACTCACTCCTCTCACTCTGTACGCGTTCCTGTCACCCGACACTCACAAGGACCCTCCTCTCATATTGCATTCATGCAGCTCATCCGACACTCACAACGGCACATTTTTCAACCTACACTCACACTGTTCACGATCGCTCAGCACTTACATGAGCACACATCTTACTCTGCACATAAAAAAAAAGTACACAACTATTATGAATAGACACATATTTCTACAAAGGCACCCACAGAATATCGGCTTTTTCCCTAATAACAAATGCCTACTTAATTCCATCTGCAACAACGGGGCTGGTGCAAGAGCGGAGTGAGAATGCATGAGGATGGAGAAGAGAACTGAGGCTTTGTGATATGGTGCTGGATTGAGGATCGTGCGACACATGTGACACGTTCAACCAGTCGTGGCTTTCCACTCACCACAATACTTCAAGCCCGGACATGCCGTTTTTATTTTACATTGTACGTTGGGCCTGGAAATCCCAAATTGCAAAGTGCACTGGTTACTGTAACCTGGAAGACATTTTATGGCGTTCCCTGCTTCTGTAGCGCTACGAGGCCTCCGGGTAGTAACGCGCTTTACAAAACCCAATTTCATTTCATTTCATTTCATTACCGAAGAAGTCAAGCATTTAATGAGATCAGTTGGATGTTGTGATATTACAGGTTAGAAAGTGGATTCGTTCAATTCCAATACTGTACCTGCTTGATCCACGTGTGAAACCACTTTTAAGCCCGAGACAGCTATTTTGAGAAACCACACTTTCAGTCACATCATGCTTGTAACAAACAATGACAAGGCAATATATTATTATCCTTGAATAGTGTATAGAGAATATGTTTTATTTAGCTGCACTAAAAGGCAAGACAGGTATTGTAGAAGCAGCAGGGCAAGATTTTCGAACGCATTAAAAGCCGAATGACTAATGGTAGTGTGAGTGGCAGGCAGTGTGTTTGTTTGACAAAGTACAATTGTGCGAAATAGTGCAAGAGATAGTGAAAATGAGTGTGTGAGAGATTGCGTGTGAGTATATGTTTGCATGTGAGTATGTGTTTGCATGTGAGTATGTGTTTGTGTGTGAGTTTGTGTTTGTGTGTGAGTATATGTGCGTGTGGTGAGGGCATGTTCGCTGCTGGTCTGGAATACTGGAAATTATTCTTGCCTTATGGAACAGGGCACTAAAAGCATATGGACAGGAGGCGTTACATATAGCAAATAGCAGGCCCTGACATGATACTATTAATACACCATCATTGGATGTGGGGGCTCAAACTGTCCAACTGAGAAAGCAGATAGCCCAGTCAGACTCAGCAGCAGGTAGACAGAGCACGAGCCACCACACCTCGCCGAAGACCCTGACATGATGGCGATATACTTGGCATATGGGTTGGATTTATAGCAAAATATTGGATCTGATATTTTAGGTAATTCTTGCCATAAGATTTCCTGTACTCAGTTTATATGAGGTGTCAATGGCACAATGCTGTCCCTTGTATACCGGTGGGACTTTTTACAGGTACCCATGGCCATGGCTGAAATATCCATGATACATTTCTGGCACTGTCATATTGTATGTACTCATTGGCATATGGGACTCATCCACAAGAAATGGTGACCTTGGTATAGTGGAAGTCATTTCGGACTCATGACATTTGGAAAAAAAGCTGGATCTAGTCCTAGGAAAGACCACGCTTCTCTGGTGCACCTTCAAGGCACTGGTATATATCATGAATGCCCTATGAGGATCCGAGGAGTTTTAGCAAATTTGACCCCAAAAGTTTTTTTAAATCCTCGGTGGAGAAGCCCACTCTTCCTTACACTACCTACAAGAAATCTGTTTACTTGTTTTGCTTGCTGGAATTTGGGGGAAGTATCACTCCCCACCATGACACAGATCTTTAGTCTGGAGTAGTGAGCAGAATTTGCAGGGAGTTTTGGGGACAGTTTAAGAGTTGAGTGCAGACTGTCTCTGCAGACTGGGCAGGAGCAGAGAATTCGTAATGAAATAAAAGAATTGTCTAATCGCAAACTGGGTAAGCGCTTAAACACGTTTAAAAAGTGGCTAAGCCGGTCTGTCGCTCTCTTAACCCATCTGTAATTTTTTCCAATTTATAGTCAAAAGTGAGCCATGTGGTCCGGGCTATCCCAATAACTGTGATCTGGCTTCAATGGCTTGGGGACGCAGCATGTGTGCAGGTGGCTGCAAATGGGAGAACAAACTGAGCCAGAGCATTGATGCAGCATAAAGGATGAGCATAAGACCTGTTGGGACTGCAGGAACAGGCATGTCCGTTGAAGTACCGGCTGGAAGGGTAGAACCAACTGCTTACCCTTCACAGCACAAATGTAAATGAAGAAGAAAAACACCTGCACAGATGCCTTTGCAGCATTAGTATGGATGGCACGGCCATATTGAATGAGGGAACATTCTTATTAACCCTTTGGGTGCTGGTGACGGAACCAGTCCGTCACCAGCCACGGACGGGCTGTGCTAATGACGGAGTGGTTCTGTCACGGCCCCGCCGCCACGCCTGCACGGCAGCGATTTCGCGCCTGCGCTGAGAGTTCTATTGAGCGGGCGGGGCCGTGACGGAACCACTCCGTCAGAAGCACATCGCGCCCGAGGCTCGTGACGGAGTGGTTCCATCACGAGCATGGCGGTTGCCGCGCGGCCTCCCCTCCCCACTAGCAATGTGGCAGAATTACCGCCGCAGCCAAGGGGTTAAAAACCTCTATTCGTCAGCAGGATTAGCTATCAATAAAACAAGGTCCACGGTGCAGTAAATGCACACAGTGCGCATGTCATGGTGCTTTAGGAATATTACTAGCCAACATTATAACCACATAGTAAAGAAGTCTTCCCATTGCAGACTGACACATCATTACGTTTTCTTTTAGGTGACTGAAGTCCAATCAGGATGAAACAGGAGTATGACCAGCACTGATTCTCAATGGCAGCAGACGTCTTCCGCCCAATCAAATATTGTTACCAACATGTGGGCGGAGACTAAGCCCCTCTCTTAGGTGTGCATCTTAACGCGCCTTTTCTTTTTATCACATATGGTCAGGTGACTGCTGCGGTGTGCATCCAGACCTGATATATAGTTCACAAGGGCTCATTGGGTTAACTAAAACTTAACCTTTAGCCAAAAATGAGTGGGAGCATTTTTTCTGGACTTGCACCGGGTTAAATCTACAAAAAAATATGTTTTTTTATACTATCTGGTTTGTCGATATATTTAAACTGCACAATTTGTCACTTCGTTTTCCTCATATAATGGCTATGAGGTTAGCTCAGACCCCATTTCTGGTAATGCTTAGGGGAGAGGAGTTGGCCTAACGGCTAGAGCGGTCGACTTCACATCTGGGGAACTGAGTTTGAGTCTTGGCAATGACGCTGGACATCCTGTGATTCTGGGCAAATCACTTAATCTCCCCGTGCCTAACAAAAAAAAATGAATGTGTCCTCATGTAACGTCACTGGTGCTATGTAAAGCGCTCTGATGCCCAATTCGGGTCAAGTTTGCGCTATATAAAACTCTGTAAAATTAAAAGAAATAAATAAAAAATGCTTGTCCTGTCCCATTGCTGGGTGTTGCAGACGGCAGTTTATTAATTAATTTATTTATTTATTTATGCATTTTTATATAGCGCGGACTTTACCCGAAGGCGTCAGAGCGCTTCACATTAGGAACAGAAATGAAACATAATGAGAAACATTACACAAGAACAGATTACAAAAACATACATTACTTACATAAGGTAATAGTGACAATTGTGAGCAAACAAAATACATGAGGTAGTAAAAATTGTGAGCAATCAAAAATACATGAGGTAGTAAAGTTAATAGTGACAATTGTGCGCAAACAAAATACTTGAGGTAGTAAAAATTGTGAGCAACCAAAAATACATGAGGTAGTAAAGGTAATAGTGACAATTGTGAGCTACCAAAAATACATGAGGTAGTCAAAAGTGCACAAGAGGAAAAGTGACAAGTGTGCAGTTATAAGAGAAAACAGAGTATAATTTGAGGTATAGTACTGCAATAAGTGCTAGACACTCAGGCACAAGAACAAGCGTTACGTAGGCAAGGTGGCACTTGTGCAAGTATCAAAGGTAAAAACATGTGAGAGGTAGCAACCGTGTGTTACAAGGGCAGAGTGGTGTGTGCATGTTGCAAAAGGGCACCGAACACAAGTACATGGAAAGTACTGCAAAAGGCAGACACTCCAACCACAGGAATACACTGGGAAGGCACTTCCATGGTCATGGAAAGTAGAAATTATCAGTAGTGGGAAGTTTTCCTCACAAATAGCAAGAGGACGTGAATTACTTTTGGAGGTGTCTCTGGAGGAGGAGAACTCTGAGGTCCCTTTTGAAGGCCTGGGAGGAGGCGGTGGTCCGGAGCTGAGGCGGAAAGGAGTTCCAGATTCTCACTGCATTGCCTGAAAAGGATTGGGCCATTGTTCTTTCCTTCTTGAAAGTGGGAGGTTCAAGCAGTAGATTCTCCGCATTGCGTGAAGGTCTGGAGCCTCCAGAGAGTTTCAGTTTATTCGCCAGGTAGCGGGGAGAGGAGGAGTGCAAGGCTTTGTGGGTGATACAAGCGGTCTTGTAGATAGCTCTAGCCTCGAAGGGAAGCCAGCGGAGGGTGGATAACATCGGTGTTATGTGATCGCTTCTTTTGGCCCCATAAATGAAACGAGCTGCTGAATGGAAGACAGACTTAAGTGGGGACAGGTGAGATTTGGGGAGGCCAGTAAGAAGAGAATTGCAGTAGTCTAGTCTGGAGAGGACCGGCGATTGCACCAGGGTTATAAGGTCCTGCTCCGGGAAAAAGCAACGGATTCCCCAAAGAAGGCGCAGTTGGTAGCGAGCAGATTTCGCAGTAGAATTGATGTGGGGAGTTAGATTGAGTTTTTTGTCAAGAATGACACCAAGGGATTTTGCACTGTCAACAATGATGGGTTTATTGTTTAGTAGATTCATCTGATCCATCCATGATTGAACCGGGGGAGGAGAGAGTGAGGAGGAGAAGAGGAGGAATTCAGTTTTGGAGGGATTCAGAATCAATTGATGAGTTGACATCCAGTTTTGAATGGAGTCAAGAGTAGATCTTAGGATGGAGAGATCATGAGTGGAGGCAACCTTGAGGTAGAGTTGAGTGTCGTCTGCATAGAGATGATAGTGAATCCCGGATTTGCTTAGGAGGTTTCCCAGTGGTTCTAAGTAGAGATTGAACAATGTGGGTGCAAGTATAGAGCCTTGGGGAACACCTTGACCCACCACCACAGGAGAAGAGAGACTATTCGCTATTTTGATCATTTGAGATCTGTCAGAGAGGAAGGATGCAAACCATTTAAGCACAGTGCCCTCCATGCCCATTCTCTGTTGAAGGATATTGAGGAGGGTGTTGTGATTAACAGTGTCGAAGGCTGCGGAAAGGTCAAGGAGAATTAGCAGACAGGACCCCCCAGAGTCGAGTATCCTCAGCGCATCATCAACCACTTGCAGTAGGGCTGTTTCAGTGCTGCAGTTTTGGATGAAGCCGGACTGACAATTGTCAAGAAGATCATTGTCCTTGTTATAACGAGAGAGTTGTTTTGCTACACATCTTTCTGTGATCTTACACCCCCCCCCCCCCCCCCCCCCCCCCCGAGCTCAGGAGGGGAGGGTCAGGCTGTTTGGAAGTGGAACAGAGCCGGAGGCCGCCAAATCCCTGCCAGGGGCCGCCACACAAATATGTATCCATCCTCAGAGGATTATTATATTAAGGATATATATTGGCGTGGTGGCCCCTGGGGTTTGGTGGCCCTGAGCAGGCGCACAGCTTGCACATGCCTAAGGCCGCCCCTGGTGTGATGCAGAACACTGCAGAGATGATAACAGTAAACCCGGGTGCAATACAATAAATACAGTATATATGTGGCCTGTCCATGCGACGGACCCAGCTCTTTCGCCAGCTTCTCTGACCCATTCAGGTTCTGGCTGGAGGGTCTGGGTTCTCATGATGAAGCCTCCAAGATGGCGGCTCTCATCTCTACTTCCGGTCCTGACCTCGTGTTATCCACAGCCCTAAAGAAGGGCTGCCCCTCTCCTCTACAGAGAGATAAACGTGGGTGTCCGTTGCTTACTTTATCCTCACAGCCCTCGCCTGACGTCAGACCCACACACCCCTCAGGGCCCAGGGCCTGCACAGATCCGTGCCTGGCGTCTGTGTGGCAGTGGTCATTCATCCTCAGAGGGCACGCTGCACGTGGCCTTTGACCCTCCATGAAAACAAACACTCACAGAGGCCTCCCCCCTCGGATGATGGGCACCTCACCGAGGCGGCCGCCGAGGGGCCTCTGCGGCCCGGCCTGTATCGGCTGTCGACCTCCAGCGCCCCCCTGCGGCGAGGGATGGGGCGCAGGGATGCAGGACTGTCAGCTGGGGGAGAGTTCAAGGGCCGGGCCAGGCCCCGGGGTCAAAGGTTACTCAAGCAAGAGGCACCGTCCACGCAGAGGCCCTTCTGCCCAGGCGCCTCGCAGACAGAGGGGGTGTCCGCTTACAGACCACCGACTGGCGCCCACTGGCACAGCAAGCGCCCGGGCGCCCAGGGCGGGCGGCTTCTAGGCGCGCGGAGCGAGACATCAACAAACGGGGCACAATAAACAGCCTGTCCTAGCTGTGGCCGGGGCCCCTGCGCGGACTGGACCCCTGGAAGGGAGCGGCGGCAGACCCCTGGGGGCCCCGTGGACTCTTCCACGCGGAGGTCAGGCCGAGGACTGCCAGGGGCACCCGGACGGACCCCCAAAAAGCAGCACTGATCCTTTTTAAAGGGCACCGCAAACAACACCGCGCCAGAAGACGAATTATAATAAAAGTATAAAGTTACGTTTATTTATATAGCGCATTAATACAGTGATATTGTTTCTAGGCGCTGCACCATAGACGACATGGCTATTTACACCACCGAGAGAAGAGGCCCACTCCCGTCTGCTCCTTTCTCTCTTGCACTCGTAGCTGAACATAGATTCTAGTAGACCTGTCTTTGCTCTTGCACACATTATACCCTTGTCTCGCTGAATTATTTTACTTCACAATTGCCATTAACTCTGCATTTACCACCATTATCGAGGAGGCCAGCTTCAAAGTCACTACTCACCTCCCAATACGTGTATTTCATGAGCCTTTGAAAAATAATGCATCTATCTGCGATGCGCTTCCGGTCTCCTGAATCTCTACCAGGAATATAATCACGTCTTCAATGCTCCCAGGCCTTCACTGATTATACCTCGGCGTATCCAACTAAGTCCTGACTTGTATCCTTGCACTGCTACCGTCTAAGGAATTTATTTTCCTTTTTGGTTGACTACTTAGTAAGGGTGCATGTGTTTTCCAGCTGGCTTGTATGCCACTCGCAACGTTCCCTGTTGCTGCCTCACACAGGTATGCTTCTCTCTCAAGTCCTTCTCCCCCGCCCCTCTGCACTCTGTGCTGCTCCCTCCCTTGTGTACTTCTCCCCCTACCCCGGTGTTGCTCTTACTCGCGTGTGCATCTCCACAGCCTCTCGTGTGCTCTCCATTGTGTGCTTCTTCCCCTTCCCGCACGTGCTGCGGTCTGCCTCGTGCACCGTTTCCCCTCCCCTCTCCCATGAGTGCCTCCATTGTGTACTTTCATGCTGAAACAAATCTTATGGTTTAGCTGACCTACTAGGCAGCATTTGCACCGTCCACTGCGAGACGTATTGTTAGCTTGAAGTGGACTTAGACTCCGCCCACTGCTTACCATTGGCTGGCGTCATTGTCACTCATTAGCCTACTTCTTATTCTATAACTTGTGTAGGCTTTCCTTCCTGTTCATCTGTAGCTTGAACACAATATCCTTCCACTGCACATTTTTCATGCGCTTCTATTTTTTGGTTTGTTTACGCACTCCACTAGTGCATGTGTTTTCCAGCTGTCTCCCCAGTGTGCTTCTCATTCTCCTCCACTCTCACGTGTTGTACCTCATGCTGGTGTGCTTCTCCCCTGCCTGTGAGCACACGCATGACGAAGGCACACGCATGGCGCCTCTACACGAAGATCGCGCAACATTATTACAAGCACGAATCGGGGTCCATTTTAAAAGGGAGGTATGACGGGTAACCTTAGGGCCTCGCGCGATATGGTGTTTAGACACATTATACAGTGCGCATATACACTAAGATGCGGGGTATTTGAATCATACTGACGTCATTGTATGCAAGAATTCTCACTCATATCCGTGACAGTACTCTTCAGGGTCACAATGAAGTGATTACGTAATGAATTATGAGCAATGTCCATTGTTTAATACAGAACTTTTTGCTCAAATTACAGCAACTGTATTTGATATAAAGTCCATTCCCAGTACAGGGCGTATTTGTCCGAAATGCACGCATTCATTAATTGATTCATAATTAATTACTTTAAAACATTACATGAAACAGCGAACGCAGTATTTTCTGGGAACAAATATGAAGATTTTAAAATCATATACGGGATCTGTCGCTATTAAAGTTCTAAAAGGAAATGGTGACGCAGTCGAACATGGGTATTAATAACTCTTCATGACGTGTAGCTAAGACCATAATGATTTTATGATAAAAAATAAATAGATACAAATAGTCAAAGAGTTGTAAAAGACGACAAGAACGTGTCAGTGCAGGGGAGGAGGGGCTGGGGGCTAGTCCGAAATGCATTGAGGATGGACTGACTCAGTGCTTAATTTGAGCAGGTGCTTTCAGGTGCTCAGCACCAGCACTTCTTTCACAGGGCTGGGGCTACAATTTCTGACCCTGCAGGTGGTGGTCTCAATATTAATTGTTCAAATCCAAAAATAAAAAGAACATACATTGCATGGTGACCGGCTGGTAAATGTTCACAGACAGGCCAGCATACGCCTGTCCAGGCAGGCATGATTGTGTACCCCATCGTTAGTGATGTCATCACGCCAATCACAAATCCAAAATGTCATCGACAAACTCTGGCTTGCATTCTATTCCCCGAGTCTGCTGCACCCTGCCACTGCCTGAGCCTAAGCCTCCCATTGGATAATTGTAGCTGGGGGCTGGATCATGACGGAGTTGAGGCAAGGAAGCTGCAAGAGCGCATTTGGAACTTGGGAGTGAGGGCTCTTGAGGAAGAATAAATGAAAGTAAGTGTGGACTTTCCACTTGGTGTGTAGCCAGAGTAGCATATCCTGTAGCCCTGCATTGCTGCTATCTTCAACGTGC
The DNA here is from genome assembly GCF_964261635.1 of Lissotriton helveticus. Taxonomy (NCBI): domain Eukaryota; kingdom Metazoa; phylum Chordata; class Amphibia; order Caudata; family Salamandridae; genus Lissotriton; species Lissotriton helveticus. The sequence goes on from NC_136062.1 coordinate 449,675,460, forward strand.
TCGATGCGGCTGTGGCCCAACACAACTTTTGTGCGCCATGGCGTCACCTGTAGAATCTGTGCGCTGCACCCCATCATGGTAATTGCTGAGCGTGCGTGAGTCCAGTAGGTACCACAGCCATACTGTTGGACAGGCCGCATGGTCGGGCTGCCCCCTCCCCGCAATGGGACCTGGACCCGGGCTCCCCCTGCATCCCCAGCCAGAGTCCCCGACGACCACCCGAAGTACACTGCAATTCCTCACCCACAAGACACCAGCTCCGAACCCAGCTGGCCCGGGTCACCATCCACACCACGGCCTCGGCCCAGCCGCCATCTTGGGCCACTACAGCACGAGGCCGCGTGGCCTCAACTCGACCCTCACCCTGGGCCCGGCCGGGCCCGACATCGAGGCACCAACCTCCCCCCGGGAGGCAGAGTGACCACTTGGCGAGTCACTGGGAGAAAGGAATCGTCAACGGCTCTCCTCCGCCAGGTGTCGATCACCCCCGGCCGCCTGGGCGCTGGCTCCACCCCCCTGCTGGGTGTCTGGACTCCCTCATCCCGGACCTCCCGGCCCCCCCAGGCGCGAGGGTCCGGACATCAAAGGGGACCAGACCTATAACTGGGGCAGGAACAGACCAGGAAACCAGTTGTATCCTGGAGTCGAGAGACCCGAGAAGAACTCCTCTGTGACTGGCCTGCTGGCGCTGCCGCGGCCCTCTGCCTCGTGAAACCATCGTCTTGGCCTGCTGGCGCTGCCGCGGCCCTCTGCCTCGTGAAACCATCGTCTTGGCCTGCTGGCGCTGCCGCGGCCCTCTGCCTCGTGAAACCATCGTCTTGGCCTGCTGGCGCTGCCGCGGCCCTCTGCCTCGTGAAACCATCGTCTTGGCCTGCTGGCGCTGCCGCGGCCCTCTGCCTCGTGAAACCATCGACTTGGCCTGCTGGCGCTGCCGCGGCCCCCTACCTAGGGAGACTATCATCTTGGCCTGCTGGCGCTGCCGCGGCCCGATCCACAGACACTCCAGCTCGAGGATTGTGAGCTCGCCTCTTACCACTACCTGTACCGATCCGGTACCAAGACTGTCCCGCTACCCCCTTTTTCCCTACAGAGACTAGAAGTGAGAGGACCCCCGGGTCCGAGATATCCTGTATCGCTGATATCCTTGCCTTAAGAACCTTATATAAAGCATTGAACTCGACTTGGTGTGGTGCCTGTTTGTGGGGAGGGAGGTAACTTGTCTGTACGATCGCAGGAGACGGTCCCACCCGGGGATCTCTCCCTCAGTATCCGGCCGACCCTCAGGGTCCCCGTCTAACATTGGTGGCCAGCGACGGGATCCGAACCTACGCATAATCGTACAGAAAGTCACCCGACCCACGACACACGACCACCATGACAACAGAGAGCGGAACAACGGAGAAATTCCAGATGGAAAAATTGGAAGATTACAACCACCGAGAACTGAAGCAATATTGCATGGAACTTGGTCTCCCAACCACGGGTCTGAGTACGAAGGAAGACTTCAAACGAGCCCTAGAAGCCTGGGCGGAAACGGGTACGGCCGTACCCCGAACACAAACAACCGAGACGAGCCCCGCACCAACTAAAGAAAGAGCGGGTCTCTCCCTGGAAGAGATCCGAGAAAGAGAAAAAACCAGACTCCACGAATTAGAACTAGCCCGACTCCGCTTGGATGGAGAACTCAAGCTGGCAGAACAAAAAATAACCCTGGAACACTTACGGCTCAGGGAAGAGCGAGAAGACAAGCAAAGACAGAGAGAGCTAGAGGAAAAGAAACTAGAGTACGAACATGAGCGCAATCTCAAAACACTGGAGGTCCAGAAACAGAATAAAGACCTCGGGCTCCCCGAACGACCGACCCCGTCTGCCTCGACCGAACCCAAGGTTCACATCCCCAAAGATGTCATCCGGGAATACCACAAGAACGATGATATACAGCAGTGGTTTAAAGCCTATGAGGTGGCAATGACCTCCCACCGGATTCCCCGAAGCGATTGGGGAGCCGGATTATGGGGGAGGTTTGTCAACGAAGGGCGGGACGCCCTGCTACAACTCCCGGACCAGCTGATGACCTCCTACGACCACATGAAGGCCGCCCTCCTCACTCGATACGGGCTCACACCGGAGATGTACCGCCAACGGTTCCGCGACTGCAAACGGATTCCGGGTACAACTTGGGTGGAGTACGTGAACTTTTTTAGCCGAGCCTTCGAGGGGTGGATCAAGGGCAACAAAGTAACCACCTACGAACAACTCTTTGACCTTATCGTATGGGAGCACCTGTCGAACAACTGCTTCGTGGAGCTCCGGCAACACCTCCTGGACAGTAAGCTAACCGACCCTCGACAACTCGCCGTCGAAGCCGACCGGTGGGAAAGCACCCGAGTTGGCCGGAACGCACCCAGCGAATTATCCAGACCGTATCGCCCCCGAGGGGGAGGAGGAGGTCAGGGTCGGGGGAGAGACCCCGGCCCCTCGTCACCCCCCAGAAACCCCTCGACCCCGGTTGGCCGAGGAAGCCCTGCCGTCCGGGCCGGTTTCCGGGCCAACATTACGTGCCACAGGTGCCAGCGACCCGGCCACTACGCCAGTGATCCCAATTGCCCAAAGAATCCGAACACTACCCCCCGCCAAGTTGCAGCGGCGGCCCTAGGGGAAGAACTAATCCCGGAAGACCAGGAAGAGTACGAGACCGATCCCTCTGAATGGGCACCCGCCGCCATGGCACTGGTCTGCTTAGGGGAGAGAGACATGATTCCGCGGGCCCCCCTTCCCGCCAACACCCAGAAGTACGGTCAATGGGTCAACATTAATGGCCGCCGGGCGGAAGCCCTCCGCGACACCGGGGCCAGTGTAACGGCGGTCCGACGCCACCTCGTCACTCCAGACCAAATCTTGCCGAACATTCTTTGCCCTGTCCGATCAGCAGACAATTCCGAAAGCCTATGCCACATGGCCTGCGTCCCCTTCGAGTGGGGAGGAGTAACAGGGATGTTAAAAGTAACTGTCCGCGATGATGCCCCCGTGGACTGCCTCCTAGGGAACGACCTTGAAAGCTCTCCCTGGGCAGCTGTCGAACGGAGGGAGCACCTGGGGATGCTCGGCCTCCCCGAATGGGTCTGCGTCACGACCAGGTCCATGACCGCCCGCGCGGTCCCCAGCCCAGAAGAGCCTGAGTGGCCAGAACCTCCTCCCGCGCTCATCCCCGAGGAGGCCGCCCCAGAAGCCAGTCCATTGACCCAAACCGAAGAAGGATCCGACCAGCTTCGGGACGTCCCTGACCTGGCACAATGGCGGCAGGAGGGAGGCCCCACGCAGGAACAATTCCGGGCCGAACAGAAAACCTGTCCCTCTCTCGTAGGACTCCGGCAGCAAGCCCTGGCCCAGAGCACCGGGGATACCTCGGGGGCCCACTGGATCTACTGGGACCAAGACCTGCTCTACAGCGAGCAGAAAGTTGCAGAACTAGGGGCCAGTCGGGTGCTGGTGGTGCCCCTTCGCTTCCGAGACTTCCTCCTGAACTTAGCCCACGATGTCCCCCTTGCCGGACACCTGGGGCAGGATAAAACCTACGACCGCCTGGTGACCCATTTTTTCTGGCCCCACATGCGGAAGGATGTCACCAACCACTGCAAGGCCTGCCCCACCTGCCAGGCCAGCGGAAAAAGTGGCCGAAAAATCAAAGCACCGTTACAACCCTTTCCTGTCGTCACCACCCCGTTTGAACGAGTGGGAATAGACATTGTGGGGCCCCTCGACCCTCGAACAGCCCAAGGACACCGGTTCATCCTGGTCCTTGTAGACCACGCCACCCGCTATCCCGAGGCCATCACTCTTCGGACCGTGACGGCCCCCGTGGTGGGCCGGGCCCTGATGGGGATCTTCTCCCGGGTGGGGTTCCCCCGGGAGGTCGTCAGTGACAGGGGCACGAACTTTATCTCCAGATATATGAAGTCCCTCTGGCAACAATGCGGGGTCACCTACAAATTCACGACCCCCTATCACCCGCAAGGGAACGGACTGGTCGAGAGATTCAACCGCACCCTCAAGGGGATGATTATGGGTCTAGAAGAACCCCTTCGACGCCAGTGGGACGTGCTACTTCCCTGCCTCCTGTTTGCCTATCGGGAGGTCCCGCAGAAGTCCCTCGGCTTCAGCCCCTTTGAACTCCTGTACGGGCACCCCGTCCGGGGCCCCCTCAGCCTAGTCAAGGAAGGTTGGGAGCAGCCTCCCCAGAAAACTCCCCCGGACATCTACAGGTATCTCCTGGCTCTCCGCAACCAGACCCGGCGGTTCCGAGACGCCGCCAAAGCCAACCTCGAGGCCAGTCAGGAGGACATGAAGAGGTGGTACGATCAGCACACGTCCTCCATTGAGTTCGAACCTGGACAACAGGTCTGGGTGATGTCCCCGGTTGAGCCCTGTGCACTCCAAGACAGATGGTCCGGGCCCTTCAAGGTAATCGAACGCAAGGGGCCCGTCACCTATTTAATCGACATGGAGACTGCCCGGAACCCCCTGCGGGTCCTCCATGCCAACAGGCTCAAACCCCATTTTGTGCGATCCGAACTCAGCCTCCTGATGGCTACCGATAATGGGACAGAAGAAGACTCTGAACCCCTTCCGGACTTACTGAGGGCCCTCGAGCAGGATGGCTCAGTGGAAGGGGTCCAGCTCTCCGAGGCCCTGTCCCCGGAGCAACACCAAGACTGCCAAACGCTCCTGAGGCAGTTCGCCTCCCTGTTCTCCCTCACCCCCGGAGTCACCCCCTGGTGCCTCCACGATGTGGACACCGAGCGTACCGCGTACCAGACCGGGTACGAGCCTGCATCCAGACCGAGGTGTCCAAAATGCTGACCCTAGGAGTGATCGAACCCTCAGACAGTCCCTGGGCGAGCCCAGTCGTCCTAGTTCCCAAGGCAGCTGCCCCGGGCGTTGCCCCTGAGCTCCGGTTCTGCGTGGACTATCGGGGGCTGAATGCAGTTACCCGGACCGACGCTCATCCCATCCCCCGGGCAGACGAGCTAATTGACCGGATGGGGGCCGCCCGCTACCTGAGCATCTTCGACCTAACAGCGGGCTACTGGCAGATCGGCCTCACCCCTAGGGCCCAAGAACGATCCGCCTTCTCTACCCCAGACGGGCACTACCACTTTAAAGTCATGCCCTTCGGCATGAAAAACGCCCGGCAACGTTCCAACGGCTGGTAAACCAGGTACTGGCGGGCCTGGAAGGCTTCAGCGCCGCCTACCTGGACGACATTGCTGTGTACAGCCACCAGTGGACCGACCACCTCCGCCACCTGCGGGAGGTTCTACACGCCCTCCAGCAAGCCGGGCTCACCATCAAAGCCAGCAAGTGCCAGGTGGGCCAAGGGTCCGTGACCTACCTAGGACACCAAGTGGGAAGCGGGCTGGTGGCCCCTCTCCAACTCAAGATTGCTGCCATCCAGGCCTGGCGACCCCCTACGACCCAAACAGAGGTCCGGGCCTTCCTGGGGCTCACCGGATACTACCGGCGGTTCATGAAGGACTATGGCAGCATCGTGGGGCCCCTCACGGAGCTCACCTCCAAAAAGAGCCCCAAAACCGTCAACTGGACCCCGGACTGCCAATCGGCCTTCGAAAAGCTAAAGACCGCCATGTGCACGGCCCCCGTGCTCCAGGCTCCCGACTACAGCCGGGAATTCATTGTGCAGACGGACGCCTCCGATCATGGTGTGGGGGCCGTCCTCTCCCAACTCAACGCCGAAGGGATCGACCAGCCAGTGGTCTTCATCAGCAGACGCCTATTGCCCCGAGAACAGCGCTGGAGCACCATTGAGAGGGAGGCCTTCGCCGTAGTCTGGGCACTCAAGAAGCTCCGGCCATACCTCTTCGGCACCCACTTCCGGGTGCAAACAGACCACCGACCCCTGCAATGGCTGATGCAAATGCGGGGGGAGAACCCGAAGCTGCTGCGCTGGTCCATCTCCCTGCAGGGGATGGACTTCACGGTGGAACATCGTCCAGGCCAGGACCACGCCAACGCCGACGGCCTGTCACGCTTTTTCCGCCTCAGCGAGGAGAGTCCCCAGGAAGATGGCTGACTCTCCCCGCCTTCAGCTGGGGGGGACGCATGTTGGACAGGCCGCATGGTCGGGCTGCCCCCTCCCCGCAATGGGACCTGGACCCGGGCTCCCCCTGCATCCCCAGCCAGAGTCCCCGACGACCACCCGAAGTACACTGCAATTCCTCACCCACAAGACACCAGCTCCGAACCCAGCTGGCCCGGGTCACCATCCACACCACGGCCTCGGCCCAGCCGCCATCTTGGGCCACTACAGCACGAGGCCGCGTGGCCTCAACTCGACCCTCACCCTGGGCCCGGCCGGGCCCGACATCGAGGCACCAACCTCCCCCCGGGAGGCAGAGTGACCACTTGGCGAGTCACTGGGAGAAAGGAATCGTCAACGGCTCTCCTCCGCCAGGTGTCGATCACCCCCGGCCGCCTGGGCGCTGGCTCCACCCCCCTGCTGGGTGTCTGGACTCCCTCATCCCGGACCTCCCGGCCCCCCCAGGCGCGAGGGTCCGGACATCAAAGGGGACCAGACCTATAACTGGGGCAGGACCAGACCAGGAAACCAGTTGTATCCTGGAGTCGAGAGACCCGAGAAGAACTCCTCTGTGACTGGCCTGCTGGCGCTGCCGCGGCCCTCTGCCTCGTGAAACCATCGTCTTGGCCTGCTGGCGCTGCCGCGGCCCTCTGCCTCGTGAAACCATCGTCTTGGCCTGCTGGCGCTGCCGCGGCCCTCTGCCTCGTGAAACCATCGTCTTGGCCTGCTGGCGCTGCCGCGGCCCTCTGCCTCGTGAAACCATAGTCTTGGCCTGCTGGCGCTGCCGCGGCCCTCTGCCTCGTGAAACCATCGACTTGGCCTGCTGGCGCTGCCGCGGCCCCCTACCTAGGGAGACTATCATCTTGGCCTGCTGGCGCTGCCGCGGCCCAGCTCGAGGATTGTGAGCTCGCCTCTTACCACTACCTGTACCGATCCGGTACCAAGACTGTCCCGCTACCCCCTTTTTCCCTACAGAGACTAGAAGTGAGAGGACCCCCGGGTCCGAGATATCCTGTATCGCTGATATCCTTGCCTTAAGAACCTTATATAAAGCATTGAACTCGACTTGGTGTGGTGCCTGTTTGTGGGGAGGGAGGTAACTTGTCTGTACGATCGCAGGAGACGGTCCCACCCGGGGATCTCTCCCTCAGTATCCGGCCGACCCTCAGGGTCCCCGTCTAACACATACTTACCAGCATTGGCAGCATTACGGCTAGGGACAATGCCTGTGCTGTAGCAGGCAGGGTCACAGCACGCTGAGCAGTGGATGCCGATGCCTTCGCCATCCCTGGACGTACTAATTATAGGCAGCACTAGCAGTGACATCACCTGCTGTGCTCGAGCAGCCGTCTGTTCCGCAATAAACCCAGGCATACCGCAATGATTAATATATGCAAAAAAAGCATTTTCATTTGGTGTACATTTTGTTTTTCCACTCGGTGTAGGTAAGAAAGTGAAACACGCCATCTTCCACTTCTTTAGGAATGACAACAGGAAAACACAGAGTTCAAAATAGCAGGGACATGTATAGGCTGACGACAGGGGTCACAGGCAGCAGCAGTGTTACAGATGAGAGAGAGCAAGATTAAAGAGGAGAGGAAACAACAAGAGAGGAGAGAGATTAGACGGAGCTAAGTAGAAGAAAAGGAGAGCAAATCAGATACAAAGGGAGAGCAGCCATGATGGGAAGAAGAGAGCATTAAGAAGAGAGAAGAGAAAATTAAAGGATGTAGAGGACAGTGGAAAAAAGCAGACAAATGATCAAATGGAGATACAGCTAATCACTGCTAGAAGAGTGATAGTAAAGATCCAAGATCGAGGGGAGAGAGGGCAGAGCATGGATAAAAGTGAAGAGGAAAAAGGGCAGGGCTAGAACGAATAGAGGGCAAATCAGAAATACAGGGAATAAGGTAACACACAGGTGTGACAAAGATGATAGAAAACAATTAGAGAGGTGAGAGGATAGACTCTTACAGCAAAGACTTAGGGGACAGACAACAGATCAAGGTTTGAAGATAGAGACTGAGGCTGTGAGAGTTTTAAAAGAGGGGCTCACCGGAGTAAGAAGTGAGCTGTGGCCCCCTCGCAAAATGTTCAGCGCCTGCGCTTCTTTTTTTACAAATTAAGCACTGACTGATATTCTGAAACCGAAATCACTACTGATGGACAAAACTGACACTGTAGGACGGCAGAAGACGCGGACATCATTTTGCAATGAGTATTCAGAATAAAGAAACATTCAAATGAGTAAGACTGTGGATTCATGTCAGCATTGTATGGGACGCATCTGATGGGTTGAGGCGAAGCGAACACCATGATATACGAAAGCCCACTGTGGAGCTCAGTGCAGGACGAGAGGTGAACAGTGGGCGTGGCTTCAGTAATTGAGGGCGTGGCTTCAAGAATGTCACTACAATCCTGTACTCTCCATAGCAGGCTGATGACTAGCATTTGAGCGCCTCTATAGGAGATTTCCACTATTGCGTGCAGACATTACACAACAACAAACACTGCCTAAAACAAGCCAGACCTTTTACCTGAGTGAGGACTTGCTGGCAGTTTGATAGAACTGAGTAACAATTATTTTGCAGTAAATAATTAGAAGTGATTGGTTCAGGTACAGGGCAGTGGTTTTATGTTCTGAAGCACACTGCAGTGCTGTGTCGAGGGACAGAGCGGTGATATTATGTTCTGAAGCACACTACACTAGTGTGTTTAGGTACAGGTCAGTGGTTTTATTGTTCTGAAGCACACTGCAGTGGTGTGTTGAGGTACAGGTCAGTGGTTTTATTGTTCTGAAGCACACTGCAGTGGTGTGTTGAGGTACAGGGCAGTGGTTTTATTGTTCTGAGGCACACTATAGTGATGTGTTAAGGTACAGGGCAGTGGTTTTATGTTCTGAAGCACACTACTGTGGTGTGTTGAGGTACAGAGCAGTGCTGTTATGTTCTGAAGCACACTGCAGTGATCTGTTGAGGTAATGGGCAGTGGTCTTATGTTCTGAAGCACACTACAGTTGTGTGTTGAGGTACAGGGCAGTGCTTTTATATTCTGATGGACACTACTGTGGTGTGTTGAGGTACAGGGCAGTAGTTTTATTGTTCTGAAGTACACTACAGTGGTGTGTTGAGGTATAGGGCAGTGGTTTTATGTTCTGCAGCACACTACAGTGGTGTGTCGAGGGACAGAGCGGTGATTTTATGTTTTGAAGCACACTATAGTTGTGTGTTGAGGTACAGGGCAGTGGTTTTATATTCTGAAGCACACTACAGTGGTGTGTCGAGGGACAGAGCGGTGCTTTTTTGTTCTGAAGCACACTGCAGTGGTGTGTTGAGGTACAGGGCTGTAGTTTTATATTCTGCAGCTTACTACAGTTCTGTGTTGCGGTACGGGCAGGCATTTTATTCTGTGAAGCTTACTATAGTTGTGTGTTGAGGTACAGGGCGGTGGTTTTATATTCTGAAGCACACTACAGTCGTGTGTCGAGGGACAGAGCGGTGATTTTATGTTTTGAAGCACACTACAGTTGTGTGTTGAGGTACAGGGAAGTGCTTTTATGTTCTGAAGCACACTACAGTGGTATGTTGAGGTACAGGGCAGTGATTTTATGTTCTGTAGCACACTGCAGTGGTGTGTTGAGGTACAGGGCAGTGATTTTATATTCTGAAGCACACTGCAGTGGTGTGTTGTGGTACAGGGCAGTGATTTTATGTTCTGAAGCACACTGCAGTGGTGTGTTGAGGTACAGGTCAGTGGTTTTATTGTTCTGAAGCACACTGCAGTGGTGTGTTGAGGTACAGGGCAGTGGTTTTATTGTTCTGAAGCACACTGCAGTGGTGTGTTGAGGTACAGGGCAGTGATTTTATATTCTGAAGCACACTGCAGTGGTGTGTTGAGGTACAGGGCAGTGATTTTATGTTCTGAAGCACACTACAGTTGTGTGTTGAGGTACAGGGAAGTGCTTTTATGTTCTGAAGCACACTACAGTGGTATGTTGAGGTACAGGGCAGTGATTTTATGTTCTGTAGCACACTGCAGTGGTGTGTTGAGGTACAGGGCAGTGATTTTATATTCTGAAGCACACTGCAGTGGTGTGTTGAGGTACAGGGCAGTGATTTTATGTTCTGAAGCACACTGCAGTGGTGTGTTGAGGTACAGGTCAGTGGTTTTATTGTTCTGAAGCACACTGCAGTGGTGTGTTGAGGTACAGGGCAGTGGTTTTATTGTTCTGAAGCACACTGCAGTGGTGTGTTGAGGTACAGGGCAGTGATTTTATATTCTGAAGCACACTGCAGTGGTGTGTTGAGGTACAGGGCAGTGATTTTATGTTCTGAAGCACACTGCAGTGGTGTGTTGAGGTACAGGTCAGTGGTTTTATTGTTCTGAAGCACACTGCAGTGGTGTGTTGAGGTACAGGTCAGTGGTTTTATTGTTCTGAAGCACACTGCAGTGGTGTGTTGAGGTACAGGGCAGTGGTTTTATTGTTCTGAAGCACACTACAGTTGTGTGTTGAGGTACAGGGAAGTGCTTTTATGTTCTGAAGCACACTACAGTGGTGTGTCGAGGGACAGAGCGGTGATTGTATTTTTTGAAGCACACTACAGTTGTGTGTTGAGGTACAGGGAAGTGCTTTTATGTTCTGAAGCACACTACAGTGGTGTGTCGAGGGACAGAGCGGTGATTTTATGTTCTGCAGCACACTACAGTTGTGTGTTGAGGTACAGGGCTGTAGTTTTATATTCTGCAGCTTACTACAGTTCTGTGTTGCGGTACGGGCAGGCATTTTATTCTGTGAAGCTTACTATAGTTGTGTGTTGAGGTACAGGGCAGTGGTTTTATATTCTGAAGCACACTACAGTGGTGTGTCGAGGGACAGAGCGGTGATTTTATGTTTTGCAGCACACTGCAGTGGTGTTGAGTTACAGGGCAGTAGTTTTATTGTTCTGCAGTACACTACAGTGGTGTGTTGAGGTATAGGGCAGTGGTTTTATGTTCTGCAGCACACTACAGTGGTGTGTCGAGGGACAGAGCGGTGATTTTATGTTTTGAAGCACACTATAGTTGTGTGTTGAGGTACAGGGCAGTGGTTTTATATTCTGAAGCACACTACAGTGGTGTGTCGAGGGACAAAGCGGTGCTTTTTTGTTCTGAAGCACACTGCAGTGGTGTGTTGAGGTACAGGGCTGTAGTTTTATATTCTGCAGCTTACTACAGTTCTGTGTTGCGGTACGGGCAGGCATTTTATTCTGTGAAGCTTACTATAGTTGTGTGTTGAGGTACAGGGCAGTGGTTTTATATTCTGAAGCACACTACAGTGGTGTGTCGAGGTACATGGCACTGGTTTTATGTTCTGAAGCACACTACAGTGGTGTGTCGAGGTACAGGGCAGTGGTTTTATGTTCTGAAACACACTACAGTGGTGTGTCGAGGGACAGGGCAGTGGTTTTATATTCTGAAGCACACTACAGTGGTGTGTCGAGGTACAGGGCAGTGGTTTTATGTTCTGAAGCACACTACAGTGGTGTGTCGAGGGACAGAGCGGTGATTTTATGTTTTGAAGCACACTGCAGTGGTGTGTTGAGGTACAGGGCAGTGATTTTATATTCTGATGAACACTACAGTGGTGTGTTGAGGTATAGGGCAGTGGTTTTATGTTCTGCAGCACACTACAGTTGTGTGTTGAGGTACAGAGAAGTGCTTTTATGTTCTGAAGCACACTGCAGTGGTGTGTTGAGGTACAGGGAAGTGCTTTTATGTTCTGAAGCACACTACAGTGGTGTGTCGAAGGACAGAGCAGTGATTTTATGTTTTGAAGCACACTACTGTGGTGTGTTGAGGTATAGGCCGACGTGATATCGCCCAGGGTGTCCCGAGCAAGTGGGCCATCTGCGCACTGGCAGTCACCGGCGCCGCTGGGCACAGCCTGAGCTCGGCGGAAAATGTGCGGGAGCCCTCGGAGTTGTCCGGTGGGTGAGAGGGGCTGGAGCAGGGTCCTCATCGGAGGGTCCTCTTGCCTCTTGCCTGCACCGGACGACGGATCCCAGGGCGGGACGGTGGGTCTGCCGCAGTTCCCGACGAGACTGGCTTCAGTGCGATCCTGGTAGGGCACGCTCACAGGGAGCGCCGCGCATGGTCGGTTGGCGGGAGCGGGACTGAGCCGGGCGGCCCGCCTCGAGTATTGACACCCCCCATGCGCCCCCCGGATGCCACAGGGAGCTAGCGGGAACGGAGCTGCAGCAGGTCCAAGAACGCTGTGATCGGCCGCCGCCAGATGCTTTTTGCATATGTTTGAAATCTCCAAGCGGCATTGGACAGGCGTAAATTTCAATGCATGTGCCCAGTTTGCAACCACACACAGAGGGCATGGGAACAATATGCACTGAGATGCATGGCGAGGAGAGTTGTGGGCAGAGAGCAGCATCCATGAAAAGCATGACTGTTTCGATAGAGAAGGCTGCTCTCCCTGCACCTTTGTCGGCTCTCTCTCACGCTGCCCGGATTTCCCAGTTTTAACCATTTTTGCCGGCTCGAGTGCATCGCCATTGTCTCCTTTGTGCAAAATGGCGGGGGCCATAAAAGGAGCAACAAACAAGTAATAAATTACACCACCGCCCCTACTACAGCCGCGAGGATGCATTCCAACGAGTTCAAGGGGCACTAAAAGGAAGATAAGTCTCTTCCCTCCCTCCAAGCAGCGACTAGGAAGCAGCGACACTGAAATAGGACTATCTCGCCCTCAGCAGAAAGGGAAAGGGACAAAGGACTAACACTGCTGCCTTATAGTCTATTTTGGCAGCCATCTTGAACAGCAGCAGAAATAGCAAAAAAGGTATTTACATCACCACACTCGAGTGCATTGTTTACCTCATCTGTTACCCTACACTAAGAGCTGGACTCTTTGAGACTAATGTCACTCACAGCGCATTTTTACATATCTATGCACCTAATCCCCCTGGTGATAGAGTGTATGCCTTTATTGCAGTACTATACTTCTACGTGTACCGGGGAGTGTATGCCTTTATCGCAGTATTATACTTCTAAGTGTACCTTGGATATTTCTACCTGCATCTAACTCACCCTGCACCGATTGCCACCTCATTCATTTCTGGCTGCGCATTAGCGTCACTTGACGCACTATCAATTTAATTTATAATCTTTATTCGGTTCTTAAAAAGACACCATAAAAGCACAGATACAAAATACACACACTAAAATTTTTTTTTAAAACAGCCAATAATTTTCAGTATAAAAAGTATAAATGTTAAATATTAAAGTTATCTGTCATCAAGGAATGGGCCAGGGAAAAAGTTTTTTTTTAAAAGTTCGAGGCAAGTTAGGGGCCAATTTCTCTAGTATTCCTCAGTCTTGTTGCTATTCGGATAAAATTTATCATACAGAACAGGGTGTAAGCGTCCTCCGCTTCCTGTAGGGATCTCAAGGCCCGTCTTGCATGTTTAATTTTTAGCTCTTTCAGGATCCCCACCAGGAACTTGCGTCTTGGCATAGTGTAAAATGGGCACAATAAGACGAAATGAAGGGTATCCTGCGGAGATTTGGAATCGCAGCCGCAGGTACCCTTCTCCTCCACTGTGTGAGTAAACCCGGAGGGCACCGCAAGGAGGTGATGTAACATGTTAAGCCTAAAGCGGGTCATGAAGTAGCGATCCTGCGCATTATACATAACCCTCAAATAGGGTTCCATGCCTTGCTTCACAGTGAGTTCATTATAGGCAAGATTGGTTGGTTTGTGCTTCTCTTTTTCTGCCCTTGATGTCTTCAGGTAGTTAAGGAAGAGTTTTTTCACCAAGACCTTACTCTCAGGGGTTAGGGAATCAGGGGATGAAAAGAAAGTGCTACAATCAATCTCTGTTAGCGACTTCTTGACATATTTCAGCCAGGGAATGACATGACCTTTATCTCTTTTCAAACAGTCCTCAATGATTTGTCTTGTGAGGGCCGCCTCTGGGTTGGTCCATACTTTGACCCATGCCAGGAGAGGTTTGATTTTGATCTTGTCCTCTATAAAGGTTTCTCCTACTTCTTCATGTATGATGTGGGCTGGTACGCTCTGCGGAACTTTTAATATTCTTCTCAAGAATTTGTTCTCTTCCGTCTGGAGCGGTTGTGCTTTATTATCCAAGAAGCCCCACACTTCTGCCCCATAGCATACCTTCGCACAGCAGATTGATCTATATAAGTTCAAAATTTGTTCCGGGGACCATTTCCCTAATCTTTGCCCGTACCCCATGATGGCTCCAGCTGAGGCTGCCAATTTTGTGGAGTGTTTTTCGATCAAAGGTTTGAACGAAAGAACATGATCAAATAGTATCCCCAAATACGTGAAGGACTTGACCTGGTCTATTTTGTGTGACCCAATGTAATAAGAAAAAGTTCCTTTTGTGGATTGCCCAGATGACATGATATAGGACTTCTCTAGGTTTGTTGCCAGGTCCAATTTGTCCATGAACTTGACAAACCTATCAATTAATTTTTGCAGTCCCAGAGGAGTTCTAGCAAGCAAAACCGCGTCATCGGCGTAGAGTAGTACGGGCACTGCACGATGACCAATTTGGGGTGAGTCTACCTTAAGTTCGAGGAGGTCCTTTTCCAATGCGTTAATATAAATAGAAAAGAGGAAGGGCGCGAGGATGCATCCCTGCCTTACTCCACTATTGCAGGTGAAGGGATCGGTCTTTTTGCCCTCCTGGCTATACCTTACACTTGCAGAGGTGTTTCGATGGAGATTTTGCAGGGTGTTGACTAGCAATTGGTCCACCCCTAGGTCCTCTAACATGGCCCAAAGCTTTCTCCTATTTACGCGGTCAAAGGCCGCTGAGAGGTCCATAAACCCCATATGGATGGACCCCTTCCCGGCGATGGTGTATTTGGCTATCAGGAGGTATAAATTTAGGCATTGATCGGTGGTAGATCTGCCTTTCCTGAAGCCATATTGGATGTCCGAGAGGACCTGATGTTCCTCGGCCCAATCTTGCAATCTTAATAAGATGACTCGTCCCAGAACCTTTGCCGTCACGTCAATGAGGGAAATGGGTCGGTAACATTGAGGGTCATCGCGGATGCCTTTCTTGTAGATGGGGACTATGGTCGCCGTTGACCAGGACTGCGGGAGTCCTGCCTCCACTGCCTCATTTAGCACCCTAGTAAGTAATGGTGCCCATAATTCGGGTCTGCTTAAGAATAGGTCTGGTGGAATTCCATCCGGTCCCGGCGCCTTGTTTTTACTGAGCCCGGTTATGCCCAGTTCGACTTCTTTCAGGGTAAAAAACAGCTTCGCTGGCTGATGGGCCCCAGGTGCCTCCTCCATGGTTGCCTGGCTTGAATGATTGTATAGGATCTGGAAATGATTCTGCCATTGCTCCGGCAGGATGTTATTCGCGATTTTTGGTGCCCCTTGATCCTGAAAACATGGAGAATTAATCACTTTCCAAAATGTAATAGAGTCTTTTCTTTCTGCGGCGTCCCTTAGGTCTTCCCATGCTTGATTTTGTATGCTTTGTTTGCGCTCCTTCAGAGCTTTTTTATATTCGGCTCTATATTGTGCAACCTTTGTTTTGTCCCTTGGTTGGGTATGGAGGCTATCCTTCAATTTTTTGAGCGCCTTTGTGCAGTTCGAATCAAACCAGCGTGGGTTTGAGGACGTTTTGTTAGGCCCAGTGGTCTGTAAGGAGTTATTTACAAAATGCGCTATTTCTTCAAAAGCCTTCACCACCCCTGTTCCAGTCACACAGGGGTCAAGACATTTGTCAATTGCTGCTGAGGCATCAAGTAATAGTTTTTTATAAAAAATGTCCCCATCAATTTTGGCCCATTTGATTCTTCTTCCCTGGTCCACTGCTCTTTCCATGATGCCAGATCTCCTTGATCGTGAGGAAACAAAACCTTCCATAATAATGATCACTGGGTTGTGATCACTAAAGCTACTGGGCTCTATAATGGTTTTGCTGATGCTCCTTTTTAGATTGGGAGAGACTAGTACAAAGTCAATGTAGGAATGGCAACCTCTGCCTTTGTATGTTGGAGTTAATTCTCCTTTCTCACTTAGTACAACAAGGTCTAGGGTTTGGGTTAAATTGTGCCTTTTCATTAGTCTCTCTAAGTCCCAGCCCTCTTTTGAATGGGTAAAGTGTGGGCCTTTCATAATCGTGCATCTTGACCAGTCATTATTAAAAGGTATTAGTTTCTCACACAGGTGACAGTTAAAATCTCCCATTAGTATTAGACTCGTGGGATTTGGTGTCGTGGTTAAGACGTTCAGATTTCGTAAACAATTTTCTAATTCATTGATGGCTAATCCCTTCTCCATCGTTGCCGGTGCATTGTACCAGTTCATTAAGAGAAAGGTTATGCTTGGTGAAGTGAACCTTAGAACTTGCAAGTTGTGTGTGGCCCATTTGGTGTTGGACCAGGTGCCCTTGATGTCTAAATTGACATAAACCGCAAGCCCCCCAATCGCTCTCCCCGAAGTTGCTTTTCTTGCTGGGACAAAAAAACTTTTATAGCCTTCCAGGCTATAGGCATTTGAATCAATAGCCCAGGTTTCTTGCAGACATATGATATGAAATTTGTTTATGTAGCTGCGCCATTCCTGGGATTCAAATTTGGCCGCTAACCCTGCTATGTTCCATGACGCTATTAGTAGGTTTTCGTCGGTCGTGTCCTTTGGTGCCCTTTTTGCCTCACCTTGTGCGGGCTTTGCTTGTTTTCCCATTTCGCGTGAAGTAATGGGGCTAGGTTGTGTCCTACTGAGTCTAGCCATTCTGCTCTGTATGGGGTGGGGTTTATCTGTTACGGGGTTATTCCCATCTCCTATTCCCCGGGTGGTATTCAACGAGATAATGCTACCTCCTTTGCTAGGCTTGAATTCTGGTTCGCTTCCTTGGCCATAGTCTAACCCCCTTCTTGTACCTATTGGTGAAAGACTTGCCTCCTTTCTGCTTAGATTCTTGGAGGGTTGATTACCCAGTCTCTGTCAGTCCACCCCTTCCAGTGTGCTGAACCTGTTCCAATGTGCATACTGCATTAGGGGAGCGTCATAGGTTGGGAATACAGAATTTGGCCTTTGCCATTGGGGTGGGCCATATTGGTAGTCCAAATGCGATGTTCTATTCAGGCCATTGTTCTGCCTAATCCTTTGAGGTGCGAAGGGGTAAAAGTAGGATAGATGTACCGGGTGGATTTGTGATCGAGTATAGCTCGGGGGGGCATTGCAGATAAAATTAACTGCTGCCATATCTCTAAAGTTCACCGTGACGATGTCTCCTGCTATGGACTTGGTACCTTTACCAATCCACTCACCCCTTCTTACTGAGAGGATTTCCCCATGAATGTTATGGGGTAAAGGTCTATGTGTTTGCAACCACTGTGCACATTTATTTTTGAGCTCTATTTGTGTTTCCCGTTGGCCCTCCCTTAAAGGTGGAACTCCTGTTAAGACAACCACGAATGGTAGTGCTTCAGGCGGAAGGTTAATTGTCCTGATCCGGATTGCCGTTTTCTTTTCTTTAGTGGTTGTCACAGGGAGGGTCCGAGTTGACTTGGGGTCCACTTTGGGCGTTAGGGCATTATTTTCTTCCAACGTTTGAGAGGGTCCGGGTGGCAATTTTTTGTTGCCAGTAGGAGTTTGGCTGGTCTTATTGCCTATAGTCTGGGTGGTGGCAGCCTTTTGCTTATCCTTGGCTCCTTTCTGTGTAGCGCTATTATTTGACTTTGCCACCCCTTCAGTTGTTGAAGGGTCCTTATCTTTAGATAAGCTTGTTGGAGTGGGGTCTTTTGATTTTGTTGGAGCACTTTACTGCACTAGGTGGTTTTTCGGGCCGATCCCCTTATTATTTACAAGTGATGTCAGTCTATCTATTTTTGCAATAAGGAGTTTTAACAGCACCGTGATCGAGTGCTCAAGTTCGAGTTTAAGGTCAGACACCATGTTGGTTATCCAACAAGGTATTCCCGATGTGGATGGATTTATGGGCGTAATCAAGTTGTGGTTACTGGATTTTAAGGATCCTTTTTTCCTCCCTTGTTTGTGGCCATCCTTGTGCAGCATTTTCTCCTCGTTGTGTGTGTTTTTCCCCTGATAATTTGTTTGTACACCAGGTCTATCCCTGCTAGTTTCAGCGGGCGCCTGGGCGCAAGGCAGGTCAACAAAAGAGTAGGGAGTTGGGGGCGGGCTAGTGTCGATCTCCTCCGCCGGGTCTCCGGAGACCTCAGATAGGTTAATCAGGGACTCCTGTGTTTCCTGAATAGTGAGCACGGGTAGTAAGGACATTCTCCTCTCTGTATTAGCTATGGCGTTAGATACTGCCCCTATGGTCTGTTTGAGCATTTTATCAATGGCAGTAAGGGTTGGTAAAGGCGGGGAATGATCCGCTTTATTTTTTGTGCTTGATCTTAATGTGGGCATCCTGGTCTTCTTGCCGTTTTTCCTCATTGCCCACAATGCGGGGTTAAAGAAAGAATGATAGTTGTAACTACTATCGGTAAGTCAAGCCGGGTGCCGAATAGGTCGGCTACACTTAGGTGGCGTTTTTTAGGGGGCTGGCCCAGCCCGGCCTCTTCTGGCCTCTGAGGGCCACAGAGGGCCCGCCCTTTGCCCGGGCTTAGCTCGGCGTCCCGCTCGCGTCCCGCTGAGCTGTAAACTGCTCAAGATAAGGTGGTTTTGCAAGCAGGGGGCGTGTCTTCCTGGGGGCGCGCCCGTGCACACCTGTGCAGCGCAGGGACTCCTGGTCTTACGAGTCCCTGCGGCGCGCTCCCTCGATGTATTCGCGGTGTTCCCTCCTCCTGGGACAGGACCCACAGCGCTAGTCCTCCCCCAGCCTCGACCCCACGCCACTCACTGCGCAGCAGCGCCCGCGAAGCGGGTGCTGCAAGTTGTAGCGTTGCGGGAGGGCGGTCAATCCCGCCTGGGACACAGGGAGGCCGGGTAAGAGCTGAGCAAGGGTTGGAGTTCTGTCGGCGGTAACAGCAACGGTCTGGTCAGTTCAAGGGATCCCGCTGGAGTCTACTCAGTTTCCCGCTTTAGTAATCAAGACAAGCAGGGGGCGTGTCTTCCTGGGGGCGCGCCCGTGCACACCTGTGCAGCGCAGGGACTCCTGGTCTTACGAGTCCCTGCGGCGCGCTCCCTCGATGTATTCGCGGTGTTCCCTCCTCCTGGGACAGGACCCACAGCGCTAGTCCTCCCCCAGCCTCGACCCCACGCCACTCACCGCGCAGCAGCGCCCGCGAAGCGGGTGCTGCAAGTTGTAGCGTTGCGCGAGGGCGGTCAATCCCGCCTGGGACACAGGGAGGCCGGGTAAGAGCTGAGCAAGGGTTGGAGTTCTGTCGGCGGTAACAGCAACGGTCTGGTCAGTTCAAGGGATCTAACTTGCTGTGGGCATATGTATTGTGTTACACTATTTCGGTAGTATTATACGCATTTCTGACTGTTCTATATACATAGCTTTATATCTATGTTTGCTGCTCCCATCTCTTTTTTTACTATAATGCACCTAGTTGCTAACACATATATGTAGTTCTCTCACTAGTGCCTCTTCTGACCCATGTAACTTTTGGCCTGCAGTTATCTCTTTCGACCCATGTATCATACTTTCTACGGATCTTTATAACATTTTGTCTGCATCTATCTGCGATCCGGCACATCTATTCTGCTCACTCTCCCACACCCACCCTACGCCTTCCTAACATGGATCACTGTGGCAAGCACACATATAAAATAATCTACCCACCCACACTCACAAAAAAAGCCGCTAAATGCTTCAAACACAACTTCCTGAGGTCCCACCCTGAAACACCCTTTGCCGATACCTATTTCTCTCCGGTAAATGGATCCCTGAACACTGATATTATCTTCCACACCGCACGCATAGCTCAATGGAGAAAAGCTTTCCTTGCCTTACTCAACGTCTCCACCACCAGGAAATCCGCTCATGGACTCTCACTTTCCATCGCACCATCCAAACTCTTCCCGGGCAGTACAGCCATTACTATTTACAACAACGGGACTATTCTAATTCAATCCACAGACAGGAACCTGGAATTACTCGACAACCTGTTCCCCACTTTCAAAGAGCACCTCTCCAATCGTCGGCCCTCCACACATACCCCAATCCAACTGAACCAGAACTCCTCACCTCCAACTAACGTCCCAGAACGACCCACCGCCGCTGACCCGCACAACCCGACGCTATGCCATCCCAAATACCCCCCAAATCTCTCCATCCCCACCACTACCTACACTCCCGCCGCACCTAGCTCCCCCTCTAGCCATGACCCCCCCCCCCACTCCCTGCCCCCCCCTCCTGGCCCCCACCCCTCCCTCAACATCTCCCCCCCTACTCTCTGCACTCATACAACTCCTGTCATACACTCCTCCCTCAACATATCCCCCCCACTCCCCGCTCTCCCGCCACTCCTAGCCTTCACTCCTCCCTCAACAGAGCTCCCCCCATTCTCGGCGTTCAACCCACTCCAGACCTACACCCCTCCCTCAACATCTCCCCCCACCACCCCCACTCAAACAACTCCTGTCATACACTCCTTCCGCAACATCTCCCCCCCACTCCCTGCACTCCCGCCACGCCTAGCCTTCACCCCTCCCTCAACTGCGCCCCCCCTACTCTCGGCACTCAATCCATTCCAGACCTACACCCCACCCTCAACATCGCCCCCCCACCCCCTGCACCCCCGCTACTCCAAGACTCCACTCTTCCCTCAACAGTTCACTCCCCACACTTAGCTCCTCCTCCACTCCTGGACCCCACTCCCCCTCAACATCTCCCCCCCCACTCTCACTCCCCATTACTACACTTGCCCTCCTGCAATGACCAGTCTCCACTCGTCCCGCAGTTGTACCACTCCTCCTGTCACTGATTACCCTTCCAATGACCCTAACCCCATCCCCAACGGCACGCTGGACACAATCATGACCACCCTCCTCCAAGTGAAAGAAGAGCTCCACTCGCTCAAAGGGTTACTCCTCACGCACACCGACCACCCCCCCTCACCACCACGTCTCAACGAATTTTCAACTCCCCCCCACATCCTAGGCACCCCTTACATGGGACTTCTATCCCCTCTCGCAATACCTCCTACAGGCCTAAGCACACTATCAAGACACATCCTGATCGCTCCTTGCATTGGACCTCTATCCCCTCTCGCAATACCGCCAACCGCCCCCAGCGCGCAATCACGACTCTCTCGGACCGCGACATACACACCCTACTCAGCACATATGTCCCGGCAACCCAAAACAGCTTAACCAACACGCACATGTCCATTTCTACGATTCTCTCCAACCCCAGTAGGCACCCCACGCATAGCAACAGAGGCTCTGTTCCCAACAACCTCACTAAAGTCCCTCTCACTACGGAACCCTCCACCTCCCCCTGCACCACCAGTCTCAAATGCACACTTCTTAACTGTAGATCGGCCCAAAAACACTCGACGGAGGTCGCTGACCTCATCCTGTCTAGGAACCTTGACCTGGCCATACTAACTGAAACATGGTTAACTGAATCCTCCAATCCTATCATGGATATCCTAGTGCCCCCCAACTACTACATCACTAGACTTGACAGGCCCAACAAGACAGGTGGCGGAATCGCCTGCATTTACAAGAGCAACCTCTCTATTAATAAAGTCACCGCCCCTTCTCTTACCTCCTGTGAATACTTCTGCCTTGATGTCACCAGTGAGAACAAACCTGTATGCTCGTTACACATCATGTACCACCCCCCGGGGGACAACCTCGTCTTCTCCCAACAACTCATGGACACAATATCAATCAACGCAGGACGGCTACACACACAAATTTACCTTGGTGACTACAATCTCCATTGGAATGATTGCAGTGACGCAGTAGTTAATAGCCTCAAAAGTTTCCTTACTGCTTCTGATCTCATTCAAATTTGCAACTCCCCGACACACAACAAAGGCTCGATCCTCGACCTGGTCATTTCCAAAGAAGGCACCACTCAACTCGACTCAATACAACCTTGTGACTGGTCAGACCACCATATTATCACATTCCTCATCAAGGAAAAAGTAAAACTCATCCCGGTGCAATACGCCATGCCCAAAGTCTGGAAAAGAGACATGAGGAAACTCAATCCAAACTCTCTACCCCCCAACAGCTGCAATCTCTTACTCCCCCCTACCGACACTTCTGACGTTCAGGACCTAACTGACCACTATCTCAACTCCATGGCCACAATAATCAATGAGGCCGCTCCAATGCAATTGAAAAGAGTTTCCACTAAGATATCCCACCCCTGGTACAACGGGAGTCTCAATGAAGAGAGACGGGCTATGCGATCGGCTGAGCGTACCTGGAGATCAATTCCCTCGACACTGCATCTCAAAACTCTGAGGAAAAAGAGAAATGCATACTTCAGGAAAATAAAACGCTCAAAGTCAGAGTTCTTCAGAATCCAGCTAGACCAAGCAAAAAACCGTCCAAGTAAATTGTTCGAGCTAATCCGATCTCAATCTAAGGAACAACCCCCAGCTGTCGACATTATCAGCACTACCCCTTCTTGTGAAGATTTCGCAGCTTTCTTTAACAATAAAACTGACAATATAAGGAGCGACCTCCTCAATGACGCAAGCCTTTACTCAATACCCAACTGCATAACACCCAATAAACTAAAAAACAATGCAACATGGTCATCCTTTGACACCTACTCTGGAGAAGAAATTGGCAGAATACTCAGCACCCTAAAACCATCCAATCACCTCACTGACCCTCTGCCTGCTAACGCCGCTAAAGACTTCATCCCTCTGCTACTCCCACTCTGGACTAAAATTATCAATAGTTCACTACAACAAGGAACCATCCCGACTCCCTCAAAGTTGGACAAGTTACACCTTTACTGAAGAAACCAACAGCCGACCCCACTGATCTAAACAACTACCGTCCGATTACCAACATTCCCACTCTCGCCAAGCTGCTAGAAAAATGCGTCCAACTGCAAATGACAAAGCACATAGAACAGTTTGATCTCCTCAACCCACACCAATCAGGCTTCCGAGCAGGGCACAGTACTGAAACCGCTATGACTCACATTATTGACGACGCCATCCAAATCTTAGATCAAAACAATACCTGCCTCCTCATCCTTCTTGATCTCTCTTCAGCATTCGACACAGGGAAACATGAGAGCTTACTCGAACTCCTAAAATCAAGAATGGGCCTCTCTGGGACTGTGCTTCGTTGGTTCACTTCCTTTCTACACAACAGGTCTCAAAAATTCAAGAGCAAAAGCCTAATGTCCTCCCCAGTACCGGTATCGTTAGGCGTCCCTCAAGGATCCTGCCTATCCCCTACTTTGTTCAACCTAGTTATGGAACCTCTCACCACTCTGCTACAAGCATCCAATGTACACTTTCACATGTACGCCGATGACACTCAAATATACCTCAAGTTACAATCCCCCAAAGACATCCTGAGTCTGAATTCAACGATCAGAAGCACCCAATCTTGGTTGGCTGACAACCACCTCAAACTCAATGCTATGAAGACTGAGTTCCTCCTAATCTCACCTCCCACGAAAATATCTTCCGCACAAACATGGCTTAAGCACCTAACAGCACTCAATGTCCAACCGACCATCGTGGACTCAGCTAAATCCCTAGGCATAACACTAGACACCAACCTCAACATGCAGCAGCATATCAGCAAGGCTACTAAGGGGGCGAACTTCCAAATAAATACGTTGAGAAAACTGAAACCCTTCCTCCCAGCAAAAGACTTCCAAACAGCAGTACAAGCTCTAGTCATCCCTCGCATAGACTACGGCAGCGTGGCCCTCTGCGGCCTCCCCCTAACGACAACTGCACCCCTAAGAGCGTCACTAAATGCGGCTGCAAGACTCATCACTGGATCAAAAAAGCATTCGCATATCTCTCCTGACTTCAAAGCCTTGAACTGGCTGCCTCTGGAAGCCAGAATACAGCTGAAAATTGCCTGCATGACGCACAAGGCTATACGCCTGAAATCACCCAGCTACCTCACTCATAAGTTGACAATTTCTGGTGGGTCCAGAACTACCAGGAGCACGAACAATCTGCTGCTGAAACCGCGAAGATTCCGGAAGGAAAAAAACCTACAAACGCTCCTTCTCTGGTATGGCGCCCAGGATCTGGAACGCACTTCCTCCTGAAACGAGGCTCATCTCTTCCTCCCTTCTTTTTAAGAAAGAAGTCAAAAGTATCCTTATGGCTAAATACACTTGAACAATTCGTTTGATTTACATTATGAACAGTATTACCAGTATTGTGTTATGATATTGCCTATATATATTCCTATGCACGTGTGTTTTGACGTATTTTAGTCCTTCTTGATTTTTTACAGCGTTCTGATGGCCTTCGCGCCAACTATGCACTGCTACCTCATACCTGTACTATGCGTACTATACGTACTATTTTTTATAATAATATTTCTCTGTATTATTTACAGCGTGTTGATGGCCTACGCTCCAACTATGCCTGCTACCTCATACCTGTACTATACGTTATATTGGTGCTATGTACATGAACTTGTTGATCTACCTCCCTACTATAACCCCTTGTTCCCCTACCCTCCACCTGCCTCTGTAAAGCGCTCTGTTATCTGCAAAGATCTTGTTCGCGCTATATAAAACACTCAAAATAAATAAAATAAATAAATAGGGCAGTGGTTTTATTTTCTGCAGCACACTACAGTCGTGTGTCGAGGGACAGAGCGGTGATTTTATGTTTTGAAGCACACTGCAGTGGTGTTTTGAGGTACAGGGCTGTAGTTTTATATTCTGCAGCACACTACAGTTCTGTGTTGCGGTACGGGCAGGCATTTTATTCTGTGAAGCTTACTATAGTTGTGTGTTGAGGTACAGGGCAGTGGTTTTATAATCTGAAGCACACTACAGTGGTGTGTCGAGGGACAGGGCAGTGGTTTTATATTCTGAAGCACACTACAGTGGTGTGTCGAGGTACATGGCAGTGGTTTTATGTTCTGAAGCACACTACAGTGGTGTGTCGAGGGACAGGGCAGTGGTTTTATGTTCTGAAGCACACTACAGTGGTGTGTCGAGGGACAGAGCGGTGATTTTATGTTTTGAAGCACACTGCAGTGGTGTGTTGAGGTACAGGGCAGTGATTTTATATTCTGATGAACACTACAGTGGTGTGTTGAGGTATAGGGCAGTGGTCTTATGTTCTGAAGCACACTACAGTTGTGTGTTGAGGTACAGGGAAGTGCTTTTATGTTCTGAAGCACACTACAGTGGTGTGTCGAGGGACAGAGCGGTGGTTTTATGTTTTGAAGCACACTACAGTTGTGTGTTGAGGTACAGGGAAGTGCTTTTATGTCCCGAAGCACACTACAGTGGTGTGTCGAGGGACAGAGCGGTGATTTTGTTTTGAAGCACACTGCAGTGGTGTGTTGAGGTACAGGGAAGTGCTTTTATGTTCTGAAGCACACTACAGTGGTGTGTCGAGGGACAGAGCGGTGATTGTATGTTTTGAAGCACACTACAGTTGTGTGTTGAGGTACAGGGAAGTGCTTTTATGTTCTGAAGCACACGACAGTGGTGTGTCGAGGGACAGGGCGGTGATTTTATGTTTTGAAGCACACTACAGTCGTGTGCTGAGGTACAGGGCTGTAGTTTTATATTCTGCAGCTAACTACAGTTCTGTGTTGCGGTACGGACAGGCATTTTATTCTGTGAAGTTTACTATAGTTGTGTGTTGAGGTACAGGGCAGTGGTTTTATAATCTGAAGCACACTACAGTGGTGTGTCGAGGGACAGGGCAGTGGTTTTATATTCTGAAGCACACTACAGTGGTGTGTCGAGGTACATGGCAGTGGTTTTATGTTCTGAAGCACACTACAGTGGTGTGTTGAGGTACAGGGAAGTGCTTTTATGTTCTGAAGCACACGACAGTGGTGTGTCGAGGGACAGAGCGGTGATTTTATGTTTTGAAGCACACTACAGTCGTGTGCTGAGGTACAGGGCTGTAGTTTTATATTCTGCAGCTAACTACAGTTCTGTGTTGCGGTACGGACAGGCATTTTATTCTGTGAAGCTTACTATAGTTGTGTGTTGAGGTACAGGGCAGTGGTTTTATAATCTGTAGCACACTACAGTGGTGTGTCGAGGGACAGGGCAGTGGTTTTATATTCTGAAGCACACTACAGTGGTGTGTCGAGGTACATGGCAGTGGTTTTATGTTCTGAAGCACACTACAGTGGTGTGTCGAGGAACAGGGCAGTGGTTTTATGTTCTGAAGCACACTACAGTGGTGTGTCGAGGGACAGAGCGGTGATTTTATGTTTTGAAGCACACTGCAGTGGTGTGTTGAGGTACAGGGCAGTGATTTTATATTCTGATGAACACTACAGTGGTGTGTTGAGGTATAGGGCAGTGGTCTTATGTTCTGAAGCACACTACAGTTGTGTGTTGAGGTACAGGGAAGTGCTTTTATGTTCTGAAGCACACTACAGTGGTGTGTCGAGGGACAGAGCGGTGGTTTTATGTTTTGAAGCACACTACAGTTGTGTGTTGAGGTACAGGGAAGTGCTTTTATGTCCCGAAGCACACTACAGTGGTGTGTCGAGGGACAGAGCGGTGATTTTGTTTTGAAGCACACTGCAGTGGTGTGTTGAGGTACAGGGAAGTGCTTTTATGTTCTGAAGCACACTACAGTGGTGTGTCGAGGGACAGAGCGGTGATTGTATGTTTTGAAGCACACTACAGTTGTGTGTTGAGGTACAGGGAAGTGCTTTTATGTTCTGAAGCACACGACAGTGGTGTGTCGAGGGACAGAGCGGTGATTTTATGTTTTGAAGCACACTACAGTCGTGTGCTGAGGTACAGGGCTGTAGTTTTATATTCTGCAGCTAACTACAGTTCTGTGTTGCGGTACGGACAGGCATTTTATTCTGTGAAGTTTACTATAGTTGTGTGTTGAGGTACAGGGCAGTGGTTTTATTTTCTGAAGCACACTACAGCGGTGTGTTGAGGTACGGGGCAGTGATTTTATTTTGTGAGGCTTATTAAAGTTGTGTGTTGAAGCACGGGGCAGTGATTTTATGTTCTGAAGCTGACAAGCATGGTGTGTTGCGAGTATTGATAAGTGCGCGGGTGTACAGTCGAGTAATGATTTGTTCTTTCATGGTTTAAGTCTGATGTGTTTGGGGCGTAGGGATGGGTGATGGGCTGTTTTCTGAAGGCAGATAGCCTGGTGCATTGAGAGGGGTTGTTTTCTGAAGGTGTTTAGGTTGGTATGTTGGACGGTAGGAAAGACTGGTGTTGTGGGAGGAAGGAAGGTAGGAGTGGTGACCTGTTTTCTGTAGGTAGATGGACTGGTGCATATGGAGGGAGGAAGGAAGGAGTGGTGGGTGTTTGATGGCGGACAGGCTGACGCTTTGAGAGGAATGAAGGAGCCGTGGGTTATTTTCTGTAGAGGTTTAGACTGGTGTCTTTGGAGGCAGGGAAGAGCGATGGGTTGTTTTCTGAAGGTGTTTAGACTGGTGTCTTTGGAGGCAGGGAAGAGCGATGGGTTGTTTTCTGAAGGTGCTTAGACTGGTGTCTTTGGAGGCAGGGAAGAGCGATGGGTTGTTTTCTGAAGGTGTTTAGACTGGTGTCTTTGGAGGCAGGGAAGAGCGATGGGTTGTTTTCTGAAGGTGCTTAGACTGGTGTCTTTGGAGGCAGGGAAGAGCGATGGGTTGTTTTCTGAAGGTGCTTAGACTGGTGTCTTTGGAGGCAGGGAAGAGCGATGGGTTGTTTTCTGAAGGTGCTTAGACTGGTGTCTTTGGAGGCAGGGAAGAGCGATGGGTTGTTTTCTGAAGGTGTTTAGACTGGTGTCTTTGGAGGCAGGGAAGAGCGATGGGTTGTTTTCTGAAGGTGCTTAGACTGGTGTCTTTGGAGGCAGGGAAGAGCGATGGGTTGTTTTCTGAAGGTGTTTAGACTGGTGTCTTTGGAGGCAGGGAAGAGCGATGGGTTGTTTTCTGAAGGTGTTTAGACTGGTGTCTTTGGAGGCAGGGAAGAGCGATAGGTTGTTTTCTGAAGGTGCTTAGACTGGTGTCTTTGGAGGCAGGGAAGAGCGATGGGTTGTTTTCTGAAGGTGCTAAGACTGGTGTCTTTGGAGGCAGGGAAGAGCGATGGGTTGTTTTCTGAAGGTGTTTAGACTGGTGTCTTTGGAGGCAGGGAAGAGCGATGGGTTGTTTTCTGAAGGTGTTTAGACTGGTGTCTTTGGAGGCAGGGAAGAGCGATGGGTTGTTTTCTGAAGGTGCTTAGACTGGTGTCTTTGGAGGCAGGGAAGAGCGATGGGTTGTTTTCTGAAGGTGCTAAGACTGGTGTCTTTGGAGGCAGGGAAGAGCGATGGGTTGTTTTCTGAAGGTGTTTAGACTGGTGTCTTTGGAGGAAGGGAAGAGCGATGGGTTGTTTTCTGAAGGTGCTTAGACTGGTGTCTTTGGAGGCAGGGAAGAGCGATGGGTTGTTTTCTGAAGGTGCTTAGACTGGTGTCTTTGGAGGCAGGGAAGAGCGATGGGTTGTTTTCTGAAGGTGTTTAGGTTGGTATGTTGGACGGTAGGAAAGACTGGTGTTGTGGGAGGAAGGAAGGTAGGAGTGGTGACCTGTTTTCTGTAGGTAGATGGACTGGTGCATATGGAGGGAGGAAGGAAGGAGTGGTGGGTGTTTGATGGCGGACAGGCTGACGCTTTGAGAGGAATGAAGGAGCCGTGGGTTATTTTCTGTAGAGGTTTAGACTGGTGTCTTTGGAGGCAGGGAAGAGCGATGGGTTGTTTTCTGAAGGTGTTTAGACTGGTGTCTTTGGAGGCAGGGAAGAGCGATGGGTTGTTTTCTGAAGGTGCTTAGACTGGTGTCTTTGGAGGCAGGGAAGAGCGATGGGTTGTTTTCTGAAGGTGTTTAGACTGGTGTCTTTGGAGGCAGGGAAGAGCGATGGGTTGTTTTCTGAAGGTGCTTAGACTGGTGTCTTTGGAGGCAGGGAAGAGCGATGGGTTGTTTTCTGAAGGTGCTTAGACTGGTGTCTTTGGAGGCAGGGAAGAGCGATGGGTTGTTTTCTGAAGGTGCTTAGACTGGTGTCTTTGGAGGCAGGGAAGAGCGATGGGTTGTTTTCTGAAGGTGTTTAGACTGGTGTCTTTGGAGGCAGGGAAGAGCGATGGGTTGTTTTCTGAAGGTGCTTAGACTGGTGTCTTTGGAGGCAGGGAAGAGCGATGGGTTGTTTTCTGAAGGTGTTTAGACTGGTGTCTTTGGAGGCAGGGAAGAGCGATGGGTTGTTTTCTGAAGGTGTTTAGACTGGTGTCTTTGGAGGCAGGGAAGAGCGATAGGTTGTTTTCTGAAGGTGCTTAGACTGGTGTCTTTGGAGGCAGGGAAGAGCGATGGGTTGTTTTCTGAAGGTGCTAAGACTGGTGTCTTTGGAGGCAGGGAAGAGCGATGGGTTGTTTTCTGAAGGTGTTTAGACTGGTGTCTTTGGAGGCAGGGAAGAGCGATGGGTTGTTTTCTGAAGGTGTTTAGACTGGTGTCTTTGGAGGCAGGGAAGAGCGATGGGTTGTTTTCTGAAGGTGCTTAGACTGGTGTCTTTGGAGGCAGGGAAGAGCGATGGGTTGTTTTCTGAAGGTGCTAAGACTGGTGTCTTTGGAGGCAGGGAAGAGCGATGGGTTGTTTTCTGAAGGTGTTTAGACTGGTGTCTTTGGAGGAAGGGAAGAGCGATGGGTTGTTTTCTGAAGGTGCTTAGACTGGTGTCTTTGGAGGCAGGGAAGAGCGATGGGTTGTTTTCTGAAGGTGCTTAGACTGGTGTCTTTGGAGGCAGGGAAGAGCGATGGGTTGTTTTCTGAAGGTGTTTAGGTTGGTATGTTGGACGGTAGGAAAGACTGGTGTTGTGGGAGGAAGGAAGGTAGGAGTGGTGACCTGTTTTCTGTAGGTAGATGGACTGGTGCATATGGAGGGAGGAAGGAAGGAGTGGTGGGTGTTTGATGGCGGACAGGCTGACGCTTTGAGAGGAATGAAGGAGCCGTGGGTTATTTTCTGTAGAGGTTTAGACTGGTGTCTTTGGAGGCAGGGAAGAGCGATGGGTTGTTTTCTGAAGGTGTTTAGACTGGTGTCTTTGGAGGCAGGGAAGAGCGATGGGTTGTTTTCTGAAGGTGCTTAGACTGGTGTCTTTGGAGGCAGGGAAGAGCGATGGGTTGTTTTCTGAAGGTGTTTAGACTGGTGTCTTTGGAGGCAGGGAAGAGCGATGGGTTGTTTTCTGAAGGTGCTTAGACTGGTGTCTTTGGAGGCAGGGAAGAGCGATGGGTTGTTTTCTGAAGGTGTTTAGACTGGTGTCTTTGGAGGCAGGGAAGAGCGATGGGTTGTTTTCTGAAGGTGCTTAGACTGGTGTCTTTGGAGGCAGGGAAGAGCGATGGGTTGTTTTCTGAAGGTGCTTAGACTGGTGTCTTTGGAGGCAGGGAAGAGCGATGGGTTGTTTTCTGAAGGTGTTTAGACTGGTGTCTTTGGAGGCAGGGAAGAGCGATGGGTTGTTTTCTGAAGGTGTTTAGACTGGTGTCTTTGGAGGCAGGGAAGAGCGATGGGTTGTTTTCTGAAGGTGTTTAGACTGGTGTCTTTGGAGGCAGGGAAGAGCGATGGGTTGTTTTCTGAAGGTGCTTAGACTGGTGTCTTTGGAGGCAGGGAAGAGCGATGGGTTGTTTTCTGAAGGTGCTAAGACTGGTGTCTTTGGAGGCAGGGAAGAGCGATGGGTTGTTTTCTGAAGGTGTTTAGACTGGTGTCTTTGGAGGCAGGGAAGAGCGATGGGTTGTTTTCTGAAGGTGTTTAGACTGGTGTCTTTGGAGGCAGGGAAGAGCGATGGGTTGTTTTCTGAAGGTGTTTAGACTGGTGTCTTTGGAGGCAGGGAAGAGCGATGGGTTGTTTTCTGAAGGTGCTTAGACTGGTGTCTTTGGAGGCAGGGAAGAGCGATGGGTTGTTTTCTGAAGGTGCTAAGACTGGTGTCTTTGGAGGCAGGGAAGAGCGATGGGTTGTTTTCTGAAGGTGCTTAGACTGGTGTCTTTGGAGGCAGGGAAGAGCGATGGGTTGTTTTCTGAAGGTGTTTAGACTGGTGTCTTTGGAGGCAGGGAAGAGCGATGGGTTGTTTTCTGAAGGTGTTTAGACTGGTGTCTTTGGAGGCAGGGAAGAGCGATGGGTTGTTTTCTGAAGGTGCTTAGACTGGTGTCTTTGGAGGCAGGGAAGAGCGATGGGTTGTTTTCTGAAGGTGCTTAGACTGGTGTCTTTGGAGGCAGGGAAGAGCGATGGGTTGTTTTCTGAAGGTGTTTAGACTGGTGTCTTTGGAGGCAGGGAAGAGCGATGGGTTGTTTTCTGAAGGTGCTTAGACTGGTGTCTTTGGAGGCAGGGAAGAGCGATGGGTTGTTTTCTGAAGGTGTTTAGACTGGTGTCTTTGGAGGAAGGGAAGAGCGATGGGTTGTTTTCTGAAGGTGCTTAGACTGGTGTCTTTGGAGGCAGGGAAGAGCGATGGGTTGTTTTCTGAAGGTGCTTAGACTGGTGTCTTTGGAGGCAGGGAAGAGCGATGGGTTGTTTTCTGAAGGTGCTTAGACTGGTGTCTTTGGAGGCAGGGAAGAGTGTTGGTTTTTTTCTGAAGGTGCTTAGATTGGTGTGTTTGGAGGCAGGGAAGAGCGATGGGTTGTTTTCTGAAGGTGCTTAGACTGGTGTCTTTGGAGGCAGGGAAGAGCGATGGGTTGTTTTCTGAAGGTGTTTAGACTGGTGTCTTTGGAGGCAGGGAAGAGCGATGGGTTGTTTTCTGAAGGTGCTTAGACTGGTGTCTTTGGAGGCAGGGAAGAGCGATGGGTTGTTTTCTGAAGGTGCTTAGACTGGTGTCTTTGGAGGCAGGGAAGAGCGATGGGTTGTTTTCTGAAGGTGTTTAGACTGGTGTCTTTGGAGGCAGGGAAGAGCGATGGGTTGTTTTCTGAAGGTGCTTAGACTGGTGTCTTTGGAGGCAGGGAAGAGCGATGGGTTGTTTTCTGAAGGTGCTTAGACTGGTGTCTTTGGAGGCAGGGAAGAGCGATGGGTTGTTTTCTGAAGGTGCTTAGACTGGTGTCTTTGGAGGCAGGGAAGAGCGATGGGTTGTTTTCTGAAGGTGCTAAGACTGGTGTCTTTGGAGGCAGGGAAGAGCGATGGGTTGTTTTCTGAAGGTGCTTAGACTGGTGTCTTTGGAGGCAGGGAAGAGCGATGGGTTGTTTTCTGAAGGTGCTTAGACTGGTGTCTTTGGAGGCAGGGAAGAGCGATGGGTTGTTTTCTGAAGGTGCTTAGACTGGTGTCTTTGGAGGCAGGGAAGAGCGATGGGTTGTTTTCTGAAGGTGCTTAGACTGGTGTCTTTGGAGGCAGGGAAGAGCGATGGGTTGTTTTCTGAAGGTGCTTAGACTGGTGTCTTTGGAGGCAGGGAAGAGCGATGGGTTGTTTTCTGAAGGTGCTAAGACTGGTGTCTTTGGAGGCAGGGAAGAGCGATGGGTTGTTTTCTGAAGGTGCTTAGACTGGTGTCTTTGGAGGCAGGGAAGAGCGATGGGTTGTTTTCTGAAGGTGCTTAGACTGGTGTCTTTGGAGGCAGGGAAGAGCGATGGGTTGTTTTCTGAAGGTGCTTAGACTGGTGTCTTTGGAGGCAGGGAAGAGCGATGGGTTGTTTTCTGAAGGTGTTTAGACTGGTGTCTTTGGAGGCAGGGAAGAGCGATGGGTTGTTTTCTGAAGGTGTTTAGACTGGTGTCTTTGGAGGCAGGGAAGAGCGATGGGTTGTTTTCTGAAGGTGTTTAGACTGGTGTCTTTGGAGGCAGGGAAGAGCGATGGGTTGTTTTCTGAAGGTGTTTAGACTGGTGTCTTTGGAGGCAGGGAAGAGCGATGGGTTGTTTTCTGAAGGTGCTTAGACTGGTGTCTTTGGAGGCAGGGAAGAGCGATGGGTTGTTTTCTGAAGGTGCTTAGACTGGTGTGTTTGGAGGAAGGGAAGAGCGTTGGGTTGTTTTCTGAAGGTGCTTAGACTGGTGTCTTTGGAGGCAGGGAAGAGCGTTGGGTTGTTTTCTGAAGGTGCTAAGACTGATGTCTTTGGAGGCAGGGAAGAGCGATGGGTTGTTTTCTGAAGGTGCTTAGACTGGTGTCTTTGGAGGCAGGGAAGAGCGATGGGTTGTTTTCTGAAGGTGCTTAGACTGGTGTGTTTGGAGGAAGGGAAGAGCGATGGGTTGTTTTCTGAAGGTGCTTAGACTGGTGTCTTTGGAGGCAGGGAAGAGCGATGGGTTGTTTTCTGAAGGTGCTTAGACTGGTGTCTTTGGAGGCAGGGAAGAGCGATGGGTTGTTTTCTGAAGGTGCTTAGACTGGTGTCTTTGGAGGCAGGGAAGAGCGATGGGTTGTTTTCTGAAGGTGCTTAGACTGGTGTCTTTGGAGGCAGGGAAGAGCGATGGGTTGTTTTCTGAAGGTGCTTAGACTGGTGTGTTTGGAGGCAGGGAAGAGCGATGGGTTGTTTTCTGAAGGTGTTTAGACTGGTGTCTTTGGAGGCAGGGAAGAGCGATGGGTTGTTTTCTGAAGGTGCTTAGACTGGTGTCTTTGGAGGCAGGGAAGAGCGATGGGTTGTTTTCTGAAGGTGCTTAGACTGGTGTCTTTGGAGGCAGGGAAGAGCGATGGGTTGTTTTCTGAAGGTGCTTAGACTGGTGTGTTTGGAGGAAGGGGAGAGTGTTGAGTTGCTTTTTGAATGT
This sequence comes from Lissotriton helveticus, assembly GCF_964261635.1. Lineage (NCBI taxonomy): Eukaryota > Metazoa > Chordata > Amphibia > Caudata > Salamandridae > Lissotriton > Lissotriton helveticus. The sequence goes on from NC_136062.1 coordinate 449,709,290, forward strand.
CGATAGGCTGGAGTGTTGGGAGGGATGAAAGAGGCTGTTTTCTGGAGGAAGATACACTGATGTGTTGAGAGGAAGGATGGCGGGGGCTAGTTGTATTTTGAAAGGGGGGGCAGGGTGGCGGGACTGCCATATCTAATATTAATATTATGTAAACATAGTTTACATAATATTAGTAGGGAGCGGGGGCCAAGGTGTCTCTGAATTGAAGTGACGGGGAAGCGCCCGGGGAGACGTCAGTCACACATTTATAGGCTCCGTGCTTTCCTATGGGAAGGGCTGCAGCCCTATAGCAGGCGAGAGAGGCTGCGCTTGGCGGGACGCCCGTCTCCCCCTGCAGGAGCCGAGACCCCTGGCCGGCCTCCAGGTACCGGCTCCTCCTTTCTGCAGGCCCGCTCGGAGCCGTGAGAGCACGGAGCAGAGGAGGGGGGGCTCAGGCAGCCCCCGCAGCCGAGCAGCGGGAAGGCATGCCCGTCAGGCACAGACATTTATAGGGGAGCAGAGACTTAGCAAAGCTCTCAGGAAGGATTAACGCGGGCTTAGCGTCTCCCATCGCGGGCCCTTAAAACGCAGCAAATGGAGGGGATGATGAAAGGCGTGCAGGGAGCCGGGAGCCCCCTGACGCGGGGAGGACGTGTGGCTGGAGCGGTGTAAATCACCGAGAGGCCCGGCCGGCTGCAGAGCACGGCCGCCTGCTCACCTGGCGGCCCGATGGGCAGATGAAAGGCCGAGGGCTGGCTGGGGTAAGCTTTTCATCCGCCCGCACGGCCGCGGAAGGGCGGTCTGGGAGCAGTTAGAGGCTCCGTCCGTGCAGCGCCTGAGAGGAGCCTCGAACTGTCACAGGATGAGTGGCAGGGCCAGGGCAGGCCGGCCGAGGCTAGGCACCACCTTCCGGGGGTCGCACAACTCTGAGGGGGGCCTCCTTCTCAATCACGCTCACTTTAGGTAACTGTGTCCCCCTCGACTCGGCATAGCAGACCCTACTCCACAGGCACCACCCGCCAAACATCCTCTCGCAAGGACCCTCTTCCAGGGATACTCGGACCCCTTCCCGTAACTATCTCCCAGTTCTGTTAGGACAATCTTCCACCACTCCTTGGACTATCTCTTGCCGCGCATCTGAACATTTCCTGCCACTCTTTCAACACAGTGACAGCCAGATGCGCAACCGCAGTCAAATTTCGGGGGGACTAAGAAAACATTTCGGGGGGGGGGGGGGGGCTGAACTTCAAGCAAAAGCTTCACTCTGGAGCTGCCGGGGCTCTAAGCAGGGGGTGCGGGACATCAAAGCCTCATTAGCAAGCCAAAGGTCTTTAAAAGACCTGTGAAGTGCTCGGGTGCGGCTGTGTGTGTGCCCAGGAGCTGTCTCATTTGGGACTGCCACACGCGACAGTCCCCCGCCACTCTCCCGAAAGTACCCCGCCACTCTTCCCACAGTCCCCTGCCATTCTTCGACAGTCCGCCAGCTACTTTTCGACAGTCCCCCCCGCAACTCTTCCGACAGTCCCCCCCGCAACTCTTCCGACAGTCCCCCCCGCAACTCTTCCGACAGTCCCCCCGCAACTCTTCCGACAGTCCCCCCGCAACTCTTCCGACAGTCCCCCCGCAACTCTTCCGACAGTCCCCCCGCAACTCTTCCGACAGTCCCCCCGCCACTCTTCCGACAGTCCCCCCGCAACTCTTCCGACAGTCCCCCCGCAACTCTTCCGACAGTCCCCCCGCCACTCTCCAGACAGTCCCCCCGCCACTCTCCAGACAGTCCCCCCGCTACTCTCCAGACAGTCCTCCAGCTACTTTTCGACAGTCCCCCCCAATACTCTTCCGACAGTCCCCCCCACAACTCTTCCGACAGTCCCCCCAATACTCTTCCGACAGTCCCCCCCGCAACTCTTCCGACAGTCCCCCCAATACTCTTCCGACAGTCCCCCCCGCAACTCTTCCGACAGTCCCCCCAATACTCTTCTGACAGTCCCCCCGCAACTCTTCCGACAGTCCCCCCGCAACTCTTCCGACAGTCCCCCCGCCACTCTCCAGACAGTCCCCCCGCCACTCTCCAGACAGTCCCCCCGCCACTCTCCAGACAGTCCCCCCGCCACTCTCCAGACAGTCCCCCCGCCACTCTCCAGACAGCCCCCCGCCACTCTCCAGACAGCCCCCCGCCACTCTCCAGACAGCCCCCCGCCACTCTCCAGACAGTCCCCAGCCACTCTCCAGACAGCCCCCCGCCACTCTTCACAGTCCCCGCCACTCTTCCGACAGTCCCCCGCCACTCCTCCGACAGTCCCCCGCCACCCCTCCGACAGTCCCCCGCCACTCCTCCGACAGTCCCCGCCACTCTTTCGACAGTCCCCTCCACTCTTTCTACAGTCCCCGCCACTCTTTCGACAGTCCCCGCCACTCTTTCGACAGTCCCCCGCCACTCTTTCGACAGTCCCCCGCCACTCTTTCGACAGTCCCCCGCCACTCTTTCGACAGTCCCCCGCCACTCTTTCGACAGTCCCCCGCCACTCTTTCGACAGTCCCCCGCCACTCTTTCGACAGTCCCCCGCCACTCTTTCGACAGTCCCCCGCCACTCTTTCGACAGTCCCCCGCCACTCTTTCGACAGTCCCCGCCACCCTTTCGACCGTCCCCCGCCACTCTTTCGACCGTCCCCCGCCACTCTTTCGACCGTCCCCCGCCACTCTTCAGAAAGTCCCCCGCTACTCTTCCCACAGTCCCCGCTACTCTTCCCACAGTCCCTAGCCACTCTGCCGACAGTCCCCAGCCATTCTGCCGACAGTCCCCAGTCACTCTGCCGACAGTCCCCAGTCACTCTGCCGACAGTCCCCCGCCACTCTGCCAACAGTCCCCCGCCACTCTGCCAACAGTCCCCCGCCACTCTGCCAACAGTCCCCCGCCACTCTGCCAACAGTCCCCCGCCACTCTGCCAACAGTCCCCCGCCACTCTGCCAACAGTCCCCCGCCACTCTGCCGAAAGTACCCCGCCACTCTCCCGAAAGTACCCCGCCACTCTTCCCACAGTCCCCTGCCATTCTTCGACAGTCCTCCAGCTACTCTTCGACAGTCCCTGCCACTCTTTCGACAGTCCCCCGCCATTCTTCCGACAGTCCCCCAATACTCTTCCGACAGTCCCCCCCGCAACTCTTCCGACAGTCCCCCCGCAACTCTTCCGACAGTCCCCCCGCAACTCTTCCGACAGTCCCCCCGCAACTCTTCCGACAGTCCCCCCGCCACTCTCCAGACAGTCCCCCGCCACTCTCCAGACAGTCCCCCCGCCACTCTCCAGACAGTCCCCCCGCCACTCTCCAGACAGTTCCCCCGCCACTCTCCAGACAGTCCCCCCGCCACTCTCCAGACAGTCCCCCCGCCACTCTCCAGACAGTCCCCCCGCCACTCTCCAGACAGTCCCCCGCCACTCTCCAGACAGTCCCCCGCCACTCTCCAGACAGCCCCCCGCCACTTTCCAGACAGTCCCCCGCCACTCTCCAGACAGTCCCCCGCCACTCTCCAGACAGTCCCCCGCCACTCTGCAGACAGTCCCCCGCCACTCTTCACAGTCCCCGCCACTCTTCCGACAGTCCCCCGCCACTCCTCCGACAGTCCCCCGCCACTTCTCCGACAGTCCCCGCCACTCTTTCGACAGTCCCCGCCACTCTTTCGACAGTCCCCCGCCACTCTTTCGACAGTCCCCCGCCACTCTTTCGACAGTCCCCCGCCACTCTTTCGACAGTCCCCCGCCACTCTTTCGACAGTCCCCCGCCACTCTTTCGACAGTCCCCCGCCACTCTTTCGACAGTCCCCCGCCACTCTTCAGAAAGTCCCCCGCTACTATTCCCACAGTCCCCGCTACTCTTCCGACTGTCCCCAGCCACTATGCCGACAGTCCCCAGTCACTCTGCCGACAGTCCCCAGCCACTCTGCCGACAGTCCCCAGCCACTCTGCCGACAGTCCCCAGCCACTCTGCCGACAGTCCCCAGTCACTCTGCCGACAGTCCCCAGCCACTCTGCCGACAGTCCCCAGCAACTCTACCGACAGTCCCCCGCCACCAGCCTTCCAACAGTCCCTCCCCAGCCTTCCAACAGTCCCCCCCAGCCTTCTGACAGTCCCCCCCAGTCTTCTGACAGTCCCCCCCAGCCTTCTGACAGTCGCCCCGCCACTCTTCGACAGCTCACCCCATCACTCTTCGACAGCTCACCCCACCACTCTTTGACAGCCCACCGCACCACTCTCCGACAGCCCGATCTGCCACTCTTTGCTAGCCCACCCTGCTACTCTTCCGACAGTCCCCACTCAGCCTTCCGACAGTCGCCCTGCCATCCTCCCAAGGTGCCCGTCACTCTTCGACAGCCCTCCTGCCACTCTTTGACAGCCCACCCCGCCACCCTTCAACAGCCTATCCTGCCACTCTTCTGACTGTCTCCAATCAGTTTCCCGGAAGGCCCCAGTCCCTTTTCCAATAGCTCTCTCGCTGCCACTGTTTTTATAATGTTGCTACTCTTTGAAAATATTGCTATTCTCCAGATCATGTTGCGCCTCCTCTGGTTAACTCTTTACTTATTTGCACAATCTCATCTACTCTTGGCAATCTCTTACTTGAATATAATGGCACTTTCTTCTTCTGACATTTTAGTTTCTTGTAAAATAATACTTCAATGCTGGTTTGACATTCTTCACCTTCCAAACAAACAATCTCACACTGGTCTTGGTTTGAGCCATATCCCGCTTTTCTTAGAACAACAATGCTCTTGTCCTTCAACACACAGCTCCACTTCAGGTAATTTCCATGTTCTCTGCAAACATCTCTTGTTTTTTTCTGAACTTTTCTCTGGCCTTTGTACAAGTCCCATCTTCTGGTTGATCAGCCCCTTTCGCAGAGTAGCGTCTCAGACCCAAAAAAACTTCAGATTTTTTTAATGTCAAGCCTTACTCGCTAATTAGCAAATTTCTTACGACTACCCCTCTCACGCTTGAGTACAGGTAGAGCGGGCTGCATGTCAGTCCCCCACAGGTATTGCAACGTAGATGAAGTGTTGCAGGAAGCAACGTGTTTCTTTTGCGTGGTGGTTTTTAAACAGATTTGCCTGCAACACATATCGTGCCAAGTAGAGCTACCCGAAGACTACTTGAACAAACTCTGAATACTGCTGATGCAATCTACTCTCGGCTGGGTCGTACTGTAAATCGTGCCACAACATCGCCTCACCAACACCTTGTAAGGGAACTGTTACTTATCCTGAGAGCATCTGTTGCTGTTGAGTCACATCTCCTGAACATTCCTTGTATAGGCTCGGATGTTTGCAATTTGTTTTTCCTCGAAACTGGATTTCGAGCCACAGGATGCAATGCGACTCCCCCTGAGTGGGCAATGTGCACCAACTCCATGCTCGATTATTTTTGCACTGAGGGTGAGAGTAAGTATGGAGTGAAGGCAGTGCGGTGCACCATTGCACCAGGTGTACTGTGAAAGGAAGTAAACTCCTAACAGAAGAGCTCTATAAGCAGAGCGAGGATGGGGCCATGAGAATCTATAGCACTATAGGCTACCAACTGCTGGTTGCAAGGTAATTAACATTTTCCGTTCATAGCACGTGCTGCTGTTGTTACACATGCTATGCATAGACTGTAAAGCGGTGCACCCAACAGGCGGTGACCAGCGCGCGGATGATGCAGATGTCTGAAACAAAGTCCACAGGACAATCTGGCCAACTACAGCCTGCTGGCAGACTAAGGTATCTTTTGCTCCTTGACCTTGCCCTGTGTGGTTCAAATCTTCTGGACCTGAACTCTCCGCCACTGCTTGCCGGACCCGCTGCGCGGGTCCCGCTTCGCCGGGGACATCGGGAGCCACTGACTTTGTGTTCCAGCCTTTAGGACAGCTGGGGCTGCTGAGAGCCAGAAGCAGGGCTGCGAGCAGTGCTGCAGGGACTCCATTTCCCAGGAGTCCCTGCCTAGCTGACCGGCACCACCTGGACCGCTCTCCCTGCTTGCCCCGCCCCCCAACGCGTATATAACAAATTTGATTATCCGCTGCGCGGGAGCGCCCGGGGCTAAGCCCGGGCAAAGGGCGGGCCCTCTGCGGCCCTCAGAGACCTGAGGAGACTGGACTGGGCCAAAGACCCTGGTCGACCATTAAAGTCTGTGGATAACAGATTTGATTTGTAAGCATATTCTGGCTACCTTTGTTCTAATGTCAGCTGTTGGGGCCCTTTTAAGTTGATCACCTGCCACCGATTAGTACAATCAACGTGAGTCTAGTGTTCGCAGTTCATTCTGTTTCCTCTTTTTGTATTCGGTGAGGAAGATGGAATGCCGCGAAACTAGAAGTATGGTGGCGACGGGTGGTAAAAAGATGGCCGGCACATTAGATGATTTTATTGTTCGTACTAATTCCTTGATTGACCAAGGCATCGTACTCATGGAAAGAAGGGTTTCCCAGGAACTCGCATTTGCTAAAAGATCGTCTTTGGGTCACATTGGTTCTGTACGTACCCCTGATACCTCTTCAGGCATACTTAACCCTGTGCAGACCCGTGCTGATGTTCATAATGTCACCAGCATCCAGCCTGGTTTACGAGATTCATTACCCCATAATCCCCAGGCTCAGGCTTACAACCTTGCAGGGATTAGTTTGGAGTCTAATTTGGCAGACCCTCAGGTAGACTCTCAGGTAGTGACCCTAAATGGACAGAAGAGGGGGAAGCGGGAGGGGGCTATCCCAAAATGTAAGCGTCCCAATACCAACATTTCTGGAGCTAAGAAAGTAAGTGCAGTAACAGCCGGGAACATCAGTACTGATCCTAGTGAGAGGGGCAGTACAGAAGAGTTGAGGGAATCTGTTGGGCGGAAGTAGCTCAATCAGAGACCGCAAGATTACCCTTGAATATCCTTGACGATACCATGTTGGATAACCCCCTGGCCGATATCCTTGAGGACAGCTCCATAGTCGACAGGTCGGGAGTCAACAGATTAGGAGCCACTGATAGGGAGGACGAGCCCTTAGGCTGTACTATAACAAAAACTATTAAAACACTACTCGCTCCCATAGAAGCTAGGCTTCATGGTATTGAAAAATTGCTTCATGATATACACAAGGAGATAAGGTTTCAGGATGGCCCTCAGGCCAATTCATGTAACTACTCTAGCTAGCAAACCCCAGCCAGTGAGTAAACGCTCCATAGTGGTTAAAAATAAGACACCTAAGATTCCTCTGCCGAATCTCCCTAACCCTGTGAGTAACAAAGCGAGTACCCAAACCCCCGCATTAAATAAGCCCACCAACCAAGGTAATCTAAAAGGACCTGTTACCTTTACCCCAAAGCCCGACTCAGCCCCCCCTGAAAGAATCATGACACGGCGAAACATGAATCTACCGCCGGATGCCTGTCCCTATGTGATCATTTTGACAGGGGTCACGGAATTAGCCCCTTCAAACTCAGAAACTTTCCAGGCGCTTAAAAATAAGGTATGCTACTGGCTAGCTACTAACTATCCTCTACCTTCAAATATCTGTGGCAATATCCTAATGGTTGAGAGAACGCCTTGGGTGGGACATAACAGGAAAAGAATGCAGGGGGACTGCATAGTAGTGACTTTTGAAGATCCCCGAATTGTGGAGCATATTTGCCGGGGGAAACCTCAAATTAATGGTACCTCAGTCACGGCCAGGCCTTTGTCCTATTTTTATACGCCCATGGAGCAACTGGACAATAGATGGAGTTGGCTAAAGGACCCCAATTTTCACAGGGGAGGGAGGAGGCATGAGGTGCCTAGGGACACGAATTCCTATAGTTGGGGTGGGGGCGGGGAGGAGGGGTGGAACCTAGTTCAGAGAAGCGGAGGAAGGCATAACCATGGTAATGGATACTGTGCAGATAGTTTTAGGGGTAACGGTATGATCACTGATCACTCTAATAATTACACCCAAGCTCCCCACGTATTAGATAACCTCTTTAATATCCCATTGGCAAACCAGTAAGATTGTCTGTCCGACTTAGGTTGGGTGGATTGACAACTGGAGAGCATAGCGTCAGGAAATGCTAAAGGAAACAGGATCATACCTGTTTCACCTGCAAAAGTGGCCCCGGATATTAGGGTCCCTATTGTGGATACTAGGTTATCTGCTCCAGCTGCTCAGGAGCCTGGTGAGGGCAGGGATCTAATAACTAGTATTAATAGTCAACTGGCCGGCAGTGATACCACCAGAGGCAATAGAGAAATAAAGGTGGTAACTTGGAACATTGCTGGGCTAAGGAACAAAGTTGATGATCCTATCTGGAGGGAATTTATTGGTACTGCAGACATTATTGGCCTACAGGAGACTTGGGAGACAAATAATATACTTACTTTGAATGGCTATATCACCTACTCTCTCCCAGCAGTCACTACTACCAGAGGAACAGCAAGGGGGGGGGGGGGTTGGCTATCCTGGTGGCAGCTAATATCCTTGGAATACATACGGTGATTGCCACAGGTTCTCCTTACTGTTTGGCAGTCCAAATTGCCTGCAAAGGGGCTCATAATTTTTAATTGTAAACTTTTATAACTCTTTTGATAGAGCCACTTCAACTAGCAACCTGACAGTGCTAAATTCCTTTTTTGCAGAATATAGGGAGTTGATTGAGTGTCAATGCTTTATAATACTATTGGGGGACTTTAATATTCATGGTTGCCAGGATAAATGTTTGTCCACTGATCCGTTTGCCGCCATTGAACAAGGTGTTCCTCATTTTGAGCACACGGAACAGGGGATTTTATTCGAAAATATTTTGGCTGAAAATGGTTTAATGTTGCCCACGGGGGATGAGGAGGTTATACCCACCTTTAAGGGAAATGGTAGTGGGACAAATATAGACTTTATTTTCATAAGCTTAACTGTGGGGTGTAACATAGTAGGCTATTCTCCTGTCTGGTCTCATTTTAGCGATCATAACCCTGTCTTTCTACGTGTCAGAGGTGTCTTTAGCACGTCTGAGAGCTCATTGAACAGGGTCGATAAACAAGATATTCGGGCAACAGACCAGGCACGTAGGATCAAATGGTGTAAAATTGTTCCTGAAGACTTCCTAAGTAACCTCTCTAACATTAGAGGAGAGGAGTTGCGTATATGTATGGATGAGGAAGCTGGGGACAAAGAGGTAGTGGAGGCATATCAAAAGGTCTGTCACCAGGTTATGTCTGATTTGATGCGTTCCGGTAAAGCTAAAGACCCGGGGACAATCGGCTGGTTTGACCATAACTGTTCAGTGGCCAATCGTAAATTGAAGGAGGCTCTGAAATGTTAGCCAGTCGACAGAGTACGTGTGACCCTCTTAAGGAAAGCATATAAAGCAGCAGTAGAACAGAGGAGAAGGGAGATCAGGGAAGATGCCTGGGAGGAACTGACCTCTATAGACGTGATTAAAAATAGTGCTAAATTCTGGACTGTGGTCAATCAACCGTACTTTGTTGACTCTAGCAATAATGTCCTAGATTGTGGCATTCAGGAAGACAAGTGGCTCACCCATATTAAGTCAGTTTATGAACAGGAGACTACAGGGGTTGATGTTTCAACCCCGTTGAATAGTCATCCATATACGTTAGTGGTGAATGAGGCTGAGGTGGCTGAAGCCATCAGTAAAATGACAAGTAATAAGGCCCCTGGCCCCGATGGCGTACCAGCCGATCTTTTTAAGTCCAACATAGTAATATGGTCCAAAGTTTTATCTAATGTATTTAATAGAATTTGCAAATCCGGTATCCCTACGACCTGGTCGCAATCCGTCATTGTGCCTATTTTTAAAAAAGGTAACAGAGGTGACCCGGGTAATTACCGCCCAATTTCCCTTATAGATTCTGCAGTGAAGGTCCTAGGCAGAGTGGTTTTGTGTAAATTAACTAATTGGCTTGAGGAAACGAACTCTCTGTCTGCATTACAGTATGGGTTCAGAAAGGGGCGCAGTACGATAGACCAAAGCCCCAACCTCCAATTGCTGATTGGGAAGTATACCATAGCGAAGCAAGGCTGCTTGTATATAGCATTTATGGACCTGTCCTCGGCCTTTGACTGAGTGAACAGGTCCAAGCTATGGGGTTTGCTCCTAAAGATGGGTATCGATGAAAATATAGTATATTTTTTAGCTGATCTCCATAGGGACCTCACAGCCATAGTGAGATACGATCGTAAGGGGAATTGTTCGGGCAAGATAGGTATAACCAACGGGGTCAGGCAAGGATGTATTTTAGCCCCCCTCTTATTTACCCTATACATCAACGATGTTGGCCAGTGTGTTAGGAGTAGCTTGCAAGGATATCCAGAGGGCAGGCAAGTTCTCCATTCCCGCATTATTATATGCGGATAAAGGCGCTCTTTTAGCGTGCACGTCAGTAGGGCTACAAAGTCTTTTAAATTCATTTTATGAGTTTATGTCCTCCCTGAATCTTAGCGTCAATTATACCAAATCTCATGTCATGGCCGTGGGTACCAAGGGCAGGCATAGGAAGCTGATGACACTCCACTGTAATGGAAATAAGTTATCGAGAATAACTAGATTCCCATATTTGGGGGTGGTTTTTGACGAAAGTTCCACCTGGCTTCCCCAATTGTCTGAGAAAAGAAATGCTTTTGTCCGGTCTATTTTTGCAGTTTTGGGTTTTTCCCGCAAATTGGGGGTAAAACCATTGCAGGCAGTGTTAAAGGTTTATGCCGCCAAATGTGTTTCCATAGCCATGTATGGCGCAGATCTATGGGGTTTTAAGAACGTCAAGTTGTTACAGGTGGCAGAGGACAAGTTTTTGAAATCCATTTTATCAGTACCACAATCGACCTCAGGTTTCATAGTGCACCAAGAATGTGGGGTGGAATATCTAGAAGACCGGATTGCTATTGCACCCCTATTAAAGTGGATTGCGGTTTGGTTGAACCCGGAATTGGAGGTGAACCATGAGATCCTGAGGGATTGTCTTACTTTAGAACATTGGGACTCCATTCCATGGCTAAAATATGTTAAAAAACTTGCAGCCTCCTTAGGTCGCCCAGAATGATTTGATGAGCCGTCCAAACTGGTCAAGGGAGACATGAAATGGGTTAAGACCGCATTCAGGCTGCACAAAGGGATGGATAGAGAAGGTCATGAGTTGACTAAGTCTACCGTGAGAGCCCATCAGTTAGTAGTAACAACAGATCATGACCTAGAACCGTATCTAAAGGTTGTTAACAATGCTTACCATAGATATTTACTAACCAAGTTTAGGCTGAACAAACTTCATCTCCTTCTCTCTGGGCGTCCATGCTGGACCAGGGTATCAGAATTAGAATTGTGTACTTGTGATGGATTTTCGATAATGGACACTGCTCACTTCATGTTCTTTTGTGGTTATTTTACGGACATTCGGAAAAAATTCATTGTACCCCTACTAAAAGATAAAGGGTTTAGACAAGTGAAACCGGCCTTAATGCATCTTCAGTTACTGTCCAATATGTGGGAAATCATTAATGTTGCTACATTTTTAACCATAGCCATGAGACTAAGGAAAAAACTAATTAGTTCTAGATAAAAGTCTTGCATGGTCTACTTTTAGAGTTTGTAAACAATGAATTTTAAGTAAATTGGAGGATCTGTGTATGCTTCTAAAATCTGCATATGAATTCTGTATATATTTTGTACAGTTTTTTATCTTTTTTATATCTCTTGATGTCTGTTGACCATATTGTAATTTGGTACCTCGGCCCTCCGTTTTTTGGATTTTGTATACTTTTGTGGTTTTTGTAATGAACCGAATAAAGTATTTCTGACTGACTGACTACACAATAGGGCTTGAATTAACTTTATCCCCACCTCAGTCATACTGTAGATCTGCCAGTCTTTTTTCCTGAACCAGACTCAATAGTGGAGAGAGCTCTAAATGCCCTATATGTCAAATGCGCTCTCATGTACATCGACTGGACAGAGCCCTTCCGCATTTCTGATCAATTATTTTCTGCCTTCACAAAATCTTGCAAAAGCCAGCCTATTTCAAAGGCCTGTGTTGCCTAACGGGGGATAAATTTAATCCAAACCTGGTACCATAAATCAAAAAGAGTCCTCCCTGTTAATCCCAGGGCAAATTCCATATGCAAGAAATCAGCAACCACAAACTAATTTGGGTATATTTAGGCTACCGGACATGTATAAAGCAGCCTTTTTGTCACACACGTTCACTAATCCTTATTGTGTGGATACCTTAGCCTGCCGATGAGAGAGGGTTAGGCTAGCCACGATTTGATAACTCGACAACTAGGGTCCAAACTAAATTCGTGTCCATGGACTTGAGACAATCATCTGCAATAAAGTGGACCCAGTTATCAATACCACTTTTACTTCTGTTCATTACAAAATGTTATCATTCGACTAAAATTCTGATCCTGGTGATACGGTCTGTCGCTGCAAAGACAAAGGAGAAGTGTCTTCGTGTTAACCACCATGAAGCCCTAAATGTCTTGGATGAAGGCCAAGCCGGCTTCGAGGCATGCGAAGCACCGAGTCTGGGCCAGTCATCGTCAATGGTGATCTATGGATTTGGCAAGATATGACAGCTGACCTCCAGGCCAGCTGTCATATCTTGCCAAATCCATAGATCAGACCTTTCATCAGCACTTCACCTGGTTCATCACTCAGTCCATACCGACCACCTCAGAGGCGGACCATTCCAATCTTCTGAACTGAGCTTACCTTGAGGCGTCACTAAAGGCTCTGCACTTTCTTCTAATTTGTTAAATTTTAACATCTCCTCTCCGTGAGCTCATCAGCTCCCACTTTAACACCCTGTCCTGAGCTGATGATACTTGCCTTCTTGTTAAGTTTAATCAACAGTCAGCCAACTCTACTGAGTACCTAAAATACTGTTTGGTTGCATAGCTGAAAGTGCCAGCTGTTTAAAACGAAATGGTGAAAAGACTGGCCATCTGTATTTGGGGAAGACATCTCTGGCTACATTTTGAACGTTATGCCACGTCCACTCACTCTGCCCTTTACAATCTCCTGCTGCTAAGGCCTTGTGGGTTTGCTTGCGGACGGTCCGTGTGTGTTGACAGCGTAACTGTTGACCAGGGATGGCAGGAGAGGAAATCCTGCAGGGACCTGGACATGTTTGACCCTAGAGCCCTGGGGATGGCACAGTGGAACTTTGTTAGCTGACCTTTGTACATTGGCAGCAGGACCTTCATCACTTACCTTGCGGGGGTGGGCAACATTATAGAGGACTTCATAGAAGGCAGGATGCTACAACTGGCTGTGGGGGTCAATGTTTACAAATGTGTCTCCTCATGCAGACAAGATAAAGGCCACAATCTGTGCATCATCCTAAGGTGGAATGTCAGGTGTATGTGCAATGCAATGAAGATCATTGGCGCTCCCACACCTATAGGAAGCGTTTCCACAGGGAAACAATCCCACAGCACAGGAGGGGTCTACAGTGAAGAAAAGAAGGAGAGGTTCATTTTTCTCACAAACTTCTCTGCGTTTGTTTGCATGTGGGTCCCTATCTTGGGTCAGACCTGGCGTAGCAATCTTGGCCAATCCCACAGTGATGGACAATGTAAATAGATACGAGGCCATAGTGGGCAGATTAGATGGGGAGCAGGTGCCATCAGCAGCTCTAACTAAGCTGCCTTCAACTGGCACCGCGCACATGGCACATGCCTGAAATAAGACTTATCAAGCTGAACAACAATGCGTCGCGTCACTGTATGATGCCGATTAGTAGGTTTATCTAAGTGATGTATGTACAAGGGGAAAATAATGAATGCACTACAAAACTTCAGAAAGGCATAAAAGCTCTAAATGTTAATGGAGAAAAGTCATACAGTCTCTGTAACGTCTGCAATGGGAATGTAACTGGTTTTGATATCACAGAGGTGAAATATAACATGCCACGGGTGTGGTCTTTGAAGGAAATATTTGAAAAGTTGTGGCTTTCATGATGGAAGTGCTGTTTTATTTATTTTTTATTTATTTTGAAAGTTTTATATAGCGCGGACAAGATCTTTGCAGATATCAAAGCGCTTTACAAAAAAAAACAGGGGGTAAAGAAACAAGGGGGTGATTAACAGACTTTTGAGCAAAGAGTAATTGTATGTACAAGATGAGTAGCAATATAGGGTTGGTACATGGGGGGGACATAAAAATCAACAAAAACCAATGCTACAAATAGACAATCAGACACACCAAAAGTGCAGATAGGTGCAGAGTCTCAAATAGATCCAACGTACAAGTTCAGGTGAATTTAGTCATGAGGATAGCTTTTACTTCTTTCTTAAAGAATGTAGTGGAGGAGATAAGTCTGGTTTCTGGAGGGAGTGAGTTCCAGATCCTGGGTGCCATTCCTGAAAAGGAGCGTTTTTATACAAGTAGAACCCACTACAGACAACGGGCAGGATTGCAATTGCCAAGAAGGACGCTTTGTTTCATTCTCTACATTACCTTGCCTCAGTATATTACTACCATCACTATAAAGGGAAACTGAGTAATTCCTGTTGAACCTCGGACAAAGAAGAGAGGCTGAGATTGCCGCCTGAAGAGAGAAGCTTGGATACCCTGGGCTGTCGCCTCGATTATTTGCAGCACAGTTACGGTGGGTAGTTATCTAAGATACTATCGGTGGAATGTGTGGCTCTAAGATGAGAATTGGGAAAGAGAATAGAGGGGGAACTGATGCAGCCTGGGCACAGAACTGAATGCTCCTCCACTAGATGGGAGTGTGGGAGCACTGATGGAATGGGAATATGACGCGCACTGCTAGCGCCGTCCGTACACACCAATGAGGTGGTTGCTCAATAAATAAAAAAAATACTGGCTCTGCCGTCATAGACAGGTGGGCCAGGGCGGAAGCGGAAAAGGTAGGACTCTTGATGCTGCAGGAATTATGAACTCATTTCAAGAAATGAAAAGCACACAAGTGGTTCTAGCTGGCCAATTTCTCACCTATGGCTCTTACACTTAGGGTAGAGCATACATTGTGTGGGAGCAGCGAGAGAGCGTCAGTGACTCGAGAGGCAGCACAGACACTACTCACAAGAGGGAGTAGATGCAAAAAGTGGATGGTTTTTAATAGGGCAATTACTGTCGTCGCTCATTGTATTTGACATGAGTTGAACGAAAATTAATCCAACTTGATTTTAATAGAAGTCTACACAACAAGATATACCACAGCTGCTGCTCTTAGACAGCCACAATTTGTAACTAGTGGTGCCAGCACTTAGTAGCGCCGAATTATGATCCAACAGCTACCTAAGGGAGCACTTAAAAAAAGTAACCACACGGCAGCCACCTCACACCACTGAGCGCCTTGTTCTCTAAGACAGTCAGAAGACTGTGGTAGACACATATTCGTACAAGATGGAAACAGCACTTGAGGTGCTACTGCAGGTAACTATCACCATCAAACCAATACAGGCACACGGTGAAGAAATAGTTGAAAAGAAGTTTAATTCAATGAAGGCGGATATGAACACACCAGTAACCAACTGGATAAGGGAAGTACGGAAGATCCACGGAATCGTCTGACAGACTAAGATCACAAAATAGTTTGTCTCAGAACACAGACTTGGTAGACAGAAGCCAATGCAATAACAAAGTTTTTAAGCGGTCAGAAAACAAAGAAGTGCAGTAAACAAAGGAAGACAGACATCCAGGCAAAGCAACACAATTTATTTAATTAGAATGATATACGGAGCATCCATTTTGTGTTCTAGAGAGGGACTGAAAGAGTAACCCAAAAGAGGTATTGTAGGAAGGGAAACAAGAGAATAGTTTACTAACCACAAAGCAAGGATAGCACCTGGCCTTATCAGTATATTTTGTTGCATGGTTGCTACCCATATAACTATGCTTCTCAATCTCATCCCGACTAACAATGAGTGTAGATCACGCTATCCTGATCAGAGCATAAGAAACAACAAGGTGATGTATCTAAATGTAGGTCGGTGAACGCACTACAATAAAAATAACAAACAAACAAACTGCTGAAGTCTAATTACAGAGGCCTAAGGATGCTGCACATTCACTACAAGCATGAAGCAAGTAAATAGGGAAGACAAAGATATTGGCGGGTCGACACTGGAGGATGGACAAAAGAAACCTGACAAGTATGTTCATAAGCACAGAGGCATCTTGAGCAATAGCATGACAAGATTTCCCCCATGAACCCTGAAGGCTGAAAACCAAAATAAAGAACACATATTTGACTCATATGTGCATAGGAACAGATTATTCAGATCACTTTTAAATGGTGCAAGTATATGTGAAAACAGGCTTGGAGGTTGGATGGTGAAAGCAGAGGCCTTGGACAACTACTTCTGAAAGCACCAACTGGAATTAAAAAGCAGACAAACGGAAAATGGAGAACAGATACCCCTTATTTGAAGAAACTATGGGGGAAGGTCAAGAATAAAATTATTGTCAAGTATATAATTAAACAACCAACAATCGAAGCAATCATCAAACACATTATGGGCAGGCTGCAAGGCAGATCTAAGTGAGGAAATAATGAGATGTTGGGAATAGAAAAGCATAACAGGGAATAGAAAATCACATCACTAGGAGTCTATTTAACCGCAAATTAAGAAAGTTGATGAGCCTTATAACAAACTGGTAAGAAGCTACAGCCATGGATTCTGACCGAGTAGGACCTTAGAAATCTATTTGCTACTCAAATGAATTATCGACTTTAGGAGAAAAAAGAAAAACACTATGAGCCAGGGCAAAAAATATCCACAAAAAAATCTGAAGAATACTGCCTGCCCAAGAGAAGAAAAAGGAGTACATATCTGGAACACCAGCCTTAAGGAAACAAAATGGTGACTTAGTGATCCAACGAAAATAAATAATTAGCATCCTTCCTCCCAAATCTCTGAGGCCTGTCATTGTCACTTTACGAATATAGCAAAACAGTGCACAAAAACTGTGCAGGTTTCACGTATTAACATTTCTCAAGAACGATTTCTGACATTAGTATGTTGAGACCTATCCAGTATTGGATAAGGCTCTGAACCAATCAGGATCTTTGTCCCTATACGGATTGCGTTCATACTAGATGATTCCCATGTTGGTAAGATCACCTGGCTTGACCATATTAATAATTGGTTATTCAAGTTACCTCCGCATTACCCAAAGGTGCTCGGGAGAAGCTTAAAATGCCCAACTGGAATTATGTATTAGGCGTAAAACTTTCGGCTGCAACCCCTGGCAGATTCCTTCTTGATGTTCAAATGTGAACCTGAGTATGAGCAATACCTGAATATGGTTATCAACCCTGCAGCACGCGTGCGTTATGTTAAATTTAGATTGGGCATATTACCGTTGGCTACGTTTACCCATTCTTGGACGATAAAGGTAGACATTTCTAATTTGTGTCCGACTGGTTATCAAGTTCCAGAGAATATTTATGATGTGCTATTTTTCTGTAAAGCCTATGCTAAACAACGCACATGGTAGATTACTCTTTGTAAACTTCTTAGTTTTAGGAACCGCCTACAGCTCTTAGAATAAGTAAAACCAACAAAACCTAGAAACTGTGGTTTATTCATTCGAAGATACCCGTCGGCAATATGGTATATTAGGTCGAATGCTTCTTAAAGTAGCATATTTTGTGCATACTTAATGTACTGTTTCAATTGCACCTATAATTGGTTTTGTACCCTTTTATCTAAAGGTTCACTTGTCCTATTTGTAAATGATTTTGTCTTAGGGATGTTTCATCTAACTTCTAGTATCTTTTTTTTTAATAGAATATTAAGGATCTTAAAAAGTGTATGATGAGACTTGTATTGTTGGACCATAATTTCCCATAGGACTTAGTTTTACTTCGAAATATTTTCTGAAAATGAAATTGCACGTTTTATCTCATCTCTATTGTAAATGTATATTATGTACCTTTTATGGCTTTATTCTACCGAAATAAAGGAAATATGATGATGAAACACTTCACACTGGGGAATGAGACAGGAATGGCCTCTGTCACTGCCCTCTTTGGTATATCACTGGATTGTCTGGTGGTGATTGTGTGCTAAAAGCGACAAACACAGGAGGCCAGACACCAGCAGCAAACCTGAAGGACATCCTCAACTCCAAAGAGATGATGGAAATGCTTTAATACTGGGAGGAATTGATTTCAGAGCAAACTTCTTAGAGATGTCTAAGTATAAGATTCACTAGAGCAAAAGCAAAGGTAATCAACCCTATGACATCTTACAGCCTGAAATCCCTATTAAACATCAACTATTTCACGACTGAAAAACTCTCAAGTACCTGAGAATCAAACCAAAAAAGTGTGGGTAACATGATCGTCAATAATTGGGGGAAAGGAGGTCCATTCCATTTGCACAACAGAATAAACACCACATATCACATTATGGTAGGAAACACATGATCAAAATCCGACCTGCACTAACATTAAACAATGTTTTCAGGATGCTACTGCTGTCAACACACAGATTCCTGCAGGGTATCGACATGCAAATGAAAAGTTACATTTGTAGAGGTGCTAAACTAAGACTGAATGCATTTAAGATACACAAAGGCAGATGAGTAAAAAGCTCATACAACACACAAAAGGTGATTGGAGGAATGCTTGCATTAAGTCAACCCACTGCCAATCACACAGGGTAGCATTTCAACCCATCGTCCTTTTGCCTATCATGCCACCTTAGTTTGGACCCAGCCATATGCAAATCCTGCTTCACTGTCCAATCAGAACAGTCCGCCTCAACTTTAGGCCAGACTGCTGCTGTACCAGAACGCAAGCAACCTAAAACTGTTTCACCCTGGCTTTCTGTGCCACTGTCACCAAGCTGTACCAGACTGATAAGCCCTAACCAGGCCGAAACTGGTCTTGGGTTTCTTGCACCATACCTAGAACTACTACACAGGTCCGCAAGAATAAGGAAACTGAATTACTGAATACAATGAGGAGAAAAATCACTGGCTGTGGCTAAGCAGTGTAGAGCAAGTGTTGAGCAAGGGACAGCCCAAAACATGAGGCCTAGCTGTAGTAAGGTAGGTATATAGTTCATTTTGAAAAGACAATATCTAGATCAGTGGTCTTAACCAGAGGTCCGCAGACCGCTAGGGGTCTGAGACTCCTACTTAGGGAGTGTGCAACTATTAACAAAATTAAATAATATTAACTGACTAATAAAGTTCTTGTAAATAAAAGCTACATTTAAAGTTTTAAAACGCTTGGTAAAGGTGAAGGAATTTAAAATTACAATTAAATTGGCATACTTTTCTTGATTTATGGGAACAGAGCAATGTAATCTAGAATGGATGATTAATCTCCTCAAACGAAGAAGCACTGCTATGCGCTGACAAAAAGTGAGTGATAATGTCTAGCATATTGCTCCATCTTTAAAAACCAACCGACATTGTGAAAAGCTCCAACTTATCCACTGCAATACAAATTTCGATTTTCTCTTATTTTGGTATTTGTTATTTAAATAAAATATTTTGTAATGTGTGTCTTTGTTTGATGAATACTTGTTTCAGTATGTTTTGTTTTGGGATTCAAATCATAGTAATTGCTTAGGTCGGGTTCCCTGGTTCCAGTGGTGACTGAGTGGGGGTTCACAGAACTCAAAATATTAAGAACCATCGAAATAGATTGCTTCCACCTTAAATAGGGTCTTCAGTCAGACCACAAAGAAGACCATTTGTAAACGGTAAGGCCCCACAAGGAAGAACGCAGAGCACCAACCCAGCCGTATGCTGTACCAAAGGATTTTATATAAACCCATATGGGCTCCCTTAAGACAAAACTATCACGGGATTCCGCTCTGTGTTCTGCCTTCATCAACTGCCCCAATATCGCCGATGTGGGACTGAAAAGCACTGTACGCAGTGTAAAGCTGTAGATTATGTTGCCCCATTTACACCCACGCCCCTAAAGATGAGACCTCTCTTAAGACGCAACAATGGCAAATACCTTCAAAAGGGATCACACCCAGTTACAACATCAACATTATTTTTCTGGATTATATTAGCAAAACAAAATTCTAATTTAACAGTGCTGAAAAATCTTTAATAAAGAAGATGCTAATTAAAAAAAGTCTCCCAAAATCTATAGAAAGCAGTGCACAGACACACTCACCTTCTACTCAGGTGGAGGGCACTGTATACATACTCTTATGCTGAAGAGTCAGTATCTCACTAAAGGCACTCGGCATTTACGGGGTTTCGACTTATCCTATTTACGGGGTTTCGACATTCCCATTTACGGGGTTTCGACATACTGTTACTACAAGACACATGGCTCACTGCACCGCAGCTTCTAGCCCTCACCATATTCCAGCCTACAAACTGAAGCGTCCAGGAAGAGGGCGCGGCGGCCTTGCAGTGTACATATCAACAAAAAATGTTGTCTCCTCCTGGGACCTTTCGGGCCCATCACACTGTCTCCAGTGTGTGGGAATTTCTCACACTTCGAGTAAAGGTCAAAGTTGGAGGCTAATCTTAATGAACGTTTACGTCGACCAAATACAGCATCAAGGAAATCCTTTGTAAAAGAAGCCACAGCGTCAGGAGTGAGAGTGCAAACAGGTCCCCTAGATTCAGAAATCTTACTTACTGGTGACTTCAATATGTGGTTAATGTCAGACTTCCAAAAAAAATGAGGTCACCAAATCACATGACAGCATCTGGGTGATACCACCGCAGGTCCGTCCTGGTTGGCACAAGAACGACCCACATGGAAGTTCTCTACAAGGCAACCTTGAAAATCTGGGCCTTAGAGCCTTAAACGGACATATTTCCTCAGACAAGCCTCCTCGTTTTTCCTATCTTTCGAAAAAAGGCACTTCATTAATTGACTACAGTTTTGTTAGCCTTTCAATGCTCCATCAAATAGCAGGTTATTGTCTTGGAAACAGAACAGAAAGTGACCACTGTCCCCCAAAAATTATGCTGAGGACCTGCCTCACGCGACACGAAGTAGAAAGGGCTTTGCCATCCGAGAGCTTTACAATTAACCTCAAACTAATAAAATGCTCCTTCAAGAATTTTCAACAAGTATCAACAGAGGCCAAACAAATAATCGAGCGCCATAGTAGGAGCCCGGATAATACAATCACCAACTGGTCAACATTTGCAACTGAACTCATCGACAGATACGCGAAACCAATAAAGTACACAATCCAAACTGGTCAAAAACAGACGCCCCGCTCAAATTTAGAGATACAATCAGCAACAAGATCCATGAATCGTTCATGGCGGGCCTTACAAACTGATCCAACGGACCCCATAAAAATAATAAAATTGAGAGAGGCCCGCAGCCATCTTAAGAAAGCGAAACGTGAGCTACGCATTAGCCAATGGAACTCTTTCTGGGCCAAACTGCACAATGACATTAAAACAAACAATTCCGCCAGGTTTTGGCGTACAATCAATAGGGTATCCGGGCGCGCATCTAAAGTTGCCTCCTCGAGCATACTGGAGACAGAGTGGGTCGACTTCCTCCATTCCCACTTCAACAATCGGAAAGCAAATATTCCCCACCTAAGTCTCCCCTCCACGGACAAAGCGGTACAAAAAGAGGGTGACCGGGCATTTGTTCTGAACACTGTAAACTCCCCAACGAAGGAATGGCCCTACGTCGATCATAAAATGGCACAAACAAAAGAGTGTCTTTTGATTCAAAGCAGCGATAATCCTACAGTCCAGAAGGCAGAAATAGAAAAAAATGATAAAAAAGGGATGGAAGGATGGGGCTCCTGGTCCAGGTGGAATTCCTCAAGTTTTGTTCCAGGAAGACGCATCCTTTTGGGCTGCAAAACTAAGCACCCTATTTAATTCAAGCGTGCAAAACAACATCATACCGCCCTCCTGGTATGGATCAATCCTCGCACCGATCTTCAAAGGAGGGGACAAAAAATCCCCAGGGAATTATCGCCTCATCGACAATGAAGCAAAGTATTTTGCGGGAGTGTTGCTCAACTCACTAAGGGCATGGGCGGATGACAATTCTATAATTCCTCTGAATCAAACAGGCTTTACTAAAAACACTGGCACCTCAGTCAATCTTATGACTCTCTCCTGCCTGATCGACCAAGCGAAGTTCTATACCTGCCCACTCTATATGGGATTCATTGACTTCCAAGCGGCCTTCGATAACGTTAACAGAGGTAAGCACTGGCAGAAGTTGTCCAGACTTAATATTCCAGCTGACCACCTAAGAGCCATACAACTCCTACACCATGACACATGGGTCAGGATTAAGATCGGAGATGGCTCTAGATTATCCCGCCCAATTCTGACGAAAAAAGGCCTAAAACAGGGTTGTGTCTTGGCCCGACACTTTTTAATCTATTTCTAGCCGACCTTCCTGAAGTCCTCAATAAGGTCAATTCCCACGCTCCCAAACTATCCGGTCTGTCGTTGACAAACCTACTATATGCTGATGACGTGGTTCTTCTAAGCAAAAGTAAGATCGGAATGCAAAGGCTCCTGGACGTCACCTCTGAATACTCAAATAAGAACGAGCTGCGCATTAACAACAGGAAGATGAAAATCCTAGCAGTTCATCCACGGAAAGCTTAGAAACTGTCTTGGACTCTGAACAAGGAAAGCATTGTTGAATCAAATTGCCAGAGGTACCTTGGGAGTTATTTTTAACAATAATGACAAATATAAATCCCACCTAGAAGAACCAAAAAGGAAGGGTGCGGCACTTGCTTTTGCAATTGGACTAATTCAAAAGAAACTCCAAGGCCCAACGCTCGCACCTACAATACATGTTGCTCAGGCAAAAATCATTCCTACCCTAACCTACGGTAGTGAGGCCCTAAAAGGATTGGACAGCGGCCAACTGGACATAATCATTACAAAGATCTATAGATCAGTGTTCAAACTACCAACCCACACATCACCGGCACAAATTTGGTTGGAACTAGCCATCTGCAATCAATCACTCGCCAGAGCCATGTACTTTCTTGGGTGCTGCCACAAACTGAGGTCATCAAAGGAAGGAAGTCTAGGGTACCATCTGTGGGCTAGCATTGACAATAATTCATGGCGAGCAGGACACGACTACTGGTCAAAAGGACTAACAACCCTATGTCTAAATGACCTCTGGAACCTGCACGCTAGTCAGGAGGAATTCAAAAGGCTAGCGAAAACAAGTACCAAACAACTTTCAATAGTGGAAGACAAACCTACCCTTGCAAAAAGAAGCCATGGGTGGATGACCCTTCAAACCTACGCCTCGTTAATCCCACAGCCGTACCTAACCATATCTTTCAGTGCACGAACAAAACTAAGTTTTTTAAAATTGAGGCTGGGTGTTATCAACCTATTGGTTCACTGGCCAAAATGGAAAAGAGAGCACGGAAGAGATCTATGCCGACTTTGTGGGATTCACAAAGCAGACATAATACACATAATTTGTCTGTGCCCAAAACTGCTGACAGAGAGACGGCGCCTACTCAAGCATCATTGGAATACAAAAATGATCAGAAGCTGTAGAGCAGCAGTTCTGGCTTGCTTTGATCCTAGGAACACTAAACATAACTGTGCCCTAGTAAGATTCATGGAGCGTGCTGCAAAAAAACTCTGTGAGGTGTCCACAGTTTGTGACTCCCCATCGGCATAATGCTTTGGCAAGCTTCACCTGTTATTGTTACCCCTACTGGTTTTTATGAACATTACATTTTAAATGAAGTTTTGAATTTTTATTAAATTTTATTTCTTTACTTTTTGTACTCGCAATGGTTTTTTTAAATCATGCAATAAAAAATAAATTTGAAATTTTGAATCAGTGCTGAAAAATCTATAATAAAGAAGATGCTAATTAAAAAAAGTCTCCCAAAATCTATAGAAAGCAGTGCACAGACATACTCACCTTCTACTCAGGTGGAGGGCACTGTATACATACTCTTATGCTGAAGAGTCAGTATCTCACTAAAGGCACTCGGCATGACATGGGTTGTGCATCAGCCACTGAATGCACGACTTCTAAATTCATCAAGAACACAGGTGTCCTGTAAAGTGTCACACCTCTTTCAGACCTTTGTACTCATAGCTCCCTTAAGTGTCAGTTTCAGTTTAGGCATAGAGGGCCAGATGTACGACCATTTTTGCTTGCGCAAACGGGTTTGCGAACCCGTTTGTGCATGTAAAAACAGCATGGGGATTGTACAAACTATTTTGTCTCTCGCAATTTTTTGCGATTCGCAAAATAGGGTTTTGTGAGTCGCTATTAGGAAGGGGCGATCCCTTCCTAATAGCGAGCACAACCCTATGTAAGAATGTTTTTGCATCCACAATTGTGGGCATAAAACACTTGCAAATTACCACCCTCTTCAACAGAGTGGTAATGCACTTGCAAAAGTGAAGGGCTCCCAAGGGGACCCCTTCACTTTTGCAAATGCATGGGATATATTTTTTAAGGGCTGGCAGTGGTCCCAGGGACCACTACCTGCCCTTAAAAAATTTAATGAAAAGGTTTCCAATTTTTTTTTTGTTTTGCTTTAAATGCAGCCCGTTTTCCTTTCAAGGAAAACGGGCTGCATTAAAAAAAATTGCTTTATTTAAAAGCAGTCCCAGACATGGTGATCTACTGAGCCCAGTAAGCCACCATACCTGGTAGAGCCTGCCATTCCCTAAGGGGTCGCAGAATGCAAGAGGTTCATCAATATTCATGAGCCTCTCAATTTGCGACCCCATTGGGAATCGCTAACAGTGTGAAATGCACCGTTGTACATGGAAAATAGCAACTCGCAAATTATGAGTCTAAAAAAACTCGCAATTTGCGAGGCACTATTTCCACGGTCCTACATCTGTCCCTTACTGTCTTTAGCACAAGACAGCCCTCAGTGTGTGCACAGTGCTTAATACAAATATCTTTCAGCTATTAATAAGGTATTCGGTCTGGAGAGCGACCAAGTTCAGTGCTCAAACCCCCCTATTGCACAAAAAGCAGCAGATCACATGCCCACAGGTGCTATTGAACCCTGCCGAGTGCCATGAATACACACGCGAGGGGTCAGAGAACGCAGCTTTCCCCAAATTACCTGTCGCTGCATCTCCTCGATCTGTCTTTGGGGGATGCCGTGCAGAATGGTGATCATGTCAGGGATTTTATCTTCTGGGATAACAACGGCAGCCCTGCAAATAAGCATTTAGAATAAAGAAGCAGCAGAAGCACTGGTCAATGACGAGAGAGATGTATATGCACAATCCATCCATTACTAAACATCAGCAAACTGAATTAGTATCAGTTTTAAAACGCCCTCCATTACAATTGTACATTCAGTACAAGGCACCTATAGCAATGGGGTTAAGATTTGCTCTAAGAGGCACATACGTATGCCCGACCGGTTATCTGTAAACAAAATGTATTTCAACAGTAGGTAGAATTTAAACTTGTGTGGTCAACTAGATGTCTGGTCACTCGGCCCCTAGTGGTGACCAGTCAGTATCAAAAGCCATCCTTTATACGTGTTCATAAGCACGAAGACTGATCAGGGAGAAGTGATCTTGGGACGAGATATGATTGTGGGGCAAATGTGATCAAGGGATTGGATGTGATCGGCGGACAGGATGTGATCATGGAGAAAGGTGATCTTGGGAGACGCGAGTGTGGAGCAAATGTGATCGAGGGATGGGATGTGATCGGCGGACAGGATGTGATCATGGAGAAAGGTGATCTTGGGAGACGCGAGTGTGGAGCAAATGTGATCGAGGGATTGGATGTGATCGGCGGACAGGATGTGATCATGGAGAAAGGTGATCTTGGGAGACGCGAGTGTGGAGCAAATGTGATCGAGGGATGGGATGTGATCGGCGGACAGGATGTGATCATGGAGAAAGGTGATCTTGGGAGACGCGAGTGTGGAGCAAATGTGATCGAGGGATGGGATGTGATTGGCGGACAGGATGTGATCATGAAGGAGGTGATCTTGGGAGATGTGAGTGTGAAGCAAATGTGATTGAGGGATGGGCTGTGATCAAGGGAAGAGATGTGGTTGAGGGAATAGATGTGATCTAGTAACTACATTCCCATGTCTAAGGTCTGGGGACTCATCCTGACAAGGCCACAAACTTCCCAATTCTATACAAATCAGTTCACGTTCCTGTACCCTGTAGTTCAGAGGGTAAACCCTTACTATTCACCTTATTTAGAATTTGTATCCTTTTCTGGATGAACTAATGATATTACCTGCACTGGGAAGTTACATTAATTCAAGATACTTGTATTTAATAGTAATACTACTTTATTAGGTCCTCCATTTACAGGAGTGAAATAAATTCATTAAAAAAAATTGACTTATGTGGCAGAGCCTTCCTGATCACACATGCATGTTATAGACACATCACGCGAAAATGCATGCCAAACATGAAATGCAATAACTCTACAGAGAATGTAATTAAGCAAGGCCTAGGGCCTCAAGAACTAATCTTCTGAATCGTGTCAATACAGTGTGTGAGATCGCCATATTAATTTAGCCGCAGGTTGGCATTAATGGGGTTAACAAAAATAAAAAAAATGCATCAGAGGGGACTCTTCTTCAAATGTGGAAAGAAAAAGAAAGTAAGTCTGACTGAGACATTGTTCGTCTGTACAGTGCAGGTACGAAAAAGTTTGTGCAAGTGGTCCTCTCCAAAGAGGATAATTGGGGAAAAAGGTATATAGAGACGTCAGATTTGGGTGGGGCAAGACATGAGGAATGTTTGTTGAAAGGTGATGCCAGAGCACCATTATCCTAATTCAGGCAGACAGATTTCTAAGCTATGTGGGGATAAATACATGGCTTGGAAGTGGGAATAACGTGCTCACCAGTGGAACATTTGTATCTTCTCTGCTGAGCAGCGCATCCTCAAATAGTACCAACAAATGACTCCTGCTGTGTGGATTGGGCCTGGTGCTGAAGGCCTGCATTGCCCTCGCAGTCCTCAGAACCGGCGCATCGCCGACAGCAAAGCGTATCTCCAGCCTAGGTCATTGCGTCTCTTATCAACGGCAGCCACGAAGAAGACAGCAAACTCCGCATCTAAGCCTCACAGCTCTTCGAAACCGACGTATCGCCAGCTGTGCAATGCATGCCCGATGTCAGGACTTCACATTGCAAGCTTTGTCGACATGATCCTCGACGTTGATGCAACAGGACCTCACGCCGCAGCCTCACCACATCTCAGAACTGATGCATCAGAGCCAGGATTTAAGGTACTTTGTTCAGCAGCCCTAACTGCTGTAGCTGGTTGCAGTTGACCTGAACATGTGACTGTCCTGTTTCGAACGGATATCTCTTGTTGATGCTTTGTGCTTTTTGGCGCTGCTTTGACTTACAACTCACAAAATGAATATTTCCCGTTTTACTGATTGGAGTTTTGTCATTTTGGTCTTGTCTTTATTAAAGAAACCCCTATATTTTTTTAATTTTACTGTTGTAGGATATTTTTGTGTAGCCGTTTCACTGTTTGTGGTGTTGCACAAATACTTTACACATCGCCTTCAAGTTAAGACTGACTGCTCAGTGCCAAGTTACCAGAAGGTAGGCACAGGTCAATTTGGGGTTTGCTGGTGGCTTACCATGACTAGGATCATGGTTGCTGCTTGATCAGGTCTCACACCCTAATCGACCAGTAACCAATTTTTCAACAAACACCAACAGCTGTGTGTGTCTATTTTTTTCATTGGCAAGGGCGGAGGTTCAGGCTCCTGCAGAAATAACTTCTCCAGATCAGAGCTTTCCCTGCACAGTTATCTGACTCTTAACACTGGATCTAGATTGACCAAACCTGCGATAGAGAAGAGAGAGAGAGACCACTGTCTGTTGTCCTCTTCTCCAATGGTGGAGCAATAAGCAAGATCAACTTAAAGCTATGGATATTTTTTGGGTGCGCCTCACAAAATGGGAGGTTTACAGCAGAAACGAATACTAGATTCAGCTCTGTACCAATTTCCCAGTAGAGGAAGATGGGGTATAGAAAATA
The DNA here is from genome assembly GCF_964261635.1 of Lissotriton helveticus. Taxonomy (NCBI): domain Eukaryota; kingdom Metazoa; phylum Chordata; class Amphibia; order Caudata; family Salamandridae; genus Lissotriton; species Lissotriton helveticus. The sequence continues at coordinate 449,737,226 of NC_136062.1, forward strand.
GATTTATTTTAAACAGTGGAACCAGAAGATCTCAGATTAATAATGAGGACACAGGTGATAATTGGGTTCAAGTAAGAGGTCTTTATTAAACAACCTCATCCAGCATCACAGGAATACCTGCCACAACAAGAACATTCACAAGGTTCCCCTAAGGAACATTCCCTTGACTTGGTTCTACGTAGGATCATTCATCATAGAACCAAGAGACATCATCACACTCCTTCCCCTCTACATTTCACAAGTTCAAACTGTAAAAATGATAGGATGAAAAGGCAATGATAACAAAATGGAAACAAGACATAAAGTTGAAGGATATCTTTCTTAACAAATATCCCACATCTCCCTTTCAATAAAAAACAACAACATTGAAACACATCTCCCAAAGTAGAAAAGTTGTTATACATAAACATTAAGATAAGCAGGAGCTTTAGTAAACCTGCAGGATCTTCGGAAGACATCAACTCTTTTTTCAGAATTTGACCCACCATTTTCAGAAGAAATAGATCATGGGTACTTACAAACTTTCTCTCAGGGGCCAAATTTACAGTGTGGTTTGTGTCCGAGGGCCGCACCGGTGGGGGCGGGGTCAGTGGGGGAGGGGCAACAAAAAAAAACTGTGACCATGAGGTTGAACACAGGTCCCTGCAGCAGACTCCTTCGTCCATTGAGCTACCAGACCCGGCATATATATATATATATATCTCTATGCCTCCCTCCCTCTATCCCTCCATCTCCCTCTCTGCCTCCCTCTGTCTCACTTTGACTGTCTCACTCCCTCTCCCTCTCTCCTTATCTCTACCTCCCTCTCCTTCCTTCTCCCTCCCTCTCCCTCCCTCTCCCTCCTTCTCTCTCCTTCCCTCTCGTTTCCTCTCCTTCCCTCCTTCCCTCCCTCACTCTCCTTCACTCACTCCTCTTCCCCCCTCTTCCCCTCTCCCTCCCTCACTCCCCCTCCCTCACTCCCCTTCCCTCACTCCCCTTCCCTCACTCACTCCCCTTCCCTCACTCCCTCCCCCTCACTCCGCTTCCCTCACTCTGCTTCCCTCACTTCCTCCCTCACTCCCCTTCCCTCCCTCCCCTTCCCTCCCTCCCCTTCCCTCACTCCCTCTCTCACTCCCTCTCTCACTCCCTCCCCTTCCCTCACTACCCTTCCCTCACTCCCCTCCCTTCCCTCACTCTCCTTCCCTCACTCTCCTTCCCTCACTCTCCTTCCCTCACTCTCCTTCCCTCACTCTCCTTCCCTCACTCCGTCTCCCTCCCTCTGTCTCCCTCTGTTGCCCTCCTCCCTCTGTCTGTCTCCCTTTCTCTGTCTCCATGTCTCGGTCTCCCTTTCCCTTCCTCTCCCTCTGTCTCTCTACCTCCCTCTGTCATCTCACCCTGCCTGTGTGTCACGGGGCTGAGAAAGACAGCTTCCCCAGCCAGCTTCCCCAGCGTGCACAAACACACAGCCCCACCAGAGCACTTCACAGGATTTTAAAAAGACAATTTGCATGTGAATGGGGCTTTGTTCACCTCTTAGCGCCCCTGCAGCCCCACTCTGGCCTCCTGGAATGAATCGCCTGGCCCCACATAGCAGCAGTCTCTCTCAGAGTGTCTCTGCAACCGGCAGTGTTTGCAGACACTCTTGGATTTATTTATTTTTTAACACGGGTACGATGTCTCATGGTCCGCGGGCCGCCACGGAAGGCTTGCCGGGCCGCTGCCGGCCCGCGGGCCGTACTATGAGTACCCGTGAAATAGATGGTAACAAAACATCACCTGAAAATTGTACAGGTACATGTGCAACACGATTTAGGTTCCAAATGCGCCCATCATTAGTCTTTACAGCATTTTTGAACATTTTTACAATCCTCTTCACATCTGTAAACTTAGACCATCTCTTACAACCAACAGGAACTCTAATTTTTACCATGTCACCAACTTTAAAATTGCGAACCAACACATTTTTCTTCTCATCATAGTACATTTTCCATTTCCTCTGTAAAAGCAAATCTTTTTTTCTCCATTGTCCAATACCGTTATCTTTTAAACCTTTACCTTGTAACATAACATAACATAACATAACATATCATCCAACCCGGACATAAATTGGTGTTGGAAGACCTTCCCCTAAACAACTCAAAAGGTGTTCTTCCAGTTGTGAAATGAGGTGTGAAGCGATATGCAGAAATTCTATTCTGCAATTCAACCCTCCAATCCAAAGAATTCACTCTAGCTAACTGAATTCCCTCTTTTAACGTTTTGTTTAACCTTTCCAACGAACCATTTGATTCGGGATGATACAACGATATCTTTTTGTGAACAATGCCACAAGTTGACATATAATTTTCAAACTCAACTGAACAAAATTGAGGCCCATTGTCCGAAAGTAATGACTTTGGAAAACTTTCCCTCTTAAATAATGAATCAAGAAATGAAATCACACAACGAGAGGTTAGCTCTCTCACAGCACTAACTTCTACCCACCGAGAATATAGATCCATCAACACCAAAAGATAAGGAGTATTTTGCTCACCATGTAAAGGACCAACAATATCTATAGCAACTTCATCCCAAGGACACAACGGTAATTTTCTGAAAACCATAGGTGAACACCTCGGTTTAAGTACTTTGTCACTCACTTGGCACGCCACACAGTCACGAACAGCTCTCTCCACCATCAAATCCAGTCCAGGCCACCAAAAGTCTTGCCTAATACGCTCCTTTGTTTTTGATATGCCCAAATGACCAACATGGGCCATTTTGATGATATTGTTCCTCAAACTCACTGGAGTAATTAATCTAGTTCCTCTTGCTAGTATCCCATTCATCACTGCCAGTTCATAAGAAATTAAAGACCAAGGTTTTGCTAATTTCCCAAAAGAATTCTCAGAAACATTGCTCATGACTTCAACCAATTCACTATCCTTGCCCAATTCTTCCTTCCACTCATCCTCTTTTATTGCACCTAAAGTGACATCACAAACTCTAATCTCACACTCCTCATCTCCATCACTGACACTCACCTCATTTTCCAAGTCTTCCACAGAATTTACTAAACGCGACAAACAATCAGCAGAAACATTGGTAAAGCCAGGAGTATATTCAAATTTAAAATCAAATTCCTGAAGTGCAATTACCCATCTCCTAATTCTAGCAGAAACAGCGTCAAGACCTTTCTTTTCCAAAATCTCTCATAAAGGCTTGTGGTCTGACCTCACTACAAATGGACAACCCCAAACAAATTTTCTAAACGTATTAATAGCCCAGAAAATGGCAAGCGCTTCTTTCTCTATCACAGAGTAATTAAGTTCAGCACCTTTCAAACACCTAGTAGCACAAGCAATGAGATTTTCACCACCATCGCTAACTGAAATAACAAAGCATCAAGCCCTTTACAACTCGCATCTGTTACAATGAAAGTTGGATCACCAGGTCTAAAAGTTTGTAAATTCGGTGCAAGTTTGAGTTCTTTTTTAATTTGTACAAATTCTTTATTGCACTCATCAGACCACACAAACTCACATGTCCTACACATCATGCCTCTTAATTTCTCTGTTTTGTCTGCAAAGTTCTTAATGAATTTATTGTAAAATTTGGCCATGCCCAAAAAGGACGAGAGTTCATCCTTTGTACAAGGTTCCTTTAGTTGTTCAATAGTTTTTACCAATTCTTCTTTGGGCCTTACACCAAAACCAGAAATATGATGACCTAAATAATCCAGTTCCGTCACTCCAAACTTACGTTTGTCCCGTCTAAGAGTTAGTCCAGCATTCAACATTTTCCTAAGAACACACTTCAATCTACAATCATGTTCTTCCTTTGTACTCCCACAAATTAGCACATCGTCCTGATAACATTTCACACCATTTACATCCTTAAACAAGTCATTCATGATACGCTGAAACACCGAGGCTGCAGAAATTAAGCCAAACGGCATTCTTTTAAATTTATATGAACCAAAAGGAGTTATGAAAGCTATTAACTCTTGTGATTCGACTGACAATTGAACCTGATGATATGCCGAGGCCATATCTAATGTTGTAAAGTAACAAGCCCCGTCCAATGTTGCAACCAACTCTTCAATGTTTGGAAGAGGAAATTTATCTACAATTACCTCCTTATTCAAAGCACGAAGGTCCACACAGAGACGAATCTCATTATTGGGTTTTCTCGCAACGACAATGGGGGCCAACCATTCAGTCGCTTCCACTGCTTCAATCACCCCAGTTTTTAGCAATCTATCAATTTCATTCTTTACAGCATCTTGCATGCAAATTGGAACACGTCTAACTTTTGCTGCAACAGGGATCGCACCAGTTTTCAACTTGATCTTGTGTTTGTAACCTCTCAAACATCCTAGTTTCTCACTGAACAAATCTTTAAAACTTCTCACTACTTCCTCACTGTCATCTTCCACTGTTTGCACTTGAATTGATGGATTTGCATTCGGATTGAGCACCACACCCAAATTTGCTTGATGTGACCAGCTAATTAAGCTATCACCTTTTTCCGCAACATACATTTTCCCCACAACATATCTCTCATTGTATTCAATATTCTCTATGAAGTAACCTAACATTTTTATTGGGTCTTTTCCATAACTCGTTGGTCTCACATCAGATTTCTTCAATACAAATTTTCCTTTAAAATATTTTAAATAGTCTTCTTTAGAAATAAAAGTTAAGTGTGAGCAAGAATCGAACTTCATCATAACCTTAACCCCACCTACACTAACCCAATCAGATGGATGATCTAAGATGTCATCATTAATTTCAAATGTAACTTCTTTAGTTTCAACTCTGGTGTCTCTTCTAAATCTTAGTCGACAATTCTTGCCTAAGTGACCCTTCTTCCCACACACATTGCAGACAACTTTCAAAATTGGACAATTTTTATCATTAGCCATACATCCCAATCTTCCACATCTGTAGCAATTACCCTGAAAAGTATTCCCACTTTTCTTTTCCAACACATTTTTCCCTGCTTGACTATCACTAACGCCAGCTTTTGTATCTAAAGAATCTTTCTTCTTTTTTTCTTCTAGATTTTTCACTTCTTGAACTTGTACTTCTTCTATCTTTTCATTACTGCTCATATTCTTCCCAGCTTTGCTCAACTCTCCCACACACTTAACCATGTGTTCTACCCGCTTAGCAATAATCATCACCTCATCCAAAGGTGGTTCATCTTTCATTCAAAGCTCTTCTCTTATTTTGTCATTGGCATCTCAGCACAAATTGATCTCGAATCCTCTCCTCTGTCAACTCACCAAACTTACAGCTAGATGCTAATTTTCTTAAGACCGTTACAAACTGTTCAACTGTTTCTTTCTTTCCCTGCTCTCTCAGTCCAAAATAATATCTCTCCATTATGGTGCTTACTTTTGGCAGGAAATGTAAGTCTAACTGTTTTATACAAATTTCGTACTCATTAAGTCCCCTTTGTTCAGCTTGACTCAATGTAGGTAAATTTTCTAGCACTTCCTGCCCTTCCCCACCTATGCAATGCATCAAGAGAGCATGTTTCCTTTCCGCACTTAGATTCGTGCCACAAACCCTTGCATAATCTTCAAACATTTTTTTCCACTTCTTCCACCTGATCGGTGGATCACCTGGATCAGAAAGAAAGAACGGTGGCGATGTAACATTCTGCATATTCAGAGACCCTTTCAACTTATCTTCACTACAGTATGATGTTATAATAGTATTAATCTTTGTCTCAAATAATATTATTCACAAACTTTACCACATCACACGGAGTGTTCTCCAAACCAAATCAAATTATGAGTAAGAGTGACATCACTATTCATTTAAGACATAGTGTTAAACTTATACACTCAGCAAAGTCAACTTTTATGTATTTGACACCCTAAGCACAAATTCTTTTTTTTTATCCACAAATTTCCACTCTTTTTGATTTTAAAATACTTCACTAAAGATATCCTCTTCTTTCGATGTCTATGAAGCACAGTATTCTTTACTTCATAAGTATACTCGAAACAGCAGTGTCTTTAAAACGTTATCAAGGCTCTCCACAGATAGACTTTTTTCTTTCCAACACTTTACCAGCAATAATATCCGTGCTGCGTGTTATAAATTGCCCAGATGTGACGTTATTTTAAATCTGACATTGCTTTACGAAAATAAACACTTTTCAAATGTCGATTTTCATACTCAAGATGGCCGCCAGTTTACGTCACACACGCATTTGGTTGCTTTCTTCCGGCAATTGGGCACACTTTCCAGCATAAGGATATTTTTTTGTGGAGAGTTCTGCTTGTTTTTCCAAACTCACGACGTCAGTGAAACGCAGACCGTCTTCAATGCGTTCCACCTTGAGATACCTCCGCCGAACAATCTGCAGAAAGGCCGCACCTCCTCGAAGCACATCTCCTTCAGCGATCCTGCTCTCAGACTTCAATCGTAAGTCTCCGCTTTCCGCTTTCCGGCGTGTCAGCTACTCTCCAAGCCTTTCTTCTTAATTCCTTTGTTGTTGAGGTTGTAGACCGCTTCAAACTTCTTTTCACCACACCACCGATCGTCGCCAGTGTAATAATGAGGATACAGGTGATAATTGGGTTCAAGTAAGAGGTCTTTATTAAACAATCTCATCCAGCATCACAGGAATAACTGCCACAACAAGAACATTCACAAGGTTCCCCTAAGGAACATTCCCTTGACTTGGTTCTATGTCGGAACATTCATCATAGAACCAAGAGACATCATCACACTCAGTTCTAATCCTGACTTATGTTAACATTATTTATAGAGTGCTCATTCACTGAAGTTGTTTGGAGCTCTGAAACTGGTTGTTGACAGTTTTAACAGTTCTGCCCTATGACTTAGATAACTAGAAAAACTTCAGTTATTTCCAAAAGGGAAGTAAAGGAAATTTAGTACAGAGAAAAGCAAAGAATTCCACAGCAACAGAAAATGACCAGTCATTGAATGTGATGGTTCTGGTTTTCAGAATACTTAACAGAGAAACATCACAAGGTTACAAGGACCAGTATAACATTCAAATTTAGTGACAATAAAATCAGGGAATTGTTGGTGTAAAGTGCGGAGTACAGTTGTTAGTTTTGAAATATTGTTTGGTATACAAAAAGTGAATGGTTCAGAGTTGGTGTAATATGTTGACGCCCCACAGACAAGCAAAGTGGCCACGTTTTGAACTAAGTGCAGTTGTTTTATTATTAGGCAGAAGTGATCCTGCTGGATTCGTCAGCAGCTTTCGACACCGTGTCACAGTCCATCCTGTGGCAGACTGCATGGAAAAAAAGCAGTGTAAAGATAATTTCAGATAAATCTGAAATCATGCGCTTTGGTGGCAGATCATCGACCTCGATGCACAGCGGTGGCCTTCGGACTTGGATAGGCCGCAAAGCACTGCTCTTGTTGCAAAGAATCTGGCGTCACGTTTGACATAGATCTCAGCTTCATCCCTCAAATTCTATTGCCAACCTCTTTATATCTGGCCATACTTAAGTCTCTGAGAAAAAATTCTACATCAGGTTCCAGATCTGATTAGGAGGATGACTGTACACTCTTAAGTGGCATCAAGATTGGATTCTGGTAATGCTCTGTAGCTAGGTCAACCAGCGTATATGTTACGTAAGCTACAGCCGATTCAACATATGATAGCCAGACTAATCCCAAAAAATATTGAACCGGCTACCTGTGGAAAAATGCATGCCGTCCAAATTATTAGTCCTCATCCATAGGTCTTCTAAGCCAGCTGTCAAGCTATATAAATATAGAATTAATTTATTCATGAATTTTTGTTGATGCAGATAACAAAATGGCATTTCTATAGTCAATGAATGACCGGATGAACGTAGTTATCACATGATGTCGGCTATCTAGGAAAGGTTTGATATTCTGCACAGTTTTTAAACAATAGTAGCATGTGAGAGAATTGACCAAATTGAGTCAAGGCGTATATCTAGATGACATACTATGGAAGATACCGGAAGAACTTCCGGGAGGCTGAGATATTGGTCAACAAACTTATCAACAGAGGCTATCCACGACGGCTGGTGACTAAAGCAAAAAAACGGGCTTGGTACAATCACCGTGAAGACCTACTACTTCCAAAAAACGACCAAAAATCCATGACAAGAATCCCTTTCGTCTCTGTCTTCAGCCCAGACAGCAACAAAATCGCCAAAATTATCAAGAGAAACTGGCCAATTCTACGCTCTAATGAAAAATTCCATGAACCACACTTATTTTCCTACCAAAAGGGCAAAAACATCTCCAACCATCTGGTCCATGCCATCACCTGGCCCGCCCCAGAAGCCAAAAAGCACACCATCACAGCCGCTTGGGGCCTCAGCCCAGTGATCGGACACTTCAAATGTCAGTCCTGCAGTGTATGCGAGTTGACTATCGAAACTAAAGAATTCATTTACAATGGACAAACGCATCCCCTCACTCACCATTCCAATTGCAAAACTCAAAATGTCATCTATGCCATTCGGTGCCCCTGCAACCTCATCTACATTGGTCAAACCACCCAAATGGTAAAACAACGGATAATCCAACATAAGAGCAGAATTAACTGTAAAGTCCTCACTGCTCCCTTGGTTACACACTTCTTAGAAATGTCCCATGTTGATACAGATCTCAGATGGATGGTCATCGAAAAAGCCACATTGCCCCTCAGGGGGGGTAACATGGCCTCTCTTCTAGGAAGAGCAGAGTGCAAATGGATCTCACGCGTTGACTCGGTCAACCACGGGCTGAACACTCTTGATGAGTGGACCAATACCATTACGGTTTAACTCCACCCATCTGGAAATGCCCACTGACATAGCCTGATGTAATTAATCGCCCGGTTTCAGACCAGATGCCCAGCTAGGCACTTACCTTATGTGACCTCCACCACTGTATAATTGCTACTCCACCCCCATAACTTGATGTAAATTAACCCACCGGTTTCATACCATATACCTAGCTGGACACTAATCTTATGTGAAACAGCCCTTAACCGTATGCTAGAACAGTTGATTATAAGCGAATGTATATTCACCCTGCATTAACTGTTATGCTGTTACAAGTACTGAATTGACATTTTACAATCAATTTAAACAATGTATTGTCTGCTTCAGATACTCCTTCTGTAATCCAATATTTGTCATGCCACTTGAACCTCAATACGGTTATGAGGAGAGTGTTGTTGATACGTGGCCCTGTAAGGTTGAGGATGTCGCGCTTAGTTCCAGCCCGTCGGTCGCGCCGCCGAGCGCTGCACCGCCTCACCCAGGATACTTCCTGTTTGCAATGGTTGCCACGCAACCACCCAGGCACACCCCGATCCCGCCCTTCCACCCTAACCACGCCCCGCGCTCACTCGGCTCCCATAACTGCCGACTGAGGACACCGAGCCCCTGATAGCTCCGGCATTCACTGCCAGCCTGACTTAATACAACAGAGCCCTCATCGCCCTGTGCTGCCTCGATTCATACAGGTATGCTAGAGTCTCGCCCACGCCGGGCGATCTCTCCGCGATCCATATTGTTATATCTCCCGCCACTGCCGGTTCTTTGACCCTCGCTACTTTATTGATTTTTCCGCAGGCGCCCCATCAAACCCCCACTGCTCTGATTCGACTCATTGTACAATCAGGTAACTTTTTCGCTACGACTATGATCTTGGCCGCACTAAGACGGTTTCATCCCACTCTGTGCATACAATTATAACTAAAAACATATATAACTCTGTACTCCCTTGCAGCAAGCCATCCCTGAGCCTTCGCCAAGCCCACGAGGTCCCCACCGGGCTGACGCTGTAAGTTTTAACATCCTGCGCTTCTGCCCTCGCGCACTTCACCCACCATACTCATCCATTAACCGCCGCTGGACCTAGCGACACCAGTATTATATCCCTGGCTAGTCCTTAGTCACATTAATGGAAAACTTAGCACTCCAACACCTCTCTGACTATTACCTTAATCATCACCAGGATACTTCCTTGGCTGACGACATATGCGCTCACGCCTTCACTGCACTTGCGCAGCAACCACCACCTAGCCATTTTTCATGGCTAGGCTCCATTCACTTTAATATCACCTCCAGCCTGCAAGTTAATTAGTAGCGCCACACCAGCACTGGCCCGTCCCTCTGATCCCCCGCCTTCCCCTGCGCCCCTCCCCTGCGCCCCTCTCATTTGCCCTTTCTCCCCCCCACAGCACTGCTCACGTCGACAACCCCGTCCTGATGATGATCCCAACTCAGAGGGATCGAAACGCCGTCGACCTTACAGCATAATCTTAAGACGCATATCAAGCTTGGTGCTCCTGTTAAATTGTTTCGAATTATGTTTTAAGTGATTACAACTTGATCTTACTTTGGAGCAACCACTGTTTTATTATCTGTCACTATGCGCCGATCACGCTGCTCACTTTAGCACTTGCACCTTCACAGTTATCTATTGTATATATCACCACTTACCAAGTGCCACTGGGTTGTCACATGATTCCTTCTATACAGTGCTGTTTAACTGTATTACCCCGAAAATACTTCCTTGTTTATTATTGGTGAATAATACCGTTTTCAAAGAACTCAAGTGACTCCTTGTTGGTTATTACTGGTAATGCTTATTGCATACATTTTGAAAATTGTCTCTTAAATAATACCTGTTGGGAATTGTTTCTTTTTACATACTATGGAAGAGGCAGACAACGGGGAGGTCGACTGAAGAACGCAATCTAAGAGCATCGGGGATCAGTGCTCCATTTGGCACTATCAATAACTCTGTTTTGGACAGGTTTAATCTGAGAAAATTCGGCACTATCCATTGCCTACCAAGTGCAGGGTTTGGGGCAGGGCTGAGATAAAACGAGCATCCTCCTCAAAGGCACAAAAATCACTGTGTGTCATCTGAATACATGTAAAACTTGTCACTAATTTTAGATAATAATTGGGAAAAGGGGTGCACGTTGATTTAAAAAACTAAGGGTGAAAGAATGGAGCCTTGGTGAGGCCGCCCTATTGAGTGCTTTTGGCTTAGACTCATTAGAAGGGAGCACTACAGCTTGATGCCGATAAGGCGTAACAGGAAAGACAGTTCAAATATGATTAAGAGACAGCTGTTTAAGTCCGTAGATGAAGCTAGCCTGATCATTCATGTTAAAAGTGGCCAAGAAGTCTAAAAGAGCTTTGGCCACCTATCCGTAGATGCCACCGACTACAGAGAGCACTGATATTTCTGTGCTTCTACCAAACTAAAAGCCTACTTGGAAAGATTTGAGAAGGCGGTGTGATTCCACACAGTGTTGCTGGTGTTTAAAAGCCAATTTCTCCAACAACTTGGACCAATACTGGAGAAACGAAATTGGCTAAAAGTTATTTAAATTAGTGGGTTTTAAACAAGTTTGTTTAGGAGAGGTTTCTCTAGTGATAGTGCTTGTAGATGACAGATTGATTAACACTAATAATTAATCTAGTAAGAAGAGACTAAGATCACAGACCCAACGAGCTGGTCCGAGATCTCATGATGAACCAACGGCTCTGCTTCGTCTGGCAATCCTAATTTCTGCATCGCCTGTAATGGAGGTGTAGATAATGAAAGCAGAGCTTCCTGAAACGTGTACAACTAATGTGTCAATCCAGTCAAGACAGAGCGAAAGGAATACATTGTGCTGAGGAAGAATACCCGGTAATCTAGATTAGAAAAAAAAAAAAAAGAGGCTAGATCCACACAGAAAATGGCTGATCAAGGAATATTGTTAGAAATAGACGAGGGAAATTGTTAATCATATGAAAATGTTAATCATATGAAAATGTTCTACCGCCAGATCGGGAACTTGGTTAATGTTCTAAATAGAAAAAAAAATTGGCCTCTTATCATCTGGTTGCATTTCTTAATTTTTATAAGATAGGTGGCTTTTAATCAGCTTGGATAAGTATATCTCCAGTGCCTTTTTGCTTCTCTGGTGTTCAGTTCAGTTCAGTTCATAAATCTTTATTCAAACTCCAAAAATTCATAAAAGCACATACACAATTTACACAATTATTATAAAATCCAAATAAGATTAATTAAGCCATAGAAATATCAAACAAATTTTACAGATTAATATTCAGGGAAAAACTCAGGCATTGTCCATCATTTTGCGAGCTCGGATGGCAATTCTCAAAAAAGTGCTAGTGCGACAAATTAATTCTTCATTATCCAAGGAAAGCAGCAGTTGATAGGATTCCCCCAAAGTAATTGGTCTATGTTTTTTAAAAAAGGGAGTTAAAAACCATTTTTACATATTTTAGATAAAATTTACAAACAAAGAAAAATTGCAAATCAGTTTGTGTGCTAACCCCGTCTCCGGGACATCTTATATTGTCGGTCTTATTTGGAATAGAATAAAAATCATTATTATAAAAGTTTATTAAATAGAAAGGGACTCGACGCTTGTATTCTATTACTTGTATATTAGGGTTGTTTGTGTTTATTATCTTGAAACTCCCACCAGCTGCTATACTGATCCCGATAAATAAGCCCCCTCCTGCACGGCCAAAATTTGGCTTGGGCGCCACTACGCTAAAGCAGTGGAATCCTTCTATATGCAAGTCGTGTGTGGCCCATGTTTCTTGAAACATTATTATATCCTGAGAGGATAATATATGTAGCCACTCTGTATCGGCGAGTCTTGGCTCGAGCCCGGCTTCTCTAGTGTCTTTTTTTTGTTTGGCTAACTCTGTAGGAAATCACAGATTTTTATCTGGCTTTAAGTGTGGTTTTCTATAGGGGCATAGGAGAATTGAAGTTCAAACTATTATGTAAAATTTGGGAAAGATGATGTTAAAATGTTGTCTAAATGTATTTCCCCGTTTACAGTAGACTAGAATGAGCACCAAATATCTGCGCCAATACTGGATTTGTGACATGCACACTTGATCATACACGAGACCAATGGGAAATGTAACCTATCCTGTATTTCTCAAGACAACAGTGCTTAACAAATGTGTGCACAGATGTCCCGTAGTGGATGTACACGTTTGCTAGAAGCAGGTTTTTTTAAACAGACACACACGCACACACACACTATTGAGGCTCCATTTTATGTGCAGTGTATCAGCGCTCTTCCAGCCAGTGTTCTTTGCTGTGGCGTAAGCTAAGGGAACACCCCCGACAATTCAACTTGCATTTCAAGATATTTGGATATATCTTCTCCAATGAAGTTGTGAAAAACTAGAAACAACTCTAGGTTTCCGGAGTGAGCTATTTCTATCAATAAAATACTTTAACAATGCTTAATAAATTGCAAAACTATGCACAGCCCTTCCAGCCACTTCTGGTAGAATTGCAAGAATGTTGGTGAATTAAATGCCTTGATTCATGCGAAAAGGAGAAGACACTTAGCAGACAATGTGGATGAGTAGGACATTATTGCATCCTTAACTACGTGGAATCAGGAAACGTCCAGTAACAGAATGTAGTTTGCAGAACTTGTGTAATCAACTAAGTGCCACAGAGAAAGCTATACTTAAAATGAGTTATTGTGCAGTGCATAAAGTTAGTGGTTCAAAGGGGCTCACATTAACACTGTAACGGTAATCTTTTTTATTTCCATTAAGGTGGCAACAGTGTTCTAGCTTCTATGCACATTTGTAATTTCTTAATTACAGGAGTTTTGAAAATGGACAAGTGATGTCGGTTTCCTCAATGCAAAAGCAGAGACTGTTGGCAAAATAACCTATAAAAGGTATAGGATAACCCAGATTGTTGAGACTACTTAATACATTGGACAGCAGCTTGCAATGCATAGACATGTACAAGATTGTTTCCTTTTTTCAGCAATACAGCTATACTAGCAGCACGCTTACCTTCCTTTACAACGTCTAAACACTACTGAGGCAACTGCAAGTAACCAGAATCCTGGATTTCAGGAGCCAAATTACCAGATTGGAAGATTATGTGCTCAGATGTTATGTTACAAATATTGTTATAGTGCGCTAATACCTGTGAGGGCTTCCTAGCGCTTAGGAAGGGTGTGGACCTTGTCCTGGTAAGTTACTCAAAGAGCCCCTCCTATAGCTTCTTGTTGAACTCAGTAGCTCTTCTCACCTTGCACACTGGGGCTTCTGCAGGTCTCCCGGGTGGGCTCTGGACGTGTGTTGCTGCAGTACGGCCCCTATCTTCCGGTGCTGGTAGATTACGGGCGCTCTTGACTGGTGCTGGGTGAGGAGCACCAGAGATGGGTGGGAGGCACATGGCCGCCTCTACATCCTGCAGGAGCTTTAATGTTGAGCCTGGACCTGCAGAATATCTCCACTTGCATCCAGTGACTACAGCTTTGTCCCTCTACAACAGGCTGCTCCCTGCCACCGGAATCGACACATCAGGTGGGGTCTTTGACGGTCTGTGTGCCATGTGGAAGAACTGCAGCGCACGTGTTGCAATGTCGGGTGACGCATGCTATTTACAATCAGCAGCAGACATGGGCGAGAGAGGTAAAGCATGTACTGGACACTGATAACATTTCAAGCCGCCGAGAAATTATATGAGATTCATTAGAAATGAAAAGTATTTTGAACTCCCTTTTATGTTTCTATCTTAGTTAGTGATGTAATAGAATTCAGAATGTAGTCAGACATGCATTCTGTATTAGGTGTTATCCCAGTCGGTGCTGTTGAGCTGCTGGACGTTACACACCTGTTTCCTGTGTGTGTGGAATAAAGACAGGGCCATCTGTCATTGACCATAAAAGATGGATGGAAAAGCATGATGAGGATAAGGTTCTACAGGAAATTGTAAGGTATATGTCTGAAGGTTGGCCAAGGAAAGAGATTTTGTCCAAAGAATGCAAGGCTTTCTGGGATGTCAGACCAGAACTTCTGTGGATAATACTATTATCCTTAGAGGTTGTAAAGTAATTCCACCAATAGACATGAGAGATGAGATTCTGTGTCTATGTCATGAGGGGCATTTTGGTGTAGTAAGGACAAAAAAATGTGGTTAAGGAATCTTTCTGGTAGCCTTCTATTGATAAAATGGTTGAACACTTTGTCAATAATTGCACTGTTTGTTCATCTTTAGATAAAACTTTACACACTTTAAGACCTCCTATGTCAGACGTTACACACCTGTTTCCTGTGTGTGTGGGGAATAAAGAATATATTCTGGTAAACATGTTTCCTGTGTATTATACTACTCTCCCTCCACTAAAGACGTCACAGTATGCCTACCGTCCACAAAGAAAATGCTCAATTGTGCATCAGACCTCTGTGTTGGCGTAACAAATCCCGTAGGCAGGTTAGTTTGCAACGTAGTGAAACTGCCATTTTCAGAAGCTACTAGGTTTGCCTTCTCGAAATGGTAGCAACATGAATGATCTTCGTTTTCTGTACTACATGTGAAACAAGTGGCAGGTGTGCCAATGGTATTTCCAGTTCACTTGGCAAGGTTGTTTTTTTCAATTCCATACTCTCACCTACAGTCCTTTCTTCAGCATCTTGGTGCTTTGAGAGCAGTAGCGTTTTACCTCAGGGGGAGGAGAGTTTGTATGATTATTACTGGATGATATTCTAATTATGTCCCAATGTAAGAATCAGATCCTGCGAGATTTGGAGACAGTGATTACTGTTTTGAAGAGGTTAGGTTTCATAATAAGCAGGGAAAAGTCTATTCTTTCCACGGCCAGATCTCTAAAGTTTTTATGTTTCATTATAGATACAGTGAAAATCTTCTGCTACTTCTACTACCATGGAAGAAGATTGCCAAAGATTCTGAAGGAAATAACATTTGTTTTGAAACGCGATTCTTTAACTTTAAGGGAGCTTGCCAGACTTCTGGGCCTCCTCTCCTCTTCCAGGCTCTTTCTGGCCCATTATATTATCAGGTTTTGCAGAGAGTAAAGGTGAAGGCTCTGCAAGGCAGTCTATGGTATGGGACAGGATTCACCTAGATCAGGACGCCAGGTTAGAATTGACTTGGTGGATAGAGAACCTGGTTGCCTGGAATGAATTGGCGATCTTCGGTTGCTCTCCAGAACTTATTATGTAGTCTGATGCCAGCATTCACGGCAGGGGTGCTCATCTAGGCACACACAACACTGGGGCATCTGGTCTCACAAGAAAGGTTTCATCACATAAATTATCTGAAATTGACTGCAGGTCTTTGCGTACTAATAAGCTTCAAACATCGTATGCAAGGCAGGGCACTTCTTCTAAAAATGGACCATGCTTCTGCCATGGCATAAATAAACCGATTGGGGGGGTTCAAGATCCTCAAACCTTTCAGGTTTAGCAAAGAAACTTTTGATGTTTTGTCTGGAGTACAGCATCTGCCTGAGAGCAGAGTATCTTTCTGGCAATACAAATGTATCAGCAGACGGGAACTCGATGTTCATAAGGGATTACAGCAACTGAAAGCTGAACGAGACTTACTTCAGAGGCCTGTGCCAAGTATCGGACCCACTAAAATTAGAACTCTTTGCAAGCAGGCTGATATTTCTGCTGGAGAGCTACTACAGCTGGGTGCCAGATCTGGATGTTTTGGTGGTGAACGCTTGTCTGCAATTCTGAAAAGGAACTCATGCCCCTTTGCAATGATTCAGAGTGTGCTACAGAAAGTCAGACAGAAAGGATGCTGACTTGTGCTAATAACTCCTTTTTGGCCATCCCAGGCATGGTCTCCGATGACGCTGGATTTAATTTGCGATGTTCCCTTCTTTCTTCCTGCCGAGCAGGGCATTCCAGAAGACTTGAATGGAGAACAACAATCCCTTGTTCTGGTAGGTACTTTTAACCTTCTTGCCTGTACATTTTTCTTCATGGCCAAGTAATAAATACTTGGATCCCAATAGGTTTTCTATGAAGCGTGCTTCCTTGCTCTGTTTAATATCCTGTCACATGGTATTGTATATTATAGATTTAGAGGTGAGAGAGTTTTTGACGTATTTTGGGTAAACTTTGAGTTGGTTAGAAGAACTGAAACAATGTCTAACTCTATGTTTTACCCAACATATGATTCGTGAAGCAACTTTGTGTTGTTAATTGCATGAAAGAATATGATTTAAGAATGAGGGAACTTAGACCTGATGATACAGAACAACTTCTTATCCCTTTGTGAAACCTTTTAGAGATGTAACACCTACTACATTTGTGAAATGGGTTAAGTGGACCATGCAATCAGCAAAGGTTTGGCCTCCAGAAAATTCAGGCTCATTCTGTGAGTGCCAATCTTTGATTGGTCTAATTCTACTACCTTTGCAAAATATTATTGTAAACCAATCGAGCACATGTCAGTTGTGGTTTTGCAGGATTACCAACATGCCTCATGATTGCCTCCGGTTTTGAACTGAAAAAGTGATTCTCCTAATTAAATGACGAGAGAATCTGAATTTTATTAAGGACACAGAGGCTAACATTATCCCCCCATGCCTTTTGAGGTGTTGGTGGCCATTAAAAATGGGGGCTGGGTAGTTAAGTAGGAGAACTAATGTTTGCGTTCATTATGGGAATATTTTAAGTTTGGATTTAGTGGTAATGAACCATAAACTAATGTTATGAGGAATACTTTGTTTTGCAATCCTTGTTACCTCATGTTACAAATGCTATTTAACTGCAGAAAAATAAATTGTGGTTGAGATGGAGCATTAACACGGTCTCTTGCTTTCAGATAACGTCCAGTAGTTAATTTCCGGACTGAATTCTCTCCTTGGAGGACTGTTATCATTGTTAGAGTTTTTTCGGTATACTTGTTCCCCTACGAGGCCTCAGTCGACTGATATTCTACAGTTGTCCTTGGAATCGTTTCTACCTTCGTTTGAACATGGAAAGAGAGTTTCTTACTGCATTTCAAAGAGGAAGACTGTGATGTGCAGAGTCTTATTATATGACTTGAAGGTCCTGTTATCGAACACTTTCCTTTAGATGTATGTCTTTTAAGTAGTAGTGTGTAGTTTGCATTAAAGGGATGATGCATATTGTTAACCTCCGTGTCTTTAATGAAATTCAGATTCTCCTAGTCATTTAAATAGGAGAATCGCTATTATCTCCTACTCATGTTTCTAGGTAATCTTGGCTAGGTTTTAGTCCATTACCCGTAAACATTCTAGGAGATTTATAGGAACCCATTGAGCTCCATGCCAAATCTGTTGAGCTACCTTCAAAAACAGAGACAGATCAGTCCAACCAACTGTCTTCTGAAAGTAACACAAAGCTGTCATAGTGTCTGCATGCTTTGACAAAGCTTTCTTCTGCACCTCTGAGAAAAGCTTCGAGAGCAATAGACACTGCTTTCAATGACAACACATTGATATGCTGTGTTGCCTCGATTGGTGACCGCTTATTGTAAATCCTTATGTCAAACCAGGTATAAATACCAGCCTGTCAACGAGGTGTTTGGTGTAACTCGAACCTGCAGCTGTAGGGCTGCAAAAGATTTAGGCAGCAGCAAAAGTTCCCTACTCTTTCACCTCTTCCTGTGATTTATGTATCCTGGGCGACAGCAACACTATATCCTACTAGACCCAGTCCGTTGCTTGAGACCACTGTCCTAATAATGATTTGGGAGCATCTGGAGTTGCATTGGGAATCAATGCTATAAAGAAGCCATCATGCCTAATACTTTCATCAGTTCTCCTCTGTCAGATATTGTGATGATTGGTTAAGAGCAACTGTTCTCTGAAATATGCACTAAGAGATAGGCTTTTGCTGTGACCAAATTGAGTCATGAACCCAACAACTTCTGTATTTGTTTTGGTTGCAGATAGAATTGTTGGGAGGGATTGAAAATATCAATTGGAGTATCTACATCACTATGTGTTGGGAATGTAACCCACATTTCTTTGTGTGTTCCCCTTTATCAACCAGACATGTAGGTAAGAACATTTTGAAGATGCTAAAGTGCAGCCACCACCACTGTACATTTTGTAAATACCCTTGTAGCGGACCTAAAGACAATACTGCGAATGGTAACGTGTTTCAATGTACACAAATTGGAGGTACTGCTAGTAAGCTGGATGTGTCGCAAAATGAAAGTATGCATCTTTCAAATCTACTTTCATTATAAAGACTCCATAGCTAATTGGGGAGACATTTTGGAGTGAATTGGTTTCACATAGCTCAGTTTAGCAGTGACAATTCCATAATTATTCTAAGCCACCTAACCTCATTTAGGATGAGAAAACATAGTGAAAACATTCCTTATTCTGCCAATTATACTTCTTCTATGCAGGATATTATATATTTTCCAACAAAAGTAGTAAATGGTTTTTGGTGGGTTTGTGTTTTTGTTGAGTGTTTGGTGGCAAGCGTTTGAATTATTTGCAATATCTTTTCTGTACTGTTGAAACTACCCATCTGTTTGTGGCTATTTCTCTACTTTAATGTGGGAAACTCATCAATCTCCCCCATATAGGTGTTTGAAGTTGAGGCCCAATAGTAGTTAACCTTGTAATGCCCCAAAAACTGTAACACTAATATTGCTGTTTGTGCAAGCTGCTGCTGTTCCATTTTCTTGGCATTTTAAAAAACCTGTGGTGACTTATGGGACATATTTAATATCACCAGTGTTTCTATAATCCCAACACCATCCCCAGGCTTTATGGTTCATTGTCATTATGTTCTTTAGCATCTCGTCTACCGGAGATTAAAAAGATGGTCACCATCAAAAGGTATACCAAGTAAGGCTAAAGTACAGGCGTGCAAGCACATATGACTCCTTAGCAGAATGCTTGTGCTAACTTATCTCTACGTAGCGTCGACTGCATCCAAAACACAAGGAATGGTGGTATTTGAAATTGTTTTTCTTTCAGTGACTTTTGCCTGTGCTTCCCTTTCTGGTTAAGTATTGTAACAGTTCCGCCATCTCCTGCCACAAATTTTGATCATGCTTACCCACCAAAACCTATGAATTAGCAATAGACTAACGCATGGTGCTCCCACAGCAACTCTCTTGCCTGCAGCTCCTACGCTTTTACAGTATTTATCTGGTGGTGGCCAGGCCATACAAAATGCACTTTCATGTAAATTTGATCATGAACAGCGGCCTTATATGTCCTTACTATGCTATGCTAGCTTCAGTTTTCATTATTGCTTTGCTTTTTCTGATGTTTATCTTAACCCAGTTTCCAGCATTGATAGGGGGATTAGTCTTTTTGTCCCTAGATAGTTTCTCAATGAGAAAATGTTATTCTCCTATCTGCACAGCCACCTCATGCTCCAAAGCTATTTTCTAAATGATACAATAACACAGTTTCATGAGTATGGAAAAGGTCTGATTAAATAATGTTCTAACTATTGGTCATCTCTGGAATCCAGGATGTGCATGGTCCATGCATCAACCCCTCTGAACTTCACATTGTTGGCCAGTCTAGGTGCTTGTCTGAAACTGTATGTAAGTGGTCAGATGGTGAATATGGTGTAGAGCTGTATCTTGTGTCTTGTTCCTTGTATTTAGTATGAACCGAGTTCTTGGTAGATTACTACCTTAAATCTAATATTTCTCTTCATTTGTGGTTGAGTAGAAAGTTTTGTACTGCTGAAGCCCTTACGTACTCTGCATCTAGATAATTATGTATCCTTTTCTGTGTACAATCCTCCTCCAGTGATGAAGAAGCAGTTGGTAATGTAGAATAGTATTTTTTGTACAATATCAGTGTTTTGAGGGCTTTCTTTATAGATCAACATTTTTCAGAGTTGCGTCGTTTCTGGATAAGGTCAACAAATTTTTTCGGTCACTTTATGGCCGCCTGGGGCCAGCCTATACTCTGTCCTTGTTAATTCTCTGTGAGGTCACTGTTAAAGTCAAACCTACTGGATGCTTGCCTGGACTAGGTTTTGTTTCTATTCTTTGATGCAGTTGTGTTCCCTCATGCTCCACTGCTAATGAAGGCACCCCGCGTATCTGGATGTTTTTGAATAATCATTATTATTTTGCACAGCATGCAGCCTCTGTTTGCAAATCAGTCTTGACCGTTCTCCAATGTGAACAGCCCAGCCCGAACTGTCAGGCCAGGTCCTCCCTGAAATGGAACGCAAGCAATACAGTACCAGGTTTTCACACCTCTTCTCTAGTCAGGCATTGTGAGTACATATCAGTAGTGGTACCCAGATTCCAGATCGTGATCCTTTGGAACACAGGGTGCTGTCAGAGGATTTACCCAAGAAGCGGTGTTCCCCGACTCATAAGTTTTGGTCAATACCCCGGTCAACTTAAACAGCCTGAAACTGCATTGGATAGTGAATCTCCCGGAAATGGAATATATCGAATAGAAGAGGGCTTCAGACAGTCATTTGAACAAACCATTTGGACAGGATTTGGACTGGTGCAGATTAACTTACTTCATAGGGTGTATTATGCACAAAAGGTACTGAAAAAAATTGAAAAATAAGTGTGGAGCTCTGCCTTATGGGCAGTGGTCAAACAAGTAAATCCTCCCACACCATATAGTTTTTCCCTCCAAGTTGGGGGGGGGTTCTGAAAGAAGCCAGTAACTGACTAAGTCAATACTGGGGAACCCACTAATTGGGAAGTAAAGGACTAACCTGATGTTATTAGGAATATGGAGTGATGACCCAAACTCAAGATATGCTAGTACAAGGTTGTCAAGATGCTGCAAGGCTATGGGGGAGCTCAGAGGTACCAGACACTGGTGCCGTGTGACTTGAATATCGATCAGTGTGTGCTGGCTGAGAAATGTGTATGAGGGTCGGAGCTGGCCCATGAAATCTCAGAAAGTTTAATAATGCAATGTGCATTACTGGGACTTGAGAACTATCACACAGTAAAGATTATACTCTATATATGTAAAAAATGATGTTAAGACCCGAAAGCCTAAACTGCTACGATATTATATGCTGTTCCCGTTACCTAGGACCAGTATTCTGCCTTTTCTGCTTATGAGTAAAGTGCTGCTGTCCTCTAGTTTAATGTACTACTATTCGTACTTGTTTACCTGAAGGTGTTTAATGAAATCAAAATAAAATGTTTAAGAACAAATTTAGATGCGATAAAGACATTCAGAGAGACATTTTAGACATACCATGTTATGCCACACCAACCAATAGGATGGGTTTTCACCATGATTTGTTGATAGGCCAAATTAGAACAGGTGTTATGGACAGAAGGGTCCCGGACTTAAGAGAGTAATTTATATACAGTGCGAAGATTTTGTAGCAATGAAAGAAAAGAGAGACAACAAATGGACAGGTACAATGTTTGTATTCACAAAGCACCTATATCAACCTTTTCATGGTTATAAGATATGTATCCAAGATAAACATTGGTGTCATCACATTATTTCTGTGCCCACATAAAAAAGGAAGGGAAGTGTTTGTGAGGGAAATCGGTGAACAAAATGCAATTTAGAACACAGTATTCATTTGTATACACCAGTGGTCAATATTTCTATGTACATTCCTGAAATGATCCCCTTAAATCGGAGTCACACGACAAGGCAATCGTCACTGCGTTTTTTTTACAAAAACCAAATAAACAAATACTCCTGAGTAGCTGTACAAATCTTGATTTAGCAATAGGAGTTGGTAAATGTAGTGAGAATAGTCAACGTTTCGACCCTAGCTGTAGGGTGGATCGCCCTTACATACGGGTCTTCATCAGGACTGGGGGGACGGTGGGCAAGCCTCCTAGGCCTCCTAGGGTAAAGGGATAGAAAACTAATCAAAATCGGGTCCACAAAAGATCCCAAAAATAGTCATGGCGGGAGCACCCGCTAGACAATTCCATTAAAATACCTACACTGTACGAGGACTTAAAATCAGAATAAATGGCCAACATGGCGTTTACCTTTGAAAAGGAGCAAGTCGGCGGGCATCGGGAGTGTCTCAGAAGGGCCTCGTATTTTAATCTAGATCCATGAAAGAGCCATAGTTAGGGTAACGCGTGCTTAAAGGGTTAAGCGCACAAGAACCGGCATGTTAAGTTCCATTCACTGTTAGTTACCTTTGTTCCCAAGGGTCCAGGTCAGGACTGTTAAGGATTGTCCGTTCCTGCAACAAAGGAGAGGGAGGACTAATCAATAAACCTATCGCAATCATCCCATTAGGAGATGAGATTGCTAGAGATGGGGCCTAACAGCAGCCGATTAATGGCTTACCTATTACGCTTGTTTGTTTTACGAAAACACGGTCCCGAGGCAGTCAATGCACGCGTTGCACAGATTACTGTGACCACATTATTGTGGGACCATGAGGATTGAAGTTGTTACTATGCAGATTCGGATCAGAAGTCTACTTAGTAGATTTTACCAACTTTGTTGTTTTTCCCTTGAAATTACTATCTTTCTTTGCCAATATGGTTTTTTCAAACTATCCGACTAATCCTGTGAATATCGACATATCAATTTGCGGCTGTGTCTTTACCAACGTGTGTGTTAGGTACACCAGCCTTGCCTTCCTTTTTGAAAACACAGATTTGTCGGCCCTGTGATCTGAATCTGCATAGTAACCGCTTCAATCCCCATGGTCCCACATTAATGTGGTTTTTGAAATCATTTTCTTTGCCAACATGGTTTTTTAAACTATCTATCCCCGACTAATCCTGTTAATAACGGCATATCAATATGTGGCTGTGTCTTTACCAACGTGTGTGTTAGGTACACCAGCCTTGCCTTTCTTTTGGAAACACAGATTTTTCAGACTTCTGATCCAAATCTGCATAGTAACAACTTCAATCCTCATGGTCCCACAATAATGTGGTCACAGTAATCTGTCTGCGAGTCTTCAAACTGTCTGCGAGTCTTTTTTCCAGTTGCTATGGCACGAGATGAAAACACTACCCTTGGGCTCACGGGTTAACGCATAGCGTTCTTGGTTACTTAGCAACCCATAGGCGAGTCTGCTCTCAGTTTCTGCAGCACCCGATATATAACGTAACCACACCCACTGCTGGTTTCGCTTCCTGGTTACGAACAACGCGTGCATTGACTGCCTCGGGACCGTGTTTTTGTAAAACAAACAAGCGTAATAGGTAAGCCATTAATCGGCTGCTGTTAGGCCCCATCTCTAGCAATCTCATCTCCTAATGGGATGATTTCGATAGGTTTATTGATTAGTCCTCCCTCTCCTTTGTTGCAGGAACGGACAATCCTTAACAGTCCTGACCTGGACCCTTGGGAAAAAAGGTAACTAACAGTGAATGGAACTTAACATGTCGGTTCTTGTGCGCTTAACCCTTTAAGCACGCGTTACCCTAACTATGGCTCTTTCATGGATCTAGATTAAAATACGAGGCCCTTCTGAGACACTCCCGATGCCCGCCGACTTGCTCCTTTTCAAAGGTAAACGCCATGTTGGCCATTTATTCTGATTTTAAGTCCTCGTACAGTGTAGGTATTTTAATGGAATTGTCTAGCGGGTGCTCCCGCCATGACTATTTTTGGGATCTTTTGTGGACCCGATTTTGATTAGTTTTCTATCCCTTTACCCTAGGAGGCTTGCCCACCGTCCCCCCAGTCCTGATGAAGACCCGAATGTAAGGGCGATCCACCCTACAGCTAGGGTCGAAACGTTGACTATTCTCACTACATTTACCAACTCCTATTGCTAAATCAAGATTTGTACAGCTACTCAGGAGTATTTGTTTATTTGGTTTTTGTAAAAAAAACGCAGTGACGATTGCCTTGTCGTGTGACTCCGATTTAAGGGGATCATTTCAGGAATGTACATAGAAATATTGACCACTGGTGTATACAAATGAATACTGTGTTCTAAATTGCATTTTGTTCACCGATTTCCCTCACAAACACTTCCCTTCCTTTTTTATGGGGGCACAGAAATAATGTGATGACACCAATGTTTATCTTGGATACATATCTTATAACCATGAAAAGGTTGATATAGGTGCTTTGTGAATACAAACATTGTACCTGTCCATTTGTTGTCTCTCTTTTCTTTCATTGCTACAAAATCTTCGCACTGTATATAAATTACTCTCTTAAGTCCGGGACCCTTCTGTCCATAACACTTGTATACCCAGGTCCCTGTGACTCCTTTTGGGTTAAACCCTGTTCTTTGCAGCAAATTAGAACAGGGGCAGCTGCATTATATGTGTGGCAATGTGTGCCTGTGTTGATTTTAGAAAAGTTTGGAATAAAGTTAAAAAAGTTCAACATAAAAGTGAAGCAAATGTAGTAAGCACGTAAATATGTGCATTCTGTGGTAGACAACTGATTTATCGGACTGTGTTCCAAGTGTTGCAAAAGTGTTGTCTGTGTTGGACAGTGAGACATGAGAACGCTCATTAGGATACATGGTTTCAATTTTCCAGAGGATAAAAATGATAGTGGAGCGGTAGAGAGGTATAATGGTAATTCTAGTCAGATTGTGTGAAAGAAAGAGTTAGGAAGTAGCTAGTCCTGATGTTACGGGTGGGAGTTTGGAGACAGAGTTTGGAGCAGGAGAATCAGAGGTAGATGAATACTGATCAGTCAAATGGTTAAAAGTGGACACTTCCTTTTCGGATAATGGCAAGACCTCATCCTTACCTGGATGATGACTTTACCTACTGATATAATTTGTTCTTTTATTTTTTTTTATTTCCATCAGTCTTTCTTTCTCAGCTTCTGCTCTTGCATATGTTATACATGCTGTCAAATCTTTTCTTTAGGAGTAGCAGTAATAGTTTGTCAGCGGAGGTGCTGAAACTAAGAAGTTGGCTGTGTGACTTAGGCGCTGTTATATAGCAATTAACACCTGCATCTTTATGCCAGTACCATCTCCTGTGTGTCCTGTACATACTACAAGTAGCCTTTGTAATTATCTTCTCAACCAATGCATACATACTCAGTTTCACTCAACCAGTAAGGACTGGGAGCGTAGGCAAGTGAAAGACCTTAATGAAAACAGTAACTTTGGTCACTAAAAGCTGTGCCCGACAAAAACTGGTGCTCTGCATATGAAAAAAATTGTATTCCTGGACCAAACGTCTAGGTCTTTCATATTTCTACTTTACTCTCTCACTCACTGTCCTCTGTAGGATCCAAAGCTTTTTGATTTGGCCACTCTTTTTTTGCCCTATTACCAATCAGATGCCCTGCAAAGGAATACCTAGAACTGTTCTGCAGTCCTACGTAAATTAGGAAATTTACATATCAAGAAAACGTAACAGATCCCAGGATCCGTGTAAGGGATGACCTGGTCCTGTTCTCACCTCTTCCAATCAAGAACCTCAGAGAAGGGCAGAACGTAGGAGTCGGCAATCACGACAGGGACACAGCCAGCATGCAGGATGTCACTCAGAGCAGCTTGACCCATCCGTGCACCACGCAGCATCACACAGAATGTGGCTTCCTGTAGGGATAAACAAGCAGAGATGTCACACAAGTAATACAATCGATGTACATAAAGGAGAGTGCACCACCCAACAAACCTGCTGTCCTACCAGGATCAGTGTAAGGGTTTTTGACAACATTGCCAAAGTAACACAAGCACCCCCTCCAAACGATTCCAATACAGACCCAAATCATTACTGTATCCCATAACCTAGCTAGAGATAAAATGCAATACTTGTACCGGGAATCTGGTACCGAGGCTTTGGGAGAGCTACAGACTGGGTAGCCTTGCCTTATCCTATCTTATACACCACCACTAAACCAGAATAATCGCTCAAAATCAAAAGCCAAAGTAAATCAAAGAGCCAAAATATGAGATTATCAAACTGCAAAGTTGAGAAAGAATTAGGCTTTCTCACCAAATATATGTCAGAAAATGAATCATAACCTGTACAACTGACCCTGACTGGTTGAACATACAAGCAAGCATTACGTACAGTTTGGTCCTTTTTTAGTAAACTTATAGTGACGGCAGACTCGCTTTTAATTTTAAGAATTAAAGGAATTCACTGCCTTCATGGTACACATTTTTTATCTGCCAATAGCTCAGGATTGTTAAAATTAAGTTAAAATTTTCATCACCTAACTATTACAGGAATGGTCAGCCTCGAGAGGACATTTACAATTTAGTAATAGAAGGTTAACATGGAGAAAAGCAAAGAATTATACATTACACTATATAGCTCAGTAAATGATTATGGTGAAACCCACTCTGAACATTTCTTAGACACCACATTACTATGTAAAGTATCCACCTGGAAACTCATCCCAAGTGACCTTAAGTAAAATAACCAGTTTTACTATGCCTTTCACACAGTTTGGTATCGGACGATTATTTGCAAATATCGACCCGTTCGGAAGAGTCAACTAAGCAATTTATTGACGCAAAGAGTGAACGGCTCTACACGGTTTCCTAAAGTTCTATTATGGATATACTAATGTGTTGACCTGCTGATCCTATATGGCCTGCTGGGCTTACTTTGCTGAATAGGCAGGGTGGGATTTGCAGGATTCGCCAGATGCTTAAATGTTAATAATCATCATTTTAAAGGGTCAAAAACAGTTACAGGCACTCCCATAGTTTTCAATCATATCTTTATTATGTAGCTATAGTTCAGTGGCACTTTCCAATCAAAAAGCATATTTTCCCCCTTTCCTGTAATGTTTGCCTTCACCCCCCTCCTCCACGCCCCCCGCATATATAGCGAAGATATGGCATGCCAATTTTCGTTAAGATCTGTGCAGGAGAAAAACAGGTTAAGGGCAGCACAATTGTTCATGGAAGATTTGGGCGATGTCTTCTCATTTGGTCTATTGGACCAGAGCGTTTTTAAATTTCTTCTCTCCGCGAAAATGTTACCCGTTCCTACAGACAAAACATCTGAATGGATCAATGCCAAGCTTGGCAAGAAAGAAGAACTTTTTACGAAAGTGTGCTTTCATTCGTTTGATGTAAATTTATTTAGAGCCGACTCTAAAGGGTTAACACTTTTGTATATCTGTGGCATTTAAAATAGCAACTCAAACAATTGCAAATCCTGCCAATCACTTTTCAATTGTATGACAAGCATGACTGCATGCAGAAAGCCTCTGTAATCTTAAAAAATGCGATAACAAAAAGAATTTGTAAAAGATTTTTAGTGTTGCCAAAAAAAGATGTTCCACAGCAATTTGTGGCATTTTAAAAGAAGCAAAAAAGGTCAACATTTTGAGTTAAATCACAAATAAAAGGAGGGTGGGAGAATAATTTAAAAACAATAGGCTATAAAATCACCGCACAAAGCCAGACGAAGTGTGTAGCAGGCGATACCTGCACAAGTTGGCAACTAGTATAGGCTCTCTGAATGAATGAATGAATAAATGCAAAAATTAATGAATATGCCTTTTTTAAACCACACAGCTGTCTGACCGACGTCCCGGTGCGGCTAGCTGAGAATGAGGGCAAATGAAACAGCGACAATTAGCCTAACATTCATGTTTACAAGAAATATTTTAAATGAGAATTCACTAGGTGAATCACGAATATTAAATGGAAGAACTTGCAGAGTTTAGGGGAATTAAAAGAACAAGTATTTGCTAAGCAATAATTCTTGCATTGACAAAGTTTAAGCTATTGGCAATGCAATAGCTTAAACTGTCGCAAATGCGAAATCTATTGCATCACTAGCACCCATGCGGCTTTTTTCACATTCATGAAGCCCCTTTCTTTAGACAAGCCGCGTCTAAAGAAAGGGGCAAGCTGACATTAAAGTGAAACTGCGGCATGGGTTGACAAACAGATGTTTTTTGGGGGGTAAAAGTGCCCATGCAGTGCTTTCACTTTAATGTTGGCTGCGCTACTTTCTTTAGACTCAGCTTGTCTAAAGAAAGGCGTGCTGCCTTCATGAATGTGAAAGCGCCTCATGGGCGCTAGTGAACAAAAAAAAAAAGTAAATAAATAAGCGCGGACGCTATACTTAAAGTGGACAGCGCTAAAAAATTAAATAAATAAATACAAAAAAGAGACCGTGCCCGCCCACCAATAGTACATAAAATAAAAGTGGACAACGTGCTGCGAGTTAGTGGAATAGGGCTAAATCATTTAATAGAATAGTGCTCAGTGCCAAGATAACGCAGACCATGTAACAAGACAAGTTAAAGGTGCAGTCGTTATGGGAGGTAACAAATGCAGACAAGGCAGTACCAAGGAGGGACTAACAAGCCTAATAACGACTCGTAAGCCAGCGTTTACAAAGGACAATGACACACACCAATTATAAATATGGCAGGAGCGCGGGCGGGGCTTGAAAGCCATACTCCACTACTGCATGCCTCAACCTAAAAGGAGCAAAGCACAAGACAAGAACGGTGGATACAACCAGGAGTTGGCCTAACGGCTAGGGCAGGATGTGTAGCCTGGTCCCGAAAGGTCACCAGGACTCTAGCGCACACTGCAATTAATTCAAATTCTCCAAAAATACGTTTCAACAATTTTATCAGAAGTTCAAACAGCTTTTAAGGTTTAGCTTTACTGGCATGTACATTGAAAATTAATCACAAATTAAACAATTACATTTCCATCATATCAATACATATTCAAAACATGATTCAAATATATGAGTTAAAAAACCCAATGCATTTCGGGGCTAAGGCCCCTTCGTCAGGGGTCTGATAATGAAAAGGAGAGAGAAAGAAAAAGGAAACTCAGTTACTAATGATGTCGTGGTGGTTTTTAATTTTATAATTTGTAATTAAAGCGACTCTTACCACGAGTATAGGGTAACTTGATAATTCCTATGTCAAAAAGTTTATTTCCATGGTTATGGTCAATCTAAGAGAAAAGGATTGTATGGGCGTCTTAATATTGGAACTATGTATAAAGAATTTTCAGTGCTTATTTAAATTTCCTGAATTGGTTTACCTGGGCCTTGCTTGTATAATTTATATATCTGCAAGAGAAATATTGTATTCATAGTCACTTCCAGAGAATGTCAGAATTTATATCGTCATTAGCGTGATGCGTTATTTTAAAAAATAACATGTGCTCACCTGCGAAGTCTTTTTTTAGACTGAAAATAAAATGTCCTACGAGAAAGAAAAAGTACTTGTATTCTATGAGTATCGTGATGTTCATTGAAGGTCTCAAACTCAAAAGAGTTAAAAGGAAGGTTTTTTACCTGCGAGCCTCCAAGGTAGTTCAAGCGGTCTCGCTAAGTTATTAGAGCAGTTCGGCTGTGAATAAAAATAATAAACTCATTCAAGAACCTGTTCGAACCTTAAAAGCGATAGACCGCTCGTTAGTATTTATTTTGAAGTCTTACCGATAGCGCAAGCCATCCTACTTGGTACGGCGTTTTCAGTCGGGTGTGTCGACCGGAGTTAAACCACTCCGTTGTTAGTCCTTTTTTTATTGTATAACCATTAGTGCTTAGCGCGTAGTAATAGACGAAGGACTTGTTCATTTGTCTAACGGCTAGGGCAGTCGACCTCGAATCTGGGGAACTGGGTTTGAGTCTCCGCACTGACGCTGAACATCCTGTGCTTCTAGGCAAATCACTTAATCTCCCCGTGCCTAACAAAAATGAATGTGTGTCCTCATGTAACATAACTGGTGCTATGTAAAGCGCTCCGATACCCGATTCGGGTCAAGTTTGCGCTATATAAAACTCTGCAAAAAACAAACAAAAACCAGCAACAACTGATTGGAAGATCTAAGGGAACGGGAATGAAGGTAGGCCTGAACTCAAACTGATGGGGCCTTCGTTATGAAATGCCATAAAAGTAAGCAGGAGACGTTTCATAAAGATATGTTGACATACAGGGAGCCAATGTAAGGACTCCAAGTGTCCTGAAAAAGATTCCTGACAGGGAATGTTCAGCAAAGGCCAAGTAGTGGCATTCTGAATCAACTGAAGACGCTGCAACAAGTAGTCTGGAAGATCTAGATATAGATTATTTCATTAGTCCAGGCGAGAGATAATCAGAGAGTGAACAATAGTTTTCCTAGTCGATTCCAGCAGCAGTCTCAGAAATCTTTAAAGACTTTTCCGAATAGTGAAGCAGGAACCAGGGACAGCCTTGCCTTCAATGCACAGGAAAGATCTTTGTTGAATCCAACTCTTAGATTCTTGGCCTCCTCCACAGGGAAGGAGGGAGGCCGAGGTATGAAGAGCACCAGGCAATGACCAGATCGAAGGAGAGCGGAGAAAGAGCGGAACCTCAGTTTTAGAGACACTGAGTTCTAAACAGCTGTGCTTCATCCAGTGGGCCAGTCTCACAAGACACGATGGAAACAGTGTGAATTGCATTGTTAGCCTCCGAGAATGACAGCAATAGCCGAGTGCCATTAGTATATGACACTGCCTTAAATCCCAGAGGCTGATTAATGTCAGCAAAGAGGTGGGGCACATTGACGAGTGTGGGGTTCAGGGGTGACCCATGTGGAACTCCAGGGTTCAGTGGCGCCGAAGCCGACGAATGAGGATGGAGATGGGATGATTGAAACATTAGATAAAATGACTTGAGCCACTGTAGAACACGGTTACCAATGATTGCTAGCTAAAAGTTGTACCAATATATGGTGAGAAACAATGTCAAAGGACGCGGAGAGATTTCACAAGACCACCATAGCTGAGCGCCCTGATCGAGATTCAATTTTATAAACTTTGTGCCGATTCAGTACTATGACAGGGCTTGAATACAGATGGCGAGTCACAAACAAGATTATTTTATTCGATAGACCATTTAGGCTGACCATTCACTATTTTCTCAAGCATTTTAGATGGAGCAGGAAGGAAGGAAATGGGGAAGTAGTTGGAAAAAACCTCCTTGTCTGCGGATGGCTTCTTTGGGAGAGGAATTATATGGGCTAGTTTCTAGAGTTGTCCACTGTGGATTAGAGAAAGGGCCAACCCCTGCTGTGGATGGCTAAAGTCTGTGTATAGTGGAGGTTGGCGTCTGCTGATGGTTGAGTGCAGAGCGTTGTAGAAGGATGTGCAAGTAGGGTTTGGAAACTGAGTAGGTCATGAAAAACTGATTTGCATATGGCCATGTCTGAACTGGTGTGGTTGAGTGAGCTAAAGAATGATGATGTATTGAACCCAGATCTGTTGACTGGGGTGAGTGCTTGCAATGTTCAACACTGTTCTACATCCCCTTTGGTTTAGGTCATGAAAAAAAACATGAAATTCACTGAACAAAGTAGTTAAAGACTGAGCTTTGGATCTGGCTCAAGGGCACAACACCACTTACATTTGTAAACTATGGCTTAATATTGCCATGAAGGGGTTCTGGTTACATCACAAATGGCACCAGAATACACAGATGGCAATATAGGACTATATGACACATTACTTATTATGTATTTCTATAATAAGGGTTGATTTTGGGGTACCAAGCATAAAAGAGCTGTTTTCCTTGAAAGTACTGCTAATAAAGGGCAAAAATTAGATTGTTTAGGTTTTGTTTATCTACGATAAATTGTTAGAAAACAAGTAGACCTTGTTAGAGTACAATGGAGCTATGTGACTGTGCCTGCAAAGCACCATCTATTTATGAATTTATTGCATTTGCAAGTAACAAGCAGATTTTACAAAAATGATGTCTCCAGTTAAAACTGATGAAAGTAATCCTACCAAAAATATGCTGCATAATTTGTATTTTTTAACTCCATAATTTAGATAACACAATTTGGTCCGCAATGTAGCATAATCCTAGCAACCCGGACAATGGTAAAAATCTGCAGAGTAGTTTAGGGTGGTCATTATCATGATGAAATCCATATTCCAGAGGACACCGGTAAATATTTTTCATACTTCACAGTTCCCTGTCCTTCCTTACAGGTCCTAGTAAAATACGGAAATCATTCCATGGCTCCAAATTAAATGTAGCCTCATTTCCACGACAACACCAAAGCATGCGGCACAGCTTTACCACTGTCTATTTTTCATCGACATTCTGCCCATGAAAGGTAAGTAAAAACTGAACATTCTAATCCCAATCAAGCACCTCGTTAGCAACACTTGTAGAACAATCAACAATCTATTCCTTCTAAAGACTGAATGTGTTTTTAACAAGTTGAAACTTTTTTTATGTAACATTTTCTGAAAGACTCTTATTTGTGCTTTATTTGGCCAACTTATCTGCAATTTAGATGAAAGTCAATGCATATTCTGCAAAAGTATTACATTATCATTTAAGTACTCTTAGTTAGGCAGACAATCTTATTATACTTGATTAAACGCCCATCAACCTTCAGCGGCAATCTAAAGAACAGAATTATTGTTTAAAGAACCATTTATCAGTTAATCCTGTAGAAACCAGGTGCTGGCCTTCGGTAACAGAAAGCAACCCTTCTGTATCCGTAAGCTAATGGAGGTCAAGGAGTATAATTGTATTTATGTATGGCATAATTGTATTTATGTATTGCAGCATCTCTATGTGATTGTCACCATATTTGTGCCTGGGACCAACAACAAAAAACTCACCTGAAGGCTGCAGACCATTCAGATCATGGCCATCAGAGGCACTCTCAATCTCCCAAGACTAGCTCACATTACACCATACCTGAAGGAGCTCCACTTGCCCCCCATGCACATATAAGCACAACTACTCATCCATACTTTCAAGGCCTTACTTAACACTGTCCCAGCATACATCCACAAACTCAACTGCTTTCACAAACCTTACAGACACCGCCCTTGTCTGTACTCCTACTTGCACAAATCATGCGCATACGGAAACCAGATCCGGAAGTCGAGACTTCTTACATCGCTCCTAAAATGTGGTACCACCTGCCGCTACACATCAGAGCCTCCTCCTCACTGCTTGAATTTCGCAAGTAGCGAAAGACCTGGCTTTTCGAGTAGCCCCACTATTCCCTAGGGGTGGCTAGAATCACACCTGCTCAGTGCCAGGATACCCTCCCGGGTAATAGTGAGCCCTACAAATCTGCAAACATTACATAACATAACTCATTCTGTTTAAAAAAATAGAACTAATCTGTGCTGCTGGAAGGTGGGCTTGGAAGGATACTGCCCTCAAGGGAATTGGCCCACAACAGCTTGGTCCTCAACATTTCTTGCATTGTGTCGAGTAGCCAGGGATTTCCAAGAAGCAGAAAAATCTTAGAGAGAGAAAAGGGGGAGCGGAGGAAGTGCCTAGTCTTTGTCAATGTTGGGCTCATCTAGGTCTCTTTGGGATGAGTTGGGGATCTAAGCACTCGTAGCTCACTAAAGTTATTCCAGTCAAACAAAATATACAGTGTAACGGGTCACCTACATGGCGAGTGTCTGGATTTTATAAAGGTTGTAAGGCATAACCCAAAAACCTAATCCTGGCAGAGGAGTTCTTCATGAAAACAAGTAGGTGAGGGCATGTGCCTGAACAAGAGGATAGTCTTGGACACCAATTAAAAGGACAAAAGGCTACTCTGGGCACCAACTAACAGAAAAAAATCCAGTTTGTCTGAGGTGCATCTCGGGGTTACCACCCTACCTGGAAGCTGAAGAGCAGAGCCCAGAAATGGGAGAGACACTGCATTAGAAACAGAGTAGAATTTTCACCTTACAACCAACTAGTGTATCATTTTCTCGTTAAGCTGAAACATAGTTTATTTTCGGTCCCTATCCACATTTTTATTTTTACATTTTAAGTAGTCGCAGTACACACTGTCCTCACTGACATGCATTGTATTTCTGAGCTCCAAACACCTTACACAACATTGCAGGATCAAAACTTGGACCAAGAATGGATTGTTCATTTTGACAGATTGTGTCAATGGGGTGGTGAAACCATTTACAACGCCCTTCCAAGCCAGATACAAACAGAGCTAGACCTAAACAGGGTGCTGTTTCTTGTGCTAGAAGTGTCAGGCATTCTTTGAAACCAAGTAGCCCATATGGGAAATCCTAGTACAAAAGAGGAACATTTACGTAATCTGCCTGGGAGGAGAAGGATAAAGAAAAGCTTGTGACAACCCAGTCGAGAGGGGGTACTGGAAGCCCTGATCATTAAAATAATTCTATGTCTGTAGACACATTGCTGGATACACCACAAACAATTCATGGAGGGTTTTGAAAGAGCGCATAATGTTGCTAATTAGAGGATATAAAAAGTTTCTTTTCACATATGAAGAGTTAACATTTGGAGCAGATTCCAAAAGGAGTGATAGTAAACTAAAACTGTAGCAGGCACAGAGAGAATATAAAAGATACAGCTCATTTAAAAACATGGACAACATACAGAGTCCCTTTTTCATGAACGGAAAGCTATCCGATACAGTAGATGGGTGCGGAAGTCCCAAACCATCATCAGATTTTATTTCCATAAGTTCTTCCCATTTGTTTTACAATCGCGGCTCTATTGCGGTAAGTGGTACTTCTGACTGAACAATGCTTGAGTGATGCTTGGCGCCGGGAAGCCTTGTGTGCTGAATGCTATCTCATTTCACTGCTGGCCAGCCAGACAAGGAAACAACCTTTGGGGTTCTGCAGGCTTTCCAGCTGGCTTTAATAACTTCAATCAGTTGTATTGATTCCGACAACTTCATAGTCTGAATGGCTTGGCTCAGGTAATTTAACCCTACGTCTTTCATAGCCAACTCCCTTCTAAGATGAGCTCACTCTTCAGTGCAGTGCAAACGTCTCTTTCGGCGAATGGATATAAAATATGATCTCCCCACAGAGTGCCTCGTCTGCCCTAGAGCGGGGATCATCCCAAAGGGTGAACTGTTCCCACAATGGCCATATGTTCCTTAACGCAGAGGTCTACCTACTAAGCTCAACTCTTCCCTAAAATCTGCCTACAGGACAATTAACTGTTTGTTTGAAATTGGAAGACCACCTCTCCCTTAGAGTGAAATGAATATCACCCCAGATTGAATTTTTCACTTGGAGTTCAGCCTGTCCCTTACTGCAAAAGTCCATTACCTTCTGATCCGGAGAGGGAACTTGCCATAGCGTGAAGTCTCTACACTAAAAGATTAGCACCCCAAAGTGACTATGTCTTACCAACAGCAGGGAACTTTCTACCATTAACAGATCCTTCCAGAGCAGGAGATCGCCAGACAAATCTTCATCTTTTCCTGAGAGTCAGTATCTCACCAGTGTGACATCACTTTCCAAGAGGTGAAGCCCCTGGGATGGACTAAGGAGAGGAGTGGGAAGGAGAAAGCAGGCTCTATCAGCAAAAAGATTGCAGCAGTGCAGCGAGTGTGATAACAAGAAAAAGCCTCCTATATAACTTATAATTTGATCACTAAGCTGCATTGGCAATTTGTAAATGACAAGAACAATTATTGTAGGAGCTGAGCACTACCTATAGAAAAGATAATCAATGCAAATCTGGAAACTTTGATATAGGAGACTGATATTATAGCAAAATAATGTATCTGCACAAAAATGTAAATACATTTTAGAAAGTGCCTGGTTCAAAAATAGCCAAAACAATATATGCCCCAGAGTTACTGCTTTGTAAATTGCTAAAACATTGGAGATCTGCTTCAAACAAAGAATCCATGCAGCACTCCTAGTAACTCCCAAAAGACAACTCATCTTCCCACAGTAGCTCAGACCCAGAATGGTCAATGAGGTTTGGTTGGCCGACATCTTCATATGTATCAAACCCACCTGCCCACATGCAAAAGCACTCTCCTACCCTCTCCCAGACCCTTCAGAAAAATAAGCACAGAGGAGTTTGAGAAAAGCTACAATGCAGTGTGAAACAAACTGATCATCGGAACCAGAGTCACTGCTCGACAACCTCTACACAACAGAACACCCACTATAGAAACCCTTGAAAGTTCAAGGTAGCCCTTACGTTCCCAAACTAGTAGTTCAACTTGTATCTTGCTGAACTGAAATCTGACACAGCACTGGTGAAAGACTTAGACCAAACACAATGAAATCTTGTATTTATGGCACAGCAAAGGCTACCACTAACCCAGCAAAAGAAACAAAAACCTTACTTTTCAAAACAAACACAAGTCTCAAAATTAGAGGAAGGAACATTTTAATATTTACCAGGAACTATCCAATTCAGAAGCTCTTAAAAGGTGACTACTCAAAATCCCAAAAACTTTGAAAAGACCATGTCGAATTCCTCAAAGCCAATATTGCCCAAACTGCTATTCCACCATCATTATCCAGATTATGCTCCTCTATCCCACCAACATTGCCTCCCTCACTACAAACCTCGCCTACTTACCTCTCCCCAGCAAAATCATGGAGAGAATAGAGACAACACAACTTTCAGAGTATGTTTAACTAAACGACTACCACTGCAACTATCAGTAAGAACTCCACTCTTTGAAGGGACAGTAAAACGACCCGGGTCAATGAGGAAAGAGCCTCTAATCTAGCTGCACCAGGAAAATAAAACCCCTTTTAATCTCGTCCACTTCTCTGGAACGTATCAAACCACGATCCCACAATCCTGCAGAAAAGACACATAAATTGAGCTTGAATATCTGGACATGCGCTGTAACGGCCCACTCATTCACCACCAACCACAGACAAAAAAGTCTGTGGATTATCTTAATTGCCCACAAGCTCAGTGCTGTGTGATATTTCTCAAAGATTGTCCCTCTCCTGCTGCCTGTTCAATATTTACATACACCTCCTAGCTGCCTAGACAAGCCGTAGAGGTCAATGAATAGAGAAAATTTTCCACATGGCAGGCAACCCGATGGAATACGCCTGGCGGAAATGTGCATTTGCCTTTATTTTTTTTATCTTACAATGTTTCTCACAGAGAAAATATTTTTCTCTGTGGTTAAATACGATGCTTTACAACCCTGTGAATAATGGGATGTTCCTTTCTACTTCCCATCTGAGAACTAAAGTTACTAGTGGCTTTTATGTAAGTGTTGTTCTATGTGTGTTTGTAGGATATTAACAGACCTGACACTTGACCATAAAAATCAACCTAGCAGGCAAAAATGGTTAAACAAATTCTCTCCCGGTAATTACTGAAAAACAAATTAAATTGAGTAAGGCAATGAAGACTTGGCTCCTCGCAAGATGATCTCACGATGAGCTTCATTACTAGGAGCAACAATACACCTGGGTCACACCTACCGAAACTAGAGCAAACACTCGAAGAGTGGTAGGCACAATCACGTTAGAAGTTATCCTTCACTCTTTACTATGCCCTAGGCAGATATGTTCTCAACGATGCAACATAAGCAGCCTCCTCCATGCATACAACTCCAAATCCATACCGCCAAATGCCCCAACACACACATGTACTTCCTCTTGATCCAGGTACTAGCATCTAGTGGTTAAGCATTGTGTGCTCACTGTTCCTCACACCAAACATCTAAACACTACTCGCAAAGGCTACATGATAGACATCGTCTGCCATAAATGCACTCCCACGGAGTAGCTTGCCACGCTGCCGCATATCTACTTTCGACCCGTGTGATAGACATGAAGTGCTAAATAAATTTAAGTATAACAATACAGAAACGTACAAGCAGACAGTCCAGCTGGGAGAATGTTTCCAGGCACTCCCCATTTTATTACTTCACTAGTAAAGAGCCATCTAACTTACAAACCCAAAAAATCTGACTTCTGACAGCGGCACTGACTGTACTGTGCATTCTTCCTTCCCACTGCGTCCGCTGCTTCTGGATGTGTTCCTTGCCTGAGGCAGGGTTGACTATGGGAAGTTTCCATACTTTGAGCCCAGGAGACACTTACACAAGCAGCCAAGTCTGCAGGCTGCATCTGAATTTTCTTTCAGGTTGGTAACAGCTCTTCTAGTTAGCTTGAGCAAGATCTATTTTTAGTCCGTTGGTTAGATCAAAGTCTTACATAACCCTTCTTTAAACCTCATTGCTGAAATTGAATAAGCTTTGCCTCTTAATAGCACCATATGAATTTATTAAAGGACATCAAGATGGCAAAAGGACCCTCCAAAACTCCTTTTTACTCATCCAAAAGCCTCCTCCTACTGCAAGACCTAAAAATAAAATAAAAAATTAAAATAAAAAAAACCTTCACTCTTTTATCCCTCCACTATCCTTTTCAATCAAAATTAACAGACTAACATGTTCACTTCTCAAATTCCATATTAAACTATACTAATATACTACACAAATAACTGAATAACATATCCAATACTCAAATTATTTCATATTTTTTACTATACTAATTTTCAACAGCAATCCTTTATGGGTTCTGTAGTGGTGTGCTACTCCCCAGAAAAGTGCTTCAACACCCATCAGGGGTAACAAGTGCTATGTGAATGCAAATCTTTCTTCCCCTTTTATCCCTCCACTATCCTTCTCACTCCAAGTAACTGACTAATATCCACCACTGGAATAACTTCATATTTCACCATATTAATTCACCACTAATCCTTTGAAGGCTGCCTGAATAGCGTGCGTCAACACGCGCTATATAAATACAAACCTTTGCCCTCCTCTATCCTTCTGCTATCATTCCAAATCCAAATAACTGACTAACCTATCCACCACTTAAAATGTACTTGCATGTTTCACTACATTAATTCAACACTAATCCTCTATGGGTCACGGAGTAGCGTGCTACTCGCCGAAAAAGTGCTCAGACGCCTCGTCAGTGGTTGTCAGCGCTATATAACTGCAATTACAATACAATACATATCCAGGCCCACCTAAAAGGATGTCAGCGATATGCTTTGTTTTGTTGCTGTACCAACATTTGGTTAATTGCGATTCAGTATCAGTTCATTCATTTATCAGCGCCTCTCAGTTGTGGAAAACAGAGCGTCCTACTCTTTAGGAAACAGGGGACCCCTATATATCTAATACACAAGCTATACACAGGGAAAAAAATGCATTAAGTAAAGGTCTATAGCTAGTTTACCTCATGGACAACATCTATTCTAAATCTCTCTGTGAACTGTAACCACTAATGTAGAAAATATATAGACAATAGAAAATCTGGAAAAATATATTTCATTTTATTATTCTCTGCAAACTTATTCTCAGATTTTCTTTTGTTTTTTTGAAATTGTATCTTTTAAAACTAGTTCATTGATCTCATATAATATATTTAACAAAGATCAACATAAATAAATTAATTCCATAAGTAAATACGATAGACGTGGAGTTGATGGAGGCAGTGCGGTAGATGTGGACTACGAGCGTTTCGGCATACGTGCCTTCATCAGGTAACCGTCTATTGCACTGAAATATGAACTTTAGAGCTGGATACCTATTGACAACACAGGATGGGTTAAGACTCCATATATAAGTCAGCTATAGAGGCGACAATGCATTTCAAGCTTGATGTCCATAGTCATCTGAGGACGGTTCATAGATGCCACCTTCAGAGATACTTATGTATAGTTAAAAATATGGGGAAATCCAGATGATAGATATCCCAAAGTCACTCATCCAACTATAGGGTTATATGAACGTGGCCATTTATTTATTAAATAATAGTGTTCAAAGTCTAATAAACGTGGAAACTGATAATCATTATATGTCACGGATTCTGTGCATTTAGTGTCGGAGTGTTTCAACAAGCCACATTACGAGCATCCACGTTCCCCTTCACGATGGATGTCTGTTGGTACGCGTATGACCCGTGTCGAACAGCATGTTCAAATGGCGTCGCAGGCTGCTATGATGCCATATGATGACATCCATCGTGAAGGGGAAAGTGGATGCTCATAATGTGGCCTTGTTAAAGAAGAAGAGTTCACCACAAGACGTCACCAAAAAGACGTTGCAAATCCAATTAAATATCCATAAATGTACAAAGCGAATAGACCTAAAGGAAAAGGCCGCAGAGGTGGCAAAGACCATTAGGCAATGTAGAAGGGGAAAGCGGGATGGTGGGAAAAAACGTGAATAGATTTCACACCCTACAATGCAGGCCGAGCGCTGGAAGGAACACATGATCTATTAACATACCGCCTAATTGTTAGAGAATGGGCGGAAAGTAGCAGAGAAACAGAATGTAACAGTCTGTGTTGGAGTGAGAGAGTACATCACCCTGCCAAAGGGCAAGCTAACCTAAGGGAGGAGAGTATAAAAAGCCTCAACCTGAAAAGGTCCTTGAAGAGCGGGGAGGACCGGTGGGCGTTAAGGAATCTGCTGCTAGACTATGTCTCTACAAGATACTTCGTTAACGAAGGGAAGTAACTCGTTCATCCGATAGAGATGTCTAGCCACAGATTCCTTAACTTAGAATAGATACCAAAGCCGAGGCGGGTCTGCGACTGAACCCCATCATGTTTGTGAATGAACTTAGTCGTCCGTAAGGTGACTAAACAGTACTGTCAACCTTATAGACGAATTACAGTAAGGCTATGAAAGGTAACGCAGTTAACCTCCAGATCATGAAGCTCTACGGAGAGCAGAAAGCAATGGGAGGCAAAGGCAAAAGAAGCCGTTAAGAACCGCATAGAAGACCTCTCTATGTATACTGGGTTGAGAGAAAGAAGCACAAAGCCAGAAGCCTGTGGCGAAGTGAGAGTTCATAACTTTAAAGAAGATGATCCAACCCATAATGTGAAGATCAACAGGATCCGACCTGGCTACAGAAGCAAGCAATTACCAGTGGACCAAGAAAATAGTGCTTAGTGGAACAACCACCCCATGCAAGACAGAGTAGGAGAAGAACCAGACACTATTGTGGCAAAAATGAGGACAAATGGAAAGGTTCCGGTACCCAAGGATTGATTTTGTAGCACAAGCGGTCAGAAAAACGTCTATGACCCCGGATAACAGAGAACACCTGCTCAATCACTCGCTTGGAGGACGAACCAGAAAGGGTTGTATGTCCAAGTTGCACTAATAAAAACAACAATAAATATGCCGTATAGCAGTAAATAGGATGCCTTGTAGCGAAAGAATTGCTACAACCCGGCGTTTCACCCGGCGTGCGGGATAGACAGCACACGCACGAAACCTATGCCAAATTCTGATGCATTACAGACAGAGAATCCCAACATGCAAGAAGCAAGTCACACTAGGAACTATGTAGGAATGGACATGTGACTCCCAGCAGAACGTGTGCTCGGAGACTCCATAGGAGCATACCAAGGCAATGGCAGAACCCAATGTCATGAATACCCCACATAGGGTAAGGCAAATCCCCAGCAGGGGTGTCCTCTTGGGCCAAGCACAGTCAGAGGACTGAAAAGAAGAAAAGTACTGAACGAACAGATAAAGGGCTAAGCAGCCATGAACAATAACCGGACACTAAAAACCAACCTGTACATTAGGTTGGGCACTGCAAAATGAC
The DNA here is from genome assembly GCF_964261635.1 of Lissotriton helveticus. Taxonomy (NCBI): domain Eukaryota; kingdom Metazoa; phylum Chordata; class Amphibia; order Caudata; family Salamandridae; genus Lissotriton; species Lissotriton helveticus. Next base: position 449,779,219 of record NC_136062.1, read on the forward strand.
GCAGAGATATAGCAACAAGATTTATCTCAACCCTGATAAGAGACGGGAGACTGCGGTATCCGCGTGGTGGTCAAACAGAACTACCCCATTAAATGAAAAATCCCTGCGGGCATCCTGAACATGATCCGGGAAGCGACTGTGGCATAAAGCCACAGCGCAAGCCAGGACTCATCCCATAGAGTCAGTGGCATCAAGAGAGGACCTGATGGAAAATTGTGCCATGCTTCTGCCATGCAGAAGAAGACGGAGCAACTCCGTCCGTGGCCCTTCTGGAATAGAAGGGAGGAGGTGGGCAACTAAGTCCCAAAGAGCAGTGGATGCGCGGCCGAACACACAGGCTGTATTTAAAGCCCGGATGCCTGCGCTAGCAGAGGCGAAAAGCCTGCTGCCACAATCATCCAGCCACCGAGATTCCCTGGTGGGAGGTAACAATGGTAAAGATGGTGAAGACTCCAAATTAAAAGCTGCCTGAGACAGACCGAGAGGATCATCCGGAGCAGGGTGGTGCCTACGAGCAATAGCGCGCTCAATGGGGTCACCAGAAGCTGCCCTTGAGCAAGTGCCACGGAGGACGTCAGGTAGCGAATCCCCGAAGGGCTGCAAAGGTACAACTTCAACAGGCTCCAAATAGAGCAGATCCATTAAATGATCAGAGAGCTACAGTACCATAGAGGCTGAAAGCCAAGCACATTAGCCGCACCATGAATAGCGCGTGCAAAGGCAGCACTAGATTTATCTGCTACCCATGTAGGTGAAAATAAATTGTCATATGGTTGAAGGCTAATCCTACCACTGGACATGAGGAGTGGAGGAGCCGGAGACTGACCCGAAGGCTAGGCGACACAGGGTACTTGCACCCTGGCCCCTTAATCAGGGGAGTCCAGGGAAGTATCAGGCTAAAAATGAGGAGGCGTTAATGAAAGCAGCGGCATGGACGGACGTCGAGGTGACCTATTGCCGCCCGAGGAGTCGGGACCAGCAACCACCGAGGGAGGTGGACTCGACGCTGGTCCCAACATCGAGCGACGTCGTATCGGAGGCGCCTGGATGTCGACAACCTTCATTGAAGATTCGACCTGGATGCCGACCGAGGCCGATCCCACAGTAAGAGATGCTGGAGCCGGCGTTGAGTCTGTGGTAGTACCCGGCGTCGACCCGTGCATGGCTGGTGTCGCCTCCTACGTCGGCGCAGGAAGCCGAACAGGGATATGCGCTGACTGACTAGGATGGCTGGGGTCTGGGCCCTGGCTTGGTGGCATCACGTCGGCTCCGGAATCTAAGTCGACATACACAGCCAGTGCCGGGGAAACGTCCGCAGACGAGGACTCGTCATGAGTGCCTGCAACCTCTGTGGGGCCCGAAGTGCACCATTGAGAGGGGGCGACTTGAAACAAGGCTGTAGCATCTTACAATACACCTCCATTTGGGTATACGTTGCCCCAATACCCGGAAAGGGTGACTACGAGGGTGAGGCTGCCGTGCGTCTTTACCCAGCTCAGTGCGAGAGGAATGGACGGCAGCGGAAGAAGAACTCCGTAAGAGACACCTGTGCTTCCGCTTACCTGCAGTCGCACGTCGGCGCGGGAGAGACCAGGGGAACTAGCCCGACTTCGAGAAGCGGAGCGGCGATGGGAGGGAGCTGGACCAGACACCAGCGCGGCCAGCAACTTCATGTAACGGTCCCTCAAGGACTTTGGCTTCATCCGCTGACATGCGTCAGAGTCCTTAGAGTCATGGAGCATTCCTAGGTACCACATACAAATGAGGTGCGTGTCAGTTCCAGACATCTGACGTGCACAGGCTTCACAGGCCAGAAGGCATTGAACACGGTACTACTCAAGACCAAAGCATCGAGAAGGCCCCAAAAACCAGGCCAAGGAACTGCTGGTTTTCCAGGATCCGCGCTCGGACGCGGAAAAGAAGAAAACTGATGTCAGCACGCCGGGAGGGGCATATATGGCTTCGCTGCCATCATGTCTGTGGACGATGTCAGGGCGGAGTCGGGCGGCGCCACCCCCCGGCGCGCAGAGGTGCTGCTGCGGTAAAGTTTTCCTGGTCCAGTCTGACGCTGGGGATATTCCAAGTTAAGAAATCTGCAGCTAGACGTCTCTATCAGATATACACACACACAGCCTTCTATCACTGCTTGGCCACACAAAATTATAGATCAACTAAACAATGCACATGCATGCGCTCCTGAGCCCAGTATATGCCAACAGACGTCAGAAGACACGCTTTCCTGATGAACCCCCAATAAACCAGTTACTCGCTTCTATTTAGATGAACAGGGGCCATTTGCCAGACAGGATGCTGAATCGTTCAATGCTGGGTTCCAGATTTTGCTCTTAGACTCAATAGTGCCCAGGTGCTCTACAAGTTTTAACATCTACAGCTAACTTCTAAAGCTAGGTACATACTGCGTGTTCCTGCAGCGTGTCCTTCAGCTACAGCAATGATCCACCCAGGAGAGTTCTACAGGTTGGTGATCGTCATTCCTGCCTTTCTTGAAACAAAGAATTTACATCTGCTGTATTTGACTGAAAAAAGCAAATAAGCAAACCCAAAAACTGAAAAGGACAAACTCTTGCTGCCTTGGCTGAGCCAAGATAATGCCCCCATATAATTCCCAATAGGGGTGCTCAATCCCCCTACTGGCCTGGGTTGTTCAACATACTCCGTCAGATAAACTCCTCTCCTTAATACTTAAGGTGCACCTTGGCAGTCCCATTAGGAGCAGATTGCCAGAAAACAGTTTTGGCTAGATCCAACAACAGGGGATGCAGAGGCTCACTGAATGCTCAAGTGATGTACGCGTATGGTGGCTGCTGTAGGACAGGAGGCCACAGGTCTGCTCCCTGCAGCAGGAAAAGAGGTCAAGCACCTGCTGCAAACCATACCAGGGAACGTTATATCTCATGAAACATTCCAATAAACAATGGCCAAAGGCTGACCAAAACCATCAAGTAGTGGTGAGACGGGCACCCGAACCCACAGTTACGAACCAAACCACAGGTTTTAAAAGTCAGCATTATACGCAGCATGTTTTACTCCCAGGGCTTTTCATGTGTTTTGCTGCTGCTCCCCCCATTTTTTCAGGTTACTCAATGTTTGCTTCAAAGAGAAATAACATATATGCACACATAACATTTTAAAATGAGCAATATTTCAAAACACATTGGCAGCCCTTCAATTCTTGGAGAAGGGTGTGGATTTGTAGAGAAGGAGCAGGTTCTCAAACGTCACCCATCAAGTTTCAGACATGAATTTTAGACTGTTGTTCCAGAGGCATGACTAACAGTTACAGGATGAAACATAACAGGTAGAAATCACCCATAGCTCTTTCCTACTATCTGAATTGTTTTGTACAGTACTGTTGTGCAGCAACCATTATTTACTTCTTACAGGCAAATGTTATTTTTACCAATTTGCTCTACTCAGATTTTATTGTTCAGGGCTGATTTTTCCATTTAGTAGTTAGGTGATACATTGTATTTATTTTTTAAATCACAAAGAAATTACAAAACCTATATATTTTTTAATTTGTGATGACTATTGTTAACCACAAAATTATTTGCATTATATTATCATTTTTTTTTAAAAACATCTTTTTATTAAGGTGCTTTTAACAGTTATGCAACACAGTAGTAGTAAAACACAATCAGAAATTATGCGATTGTGTGACGATTTTCGCATAGTTTTAGATTTGCCACATAATCCATAGTATGTTGCATAATCTGCAGAATTTAACAAAATAGTTTTTTTGTTTCTAGCTCAAACGGTTCAAAAGTTATTAAAAATGTGACCACGGGGCGTGGCCAGATTGCCATGGTGACGAGAACCAATTCGGCTCCGCTACCGTCCTTAGCAAAATTGGGGATACTGCAGGAGCAATGAGCTAGCCTGGCTCCATAATATACCAGGAAGGTTTGGGCAGTGTACCAGAGCCCTGTGGTCGACCCGATGATTTGGCGATGCAGAGGATAGCAAAGGATTCAGGTTGAGGCTAAGAGACAAGATAGCCCCTGAGAACGATTGCTGAGTGCCTGCAAGGCTATGCACTTTCTGAAACCCCCTTGCACAACTACCAGACTTTAGGACACTGACCAGGTGGTTGCTAAGATCCAGGGGTGGAGAGCCAACACACTGAAAGACTTGCAGGAGACCTGGTGGGTGTGGCCCCTGTAGCCGGCTGCCATACCCGTGATGCCACAGTGGCCGCAGTACAGCGGCTCCCCTTGCCTGCGGTCCTGGCCATGAGAGGCGGCTGTGGAGGCAGTAGGAGTGGTCCAGCGGGCCCCTGCCGATGCTAGAACGAACAAGGAGCGCAGGGGAGAGACCCGAGGGCCCGGAGGAGCGACTACCCTGAACCCTACATGGCACTGCAAGGCACCAGACTATCATAGTGAGGAGGCCAAAGGGATGCTTTGTTGTATTTTTGGGGGAATATTGAGGTGGAGAACCACTGGAGTCTCTAATTAGCTGGGCTTCAGACATTCCAACCGTCCCCCTGTGTACCGGTCTGATGCCCAGACCTGATCATACAGGACACAAGGGAAGAGACCAAATAAGCACCATAGCCATGAGGCTAGGCCTTATTGGGGGAAATAGTGAAGGCTCTTTAGGTATGGCAGCCTGACTCCTAATCCACGAGTGCTACACCAATCACCAGCCAACAGCCTGTCCAAGCCAGATCAAGACAAAGGAGGGACGGAACTCATACCTAACTTGGAGGAAGAAGGGTTATGCATTTAGCGCTGCTCCCATACACCACGTTACCTATGCAGAGTCAAGGTCTCCACTCAGAGGAGAGTCTGAGTGCAACTACTAAAATATGGGGCATACTCCAGGAGGGGAATAGCAGAGGGCGAATGAAGATGACTTCTGAAACAACACCCCGTGCATACCTTATCTCTCAGTCTCTATGCCTCCGAAGCAGCAACCTAACCTGGTGCCCAGCTGTTCCTCCTCAGCGGAACCGAGAGTACACACAATAGACGCTCCAGGTTCGACCAACATGTCACTTATGAAGGAAGAGCTCCTGGTCTCCCTTCAAACCTTAAAAAAGGAACTTCGAGAGGAGCTTAAAACAGCTTTCACTGCATTCCTGGAATCCCTGCGTACAGATCTACACAGCAAACTGGTAACTCTCCAACAAGATGTAGATTCAGTGGGCACCCAGGTCCTCGACCTCGAAACCACAACGGACCAGGAACAATGCACAGGTCAAGTGGAGGAAACGGCACGCATTCTACACCAACAGCTCCAGAAAACAATACTTAAATGCGAAGATCTGGAAAATAAATCAAGACGAGATAATATACCAATACAGAGCCTGGACGAGGGAATTGGCGGCCCAGACTTGGAGGACTTTGTATCGGGGATATTCACAGAGCTGCTAGGCTACTTACCACCAAAACTGAAGATTGAAAGAGTGGGCCCATCCATGCGAGGAGATAGGGAGCCTCAGAGATATCCTGGCTAAGTTTCACACTTTCAAGACGAAAGAAGTCATTCTGTTGGCAGCCAGGAAGGCTGATTCAGTCACCTTTCAGGGGGCTTCCTGTACCCTCTTCCAGAACATACACAGTGTCGTTGTATAGACACCAGCAATTTTGCGCAATCACTGACAAATTAAGGGATGAACGCATAAAATATCACTGGGAATTCCCATTTGGGTTGGTATTTGAGCTCAACAACAAACCCCAGCATGTCACCAACCTAGTAGAAGCTATGACACTACTAGATATGCCATAGTCAACTGTATCCTCTGTGGAGGAAAGTTTGAACTTGTCTCGGGGACAGTCCCATAGCCCGTATAATAAAGTCCAATGCCTTGAGCAGCACCGTCTACATCAGGCTAAAAAGAAATGACAAGGATCGCCACCATGTCCCACGGTTTATCCACCATAAGAAAACATATATGATCTCAAATAGCTAGTTGAGACTTTCACACTGCCAGGTCCAGTAATGGCTGGCTAATGCAGGGCATTTAACTGTTAACTGATATCAGTACACCGCCTGGGGACCAACTTACATCGCCCTGAGAAGTTTAAATGATGTTGCTATTATTGTCTACCCAAGTCTGTTCAGATACTTTCCTAACTGAGCCTTAATCAGGCTACTCCTTGAGGTGGAAAGGCAGCAGTATTGACCCAATTCGCTCAATATGATTTGCGTTTCTCTCCAAGACAAGAGGTTTGGGGTTTAAATGTTGTATTACTTGTTATCTTAATTTTTTTTGCTTAGGCTTTCAGGATCCCTTTTTGGAAGTGGGTTCTGACATGGAGGGAGGTGGGGGTACACCTCTGGGGAGATCCGTGGGAGCAGGATGAGGAGGGAGGGATGAGTGATACTGCAGTACTGAGTTTTGCTGGGGAGGTATGCTTGGGACAGCCACAGGGCACATTTTTTTTTTTTTGCCGAGTTTTATATAGCGCGAACTAGACCCGAACCGAATCAGGTATCAGAGCGCTTTACATATTTTTCCAGTTACGTTACATTTTTACGTTTTCCAGTTACTTTCATCAGATACTCACAGCAACCATGGTAATCAGCACACTCATCTAGAATGTTAGGGGCCTTAACTCGCCAGCCAAACGCCAAAAATTTTGGAAATATCTGAGAAACCACAGTTATGATGTTGTGGCTCGCCAGGAAACTCACCTTAAGAGAGACGAGGATCACAGACTGAAGCGCCCAACATATTAAGCGTTTTTTAAGTCCTCTGCCTCTACTAAGCACAATGGAGTAGCACTGCTCTTTCACTCCTTGATGCAACTTACACCAGAGGGTTGCAAAACAGAGAGGGAGGGTCATGAGACTCTTGAGTGATGTGTTGCGCTATACAAATGTCCCTGATTTGATTTGATTTAGGATTGTCCTAGTTAAGGGCTGTCTCAGGGGTTGAAAATGCACCTTCGCCTTGGTATATGTACCGAATTCCAATTAGGCCCCTTTCCTCCACTCTTTCAGTTTTGTCAGGAAGACATAATCGTGATGGAAAACATAATTTAATATGGCATTCTAGCGACAATAGTACTCAATCCCAGAGGGCGTCAGCGGGGAGTTTCACAAGGCCTCTTAGACAAGCTTTCCAGACCTTGGGCCTTCTACATGCATGATGGACGATTCACCCAAAGGCACATGACTACACATGCATAAATAAAACAAATATAGGGTGTATTACCAAAGACGAAATCAGAATAGCCCTTAAGAATAGTTCAAGTGGTAAGGCTGCAGGCCCCGACGGCGTCCCTGTTGACGTATTTAAACACAACATGGACCTTTGGGTACCTGTTTCGTTTAGGTGCTTCAATGCAACAACAGATGGGGTGATACCGGTCACATGGGCAGAGAGCTTGATAGTCCCTATCTTTAAAAAGGGGGAAAGTAGCAGTGCTAGTTGCTATCGACCAATATCCTTGCTCGACTCAACGTCTAAAGTCATGGGACGAATATTATTGGCAAGATTAGAGCAGTGGTCAAATGATAACAACATTCTATCAAAGGCTCAGTATGGCTTTAGACAGGGGGTTGGCACAATTGAGCAGTGTCTGAATTTGGACCTAATAATAGGGAAATACACACTCGCAAGGAAGGGCTCATTACATATTTGCTTTGTGGATTTATCAAGCGCTTTCGACTTGGTGAACCACTCAGAGTTATGGGAGACACTAAGAGGTATGGGCGCCCCGGAAGACATTGTTAGTTTCCGATCACAGATCTATTCCCAGTTATCCGCAAGAATACGATATGGAGTACATGGGGAATGCACAAAGCACTTTAAAATCACACGTGGTGTAAGACAGGGCTGTACCCTTGCCCCCCTGTTTTCACTTTACATAAATGGTGTTGATACCTTATTGCAGAACAGTGGGGTAGATGTTCCAATTGTTGGTAAACGGGCAAAACCCCTATTATTGTATGCTGATGACGCTGTACTGATTTCGAGGACAGCAAACGGCTTGCAGACCCTGATGGACAATTTTAATAGTTTTATGACGGAGAAACACTTGAAAATCAACTTGAGTAAGACATTAGTTTTGTCCTGTGGTATAGGGAATATCAAAACCAAACAACATTTATCAACGGGACGCGGATAGAGAAAACTTTTACATTTTCTTACCTAGGGATTCTTTTTAATAGTAAGGCGAATTGGAATAAGCATATTACCCGGAGTAAGTTGAAATTTGTGAAAATCGTGAAGGCTATTTTAAGATTCTCCCAAAAGATTGGGAATAAACCTGTCCGGGAGATTCTTAAATTGTACGGAGCAAAGTGTATTACAGGGTGTTGTTATGGGGGGCTCTATGGGGTCAGATTGAGACTTCTCCACTACAGATCCTTGAAAATAACTTCCTAAGACACTTGGCTAGCTGTCCCTGGTGCCACATCGTCGATTATTTTGCACAGGGAAACAGCAACTCCGTATATAAACGATCTAATTTGTGTGGCTGCATTAAAATTGTGGCATCGTATCTGGGTTAGGGATGAAACTCATTTTACGTGGGATATAATTTTAGATTGCATGTCCCAAGTTGGTTGAAAAACAATTACCTGGCAAGATTATATTGCTAGTCTTCTAGAGGATTGCAATTTAAACGTAAATGATTTTACCTCGGGAGATGTGCAATATATTAGTAAGGCGGAATTAAAAAAGAGTTTTCTAAACGTAAGGACCGTCCGCAGAGAAAAGGCTTCTTATTCTAAGAAATCAGTTATCTCTTACCTTGAGGGTCCCGTGGGCATGGGTTTACAACCATATCTTATTTTTATTACTAATGTACAACATAGATTTTACCTAACCAGATTAAGATTGTGCACACTACACTTTTTATTTGCATTTCCTAAAAGGGGTAAGTGGTGCGCCATCATGCCGAATTGTCCGTGTGATGGCAGGTCCAAACAAAGCACCCTTCACTTTATTGTTTTGTAGGTTTTATACAGAAAGTAGAAAAACATATCTCCATCCAATTTTTAAAACTAATAGCCTGTTTTCCTATGAAATTGCTTTTAATTACCTTCAGCTTCTGGATAATATTTTAGTATGTAACGCAGTTATCTGTTTTATAATGATGGCAATGAAACAAAGGACCAAACTTGTTCATCTAGAAAGACTGAATTATGAAGTAACGTCAGCTCAACTTTCTAGTTTTGTGCCCATTCAAATTAAGTGATGAATTGAAGTTCTCTGATGTTTTTAACTTTGATGCGCTTGTTTTTTATTAACTATAAATGGATTTTATATTTTTTTGTATAGTATGGTTTTGTGGACATTTGGTATGATCCGAATAAAGCTCACTTGACTTGACTACACATTCACTTTCACACACATCAAACATATTCCAGATTGAATTATATATTTTTGAGTCAGGCCCGAGACAGATATTGGGAGGATGGTGGCATCTTGTATATCCCATCTCAGACTATGCACTGGTGGTAGTGGCATTGGCTTGAGATACCCCACTACCACGATACAACCAATGTGTTTTTCCTCCCTCCCCGACATGAGACCACCTGTTATGGGGTGACCTCAGGAAAGCAATTAGGGAATACTTTGAGATTAATAACCCCCAAGACACATCCCCAGCCAATAACTGGGATGTGTTTAAAGCATAGATTAGTAGTAAACGCATTGCCCTGAATTCCGCCCTTAATAAACAGATAGCCTCAGAACTGCCAATACTTGAAACGGAATTACACAAAAAAAAAAAAATTTGGGCTCTCGAACGGAAAGTCACAGCGGTGAGGGGTAAACTGAATGTGATCTATAACAATAGGGCAGAATTCACTTTTCTCCACCTTAGACAGAGCACTTACTCTCAGGGTAATAAAGTCGCTACTCCTCTGGCTCACCAATTAGGAAACATGCTTGGAAACGAAGAGGTGCTCAAAACTATTACCTTTCTACAACTTCATAAAGCACCTGGACTAGATGGCCTCAGAACTCACTCTTAAAAAAACCTTCAGTGCAGATCTGATTCCGCCTCTAACTCTCCTGTTCCGTCAAATTTCGATCCCTTACTCCATCTATGAAAGAGGCACTGGTGACGGTTATTTCGGAACCAGCAAAAGATGCAAGCTCCCGTAGTTCGGACAGACTCATAGCCCTGATCAATCTGGATACCAAGTCATATGCAAAGATTTTAGCATCCCGCCTTGATAGTTTGATGCCTAACTTGATCCATTCGGATCAATCAGGCTTCATCAAGGGCCGGCAAACCAACAATAACGAGAGACGAGTGCTTCACCTGATAAAGAAAGCTAAAAATACACAGATCCCGGCTGTTCTCTTAGTCCCCGACGCTGAATAAGCATTTGACTTCGTTGACTGGTCCTTTCTCTTCCTAACTTTAACACGCTTTTGATTCTGTGAAGAATTCATAGCTATGATCCGAGCTATTTAAGAGGTCCTATAATCTACTGTATTAATAAGTGGATACAGTTCTACCCTCTTTCAACTTGGCAGGGGTGCTCCTTATCCCCACTATTATTTTCCCTAAGCACTGAACACTTAGTCCAAAGGCGTAGAAAGATATACCATAGCTAGGCATTTGAATCACTCCCAAAATTGCAAGCCTTTATAAGACCAACTCTCCTACACCCCTTCATCGATTGAAAGCAGACCTCAGATGATGGACTCCTCTTTTTACATCATGACTCGGTCACATTAATGTGGTTTATATGACTACCTTACCTAAGGTTCTTTATCTTTTCCAAAGGCTCTCCTCAACATGACTTTCTCCGACCCTCCGCTCACTCATGACCTAATTTATATGGGAAAACTGCAGACCTCGACTACCGGACACACTCCTTAGACAACCTAGGGTCCAGTGGGCCAGCCCCACCCAACTTCCACCTTTATTATAAAGTGGCTCAATTACGAGTGACTGGCAAACGGTCTCTTAGAGTTTTGGACAAGCACTGGCTACTTATGGTCAGGGATATAGTGGGGAAAGCAATAGAATGACCCCCAAACGCCTACCTTAGCCCCTCCTACCAGGAGAACTCTGAAAACCTGCCACAACTTGAATAGACAGGTGGAGTGGACAACCTTCCCTCCCGATATTCACCCATACACTATAACCCTGCCTTCTCACCGGAGAGAATGTTTTCAACTGAAAGGAGAATATAGTAGCGTGAGATACTTTATCACAGTAGAAATGACAAAATCTTAGATGCCTACTGTGCCCATTTGTGTACAGTTCCTGGATGACACATACGAGTTCATTTGTTTGAGCCAGCACTTCCTTCTCTGTTGAGCCCAGCCTTTATAGTCTTGATAGAAGCAGCTCCTGAAATCCTCATTTTGAGTCAATGTCTCTGAAGTGAGCAGGTTTAAGCCAAAATGCCTCCATACAAATTCTACTAGGGGAGACATCCAAAATTCACAAGTATATGGTGTGCCTTACCTGCAACACCTGGGGGTAGTCAAAGACTTGGTTCTTGACACAGCGTTTGCGCAGAGAGGAGACGCCGTCAGACAGGTTGGAACACTTGTCAAGGATCATGACAGACTCTCCGTGCTCGGCCTGAAGTGCCTCCAGGTCAGACCGATACTCAGGATGCAAGGTTGCCTGGGACGATAGGAGAAAATACTTGCGGGTGCTGGAAAGAAACACAGGTACATTTAGAATTATCTCTCTCAAGAGGAACATGCATTCAGGTTTTTGTGTTTTTAAATGTAATGGGAAAAGACAGTAGGCCAAGATTTCTCTACCTGAATCTGAAAGACGCCACATCAGTGATGACCGAGAAACTCTGTGCTCCAGGGTTAGGGTAACTACTTCCAACTTACATGCAGGTTCATGTCCAGCGTTGGACTTGGCCCTGTATGCAGGATCACTCCCAAGCCTTTTCCTTTCACCCATCATGTTTTCTGAACCTGTTTTTGTTGGCTTTTATGACTGTGCATGCTACTATGGCTAGCCAGTGCTAAAGTGCTTGTGCTCTCTATCCAAAACATGGGACAATTGGCTTACACCTGATTGGTACATTTAATTTACTTGTAACTCTCTCTTGTATAATATAACTGGTACCAAGGGTCTGTAAATGACATGCCACTAGTGGGCAGCAGCACTCATTTTCTCGCTTATAAAAAGTAGCCTTTTAAACATGACTTAAGCCAGACATTACAGCATGTAGTGCAGTTTTATACTTCCAATTCCACCTGGCAAAATAAACCTTTTCAGCCTAAGCCTTCGTTTTTAATACATATATGCCACCCCTAAAGTAGGACATAAATGGCCCATAGTGCAGGGGGCATTGTTTTCAAGTTTTACACATGCTGGTAGTGAGAAACTCCTAAATTCATTTTTTACTACTGTGAGGCCTTTCTGTCACTTAGGATAACTTATTACATTCAATAAGTACTAACTTTTGATTGGGAGCAGATGCAAATATAATGTTTTGACTCAAATGAATTGAAATTTAAAATCCTCTTTAATGGTAAAGCCAGATTTTAGATTACAATTTTGAAATTGCTATTTTTAGGTCTTGTCTGACGCAGCGCTTGCGCTGGTCTGGCCAGATCTTCAGTAAGAAGGGGTTAAAAAAAATGCTACAGCCGGCTACAGCTTGCAGTGCATGTGCGCGGGCGCGTACTTGAGAAGAGGCGCCATATGGTGTGATTACTGCTGCACGCGCACCACTCGCGCACATGCACTGCAAGCTGTGGCCGGCTGTAGCATTTTTCCCCGCAATCACTTTCACTTTGGCCCCGTGGTTAACTACCTTGCCATATGATGCCAATACACTTTGCGTGTTTTTTTTGTCAGTCCCCCAGGGAACAAGCAGGCATCCACTTCAGTCTTTTTTGCTGCGATCAGCTGTCCTGACAGAAGTGGATGCCTGCTTGTGCTCCGGGAGAACTGACAGCAAAAACAAGCATGCATCCACTTCTTTTTGCTGCGATCAGCTTGTTAAAGGTTTGGTCGCGATTTCTTCTTAACTTGATTGGCTCCCAATCTAGCGGGACAGTTCATTCAAAGCCTTGCAAACAATTTGTTACATTGTATCCCTCTATTAAAGACGCCATGCCACCATTGCAAATCGTTCCTTTTCTCAATTGAGGAGACATTTTATATGGGACACGAAATGTCCTAATGTTTAATTTCCGAATTGCATGAAGTTCCTTCTTGCAATTAGTCTCTTTTTTTTTTTTTTAGATTAGACTGTCCAATAAGGAACGAGACTGCAGCCAGCTTGACTTGTATTGGAATTACAAGATAAACAAATTACAGCCACTGCTGCTTTCAATTCAGGAGTTTAATGAATGAAAAATATGCAAATTTAGCTGCTTTCTTTGTGCTGCTCCCTTGTTCTACATTATTCCTCCCACTGTTTTGAATTATTACAGATGTCTGATCACAATAAAAAGATTGTGGATTTTTCTGTCAAGGGTTCAATCAATCGTCACGGCCGGCCTACAAGAAAGAAGTAAGTAGGCAAGCAGAAATTGCCAAGAAGCTTGATGTGTAAGGGTAGTGATAATTGTATTTTAAAAAAGTTCTAAAATTGGTCTTTTCTCCCCCTTTTATTTTGTTTCAGTGTGCCTCAGTTTGATGTCTTTATGACAACCCTTAAATACATTGGTGTACAAAACACCTCAACAAGCATAAAAACTACCAGGGAGGTCTTGTGTCTCAAAATCAATAATATGCTTTAGGGCAACCTTTGTCTATGCTTAGAGGGACTCTTTTGGAAGGCTTCTTTTGTGAAGCCTAATAAAATAAGAGTGGTTTAGCAACACCCTTGGTGTTTTACACTATTAAAAGTGATTCCATACTATTGGCTAAGTTATTTGTGGCTTGTTGGTTTTGTAAAAAACTTGAGCTAGGACATAGTTCTATAATGTTGTCTTGTATGTTATTGCGACATCCTTAGTCTTGTACATTTTTGTCGTCATATGTTCTGTTCAGTATTCTTTTATATCTTGTGTAAAAAATGTATTTGAATATGTATGTCATCTTTTTGCATTGCTTCAATATTTATGGCGGTCTTCACATAAATTGACGTAAACGTGTTTGAACTACTAGTGAACAATAATAATTTAAAACAAGCATTGGCATAGCCAATAGGTCTTGCCTTTGAGACCTTATAAGTGTTTAACCATGCAACAGTTAATGTTGTTGCACCAAGGATATTTTGCTGCATAACTAAATACTTATAAGGTCCCAACAGCGAGACCTATTGGCTATGCCAGTGCTTGTTAGAGAGTTGTCACCTTCCACCCTAAATATTCGGAGGCCTTCTAGGAGGATCCATCTGCCTGAGCCTGTTAATTGCTCCCCCACCAGGAATGCATATTGTGCTCGGAAAGTGAACAATAGGACCTGGTGTAGTAGGGAGAGAGCTATCCTGCCAGGATAGGAGGGGAAGAGCTGGTTGAAGCCCCACTTACATTTCAAAGGGTTGCCTCCAACACACTCAGGAATGAACTTTACACTCGCCTTTTGTCAAACTAGACCTATTTGGTGGTACAAATGACATCACATAGTAGTCTGAGTTCTTCACGAGAGTGACTAATTTCTGGTGGAGTTGAAGCTTTGAGTCTTATGATGGCTGTTGACTGGAGATGTTATAACTATCTTTGCATGTTTTTTTCATTTGTTGGAACTGGACTGCCTTACTCAAGTCTAGAATAGTACAGTGTATTGATCTGACCCGTTGAGCTGGAGAGTATTTTAACGAGGCAGAGTTTACGGGTGGAGGTAATGAGTTCAAGGGAAGTGTCTTTGCCATAGATCGGGAGATGGCGGAGTCGTGAGAGATTGCTTAACATGGACATTTCTTTCAGTTTCCTTTATTTTGAGTTCTTCTTGATGTTTCAAGGGGCACTATATTCTTGTACTAAAATGTGTTTTAGGTAGAGGGAAAATAGTAAAGCAGTGAACGCATTAAGGTGGGCATTAAGTGATACGGAAACAGTTGGTATTGTTATGCTTAGTTTTGACGGCTACTTATATTATTTTGAAGGATGAGAATGATGCGTAGTCAGCTATGATGCAAAACTGCTTACTACTAAGGATAATAGTTAAACCAGAGAAAAATTTATGAGATCTGTCCTTGTCGCAGATGGAGAAACTATGAGAAATTAGGATGTCGAATGACGAGTTGGGAAACCATGTTATTGTAATGAGCAATCGTAAGAGGAGAGTTATGAGGAGTTTACTAACATACAGGTGGTTGGGTGTATCTTACATGTAATATAATATAAATATAGTGGTTACTTAAGGAGTGAGGTATGTTGTGGCATTTGTCTTGATTTGAATTACGTTATCAGAATGTTACTGCTTACGCGATTCTCGTCTAGGTCAGTAGGATGAAAATGTGGGAAGATGAGGTTTTCAGCAGGCACGTTGGCAAGTAAGTAAAGAGGGTTAAATGGTATGTGAAGGAGATGAGGAAAAAAGGACTGCCAAAGTCAACATGTCTCGCTTTTAGAACTGCCTTTGCCAATGCTTTCTGTCAATGCAGAGTAGCATCAATGAAAACCCAAATGCTTTTGTGAATGATATAAGCATCAGCACATAAAGAGTGTGGTGATGTGCACACACATGTGCATGCCATTCAGTAAACATGTACACACGTGATGTCTTATGAGTGTGCCGACTGATTGGCATGAATTATTTTCTTTTTTTATTTTTATTTACTCATTCAAGATGACGGTAGTCAAATAGAGATGTAAATTTAAAAACAAAATCGTCTTACCCATGCAAAAGTGCATTTTGGTTTTTAAAGTGGAGCAGCCAAGCAACAAACAACTGCTGCTAGGCCCTCATTTTTGTTTTTATAAGAACTGAATGAGATGGGGAGGCAACACATTAGTGTGTGGGAGGGAAGCAATGGTAGGTGGGCAGGGAGAGGGACATATGGTGGGGGGGTGGAGGGGGAGAGGACGGAATATTTAAAACAATTTGAAGAAAAAAAAACAAAGGAGGACGAAGCATTGAATAGGTGGGCGGAGGGACAATGTTGACCATCTAGGCTGTAGGGCAGGTGTGGAACAATGAGCAGAACATGGTAAAGAGAGGAAGCGGGGGGGGAGTGTGCTGGGATCATAGAGGGAATAAATAAAAAGCAGATAAGTAGTACTATTTATGTGAGCAGTGGAAGAAAGCATCTCAGACAATTAAAGGGATGGTGTAGAGGCTATGGTCCAGTGGAGGGGTAGAAATGAACAGGAAGACAAGACTTCAAAAAGAAGCATGAGGAGGATTTACAATTGAGCCAATCAATGGTAAGCAATGGGCGGACTTTAAGGTCACTGTACATGTTCGCTATGGGACCCAAGAGGCATTTTACAACCTACTATCTGGTAGGCATGACCTAAAAAGGGGAGGTGAAACTGTAAAGCATTGGAGGCAAAAGAAAGACTCCTAAGTTGGCTGTCAAAATACTACAACTAGGTAACCAGGAAGAAACAGAACAGCTATTTGGACTAGTGGGGATGCAGTCATTTTCACAATGGATATTCCTTGTTCAGAAGCTGAACTGTGTGTGATTTATGAGTGAGGGACTTGGATGTTATTGCCCTCTGAAGCCTTGAGTAGTCCAACGAGGAGGATCACAGCCCTGCCCGACAATTCTAGGTATTGCGAGGGTCCCTGCAGTGGATGGGTGTGTTTTTAGGGTGGGAGATACTGTAAAGGGGAGACTACTGAGACAGGGACCAGAGTCCTTGGTTGTGCAGAGCAGTGATCTATTCATGAAAGAGCTGAAGGAGTCCAGTTGAAATATTTGTCATTATTTGCGAGGAGCCGTGATAGAACTCAAAACAAGGCCTTGCCTCATAACAGCTGTGAGTGACTACCAAGCATGATACAGGAGCTGTGCAGCTGCATAACATCCCCGCACCTCCCAGGGAAGAGGCAAACTCATCAATGAGGAATTTTCCAGAACAAGTAATACCAACATTCAGGCATCCTTACCCAGGAGTCTTCTCAGGCAGAGTGACCTCGGCAGACAACCGACTGAAGACAGGAATGCTAACATCATATCCCTGGCGATAGGTCCATGTGGAGAAGCCTCCTCCAGCCAGCAGGGCCCTACAGCAAAAAAAACATGGTAATATAGCTCATGAATCATCAGAGGAAGCTCAAGACCACATCTCACCATCAGGGCTGGATTCTGCAGCACGTTTAACTTGATTATGGAGCGTTTGGATGAGCATATGGATTCTAATTAAACTCTCATCTATTATGTGTAGTGAATGTGCAAATTCAACTATCTTGGCTCCATCATGATGGTGTTCATAGGCATATCAACAACTTCCATATGTGTGGGTGTGCACCAATACATTTTCTTCTCAGTTCCAATACAGTGCTGTACAATGCCGTGCAGTCTTCTTTTCTACTTTGTGTGTCTTCATTATTGTTTTTGGTACTAATTTACATATTCTCATTTAAGAATTAAGGAAAAACCACATGAAGTCCATTGAACCTGGCAAAGACAATTATACACATTACCAATCTCATCTGCAAACAACCCAGATGGGTTTGTGGAGTTACATCCAGGACAGCAATATATCCTTGACAAAATCACGATACTGGTCCTCCCTTCCCAAATGTAAATAGTTTATAGGTTTCTTCACTAACAAAATAAAATCCAAACAAGACAACATCGTAACTTCCTCTGAACAAGAGACAATCTTTCACTCTAAATCCTCTGCCACACTGGCCACCATTTCAATTATAAAAATGGAAACACTTTCTAAACTGTTTAGACATCTGAAAGCCACCATCCATTTTCCAGACACAAATCGTGCTCAGATCATAAAAGACAATCTGCATCTCTCTAAGACAGCCAAGTTTTTGTTAACACATTCATCACTCTCATAAGGCTTCATTCTCCAATTCTCTGAAAACAGGCAAGCAACTATCCATCCTCTAAAACCAAATCAATAAACTAAACTGAGGCAGACCCAGAAAAGCCTATGAATAGTGTGTGCCCAATCAACTAACCAAATCGGTCAATGACAATAAGCTTCTCACTTTCCGCTAGCCGGAGTTCAGCCCAAACACTGCTACCTGATAATGCTTTAAGACATCTCAATGGACAACATTTCTGCTTTTAGTTCTGTGAGGTTTTTTTGCAGCGTTGACACAAAAAGTGCATGAACATAGAATAGATTCCAAGACCAGAAAGGAGATGGTTTTCTTCCTACCACATCAACCAGAGCGATATAGGGAAAAACCTGTAACAAAGCCTCAAAATTCATCATGAGATGTGGAGGACCTCAAGTTTTAAAACAGAAGCCTCTATATTCTTAAACCGCCACCTGGAACCTCTCTCCAAAAGACTACACGTGCCTAGTGTTAGAAGACCCCAATAGACTGATGAAAAGCAGCTTCACCTAAAACCATTGTACCTAAACAAAATCTTCACGATGAAGTAGTGCCTCTAAAGAATAAAGCTCTGATATCAAGCAGCTTGGTCCTAATAAGCCCCAAAAATACAGACTGTATATTGAGCACACCACGGGAACAAAAACAAACTTGGAAAGACCCTGCTGAATGTACTCTCGTTTGGTGATTCAACCAAACCCACCTCCTTCTACAAAATGAATTCCTAGAAATCAGTATTAACAACACTAGTACAACTCTAGTACATGACAACATTGCCCAATCCGCAAACTTTCCAGTTTATGCTCCAAGAAAAATCAGACATCTGCTGATTCCTTATCAACTGAGACGTGCTTCAAGCACTAATGAACTCTCTGCTATAGTACACAGGGCTTTCAAGTAAGATCTCTCTCCTTGAACCTGCCGTGAACATTGGACTGGCTTCAGAGTGACCCTTCACTGGCAATGCAACAAGTTACTTGAACTTACTTCCATCACCATTAAAAACCTCACAAGATTGTTTCACCTTTGAGAAGTTGCTGACGATGCCCCTGCAGGGCTTGAAAAGTCATAACAATGTTACTAGACCTTCAGATCTAGTAACTTGAAAAATCTACTCGACCTAACTGTAATGTACTTAACATTTGTCTCCAAAAGTCGAGCAAATATTACAAGATAACAAGATTCAAAGGCATTTTTATTGCTAATTCACTAAGAGAGCAATAAAGACGCCTCTGAATCTTATCTTGTCACATTTGCTTCACTATCAGAGACAGGTCAAAAGTCAGTTTGTCTTCCTACTCGCCAGAAACAGCGAGTAGGCCCTAAAAAATAGCTAGTTCTGATTAAATCTGGCTCGCCATAGCAAGCAGGCGAGTGGATTTTTCAAGCACTGTCATGTTACAGCACTACTTACACGAAATGTGACTACTACTAATCCGTTTGAATTGTTCATTCAATTTATAATGTCTTCACTCTGTTTCCTCTACTTCAGAAATTACCATGTTTGTTGCATTTCATTTGCTATTTGTAAAGCGTGCTAATCTGTGGAAAAGTGGCTGTACTGTCTAGTGTAATTGTTAGGATAACCGCATAAAAGTTCTCTCCCTAAAATATCTCTATTGTAACAATCTGTAGTATGTTATAGGTTATTCCAAGTTGTTCTTAACTACTGAACATTATTCTTAACTGTTCAGTACATTGTATTTTTAATATCCCCCCCACCCCCAGTGCTTGGCACTCGCTTCACTTAAGCCTTGTCTGTATGACTGTTCACTGGCTTAATTAAGCCAGGTTTTTAGTTATCATTTCCAGCTGCAATTGTGAAAAATGTGGGTGTTAAAAAACTGATCCTAGCAATACATTGGCCTTCCATATTAACTCAGTTACACAGACGTGTGTTTCACCTCTTGTAGCAAATCTTGCATTCATTAGTCTTCCTTCAGTTTCCATCATCATGTCACTACAGCTCTATACTCAAGTCCTCAGGTCTGACCGAACAAGCTAGAGACAATTCAAGACACAGACCTCAAACAGCTGCTGACCATGTAGAGAAGCCCAGCTACCAACCTCCTACTCCGTAGAGCAGGCCAGCTGCCAACCTCCTTCCCTGTAGAGCAGTGCAGCTACCAACCTCCTTCCCTGTAGAGCAGGGCAGCTACCAACCTCCTTCCCTGCAGAGCAGGGCAGCTACCAACCTCCTTCCCTGCAGAGCAGGGCAGCTACCAACCTCCTTCCCTGTAGAGCAGTGCAGCTACCAACCTCCTTCCCTGTAGAGCAGGCCAGCTGCCAACCTCCTTCCCTGTAGACCAGTGCAGCTACCAACCTCCTTCCCTGTAGAGCAGGGCAGCTACCAACCTCCTTCCCTGCAGAGCAGGGCAGCTACCAACCTCCTTCCCTGTAGAGCAGTGCAGCTACCAACCTCCTTCCCTGTAGAGCAGGGCAGCTACCAACCTCCTTCCCTGCAGAGCAGGGCAGCTACCAACCTCCTTCCCTGTAGAGCAGTGCAGCTACCAACCTCCTTCCCTGTAGAGCAGTGCAGCTACCAACCTCCTTCCCTGTAGAGCAGTGCAGCTACCAACCTCCTTCCCTGTGAAGCAGCCTAGCTGCTAACCTCCCTCCATGTACAGCAGCCCAGCTACCAACCTCCTTTCCTGTAGATCAGCCCAACTACAACCCTCCCTTCATGTAGAGCAGGCCAGCTACCAACCTCCTTTCTTGTGTAGCAGCCCAGCTGCCAACCTCTATTCTTGTAAAGAAGCCCAGCTGCCAACCTCCTTCCCTATGAAGCAGCCTAGCTGCCAACCTCCTTTCCTGTAGTGCAGCCCAGCTGCCAACGTCCATTCTTGTAATGCAGTCCAGCTGCCAATCTCCTTCCCTATGAAGCAGCCCAGCTGCCAACCTCCCTCCATGTAGAGCAGCCCAGCTACTAACCTCCCTCCATGTAGAGCAGCCCAGCTGCCAACCTCCTTTCCTGTAAGAAGACCTGGATGCAGCCGTTGCTAAAGTAGGAGGTGGGGTATCCGGAACACAGGGCAGTCCTCGAGGGGGAACCATGATATGGGTAATATCCATCACTAGGCAGGCACCACACATTCACCAAATCAATTCCAGCGCCTACACACTTGCACAGACCTGCGGGAGGTGGGAAAGGTGCACCAGAGAGTTCCAGGCACTCAGCCTTGCGCAGGGAGGTGGGAAAGGGGTACCCGAGAGTTCCAGGTACTCAGACTCGTGCAGGAAGGTGGGAAAGGGGCACCAGAGAGTTCCAGGCACTCAGCCTTGTGCAGGGAGGTGGGAAAGGTGCACCAGAGGGTTCCAGGCAGTAAGCCTCGTGCAGGGAGGTGGGAAAGGGGCACCAGAGGGTTCCAGGCACTCAGCCTTGTGCAGGGAGGTGGGAAAAGTGCAGCAGAGGGTTCCAGGCACTCAGCCTTGTGCAGGGAGGTGGGAAAGGTGCAGCAGAGGGTTCCAGGCACTCAGACTTGTGCAGGGAGATGGGGAAAGGTGCACCAGAGGGTTCCAGGCAGTCAGCCTCGTGCAGGGAGGTGGGAAAGGTGCAGCAGAGGGTTCCAGGCACTCATCCTTGTGCAGGGAGGTGGGAAAGGTGCCGCAGAGGGTTCCAGGCACTCCGCCTTGTGCAGGGAGGTGGGAAAGGGGCACCAGAGGGTTCCAGGCACTCAGCCTTGTGCAGGGAGGTGGGAAAGATGCACCAGAGGGTTCCAGGCAGTCAGCCTCGTGCAGGGAGGTGGGAAAGGGGCACCAGAGGGTTCCAGGCACTCATCATTGTGCAGGGAGGTGGGAAAGGTGCAGCAGAGGTTTCCAGGCACTCAGCCTTGTGCAGGGAGGTGGGAAAGGTGCACCAGAGGGTTCTAGGCACTCAGCCTTGTGCAGGGAGGTGGGAAAGGGGCACCAGAGGGTTCCAGGCACTCAGCCTTGTGCAGGGAGGTGGGAAAGGTGCACCAGAGGGTTCCAGGCACTCATCCTTGTGCAGGGAGGTGGGAAAGGTGCAGCAGAGGGTTCCAGGCACTCAGCCTTGTGCAGGGAGGTGGGAAAGGTGCACCAGAGGGTTCCAGGCACTCAGCCTTGTGCAGGGAGGTGGGAAAGGGGCACCAGAGGGTTCCAGGCACTCATCCTTGTGCAGGGAGGTGGGAAAGGGGCACCAGAGGGTTCCAGGCACTCAGCCTTGTGCAGGGAGGTAGGAAAGGTGCAGCAGAGGGTTCCAGGCACTCATCCTTGTGCAGGAAGGTGGGAAAGGGGCACCAGAGGGTTCCAGGCACTCAGCCTCGTGCAGGGAGGTGGGAAAGGTGCACCAGAGGGTTCCAGGCACTCAGCCTTGTGCAGGGAGGTGGGAAAGGGGCACCAGAGGGTTCCAGGCACTCAGCCTTGTGCAGGGAGGTGGGAAAGGTGCAGCAGAGGGTTCCAGGCACTCAGCCTCGTGCAGGGAGGTGGGAAAGGGGCACCAGAGGGTTCCAGGCACTCATCCTTGTGCAGGGAGGTGGGAAAGGTGCAGCAGAGGGTTCCAGGCACTCAGCCTCGTGCAGGGAGGTGGGAAAGGGGCACCAGAGGGTTCCAGGCACTCATCCTTGTGCAGGGAGGTGGGAACGGGGCACCAGAGGGTTCCAGGCACTCATCCTTGTGCAGGGAGGTGGGAAAGGGGCACCAGAGGGTTCCAGGCAGTAAGCCTCGTGCAGGGAGGTGGGAACGGGGCACCAGAGGGTTCCAGGCACTCATCCTTGTGCAGGGAGGTGGGAAAGGGGCACCAGAGGGTTCCAGGCACTCAGCCTTGTGCAGGGAGGTGGGAAAGGTGCACCAGAGGGTTCCAGGCACTCAGCCTTGTGCAGGGAGGTGGGAAAGGTGCAGCAGAGGGTTCCAGGCAGTAAGCCTCGTGCAGGGAGGTGGGAACGGGGCACCAGAGGGTTCCAGGCAGTAAGCCTCGTGCAGGGAGGTGGGAACGGGGCACCAGAGGGTTCCAGGCAGTAAGCCTCGTGCAGGGAGGTGGGAACGGGGCACCAGAGGGTTCCAGGCACTCAGCCTTGTGCAGGGAGGTGGGAAAGGGGCACCAGAGGGTTCCAGGCAGTAAGCCTCGTGCAGGGAGGTGGGAAAGGTGCACCAGAGGGTTCCAGGCACTCAGCCTTGTGCAGGGAGGTGGGAAAGGTGCACCAGAGGGTTCCAGGCACTCAGCCTTGTGCAGGGAGGTGGGAAAAGTGCAGCAGAGGGTTCCAGGCAGTAAGCCTCGTGCAGGGAGGTGGGAACGGGGCACCAGAGGGTTCCAGGCACTCATCCTTGTCCAGGGAGGTGGGAAAGGTGCAGCAGAGCGTTCCAGGCACTCATCCTTGTCCAGGGAGGTGGGAAAGGTGCAGCAGAGGGTTCCAGGCACTCAGCCTTGTGCAGGGAGGTGGGAAAGGGGCACCAGAGGGTTCCAGGCAGTAAGCCTCGTGCAGGGAGGTGGGAACGGGGCACCAGAGGGTTCCAGGCAGTAAGCCTCGTGCAGGGAGGTGGGAACGGGGCACCAGAGGGTTCCAGGCACTCAGCCGTGTGCAGGAAGGTGGGAAAGGGGCACCAGAGGGTTCCAGGCACTCATCCTTGTGCAGGGAGGTGGGAAAGGGGCACCAGAGGGTTCCAGGCACTCATCCTTGTGCAGGGAGGTGGGAAAGGTGCACCAGAGGGTTCCAGGCACTCATCCTTGTGCAGGGAGGTGGGAAAGGGGCACCAGAGGGTTCCAGGCACTCAGCCTTGTGCAGGGAGGTGGGAAAGGGGCACCAGAGGGTTCCAGGCACTCATCCTTGTGCAGGGAGGTGGGAAAGGGGCACCAGAGGGTTCCAGGCACTCAGCCTTGTGCAGGGAGGTGGGAAAGGGGCACCAGAGGGTTCCAGGCACTCATCCTTGTGCAGGGAGGTGGGAAAGGTGCAGCAGAGGGTTCCAGGCACTCATCCTTGTGCAGGGAGGTGGGAACTGTGCACCAGGGAGTTCCAAGCACTTGGCCTTGCAGGTACAGGTTTTAAAAGTGAGACCGTTTTAATAAAAGCACTAATACTATATAAACATCTCAACAAGTATTTTACATCTGCCTTCGGTTCACCATCACCTTTCACTTCACTGTAGTAATAACTCGCAGCACTCCGGGTCGCCTTGACCCACAGTGATGGTGCCAGCCAGGGGGTGTCCCAGTCCAGGCCTGCAGCAGGGCCTAATAAACTCTCCCTTATCAGTGGGGGGGGGGCAGGCCGGGGTGACACTCTGGGACACAATGAAAGCAGTCGGGAGGCAGGCGGCCTGTGATCTCGAGGGCATCTGATCTCTGCGCATCCCCCTGGCGCCCACGCGCTCAGACTCCAGGCGACCGCGCGCGCTGCGTGGGTCTGGCATCTCTGCGCGTGTCATCGGGTCTTCATCAACAGGGAGGAGAGGGAGAAGGACAAGATGGCGGCGGCTGGGTCAGGGAGGGGGCAGGGAGGAGGCATCGGAATGGGAGGACATCCCAATGTCTTCTTACAGGAGAGCGCTCTAGGCTGGGGTGGAACACAAGGCTCTGCGCCTCTGCAGGGGTGCCCACCCCTAACCCCAGTGCCCAGGATCACACATCTGCATCTGGAAACAGAGCCAAGACAAGGACACGGTCCGGGCGCGTCTCAGGAGCAGGGTGCCCGACGTGAAAGCCATGATGCACCCAGGGGCTGGCACTGGTGCGAGCCCAGCAGCCGGCCCCTGGGGCCATTGCACCAGGTCCGTGCCACAGGTTTCACTTCTTTCAGAAAGACAAACGCCATGAACCTTTGACACAAAATATAGAAAGCCGTTTGTGCGGCAGTCAGAAGGCATCGTTGTGTATCTCCAAAACTTAGTGTAAAAGATTCCAGTAAAAACCTTCGGATCAGGGTCTCAGATTATATGGCAACATTTTAAAATAAAATAAAAGAAATAACGAAACAAGTGCAAAAAATCTGACCGCACATCGCCCATACATAAACAACATGACCTGTACAAAAACCTCCCCCAAAATATGACGCAATTGGAGCTTGGCCATCACGTTTCCCATTCTTCTACATGTGGGATTGAGTTTGGCAAGATTACTGGTTATAAATTCGGTAGAACGTTTAGGGGGGAGATAGTCATGTGAGGTCGACAGGTCCGACTAGATTTTTGAGTATTATTATTTTTAGTAGGGCCGTATCCTCGGAATATCTTTAGCCATGGACCCACTTCTGTGACGTCAAAGCACGCATGCAGGGTAGTAATGCAGTGCAATGCACGCAGCACATGCTTGTGGCATGTCCTCCAACACCCCGTCAGGTGTGCACACTTATCAGTGTCCTAGAGAGCCCACCCTCCTCCTCCAGTAGGCCAGCACCGATGGGTCCGTGACGTCAATGGTTCTTTCACGTAACTAGCCTGTGTCCGGCACTCCAGGTGTCAGCTGTGTGTGCATGGTTGATGCGCTGTGATGTAGTATTCTTCAAAGAGCCGAGCCTCCAACTCTTCCCTACATTGGAGTAGCGTGGGGCGGTCCTGATGGACACAGGGATGCTGTCCCAGATCCCGGGTGCAAAGATGGAGGCGGCTGCCCCACTGGGGTGACCCTTTTCTTCCTCTTCTCAGTCTGCAGTCTGATAGAGCCCTGGTTGTGGTGTGCCAAGAACCACCAGTGCTGGTCAGCTTGACTGCAGGATGAGCAGTGGTGCTGTCTGTTGTGACTGCTGGTTCTGCAGGGGGGGGGCCTGGCAGGGACAACTTCCCGCTCCACCCCCAGGGTAAGGCTCCCATGCACTGCTGCAGGGCACAAGTCTTAAAAAAAGAAGTGGGGGACGCTGACGTCACAACAGGAAGTGATGTCGCACATTCACTCTTTGGCCTCTCTGGGGCGAGATCTCGCCCCAGAGAGGCCAAAGAGTGAATGTGTGGCTCCATTTGGTTCAGTAATCTAGCTCCTGGTAAAATAAGTGGGGGGACGCCGTCCCCCCGCGTGGTACCCCGACTCGAGCCCTGCACTGCTGTCTCAGGGGAGGTCACACAATGTGATATGAAACCAGAAAGACCAAAGGCAGCAGACCAGGTCAAGCACTACGGATCATTTGGTTCTTAAGTTAAGGTGGTGCAACCCCTTCCAACATCCGCTGCCGTGGGATGTGTAAATTATTGAAATACAGAGAACAACAAGCATTTACAATGCAATAGGTCTCGCATTATTAAAGTTTGAGCTATCGGCATTGTAAATGACAATGTCTTTTATTCATTTTTTTTAAAACCTGCAATCGGTACACGTACAGTCCGTGCTTACGATGAGCAAGGCTGGCAGTAAAAGAGACTGCCAGCCTTGCTTCTCATAAGCATGGACTATAAGTACAAAGTGCTTGTTTACGCACCGAGTAAACTGGGTGGCATTGCTGTGTCACAGGAGTAAACGGGCTGGTGTTGGTGCAGGAGTAAACGGGCTGGGATTGCTGGGGCACAGAAGTAAACCGGGTAGTATTTCCGTGGTACAGGAGTAAACGTGCTGGTTTTGCTGAGGCACAGGAGTAAACGGGATGGTGTTGCTACAGGAGTAAACGGGCTGGTGTTGCTTCACGAGTAAACGGGCTGGTGTTGCTACAAGTATAAAAGAGCTGGTATTGCTGGGACACAGGACTAAACTGGGTGGTATTGCTGTGGCCAGGAGTAAACGGGTGGTATTGCTGTGGCAGAGGAGTAAACAGGTGGTATTGCTGGGGCACAGAAGTTAACTGGGTGGCATTGCTGTGTCACAGGAGTAAACAGGCTGGTGTTGCTGGGGCACAGGAGTAAACGGGGTGGTATTTCTGAAGTGAAAAATTAAAGTGTGGTGCTGAGAAAAAACCACACAGGGGTATTTCAAAGGAACAGTTACATTGAGTTTGCAGGACGGAGTTTGGGGGTCGGTGGGGGTGTCGTCCAGTAGTGAAGAAGTTGAGTGACTCAGGGCGGTGGTACTGGGTGCAATAGAGCCAGGGCTGGTGATCAGCATGACAGTTGCAGGGAGGCTGCTTAGGGAAAGGCCCGAGAGCGGGGATACCCTGGGAGCTGGGGTAAGATTGGCACACTGGTGTTTGAGACTGCCAGTGCCGAGGAGAAGTGAGTGAGGGTGCACAACTGGCACAGCTGGGAAGGACACCTGTTGGTGAAAGCGGCACAGCTTGGGGTTAGGACACATTGGCTCTCTGGGAATCGAACTCCTGGGCGAGGAGTCCCCAAGACTCTGCAGATTCCACACATATTTCTCTCTCTACTTGAGTTAATAGCCAGACAACTTTTAGAAGACCACAAAGGAAAAACAAGGCCCTGGGAGAGCTGTACGTGTACACTTCGGGCAGTGCACACCTTGCTACACACATTGTCCCACTCACGCACACACACTCTCTCTCTCTCTGTATGTCATGGGATATGCAGAGTATGACGCCATCGGATTGCTGTAGGCGCACACACACACACACACACACACACATCTGCACAGACTCGCACACGGCGGTTAAGGGGTGTAAATACATGCACACTGGAAGTCATGACATAAACTAACGGGCCAGGGGGATCTGAACACGTGCACATAAGCACATGCACACACAAACATACACAAACAGACGCACATACTGCTAGGCGTGACAGCAACACTGCAAGATATGGGGATCAGTGCCAGGACGCACACTGGAAGGTATGATACGCACATACATGTTCAGGGGTGGATGTAAACACGCGCACAGACACAAACAAGACAGCCCTAAATAAACACACACCTCGGCGTGAGTGGCACACCAGGGTCCAAAGACACACAGACTCACAGCTGAACACGGCGGCGTACTTCCACGGAACCCGAAGGCGGACAGATTGTGCCCCGGACACGAATCAAACAAGCACTGGTGGTGAACATGCCTGTTCCGAGACAGGCTTATAGCAGAGAGCCTCACAGACAGACACAAGCGGATACAAACAGTGCGTAGACGCACACACAAACAGACAGAGGCGGACTCACGGCGAAACACTGAGGCAGTCAGGCACACTCACTGCAAGCACCCATACACATTTACGGCGTCTTAGAGAGGCAGGTCGGGTCACAAGCACCTTTACAGGCAGACAGACTTGTTGCCAAGCAAGCAGGCACAGTGACAGGTCCACAGGCCCACACTAGGAAACACTCGCAGACAGACACACAGACTGGCAGTGGAAGGGTAACAGAGTTACAGACAGGGTCACATACAATCTGTTTCCCAGAAAGACGGGGTGACAGAAAAGCAGTCAGGCAGAGACTCTAGATGCAGAGCACCCAGACAGGGTGGCAGCAGACAGGCAGACAGAAGCAGGCAGGCCAGACAAATAGACAACCCCTACACAGAACGACATCCGGCAAACATACCCGAATGCGCAGAAAATAACGCGACACAGACCGCATGCGCCTGCCCTCACCCCGGAAGCAGAGCCATTCAGGGTAAATTTGGGGAGTCGCGAAAGTTTGGAGACAGCCAGAATCCTGGTACATCAAAGGCTTTTTGGGGCGTACAAAACTAATTCTACCTTCAGATGTGCGGCAGGCCTGCTTCATAACGACAGTAAACCAGCGTGAGGAGAGACTCCCGCAAAGTGAAGTCTGTGACCCGTATGATCAGTTGTTGGTTAATGTTAAATAAAATGTTTTTTTTTTATTTCTGCACTCAAAATAAGGGTTTTGGGATATTGTTAGGTTAAGCTAAGTTCGTAGATTTATATAGGGAAGCTTATCCAGGAATCTGTCCATAGGCACGGAGGAAGAGTGCCGCCGAGGCTCGAACCCAGATCCCCAGCTCCCGAGTTGACAGTTCTGACCACTGTGCCACATCCTATCGTCTGTTGACGGTACAACCTTTATTTAGTAATGATCGCTTCGTCTGTCTCGCACAGAAAGGACACATCATTTTACATGACTAAACGGGAGAAGGCAAACTAAAAACAAGGTGGAGAATACTAAAATGACAAGCCTGTGGGTGGGGATGTGACATAAACACAGCAAGTTGCAGAGATAAGAAAAAAAGGAACCGCCGGAATGCCTAGTGCGCAGGGAACCGTAGAGCGCGTCTCACCGTTGGGTCTCATGTTGCAGCACAGGGCGGCCACCAGCATCAGCCTGGTCTCCATCTCGCCTCCTTGTGTTCTCCCAACACCAGTCTGCGCCTCTTGTTCCTGACAGCCTCAAAAGTACGTCTTACACGGAGAACCGCCGCAGGCACGGGGGCCGCAGAAGGCTCCCGCCTTCAACCTCGAGCGCATTGGGATGATGCCGGCAGGGACAGCGCAAGTGGAGTCCCTCCTGAATGACAAACAGCGCTTCTCCTCAGCCTTGCACAAAGCGCCGACCCGCTGACAACTCAGGCTGATGGGGCTGTCCAGGCGAGCGCGTGGTGGGTGCGAGCGCTTGAAAGTTAAGAGGCCCCTGCGCGTGCTCATCTGCTGTCCGAGGGCAAGATCCAGGCGCGAGCTGAAAGACAAGCCGTGCGCATGCACATGTGCTGTCGTGAACCAAGCTGATAGACACGCCGTGAAAAGCAGGCGCTGCCCGGGTGAGGAGCGAAGAAGCCCCTCCCGCCTGGCGTCGACGAGTCTTCCGTTTCAAGGCTTCTTGGTTGGTTGGCTATCAGTCAGAAACCAATCAGAAACCTATCAGAAACCAACCAATCAGAAACCTTGACTTCCACCGGCACCAATCCCAGCGCGGCTCCTCGTCTGACGTCAGAGGAGCTGCGCTCGGGGATTTCTGAGGCTCCGACCTTCCCGGGCTGCGGTGGTGTTTACGCTGAGGCAACTTACTTAGAATTTCCCTACAATGCCGCTGTGGGAGGCGGCGGTGATTTTAAACAGCGCTCCTTCTTGCACAGAGCTCCACAGTGCCTTCCCATGCGTAAGGGGAGAGGAGCCCGGTGAGTGGGGTTGAGGGTGGGGGTGTACGCGCGTGTGTCTGAGTGTGTATGTGCGTGCGTGTGTCTGCTTAAGGGGGGGTGCGTGTGTGTATGCAGCGTGTGTCTGTTTAAGGGGGGTGCGTGTGTGTGTGTATGCAGTGTGTGTATGTGCGCATGCGTGAGTGTGGCTTGGTTTCAG
This sequence comes from Lissotriton helveticus, assembly GCF_964261635.1. Classification (NCBI taxonomy): domain Eukaryota; kingdom Metazoa; phylum Chordata; class Amphibia; order Caudata; family Salamandridae; genus Lissotriton; species Lissotriton helveticus. The sequence goes on from NC_136062.1 coordinate 449,809,131, forward strand.
AATGGGAAAATGAGGCACGGCGACGTGCGCGCTCACGAGGTAGAATCTCCGGCAGGAGACGCTCGTGACAGTCTGCTGTCTACATTCCACTGAAAGTGATGACATTAGTTGTCTCGCTAGACGCAAAAGCTTCGCTTTTGCGTACGTCTAGCGAGACCTAAAAAGGAAGGTGCACTCAAATGAAGTCAATAGAAATAGTATTTTTAAATAACTTCTTCTTTATTCAACAAATGTTCATGAAGGATAGGCACAGCCAACGCGTTTCGTTCCTCTTTTATTTGCCTTTTTAGGAACTTCGTCAGGGCGGGTTCTTGTTATACGCAGAACTGTACTCAGGAGTCAAATAGAATTAGATCAGAAATGGTGGTAAGCTGGGTGGGCCAGAGAAAGTATCCGGGTTCTTATTATACGCAGAAATGTTTTCAGGTGTCAAAATAGAATTAGATCAAAGATGGCGGTAAACTCAGTGGGCAAGAGAAAATATCCTTCTTTTTCGGGGAAATAGACCCCACCGTGGATGGCCTCAAATAAATCCTGTCGCAATTATATCAGATCCAGTGTGTCCCAAACGCTCATTTGAATCTTAAGACAAGCGGCACGGAGCACCTTTGATAGGGTGTCTACTCCCAAACTTACGGCATAGACGGCGACACCCTATCAAAGGTGCTCCGTGCCGCTTGTCTTAAGATTCGGGTCATTACTGGACCCGCGGCGTTTGGGTGACGTGATCGGCTACTATAACTTTGAGGTCCCCACGTGGAATAACAATTGCATACGCCGCAGGATTCAAATGAGCGTTTGGGACACACTGGATCTGATATAATTGCGACAGGATTTATTTGAGGCCATCCACGGTGGGGTCTATTTCCTCGAAAAAGAAGGATATTTTCTCTGGCCCACCGAGTTTACCGCCATCTTTGATCTAATTCTATTTTGACTCCTGAATACATTTCTGCGTATAATAAGAACCTGGATACTTTCTCTGGCCCACCAAGCTTACCACCATTTCTGATCTAATTCTATTTGACTCCTGAGTACAGTTCTGCGTATAACAAGAACCCACCCTGACGAAGTTCCTAAAAAGGCAAAAAAAAGAGGAACGAAACGCGTTGGCTGTGCCTATGCTTCATGAACATTTGTTGAATAAAGAAGAAGTTATTTAAAAATACTATTTCTATTGACTTCATTTGAGTGCACCTTCCTTTTTGTTCTCTACACAATGTGATATGTCTGGAGAAGGACAGCTTTGGGAGACAGGCAATGCATCTCCGGGATAGAAGCAGAAGCGATAGTGTTCTCCTCCATCCACTGACCACTACAAATGAAACAAGCATTGGTGATAGAAGCAGGTCTGTGTTAAATGAGCTAACCTATGCAGCGTAATGGCGTAAGAGTGAAACAGATAGGATGGACACAGCATGAGTAGGTAGAGAGGGCTAGAGTTGTGAGTAGGCCCTAAAGGAGGCCTATGCTAGCCATGGAGTGCAGGTGGAAACATACACCCAATAGCGAATAGTACGAGTGAGAGTTGAACACGCCACTGGGCTCAGTCAAACTTGATTGGCTTAAAAAGACTGGTTGAAGGAAGCCAGTGCTTGAAAGGGGCGGTCCTAAAGCCCACTTCATAAACTGCACTGTCAAAAACCCGGACACAAAAAGTGAGCATCTCATTAGCACTTTCAATTTTCAATGCAACTGGCGCTTTTACTAGCACAGCTGTGCACTCCTGGCGTGACGTGGTCTGCGTCCCTGCTTCACGCCATTGTGCGCCACTGTAGGAGTCATTGCAAACAGAGGCAGGCACAGCAGTTCGCTGGGCCGCCCAGACCCTCCCGAGTACTGATGCAGTACTCTAGCCCAGAGGGTTAAGTGCCACTTCAGATTAGGGTGACCAACCGTTCGTGAATATCGCGGACCGTCCGTAATTTGGATCTCATGTCCGCTGTCCGTGACGATTCCGTTTACGGAACCCTTTTGTCCATAATTTTGGGCATTGGGTAAAATCACTGTTCCCCTGCTAGAAGCCTCAGCTCCCTGATGGGACCACCTTGCACTCCTCTGAGCACAAGAGCAGCCCCCCCCGCACATTGTCGATTGGTTTGGGGCCGATTGCCACATACAGAATGACAAGGGGCCAGTTTGTGCTCTTACTGCATGTGCTGGGCCTCCTACAGCCTCGGACTAGGGCACGGCAGGTCAGGTGGAAGAAACTTACATAAACGCCTGTGCTGGTGGGTGAGATTCCAGCTCATAAAAAAGCTGGTGAAACAAGTTTTTTTTAAAAAAAAAGGGTTATGGCTCTTTGATGGTCTCATCATTTTAAAACTGATAGATTTTCAATGTTATATTCAGCAAAGCCATGGTTGCTGCTTTTTTATTTTATGCAACTAGCAACCATTGACAAAGTCAAAAGTTCTGGCTTGTAGGTGTAACACTACTTGTTGTGGTATATAACTGAATGCAATGACAGAAGCAGCAAATTACCAGTCCGGCGCAACACTATGCTAAGCACAGATTATTAGTTTAGGTGTTTTTAGCCATGCCTTTAATTACATTGAGCACCCCCTTTGGAGAGAACCCCCAGTTTTTTCATCCCACTTAAAGCCCTGGAAACAACACCATGTCACAGTGGCACATGGGTGACTCATGGCGTCCACTTTTTTGGATTGCCTATGTACAGGTGCATAGTGAGCCCTCCTCCGCCCCACCCCTTGCTTTAGAAAGTACAGCAAGGGCAAGGTCCTTGATGGGTCTCTTCTGTCTGCAACTCAGCAGACAAAGGCTCAGCTCATAATTAATGTAAAAAGGTGTGTAAGTGAAGGGATAGGTGGATGGCTGGATGGATTAGTGAAAGGATGAAAGAAAGGGTGAATGGATGACTGAAAAGGTGAATGGATGGATAATGAGAGAAAGGATGGATGAGTGAGTGGAAGGTTGGATGAGAGAAAAGGTAAATAGATGGATGTATGGGTGGAAGGGTAGATGGAAGGGTGGATGGATGATTGAAAGGATAGATGGATGATTGAAAGGATAGATGGATGAGTGAAACGGTGGATGACAGGCGAGTGAATGGGTGGATGAATGAGGGAACTGATGGATGGATGTACTGATAAGTGAAAGGGTGGATGAATGGATGAGTGAGAGGGTGGATTAACATGGATGAGTGAGTGAAAGGGAGGGTGGGAAGGGTGGATAGATGAGTGAAAGAGTGGATGGATGAGGGAAAGGCTGCATAGATGAGTGAAGGAGTGAAAGGGTGGATAGATGAGAGAAAGGATGGATGGATGAGTGAAGGAGTGAAAGGGGGGATGGACAAGAGAAAGGATGCATGGAAGAGTGAAAGCGTGGATGGATGGATGAAAGAAAGGGTGGATGGATGAGAGAACGGATGGATGAGTGAAAGGATGGATGAGTGATAGGGTTAATGGATGAATTTATGAATGGATGAGTAGATGGTAGGATGTATGTCTAAATGAAAAAGGATGGAGAAAGAAAGGGAGGATGGGTGGATGAGTGACTGGGTGGATGAATGAGTAAGTGACAGGATGGCTGGATGTGTGAATGGGTAGATGGCTGGATGGATGAGTGAATGGATGGATGAGTGTACAGTTGGATAAGGGGAAAGGATGAATGGAGGGATGGATGAGTGAATGGGTGGATGGAGTGATGGATAAGTGGAATGATGGCTGGACGGAAGGTTAGATGATTTATAGCTTTGCAAATGGTTAAATATTGATATGGATGGGCACACAGATGGAAGGACAGAATGAATGGTGAAAGACAATGATGGATGAAAGAATGATTACACCTTGTAACCCCCATTATCTTAAGCACATTTCCTATAGATTGACTTTCACATTTATAGGAGTCATTGTCTCTATATAGTATGTGTGTGATGTAACGCACTCGGACACCCTGTCCTACTTACTTGGGATGAGTAGCACTATAAAGGGACCTAAATACACATGAGAGAGGGTCGATGTGAAGAGGAGGGGCGCCATTGGAGGGTGGTAGCAATGCTGAACTGGCTGGACCAGGCATTGGGCGTTTCCCTGGGAGTTGGGTGGTTGAGGGGAGGGGGGAGTGGTGTTACCACAAAAAGACCAGCAGAAAAAACATGAAGTGTACAATTGTTTGAACCGTGCACAATTGTTTCAACCTAATATAAACTTCTTTTCCCTTGTACTTAAGTAATTGTCTATTTACTTACTAATATACTATTGCGCTACCTCTTCTAATGGGTCTGTAAAACGTACCTTTTGTCCTGAGTTTTGACCTACTGTCCTGAATTTTTGTCCTGAATTTGCCCCCATCCCAGTTGGTCACCCTACTTCACAACACTGTAAAAAGTGAACAGAAAATAGGCTACAGCCTTCTAGGTTATTTGTGATTTACATTTTTGTTCTAACCTTGAATAATTTGTTTTAAAACACTATTATTATTCCCAATCGAGTCTGGAAGTGATCACATTGCCCTGCATACAAAATCGCGCCGCCCACAGGGATTCGCATTTGGAAATTGAAGTCTGGCCCCCGTGTCTCGATGCTCAGCGCTGTCCATCCTCAGTCGCGTCCAAAATATTTTGGACGTAATTTTAGTTAGATGCAACTTGCTGTAGATGAAGCAAGATGCAGTTGGGTGCTTGTTGACAACACAAATAAGGGGGTACTGCGGCCCGACAGTGCAAATCAAAGACACTGGAAGTGCGCTGTGACTAGAAATAAGGAGAGACCAGGATTGTACTGGGAGAGGCCAGGATTGTACTGGGGGAGGGCCCAAAATTATACCGGGAGCAGATGAGCGGTCCACGGCTTCAAACATCTAGACACGGGGTGCACCACGCAAAATAAAAAGAGTTCCAAGTGCAAGGAAAATGTATTCCAACTAGTGTAAAAAGAAAAAAATCGCATTTGAAGTAGCTGTTTAAAGACTCGTTGGTGTCCACCCATTAAAATAGGGCGACGCCCCGAGGGTGACCCCGCTACTGTCTCAGGTGATGGACGTATCAACGCGTTGGAGGCACATATCGATACTTGAGAGGTGTGATCAGAGCACGAGTCGGTGTACGGCGTTCCCTCCACTTCTTTCACAGCGTGGATGCCGTCCAGCCTGCCAAGAAGTTGGGCCCCACTAAAAAAGATGCTGAATTCGTCCCGGTGAAAATTCCAAACACCAGGACACATTCAGCAGCGCCTGCACGTTGTTGTCTGCCTTCGATCACAACAACGTGCAGGCGGGGACGGGCTCTCTTATTTCGGACTCCTGCTGGGATACACATAAGAAAGGCCGAGTCTCAGGGGTCATCAAGCCTCTTTTTGTTGGAGTTTCCAGGCTGGCAGCAGTCAGGAGCCTCACACCTGATGCAAATGAAGCGGAGGGGAAACAAAGGCTGGCACCTTGTTAGCACTTCACACATACTTAGGAGAGGCAGCTTTTCACTTTGTTCAGGCTCTGTTTAGGAGATATGCATGCACTGTTAGAACATCAGATGTGTTGATCTTTCCCAGTATTTGCACAAAATAAATAGCATTTATATATGCTTAATACCCTTGAGGAGGTGTTGTAATAATTTAAATATCACTATTTCTTTTAAAGCACTATGGATATAGAAAGCTTAAAGCTGACAAAAGGTAGCATTGTTCTATATGTAGCGTACAAAAGTGTGACTATTCTGCCTAAATCAGAAGGGTTTTCAAGTATACTCGAAATGTGCCCAATTGTACTCCTGATACACCTGCTAAACTTATATGTGAGGGCTTAAGTTCTGATATCACGTCTTGTGATGCCAGTACATTGTGATGTCACACGCTGCGATGCCACGCGATGCGATGCCATTTACATACTGATTAACTAGGTTAGTCCCCCCACTTATTTTTTTAGGACTTATGCCCTGGGCGTGATACAGCTCGTACCGCCTATATTCCACAAACGATCACCGCTTTAAATAACTTTTCTGGGGAGGGGCTTGGAATGTAAACGCCCTTCTCTAGCAACATAAATGGAGCTCTCTAAAGGACTCATAAAACTGATGATTTAAGCGCCGGGAAACCCCAAGTGGGCTGCTGTACGCTATATAAAACGTATTAAATAATAATAATAATAACCCGTGTGTGAAGCAATGGAGACCGTATGTAATAGTTTGATTTTATTTGTGTACCTTTAATATTCTGTTGTACGACTCATATCCTTTCTTTGTTTTGTATGTCAAAGATGCAAGCCTATCCATGTAAATATTAGGCAACGTGCTAAATATTAATGAATTGTTGAAATATAGGCTAACTCGATCAGACACAGATTTGATTGTTTGATGTATATAATTAATGTATAATCACTGGGAATAGAGTCTAGTTTGCGCCTCACCCAGGACCCGCGGGTGGTCAGACACTCTTTCCTCCTCTCGCCCCCATTTATTTATTTATTTATTTTATGGGTTTTTATATAGCGCGGACTTTACACGAAGGTGTCAGAGCGCTTCACAATAGGAACAGAACTGATAAATGAGGAGAACATGACAAGTGAACAAATTACAAAAGCAAACGTTAAGTTACATGAGGCAAAAATGACAATTGTGAGCAAACAAAATACAAGAGGTAGCAAACAGTACATTACAGGAGGAAAAAGTGACGTGTGCAGGTTACAAAGGAGTCCAAACTACAAGTAGAGGTATAATAGTGCAGTAAATGGCAGAAACTCAAGCACAAGAACATACATTATGTAGGCAATGGTGGCACTTGAGCAGGTATCTAAAGCAAACAAAATGTAAGAGGTAGCAAACAGTGTGTTACAAGAGAAAAGTGACGTGTGCATGTTACAAACGAGTACCAAACACAGGTAGAAGGATAATACTGCAAAAGCCGGCAGAGCACACTGTGAAGGCACTCCCATAGTCATGGAGAAAAGGATTCTCTATAATGGAGGGTCTTCCTTCAGATAATAGAGAGAGGTGAATTACATTTGGAAGTGTCTTTGAGGAGGAGAACTTTGGGGTCAGTTTTGAAGGCCTGGGAGGAGGTGGTGGTCCGGAGCTGAGGTGGAAGTGAGTTTCAGATTCTCACCGCGTTGCCTGAAAAGGATTGGGCCATCGTTCTTTCCTTCTTGAGTGGGAGGTTCAAGCAGAAAATGTTCCGCATTACGTTATGTGGCCGCCCCCCCGGGCTGCTGCCCTCGACGGATTAGAGCGGGCGGAGGTGGCGGTGATCTGAGCATTAACCCAGTCTCTTGCATTTCGTACACTTTACCTTTTTTATTCAAGAATACATTTTGACATTTTATGCATATATTGTGTCACTGAATTAACACGTGATACCAGTACTTATGGAATATAGTGTACTATTTGGTCACGAAATAACTACGCCTTTGCCATGTGCCGATAACCGTAAAAAAGAGAGATAAACATTCATCCAGTGGTTGAATTGTACAACATCTAACCGGAAATATGGGTTGAACTGACAGAATTTTCTCTTGGCCATAATGTGCGTTCCTACACACACACCAATGTCTCAGTTTAACTGCGCGTCGGGCCGGAGCCGTCTTGAAGGAGTTCTAATCGGTGAAACTGAAGTTCTAATCGGTGAAACTCTCCATTGTCTGAATGCAGCTGTGTGGTTGAAAGGTGCTCGGCTGCCCTCTGCAGGACGAGGCACTGCAGTACAGCTGGAAAGGACCAAGGAAGTGTTGAACAGACATTAATGCAGCAGACGATGCTCGGCTGCCCTCTGCAGGACAAGGCACTGCAGTACAGCTGGAAAGGACCCAGGAAGTGTTGGACAGACATTAATGCAGCATACGATGCAGGGAAGCAGCGCGCCACAGAGACTTACCTGCCTGACCTAGCCCCACAGCCAGAGACGTTTTAAGGTATGGGCAAAGTGGTCTCTGGCCCAGGGCACCAGCCTTTCACGGGCCCCCTGCTGGAGCCAGCTCTGTTCTGTAGAGAGTCTTGCCCTGATGACCTTAAATAATTCTTAGAAATATGGCTTTAAATACCGTTTTCCTTATGTTATTTTTAATGTGGGTGAAGTGTTGGGAGGAGGCCCTTGGGTAGCCATGCGCTTTACAAATGTCTTTTTAATTTCATTTCATTTCAAGTGTGACAGTCTATTACAGACATTTTGCAGATAAATGTTTTGATTTTGATTCATGCAACATCCATAAATAAAGTGTCTTTTAAATCAAAACAGGACCTCACATATGAGAAATGGAAGGGTGTCACTGACATTATTTGCTGTATTACAAAATTGAAAACCCGAGTGGTCCCTGAATATTAGATGTAAACACATTTTGAATTTGGACCAGTGTGCCTGTGCGCGGTTAGTGACCTGGCCAAAGAGTGCATAAAATAGCTGAAATTGGATCATAAATTGAATGCTGTTCTGAAAAGGGGCCCCAAAATCCTTAAGACGTCCCTGTCCACAGCATCACCTCTCGCACACCCTAGGATCACAGAATTCACTGGACAAGGGCCACCCCCGGGCTGATGGGACTGGCAGAGAACATAGCTCCTAGGGTGCCTGCAAACTCCACAACCTAAACCAGTTTGTCTCTTTCAGCTACAATCTTTTTACCTTAACTAATTATAAGGTCACTGTAACTTTTGTTTTTTTTTCAATTAATTTCTGTGTTTGTTTTATGCAACACTACAATTTCTTAAACTTCAGGAAGGGTTTAAAGATCTTGTCCGGCAGTTGCACTCACCATGCTGCTTATAGCGCTGAGAGGATAGTGAGAAAGGCACAAAACATGCAAATAAAAAGCAGTGGTGTGTGAAATTAAAGTACCATTAAAAAAATATATAATTAGGTGAAATTTCAACAAAATTAAGCAAAACGTGCATCCTCGTTTTACACTCTATTTTGGAGGGAAAATCATCCTTGCGTTAATTTTCAGGGCAGGCACACATTTTGCGCAAAAAAATGTACAAAAATGGAAAAAAAATACCAACAAATCAGTCAATCATGTTCTCTTCTTCCTACGCATTCACAGTAAATTTTATATGCTAACAGTGCATAATTACGTAAAGTGGCATAACCGCGTAATTAAAGCATAACTTAAAATTCATAAAAGAAGGCCGGTTTATCCCAACACAACTGAAGTTATAGGGTGGACTGGAGTATGATACTACAACCCACGCCAGAATGTGGCACGTGTGAGCTAGCGTGTGTAGCGGAAGGGGTTTTATTAACTCCAAGAAAGTAAGAGTTTTGTTTACATGTTGCATAACTCAAGCTACTATTATGTTACTCAATTGCTCTCGTAACACCCACCTGTGAAGGATAAAAAATTCTCTCGGGCTTAAAACATAAGACCTCTTAGTTACATGCAGGCATCTGAAAGTGCTTTAACTTTCTCTGCTTGAAGTGCAGCCCGCAAAGTTTAACTGACATTCTAAAGAGTTTACACTCCACACAGAACCGACTGTAAACACAACACTCATGCCAGCAGGTCTTCCTTCCACAAGTTGTGTGTGCCCAGGCAGCTCAAACAGGAACAACACAGCTCTACTGCCTTCCCAGGAAGCATGTTTGTCCTTCTCCTTCTCTGTGAACTTGTTCACAGATGACCTGTGACTCGTGTGTCTCAGACGGGTACATCAATACACAAGGTAGATGACATGCCCCTTTAAAGACAACCACAGTGGTCTAAGAACATATCGGCCTGGTGACCAGGCCTGCACTTGTGTCCAGACAGCAGGAACAGCCCCCTTGGGCCCAGACCAGGCCTGCCCCATTGCAGCAAACGAGCAGGCCTGTCTCCCTGAGACTAGATGACACCTCCAGCTCTCTCACACCCAGAATCCAAGTCCTTCCCCCTTGTGTCCAGACAACCACGCCGGTTTCCTGGTGCCTAGACAACCAGGCTGACTCCTTGCAATCCAAAGGCCAAGGCTGTCCATGGAGCCCTCACGAACAGGCAAGCCTCCTGTGCCACATAATCCCAAGTATTGGACGCCATTAGAACCTGGCTCAGGGACTGTCTCCTGAACTTGTGCTGCCACATGAACAAGGTTACGAGACTAAGGTCAAGGATATCAATGAATCAATCAATCAAGGGGTTTATAAAGCACACTACTCACCCGTGAGGGTCTCACGGCACGAGGAGGAGGGGGCGGGGGGAGGGCAGCTCCGGATCAGTTGAAAAGCCAGATTTGAGGTCCTTCCTGAAGGTGAGCAGGGTTGGGCACGTCTGATGTTCACGGGGAGCTCGTTCCAGGTCTTGGCTGTGATGTAGGAGAAGGCTCTCCCGCCGGTTCTGTTTCTGCGGATACAGTTAGACCTCTGCCAGGGCGAGGTCGGCGGAGCGGAGGTTCCTCTTGGGTACGTGGAAGGATACTCTCTCGTTGAGGTCTTTGGGTCCGATGTTGTTGAGGGATTTTTAGGCGTGGGTGAGGAGTTTGAAGGTGACCCTCTTCTCGACAGGGAGCCAGTGGAGGTCTTGCAGGTGTTGAGTCATGTGTTTGTGACGCGGAGTCCTGAGGACGAGTCTGGCAACGGCGTGCTGGATGATCTGGAGTCTGTGTAGTAGAACTCTGTTGATTCCGGCGTATAGGGCGTTGCCATAGTCCAGTCTGCTGCTTATGAGAGCGTGGGTGACGGTCTTTCTGCAGTCGGGGGGGGAGGGGAATCCATTTGTAGGTTTTGCGAAGGATGTGCAGGCAGTTGAAGCTGGTGGTAGCAAGGGCATTGATCCGGCGTTTCACAGAAAGGGAGGAGTCGAGGATGTAGCCGAGGTTTCGTGCGTGGTGCAGAGCTCCTTTGTGGGAACTGTAGTGTCTTGTAAATAAAAGAACAATAGAACTCTTTTGGTTCCCACTGTACACCGTAGGCCTGTGATGTAAGCTTTGGAGGGATGCCGAGTTCTGACTTACCTGCAGCGGAATAAAGACATGTAAAATGACTCTAAGTGTGTTGTTACTACTGAGTATCTGGGCTGGTAGGACGCTACAGGCACTAGGAAGTAAAGGGAGTAAGAATGTACTGCTTTCTTCTAGAGCTGCCACCTATACTGCCCCTTTGTTGATTAAGACAATAACTCCTCCCTATAAAATCTAGGTGTGTTCTGGAGTGCACATCTGGAGGATGGTTTGAACACGACAGATGACCCAATGAACCAATGCGATAGTCTCGCAACAGGTGGTGTATAGGAGGTGGTGGGAGTCATCGTCGTTTTGAGTCAGCTGAGGATGATGGGGACTGGATACGCTGCTGTTGTGGAAGGTGATGTACCACAGATATGCCCATGCCCCTAAAGGAACGGTTTACCAACAGGTATCGCAGATGTGAGAGCTAATGTTTAACTCATGTCTTTTAGCCACATTCGGCTGCTGTGCAGCACGGCTACAAGTTTGAAAAAATGTGCTATGAAGAGACCATTGTTAGCTGACTCAATTCATTTGTTTTTCTAATCGCGTGTGGGGAAGGCAAGACAGACAACTGAAGGGAGGAAACAGGCAGCATGGAAGGTGAACAGTAACACTTACACGGGGAGAGAGTGCTTTAAGCAACCATGGACAACGGGGAGAGGGAAACGGTTTAAAAGCAACACTAACAACGGGGGTGGGAGGGAAGATGCAACGCAACATGACGACTAAATAAAAATAAAAATAGTAGCTCAACCAGAGAGCCAGCAGCAGAAGTAAACAAAGCAAGCAATCAGTGCTTGGTTCATGCTCCACCTGAAATAAGAGGAAGTGAAGCCAGCACACGCTGCCCAATAAGGAGGCTGTAAATAAGAGTGACAATGAAGCGAATAAATGGTATGCAATGCATAGGCTCCAAGCCCCTTGTTCTATACTTGCAAGCAAGAATGCATGCATAGCATACGCGGTCACTGGCGAGACCTCAACACTGAACTCTGTTACAGTCATAGTAGGAGTAGCCACCGGATGTCACTGCTGCATAGAATGATACAGCTTCATCAAAAGAGGGTTAACTGGCCATAGATGAGTAATAAACAAGAAATTCATGCTTCATTTAATTTGTTTTGAGTGCGTTTGTCAGTGCCGTGAGCTTTTTTTCTTTTGTTGGCCCCTGAGAGCAGATACTCGCAGTTCAAATCCCATGACCACAGTACTTTCTACTTGCTGAAGTGTTTATAACTGACAAGGCCCCAGTGTCTCATTTATTCAGAGTTCACTCAAGCAACCCCTTCGGCGACCAAGTTCCAGACTTCTCATCACCTCCTGGACCGCTGTTGTCCCTGCACTGGCTAGCAGAGTGCAGGAAGGCCGAAGGGAGCAATAGCCACAGGTTGAGACACCAGAGGAGGGTGGGGAAAACATTTGTGGAAGATCTGCAAAAGTAGCAAAGTTAAACCGGGCGTTGTCTCAGTCACACTATGTCTGAATATATTCAACCTTAATGTGTCGGATGTATGCCAGCCCCAGCTGCGGAGAAAGGGTACGTGCAACGTTGGTGGACAGGACACTGATCTTCACTGGCCCATGTTGCGGACTTTCGGGCATTTAAACATGCTATGTTTCCTATCATGGGAGCAATCCAGTTTACAGTTAACCTGCCATGCTGCCGTGGACTGGTTAGAGCCTGAAACCTGTTCAATCACCCTGCAGGATGAAGACGTGGCTTTCTTCTTTCTCAGGCTTAACCATCTTAAACCACTGTTTATGACTTTACTGGGTTAAGATTAATGTTACTGTATACATTTACAGACCCACTCCTTGTACCTACACCAACAGCACTCTGAGGCTACCTTGGTGGCTTTCAGCACCTTACAAAACGCCTTAATAATTTCCACCGAGTACTCTGACACATTGCAAAACATAACACAGTAACAGACAGTATTAAACTACTACAGAAGGCGTACGATAACTGGTTAAAGGTGTTAGCATCCCTTTGGTTATTTAGCAATTTCATTGGTGTCCAGTTAAGCTTGAAACGTGAGGGTTAGGAGTAATTTTCAGTAGCTGGCTTGGTATTCTGGAGTGTGTATTAGATGTAGCGCTTAGGAGTACCACCGTCAGAGTCTGCCTAGGAGTAAGTCGTATAGCAAGAGTAATGCTAGATGTTATGTACACTGGCTGGTGCCTCAGTGTTATTCAGTCAGAGCATCCTCTAGTGCAGCATAGGTTGGTCCCAGGGTATCAGCCATCATTTTTAATTATCTGTGCACGTGCTGCTGTGCAGGGTGGTCTGAGATGAACCACATGTGATATCATCAGTGGTATGTTGCTGCTGAGAAGCGTCGGGAGAGAAATAGAAAAGAGTGAAAGCTGGAAGCCACAGTTTTAACAAAAGTGAAAGCTGGAAGCCACAGTTTTAAACACTTACCCAAATAGAAGCTTTCACAACTAAGAGTAACTCACAATCTAAGAGTAATCCTGGCATTCTGCACTGAGGTGCAGTAATCCATATTCCCGTTTTTTGCCTGATGTAAGAAGGAGTTAAGGGCTGACGTGTGACTGGAAAGATGTTGTTGGATGAACACGAGGAAAATATGAGCAGGGGGCTTCTGTAGATATCCTTTTGTACATTCAATTGTAAATTCACCACAGTCCTAGAGGGTGAGTATGTATTCTAAGTGACATAAGATTAATCATCCAAATTGAGTTATCACCAAAACTAGTTCTCAGACTTTTATTTGAAATGTGATGGGAGGGCAATTGTTACCCTTGTTGCAGTTGCACAGCAGCAGATTTCTCAGCCAAGTCTGGGTTTAGTAGAGACTGTATGTTTGATGTTCATTGGTCCATTGAAGTTAAAAAAAAAAAATGTTTTACACCCAAAAGAAATGGTGTGGATAACTGTTTATTGCACCAGCTCACTGTGCATCTTATTTGCAGATAAGTCGTTTTTACCAATCTAGCACATGATGAACATAGTGTCTAACCTAACTAATTATAATAAGGCAGAGTGGAGGCACATTAATGATTTATATTGTTTAGATATTAAAGTTCGTCGCAACATGTCAAAATGGGTAATCTCCTATATATATACGCCACCTTTCATTCACAAGTTTCCGAACAGTTCAAGCCAGCTTAGGCCCAGCCAAATTGCAGAGGGAGGGCTGCCTATTCCTGTCTTAGCTATATTAAAATGTAATATGTAAGCAAGCATTGGCCTAGTCAATAGGTCACACGGTAAAACCTATTGGTTTTGCCAATGCTTTCATTGTGACTGCATATATATGTACGTTGATCTTGAAACAGGTATATGAAACATTGCAAAACGCATTAAATGCTGCCACCACAAACTAATGCAAGTCTATCTTGGAACAGGTTTTCTGAAGTGTGTATTAGATGTAGCGCTTAGGAGTACCACCGACCATGGCCAAAGAAGAAGCCTTTCGTTTGGTGGAAGGAAGTTAGGAAGGCAGGTATATGAAACATTACAGGCTTTATTACTCATGGCACCCTGTCCCTCTAGAACTTTTTCGGACTCCAACTCAATATCCAGATCTGATTTTTGAATAGAGAAGGCCTCCACCTCTTCCGCTGCAGACACCTCCATTTCCTCCTGCTTGGTGTCTTCTCTGAAGATATCCGGGGCGTGTTCGATGTTTTTCCGCCGCATGTCTCTTAGTTGAGGCCGACGGTCCCGCAAAAGTCTTTTTCAATTGGAATAATCTGCAAGCTACGCAGTATTCTTCCTTGTGCTCTGGTGAGAGACAAGTTGCAGACTTTATGCAGGTCTGTGCGCGGATACTTGGAATGGCACCAAGGACAACATTGAAACTGAGTCTGTTCAATCAGCAGAAGAGTGGATACTACGGAACGGAGTGCAAGTCGACGGACATGGCTAGGCCCAAAGGCCGCCAACTATGTGTTCTAAACCAAAGACAGAAGGTTTTCCTATTTTTTCGACACACAGAGAATGGTGAGGCGCATACGATACAATACCAATGAGGGTACAGTGGGTTGCGCACTCTGCAGAACGTTTTCGTACCGGAGCGCCGCAAACCAGGTCCAAACTCAATGGGGGAAAGAAAATAATCTAACAATGGAGTCGATGTCCATGCGCACTATCACTGAAAGGAGCAGTCACCTTACCTTGTTCCTGAAAAAGACTTCTACGAAGAAAAACAACTTGCAAACATCTGGACCCAATACTAGATGGCAGGATTATGCAAAGCATGTGCATCTACAGAACACATGCTACGAACATGTACGTAACTCAGGCCTAGGTCAGAGGTTTATTCACATGACTAAGCTGGTCTTACTCATGGAAACCGAAGAGTAAAATAGGCCTATGTCAGGAGTAAAACAACTCCTTGCAGCGAGTGCCGTTTGAAACGGGCCTACTGTGTATCTGATCCCTGATGAGAAAAGCAGTGACAGGGAAATCATTGGAAGACCACCACCTGAGTAAGGTTTTAAAATTCATTGAAATATTATTGCTTTTAAATGTCTTGGCAAAGTGTCTTTTACAGGTATGAGTCTTGCATTCAAAGAAGAAATGAGAAGTTAATGAAAATAAGCCTAAATGTAAATTCGATGAACTGAAGGGATTTTTTCAGGGTACCAGCAGGTATGTATCTGTTCAGCTTAAACTATGTGTGCCCTTCAATCGCATTCTATTTGGGAGTGTAGGGCACTTGTTTCCTACCAGTTGTTATGCCATCATTATCTGCAATTAATGGTCATGTTCTAGAATGTTACAAAGTGGGACATCACCGGGTTTCGCACTACCGTAGATGAACTGAAAGAAAATAGACCCAACTATATCAATGAACCTGTGTCTTTCAATACGATGGATCACGAGATACACAAGATAATCATGCAGTGAGACAGCAATAAACTAACATGCACTGACTAACAGCCTGGGTCAATTCAGATATAAATCAAATCAGGTGGTTCTTTGTGTAATTAAATACAATAAACAAGAATTGGTTTTGTGATTCCATTAAGCTCTACAGTAGGAAATAATATGATTTAATGTCTAATATTTTATAAAGCGTTACGATGGGTATGCTTAAGTAGTTGGGTAAAACAAATATTTTTATATCAGAATAATGTACTTTTGCTACTGTTTATTTTAAAAGACTGAAATTGGTGGCTGGTTTAGCTATGTTGGCATTTAGTGATGAATCTATACGAGTTTTCACAATCTTACTACTCAAAGTAATTCAACTCACATAGGGCATGCCAGGCCCATGAATTGGACGAGACCTAGAGTTCCTACTGTTCTGGGATAAACCTCCAAAACAGCAGGAGAACACCACATCCTTATCATCAATTATACTGACCGATGGACAAACTGCCAGCCAATCAACAGTAGTGAACCTATGACATCACCTCTCTTTCTCCCCACAAGGGGTAGGGGAGGAGTAATGAGGTGATATTGCTAGGTTCTGCCTCAGGTTCACAGATTAACCTCCTGGCAGCTGACCTGTCTGGAACCCAAGAGTGGGTTCCTTGTCTGCTCAAGAGCAGCTGGAGAATACACAGCAGGTCCAAGGCGGGTGTTGTGCAGTCCCTTGCCTTCCACGTCCTGAGATACAGTAAATACACTACAGAGAAATTCACTGGAGGGTGTTCAGCAGCAGAACATTATCAGCAATGTAGCAATGAGCAACCAAAACATTGCACTCAGTCATATAAGGGTAAACAACACCTTCTGTAACAGCCACCAAGACTGCACAGCCAACAGGAAATGTAGTACAAGGGAGAAGCTGTGGAACCAGACGACAAATTCTAATATGGACTCCCTCACTGAACCATACACTGCAATGCTGGATAAGTCGTCTGATGTTTGGTGGACCAGTGCATTTATCTGCCAATATAGGGTGCGTTAAGAAGCAAGCAAAGCTTAGAAATGAGGATTTTGAAAGTGCCCTTACCTGTCTCGGGGAACGTCCAGGGCAGTGTTGTAGTCAGGCGGACTCCCTGGCAGCATATTGAAGAGCAGGTGATTGGTGCCTCGGTCCCACCTACAAGAAGTGTTTTACAGCAAGAGCATTAGGTTAATCAAACCCCATCTGTTCCAAATCTTCATCAGCAACAACTGTGATAGCCAACTAAGCCATGCTACCAACCAACAACCAGCCTTGGGACACGTACAAGTCCTTTACGTCTCTTGCTATACAACCCGGCAATGGCCTAAATGGACAAGATAATACACCTATGCAGCTGTCCTCTCCTGATCCAAGTGCATTCACCATGAGCATATTACTTGCATGGCTTTCAAACAGAAAAAAAAACCACGTATCAGGGTAAGCATCGAGAAAAAGCAAAGTCCACAAGTGGTACATACCTGGACAGATGTGCAAAGGCTTGTGCCGTCTCCTTGATCCTCAAGGTGTTCTGGCTGAGCACATCTATGGACGGCACGAAGAGACAGGCCCGGTTGATGTCGTCAGTGTAGAAGTCACTGTCAGATATGGCAGTCAGAAGCTCATTGTACTCCTGGGTGAGGGGGCCACTAATAGAGGCCCCACTCTCATCCACGTACCTCTTCAGGGAATAAATGTACACCTTAATCTTATTCTTGGGGTTGTAGCCACACCGGTAGACATCGAAGCAGGTATGCATTCGGCAGCTCACATCTCCACGCTCCGGCACAGGGCTGTCCTCAGGCAGCCGGACCACCGGCACATCGTGGACACTTCGCTTCTCTACTGTCCAGTCTGTGGAGGACTCTATGGAGTGTGGCCAAAACTGGAACATGCCTGTGGCGAGCAGCCCTAGCAGCACAATGGAGAAGAGTGCGATGTAGTATACGCGGTGTCGGGTCTTCATTCTCGGAATGAGGGCAGGACCCCGTCCGTTATACTTGACCGACGCACACATAATGGGACAAGCCTCCTGCACTGTGCCCTGCTGGTAAAAAGAGATATAAAAACAGTAGAACAACAAGTATTTCAAAGTCTTACAGGATTGGAGATTGGTGCTGGACATACAGGTAATGAGCAAATGTACAAAACACTATGACAACAATTTCCTTTTCTAACTGAGCTCTATAAGGATCCAGTGGATAAATGAATGCATACATGCATACAGGGATATCTGAGAAACACATATATCAATGTTTCAAACCCTGGCAAGGCTATGCAAACCTTTCATCATTCCAAAGTCAACAACATGTACAGTTATGACACCAGCCATCTTCAGTGCCTCGAACACTGCATCAGGTTAGTATAATATCTGAAACCAAATTATCACCATGTTCACCTTCCGATAATTGGCAGATGTATGTGCTATAAAGCAGGAACAGTCTGATGTGGATACAAATCTGTTCACGTGAAGGTCCTGCGCTTGCCTATTCTCAGAAGTTGGCCCAGAGCTACTAACAATAATTTCTTTAACTGTATCAAAAAATATGCTCAGTGACATAAACTGGAAAAAGTCCTTGTAAAAGGTTGGTTACATCCCCTGGTATTGCACAGTGTCTAAAATGGAACAAGACGTATCAATGTCAGACAAATGGCTCAGACAAAAGTGCAAACAAATTCTGAATAAATCACTTGCCACAACAGCTTTGGAGTGTGTGTTGCAACTATGTCCAGTACTGCGGAGGTGAAATGACTAATGACAGAGGGGTCACCAAATATTATGTTACGGGAGTTTGTATAGTGCACAGTCTGTCTTTAGTATGGCTTCTGTCCTTACATTTCAAGGTTTCCATTGCAGACATGGTGTCTGAGATGATCAGGGTGAACTAGTGCACGTATTGTACTTTGTTTTGTCATTTGCTAGTTGTGAGGTAGTGTCTTGTCCTGATATGTACAAGAATATCTATTTATTTATTGATACAATTTCATGTAGCCGAGTATAAACAGGGAGATTCACACATAACAACCTAGGGAGAGAAACGGCTCTTACAATGTACGAGTTAACTTATTAACAACTGACACTCAAACCAAGACTGGATCACGGATGAAACATGCATTTTGACTCTCTTTAAAGGAAAGCGAACAGTGTAAATTCGAGAATGCCTGGCGTACTGTGAAAGTAAAACTTAAAAAGAAGTTGTAAAAACTGTGTTATTGGTTGCGAAGGATGTGAGTCTTTCACAAGTGAGTCTGCAACTCTCCCTTTACTGGGAACCAAGTAGCCCATTGTAGCACTTGACTCTCGGAGGGTAGTGTAGCAGAGCTGTACAAGGTCTACTCGGAGGAGGTGGTGAGAGGTTGTATTCCTGCTCACTGGTAGGCAACCAACAACACTCAATAAATCATTCTCTAGACAGTGCCTTTTCTAATGAATAGGCAAAGTACTTTATCACACGCACACACACTACTAAATACTACACATTAAATCACATTTCTGTACACCTGTAGTTACGCCCTTATAACACGTTATCCTACGAGTGGGTCCTGAACCCTATCCACCCTACCACAATATCACCACCTATACTAGACAATACTGGGGGCGGGGCCTTATCAAAAAGGCAGGCCTACTGGTGTGCATATTTTATCATTCCATTTTCCAGTGCGGTAAGTCGCATCTTCCTTTTTTATTCTCAGTGGACTTGCGCTGTGTTTTCCAATTTTCAAGGCCGGGTGCACCTGCCCTTTTGAAGGGGCACTCGCCCTTTTGATTGGGCACCCGGTGTGTGGCACTACAAGAGGGTACGCGAGAAGTCCAGTTCTTGTGTTTCGGTCCCACAGAGTTTGGGTGCGCTTGTACAGGTTCTGCTGCGTTGGACCCCAGGGGGTGGGGTCCCCAAGGCCATAGACAAGCACGGAGCGAGGGCCCCACAGAGACTCCCTAAATAGGAAGCAGATGGCAACCAAGTGGTTTGCGCTCATTTCCCCCGCACTTGTGAGAAAACAAGAGCATTTTCGCGAAGCATCCTGGCCTCCAAGCATTGCTTTTTTGGGGGGGGAACCTTGTTTTGCTGCTACTTACCAGACCTGTACTCTGCGTGGACTCCTGTTGCTCTTTCCTGCTTCGGGAGCATGTTCCACCGCCCCTCACAGCCATAAAGTACAACAACCTGAGTGCCAAAATCCCAATGTGTCCCACAGCACCCTGGCTGCGCACCTGTGGGTAGGCAGAGCCAAGGGCCAGTCAACGGAAGTCCCATAAAAGCCCTCTCTAGTCCTTCAGCTAGTTTACTACCTCTACTGTTTCTCAAAGGGCACAAGGAAGCCAGTCACTAGCCATGGATAAAGTCTTTGATATATATATATCGTTCCAACAATCCAGATGTCCCCCCATGCCTGGGAAACCACAGGAAAAGAAGCGAGAGCCAACCCAAGGTATGCAGGTGAGTCTTTTTTATTTAGTTATTCAGCAGCCTGCCAGCATAACGTTTCGGCCTACCCCGAGGCCTTGGTCTCAACTGTTTCTCAGAGGGCACAAGGGAGCCAGTCACTAGCCCTGGATAAAGTCTTTGAGATTAAAATATTATATATATATATATATATATATATATATATATATATATATATATATATATATATATTATATATATATATATATTTATATATATTTAAAGTGTTGTATAAAATAGCTATGTTCATACACCATTTTGCCACTACTCTTGTTTCATGAACAAGATGCATTGAAGTCAGCCAATGTGCTTATTTATTCTTTAAAGCAAACCTCTTTTTGTAAGAAACAGGCTAAACTATAAATCTGTTAGACTTCTGTTGTTCAAGAGACCTTGTTTTGAATACTATTCGCCCACATTTTAAGGACTATCCCAGGTCAGTACCAATCCTTGAAGAGATCGTTCTGCCACAGACTACTTGTGCACATATACCAGGCTCTGCAAGAAGATGGTAATGTCATGCTCACGTCACACTTCGCTGCTCTCGTGTTCATCTGCAACCAGCCCAGAGCCTCTACTTTAGAGGCTCAGATGCGGAATCTAACTTAAATGGCAAACCTATAAAGATAGATTCCACAGAATTTACCCCATTCCACAGAATTTACTGAAAATTAGTCTAGGTTGGTGAGACTTGACCAACGTGAAAGTCCAAAAACAAAATAGTCAAAAGAAAGAAAATCCAAGCGGGATTAAATCGGAGGAACCAACTTTGCAACAGGAGTGGCATGCACCACTGGTATCCTACAAGTATATTAAAGATTTTAGGCTGTGGGTGTATAATTATTGTAGATTATAATGTGACCAAGTGCTTAACCAGTGGCATGGGTGACTTTTAGGTCAGAAATACTCCCCTTTGTGGCAGTTAGATATAATCTGAGCATGGTATTGTCGTCTACACAACGTGACAAAGCTGTCACGTTCATGATAGCAGTGTAAATGTCATATGTGTGCAGTTCAGACTAATGTAATCTGTTGTGATTAATGCAGCTTGCCTTGAACGGAGGATAAGAGATATTCAATCTGAAAAGACTTCCTCTCTACTATCACAATACCCTGCTGGGATTTTTTTAAGAAAAAGGAGGCGAGGCCTTAACTTCAAACTACAATTGTGAAGAAAATATAATGTATCAGGCTACCATCTTGGTAAATATGTTCACTGTGTAACTTGTTTCTTATTGCAGTTTGATTTAAAGATACAAAATAATAGTTTACTACACTAAAGAGGAAGAATACAATCTCCAGTTCTTCAGATGACAAGTGGTGTTAACAAAACACTAATACATTGCTCAACAGTTAGGAGAAGGTCACTTAATGCTCTTTAATTTTGGCTTTTTGGGGTCAGAATCAGAGTACCCGTGGCCTTTACTCACAATTTGAAGGCCCGAATCAGATTACACTGTGTTGAATTTAAGGGCATTTTCACTCTTGCATTCTCTAGAAAAATCCACTGACTGTGCAGTTGAATTGCAGGAGTTTAATAAATGTAATGTACATAGTACTGTTATAGCCAGGTTTTAGATTCTGGCGATGGGAACAGATGGTAGGGTTTCTAAAGTCTATAAGACCTCGCATGGAGATTGGCAGGGCAGTGTTCCTGGAGGTGTATGGGTGGCCTTCATCCCCTTTCAGTAGTGCCTTGGGAGCATTAGCCAAGTTCTGGCATGGATACATTCCCACTTTATCTTGTAGATCACAGGGATTGCATTACAGCAATTTTAGTATTCACACATAAACACTAATAGAATGTATTCACCAACTCGCCAGATGTTTTATAGCTTTTGCAATGCGCAGAATCGTTATTTAATGGAAGGCATAAGACAGATGCCACACCAGACATTTGTTAATAATTATTAAAGACAAGTGAGTGGGCCACAATAAACTGAAGATGTCCTATGCCAAAGGAATAGGAATGGTAGGGGGTATTCAATGGCCACCCAAGTTTTGCCCATCGATCCTCAAATCTCTGCTTTCCTACAGCACATAAAGAGACAAATCTGTGTCTCAGTGTTGGATTCTGATTGCAGATTCAAAGGCAGCAATGAGGGTAGTACTAAACAGATGGACTATCAAGGCAGCACGTCTCTCAGTTGTAAGAAACATCTAGTTGATGAATGAATTAGTTTACCTCATAAAGCGCAACAGAAGCTTCAGACTGTATGAATCCTAGTGAAGGGAAGGATGCACGGCAACTGAACGTAGATGGGTCGAGTTTTACAAATATTATTGTGTAACAGATTTGCCTCCTTTTCCTGCACAGCGAACTGAATGCTAGCCAACAGATGATCAAGAAGAGAGAAGGAAGGCATGTGGCTATCATGGTGAGGGGGCCTGTGTTATAATATATGTTTAGGTCTCGCCTTGGCAGTGCATGCACTGTCTCAGCGAGACTTTAAGTAATCTGTATGTTGGGTGAAACTCTGTGCAATTTGCCATACCACTTGTGATTCGTTTAACAGTGGCAATGCTGATCATATCCTGCTTTCAGTTGGCTGTTGATCCGATACCAACTTCCGTGTAGTCCGGAAGCAACATCGGCAAACTACAGTAAACGTACACTGCAGGGTAGTATCTTTCAATGTGAGCACTATTTTGTTGTTTTGTGAGTCTCGCAGACAGACATCTGCTGACCCGAGTGCCCTGAGCGCCTGCAGCCCCCACCACGTCCGAGACGCAGGACCCCCTTACAGCCCTGTCCGCACCGCTCACAATGCCTCACAATGCTTCCCCCTCCCGCTGTGTGCGCTCTCGCCCCTCTCTCCCCTGCACTTCCGCTGTCGGTGCCTTCTTAATACGCAGGTCAGACACTGAGCACTGCTTGATCCAGGTTCACCCCCACCCGCAGCAGCTGGAGAATCGCCATGTGGGTGCACTACGGATTGCAGTTGTTTGTTTATTCCGATTAAAGAAGAGCCGAGACCCAAGTAGGACAGGCACTTTATCATACGACTAACCGCTGAACATTACTTTTCGCCACTACATGTTCATAAATGTAATTTACGTCACGCAGCTCGGATTACTTTGGCCTCGATTGCTCCTTCTTTTGTGTCCATGAAGCACCAACTCTAGTAATGTTGCCTGTTGTTTATGGCTACGGACTGTCTGCCAGCAGGGGCCGTATTCAGAAGTGGAGGAAGCGTCAAGGGCAGAGAGCTTGCCGCTGCTGATACACTTCAACTGCTGTGTTTGAATCCACTTATCTTGTTGCTGCTTCCTTATTCCTGCACTCGCCACGATCGCCCGTGTAGCATGGAGGTGACTCTTAATTTCGATGAGTGCTTAAAGGTCTCTCCCCATTTCCGATAGGAAAGAGCCCTGCTGTCCTTTGTATTTCTCGCACTTATCACCTGTACACCATTGATGGCAATTTGTGTGTAACCGGGCTAATGGGCAGAACTGCAGGCCTGGCGAATGTCTTTAAGACATTGCTCAGACATGCACGGCACTCATCTACTACAGGGAAGTGCACATTATCATATTAATAAACCATCTCTCATTAACACCAGAAGCAAGACTGGTGACATTGATGAACCCACGTGGCTCAAGATTCTTGTTTAAAACATTATAAAAATATATTTGGTTTATGTAAAATCAAGTTATTGATGTGGTTTGGCGCCGGATGAAAGGCAGCACTTATTAAAATTAAATGGTCTCAACAATTCATGTTTTACATGCCAGTAACGCACTTTGGAAAATGCAAATACCTACTAATAAATAAGGCCTCCTACTTTGCGTATTTAATCACATACTAAACCCATTATCAAAATAAATAAATCTATTATTTCGATCTAACAATAGGACCTTTAATGTAATTACATTGTAGCAGGCATCTCAATTTATTAAACTTTGAGATGAAGTAGGCACTTGGCACACCTTGTTATTTCTATGTTTTTGTTTTTTAACTGTTTTTCAATACACTTTATTCAACCTATTGCATGCTATCAGGTGTCATGGGGCTGCCTTTCCCCTATGTACATAGAACCTTGATAGAGCGGGTAGTAAACAACTGTTACTCCCTGACCTGATGCACAGCTGAAATTCGTTAAACTGCTGATCTTAATTGATTAACAATTTTTACTCAATTTTTTCATCAATTTCTCTTGGTTTTATTCACCATGTTATTTCTATGATGCAAACATTATTTTATCATGCTTTATCTATTCATTTTGTTAATACCACATCAAGTATTATTAATTTCCTATACAGTTCATCTTCGGTGTGAGGCTATTCACACATTAACACAACCCATAACAATTGTTACCGACGATTGAGGAGTAATTGGCCCGATGCATTTCGGGACCCAGTCCCTTCTTCGGGGGCCTTCCTGTAAATAAAATACATGTATATCATTTTCTGTTTGACTTCTCAATATTTACATCTTTACGTTTGCTTATGTACTCAAGGGTCACTTTAAGTTTCAAATCAACCACCATTGCTACGTATACTGGCATGTCTACTGGCATAACCATCTTAACTGTGGAGTTTCTCTCTCATGTTTTGTAGTTCATTACATTCTAGATTTATGGGTACTCAGCTGATGGTGACTGGCCGTTATCCCACAGTTATTGTTTTGAAGAAAGAATGAGATATAGACATCTCTGAGTTAACTAATCTGATTTTTGAATTTTAACGCAGCGGTTCTGTTTATGTTGCTTTACGAAACATTATGGATACGGGGCAGCTTGCCTTATTGCTAAATCTTATTCCCCAGGTTTAACACGAGTATTTAACAAAAACTGCGTTAGAAAAGCTTTTCATGTTCTGTAAGTAAGATCATTGCACTCGGTTACAGAGTTAATGTTAGGAATGGTTTAAAGTTCTTTTTAATGAGACACTGAATTCCCTCTGTGGAGAACTGAACTGAATAATGAACGCTTAAATACTGCTGTACAAAAACGAAATAGATGTCAAGTTCTGGTGTAATTTTTAATTTTACCTTATCGTTCACTGTTGTATTCTTTGCGATTATGCTTCACTCTGATGTGTAAGTGTACCGGGAACTGTGAAAATAATGAACCTGGTGGAATACTGCGCTAATTACTAATCACTCTTAAGTACAAAGATAAAAATCTCTGCTGGTCGTACCTTACCGCATTCAGTTGCGTTTTCTACAAATGCTTGCGGGTAATGGGTGCATACTCCGTTGTCACCACTTCCGTTCTGTGTTCTACCTGAGGGGTTAACATGAAGTTCGATTCAGGGTTTTACTACTATTAAGTGTGAGATCGTAAAAAGCCTCTCAAATTCTAACTACAAATTTGCGTATGATTTGCTTACCGGCTCAAGTTCACGTTCCGAGCTTACACTTCTGAATCAGTCACTCGATCTGCTGGAAAAATCTCGCGTATCGAAATCTCGAGAGATTAGGACACGTTGCTTGCATTTAAAGTGTTTCCTGTCTAATGGCTCTATCTAGGTCTTCATATTGAACGCCATGTTGGAACGGTGTCGGGGCACAGAGATAGTTTGAAATGAAAGTTTCCGTATGTTAAATTGTAACTATGTAAATGAAAAAATCATCATGCTGATGATTAATTCCTGATACTGACTAGAAAGATTGGCGCTTGGAATTTTAATAACACCCAATTTCTCACTTTACATTAGTTGAATGAGAAGCGGAATTATTACGCTACCTCGTTTTCATCAATGATTTGAAAGAATTATATTACGTGCCTAACATGTCTCATAGATACTGGCTGGATTGGTGCCAATACTGTGTTCATACCCGATGTCCATCAATGAAAAATCATATGATAAATATAGTGCGTATATTTTCCTGCTACATAGCTGTTTATGTTGCTGGTACTACACATTGTAATCAATAGTCATTATACATATTAAAACAGATATTTAAATCCACATTTCGTGTATTTTTTGCATATTACTTATTTCAGTTATAGAAAACATCCCATATCCAGTTTGTCATTTAACCCTAGTGGTTCCATAGTTTGGAATTTTTTAATTAACATTACTTCCCTTTGGGGCAAATTTTTTTTATTATCCCTTCCTGATTTGATTTCAATTTTCTCAATCACTAAGAATCTTAACTGTGAAATATTATGGTGCTTTTCTAACCAATGGGCTGCTAAATTGGAGTTGGTGTTCTTGTTTCTTATCATACTTTTGTGCTCTCCTATTCTGATTTTCACTTTTCTTTCCGTTTTTCCGATGTACATAAGTCCGCAGGGTCATTTTATACTGTAAATAACAAAATTGGAGTTGCAGTCTGCTGTTAGTCTGAGAGGTATTTGTTCTCCTGTTCTAGGATGAGATACATATGATTGTTGCATAACGTTATTGCAATGAATGCAGTTATTGCATTTCTTCATTCCTTTGTATTGTAATGACTCTTTCTTGCTTTTGTTTTTCAGTTCTACTTTTAAGTTCCTGTTCCTTGTATATGCGAAGATTGGTTTTTCTTGGAATATGTTGTGAAAATCCTTGTCTTGTTGTAACAATTCCCAACGTTTCAGTATGATTTTTTTAATGTTTCGGGATTTTGTTGAATACTTGGAAACAAAGACGTTATTAGGCTTAGGAGATTATTTCCTTGTGCTCTTTAGTAAACTTTCGCGACTCAGTTTGTTCACTTTTTCTTCGGCTTTATTGATGCACATAGTAGAGTATCCTCTTTGTTTAAATTTTGTTTTTATCCTCCGCATGTCTTCTTCCTGGGCCTCAGGTGTAGAAAATATTCTTTTGCTTCTCAACATTTGTGAAAAGGGTAAATTCTCTATCAATTGCGGCGAATGAAAACTTCTAAACAGTAATGTGTTGTTCCGGTCAGTTGGTTTGACATACGTTTGTGTATGTATTTTCTTTTCTCTCTGTGTTATTTTCACATCCAAGAAGGATATTTCTTCATTATTTATAGTGTGGGTAAATTTTATCCTTGTATTTTTTATTTTATTTAATTCCAAGATGTTGCTTTCAAGTGTCTCTTTTGCTCCTCTCCAAATCAAAAATATGTTGTCTATAAAATCGACGATACATAAGTAATGAAGTGTTCCATTTTTTATCTGTTAAGATATGTTGCTCTTCAAATTGCGCCATAAATATATTAGCGTACGTTGGTGCTCCTCCAAAACCCATGCTGGTTCCACTGATTTGTAAGAAAAATTTCTCTTCAAAATGAAAATAACTGTGCTGTAAACAAAACAGCAGTAATTCAAGTAAAAAAACGTTATTGACTCCAATGTCCTCTATTTGCAGTAATGCTCATTCAATGGCTTCTATTCCTTCTTTTAATGGTATAGATGTATAGAGTGAGTTGACGTCAATTGTGCAGAATATCCATTGTTGAGTGTCTTCTAATGTTAACATTCCAAGTTGATTGAGAAATTCAGTAGTATCTTTAATATTGGTTTTCCACTGGTTCACAAATATTTGGAGAAAAAAAGTCTATGTATTTGCCTAGAGGCTCAAATATTGATCCTACTCCCGAAACAATAGGTGTGAATGGTGGGTCTTTCAGGTTTTTATGCACCTTGGGGAGCATATATATGTGTGGTCGTCGGAGTTCTACTTCTGAGAGAAATTGTAAAGTTTTTGTTGAAATCCAACCCATAGTGAGGGCGTTATGAAGTATTGTTTCTAGCGTCCTTTTTATTTCATTGGTGGGGTCCATCTCATGTGGTAAATGCGTTGTCTCATCCATCAAGTGTTCCTCAACTTTCCTTCGATAAAATGCAGCATCCATGATTATAAGGGCACCTCCTTTATCTGCTCTTTGAAATTCTAAGTTATCCATTTCTGCTATTTGTTGAAGAGTTTTCCTTTCATGTTTTGAGAAATTAGTTTTGCTTTTAGTTTGAAAGTTTAACTTGTGGAAATCTTGTAAAACTAACTTCTCAAACATATCAATGGTTTTATGTGATGTGGGAGCTGTAAACATGCTCTTAGGTTTAAATTCTATGTATTCCTTCGGGGTTGCTGGTGTGGATTCAGGTAATACATTACTGAAAAAACGGCGTAATCTGATTGTTCTCATGAATTTTAAAAATGCTATTTCAGTCTCTGGTAGGTTTGAATTGTATGTCGGTACAAACGATGTTCCTTTATTCAACACTTCTATTTGCTGTTTGCTTAATTGGATTGAAGAAATGTTTATTACGATGTTTTCCCACTCCTCAAGTATGGTACTTTCTTTTCTTTTTGTTTTTCCTCTCCTGGTTTTTGTACGTTTGTACTTGTTTTTTGTGTTGGTTGATCCGGTGGTTGGGTTGTTTCTTGGTCCTGTAACAAAAAAGGATCTGCTGCTGTTGCTCCCTTTTGTTTTGATTGTTCTTGTTCAGTTGAGATTGCTGGTTCTCTACTTTGAACTGGTGCTCTGGATGCAGCTATATCGCTGTCTGACACAACGCTTTCATTAGATGATGTATACTGTTTCTTTTGCGGTCTTCTTTGAGCATACATCTCTGCCCATGTATATACCTCATTTAAGCGGTAATCTATAGTTTCTCGCTTGAATTTCCTCAATTTTCTCTCTTGTAAGTCTTTTTCATATTGCTCCAGTCTTTTGTTAATGTCCTCAAGGTTTTTGTCCCATTCTTCATTTTCAAATCTTTTTGATAGATCTCTTTGTAGATTGAAAATCTCTTCTTCTAATTCTTTTATGGTCTTTGCTAGCTCTTCTACTATTAAAAGAATTAAATCTAGGGAGCATTTATTGAGCACTGAATACCACTTCTCCATAAATATTTAATTGTGTTGTAATCTGAACAGGAGTGGTTTAATCGCCAATCTTAGTCCTCTGGGAATTCGCTGATGCTTATTGTATTGGATAAGTGTAGTTGCATGCAGACGTTGATTGAGTTCTCTGCGCATAATGAACTCCATGTGTTTCAGTTGTTGTATTGCTGAGCCTTGGTGGGACTCTCAACTTTTTGTGGCCTTGATTAAGCCATAAATTTCTTTTGCTTGATCTTCTGTAAAAACTCTTGTGTTTGCTCTGTTTTCTGTGGTACTTGCTATACTGTCATATGCTTTTTCATTGATGGACATCGGGTATGAACACAGTATTGGCACCAATCCAGCCAGTATCTATGAGACACGTTAGGCACGTAATATAGTTCTTTCAAATCATTGATAAAAACGAGGTAGTGTAATAATTCCGCTTCTCATTCAACTAATGTACAGTGAGAAATTGGGTGTTATTAAAATCCCAAGCGCCAATCTTTCTAGTCAGTATCAGGAATTAATCATCAGCATGATGATTTTTTCATTTACATAGTTACAATTTAACATACGGAAACTTTCATTTCAAACTATCTCTGTGCCCCGACACCGTTCCAACATGGCGTTCAATATGAAGACCTAGATAGAGCCATTAGACAGGAAACACTTTAAATGCAAGCAACGTGTCCTAATCTCTCGAGATTTCGATACGCAAGATTTTTCCAGCAGATCGAGTGACTGATTCAGAAGTGTAAGCTCGGAACGTGAACTTGAGCCG
This sequence comes from Lissotriton helveticus, assembly GCF_964261635.1. NCBI lineage: Eukaryota > Metazoa > Chordata > Amphibia > Caudata > Salamandridae > Lissotriton > Lissotriton helveticus. The sequence continues at coordinate 449,838,810 of NC_136062.1, forward strand.
GTAAGCAAATCGAACGCAAATTTGTAGTTAGAATTTGAGAGGCTTTTTACGATCTCACACTTAATAGTAGTAAAACCCTGAATAGAACTTCATGTTAACCCCTCAGGTAGAACACAGAACGGAAGTGGTGACAACGGAGTATGCACCCATTACCCGCAAGCATTTGTAGAAAACGCAACTGAATGCGGTAAGGTACGACCAGCAGAGATTTTTATCTTTGTACTTAAGAGTGATTAGTAATTAGCGCAGTATTACACCAGGTTCATTATTTTCACAGTTCCCGGTACACTTACACATCAGAGTGAAGCATAATCGCAAAGAATACAACAGTGAACGATAAGGTAAAATTTGAAATTACACCAGAACTTGACATCTATTTCGTTTTTGTACAGCAGTGTTTAAGCGTTCATTATTCAGTTCAGTTCTCCACAGAGGGAATTCAGTGTCTCATTAAAAAGAAATTTAAACCATTCCTAACATTAACTCTGTACCGAGTGCAATGATCTTACTTACAGAACATGAAAAGCTTTTCTAAAGCAGTTTTTGTTAAATACTCGTGTAAAACCTGAGGAATAAGATTTAGCATAAGGCAAGCTGCCCCGTATCCATAATGTTTCGTAAAGCAACATAAACAGAACCGCTGCGTTAAAATTCAAAAATCAGATTAGTTAACTCAGAGATGTCTATATCTCATTCTTTCTTCAAAACAATAACTGGGGGATAATGGCCAGTCACCATCAGCTGAGTACCCATAAATCTAGAATGTAATGAACTACAAAACATGAGAGAGAAACTCCACAGTTAAGATGGTTATGCCAGTAGACATGCCAGTATACGTAGCAATGGTGGTTGATTTGAAACTTAAAGTGACCCTTGAGTACATAAGCAAACGTAAAGATGTAAATATTGAGAAGTGAAACAGAAAATGATATACATGTATTTTATTTACAGGAAGGCCCCCGAAGAAGCGACTGGGTCCCGAAATGCATCGGGCCAATTACTCCTCAATCGTCGGTAACAATTGTTATGGGTTGTGTTAATGTGTGAATAGCATCACACCAAAGATGAACTGTATAGGAAATGAATAATACTTGATGTGGTATTAACAAAATGAATAGATAAAGCATGATAAAATAATGTTTGCATCATAGAAATAACATGGTGAATAAAACCAAGAGAAATTAATGAAAAAATTGAGTAAAAATTGTTAATCAATTAAGATCAGCAGTTTAACGAATTTCAGCAGTGCATCAGGTCAGGGAGTAACAGTTGTTTACTACCCGCTCTATCAAGGATCTCAATTTATTAACCCAATGTGCCAACAGGCATGCTCGAATAAAAAGTATGGAAGGTACTCAAACCGGACACTGATGTCTTATTTGTAGCATTTTATAAAACAAAGATTTGTTTTATTCGTGTTCTTTAATGGCCAACAATGTTTCAACACATGCAAATAGCATCTATGGCATTTTTCTTTTAACTTTTCCAAACGAATATGTATTTTAGCTGTTTAGTCACAGTAATACATAGCATAATTTTAATGGCAACACATTTCACCTTCTTCAGCTACTCAATTTGAAGAGAAATTTGTTTGCAATAAGGGGAACAATATGTAAACTTCCGCCAAAATATGCGTAAATCAGTACATATACAACATGATATAGGCCTAGGAAATGAGGTTAACATAAATGCGCTAAACGGATTTATCTCCGTTGAAAATCCTGAATTAAACATTCTCACAGATCAAGTTACGGGATCCTTACCCGAGGTCGCACCATCATTAGCCCGGTTAAATCGACCCATTAACTTATCAAACGCGTACAACCCTGTTCCCACTCAAGCAGACCAAACTTATAACATCATGTAAGAGCAGGTAGTCAGATGTACAGAGTCATCGTATGTTAACCCAGCTGAAAAGGCAAATACAGACACAGACTCCAAAATACTGTGCTCATTAACACCCTGTAGTGCAAGTTTAGTACCTTGGAATATTGCAGGGCTGGTTGATAAAGCCTGTGATATCACCTGGCTGTCTTTTGTCAAACAACATGCGGTGATATGCCTTCAAGAAACATGGCTGGTGGAAACAAATGTTCACATTGAGGGGTATCAAAGCTTTTTCACCCCAGCAGAACCATCGAATAGTGGAAGAGCAAAGGGGGGCCTGGCAACCTACGTTAATTTGGCTCTTACATGTCATAAAGTTAAGCGTCACTCTGGAAACAGAAATATCCAGGTTCTAGAGTTAAAGAGGGGTAAAACCACCCTTACTCTGATTAACTTCTATAACGCAGTAAATGAAAATGGAGACTGTAACATACTGCCCTTGTGTGACTTTCTAAAAGACAATGTGGGGAATTTGCCACGTCAAATGCTGATCGCAGGTGATTTTAACACACATCCATGCGGAAATCCAGGAGTGACTGTTATCGATCAACTGGGATGTAATAGCCTGAAAGGATTCCACTTTGATCATTTGCGGCGTGGAACACAACTAAACACCCTGATGAATGAAAGTAATCTAATTACAGCCATGACCATGGTGGCGGAACAAACTCTTTACCCCGTTCCTACGTACAAAGGCCACACAAATGGGTCATACATAGATCACATTTTATTATCTGCTGACCTTGCCAACACTGTCCTGGACTTCTCCATCCAAATGAACATCTATAGGGATCACAATCCTATTTGCATTAAACTGGGTGGAGGAATCATTGAACAGCGAAAGCCACGTGAAGACCATGGGTCCTTAAAGTGTATAAACGGAAAGCGTCGCCTAAAATGGACTATGGTGAACTGTGAAAATTTGTATACTTCCATTAATAATTTGTGCAGTTCCGAACTCTCTCTATGTGTGTCACTAGTATCATCATCGCAACAAATCTTGGCTGCATTTGAGGGTGTTGCATTAACAGTAGGGTCGTTGTTAATGGTGCCAGTTAAAGGGAATGCTAGCAGTAACCCAAAATGGTTTGACAACTCCTGCTCTAAGGCCAGCCGAGATCTCAAGATGGCCCTGAAAACTAAACCTAGAGACCCGGTTTACATTAAGGCCACGCGTGCCAGGTACAAAAAGTCCCTTGCTATTCGAAAGAAAGAGGTAAAGAAAGGTGTCTGGGAGACCCTTCTAGATCCCAAAACTCTGGGAAATAGTGCCAAGTTTTGGGAAATTATAAATAAACCCTTATTTGACCATCCACGTAATTCCACCCTTGGCAAAAACATTCCAGAGGAAGAGTGGGTTAATTATTTTAGCTCAATTTTTTAAAGTATTGAGTCTCAAGCAGAATATAGTTTTGTTGCACCTAAGGAGAATTTTTTGCTCTTCTCAATAAATGAGGTCGAAAAGGGAATACAAGGGCTAACAAACAATAAGGACCCAGGGCCGGATGGCCTCCCTCCGGACCTATTTAAATCTTGCATATCGCTATGGGCGCCTGTCCTCACCGCTGTACTCAATGCGGCTGTGGTTTCTGGCTGCCCAAAGTCATGGGGGGTGTCCACCATCGTACCCGTGTTCAAGAAAGGAGATCATAATAGCCCCCTCTGCTATAGACCAATATCTTTAATTAACTCTGTGGCAAAGTAGCGGGGGGAGTAATTTTAAACAGGCTAGTTGCATGGGCAGATGAAAATAAAGTAATATCCCCAATTCAATATGGTTTTAGGCCCGGTCACTCTACGATCACTCAGTGTTTGAACCAGTATTTGATCATAGGGAAATACACCATGGCCCGCCAAGGTACAATTCACATGGCGTTCATGGACCTATCGTCGGCTTTCGACTGCGTAAGCCGTAGAAGGCTCTGGGACGCCATGGCCAAAATGGGCGTAGAACAGAACCTAATTAACTTGTTAGCAGATATGCATTCTGGCACGAGAGCAAACGTCCGGTACACACAAGATCTAAAAGTGACAAGAGACTTTGGAGTGTACCGGGGTGTCCGGCAAGGGTGCATCTTAGCCCCGTTCCTCTTCAATCTATACATAAATGACTTGGAAGAGCATCTTTTAAACACAGGAGCAAATTACCCTTATGTTGGACGGAAGGGACTGCCGGTTCTGCTTTATGCGGATGACGTAGTCCTTATATCCAGGACTGCAATTGGCCTCCAAATACTGTTAAATTCCTTTTATGCTTTTATGAAGTCTCGAGGCCTGAGCAATAACAACTCCAAATCTTTTGTAATGAAGGTCGGCCAAGGTAATAAAAAGCCTAATTGCATAAATGTTAACGGGGAAACAATCCCAGTAACAAAAACATTCTCCTGCCTCGGAGTCCTGTTCGACCACCAACTGAACTGGGGACCCACGGTACAGAAGAAAAAGGGAGAGGTAATCCGGGCAAATGCAGCAATATTTGATTTTGCAAGAAAGATGGGCAATAGCCCGGTGGCTGCATTGCTCCAACTTTACCAGGCCAAGAGTGTTGCTATCGCATGCTATGGCAGCGAGATATGGGGGTATGCCTCACTAGGAGCCCTAGAGGTAGCAGAAAACAACTTTTTAAAACAGATATTAAGGGTTCCAAGGGGAACAGCCAACTTTTCTTTACACGAAAAGCTAGGTATGTCATACCTATGCGATAAGGTAGCAGTTAACCCCTTATTGTGTTGGTTAAATTGCTGGTTAAACAGTAACTTACCTCTTACCCAGCACATATTGAGGGAAGCACTAACATGGGAAAATAGGCTTAAGGTTCCCTGGATAAAGTACTTAAGTAAATGCTTTACTGAATTAGGACGCCCCGAACTCTTCTCAATCCTAGAATTCATTACGAAATTGGATGTTATCACTGTGAAGAAGGCTTTTATTTCATCTAGGTATTTGGCTAGGGAGGATGGTGAATTAAAGGAAGGAAGTGTACGGAAACATGTGCTATTAAAAACATCTTTGCTCATGGAACCGTACTTGTCATGGCCCATGTCAAGTTATGATCGTTTTCTGCTGACGAGGTTTCGCCTGGACTTTTTTCACTTATTACTGGCCGTGCCTAAGGGGACCCACCGCAGTCAAGTGTTGCCGGCTTGCGGCTACGACGAAAAGTCTCCTCAAGAGCTGGCACACTTTCTCTTTATCTGCCCCTTTTATATTGTACCACGAAGGCTATACTTAAAACCTTGCCTCAAAAAATTGAAATTTACACAAATCAGACCAGCACTTTACTACCTCCAGCTGCTAAGTTGTGACTGCACCCTATTTGTATGCAGCTTTTTAAAATCAGCACTTAAATTTAGGGAAAGCATGGAGGGGTATAAGTGCCACTGATAGATATATTCTTAGTTAACAATAACTTTTTACATTTTTTTAGTACTTCTTTTATATTTTTACAATATATTCTGCTTGTAACTTCCTTGCTCTATGTTGTTTTTAAAATGTTCTTGTATGTCTGAGCTAATATATGTTTAATGAAATATACTTTTATGGTTGTTATTACAAATAACCGAATAAAGTTATTTGACTTGATTTGACTTAACAGTACTTTGACTGTCTTATGCTTCACTTCCTCAACCTAATAATGTACTAGAAGAATTTCCAGAATTTTTAATGCTTATTTTAGTTCTAGACTAATGTGCGTTTCTCATTCAAAGCACACTTTTAACTGTTCAAAACCCGTTGGTCACTTGCACCAAGAACAGAATCTTGATGCTAAATAGCCTATTGCAAATGTGATCGGTGCTTGTTTTGAAGGTGGGTAGTTGGTGGAGATAATTTTTTATTGGGCACAGAGGAAAAGGAAGAGGGAGGAAACCCGGGAACATGCACAGTGCAGCTTTACAAACAGAGCTTTAAAGAGAAAATAAGGCCTTGGCCGCTGTACCCATGGACTTATTCATGTGGCATTTTCTTTGTAATGCATTTCTCCCCAGAGTAAAAAAAATGCCTTCCACAGACAGAATGTATAGCACTGCCTTTGTGACATCTTGAGGTGGACACAACTCTTGAGATGCAACCTCCAGAACTGGACACTCTACGCATTAGGCAATCTTCACACAATATGCCAAATTTAGCATCTCACACAAGTATCAGTATTCCTTATATGGCATCGATCATTAGGCTTTCAAAACTGACCATATTATACTGTAGCTGACCTCCACGACAGTACACAATATTCTATATGTGTCTTCTAAAAGGTAAGCTCTCACAAACTGACCCACAATTCCATATATTGCTTCTTAAACGAGACACAACGTTCCAGATATGGCCCATAGACCTGGGCTCAATATGCCAGGTGAGAATTGCAAAACTATACATATGTAGGTAGTCTCCAGAACTAGGCACTGCATTCTTGTTGAGGCCACCAGATGTGAACACAATACTCCAGCTTAGGCGTGTATTAGTAAAAGCAATATTCCAGTTGTGGCCTGTAGAACTAGGCAAGGTATTCTAGATAAAGACTCTAAAATAAGAAGCAGTGCTGCTATAGGTAAGGAATTAAGAACTGGATACCATACTCCAGAGGAGTCTTCCACAGCTAGACACAACACACTCTAGATGTAGCTTTCAGTACCGACCACATGAAGAGAGTTGTTACCTTTATGACTGTTCATAACCAGCATTTGCAATGCAATAGGTCTCACATTTACTCGAGTTTGAGCAATTAACATTACAAATAACAATGCATTTATTTTGGTTTTTGTTTTTAAAACATAAATAAAAGGCATTGTCATTTACAATGCCAATAGCTTAAACTTGCGTAAATGCGAGACCTATTGCATGGCATACATTTTTTTTAAATATCGTCCCCCCAGGGCCCTCATAATCTTTCAATTACTGATGTATGCACCAGACGGAAGAACAACAACAAATCGTGTATCCACAAGCACATGAATAAATAAATAGAATTAAAACACCATTCCTCCGATTGACATGAAACTTTGGGAAGTTGTTGAGTACACTCCCGCGAAGGTTTCTGGCATAAATTTATTTTAAATATTGGCCCCCAGGACCCTCATAATCTTTCGAATACTGATGTACGCACAAGACGGAAAAACAAAAAATCGTGTATCCACAAGCACTCAAATAAAAAAACAGAATTAAAACAGCATTCATCCGATTGCCAGGAAACTTTGGGAAGTTGTTGAGTACACTCCCGCGAAGGTTTCTGGCATACATTTTTTTTAAATATCGGCCTCCCAGGGCCCTCATAAGCTTTTGAATACTGATGTACGCATCAGACGGAAAAACAAAAAAAGTGTATCCACAAGCACTCGAATAAATAAATAGAATTCAAACAACACTTTGAAATGTTTTCCATATTAAAATGAATAAGTTTCAATAAAAATGACACAATGTAAATTGAATGTTATAACGAGTTTCCTTGTATTTCCTTTCTTTGGAGATCGCAGCAACGCGCAACGGGTAAGGTAGTCTATATATATATAAACAAATGTATGTCTGCCTGTCTGTCTGTTTGTCCTTTATGCATTACTACACCTGTCATCCGATCGCCATGAAACTTTGGGAAGTTGTTGAGTACACTCCCGCGTTGTTCGAATACAAACCGATCAAGCCCGTTCTTCTCAAACGAACGAGCATCGAGAATCGCCCCGAAGGTTAATTCCTCTAATGTAACCCGGAGCGCGTTGAGGGGCCGGAGAAGCTGCCCAAACATGTCGAATCAGTCTTCGTTGTGCCGAGACGGAGTGTTGGCGAGACAGTGCGGGATCGGGAATGAACCAGAGTCGTGATGGGGGAGCAAGGTATGAGCATGTAAGCAATGTGCTCTCGCGCTCGTGTTCAAAAGTATATCTGAGCAGCAGCAACATTCCTTTCTTATGAGATCGCAGGAACGCGCGACGGGTAAGCTAGTTTTTTAATAAGAAATACCCAAGATTCTAACTTGCTCCACAGTCAACCACCTGTAACCCATGGCAGAGTAAGGCAGCACAATTCCTGCTGCATATAACATCTGTGTTTACATTATTCAGGCACCATGGGCCCTGTGTACGCTTACGGGATGCAACGCAAAGTGTATATTGCTCTTCTTCAAGCATTTGTTCTCATAATGACCACATTGATCTGTCCAGAACCTTGTAAGACATAAGCTACTTTTTCGGGCACTGACCCTACTTTTAGAGGAAATATATTTTGTAGGAGACCAAGTATCTCAAAGTTAAAAAAGACAATAATCTGAAGACACCTTATAAGGAAAATAAAGCTGTGACTCGAATATATGTTGTATCAAACTACTCAGGCACCACTTCCACTGTGCAATCTACTGAATAATACTATGATCTGCCCCTCGACAAGAGATATTGAATATCTTATACCCTTCCACTAATCCTTAAAGACCACACTGTTTCTAACACAAGGGGCCAATATTACCTGTTTAGTTAGGGGAATTCCAGTGTAACCTGCAAGACATCAAAGCATAACTATGAAGGGTTGCAAGTTGAGTTGGAAGGATCTGAAAAAGGGTCTCAGACGCCGGCCGCAGCCAGAATTTGGAATATATAAAAACATCTCTCCGTAAGAGTGAGTCGAAGTCTGGTGACAGATCCAACGACCCCAGAATTATCATTTGGATAATGTCAGCTGAAAGTCCCCAGTGACAGACTACAACAAGACTGATAGCTTGCTGTGATCGATGTACCGAATTATCGGTGCTGAGTCACAAGTCTAAATGCATATGGTTTAAGGTGCAACTAAACAGTAGCTTAAATAACTGGGGCCCACTGCATTGTTTTTGTTTTCTCTGGTACATGCATCTCTATACTCGCTGTATCAATGGTTGATTTGTGTCTGGCAAACAAACAGAAGACCAATTTTACCACACACTTTACAAGCTCATATCCAGTGTGATTCTGCTCTTTAATGGGACATGCGGGTTGGGATGATGTGTATAGGTGCAATCTGCTTGTTTGAAGCACCGGACACACACATATACACGCACACACACAAACACACACACACAAAACCCGTGACGGCCGAGAGCCACAAAAAAATGAGAAAAACACACATTGTATTTTGCATGATATCAGCTAGTCTCAGCACCTACTTGCTTCCAGCAAATATTCCACTGCTCATTAATACTACCATCGCTGGTACCTGTTGAACCGCCAAACCACAGCATTTGAATCAAACCATTATTAACATGCGTGGACTTACTCCATCCACCTTGTTGTATCAGTGATAGGATTCTTGCTACCGATTGCCTTCCAAAAATTCCCTTCTACCCTAATCATTTTCAGACAGTAGAGTTAAAAGGGGAATTATGTATAAAAGGGGAATTATTAGATAGTTGCAGCTGAAGCCGCCAGCATCTATAGTCAGGCGACAATTGCCAAGCCAGGAACCCACCAGATGCTTTGGAAACTTATTAGTGGCAACATGCATGTGCCAGCCACCACCTCTCCAGCTAATGTGGTAGTGGTACCTAAATGAAGCTGGCTCGGAGGTTCCGGGGCCCATACTGAAAGAATATTTGAGGATCGTGTTGGTGTTAAATGAATTTTATAACCATGTCAAGAAAAGCTGTGCAAGTGGACTGGGAGCCCTGAGACAAATTCTTCAGGAGGTATAAATGTGGAATCCCATCCTCGTCACCACTAATGTGTTTCCTTCAGTAAAGTTAATCAATAAAAGGCATTGCCATTTACAGTGCCAATAGCTCAAACTCGCGTAAAGGCGAGACCTATTGCATTGCAAATGCTTGTTATTATTACAAATGACTTCTCTTCAATAATGCTCTTTCTAGTGGGTCCTCTGTCTAGCCATAGACTCCTCACCGGGCGCCAGACTGGAGCTGGGAACTCTTTTCATCAGCAGTGCTGCCGCATGCCAATAAAATGCCAATAAGATTTTGTGATTCTTTCTGGCGCCTGGGAGGTGGGTAATCGGTAGTTACTCCATCGGTAGTTACTCCATCCGAACCAGCCTGACTGATTTAGTAGTAATGGATGTAGCAGTGTCGTCCCCCCCTTCCCCTCCCCCCCCCCCCCCCAGTAAGTCTTCCTTAATGCAAGCTGCTTTTTCGCTCAGAAAAACTATGCGAGGCCATGCAAAGGTGCAGGCTCCTGGCCCCCACCAGATCCCTACAAACGCTCCTAATACATATGCCTGGTGACTAGTAGAAAGTTAAGGCCTGGTCCTGCATCGACACTCAAAGTGAGGCATGTGCAGTAAGACCGGACTGGCAGTGACTGAGTTCTCAAGCGCTCTGTTACATGATACGAAGGGAGGTGGAGGGTTTCAGGTGGTTATTATGCGCCTTCCCTAGAACAGGTCACAGTAGCTAATGAGGGTGGGTGGTGGGGTTATAAGAGCGCAGGGTAAGGGTAGTGAGATGTAGTGAATACTTCAGAAGTACACATACACTCAGTGGGGTAGCAAGTACTTTGGCCGCCTGTGTCGATCCCAGTGTTTGCCGCGCGCTGCCTCTGAACTAAGGGAATGACTCCTCTTCAGACAAAAAGTGGTAAATGTATGTATGATGATAGTACCACCTTCCAACAACAGTGGTGCCCGAATTCAGTAAAGTCTCGGACAGACGAGTATTCCTAATAGGCGAGCAAACAGACTGGAGGGGGGGGGGGGTGTTGAAGAGAGGATCAGTCAGTGGCGCTTGCTCGGTATGAATATCCATATAAATGAACACCTTTGATTTTACACCAGCTCTGTCTAATTTAGTTTATCAAGCCTCTATTGTGCAGAGCTTCTGATTATATCCGGTACACTGTCCTACAGTGATTCCGGATATATTCATTGTTGGATCTTAGCCTTGAAAAAGTCCTGCTGGACGAAATACGTGTTGGCTGCCAGTGTGTTTTTGTATGTGGACACTTGAGATCAAGAAAGAAAATAAAAGAATAAGAAATATTTGATGGACTCACTCTGTCTTCTACAACACTATTTGACCTTACATTGTATTGAGTCTTACCCTGTGTGCCTCGGCATTTGAGTTAGTTTTATATTGCCATGTAATGGAGTTAATTTTAGAATCAAAGAATAAGCAATTCTTTTCACAGGACAGAGTGCAGTCACAGAGCATAGGACCTTAGGTTACAGGAATTTGAAAGGCTTTTGGGGACTGGACAACCGGACAAGGTTTGTGTTAACGTAGTTGCGATCTCATCATTTTTAGTTGATATATGGTTTGGTAGGGTAGCACAATTACCAAGGATGAATTCTGTCACTAGAAAGGTCAAATGTTTACTTACTTCTATCCAGCTCTAAAATCCCTAAACTGCCTTCCAGTGGCGAAACGATGCATTCTAAGAAGGTCAGATTTGGCACAGAAAGACCCTCTCCATAACAATCTGCTACACTTAGGACGCAAAGTGAACACCCTAGGTAAAACAAAAATTCAAGGAACTAAGTACCAAACTTTAAGAAATACATTAATATCGGGGAATCTTACTATGGTGTCGCACCAAGAATCTAGAACAGCATTCTTTGAGCACGGAGACCATCGTCTTACAATGCCTTCAAAAAAGTGATGCAGGCGGTCCTACCAGACCGCAAACTCCATTGAAAGAGGAATATTCTCTCAACCTCAACTCACTCTATCAATATTTAACAAAGACAAGCGTGCTTAAAGACTCACACAATAGTCAGATAGACATCCCTGGTGAAATGAAACATTCTTGAAAGCTTGATTTTACAACAACTCTCAACTTCTATTTATGATTATGTGTTACATAAATGTGTTGTTGGTTGAAAAACATCCACTGCATTCACGTCTACACCTACTGTAACTTCACTATTGTAAACTGTTTTACCCCGGTGTGTCATCGCTTGTTACTTAATTGACGCATGTAAGCATTTTTATAACGTGCTCTGATGTCGACAATAGAGTGGTAAAGGAAATATAAAACTTTATTTTTAAAGTAAATAATCTGAAACCTTTGTGTGTTATAGGAAGTGCACAAGTAATAATGATACACTAGAACACGACACCTAGCTCTGTCCAAAATGTGTTATTCATTCAAGATTTCCAATGTCTGTGTAGGAATTTAGTAGTCAAAGACCAGATGCAGAAGGCGTATCGAAAACTATATTTAAAAAACAGAGCAAGTACTATACTTCGGCTGCATTATTTGGGGTATTCTACCCCCTCGGGCTTTCTCTCTCACCCCCGCATAGTGCCAGGAGGCCCCGATGCTGCCTGCAGGAGACTGGGCCTCCTTGACTCGTGCTCTAAAGCGCCTCTGCATTCCCGCACTCTGGCAAAGGGCCGGCTTATCATGTGCCCATCAGCACCAGGAAGAGGTACGGCAGGGTCACCCCACCTACCTAGGCTTGATGAAAGAAAGCTGAAGTAATTTGGTCCTGCTCCACTAATCTTGACTGTTTCCTGGCAGTACTCTGGACGGTTGATATCTGAATCCATATTAATGATATGAGAAAATATGATATCTGGGCCTAGTAATCACTCCTTTACCCCATATCCATACGGCCATTTGAGCTCGACCACAACTTGGGAGAGACTTGTGCTGTTTTAACAACACTGCTTGGACAGTGTCCGTTTTTATGGACTTAACAGGTAACCAAAATACGTGTTAGGAGGAACGCTTGCTTATGCTTTTGTCGTTTACTTTTGAGGTCTCACTTGTGTGCATCACTTGTATATTGTGGTTTCCTGTAGTCGCTAGCCTTAGCACTTTGAGAAAGAACCATAGGCAAAAGGAAAGTGGAATCTACCAATGTAAGGAACAAGCGTCCCAAGACAATTAATACAATTTTATAATTTTTACCAATACGGTGGGCGTACTCACAGAGGAAATCTCAAATGTAAACAAACAACTTATTGAAAGTCAGCAGGCATCAGGATTTCCCTCAGGTACCCCTCTCACCTCTGAGAGCATGTACCGTTAACAATACAGGCACGGTCACACCCGCTCATTCACAAGCTCCTGACAAATCCCAACTTCATCCTGCCACAGCGAACTAAATTAACACTTCCTCTACCAACCATCCTGTTGTGCAGGTTTGGCAAAATTCATCAGGGGGTGAGGCCAAAAATAACTAGATGACTACCAACACCAATCCATAGTCCTCCTAAAGACATGGGGAAAGGGGAGGAGGGGAAAAAAAGAGTAAATCAACGGTGGTTCACGATAAATGTATTTTTCAGGAATGCATACTTAGAATAGAAAACAATGTTGTTAAAATGCTAAATGCCCTTGTACATAGGGTATTTGATTTGGAAGGCTTGGGCAGAACCTATGGCAAAAAGGTGGGTTTGCTGCGTGCTAGCCCAGTTGGTGCTTTTGAAACCGACTGGCCCCCTTCAGCATACCCTTCTACTGTCCCTACACCTTTCCTGTGTGGAACTAACCTGGCAATAGCAAACAAATTGCACTCACTAGCACACATTAAGGGGTTTAGTTCAGAAGCATAGAGCAACTTTACTGTCAGTCATCCAGAGCCACTATTCCTTCTGCACCAGTCCTCTTGCCCTCGATACACACCAGTGGAAAGGCGGAGTTTTCCTCTCGAAAAGCCACAAAAGACAGTATGAATTAAGTGAGGGGAGGAAAAAGGCTCAAATGACAAAACTAAAACCAATTTGGCTCCTAACTCCCAATAAGACATTCAACTACCCCCAGCATGTACCCTGTATATCATGCTCCTTGCTCATGTACTGCTCCTGAAACAAAACGAAAAGCAATGACATAACCAAACAAAAAACAAAGTGGTCCATTGGCTCATAGGTAGAGTCCCAAATCTCCACACACAGAAGTTGTTTGAAGAAATAATTATGATCAGGTGAGTAGGATAGATTAGGAATACTCCAAGGTAAGGGATGGGGCCTGTATGGCAATTAACTGATCCAATTCCATCAGAGCAGGATCTATTCTGAGAGACTTTTCATCTATACTCTATTCCTCTAGTTCAACCCACAACTGCCTGCGTTGAGAAATCTCGTCGGGAGGTGGTCCGGAGTAAGAATTTCTCACTCTCCAACTTAACTTTGGCTAACGTGAGCAAGGAAAAATCTTCACACGCTACGTGGATTGGCAAAAGCTCTGCCAACTCCACAAAAGTGCGGCATTCCAAGCCCTACCTAATTATTTACCCTATCATACAACACAATTCCAACAGTTACATCACACTACGTCTTTATAATAACATACTTCTACTGTTCTTGGTAATTAACCAATTTATTTGTCTTCAATGTATCGACTTCAGAAAGATAACAGCCTGAGTTGGCTCTGTTGGAATGCAAACTTATCTGCAGAAATCTAATGGATTTCAGACATGCATTTCTTGCCTTTAAAATGTGCCCTCAGATAAGCAAAGAACTTTGTGGATTTGAGGAAGGTCAATTTACTATTCTAACCAGTCCCAGAATATCAGGAAAGAGTGCAACTTTCCCAATAAATGGCCCAGAAGCCCCATTTACTATTGTGATCTAGTCCTGGAATATTATGGCCACCCGTAACTGCCTGCGTTGACAAAGCTCGTCTGGAGGTTGTCCGGAGTAAGAATTTCTCACTCTCCAACTTAACTTTGGCAAGCGCGAGCCAGGAAAGAACTTCACACGCTATGTAGATTGGGAAAAGCTCTGCAAACTCCACAAGCAGAGTGGAATTCCAAGCCAGACCTAATTATTTGCCCTATCATTCTACACAAATCCAACAGTTACATCCATCTACGTTTTTATAACAACATACTTCTACTGTTCTTGGTAATTAACTCATTTATTTGTCCTCAATGTATCAACTTCAGAAAGATAACAGCCTGCGTTGGCTCTTTTGGAATGCAAACTTATCTGCAGATTTCTAATGGATTTCAGACATGCTTTTCTTGTCTTTAAAATGTGCCCTCAGATCAGCAAAGAGTTATGTAGACTCCAGGAAGGTCAATTTACTATTCTAACCAATTCCAGAATATCAGTGAAAAATGCAGCTTTCCCAATAAATGGCCCAGAAGCCCCATTTACTATTGCAATCTAGTCCTGGAATATTACGGAGAAAGTTAAAAATATCCAAAATATGTTGTGGGTTGAAATATTATTCACTGCCAGTGAAAGCTGTCTTATGGCACCTTTGAAGCAAAAATCTAGAAAAACAATTCTACTTGCAAGAGTTTAACTCACTGGTCTATATTACCAGCTTACTATGTCGTCTTTATTAATGTGATCATCCGAAAGGAAGCCTGCCTACACCCCCTCATGTCTTGTAAGAAACACAGTCACACACGATTTCTTGTATGGCATTCCATCTCACTCTTCCCATTAGCAAATTCTTGCACGTTTTCTGTCCTCACACTTCCCCATACAATAGAACACAAATTCAAGGTTGTCTTGTTTCCCAACTTTTTCCCCACATTAGAGCCCTTTCTGCTTCCCTACAGCAGAGCACTGCAACTTTGCACATATAGATATTTTCTTCCACACAGTTTCTCTCTCACCACTGTAGGACTGGCCATCAAACTCAGTCCTGGCAACACTTTTCAAAAGTCTTGTGGGAATATCGAGAACGATTATTGAGGTCTGCCGCTAGAATGTTGTTATTGGGGAATGCTTGGGCCATGACAGCCCACCATGCTCACAAAGCATACTTGTCAAATCCCCTGCATTTGGCGGGTATCACTGACTATTTACTATTGGCAAAACACCTACAATAGGATTAAAAAGTCACCCATTTGTTTAACCTATAAAAGGCTCCAAAAAGAGTTCAGTCCCCATTGACCATAGGGAGATCACGCTCTTAAAACATCTGACCACCGCATTTTTTAGGCAAGAGATTGACAGTATGTGAAAGAAGTCCCCTAACTTGCATCCTATGGGGAAATGACAGAGTGGAAGAATTGCAATGCAGTCCTGTCTCTCCCCTGCATTAACACAGTGAAGGACCCTCCCCACATTCTTTCATCTATGATTTCCCTCTTCGTGCCCTCTCTTCCCACGCCCTTCCCCTAGGGATAGCTAAATGTTCTCCCTTTACCCTGCCCATGTCCTATCTGTGCCAGCCTCTCCTTTAAATGCCCACACTAGCACTCTGCGACCTTTCTGATTGCATGCCCTCTCCGGCTCTACCTGCCCCTCCCTCCTCACCTGCTGCCGCTGCTCCCTGCACACTGCGTTCATGCATTCATGCCTGTCAAGGTCCTGCCTCGGTACCAGGCATCAGCCCCGGCTGCCAAAACAGCAGGAGTACACACCGGAAACAGCCGTAGGAGGAAGCCCTACCAGAGGGGAACCCTGTCAGGCCACTTCCGGCTAACACGGCGGCCATCTTGGAGTGTCAAGGCTCTCCGGCAGTCTTCAGACCTCAGTCATATGCGGCGCCCAGCTTGGAGTGTCTATACCCACCGGCAATGTTAGATTTCGACTGCCAGAAGGTGCTGCTCTGAGGGCTTATCTCAAAACTAAAACAGGAATGGCGCAGTGTTTAGACTTCACTCATTCGGCGGCCACCTCTCGGAGTCACATTCCACCGGCAGTGTTTAGACCTCAATCGGCAGTCCATGAACGCCATTATGGTACTGCAGGCCGATGCATGACGTCACTATACGTCGTTCGTAGTTTCGCACGCGGTGACGCGGGCCTTGAGAGAAGTGGCAGCGTGCGGTTCAAAGGCAGCTGTGTGTCGTCCCAGTTACAAATGTTTGCTGTTAATTAAAGTCTTGTGGGAATATCGAGAACGATTATTGAGGTCTCCAGCTAAACGATAAGTTGTGATGTTCAAAGCTGAATTGCCACTGTGAATATATTTTACAGTTTTACCATTCTTGCTAAAGAAATCAGAGATTTTGGACTATCTATATAATTAAAGTAAAGGGGGAAGCTCTGTACTCGGTAGGGAGGTTCATTTGATTTGGAGTGTAAACGTGCTGCGGGCATATGTATCAAATACCATTTCTGTCATTCTCAAATAGCGATTTTTGGAGAATCGCAAAACGGGATGCAATTAAAAATTCGCAAATATTTAGCGATTCCTTGGAATTCCTTAATTGCGATTCTCAAATTGCGAATCACAATTAAGGAATAGCTTCCCGTTCATTCCTATGAGCCTAGAGGCCCATAGGAATGAATGAGAAGACAATCGCAATTTGTGAGTACCCATTAGCAGACATGCCAACCCTCCCGATTCAGGCGTGAGACTACCGATTTCATGGCTAGTCTCACGCCTCCCAATTCCTGCAAGCAAAAACCCGATTCCTCGGGGTTTCAGCTGACAGGGCTTGGTATGTAAAGTGCCAATTCTTCCAGCAATAGTCAGAGTGGCCATGCAGGGGCTCTAAGTAGGGGTGAAAAACCAACAAAGCGTCATTAACAAAGGAGTGGTCTTTTACAGACCTGTGAAGTACGGGGGGGGCTGTGTGTGTGCACAGGAAGCTGTTTCAGCCCGGGCTGTCACACAGGGCGGTGGGACGGGGGGAGCATGCACTACCAGCAACCTGCCAGGCCAGAGCCCAACACTGGCATCACCCTCTCTCTGCCTGCTATTGCGCTCCATGCTTCAGAAAGGTAAAAAGACGTGCATTTGTGTTTCAAATGTCCAATCCTGCAGCAGCCACTTCCAAAGCCCATACATGCCAGTAACCCGATTCAAGGCCCCATTCTCCCGATTTTTTTTTTTTTATCTCCCTCTTTGCTCTTCTGAAATGTTGGCATGTATGCCCATTAGGTACTCGCAAATTGCAAATATAATTTCAAGGGTGCAAGGATGTGATAAGGACATGCTGTTGCACCCCTGAAATGAGCATGTGTGCACATGTTTTTGCATTTGTCACCCCGAGTGGGACGGGTATGCTCAGACGTGAGTCCCGTGCTCTCCATGCCACTGGAATCAAGCTATCCAGGCTGGTGAGGGCGAAAGCCCGAAACCGGTCCTTGCATGCTTGTTTCCAGTCCAGGGAGGACCTGGCTTGGCAGTTCGGGCTGG
Organism: Lissotriton helveticus; assembly: GCF_964261635.1. Lineage (NCBI taxonomy): Eukaryota > Metazoa > Chordata > Amphibia > Caudata > Salamandridae > Lissotriton > Lissotriton helveticus. Next base: position 449,856,653 of record NC_136062.1, read on the forward strand.
ACTATTCCCATGGGCCACAGGGTCAAGACTGATTTGCATATAGCTGGGTTCAAACTGGAAAGGCATGGTGAGCAAAAACACGATGGATTTAGGCCCAGATCTCTGTACTGGGGTGAATGTATGACATTGTTCTGCATTCTGTCCATCACCTGTTGTTTTTGCATTTGTCACCCCGAGTGGGACGGGTATGCTCAGACGTAAGTCCCGTGCTCTCCATGCCACTGGAATCAAGCTATCCAGGCTGGTGAGGGCTGAAAGCCCGAAACCGGTCCTTGGATGCTTGTTTCCAGTCCAGGGAGGACCTGGCTTGGCAGTTCGGGCTGGACTGTTCCCATGGGGCACAGGGTCAAGACTGATTTGCATATAGCTGGGTACAAACTGGAAAGGCATGGTGAGCCAAAACACGAGGGATTTAGGCCCAGATCTCTGTACTGGGGTGAATGTATGACATTGTTCTGCATTCTGTCCATCACCTGTTGTTTTTGCATTTCTTCTGATTCAGCATTTCCGTTTCACCACACACACCACACACACAACACCACACACACAACCACACACACACACAAAACCACACACACACACAAAACCACACACACAACCACGACCACACACACAACCACATACACAACCACAACCACACACACACCCACATACATACAACTACACACACACAACCACACACACAACCAAACCGTCAGTGCACACTTTCACCAGGCACAGACCCCATCAGTTGTCAGTGCACGCTTACATCGGGCACAAACACCACCAGCCATCAGTGCACGTTTTCACCGGGCACAAACAACACCAGCCGTCAGTGCACGCTTCCACCAGACACACACCACCAGATGTCAGTGCACGCTTTCACCAGGCACACACACACCACCAGCCGTCAGTGCACACTTTCACCACTCACACACACACACACCCACCACCAGCCGTCAGTGCACGCTTTCACCAGGCACACACAACCAGCCGTCAGTGCACGCTTTCACCAGGTACAGACACCACCAGCCGTCAGTGCACACTTTCACCAGGCACACACAACCACACCGTCAGTGCACACTTTCACCAGGCACAGACACCATTAGTCGTCAGTGTACTCTTTCACCAGGCACAAACACCACCAGCAGTCAGTGCATGCTTTCACCGGGCACAAACACCACCAGCCGTCAGTGCATGCTTTCACTAGGCAAATGCACACCACCAGCCGTCAGTGCAGGCTTTTACCAGGGACACACACACCACCAGCCGTCAGTGCACGCTTTCACCAGGCACACACAACAAGCCGTCAGTGCACACTTTCACCAGGCACAGGCAGCATCAGTTGTCAGTGCATGCTTTCACCGGGCACAAACACCACCAGCCGTCAGTGCATGCTTTCACAGGGCACAAACACCACCAGCCGTCAGTGCACGCTTCCACCAGGCACACACCACCAGCCGTCAGTGCACGCTTTCACCAGGCACACACACCACCAGCCGGCAGTGCACGCTTCCACCAGGCACACACACCACCAGCCGGCAGTGCACACTTGCCCCAGGCACACACACCACTAGCCATCAGTGTGTCGTAGTTTGACAGCGATTGGGTTAGCATTTGCTTCAGCTACACAAAGTTTTCGCTGTCAGCTTGACTATATTCCGGAGGCCATTTTGTATCTCTGGCTTCCATTTTAGTGAATGTGCTGCCTCGTGGTCAGCATGCCCTTTTGTCTTTTCTCTCTCCCGATGACCATTTGATCTGCCAAGCAACCGGCTATTTTTAGCAATGGTCAAGCCTGCACATGCGTATTTAAGCCCTCTAGGTTAATGATCGGTCACTGCTTAGGAATGTTCTTCAAACTGACCAGTGGTACTAAACTCCTCCCACAAGTTGGCTGTGTTCCAAAAATGCCCTTATATGTACCTGAAATTGTGTAAAAGTGTACCGCCTATTGTGAGAAGTTGGCCTGATATATGATGTTTCCAATTCTGGAACCACCCTGTATCAGTCCAAACAACCCTTATGGTGTCTGGTTGTAATGTTAAAAGTTAGGCTGAAAACCGTCAACATTATCGGCGCCCTCTTGCTCTCCTTAAACCTTTTGTGCGCGTAAAACAGCCGCCATTTTGGACACCATGGCTTCCCTGCTCTCGCCGAGAGCCAGCGCGTCTCTCTCTCTCTCTCCTAACTTCGCTGGCAACCCCCCTGCTTGCACCTGCCTTGAGTCATAAACCCCTCTTCGGCGCTGCTCTGCCCCAGGCCCTCATCCTGTTCCCAGCGCGACACCTCCCCGCTTCCCCGTCATGACCTCCGGCCCTTTTGATGCAAACCCCTTTTCCCCGTGTGCCCGTTTGTCTTCCCCGTTCCCAGGCCGACACCTAGCTCTGCCGATACCAATCTCTTGCCCCTCCCCATACAATAGGAAGCTTCCCTCCTCAAAGGACCCCCGAGATGATCAAAGCCCCCCCCCCATCCCACGAGATCCGATCGAAACCCGCACACTCCGTGAATCGGCGGAATACCCAGCTGCGCGATGATCATCACCTGTTGTGAACGGGGCGGGGACTTCCACTGTAGCCTTGCATGGGAACGGGCTGGGAAGGGGGGATTCTGAGGATGTCTTTCCGTACATCAAAGTATCAACGAGAATGTGTTACATGTAATAAAGAGATAAACTTGTGTATAAGAGGCCAGGCCTCAGGGATGCAGTTAGAGCACCTCAGAACGATACCTTCTGTCCGTTTTCGTTGTGTTCTCCTCCGGAGCGAATAAAAACCTTGTTTCCTGCCTTCCAGTCTCCAGCGCCTGCCTCTCCAATAGTTTAACTTCTTTGTGGGTTCAAGAGGCGACATCGCCGGGCAATAATTAAGGATCTTATATTCTGGTTGGTAGTGCCCCCCCAGTTTGTATTTTTCAACAATTGGCGTCCCAAGCGTGGGGCCCATCAGCGACCCATGGATCCAGTGGGAGAGGTCCTGACGACAAAGTGAACGACTGCAACGATCGGGAACGCGTCTGTCCGATAGACCCTCGTCTGACAGCCGATCATCCGAACTTCACTGGTTCCGAACAGACCTCTCTCGAGTGATCTACGGTCCTGACTGGGAACCATCAGGAGTGCCGCGAGGATAACGAAGAAGAGAGGACGATCGGGCGCTGGATTCGGAAGTCAGGAAACTGTCCATGCGGTCCGGGTAAGGTCGTGTTACCACGACAAATTGCGAAAAAAAAATTGCTTGATTGCTTGTTTGTTAAATACTAGTATTGCTCTTTTTGTTTATTTGGAGATTCACTGTCTGCAAACGGAGAAACAACAGGCTCTCTCTTTGCAAGCAGTGGAGGATAGGTAGGGCAGACAACCGTGCTTATTTTTCTCCCCCACTCAATAATCACCTGAAACTGAGCTGTTGTTCACAAACTATTGTTTCCTGGAGATTCCCTGTCTGCAAACAGGGAAGAGACCACCCTTTTTGCAGATAGTGAAAAGGGTAGGTAACGCAGATCTTTGCGGACCTACTCATTCTCCCCATTGTTATTTATCGGTCTTTTGTTATCTTGATCTATGAGGGATTCACTGTCTGCAAACGGAGAAACAAAGGTCTCTCTCTTTGCAAGCAGTGGAGGATAGGTAGGGTAGCAGCCGTGCTTATTTTTTTCTCCCCCACTCTATAATTGCTTGAAACTGAACTGTTGTTCGCAAAATTATTGTTTCCTGGAGATTCCCTGTCTGCAAACAGGGAAGAGACCACCCTTTTTGCAGATAGTGAAAAAGGTAGGTAACGCAGATCTTTGCGGACCTACTCATTCTCCCCATTGTTATTTATTGGTCTTTGGTTATTGTGATCCATGAGGTATTCACTGCCTGCAAACAACGTAGAATAGAAATATTCTGTCTAGTCTTTGCACCTAGTGATAAGATAGGCAGTGCTGACTTTTTAGTCCCTCGTTACGAGCCGTCATGTCTGTCTTCTCCCCACTGATTAGTAGCCTGTTTAGCCCGGACCGCTTATTAGAGATGGACCATCCAGCCCCACTGGAAGGCACCCCTAATAAGGACATGTTCATGAAGCATGGATTGACCGCTATTGCCTATAGTAAACTATGGCATAAATATACAAAACAGGGTCAAGAAAGTCAATGGCCCCTGATAGGATCCTTTGATGATGATAAAATAAAAACGCTAGAAACTGCCCTAGGTAAAAACAAGACAACACCTACTATGCTTGATAGCTTCGGCATGTGGCGAAAAGAAACTGAACAGCGTAAAAAGAAAACTGAGAGTAGGTTGGAAAAAGAGCTGCAAAAAGCAGCCCACCTAGCTGCTCAGAAACTAAAAAAGGAGATAGAGGAAAGAGAGAAAGCTAAACAGAAACTAGAAAGGGAAACGCCAAGCCAGTGTCCGGTTAGAACCCCCTCCATGCTCTACCCTGAGTTACCCTCGAAACGACAAGCCAATGAGGACCTGCTGTTAGGTCCTCCTATCATCTACATGCCCCCTCCATACGCCCCTTCTCGACCCTTGGCGCAGCACGCGCCACCCCCAGGTACAAACGAAGGTACCGCCGCAGCGTCGGCCCCAATGGCCTCTGTGCCAGCCGAACCCCTTGTATTAAAACCCGCATCAACGACAACGTTAGACGAGCATGAGACTCGAGGGGCTGGCCTTGCAAGAACAAACAGGCTAGACAAAGATGAGCGAGCGGGGATCGACAAAATAGCAAGGACACTGGTAGAAAGGAAGGATGATGAAGAGTACATCACGGATATGTTCAGCTCGTATACAGGGAGTCACAGACGACATTTTACCGTACGACTGTGTTATCATGTCTTGAATGCATACGAGGACCGATATCGAGACAAAGGTCCCGAGAGCCTAAGGACTCTGTACCGGAAGGTCGATATCGGGGATGAGGGCGAGTGTGATGTGTCGGACCTCCTTACGCGTACGCTTGAGGTTTTCCGCCACCTCACTGAACGAAAGCCGGGAGCTAAATCCGCGGCCCCCGTAGTGACCGAACCACCAACCGAGCAATCTAACACCATGATGCCGATACGTGAGGCTGCCCCTTACTGGGTTCCCCCTCGAGGTACAGGGACTCACGATGATGCAAACAACCAAGATGCAAAGGGAAGGGTAGTATACAACTGGGTCTACCAGCCATGGGACCGGCAAGAGATACTGACATTCCGGAAATCTCTACCCGACCTACGTAAAAACCCCACTGCCTTCTATACTGAATTGGGTACAGCCCTGGGTTCAACTATCATGACCCTGGCTGACATCGACTTGTTCTTCGGGTTATGTCTACCAGCTGATGTGTGGAAGCAAATCCGGAAAGTCGACCACCTTGAGCTGTTCGGACATACCTGGTCACAACTCGATGACTTGGACAAACAACGGGGACCAGGACAAAAGCCGTTGAAATCCATTCTAGACCTCCCAGATAAAATTGTAGGGAAATTAAAAACCCTAATCCCAGAAAAGAAAGTGGACTGGTCGATAGTAACAGCCTGTCGCCAAAAACCCCAGGAGGATGTATCGGAATACTTCTCCCGGTTTGAAACGGTGTTCTCCGATTACAGCGGCCAGGACATGACCACTGCAACCGGACACCATCTGTTTGTCCAGAATTATGTTAAGGGCCTATCATTGGACATCTCCCAGAAACTACAGGCCAGCGAGAGTAGTTGGGCAGCCTCCAAACCTACAGCGATTCTCCAAATGGCCCAATATTATGAGCATCAGAAAAATGAAAACGATAGGGCGACAGAGAAAAAGAAGAAAGACTTAAAAGAGAGGGTGATGATTGCCAAACTGCAAGGGGTGACTATAGGACGAGACCAATACCGGGGAAACTACCAGACAAACGTCCCTAAGACTGCATTTCCCCAGGACCGCACTCTGACTCCCTACAGTGGACGCACAGACCTTAGAGATGACCAGTGCGCTTTCTGCAAAGGGACTGGCCATTGGAAATCCCAGTGCCCAGTTCTCCTGGAAATGATCAGGAACAGAGACCCCAGGGATGTAGCAAACGGACCGAGACCTAAGGGACCACAACGAGGGCCCCCAAATGACGCGACTAATGACAGATCAAGCAGACCGAATACGTTCGATCGACCCAGACAGAACCAATATCAACAATCTGACTATGACGACACTCACACCTTTGCATAGGACAGCCAAGGGCGAGGGAGGGATCCAGTCGAGCTCTATGTTGACCAGCAGGGCCCTTATGTCACTGCTAAGGTCCTGGGTACCAAGTCTCCATTTCTGGTAGACACTGGCGCAACACGTAGTGCGTTATCTAAACGACTGATTCCAAGGGCACCCTTGTCTGGCTCACTCATAACATCGACAGGTTTCGATGGAACGCCCTCCACCAACCCTTTGTCTGCCCCGATTCTCTTTGACGTAGAAAACAACACCACCGACACCACGTTCTTGCTTTCCTCCAATAGCCCTGACGCCATTATGGGACTTGACTTACTGAAACACTTCCGAGCGACGATTAGGTGTTCTCAAGATGGAGTTCGAGTGTTTCTTTACGACAACCCCGTTCTGCTTAAACATTGTTCCCCCCGACACATGTTTTCCATCACCGACGTCGACGCGTCCCTGCTTGACACCCTACCTCCGTATCTGTGGGCCAAAGCGGATTCGGACGTAGGGCGTATGTTAATTGACCCAGTGCACATTACTGTCCGACCAGACGCAACACTCCCAAAACTCCCACAATATCGGATATCGCCAGAAGGCGAGAAGGCATTGGTAATGATTATCCAGTCACTGATAGACGCAGGAGTGGTAGAGGAAGTGGTTAGCAACGTTTGCAACAGCCCTATCTTGCCCATTATCAAGAAGCAGGGAGAGGGAGATGAGAAAGCATACCGTTTCATCATCGACCTCCGAGAGATCAACAAAGTGGTGGTACCCCAGTACCCTGTGGTCTCAGACATCACCACCATCCTGACCTTGATTCCATCCACTGCCACCACCTTTTCCGTCATCGACCTCAAGAACGCATTCTTCTCCATCCCCATCCACCCAGACAGCCGATATCTCTTCGGCTTTACCCTAAAATCCCGCTCATATAGGTTTTGCCGAGCCCCTCAAGGCTACACGGAGAGCCCTAGCATCTACAGCCAGGCCCTCAAAAGGCAACTAGACCAAGTCCGGTTACCCGACGGGGTGGTGTTGGTACAATATGTCGATGACATCCTTTTGGCAGCCGACACCACCCCTCTAGCGGTTACCGCCACCATTCAACTCTTGCACTTCCTTGCGGAAAATGGCCACAAGGTCTCCAAGAAGAAGTTGCAATTCTGCCTACCCCAGGTCACTTACCTAGGTCACCTTCTGTCCAAAGATGGACGGAAACTCACCCCTGATCGAATCCAGACCATTCTAGACACCCCTGTCCCTAAAACCCAGAAGCAGGTTCGCTCCCTATTAGGCCTCACCTCCTTCTGCCGACAATGGTTGCCAAACTTCAGCCTCGTTGTAAAACCACTGCTCTCTCTCCTAAACAAAGACGTCCCTTTCCCACTCCCTTGGACTCCTGAGTGTCAAACCTCCTTCACAGAACTACGAGATGCCCTTTGCTCAGCCCCTGTCCTGGGTACCCCTGATTACAGAAAGCCCTTCTCCCTTTACACTCACGAAAGGGAGGGGTGCGCTTTATCTGTCCTAACCCAGGCCATCGGTCCTAAGCAACGACCGTGCGCTTACTTCTCTGCCACTCTTGACCCTGTCGCCAGAGCCTTGCCTGCCTGCCTTCGAGCTGTAGCTGCTGCTGCAGTCTCTATCCGACAGAGTGAGGGGATTGTACTCTCGAATTCCCTCACGGTACTGGTACCCCATGCAGTCGACACCCTCCTGAACCAAACCAAGACGCAACATCTGACGAGTGCACGACTGACTGGATACGAACTAACCTTGCTTGCCCCCATATCACTCTGAAAAGATGCACCACACTGAACCCAGCAACTCTGTTACCCTTGCCAGAGAACGATCCCAATGTGCACCCCGTACATGACTGCGTGACTCTTACGGACGAACAGACCAGGAGTAGGGTCGATCTCAGAGACACAGCTTTCCCTGACCCCGACGGGGAGTTGTGGGTGGACGGTTCTTGCATCAAACTCTCCGATGGTACCACTTCCGCTGCCTATGCAGTCACCACGGCTCGAACTGTAGTAGAAACAGCCCGCATCACCCAGCGATCTGCCCAGGCAGCGGAACTGATTGCTTTGACGAGAGCCTGCATCCTGGCAACAGGAACCACGACGAACATTTACACCGACAGCCAGTATGCCTTCGGGGTGGTTCACCATTTTGGGCTCCTCTGGAGGGAGAGAGGATACTTGACCTCACACGGCACACCCATTTTGCACGGGGATTTAGTCTCCGCCTTAATCGAGGCTGTCCTCCTCCCCAACAAACTTGCCGTTATCAAATGCCAGGCACACAAGAAGGTGACAGACATTATTGGACAGGGAAATGCACTAGCCGACATCACCGCCCGAACGACAGCTGAAAATAGAACGACAACACGTATGTACGTGACCAGGTCACAAGCAGAAAACTGGACTGACGCCAAGGACACAATTAGAGACATACAAACGGCTAGCACACAACACGAATTGACTGAATGGGCACGGGTGGGATTGAAAGACGATGAAGGCTGCTGGCGGACAAAAGACACGAACAGATGGTTGCTACCTGATTCATACTTGATTCCCATATTAACCATGGCACACTCCCCTGCCCACATAGGATCAGCCCCCATGATCGAACTTGTCTCCAGGGTTTGGCACAATGACAAGATCCCAGATTCCGCCAAACGCCTGGTCCAACAATGCCTAATATGCCTGCAACACAACCCCGGGAAGGGAACTGTAGTACCCCGGGGGGGATTTGGGGTCCCAAACCACCCATTTGAAGTCCTGCAGATGGACTACATCCAGCTAGACAGATGCCAAGGCCTGAAATATGTACTTGTCGTGGTGTGCGCATTTAGCAAATGGGTGGAAGCATATCCAACCCGTGACAACACCGCTATGGCCACTGCAAAGGTCCTGTTAAAGGAGTTTTTCCCCCGTTATGGCCTCTGTCGTGTTTTATGGAGTGATAATGGCCCCCACTTTGTAGCCAACGTTATCCAGCTCATCCTAAATGGGCTGGGTATCAAACAGAAATTCCACGCAGTCTTCCACCCTCAATCTGCTGGGCTTGTCGAACGACACAACGCCACACTAAAGCTTAAACTGGCCAAAATAGTGGCTACGACGGGCCTGAAATGGCCAGACGCCCTCCCATTGGCATTGCTATCGATGCGCTCTACCCCCACCCGACATCACTTAACCCCTTATGAAGTTGTCTTCGGTCGACCCATGAGCGTCTGGTCTGCCCCGAAACCAACGTCCATTCATGACGTTCCGGATGTCCTAATGTCTGATTATCTGTACAAATTGACTGAAACTTTGTCTGTCCTTCATCAGCAGGTGCAGCAGGCCATCCCCGATGCTTCCAGGGGTCCGGGTCACGCCATCCAGCCGGGGGACTTCGTGCTGATCCGAAACTTTCAGCGATCAAAGAGTTTGGAACCCCGGTGGACGGGCCCCTGGCAAGTGCTGATCACCACTCGGACCGCACTTCGAGTGGAGGGGAAGAAACACTGGCTGCACGCTCATCACTGCAAAAAGGTCTCTCCAGCCCTGGCCACGACAGACACCGTCAACACCCAAGAAGAGCTCCTGAACCAGGACCGACCATCGTTGAACTGCTACCCTGATACAGAGACACTTGAACTTTCAAAACATCCTGACCCCACTGTGCCATCTCGAGAAGGGTATTTCCTGCGTCGAAAGGAGGGAGCTTCGGCTAAGTAGGCCACGGACTGGGTTAAAGGATCTCAAAACGGTGACCCAAACTACCAAGGGTTACCTGGAGAGAGGCTGAAACTAAGTCTGTGGTCCTGCCCACTACCGAGCACCTTGAAGACGAAGATGATGGAAGCGCCAGATAAGAAGATGATGGAAGCGCCAAACAAGAAGCCGACTGAGACAACAGGAAATACCCACTACAGAAATCCGAGAACAGACAGACTCCATAGCTCAAAGACAATTGCACTCTTCATCGTAATCCTCCTCTGTTTTCTCCTCATGACTACGCTCTGGATTATGGAAGAACACGCACCTGCTCACGAAACATTCCTAACCACTGCTCAGCCTACCACCATGAAGGAACATTATCTAATTTCGCTCTCTCCTCAACTAAGAGAGAGGCGAAAGGAGTTTTGGAACAACTCTTTCGTGCAGCTACTTCACCAGCACAATCTTGCCACCAACGCCACCAACTGCTGGATCTGTGGGTTGCTACCCCATGCCACTGGACATTCAATACCATTCATCCCTTCACCCTTCTCCGTCCACGGCTCCTGCCTTGCCTGGCTGATCCTCCTGCAAGAGAGCTATACGGGAAATGCCACCTCCAGCAGAGCTGCAGCACATTCTTCTCATGGGGCCGGGCGAAACAAGACAAAGACACACTTCTGCCCGCTGACCCCCAGCGACTCAATCCAAATGGACATTCCGGCCAAAGAACGAATCGAAATGCAGGTGTTCAACAATCCAACCAGACCCACCTTCTCCTATCTGCGGAAACGAACGGCTGCCACTCTGACTGTGGCCCTGACGGTCATCAACGTCACAGGCCACATGTGTGTAGAAGGACTTGGGACACAGCTGGTGGGTCACAGCGCTTGCCGCTTTACCAGAACTTTGGACTCCACGGATCCACCTTCCTTTGTGTCATCCCCAAACATGTATTTCATCTGTGGCACGAAGGCCTACACCTGGCTCCCCAAAGGCTGGGGGGGTACTTGCTACATCTCCTTCGTCCTTCCTCCAACTTATGTGGCCCCAGCGAATCACCACAGACAAAAACGAGCCAAAGACGTTGAGCAAGCCAACTCAACAGGGGCACAGTTCCTCGATGCTATGAAAGGACTCGTCCCCCCTTGGGGCCCGATGGCAAACAGCCGTGCCATCCGACATTTGACTCAGGCAGTCGAGACAACCATGAACATCACAGCGGGCATCTTTGCCAACAACACTGCCGAGCTCCAAGCGGTCCGTTTGGTGGCTCTTCAGAACCGCCTCGTTCTAGATGTGGTTCTGGCGGACCGTGGAGGAGCATGCCGCATTATTGGGGCCAGCTGTTGTACATACATACCGGACAACTCACCCTCAGTGTACAAAGCCATCGAACATCTTCACAGACTCTCTTCGGAAGTTCACCAAGAGCAAGAAGAATGGTCGCTTGGTGGTTGGTTCTGGGACACCGTCAAAAGCTGGGGCTGGAGACTGCTCACCATTATCCTGATTCCCGTAGTTGTAATATGTGGCCTATGCTTAGGAATTCAATGTTTGCCACCTATGTGTTCTTTATGTGCGAGTTGTATTTTTCCCAAAACTGTGGACATTGGAAGCGAACATATGAGGGCATTATATGATACCGAAGTTAGGAATTTGATGAAAATTGACATTGAGTAAGCAAGTTGGCTAGATATGTTGAAAAGGGAGGACTGTTAAAAGTTAGGCTGAAAACCGTCAACATTATCGGCGCCCTCTTGCTCTCCTTAAACCTTTTGTGCGCGTAAAACAGCCGCCATTTTGGACACCATGGCTTCCCTGCTCTCGCCGAGAGCCAGCGCGTCTCTCTCTCTCTCTCCTAACTTCGCTGGCAACCCCCCTGCTTGCACCTGCCTTGAGTCATAAACCCCTCTTCGGCGCTGCTCTGCCCCAGGCCCTCATCCTGTTCCCAGCGCGACACCTCCCCGCTTCCCCGTCATGACCTCCGGCCCTTTTGATGCAAACCCCTTTTCCCCGTGTGCCCGTTTGTCTTCCCCGTTCCCAGGCCGACACCTAGCTCTGCCGATACCAATCTCTTGCCCCTCCCCATACAATAGGAAGCTTCCCTCCTCAAAGGACCCCCGAGATGATCAAAGCCCCCCCCCATCCCACGAGATCCGATCGAAACCCGCACACTCCGTGAATCGGCGGAATACCCAGCTGCGCGATGATCATCACCTGTTGTGAACGGGGCGGGGACTTCCACTGTAGCCTTGCATGGGAACGGGCTGGGAAGGGGGGATTCTGAGGATGTCTTTCCGTACATCAAAGTATCAACGAGAATGTGTTACATGTAATAAAGAGATAAACTTGTGTATAAGAGGCCAGGCCTCAGGGATGCAGTTAGAGCACCTCAGAACGATACCTTCTGTCCGTTTTCGTTGTGTTCTCCTCCGGAGCGAATAAAAACCTTGTTTCCTGCCTTCCAGTCTCCAGCGCCTGCCTCTCCAATAGTTTAACTTCTTTGTGGGTTCAAGAGGCGACATCGCCGGGCAATAATTAAGGATCTTATATTCTGGTTGGTAGTGCCCCCCCAGTTTGTATTTTTCAACAGTAAGTCAACCTTATTAGACAAGCTATCCTAGGAGTAGCATGGACTAAGCAGCCTTAAAGGCTTAACTTAAGAGGTCGTGTTAAGCGAGCTGTTTTACCACATACAATCCTGTAATATCAAATGAAAGGACCCCACACAAGTATATATTATAAAAATATATGTATTTATTACTAAAAACAATCCCCAGTATTCTTTATGAATAAAGGGGAACAAGCGTTAAATCAAAAGCACAGTATAACATACAAAGTTGCACAATTTTGGATGAGGCCAAGGGGCCACTCAAACCATATACTAAAAAAATGGTATAAGAGACACCATTCGATCAGTGGTTAGGCCTAGGGCCTAGGGAATCGCTGGGAGCAGTCGGGACAAGCAATGCTGAAGTCGGGAAAAGCCCGCGGGATTCGGGTGCAGTGCTGAAAGCACAAGCATGCATCAATGTTAAGTCAATGGTGCATAAAAGTTACACAAATAGAGTTTAAGGACACTTCCGCTGAACCTAGAGGAACAAAACTTAAGACACAGACCCTAGAGGTGTGTACCAGTGTGGAAACACCGGCGTTGCAATGTTACCTCACCCACAGGAAGTGGGTGCACAGGGTCGAAGTTGAGTCGGGTTACGTCACGCAGGTTCTTGGTGCTTGAAGCTGAAAGGGCTGCAGGCGAGGTGAAGGAGAAGTGTCCGGTGGAGTCCAAGGGTGGACTCAAGTCGAAAAGTACCTGAAAGCAGAGGGGACAGAGTCTGGGTCACTCAGCAGTGACCAGGGTGGAACCAGGATGGAACCAGGCGATGTCGGGCGCAATCAGGTGGTTGTCGAGGAGCTACTCTCCGCTGTCACGTGAGCTCTGGGGCATCTACGAAGTCCAGGAGCAGGTCACGATCTGTCCCACGCAGGCTCTCGCCGTCGGCGCTGTCGGCTTCAAGATTGGAGCAAACAACACTTGGCAAAAGCAATCCACGCGGAACTGGAAGATTGCTTCTCACTCGGACCAGGAAGGTCAGAGTGGGGGCTCCTTTTCAGGGGAGCTGGTGCAAATCTGGAGCAACCAGAATCACAAGTCGAATTTCAAGTTTCGTTGGCACAGGGGCCACAAGCCAGCTGGCAAGTGACCGGACCAATGCGTTGAGCCAAAAGAAGCAGAAGGGCCCCACGCAGCACTCGTCGAGTGTGGAGGGCTGAACTTCGGTGCAAGAGTGGCTCAGGGTTGGGGCTTTTCAAACCCCGTTGTACAGCTTCGAGGGTCACTCGTGGGTTGCACGGTCAGCGTCTCGTGGTCTTTCCAAGATGGCGTGCCCCACGCTTCCGGTCGCCTCCACGGGTCTCAGCTCTGCAGGACCTGTGGATCGGGCTGTTAGAAGGCAGGCAAGCTTGATCTCGTCGATCTCTGTCGCTCGAGTTCCGACGGGAACTGCAACAAAGCAGATGTCGAGGGCTTGATGGTGCCTGTTTGCACAGGGTGGTCATTCCTTGACCACAAGGGAGATTCTTCAGTCTTCTACGTTGAGTAGGATGTCGAAGGGTCCAGAGTTTAGTTTCTTATGTTTCATCAGGATAATCTGAAGTGCTTTGGCACTGCTCCCATTCTTATACCAATCTAGGGGGCTGGATTACCTGCTAGGTCCCCTCCTATGGGTGGGACCCAGGAAGGGGGTGGATATGAGGAAAAGTCAGCCCATAACGCACCTGATGCCCAGGCTGCTGGCGCAGGACGCCTCTTAGTTTCCATCTTGAACAATTACCAAATAAAGAGACGGTCGCTGGAAGCAGGAAGACAAGAATAGAGTTTTATTTCTCATGAGGAGAGCCTGTCATTTCGGACACTCGCATAGTGTCTTCAGGAGGTGCTCTAACAAGTTCTCTCAGGCTTCGTCTTTTATACACATGTTTATGATGCACAAACATTCCTTATTACAATAAAGACGCTTTGAAGTAGAAAAAGGCATGCTTGGAATCCCAGCTTCAGGCCTATTCCCATACCAGTCGCTCAGATGTCATCCTCCCCTCCTGAATGTAACAAGAGAGATTGTGATCTCTCAGCCGGACATTCCTACAGGACACAAGGGCAGGAGGGGATGATCAGGTCAAAGGTTGGTCAGGTGATAAGGTCGGACACTTCGGTTGGTGTATCACGGTTTTGTTATGCTGGGCAGGGAAAAGGGGGATGTACATCCACGAGGCTTGGTCTTAGGACTTGGGACCGGGTCGAGAGGCCAAGTGCAGCCGGGGGGGGGTTGTCAGCTGAGGGGAAGGGTGTTCTTGGGAGGAAATGGGGGGTGTGGGTCAAGCAGGAGTGCTACTTCTAGAGCAGGGTCACGCAGAGGGAGAGGGTCTTGTGGCTGATGCATGAGCAGTGCGCGCGGGGAGGGGTGCCGGGAACAGATGGGCAGAGAGGCCATGGTGTCTAAAATGGCTGTCGTGTACGTGTGTGCATGGGTCTATGCTGGCGGGATAACACAGTCAGTGTTTAGCGATATCCGTTCTGCTTACAACAAGGGGTACAGTGAACACAAATGAACGCCGCTTATGTACATATACATTGCCATTTTCAACAGTCGCCGCTTTTTTACATAAGCTAGTTCAGTTCTAAACAGTCGATACGATTGGCGGAATGCGGTACATATGATTTTACATTTGTGGGTTATGCATACAAGTCTAGAGATCGGCATAATAATTAGTTGGAGTCAATCAGGAAAAATGTTCCGAAACATTATAGAATCAAGTTCAGACTTTCTCTCCGGTGACATCAACATACAGTAAAAGTACTCTGATACCTTCGGGTCTTATCAGTGCAATAAGAGACTTTTTGGAAAACTAAATACATGAGTGACCGATGAAACATTTTTTGAAAGCAATACAAAATGGTTGATGGAGGAATTCAATTCGATACAAGCACTTAGTCAAGGGGTGGGTAGAAAGTTCAGGAAGGGGGTTTTCGTCACAATGTCTTTTTAACAGAGTCCGTCTTCTTTCGTTGGCGCTGTTGAGCACCGGCGGTGGAGCTATAGGTCCAGCTCGTATTCATCCTTACGCGTTGCAGGGTGCGATCAGTCCTCTGCTGTTAGATCACAGTCCTGTTTCCTAACTGATCTTCTTAGGGGTGCCTCATGCTGGGCACCTGCATGTCTTTCTTCTTTCGTGGCAAAAACCTTATTCTATAGTCAAAAGTTATGCGAAAAGGGTGATGTTGTTGAATAATCAAGGGAAGAGAGGGCGGAGTGGGATCAGATCTTTGAGCACACCAAGGGACCACAAGGAGCAAAGGATGGCGAGCAGGCAGGCCCATCAGTCGGGCTAAGAGGGACGGGGACTTCAGGCACGAGTGGGTCAGCAAATCGAGGGCTTCAAGGCGGCCCTTCATTCCTTCATCTGCCGAGTTTGAGAATGGTGCCTCGTCCCGCGTCTCGTTGCTCTGTGGCTCCACCTTTGGCTGAGGTCACACGTGCTCCATGATCTGTGGCCAGGCTGTGCGTCACGTCCAGCTCCTCTCCTCCGGTGATTGTATCTTTGAATGGGTACAAAACAAGTTTTAGAAAAACTGGCAGGAGAAGACTTTTATACATCTCAATTCCGTCCCCAATCCTATGTAGGTGGGGGATAAGTTCATCGGTCACAGTCAGAAATCATCACTTATGGAGTATGTAGGAGGGCATTACCATTGAATTCATAAACCTGTTTGGCGTTCATTCGTGACGTATGTGGAGAGAAATAGGACCTTTATACACAGTGTATTATATCAAACTCAAAATCGAGTCCCTATGTAGAGACTCGCCCTTTTTCTTTTTAACCCAAGTATCGACAATCTTACATTTCCCTTCGGGGTCGGCTAACTCTTGCAAGCAGGAGCGTTATCGTCAGGAAGAAGGAGGAGGGGGGGGGGCAGATGTTAAACATGCCTTTCTTGGGGAATGACCGTTAATCAAGGTCATCAATTACGCTTCGAGGGTAGCTGACATGAAGCTGGGGTTAATCGGGGGAAGCGGGGACGCTTTGGACAGGGAGCTGGGGTCAATCGGGAGAATCGGGGGGGCACTTTGGACATCCGCACTTAAGTGCAGAGGGGTGAGGTAATCTGGGCAGTGGGAATTGTATTTCTAACGAGCTGGAAAACAGAAGACCATTGACGTTATAGTCCCCCTATGAAAAGGCCAGATTAGGGGACATCAGTCGTCTTACCTGTCCTTTCCTTCATTACCAACTCGGGTTCTATCGTTTTGCAGAAAGGAGAGGTAGTAATATGGCAAGTCACAATCGTTTTAGTTCCTGTCAATTTTGCCGAACACCTTTGTTGTTCGAGGAGACCCAATTAGGTTTTGTGCCGGGGGGGCACAGCGCTACCATACAAGGGAGGAGGGACCAAGGGGGCTTTAGAGAGAGAGAGAGAGAGTGAGAGAGAGAGAGAGAGAGAGAGAGAGAGAGAGAGAGAGAGAGAGAGAGCGCACTCTAAATGGTCCATTCGGTACACGTATGACATGGAGAGAGAAAGAGAGAGAGAGAGAGAGAGACGTGTACAATAATGGGTCATTCAGTGCGCGCACAACACAGAACAACAGGGGTTAAGTAATACGGAAACACAGGCAGAGGGATGACGTAGATCCATACATTACGTACACACATACTCAGGTGAGGGAGACAGTACATGTATTATATACAAAAATCCAAGACAAGACATATAACCGTTATTGGCCATAATGATCTCTTCCTGTATGCTGCGCATCCTTAGCATCCTAAGCTCTTTTTACCCTTTTCTTTCCTTTTATTGTCGGCTGCCTTTACTGGTCTTTGTGGTTGTACACACTTACGCCTTTGACAACCAGTCAAGAACTAACCTGGTCGGGCTGATGTGTTTCCAGGCTGAGGCAACAGTGGGTGTCAGTTGGGAGAACAATAGGGCAGCTCTGAGTTTCCGGTCCATGAGGGTGTGGAAAGGATGTAGTAATTTCTAAACACTGACAACATTCCTAGTCCTCCAAACGGAGGGTACTAGAGTAAACCTCACCTCAGAATATTCTTTTAAACTTTCCCTATTTAGTTAAGTGTAGAATGCTTAATCATAAGTGCACGTCATTTTTGGTTGTATTATTCGGGGTGCCAAGCGAAGTCACATTTTGTATTTTTTCGCTTCAAGCTGTCCTTTCAAGCGCTAAGTTCAGGGTATTGTTCGCTCATCGTGTGTAGGTACCATAATCGAACCCCTTTTTCCTCATCTCTTCGTCCGCTAGATCACCATTTTCTTTTTCATATTTTAATCGACGTTCCAATGTGACCTGCAGAAAGAGGGAAAAAGAAGGGGGGCGGGGGCAGCATTTAAAAACACATCAGTGCGCATAAACCCGAAAAGGCTTTTACTTACTACATACTCGGCCTATCTCCACGGAACGCAGTCCTTGCCAACTCGGCATTTAAGCCCAGATGGACCTTTTAGTGTGGGAGAGATGATTATCGGAAGCCGGTGGATAGCATAGGTCACCCAGGTGTGATATTACGGATCGTATGTAGGGAGGCCAGGTGGCACTCCTTCGGGGCGACTCAGGGGCATTTTTAGCACAATTTTCCTGATACAGGTAGCATATAAAGTATAGGCTGAATTCCAGGGTCTTTTAGCGGTTGCTTTAGGCTGTACAAAAATGTGCAAAGTACATACAACAAAAACCTGGACCATTCATATTTGCAATATTTCTGCGTACTATACTTTTTTTTAACCCTTAACTAATCGAGCTGAGCCATTTCACCTGTAATTCAGTTATATCGGAAACAGTGGTCATTTATTCGAAACTCACCAATTTACACGTGACAACTACGTACGTTTCTCTCCAAAAATCTTTAATAAAAAATGTCGGTGCATAGATACGGGCCTACAACCCCGTGGGCCGGCCAGAACTGTTCAGGTGGGGATACTTATTAGTGGAAAACCTAATGGAGTCGGTGGTCGTTGATTTCATAATAAAAGTGCGACAAGTGCAATAAAATCATATTGAAACTTCAGTGTGAGCAAGTATCATAAGTGTTGAAATTTGAACTTTCAATAATCATGATGCGCCAAACTTAACAACAATTCATTGTCCGAAGGTTCAATCAGCACCCATCTCACTTCAATTCATTGTCCGAACACATAATCAGTACCCATCCCATATCAATTCATTGTGTTTAAAAACTGTATACATATTTCATGACATCAAGGCTGAGCAATCGGGGTACAACAAGGAGTTGAAAGTTTAATTTGTACCAGCGCCATTTTGGGTGCAGCCAGTCAGATCCAGGCATAGTCAAAACCTCTACCAACTCGTGGTTGGCCCAGAGCCTCTTTCGGCAGTCCAAAAAGTTCCGTTAAAGGGCAACAGAAAGGATCGGCAGTATGAACCATCAGTCAAAAGTGGGGGGAGGGAGGCAACATTTTTCCCTACCGGGTCATACTGGGTTTTTCACCGGAGCTGATCCGAACTGTAGTCTGCAGGATTTTAGTCATTCAAATTGAGGCTGGCGTCAGCATGGGAGCGCCGACGTCCCGCGGCTACATTTTCATCGTTCCGCGGGCAATCATGGCAGTCATTCCCCATCGGGGGTATCTGCGGGAGTCGGGGACCCCCGCGGCTCCTATAGAATCTTCAAGGTCGAGGAGAACTTTTATGATGGTGGGACTCGTTTCTTAATCAACAAGCAACCAGGCCATTCCTTCATGCTGGGCCCGCTCTTGCAGGGTCGACCGCCATTTTGAGAGTTCGGCAGCTACCGGCAATCGCGGGGTCAAATGAGCAGACGGGCTTCAACCTGTCGGGCGAGGCGTCGCAGCACCGCCACAGTGGACGAGACCCTGCTGGGTGAATGGAGCGTCGCTGCACCGTAAGAGTGGACGAACCCTTTGCCGGGTGCGAGGAGCGTTGGGGGTGCAGCTGGGGAGCCTTCACCTGGGGAGGTGGGAGAGGCTCGTTCACGCCGCCTCTCCCTCCCGGTGCACCCCACGGCGTCTCGCTTGACATTTGTTATGGCCGGACCAGGCGATGAGGACGAGGGGGGGGGGGTCGGAGGCATGTGCAAGACATCCCCCCCCCAGTGTTGTCGCAGCCATTATTGAAGAAGTGGGGACGCCTGGCACGTTTCGGGCCGGGCCTACAGCCGATGGCGGCCGGACGCTTCTTCGCCCCGGCCCCAGGAACGGGTCCCTTGGTTCATCCGGGGGACAGGCCTTGGCACGTGGTGCCGCCTTCGGGCTATTCGCGTAGTGGTCCTTCCACCCCAGGCCGCCCCTGACGGTTTTTGTAGACTTTAAAACGCCCAAAAACTACTAAAAAGTAGCCCAAAGTAGCCCAACATAGCTACTTTGGGGAAGGAAGGACTGGAACGGCGTCAGGCAGACGGCGAAATGCATTGTGGGTTTCGTTTGTCGTTGCAGCCGTTTGTCATGTAAATAGTTGCTTTGAATGTTTTTTTGTTTGTTAAAAAAAATAAAACGTGTTCACCTGTTACTTCGCTATAGTGTTGTATATATATATATTTTTTTATTCGCCTAAGGTTTGTCGTTAATTGGGCGGGGTGGGTGGTGGAGCCAAGCTGTCTCGAAGTCATAGCGTTGAGTTCCGCTTTCCTCACCAGTTTCATATTTCCTGAGGGGTTGTTCCCTATGTTTCCATTTCGGCGAGGTTGAAAAGAGATCTCATCAGCGGCCTACTGATTTCACTCGATTCCTTTTCTTTTCCCTAACGATTTTTATATATATATATTTTTTTTTTCTGTGCTAGCACGATACAGCGGCTAATCCGCATTTTTTTTTTCTTTATATTTGTCCTTTTGTATTAGGGGTGCCCTCCTGGCCGAGCCAGATGACCTACCTCTAATAAATGGTCCGGGTGGAACTAGTTTACCAATCAGTGGGGAGTAGATAGGCATGACAGATTACAACGGGGGACAAAGGTCCGCATTACCTACCCTTCATTACTTGCAAAGACTAGACAGAACATTTCTATTCCACGTTATTTGCAAACAGAAAATGCCTCAAAAGAACTATTCCTTGAACAATAAATGTCCAGACAATCAATCAATCAGTGGGGAGAAAAACAGGCATGACGGATTACAACGGGGACAAAAGTCTGCATTACCTATCCTTCACTATCTGCAAAGGGGGTGGCAGAATATTTCTATTCCTCCCTGTTTGTAGACAGGGAATATCTCAAAGAGCAATAATCGATAAAAATCGATAACAAACAATCAATGGGGAGAAAGATAGGCATGACGGATTACAACGGGGACAAAAGTCTGCATTACCTACCCTTCACTATCTGCAAAGGGAGACAGAATATTCCTATTCTTCCCCGTTTGTAGACAGCGAAGGTCTCAAAGAGCAACAGAGCAACCAATCAATCAGTGGGGAGAAAAATAGGCATGACGGATTACAACGGGGGACAAAAGTCCGCATTACCTATCCTTCACTATTTGCAAAGAGAGAGGAACGTTCCTATTCGTCGCTGTTTGCAAACAGAGAATGTCTCAAAGAGAACCAATACTTCAAGTAGCAACCGAGGCTAAATGAACCAATCAATGAACAATACCAGTATTTTAAATACTGATTCCAAAACAATCAATCAATCAATCAATCAATCAGATGGATAAAGCCATCCTACCAATCGGACGTAAAGACGTCCTACTTAACCTTGACCGGACCATGTGGGCAATTCTTCGCCTTCCTTTTTCCAGCGCCCCATCGTTCTCTTTCTCCATGTTTTTACCGCAGCATTCCTGTGGGATTCCAGTCAGGACAGTAGGTCACTTGAGAGAGGTCCGTTCAGAATTGGTGAAGTTCATTCAATCGGCAGCCGGACGAGGGCCCTCTCAAGGCAGGTATACTCCAATCGTTTAGATGTTCACCCCATCGTCTGGACCTCTCTTACCGGACCTTATGTCGCTGATGGACCCCGCGTTGGGGCGCCAATTGAGGAAAAGTCAGCCCATAACGCACCTGATGCCCAGGCTGCTGGCGCAGGACGCCTCTTAGTTTCCATCTTGAACAATTACCAAATAAAGAGACAGGCGCTGGAAGCAGGAAGACAAGAATAGAGTTTTATTTCTCATGAGGAGAGCCTGTCATTTCGGACACTCGCATAGTGTCTTCAGGAGGTGCTCTAACAAGTTCTCTGAGGCTTCGTCTTTTATACACATGTTTATGATGCACAAACATTCCTTATTACAATAAAGACGCTTTGAAGTAGAAAAAGGCATGCTTGGAATCCCAGCTTCAGGCCTATTCCCATACCAGTCGCTCAGATGTCATCCTCCCCTCCTGAATGTAACAAGAGAGATTGTGATCTCTCAGCCGGACATTCCTACAGGACACAAGGGCAGGAGGGGATGATCAGGTCAAAGGTTGGTCAGGTGATAAGGTCGGACACTTCGGTTGGTGTATCACGGTTTTGTTATGCTGGGCAGGGAAAAGGGGGATGTACATCCACGAGGCTTGGTCTTAGGACTTGGGACCGGGTCGAGAGGCCAAGTGTAGCCGGGGGGGGGTTGTCAGCTGAGGGGAAGGGTGTTCTTGGGAGGAAATGGGGGGTGTGGGTCAAGCAGGAGTGCTACTTCTAGAGCAGGGTCACGCAGAGGGAGAGGGTCTTGTGGCTGATGCATGAGCAGTGCGCGCGGGGAGGGGTGCCGGGAACAGATGGGCAGAGAGGCCATGGTGTCTAAAATGGCTGTCGTGTACGTGTGTGCATGGGTCTATGCTGGCGGGATAACGCAGTCAGTGTTTAGCGATATCCGTTCTGCTTACAACAAGGGGTACAGTGAACACAAATGAACGCCGCTTATGTACATATACATTGCCATTTTCAACAGATACACCCCTTTCCTTTGATCCAGGCCGCGCTGGGACTGGGGCTGGTGTGCCCCAGAACCGGTTTGACCGGATTATGCAAGGGGCAGCTTTGTGCTCCCCAGGCAGTGTCTGGTTTCTTTCAAACCTCCCTGATACAATCCACTATCTCTTGTCTGGGGGGTGTGACACCTCCCTGCGACAGGAAACCCTTTGTCCAGGCCCCTTTGGCTGAGTTTCGGTCAGCTTCAGGGGGTCAGACTTGTGTCTGTGGCAGAAGCATCCATTTTGTGGATCTGAGGCCCGTTTAGAAATTAACCGCATTTAAGTAAAGTAACATGTCTTACCCCTCTAGAGGGGTGGAATGCTATCCCCGTCGCCAGAACTGGCAAGGGGATAGTATTCCAAATCGTATGACACCTTACACGACATGTTTTGATAAAGCCAAACCAAAGTTGCTATATAACCGCGAGGATTATAATGCACTTAAGAGTATATGGTATGGCATTATCCTGAAACAGCTTAGGGAGTTGTTCCCGACGGCTGCAGATAGGCTCAGCTCATGCTAGAGCTCCATCTCACATTAGACCACGCACTCTGCCTCCAGGATTGATGAGGCCTTCCATAGGAGTGGCTCACAGGTTTATATGTGTCCAGATATAGGTTTAGATATAGGTATACTATACCTAAGCAAGGGGTGATTACACCACCTTGCCCCAGCTGAGTGATCAGCCAGTTGTGTCAATTTAAGAACCAGCCAGGGGTGGCAAAAGATATGCTGCAGCCCCTGGTAGGCCTTGGTGGCACCTATGCCCTGAGCACCTATAGTGCATGGTACAGGGGCTGACAAGGAGTCCATTTCCAATTGTGGTATGTACCTATAGCACATGTATTAATAATTTAGAGAGAGAACAGCAGGCTGGGGGTCTGATTAGCAGGCCCACAGCCTCAGTAGTCTAAAACCAGTGAAGCAAAATGCAAAAATTTGGGGTGACCATAGGATAGCAGACCCTACTCTCCTACACAACCCCCCCCCCCTAACGCAGGGACATTAAACTAACCTTGACCAGATAAGTCTTCATGTTCTAAGTGGAAGTACCTGGAGAGACCATCTGCATTACCATGGTCAGTCCCTGGGCGGTGCTCCACTGTAAAGTCCATCCCCTGTAGGGAAATGGACCACCTGAGCAGTTTGGGATTTTCACCCTTCATCTGATTGAGCCACAAGAGGGGCTTATGGTCTGTCTGAACTAGGAAGTGAGTTCCAAACAAGTAGGACCTCAACTTCTTCAGGGCCCAAACCACAGCAAAGGCCTCCCTCTCAATGGCTGACCAACGTTTCTCCCTGGGGGTCAGCCTTCTATTAATAAAAGCAATGGGCTGGTCTTGACCATCTTGATTAAGTTGTGAAAGCACAGCTCCCACCCCCAACTCAGAAGCATCTGTCTGTACAATGAACTGTTTGGAGTAGTCAGGACTCTTCAGGATAGGTGCAGAGCACATGGCCTTCTTCAGGTCATCAAAGGCCTTCTGACAGCTAACTGTCCACTGAACCTTTTTTGGCATCTTCTTGGATGTCAAGTCATTTAATGGTGTCACAATGGACCCATAGTTTTTCACAAACTTTCTGTAATACCCAGTCAGGCCCAAGAAGGCTCTGACTTGTGTCTGGGTAACTGGAGGAGCCCAGTCCTGAATGGTCTGGATTTTGCTCTCCAGTGGTTGAACCTGACCTCCACCTACTAGGTGGCCTAGGTACACAACCTTACTCTGCCCTATCTGGCACTTGGTAGCCTTGATAGTCAGGCCTGCCTTTTGCAGGGCCTCCAGAACCTTCTTCAGGTGGATCAGGTGATCCTCCCAGGTGGAGCTAAAGACAGCAATATCATCTAGATATGCTGCACAAAAGTCATCCAACCCAGCAAGGACTTGATTCACCAACCTTTGGAAGGTGGCAGGTGCATTCTTCAAACCAAAGGGCATCACCACAAACTGATAATGTCCACTGGGGGTAGAGAATGCTGTCTTGGCTTTTGACTCCTCAGCTAGTCTGATTTGCCAGTAGCCAGCTGTCAAATCAAATGTGCTCAGAAACTTGGCAGAAGCCAATCTGTCAATGAGCTCATCTGCTCTTGGAATGGGATGTGCATCTGTCCTAGTGACAGCATTTAGACCTCTGTAGTCCACACAAAAGCTCATTTCTCTCTTTCCATCTTCGGTATGAGGTTTTGGCACAAGGACTACTGGGCTGGCCCATGGGCTCTCTGATGGCTCAATCACTCCAAGCTCCAACATTTTTTGCACCTCAGCCTTGATATAATCCCTGACATGGTCAGGTTCCCTGTAGATCTTATTCTTGACAGGCAGACTGTCACCAGTGTCCACCTCATGGGTGCACCAGTTAATCTGGCTGGGTGTGAGTGAAAACAAGTGTCTGTGGACTTGCAAA
Source organism: Lissotriton helveticus (assembly GCF_964261635.1). Taxonomy (NCBI): domain Eukaryota; kingdom Metazoa; phylum Chordata; class Amphibia; order Caudata; family Salamandridae; genus Lissotriton; species Lissotriton helveticus. The sequence continues at coordinate 449,881,351 of NC_136062.1, forward strand.
ACTTGTCTGCAGTCCATCTGCTGCTGGTCTGTGAGGCTGCCTGCCAAGGCTATTCCATCAACTGAACCATCATCAGGGTTCTGGGAAAGCAGGTCTGGGAGAGGGTCACTCTCTTCCTCCTGTTCTCCATCTGTGGCCATGAGCAAGCTCATGTCCTCCCTGTCCACAAATGCTTTCAAACGATTCACATGGAGCACCCTGTGGGGGCTCCTAGGGGTTCCAAAGTCAACCAGGTAGGTGACTTCTCCCTTTTTCTCAATGATAGGGTAGGGTCCAGTCCATTTGTCCTGGAGTGCTGCTGGGGCCACTGGCTCCAACACCCACACCTTCTGCCCTGGCTGGAACTCAACCAGAACAGCCTTTTGGTCATGCCAAGCTTTCTGTAATTCTTGACTGGCCTCCAGGTTTTTGGATGCTCTCTCCATATACTCAGCCATCCTGGAGCGGAGACCAAGTACATAGTCCACTACATCTAGCTTAGGCTTTTTGAGAGGTAACTCCCATCCTTCTTTCACCAAACATAGTGGACCCCTCACAGGGTGGCCAAACAAAAGTTCAAAAGGGTTGTAGCCAACCCCCTTCTGTGGGACCTCTCTGTAGGCAAAGAGCAAGCAGGGTAAAAGAATGTCCCATTTCCGCCTAAGCTTCTCTGGTAATCCTTTTATCATTCCCTTGAGGGTCTTGTTGAATCTCTCCACAAGCCCATTGCACTGTGGGCGATAGGGTGTGGTAAACTTGTAGTTTACTCTACATTCCTTCCACATTGCTTTTAAATAGCTAGACATGAAGTTAGTACCTCTGTCTGATAATACCTCCTTTGGGAAGCCCACTCTTGAGAAAACTGCAATTAGGGCTTTTGCCACCACAGGTGCTGTGGTGGTCCTCAGGGGAATAGCTTCTGGATCCCTGGTGGCATGATCCACTACCACCAGTATAAATCTGTTCCCAGAAGCTGTTTGAGGATCCATGGGACCCACAATATCTATTCCAACTCTTTCAAAGGGTACCCCCACCACAGGTAGTGGTATGAGGGGGGCCTTTGTGGTGCCACCTGACTTACCAGTGGCTTGGCAAGTGACACAGGAGCGACAAAACTCCTTGACATTTTCTGACATATGAGGCCAGTGAAAGTGTGAAACAAGCCTGTCCCACGTTTTGTTCTGGCCTAAGTGTCCTGCAAGGGGAATATCATGGGCCAAGGTAAGAAGGAAACCCCTAAACTTCAGAGGTATGATCAACCTCCTGGTTGTACCAGGCTTGGGGTCTCTAGCCTCTGAGTAAAGGAGTCCATCATCCCAATACACAGTATGGGTACCTTGGGCGTCCCCTGCAGCCTCAGCAGCAGCCTGCTGTCTGAGGGGTTCACGTGAAGGGCAATCTAATTGAGCCTGCCTCAGGTCTGCCCTTGAGGGTCCCCCTGTCCCCAGAAACTCAACCTGGTCAGGTTCAAGTTCTTCAGAGACAGTCTCCTCTTGGACTGCAGAATCAGTTTCCTGTGAAACCTGATCCTCAACCTGGGGCAAGGTGGAAGGCTCAGCCTTTCCTCTCTTGCTCCTTCTCTTGGGTTGTGGTTGGTCTATTGTTTCAAGATCCACCACTAGTTCAGGAAGGCACTTCTTAGCCTGAGACCTTGTCACTGCAAGGACATGAGCTGAAATCCCTAGCATTTCTGCATGAGTCCTGTATTCCACTTCTGACCAAACTGAGCTTTCAAGATCATTGCCTAACAGACAGTCTACTGGGAGGTCTGCACTCACAACAACTTTCTTTAGGCCATCTACCCCTCCCCAGGAGAAGTTCACAACTGCCACACTATGGGAAGTAGTGGAGTTGCTTGCATTGGTCACTAGGTAACTTTCACCTAGTACAATCTGTCCAGGGTCCACAAAGTCAGGTGTCACCATTGTGACACTGGCACATGTGTCCCTGTAGGCCTGAGCCAGTTTCTCATTGATTAAAGGCGTCTGCCTATATTTGCCCAGGTTACTGGGACTCACTGTAGTGGACAAAGCTAAGTCCACATCATATAGGAGAACTGCCTGAGTAGGGATTCTGACTAGGCCAGATCCTACTTCAGTACCCAGGGTTAACCCTACTACACCCTTTGGCTGTGTTCCACCACTGCTTACTGAACTAGGGGGTGCAGGTGCTTTAGGAGCTGCAGTGGTGGGGACTGGATTTTTCTTGGTGCATTCACTGCCCCAGTGTGAAACTGATTTGCAGGTATTACACCAAGGTTTCTTTGGGCCATCATTCTTCTTTTTCTTGTTTCCATTTTGGGAACCACCCTCCTTATTACTATTTTGGGGGCCTGAAGACTTCTGGTCTTTTTCTTTATCTTTCTGATTTCCACCCTTCTGTTCTGTTTTCTTCTGGTCACCACCTTGGTTCTGGGGTTTCTGCTTAATCCTTGTTCTGACCCATTTGTCTGCCTTCTTTCCCAATTCTTGGGGAGAGGTCAGATCAGAGTCAATAAGGTATTGATGCAACAGCTGGTTTGTACAGTTATTAAGGATCTGTTCTCTCATGATAAGATTGTACAATCCTGTATAGTCTGAAACTTTACTTCCCTGCAACCAACCCTCCAGAGCCTTAGTAGCACAATCTACAAAATCAGTCCAGTCTTGAGTCTGTGCTTTTTGGGTGTCTCTGAACAACAACCTGTATTGCTCAGTGGTTAGGCCAAACCCTTCAATAAGAGCACTCTTCAAGACAGAGTAGTTTTTGGCATCCTCAGGTCTAACTGTGAGGAGCCTGTCCCTCCCTTTCTCTGAAAAGGAGTACCATAAAATTGTAGTCCACTGATCCTGAGGAACCTGCTGTACCATGCAGGCTCTCTCAAGAGCAGTCATCCATTTGTGGATGTCATCCCCTTCCTTGTAGGGGGCCACAATTTTTGTCAGGTTTCTATTATCATAGCTCCTGTCTTTTTCTCTAGGAATATTGCTGCCACCAGTGACATCTAAGCCACACAATTTCCTCTCTCTTGCCATGGCAAGTCTAGCTTGAGCCAGGGCTACCTCCTCCCTCTCTATTTGGAGTTTGACAGCTCTCATCCTGGCCTTATGCTCTATCTTCTGAGAGGCAGTCATACCTCTCTGAGATTCTCTTGAGGCACTAGAAATATGAGAGTCCCCTGATGGAGATCTCACTCTTCTGTTGCCTGGGAGAATGATCAGGTGGGATCTGGGGAGGTGCTGGCCCTCTCCATTTCCCAGTAGGTTTAAGTTGGCCTGGTTAAGCCTGGCAACTACAACCTGGTTAACCCCTTGATCCTGATCTTCAGGGTCCTCTACCTCTGAGTCCTCCTCCTCTTCTACCTCCTCATCTTCCTCCTCTGGGGTGGTCTCAGTGGCTGGGGGGTTCACTCCATCTCCTGATTCTAAGGGAACTGCATTTGCCTTTTCTAAGTCATCCTGTTCTAGAATGGCTATCAGGGAAGGACTGGTGGGACTTCTGCCCCTTTTTAACCCTCTTGAGATGCACAAGGCAACCACGTCTTTGTGGGTTAGTTTGTCATAGCTGGAAGTTGCCTGGGTAAGGTCAACTGTCACAGGAACAGACCCTGAGGCTTTTCCAGTGTCAGACATGACTCTAGTGTGGTGTAAGTGATGCACCTACCTACACTAAGTGTTTCCCTACTGTACCTTGCTAGTGAGTTGTAGTCAGGGTGTGCTAATCCCTTTAATCTACAACTACTAAGTTCAGTAGAACTTAAATATGCTAAGCTTTTGATTTATATGTACCTAAAGGTACTTGATGTGATCTTTCAATTTGATAAAAAGATTGCAATGGTAAAACAAACAGCAAGCTCAAATCCGCACCGCTGCTCACCAATGTGAGAAGTTGGCCTGATATATGATGTTTCCAATTCTGGAACCACCCTGTATCAGTCCAAACAACCCTTATGGTGTCTGGTTGTAAGTCAACCTTATTAGACAAGCTATCCTAGGGGTAGCATGGACTAAGCAGCCTTAAAGGCTTAACTTAAGAGGTCGTGTTAAGCGAGCTGTTTTACCACATACAATCCTGTAATATCAAATGAAAGGACACCACACAAGTATATATTATAAAAATATATGTATTTATTACTAAAAACAATCCCCAGTATTCTTTATGAATAAAGGGGCACAAGCGTTAAATCAAAAGCACAGTATAACATACAAAGTTGCACAATTTTGGATGAGGCAAAGGGGCCACTCAAACCATATACTAAAAAAATGGTATAAGAGAGACCATTCGATCAGTGGTTAGGCCTAGGGCCTAGGGAATCGCTGGGAGCAGTCGGGACAAGCAATGCTAAAGTCGGGAAAAGCCCGCGGGATTCGGGTGCAGTGCTGAAAGCACAAGCATGCATCAATGTTAAGTCAATGGTGCGTAAAAGTTACACAAATAGAGTTTAAGGACACTTCCGCTAAACCTAGAGGAACACAACTTAAGAGACAGACCCTAGAGGTGTGTACCAGTGTGGAAACACCGGCGTTGCAATGTTACCTCACCCACAGGAAGTGGGTGCACAGGGTCGAAGTTGAGTCGGGTTTCGTCACCCAGGTTCTTGGTGCTTGAAGCTGAAAGGGCTGCAGGCGAGGTGAAGGAGAAGTGTCCGGTGGAGTCCAAGGGTGGACTCAAGTCTAAAAGTACCTGAAAGCAGAGGGGACAGAGTCTGGGTCACTCAGCAGTGACCAGGGTGGAACCAGGATGGAACCAGGCGATGTCGGGCGCAATCAGGTGGTTGTCGAGGAGCTTCTCTCCGCTGTCACGTGGGCGCTGGGGCATCTACGAAGTCCAGGAGCAGGTCACGATCTGTCCCACGCAGGCTCTCGCCGTCAGCGCTGTCGACTTCAAGATTGGAGCAAACAACACTTGGCAAAAGCAATCCACGCGGAACTGGAAGATTGCTTCTCACTCGGACCAGGAAGGTCAGAGTAGGGGCTCCTTTTCAGGGGAGCTGGTGCAAATCTGGAGCAACCAGAATCACTAGTCGAATTTCAAGTTTCGTCGGCACAGGGGCCACAAGCCAGCTGGCAAGTGACCGGACCAACGCGTTGAGCCAAAAGAAGCAGAAGGGCCCCACGCAGCACTCGTCGAGTGTGGAGGGCTGAACTTCGGTGCAAGAGTGGCTCAGGGTTGGGGCTTCTCAAACTCCGATGTACAGATTTGAGGGTCACTCGTGGGCTGCACGGTCAGCGTCTTGTGGTCTTTCCAAGATGGCATGCCCCACGCTTCCGGTCGCCTCCACGGGTCTCAACTCTGCAGGGACTGTGGATCGGGCTGTTAGAAGGCAGGCAAGCTTGATCTCGTTGATCTCTGTCGCTCGAGTTCCGGCGGGAACTGCAACAAAGCAGACGTCGAGGGCTGGAGGGTGCCTGTTTGCACAGGGTGGTCACTCCTTGACCACAAGGGAGATTCTTCAGTTTTTCTACGTTGAGTAGGATGTCGAAGGGTGCAGAGTTTTGTTTCTTATGTTTCATCAGGATAATCTGAAGTGCTTTGGCACTGCTCCCATTCTTATACCAATCTAGGGGGCTGGATTACCTGCTAGGTCCCCTCCTATGGATGGGACCCAGGAAGGGGGTGGATACACCCCTTTCCTTTGATCCAGGCCGTGCTGGGACTGGGGCTGGTGTGCCCCAGAACCGGTTTGACCGGATTATGCAAGGGGCAGCCTTGTGCTGCCCAGGCAGTGTCTGGTTTCTTTCAAACCTCCCTGCTACAATCCACTATCTCCTGTCTGGGGGGTGTGGCACCTCCCTGCGACAGGAAACCCTTTGTCCAGGCCCCTTTGGCTGAGTTTCGGTCAGCTTCAGGGGCTCAGACTTGTGTCTGTGGCAGAAGCATCCATTTTGTGGATCTGAGGCCCTTTTAGAAATTAACCGCATTTAAGTAAAGTAACATGTCTTACCCCTCTAGAGGGGTGGAATGCTATCCCCGTCGCCAGAACTGGCGAGGGGATAGTATTCCAAATCGTATGACACCTTACACGACATGTTTTGATAAAGCCAAACCAAAGTTGCTATATAACCGCGAGGATTATAATGCACTTAAGAGTATATGGTATGGCATTATCCTGAAACAGCTTAGGGAGTTGTTCCCGACAGCTGCAGATAGGCTCAGCTCATGCTAGAGCTCCATCTCACATCAGGCCACGCACTCTGCCTCCAGGATTGATGAGGCCTTCCATAGGAGTGGCTCACAGGTTTATATGTGTCCAGATATAGGTTTAGATATAGGTATACTATACCTAAGCAAGGGGTGATTACACCACCTTGCCCCAGCTGAGTGATCAGCCAGTTGTGTCAATTTAAGAACCAGCCAGGGGTGGCAAAAGATATGCTGCAGCCCCTGGTAGGCCTTATGGCACCTATGCCCTGAGCACCTATAGTGCATGGTACAGGGGCTGACAAGGAGTCCATTTCCAATTGTGGTATGTACCTATAGCACATGTATTAATAATTTAGAGAGAGAACAGCAGGCTGGGGGTCTGATTAGCAGGCCCACAGCCTCAGTAGTCTAAAACCAGTGAAGCAAAAAGCAAATATTTGGGGTGACCATAGGATAGCAGACCCTACTCTCCTACACCTATTTTTCTCATTCCTGTAAACTGTATAAAAGAAGCCATGTAATCAATGCTCCGGGTGATACTCCTTGCATTACCGAAGGGTGCTGTAGGATTGTACCACCACCCCATGGGGTCTTAATAAACTTGTCTTTTGCATTTCCAGTTTCCGTGCCAACTTCTATTCTAAGGTATGAAGAGTTTTTGCAGAGTATGTAGGTCTGTTGAAACCCGATACCACAAATTGGTGCCCGAGTAGGGACTCATCGTCGACTCGGATGCCCGAAGGATTGGTCGTGACGAAGGATTGGAAACTCGCCCTGGACGCGCGCTGCCACTGAGTGACCCGAGTCTTGGCACCCATGGCATTTTTCCCTTTCTTCCGATCTGACCTTCCAGGTGATGCCGGTCCTCGACTGAGATCTTGATAGTTGGGTTGCCGTGCAGTGACCGTTTGGCCGATTCGAGAACTTGGCAGTTGGAACCTGGACATTTGGAATATTTGGTAAGCTTTGGATTGGTAAGGTAGTCTACTGACACTGTGGCTTTTTGGATTTGTTTGAGTTAGCTAACATTTGGATCTATGATTTGTACTATATATGGAGTGCACCTCACATAGGCAGGTAATGTGGAGATATTTCTCTGACATTGTATTTGTTTGAACGGCACAAGCCAGTGAGGCCAGCACCCCTGCCCTCCCCCCCCCCCCCCCCCCAGCAACAGGGATTTTCTACATCAGAGGGTGCTTCAGTGAGCTGTTTAAACTGTATTTACTGTGCACTTCGTTTTTTGGCCAGCAGGGGGAGTAAAGCTTTATTCAAACAGTATTGTTAGATTTCGAGTTCGTGAAGCCTTTACCTGCTGAAGTCCAAAGTTGTGGATTGAGCTGTCTGTCTCCTAGAAGATTCTGAACAGGATCAAGCAGCTGCCCAGACCCCACCCCCAGGCCAGCAGACCATTGGCTATTCAGCTACCAGGCAAGTCTGAGCCCTCCTCTCACACCTGCCCAGGCCCCTTTAGGCCTTGCTGGGCGCACCCCAAATCAATCTCCTCCATCTTGTGAGTTGCAGCCTACATGTGCCCCAGATTGCAGTGAGAAGAGTCCAGGAAGTGGTAAGGAGACAGACTAGTGCTGTCTCTTCCCAAGACAAAAAGTTGTTTAAAAAACGATTTTCACTTTCTGTGTTTACTGTCTATGCCTGTGGTTGTTACAGTTAAAAATTGTAGTTTTAGCCTGCCTGTAATTGCATATTTTATCACCTGTGTTGTGTTTTAAATGTGTGGGTTTCCCTGCCCATGATTGCCTTCATTTAGTGTGTTGAATTGTGGGATTTGCAGTCCAACCTCTGTAGTTTGTCCCTCTCATTCCTTGGTGACAAATCTGTTTTCGCTCCAAATCTCTCCTTTGCTCTGTGCTTAGGCCTGTGTGCTCAAACAGTGCACCCCAGCCTCCATTTTGTGTTCACAAGGCAGTGAGACCAGCCCCCCTGTCCCCCCCAGCAACAGGGATTTTCCACATCAGAGGGTGCTTCAGTGAGCTGTTTAAACTGTATTTACTGGGGCCTGTGCACTTCATTTGATTTGCTCAAATGCTCCGTCCATCATCCCCTTTTATATCGCTTTGTTCGCCCTACGTGTGGCAGGGTATGCTCAGACGTGAGTCCCTTGCTCACTTGGCCACTGGATTCAAGATAGCCTGGCTGATGAGGATTATGAATCCGAAACTGGTCTCAGGATGCTTGTTTCCGGTCCATGGAAGACATGGCTTGGCAGTTCGGGCTGGACTGTTCCCATGAGGCACAGGGTCAGACTGATTTGCATATGGCCATGTCTGAAATGGGGTGGCTGAGTGGGCTAAATAATGGTGATGGATTAAACCCAGATCAGTTGACTGGGGGTGAGTGATTGATTTGCTCAAATGCTCCGTCCATCATCCCCTTTTGTATCGCTTTGTTCGCCCTACGTGTGGCAGGGTATGCTCAGACGTGAGTCCCTTGCTCACTTGGCCACTGGATTCAAGATAGCCTGGCTGATGAGGATTATGAATCCGAAACCGGTCTCAGGATGCTTGTTTCCGGTCCATGGAAGACATGGCTTGGCAGTTCGGGCTGGACTGTTCCCATGAGGTGTAGTGTGTTTATCTAGGTACCTAAATCAATATTCCTATTCTTTGCCCTTGTCCGGTTATAAATCAATAATATCCCCTTTTCATAATTCAGTCATAGCGCATGCTGTCACATTAAGCAAGCCTATTCCTCCAGCCCCCTAGAAAGCACACCGAGTTCTTAAACAAATCCAAGCCTCCAGCAACCTGGGAAATCCCCGCTGCTTTGTTTTGATTTCGTCCGAGAACTCCTGTAAAGCACTGTAAGAACGACCAGTTCTTAGTCACATCTTTATTGACGTCTTATGTCCAGCCTTACGTCAAACCCGGCACCTTTCAGGTATAAATATACCAACGTTGCCTTAAGCAAACACACGGTGGTAATCCTGGAGCAGAGCAGCTATCTACTTCCGAAGAGCCCAGCTGATGCGAGAGCCCACGGACGCTGCCCCTCCCTTTTGATGCGCTGAGAAAGACGCTGTCTTTTCTCCTGCCGAGAAATCCAGCCTCCGGCGTTTCCAGCCTACCCTTGCGGGTGACTGGGATACCGAGTCCTGAGAGAGAGATACCAGCCCTCCTGCCTTCTAATACCCAGGTACTGAACTGACTAAACCCTTACAGAGAATTCTTGAGTCAGATTCTTGGCAAAACAAACTTAACTTAAACTGCTACTTACTTACTCCTTCCCACGTATTAGGCTTAGGTCAGGTACACCGGGGTAGGCGTAGTTAGAAGCACCAGTTGAGTACGATTAGTCAGTGTATATATGTATGTATCTATTTTATCCATTTTAAAGTATCATATGGCTAAGAAACCATATCCATGCTTTTACTGTATTATTTCATAATCCTGCTTTTACTGTATACACTTTACTTAACTATAAGTATTGCAATTGTAGCAATTCATTTCTCTTGTATGAGGAAAGAGACTGCTCAATAAATAACACCTTTTATTGAAAACACCCGTCTCTCTTTTTCTCTGCAATCTGGTGAAACTAAGTACGCACTTATTGACTGAGTGAAATAGCTGTCTTTAGTTTTCAGACGACTCTAGAGATATACTCTTATTCAGGGAGAGCAACGTTGTCATGTTTTATGGTTGTCAGAAACTAAATCCCTTCTTGTCTATCCAGGGAGGTTAAACTCCTCCTCGCTTATTCGAAAAAGTTTCTAGTGAACTCTGAGCTAGCTGGCAAACACTTAAGTCTAATATAGTCAGTAGAGACCTAGTTAACCTCAGTCCTACGTCTACACTACTGAAGATATTATTCCAATGCGCAGAGCCTATTGGGACTATAGGAACTACACTACATGGCGCCCAACGTTTGGTAAGGCGATAAATCTAACGCAAGACGTTAGAGTAACTCAGTCGTGCTTTTTCACACAGACCCTTTCTCCCGTAAATACTCCAAAGACGTCTGGAGTGGGTCAAAGGTTAAAAATCCGCCGGAACTTAGTAGGAAGAGATTTCTATGTATAGTTTTTGGTTTATTCAACGTTGAAGGATACAGTGTTCCAAAATATTGTGCACCTAATCTTTGTTTCCTTGAAAACCTGATCTGCAACAAAAACCTTTTTGTCAGTAAAAAATGTCAGAAACTGAAGAAGAGAGGGAGGCAGCTAGAATAGCAGCTCGTCTCCTAGAGGATGAAACAAGTCTCCTGCAGACTGACACGGGTGCAATACTCATCCCGGTCAACATAAGAAAAACTATAACTATTAAACTTATAGAAAATGGACTAACATCGAGAGGTGGTACAGTCATATTCGTAATTGAGGCACATGAATATCGTCAGACAGAGGTATGCTATTCATGGATAAACTTTCCAGCAGCAAACGCTGTCACACATGAATTCCACTATTACAAAATAGAGGAACCACCGGATGAGTACACTCCTTTCGAGGAGGTGGAAATCCCATTAAAATACCAAGAGCACCTGCTCTGGTTTAAAGGCGCCCTAAAACATAATAATCACATCACCAGGCTCGGTCCACTAGGTAGACCAGGAGCAACATGGCCGGTTCTAGCCAGCTACACACCACATCCCGACATCGAAAAAATGTCAGTACCAGAACTTTTAGTACAGTTAAAACAACTGATTAAAATACATAGACAATTAGTCCAATATGTAATGCGGACATCAACAGTCCAACCAGCTATTAACATTCCACAGCTGACCCCTCATCAGGGGAACACAAACAAAATTACACCACAGAACATACAATCGTGTCTGGGTAAAGTACCCGCAAAACGGGAACAAATTCCATTCTGGTTAGCACAAAAAATCACTGTTGTACAGGCCGCATGTTCGAGCTGTACCCCCTCCCCGCAATGGGACCAGGACCCTGGCTCTCCCTGCATCCCCAGCCAGAGTCCACCAACGACCACCCGAAGTACCCTGCAATCCCTCCACTACAAGACACCAGCTCCGGACCCAGCTGGCCCGGGTCACCATCTACCCCACGACATCGACCCGGCCGCCATCTTGGGGCACTGCAGCACGAGGCCGCGTGGCCTCAACTCGACCCTCACCCTGGGCCCGGCCGGGCCCGACATCGAGGCACCAACCTCCCCCCAGGAGGCAGAGTGACCACTTGGCGAGTCAATGGGAGAAGGAATCGTCAACGGCTCTCCTCCGCCAGGTGTCGATCACCCCAGGCCGCCTGGGCGCTGGCTCCACCCCCCTGCTGGGTGTCTGGACTCCCTCATCCCGGACCTCCCGGCCCCCAGGCGCGAGGGTCCGGACATCAAAGGGGACCAGACCTATAACTGGGGCAGGACCAGACCAGGAAGGCAGTTGTATCCTGGAGTCGAGAGACCCGAGAAGAACTCATCCGTGACTTGGCCTGCTGGCGCTGCCGCGGCCCTCTGCCTCGTGAAACCATCGTCTTGGCCTGCTGGCGCTGCCGCGGCCCTCTGCCTCGTGAAACCATCGTCTTGGCCTGCTGGCGCTGCCGCGGCCCTCTGCCTCGTGAAACCATCGTCTTGGCCTGCTGGCGCTGCCGCGGCCCTCTGCCTCGTGAAACCATCTTGGCCTGCTGGCGCTGCCGCGGCCCCCTGCCTCGTGAAACCATCGTCTTGGCCTGCTGGCGCTGCCGCGGCCCTCTGCCTCGTGAAACCATCGTCTTGGCCTGCTGGCGCTGCCGCGGCCCTCTGCCTCGTGAAACCATCGACTTGGCCTGCTGGCGCTGCCGCGGCCCTCTGCTTTATGAGACTATCACCTTGGCCTGCTGGCGCTGCCGCGGCCCGATCCACAGACCCTCCAGCTCGAGGATTGTGAGCTCGCCTTTTACCACCACCTGTACCGATCCGGTACTAAGACTGTCCCGCTACCCCCTTCCCCTACAGAGACTAGAAGTGAGAGGACCCCCGGGTCCAAGTTATCCTGTATCGCTGATATCCTTGCCTTAAGAACCTTATATAAAGCCTTGAACTCGACTTGGTGTGGTGCCTGTTTGTGGGGAGGGAGGGTACTTGTCTGTACGATCGCCGGAGACGGTCCCCCTCGGGGATCTCTCCCTCGGTATCCGGCCGACCCTCAGGGTCCCCGTCTAACATTGGTGGCCAGCGACGGGATCCGAACCTACGCATAATCGTACAGAAAGTCACTCGCCCCACCACACACAACAACCATGTCAATAGAGAGCGGAACAACGGAAAAATTTCAGATGGAAAAATTGGAAGACTACAACCACCGGGAACTGAAGCAATATTGCATAGAACTTGGACTTCCAACCACAGGTCTTAGCACAAAGGAAGACTTCAAACGAGCCCTAGAAGCTTGGGCAGAAACGGGTACGGCCGTACCCCGAACACAAACAACCGAAACGAGCCCCGCACCAACTAAAGAAAGAACGGATCTCTCCCTGGAAGAGATCCGAGAAAGAGAAAAAACCAGACTCCACGAATTAGAACTTGCCCGACTTCGCTTGGATGGGGAACTCAAGCTGGCAGAACAAAAAATAACCCTGGAACACTTACGACTCAGGGAAGAGCGGGAAGACAAGCAAAGACAGAGGGAGCTAGAGGAAAAGAGACTAGAATACGAACATGAGCGCAATCTCAAAGCACTGGAGATTCAGAAACAGAATAAAGACCTCGGGCTCCCCGAACGACCGACCCCGTCTGCCTCGACCGAACCCAAGGTTCACATCCCCAAAGATGTCATCCGGGAATACCACAAGAACGATGATATCCAGCAGTGGTTTAAAGCCTATGAGGTGGCAATGACCTCCCACCGGATTCCCCGAAGCGATTGGGGAGCCGGATTATGGGGGAGGTTTGTCAACGAAGGGCGGGACGCCCTGCTGCAACTCCCGGACCAGCTGATGACCTCCTACGACCACATGAAGGCCGCCCTCCTCACTCGATACGGGCTCACACCTGAGATGTACCGCCAACGGTTCCGCGACTGCAAACGGATTCCGGGTACAACTTGGGTGGAGTACGTGAACTTTTTTAGCCGAGCCTTCGAGGGGTGGATCAAGGGCAACAAAGTAACCACCTACGACCAGCTCTTTGACCTTATCGTATGGGAACACCTGTCGAACAACTGCTTCGTGGAGCTCCGGCAACACCTCCTGGACAGCAAGCTAACCGACCCTCGACAACTCGCCGCCGAAGCCGACCGGTGGGAAAGCACCCGAGTTGGCCGGAGCGCACCCAGCGAAGTATCCAGATCGTATCGCCCCCGAGGGGGAGGAGGAAGTCAGGGTCGGGGGAGAGACCCCGGCCCCTCGTCACCCCCCAGAAACCCCTCGACCCCGGTTGGCCGGGAAAGCCCTGCCGTCCGGGCCGGTTTCCGGGCCAACATTACGTGCCACAGGTGCCAGCGACCCGGCCACTACGCCAGTGATCCCAACTGCCCAAAGAATCCGAACACTACTCCCCGCCAAGTTGCAGCGGCGGCCCTAGGGGAAGAAATAATCCCGGAAGACCAAGAGGAGTACGAGACCGATCCCTCTGAATGGGCACCCGCCGCCATGGCACTGGTCTGCTTAGGGGAGAGAGACATGATTCCGCGGGCCCCCCTTCCCGCCAACACACAGAAGTACGGTCAATGGGTCAACATCAATGGCCGCCGGGCGGAAGCCCTCCGCGACACCGGGGCCAGTGTAACGGCGGTCCGACGCCACCTCGTCACTCCAGACCAAATCTTGCCGAACATTCTTTGCCCTGTTCGATCAGCCGACAACTCCGAAAGCCTATGCCACATGGCCTGCGTCCCCTTCGAGTGGGGAGGAGTAACAGGGATGTTAAAAGTAACTGTCCGCGATGATGCCCCCGTGGACTGCCTCCTAGGAAACGACCTTGAAAGCTCTCCCTGGGCAGCTGTCGAACGGAGGGAGCACCTGGGGATGCTTGGCCTCCCCGAATGGGTCTGCGTCACGACCCGGTCCATGACCGCCCGCGCGGTCCCCAGCCCAGAAGAGCCCGAGTGGCCAGAACCTCCTCCCGCGCTCATCCCAGAGGAGGCCACCCCAGAAGCCATTCCCTTGACCCAAACCGAAGAAGGACCCGACCAGCTTCGGGACGTCCCTGACCTGGCACAATGGCGGCAGGAGGGAGGCCCCACGCAGGAACAATTCCGGGCCGAGCAACAAACCTGTCCTTCTCTCGAAGGACTCCGGCAGCAAGCCCTGGCCCAGAGCACCGGGGATACCTCGGGGGCCCACTAGATCTACTGGGACCAAGACCTGCTCTACAGCGAGCAGAAAATTGCAGAACTAGGGGCCAGTCGGGTGCTGGTGGTGCCCCTTCGCTTCCGAGACTTCCTCCTGAACTTAGCCCACGATGTCCCCCTTGCCGGACACCTGGGGCAGGATAAAACCTACGACCGCCTGGTGACCCATTTTTTCTGGCCCCACATGCGGAAGGATGTCACCAACCACTGCAAGGCCTGCCCCACCTGCCAGGCCAGCGGAAAAAGTGGCCGAAAAATCAAAGCGCCATTACAACCCTTTCCTGTCGTCACCACCCCGTTTGAACGAGTGGGAATAGACATTGTGGGGCCCCTCGACCCTCGAACAGCCCAAGGACACCGGTTCATCCTGGTCCTGGTAGACCACGCCACCCGCTATCCCGAGGCCATCCCTCTTCGGACTGTGACGGCCCCCGTGGTGGGCCGGGCCCTGATGGGGATCTTCTCCCGGGTGGGGTTCCCCCGGGAGGTCGTCAGTGACAGGGGCACGAACTTTATCTCCAGATATATGAAGTCCCTCTGGCAGCAATGCGGGGTCACCTACAAATTCACGACCCCCTATCACCCGCAAGGAAACGGACTGGTCGAGAGATTCAACCGCACCCTCAAGGGGATGATTATGGGTCTAGAAGAACCCCTTCGACGCCAGTGGGACGTACTGCTGCCATGCCTCCTGTTTGCCTATCGGGAGGTCCCGCAGAAGTCCCTCGGCTTCAGCCCCTTTGAACTACTGTACGGACACCCCGTCCGGGGCCCCCTCAGCCTAGTCAAGGAAGGTTGGGAGCAGCCTCCCCAGAAAACTCCCCCGGACATCTACCGGTATCTCCTGGCTCTCCGCAACCAGACCCGGCGGTTCCGAGACACCGCCAAAGCCAACCTCGAGGCCAGTCAGGAGGACATGAAGAGGTGGTACGATCAGCACACGTCCTCCATTGAGTTCGAACCTGGACAACAGGTCTGGGTGATGTCCCCGGTTGAGCCCTGTGCCCTCCAAGACAGATGGTCCGGGCCCTTCAAGGTAATCGAACGCAAGGGGCCCGTCACCTATTTAATCGACATGGAGACTGCCCGGAACCCCCTACGGGTCCTCCATGCCAACAGGCTCAAACCCCATTTTGTGCGATCCGAACTCAGCCTCCTAATGGCTACCGATACTGGGACAGAAGAAGACTCCGAACCCCTTCCGGACTTACTGAGGGCCTTCGAGCAGGATGGCTCAGTGGAAGGGGTCCAGCTCTCCGAGGCCCTGTCCCCGGAGCAACGCCAAGACTGCCAAACGCTCCTGAGGCAGTTCGCCTCCCTGTTCTCCCTCACCCCCGGAGTCACCCCCTGGTGCCTCCACGATGTGGACACCGGGGACAGCCCTCCTATTCGACACCGAGCATACCGCGTACCAGACCGGGTACGAGCCTGCATCCAGACCGAGGTGTCCAAGATGCTGACCCTAGGAGTGATCGAACCCTCAGACAGTCCCTGGGCGAGCCCAGTCGTCCTGGTTCCCAAGGCAGCTGCCCCGGGCGTTGCCCCTGAGCTCCGGTTCTGCGTGGACTATCGAGGGCTGAATGCAGTTACCCGGACCGACGCTCATCCCATCCCCCGGGCAGACGAGCTAATTGACCGGATGGGGGCCGCCCGCTACCTGAGCATCTTCGACTTAACAGCGGGCTACTGGCAGATCGGCCTCACCCCTAGGGCCCAAGAACGATCCGCCTTCTCTACCCCAGACGGGCACTACCACTTTAAAGTCATGCCCTTCGGCATGAAAAACGCCCCGGCAACGTTCCAACGGCTGGTAAACCAGGTACTGGCGGGCCTGGAAGACTTCAGCGCCGCCTACCTGGACGACATTGCTGTGTACAGCCACCAGTGGACCGACCACCTCCGCCACCTGCGGGAGGTTCTACTCGCCCTCCAGCAAGCCGGGCTCACCATCAAGGCCAGCAAGTGCCAAGTTGGCCAAGGGTCCGTGACCTACCTGGGACACCAAGTGGGAAGCGGGCTGGTGGCCCCTCTCCAACTCAAGATTGCTGCCATCCAGGCCTGGCAACCCCCTACGAGCCAAACGGAGGTCCGGGCCTTCCTGGGGCTCACCGGATACTACCGGCGGTTCGTGAAGGACTATGGCAGCATCGTGGGGCCCCTCACAGAGCTCACCTCCAAAAAGAGCCCCAAAACCGTCAACTGGACCCCGGGCTGCCAATCAGCCTTCGAGAAGCTAAAGACCGCCATGTGCACGGCCCCCGTGCTCCAGGCTCCCGACTACAGCCGGGAATTCATTGTGCAGACGGACGCCTCCGATCATGGTGTGGGGGCCGTCCTCTCCCAACTCAACGCCGAAGGGGTCGACCATCCGGTGGTCTTCATCAGCAGACACCTCTTGCCCCGAGAACAGCGCTGGAGCACCATTGAGAGGGAGGCCTTCGCCGTAGTCTGGGCACTCAAGAAGCTCCGGCCATACCTCTTCGGCACCCACTTCCGGGTGCAAACAGACCACCGACCCCTGCAATGGCTGATGCAAATGCGGGGGGAGAACCCGAAGCTGTTGCGCTGGTCCATCTCCCTGCAGGGGATGGACTTCACGGTGGAACATCGTCCAGGCCAGGACCACGCCAACGCCGACGGCCTGTCACGCTTTTTCCGCCTCAGCGAGGAGAGTCCCCAGGAAGATGGCTGACTCTCCCCGCCTTCAGCTGGGGGGGACGCATGTTGGACAGGCCGCATGTTCGAGCTGTACCCCCTCCCCGCAATGGGACCAGGACCCTGGCTCTCCCTGCATCCCCAGCCAGAGTCCACCAACGACCACCCGAAGTACCCTGCAATCCCTCCACTACAAGACACCAGCTCCGGACCCAGCTGGCCCGGGTCACCATCTACCCCACGACATCGACCCGGCCGCCATCTTGGGGCACTGCAGCACGAGGCCGCGTGGCCTCAACTCGACCCTCACCCTGGGCCCGGCCGGGCCCGACATCGAGGCACCAACCTCCCCCCAGGAGGCAGAGTGACCACTTGGCGAGTCAATGGGAGAAGGAATCGTCAACGGCTCTCCTCCGCCAGGTGTCGATCACCCCAGGCCGCCTGGGCGCTGGCTCCACCCCCCTGCTGGGTGTCTGGACTCCCTCATCCCGGACCTCCCGGCCCCCAGGCGCGAGGGTCCGGACATCAAAGGGGACCAGACCTATAACTGGGGCAGGACCAGACCAGGAAGGCAGTTGTATCCTGGAGTCGAGAGACCCGAGAAGAACTCATCCGTGACTTGGCCTGCTGGCGCTGCCGCGGCCCTCTGCCTCGTGAAACCATCGTCTTGGCCTGCTGGCGCTGCCGCGGCCCTCTGCCTCGTGAAACCATCGTCTTGGCCTGCTGGCGCTGCCGCGGCCCTCTGCCTCGTGAAACCATCGTCTTGGCCTGCTGGCGCTGCCGCGGCCCTCTGCCTCGTGAAACCATCTTGGCCTGCTGGCGCTGCCGCGGTCCCCTGCCTCGTGAAACCATCGTCTTGGCCTGCTGGCGCTGCCGCGGCCCTCTGCCTCGTGAAACCATCGTCTTGGCCTGCTGGCGCTGCCGCGGCCCTCTGCCTCGTGAAACCATCGACTTGGCCTGCTGGCGCTGCCGCGGCCCTCTGCTTTATGAGACTATCACCTTGGCCTGCTGGCGCTGCCGCGGCCCGATCCACAGACCCTCCAGCTCGAGGATTGTGAGCTCGCCTTTTACCACCACCTGTACCGATCCGGTACTAAGACTGTCCCGCTACCCCCTTCCCCTACAGAGACTAGAAGTGAGAGGACCCCCGGGTCCAAGTTATCCTGTATCGCTGATATCCTTGCCTTAAGAACCTTATATAAAGCCTTGAACTCGACTTGGTGTGGTGCCTGTTTGTGGGGAGGGAGGGTACTTGTCTGTACGATCGCCGGAGACGGTCCCCCTCGGGGATCTCTCCCTCGGTATCCGGCCGACCCTCAGGGTCCCCGTCTAACAATCACTCAAATAGAGGCAGTATTTCCGGATACTACCCCTACTGAGAAACACAGAATTCTGACTATCTGTCTTCCAATGGGGATCGCACCACATGTGGAGGACTGTGACACTTGGGGCACAGTCTTTGCTTCCATTTACACAAAAACACATGGTGTTCCGTCCATGGCGGTAATACCCGATGTGCTAAGACAGATTCAAAACGAATACGGTCCAGAACCTGCTTTAACTCTGGGTATGAAATTACTGAAAGACTTCAAGCAGGTTTCATCTTTATTATTATCTAATATAAAAGGAGAAGCAGCATCTGTGGCGATGCGCCAGAAATTGAAAGAAACAGATATAACAGAACAACCATTTGAACTTGCCAGAATCATAGAAGAATCCTATGAAGAGCTAGGAAGAGATAGTTTGGGTGGGAAACCAGTAAAACCCCAACTAACTGAAAATCCTGAAAAGATATTTATTAAAAATAATCTAAACACTCCAAAAAAGAACTGGGATGGAAATAAACAATCCACTCTCAAAGAAAAAAGATTCCAGTCCAGAGGAAAGTCTCCTCGGCGGAGAGAAAGCTCTACGGACCAAGGACACAAGTCTCCCCAGAGGGAACCCTCTGAGAAAAGATACAACCTTAGAAATAGGGATAATCTGAAGAAACCTGATAGATATCAAGATGTTGATACACGTCCCTCTTGATCTTTTCAGACTTCCTCGCAGAAATCGGAAAGAAGAGGACGGTCAGAACACAGGGAAGAGCACGTCAAGTCCAAAGACAAGGAACCTGCTCATCAAAGTAAAAAATTACAATTTCCAAAAAAGAAGGTAGCCAGTATTAAAATAATCAAACATGCCGAAGATCCTGAGGACACAGCTGAAAAACGGAGAGTGGGCTCAGACAATGCTAGACAGCGCAGCAGAAGTGAGCATAGCTCGCAAGATCCTGATGAATCATCTGGAGACAGTGGACACAAATGAATACATTCAGGTGGAAACTGCTGACACCAGAGTTAGCAAACCTCATAAAATATACGAAATAACATTACGTATAGAGGGAGATAAGACTAGGAAAATAAGGGGTCTATTTTGGGATAACCTCTCAAAAGGCTATGACATCCTTTTAGCTGTAAAAGACTGGCCACCGGAGTTTGTCAGAGAGTGCCCTCATGGCGAAGAAATGATTATGCCTGCCTTATCAAATCACATTCCAATTCATAAAAAATATACACTTGCAAGAAAGTGGGCAGTAGCCCAAGCTCCTGCCTTATATAAAAACCATGTTGGATGGGATGAGGACTCTCCTCCTCACAAAATCCAGTTAAAATGTCAACCAACTGCACAGAGGCAGTACCCAATTAAGCAAGAAGCTAAAAAACAGGTTAGGGAGATCTTAGATCAACTTGATTGAAACATGATGATTGAAACATGCACCTCTCAAATGAACAATCCTTTGTTTCCTGTCTCCAAGCCAGACGATTCATATCGTCTAGTTTTGGACTACAGACACCTTAACTCATGTTGCAAAACCTTTGCAGTACAAAACTCACACAGTGCAGCACTAATGAATAACATCGTGCGCAAAAAATACAAAACAACATTAGACATCTCTAATGGATTCTTTTGTCAAAATATAGCACCTGAAAGCAGGTATTTGACCGCTTTCTCAATAATGGGCTCGCAGAAAAATTCTGTCGACTCCCACAGGGGTTCAAGAACAGCCCAGGATTATTCTCAGCAAGAGTAACAGAGTTACTACAAATGTATGACGATGAGGCATTATCTTTTGTCGATGACATCTATCTAACAGATGATGACTTGGATACTCACTTGAAAAGAGTGAACACCATAATACTTGGGTTCGCAGCAGAGGGTTACTAATTCAACTTTAAAAAGTCACGAATTGCCCATCTAACTGTCCTGTTTTTAGGATATGAATTATCAAGTGAAGGCAAAAGCCTGGCAGACAATTTCTTAGAGAAATGTGCTGAAATCCAAGCACCAAGAACGCTGAAAAACTTACAATCAATTCTAGGTTTCCTGAATTTTGGAAGAACTTACATTCTAAATTATGCAGAGAGGGTTAAACCTCTCTATGAACTAATAAAACCAGATTTTAAAACAATCAATTGGACTCAAAAACACACAGAAATTTTGAGATCATTGCAAACAGACATGTTAGCTAAAACAAAATTGCAAACACGCGATAACACACGCAACCTTGTGATCCGGGTCATCCCAGGAAGATGCGGATTCACATACCTAACCTCTAATGAGGGGGAAACGGTACCAATAGCATACAAATCACATTTGTACACAGAAGCTGAAAAAACATTCATTATTAAGGAAAACATTGTTCATGCGGTTCAAACAGCTGTAGCAAAAGAAAGAGACCAAGCTGACGGCAGACGGATTACTGTTATAACAGCAGAATCAGCCTTTGAGGCATTAACAAGCCCATGTAATTTACCTACCGTGGCATTAAATCCAAAATGGATACAATGGGAACATTCTCTTGCTACAGACAAAGTGAAATACTATTTTGGCCCGAACATGAAAAAATTAAAAAATCTAGAATATGAAAGAGAATATCCTCTGCCAATCGACATTCGGCCTATACAACAGTACGCCTGTATAATATATACAGACGGATATGCACAACCCTCAGTTTGGGGAAAACAAGCCTATAACGCCACATGCGCGATAGTTAAATACGTGTGGCGCGGAGGTAAATTAAGACCTCTGGTAACAAAATCACACTCTGTAGAAAACAATTCAGATAAAGAAACTGAACTACTAGCATTAAAAATGGCGCTAGATAATGCAGATCGCAAATTCCCGACACTAATAGTGTGCGATTCATATTACTGCGTCAATCATACAATAACGACTTGCAGAAATGGGTTCAAAACGGTTGCAAAGATGACACAGGTACCACAATAAAGCAAAAATCGCTTTGGGAACAAGTAGTTCTTTTACAGAAAGAACTACCAAAGACTCACGTGATACATTCATTGAGTAATGAACGTGATGGCGTTCACGTTTCAGGGAATTCATTGGCTGAGACAGCCACAGCGGAAGCAACTAAGCCGGCTTCCGTAGCTACAAAAAAGCGTTCAGGAAAATACGTAGATGGGGAAACGATGCTGGCAGTAAAAACGTCCTCAAAAGGCAACTGTGCAGCACTACCCGTCAACTATCCACTCAATTATACATACGTAATCGATGCAAACTCCGTTCCTTTTGCTCAAATCCCTGGAGTGGGGGATAGAGTAATTCCAAATACGAACAGGAGAAACTTATTAATAGCAGACACACATATGGGTGAGGGTCTAAGACACCTTAAGATTAAGGAATCTCTGAAAGAATTACAATCAATATACTGGTGGCCGGGAATGAGCCTGCAAAACTACAAATTTGCATTTTACTGTCACAACTGCAACAGAGACCGCAGTGGCGAACTGCCCGGAGTATTACCAATGCCCTTCTTTTAGATAGAATAAGAATATCAATACAAAAACCCAGAAAAAATGCGTCCCATTAATATAATTATAGAGACTAGTTTCACTTAAAATGTAGACCCCAGCTCTCGGCTGACGTCTGAACTGTTATAAAAGATTTGCGAGTCTATAGCGGCATAGACGCAATTGGCATGCTACATTCTGACCAGGGTCCTGCTTTTAGCTCTCGAGCTTATAAGGAGGCCATGACCAGCATGGGCATTGCATTGCGGGAACCTTATCACTTCCTTCCTGAGGGAAATAGGATGGTGGAAAGAAAAAACCGAGACATAAAGCAATCTATAACGGCAAAGGTATTAGGTTCGGGGGTTGGGTGGGTCAAACATCTAATAAGTGTCCAACGTAGTCTTAACAATCTGCCAAGAAATTCTCTAAAAGGTTTCAGTCCGTACGAACTATTGTTCAGGACTAGAATGCATATCCAGGATCTCGATAGTCAAACTTCAGTGGTAGAAGGAAAATGCTTTGATATCAAAGATCGTTTGGCTATTTTACAGGACTTAAATGAAACAAGAAAAGACCTGAGCAACATAAAGTTGAAACAACAGCCAACAACCACTGAAGAGAAACCACCTGTCCCAGCAAGGCCTGTCTGGATTCCAAAGATTGGGGATCTGGTCAGAGAGAAAATCGCGGTGAAGAAGGAATTTGGGCCTTCTTACAGAAAAGCAGTACCTGTCTTAGCTGTCAACGGAACAAGATCAGTTGTACTACCGCCCCTTGCTGGTAAAAAAGGAGAACCGAGTTGTATCCATCGACCTGGTTAAACCACAATCATGTGGCCAATAATAAGTAGGCCAAGTGGTCTCCCAAGAAATAGCAGAACACCAAATTTTGTTACAAATCAAGAGGTTCAAACTGAGAGACTAATCACATTTGATAAACCTACAGTGAATCAACAAGGACTATGCAACAAAGCCATGGAACTTATGCCTCTTGAAACCCAAATTGCAACAATTCGTCAAGAAACACCTGTCTACAACGATGTAGCCACAGACTATGCTAATAAAACAAAGAAAAATCCGGAAGCAATTCCAATAATTGACAGAACTGTAGCAGGCTACTTCATCAATTTCGATGACTTTTCTGAGGATCCGAGCAAACCTGAGGAACAGCCAACAACAACAAAAACTTTTAAAGACAAAACTAAAGAACTCTTTCATCAACTACAAGAAACTTATCTGATTTCCCCATGGATTGAATTTTGGGTGGTGCTAGGTGTACTTTTCCTCCTGCTTTGGCTCATCATGGTGCTATGCTTGGGACACTTCATTGAGGGAAAATATGTTACAATGGACACAGCAAGCCGGAAAATCAACCTGGTCCTAAAGCCACACAAGTCTTCACACATCGAGAAAAGAGAACTTTCTTCAGTAAACTTCACAGCCAATCCAATACCCGGTGGGGTAGCATGGGACAAAACAGATTACGATATATATGGCCCGGTCGAGCTCTTGAAGTATACTCATCAATTTAAGGTTTCATTAAGTGACTTTGTAAAACCGAGCACATTCTCTGATGATTGGGACTTTGAAAGTATTAATGATATGATGTCAGACTTAGTTATGTCAGCAAAATTTACAGAACATGATTATTTACAAGGTTCATCAAATTATGAACAGATGTACTGCTACAACCATTATGCTAACCATTATTTGCATAAATCTGCTCAACCTAGAAATGTTTTAAATTATAATCAATGGGAACATTGTGCAACTCCACCAAAAGGTAGTTCAAAAACATTTTATGAGAAATTCCCATACTTCTCAGGGTTTAACACAAGTGAAGCAGAAACGTTTTATTTTAAACTATTAAATAACACTGGAATGAAAACCATGCTGACAAATACAAAATTAATCTATTCAGAATCATTTTTTGAAAAAATGAATACATTTGGTTTTGATTTTTGGAAAAATAAAATTGAAACAAAAACGATCTGGGGTGCCAGAGATTGGCAAGTCCAAGGTATAGAATCATTATTCAGAGCCTGCATGATCCCAGAACAAATTATATTTTTGAATGACACCATTCAACAAACAACCTGTCTTGGCCTAGCCAAAATTAAAGACTTATACAAACCGTCTATTCCGAAGCCAACACCTGACAGTAATAACACTACAGATGTTGAGATAGACGTATCCCATATTTTAAACCAAAACAGAACACATCCTGATTGGAAAAAATGGTTGATCTGGCCCACAGACACAAATAACTGTCAAGATAGATTCCTGAACAAAATACAGGGGTTCAAATTGACCAGGCCAGACCCTAGATACTCCCAGAGACAACATCCAGGGATAGTAACAACATACAGTGTAGGAAAACTCTGCCTTGAATGGCTACAGACATCCACACTGGCAGAAATTAAGCAACACTTAACTTTACTTAAAGAAGGTGCTGACTTGCGTGATTTCATTATGGGACCACGCAAACAGCGTCAAAAACGTTTCATAGCGGCCTCTATATATGCAGCTTATAACGAAGCTTGGAAATAAACTCAAATTGAAACAGCAGAGAAAATACGGGAAATTGACCGTATTAATTTGGAAAGATCACTTTCTGTTGTGGACAATGGGTTAATGACTCTGTCTTCCAGAATATATTCACTGGACAGTATTGTATCATCTGCAATCGATATAATGGAGCAGGACTTACTAATGTTACAACATGGTCAGTCCCAATTGCGTTCTATTGTACAGCTTGGCTGGACGTTACAAAATCTGCATTCAGGCTACGTGCCTTGGCGTTTAATCAACACAACGTCACTATTCTCTATCTTTAACCTTACTGATATACAAATCAGCTTGGCACAAAAAGGAGCGGAATATACAATTCTGAGCATTGAAAAACTTGAGAGATTACCATTGACAATGTCAGAACGACCTGTCATTGAATGGATAATACACGGAATAATAACTATTCCGATGACAACTTTCCAATTTCGATACTGCCAAAAGTATATACAGGCAGGCCAGTATGAAAGGTTGGGTAAAGGATACATTAAGTCATCATGGAAATTACCTTACACACACACATGTTATAGTGAAAAAGGACAGAATGTATTTCTTAGTGGTAATAATTGTGAAAAATCACTAAGTGGTATACTTCTGTGTCAGGGTATAAATCTACATGGGCCTGTGAGGGGACTTCAAATAACCTTTCATGTCACCAATTTGGCACACCTGCAACTCGAATAGAGCCATTCTTTAGACGGCTTTCGAACGGGAGCTACATTCTAATAGTGGACCACAGATGTTGTGGCTTGGTGCCAGGAAAAGCTTATCTAGTAAGCGTTTCTTCCATGGTCACTTGCTGTATGCAAGTATTGTATCCGAACGACACTCCAGACAGGGAGGGAAAAATTTGGCCCAGTTTGAAAATCTCTTCTATTCGAATTGATACTTTAAGCAGAATGAAGTCTGTTCTTCTACAGACGCCTGTGCCCTTGACGTCATCAAAAGAAACGTATGATCTCCAAGTTGCAAGGACAACAGCAGAGATACATAACCTTTTATCAACAAATTGCCCCTTACACTTCGCAGAAATGCTAAACGAAATCTTAAACATTTCTGATACGAATGGCATCGCAAGTGTATTTAAGACAATTTTTTCCGGACTGTTGACACCTTTCAAAGCAGTCCTGGGCATCTTTCCTAATTTTGTCCATTCAATCTTTGGCGGCCTTCCACTCCTCTTGGGACTCGTAGCAGGCATTTTATTTTTGATACTCCTGCTTCGTTATGGCAAGCCATGTCACAGACAAGACTCCAGCAACAATGGAAGAAACGATCCTAGCTATACGCTATCAGGAACGCATAACTAAAGTCCTTGGATTAGCCCGGCTAAGAGATCTGAATATGACCTGGTTTCTTTCGTTCAGACCCATCTGGCAGAACTGTATCTTACCTGTGTTAAGATGTATGCTGTGCGGAGAAGAATGCGTGTTAGACGTCTGTCTTACACTACAATCAGAAGTACCATTGGATACAGATACTTTGCTAAGTCCAGTAAAGGCTCATGCATCGTGTGGTCCCCAGCGGTTACCCATCCTGATGACGGCATTCGTTGAGACTTCACCACTGCGATTGAAGGGTAGTGAAGTGCAAGATGAGAGCAGCATCAACCAGGTACGACCTTCTGTGAGCACTGCTGATCATGTCATCGATGATAGCAATCATTCTCATGACTGCACAGTTGCGGCATTTTCCGACTTGGTCGAACTTTCACCTGAAACGGTAAACTGCTATTTTGAAAGTCTGTCTGAAATGATGTTCTCCCCTGAAGAAAAAGAATGAACTTTTAAGCAAGCAAGCACTCAGCGTTCCATGAACTCTGAATTTGGCCTTCAGCTTTGAAAAACAAAAGCTTCTGAAAATATTTGGAACTGTTTTGACTTCTTCCCCTGAAAGACGAATTTTTTTTTTCCTGATTCCAAAATATTTACCTTATTTTGGCACTCATCCTCTGCTTAAAGTAGAACTATTCTTAGAGAACAGAGCTTCTATTTTTAGGAACTCTAGAGACAATGTATTACCTCAGCTTCTAGCATATTTACAAAAAACTGTATTTATATGTGATAAAAAAAGGTCTTGCACTTTTCTTTTCTGTATTAAGAGCCATTTAATGTGTAAATTTTCGCAAAATCATTCCGCTGATATATATGCATCCTAATTTTTGAATGATTTCTCTGCTTGAAATACTGTACCTATACTCGTTTTTCGTGTATTTCGCATATGCCATTTCAGATGCAAAATAATGTATTTTTGGGGTGGATCGGTATACACATGCACCGTTAGATATGTTTACTATTGCTTAGTTTAGTAATTATGGACATGAATTCGTGGAGTGGGTGTAGTGTGTTTATCTAGGTACCTGAATCGATATTCCTATTCTTTGCCCTTGTCCGGTTATAAATCAATAATATCCCTACAACGGCATAGAAACCCTTTTCATAATTCAGTCATAGCGCATGCTGTCACATTAAGCAAGCCTATGCCTCCAGCCCCCTAGAAAGCACACCGAGTTCTTAAACAAATCCAAGCCTCCAGCAACCTGGGAAATCCCCGCTGCTTTGTTTTGATTTCGTCCGAGAACTCCGGTAAAGCACTGTAAGAACGACCAGTTCTTAGTGACATCTTTATTGACGTCTTATGTTCAGCCTTACATCAAACCCGGCACCTTTCAGGTATAAATATACCAACGTTGCCTTAAGCAAACACACGGTGGTAATCCTGGAGCAGAGCAGCTATCTACTTCCGAAGAGCCCAGCTGATGCGAGAGCCCACGGACGCTGCCCCTCCCTTTTGACGCGCTGAGAAAGACGCTGTCTTTTTCTCCAGCTGAGAAAATCCAGCTCCGGTGTTTTCAGCCGCCCTTGCAGGTTGCTGGGATATCGAGTCCTGAGAGAGAGATACCAGACCTCCTGCTTTCTATTACCCAGGTACGGAGCTGACTAAACCCTTAAAGAGAATTCTTGATTCAGATTCTTGGCAAAACCAACTTAACTTAAGCTGCTACTTATTAACTCCTTCCCACGTATTAGGCTTAGGTCAGGTACACCGGCGTAGGCGTATTTAGAAGTACCAGTTGAGTACG
This sequence comes from Lissotriton helveticus, assembly GCF_964261635.1. Lineage (NCBI taxonomy): Eukaryota > Metazoa > Chordata > Amphibia > Caudata > Salamandridae > Lissotriton > Lissotriton helveticus. Next base: position 449,908,794 of record NC_136062.1, read on the forward strand.
TTAGTCAATGTATATATGTATGTATATATTTTATCTATTTTAAAGTATCATATGGCTCAGAAACCATATCAATGCTTTTACAGTATTATTTCATAATCCTGCTTTTACTGTATGCACTTTACTTAACTATAAGTATTGCAATTGTAGCAATTCATTTCTCTTGTATGAGGAAAGAGACTGCTCAATAAATAACACCTTTTATTGAAAACGCCCGTCTCTCTTTTTCTCTGCAATCTGGTGAAACTAAGTACGCACTTATTGACTGAGTGAAATAGCTGTCTTTTGTTTTCACACGACTCTAGAGATATACTCTTATTCAGGGAGAGCAAAGTTGTCATGTTTTATGGTTGTCAGAAACTAAATCCCTTCTTGTCTATCCAGGGAGGTTAAACTCCTCCTTGCTTATTCGAGAAAGTTTCTAGTGAACTCTGAGCTAGCTGGCAAACACTTAAGTCTAATATAGTCAGTAGAGACCTAGTTAACCTCAGTCCTACGTCTACACTACTGAAGATATTATTCCAATGCGCAGAGCCTATTGGGACTATAGGAACTACACTACAGAGGCACAGGGTCAGACTGATTTGCATATGGCCATGTCTGAAATGGGGTGGCTGAGTGGGCTAAATAATGGTGATGGATTAAACCCAGATCAGTTGACTGAGGGTGAGTGTTTGATTTGCTCAAATGCTCCGTCCATCATCCCCTTTTGTATCGCTCACTTAGTTTTTTGGCCAGCAGGGGGAGTAAAGCTTTATTCAAACAGTATTGTTAGATTTCGAGTTAGTGAAGCCTTTAACTGCTGAAGTCCAAAGTTGTGGATTGAGCCTGTCTGTCTCCTAGGAGATTCTGAACAGGAGCAAACAGCTTCCAACTCCCTGGCCAGCAAACCTTGTCTGAGGTTGCTGGGACCTTATATGGTGTGCTAGTGGTTGGCACATGTGTACACTGATTGGTGGTTGTATCTGGTGTTTCTATTGGGTTAGGGTTAATGTCCTCATTGGTTGGGTATTTGGGGGTTCTGATTGGTTTCTCGGTCTGTGATTCAATCATTGCAGGGTTGGGACTAGGGCTAGGGTTAGGATTTCTATTGGAAGTAGGGACTAGGGCTTCCTATGTTATTGGTTTTTGGGAGTAGGGTGGGACTAGGGCTAGGGTAAGACCTTTAATTGGAAGTAGCTATTTAGGGCTTCTGGTGTGATTGGTTGTTGGACCAGTTGTGGGACTAAGAGTAGGGTTAGGCTTTCTATTGGAAGTAGGGACTAGGGCTTCCTGTACCATTGGCTGCTTGGACTTGGGTTGGGACTAGTGGTAGGGCTAAGGCCTTTATTGGACATAGAGATCCGGGTTTTTGAACTGATTGGGTGCTTGGACTAGGGCAAAGATTGGCAGTAAGGTCCTGGTCTCCTGTTGGTTCTAGATGTTAGGACTAGTGTTGTGATTGGATAGTGTTAGTGCTAGGGTTCCCATTGGCAGAAGGGGGTCACCTGATTACTAGGGCTACAAAAAAGGTCAGGCTTAGGGCGTCTTAGCCCGGGCGTCGAGGCTAAGGACAGAGATTGTATGCGTAAGTGGTCTAACAAAGAGCGATTGTATTTTCTGGAACATTTTGGACAAGAAGTTGTTGAACGGTTTAGGAAGTATTCACCTGAGTTGCAACCTAAGGCTATAGCAGTTGGTTGTGATAATTTACGTAAAGGTGTTTTTGTTCTCGCAGATGCAGATGATTTCTTCCGGCATCTGGTTCAGCTACGGGACGAGGCGCTATGACTACGGGAGTTGAAAAAGGCAGCGGGTTCGACTGAGTCTGGATCGACGGTTGAGTTCAGGGAGTGCCCTATCTTTGGAGCAGATAAGAGTGATACAGTTCACGTTATGCCTATGCGAGAAGCTGCGCCTTTGTATGTCCCTCCCAAAGGTCAAGGTACAGATGATAATAAGTTGTCTGCGGATTCGAAGGGTTATTTCATATATAATTGGGTTTATACTCCTTGGAATAGAGCGGATGTTATGGCGCTTAAAACTGCTTTGCCTGACCCGCGCAAAAATCCGGCAGCTTTCTATGAAGGAGTAGACGGAGCTATTTCTTCATGTGTCATGACATTAGTTGACATTGACCTTTTCTTTGGTTTAATATTGCCTCCCGATATGTGGAGGGCAATTCGTAAGTTTGATGATCGACAGATTTTAGGTGCAGATTGGAGGGATCTAGCACAGGCCGATTTGGACAGAGAACCCGCATGTAAGCCATGTAAATTAATTTTAGACCTCCCGGCGGCTATTTTGAATAAATTAAAAACGTTCCTTCCCCCTAAAAAGATTGATTGGACGATGTTGGCCTCTTGTAAACAGAAGCCAGATGAATCAGTTTCTGATTTCTTTACACGCTTCGAGGAAGCGTTTCATGATTACAGTGGTCAATTATTAACAGAGGACACTGCAGGCATTTGTTTGTCGATAAGTATGTGGCTAATCTCTTACCGGAGATTGCAAAGTGTTTAAAGGCTAGTGAAAGTTCATGGACTACTGCAACTCCCGCTTCTCTCCTAACTATGGCTCAGTATTATGAACGACAGGAATTGGAGGCTAAGGAAAGTGGTGATAGAAAGGCGAAAGATTTGAAGACGAAGGTGATGTTGGCTCAGGTTTACGCTACGCAGCCGAGGGGAAATGATAGGGGTAGACGTGGGTCTTATGGCCCGCCTTTCTGCCCGCCCTGATCTCTCTGCAGATCAGTGTGCATACTGTAAACAGTTTGGACATTGGCTTTCAGATTGTCCGGTGCTTCGAGAACAGCGTATTCAGCGTGGTCGAGGAAATAATGGGTTTCGGAATAGTTATTCAGGTCCGAGGGGTGGAGCGAATGATCGTGGTAGGTTTGAAGTTAGGGGCCGTGGTCAGGCTGACTATAATACTTTTGATCGACGGAATCAGTATCAGATAGCTGAGGGTGAGTTTTCTGAGTTTCAGGATAATACGTATTCACAGGATTGCGTAGAATGGGGTATGGAATCGGTTGAAGTGCCAGTAGATCACAGGGGTCCATATATCTCAGCGCATGTTTTGGGTTCTACTGATCAGTTTCTGGTTGATACAGGAGCTACTCGTAGCGCTCTGTCCAAACAATTGGTTCCAAGGGCTACCCTGTCTGGCGAAACAATTACATCAATAGGGGTCGATGGAACGCCTTCCCTTAGCCCATTGTATCAGCCCCTTTCATTTCACATTGATAAGTTCAATGCCCCATGTCCATTTTTGTTGTCTCCAAATACGCCAGATAATATTAAGTGACTTGATATGCTCAAGTATTTTCGAGCAACCATACGCTGCGCCCCCGAAGGGGTGCCGGTCATTTTGAATGAGAATTACCCAGAGTTTGAGAAATCGTGCCTCCTTCAGGAAGCCGATGCGTTAGCCTCCCTTCCAAGTACTTTATGGGCCACTTCTGATACTGATGTAGGACAGATGATTATCCCTCCCGTACACATCACTGTAAAGGAGGGAGTGCTTTTGCCCCGCGTACCACAGTATAAAATTTCTAGAGAAGGTGAAGCTGCCTTTACCCATATCATAAATGACTTGATCGCTGTAGGAGTGGTGGAGGAAGTTCCCTATAATGTTTGCAACTGCCCTATTCTTCCGATTCTAAAGAAAGATACAGACACTAGGATTTACCGTTTTATTATTGATTTGAGGGAGGTTAATAAGATAGTAGTGCCCCCAATATCCTGTGGTGTCCGATATTACTACCTTACTTACCTTGGTCCCACCCACAGCCACCATTTTCTCTGTCATTGATTTAAAAAATGCTTTCTTTTCGATCCCCATTCATCCGACAGCCGGTATCTCTTCGGCTTCACTTTAAATAATAGATCATGCAGATTTGGTCGAGTTCCTCAAGGCTATACAGAAAGTCCCAGTATTTACAGTCAGGCCTTGAAAAGACAGCTTTATTCTTTTGAGCTACTGTCTGGAGTGGCTCTTATTCAATACGTTGATGATATTTTGTTAGCAGCAGACACGCATGAACAATGCGAGGAGAGTACTCTCTCCCTGCTCTCTTTCCTTGCCAAGAATAATCACAAGGTTTCGAGAAAGAAATTACAATATTGTAGACCGAAGGTGACCTACCTCGGTCATCTTCTGTCTAAGGAGGGGCGTGCATTGACATCAGATCGAATTCAAGCAATTTTAGACACACCAGTTCCTTCCACTCCGAAAGATGTTCGTGCTTTCATAGCTTTAACGTCCTTTTGCAGGTAGTGGATATTAGGATTTTCGGATATTATAAAACCTTTGTTAGCGTTGTTATCCAAAAATACACCGACTCCTCTTGAATGGACAGACGAATGTCAGAATGCTTTTGAACAATTGAGACAGGCCCTCTGCTCAGCACCGGTGTTAGGTACACCAGATTTATTGGACTTGGCCCTTCTGGTTGGTTCACCCCTGAACTTTTTGCTTTTAATTGTGACATGGTATTAGTGGTTCTTTGTTTCTGCGCACTTTCACTGTGTCCCAGTGGAAAGTGCGTGCACACTCTGAGTGCGTGTGGTGAGATAGGCCTGCCCTCCCATAGGAATGCATGGGGAATGTATGTGTCCTTGGTAGTTCTTGATGCGTGGGGTGTGCAGGCTCGAGTCTGGTATGTGCGGACTCGTGTGATTGAATGCTGTGAAATAATGTATGCGGCGTGTATGTGTCTAGTGTGGAAGTGCCACTTCTAGACATGGCTGTGCGTGTGCTGTAAAGGTGCTGGCGTGTGATTGGCTGGGGTGCCAGGCTCCATGAGTCATGATGGGTCTGCCCGGTGGTGAGTGTTGAGATTAGCATGTGTGATGTGAGGGAGTGGTGCACCTGGGTCCTGAATAGGGCTGGGCTTTCCCCACACAATGCTGGCTCCGCCCCCTGTGGTGCGTCTAACGACCCTAGCCCTGCCAGTGAATAGAGTGAGGGGCTGAGCACATCCAGAGTGCTCACAAACCAGCTGCGCCTGGTTTTCCCCCCACCCTGCACCTTTTAGACAAAGGAATTCAATGTATAAAAAGGGGCTGTGTCTCCTTCTAAAATGTTCTTGTTTCTGACTGGAATCTACCAGGGGCATGCTGCTGCTTGGGCCCAGGGGAAGGCTTGCCTCCCAGCGCCAGTGTTGCGGGGCTCCCATGAAGAGGAGGGAGCCCCGGAGATAGAGAGCTCCGCCGGCCGCCCTGGAAGAAGAGCAGAGAAGCGGAGTCCCCAGAGAGAGCAGCCCTGTGAGTGTCACGGACTGGGGGGAGCTCTGCGCCGATTGAGAGTGCCTCAGAGAGGCACAGTTGTATCTTGAGTCCCCCGAGCGGGACTGCCATGTCCAGGTGCCATTATCTGTCCGAGTCCCCAGGGGGGACTCCAACAATGGCCGCATCTTCGTCGAGCCTACGAGGCTCTTGGGGACATTTATGTTTCGAGCCCGAGAGGCTCCTGCGATCCCGAGCTTGGGGGCCTGTGTTGGTTGAGCCTGCGGGCTCCAGCGTCGGGCCATACCTATTTACATGGGCCCAGAGGGGCCAATGCTTGTCATGTGAGGAGCCAGTGCACTCCATGAGACCTGTTTTATTTCCAGAGCCCCGTGGCTCTTTGGGGGCATGTTTATTAGGACAACCTGTGAGTGCACCAGTTGATTTCTAGAGCCAGAGGACTCCCACAGTTGGCGCAGCTTTATTCCAAGGCCCCTATGTGTTTTTAGAGCCCCGAGGGCTCCAACTCTTTGCACAGTGTTTGTTCCTGAGGGGCTAGTGAGAGCCCCAGTCGCAGTTTTGTTTTTAAGGGTCAGTGAGGGCCCCAGTCGCAGATTTGCTACAGCTGCCCAGCAATTAGTGGGCAGCTGCACCGTTTAGGTATTTTGCTTTTTAGGGGACTTGTTCTTTGGACTCAGGAGTGAGTCGCCCTCCTTCGCCCCTACTTTTCGTCTTCCCAGCTGCGCAACACTTAGTGCCAGCTGCAGCGTTTAGGCCCCTTGCTATTGTCCTCAGCTGCCCAGCAAGTAGTGGGCAGCTGCTACGTTTAGGTGTTGGCGCAGTGGCGCAACCTGGACTTTGATGTAAGTTCTGTACTAATGTGATCTCTGCAAATTGTTCTTTGCTGCACCTCTGAATGTGTTTTGATGCGTCATGTGCCTTGTTCTTACACCGCTGAATGTATGTTTATGCATCATGTGTTTTGTTCCCATGCTTATACCCCTAAATGTATGGTGATACTTAGGTGGTTGTTTTCTCCTAGTACAGGTGTTTCTAGTGAGGTCCTGGTTCCCTGCGTGACATTCTCCTAAGGTGGATAGGGTTGCGTAGGTGGTACTTACCTCTTACCAGTGATTACTGGTTGTGTGCTACATGATTATTTGGTGTTTAACTATCTCCAAGGGCTTGATACTGAGCTTGCCCCCTGACCAGAGTCCCAGGACCAGTGGACTCTATTGTGCCTTCCCTGACAAATTGCTGGGACTTGTCTGATCTCCTTGGGCCGCTGGGGCCTTGCCTGAAGTGTGCCTCGCTCACACCCCTGCAGCTCGTGCCTAGCCGCCCCGCCAAGAGTCGCACCCCTCCTTGTGAAGCCGTGCTCTGCTCCGCCTGGGCCGCCCGCATCCTGCACCTCAGCAGCTTGTGCCTGGGCCGCCCTCATGCCTCGAGCCGCGCCGCTCACTTCTGAGCCGCGTCCGCTTCGCTGGGCCGCCCGCACCCTGCCCCCTCTTCCTCTGAGCCCACACCTTGGTCGCCCCAACCAAACGCTTGTAGCGCGCGGGTCGCCACCGCCCTCTCAAGCCTACTGAGGAGATCACTCGATTATATGTTCTATGGTCTAAAAGTGTTACTTCTAAAAGTGCTTATTCCTGACAGTGGTCCAGGTGGCGGTGTCCTGTACATATCTCCTGTAAATTCTGCCCGTGACTGTTGGCACATTGTAAAGTGTGTGTTTTTATCTAATGTGTTTTGGTATAATACAAAGGCAATTTTTATATATAACCTTGTGTGGAGTTTCCTTTGTGGTGGGACTTGGGTGTTGTTGCTGGGGGTGCATACGCAAACACTTAACTCACATTGCCTCCAAGTTTAGCCTTACTGCTCGTGCAACGTTACCAAGGGGGTGAGCAGGGGTTATCTTGGCGTGTAACTCCCTTGCCCTGACGTGGAAGTGGTGGTCTCTGACTGACTTTGGCGCAAGCCCTGGCCAACCAGGGATCCCATTTCTAACAAGATTATACAAAGATTTTTACATTATATGTACACGAGAAGGATGGGTGCGCATTATCAGTTTTAGTGCAGACACACGGAGATAAACAGCGACCCTGTGCGTACTTCTCAGCAGTACTTGATCCCGTAGCATGAGGATTACCTGGGTGTTTTCGAGCAGTTGCAGCAACAGCAGTGTCTATACGACAAAGTGAGGGAATAGTTTTGTCACACAAATTGTTGGTGTTAGTGCCCCATGCGGTAGACGCCTTATTGAACCAAACGAAAACACAGCATTTAACTAGCGCTCGTTTAACAGGATACGAGTTAACGCTGTTGGCGCCACATGTTACGCTGAAGAGGTGCGCCACTTTGAACCCTGCTACTTTATTGCCATATCCTGTTTCTGAGACCCAAGAGGAAGGACAAGATGATTGTGTTTTTCTGACTGAAGAACAAACAAAGGGCCGTTTTGACTTACAGGATACGCCACTTCAGATGTAGATGGGGAATTGTGGGTTGATGGATCGTGTTTAAAGCTGCCAGATGGTACGACTTCCGCAGCCTATGCAATCACGACACTCAAGACAGTAGTAGAGACAGCTCGCATACCACAAAAATCGGCCCAAGCAGCTGAATTGATAGCTCTGACGAAAGCATGTGAGCTAAGTGCTGGATTAAGTGTGAATATTTACACTGATAGTCGCTATGCTTTTGGAGTAGTGCACAATTTTGGCCTACTCTGGAAGGAACGAGGGTTTCTGACTTCGCATGGAATGCAAATCGTGCATGGAGAGTTAGTACATGATCTCCTGAATGCACTATTATGCCCAAAGAAAGTAGCGATAGTCAAATGCAGTGCACATAAAAAGGTGACAGATAAAATAGGACAAGGAAATGCTTTTGCATCGTACAGCGAGAGATACTGCAATGTTAAAGAATGACTCTCCCATGTATGTGGTGAAATCACAGGCTGAGCGATGGCATGATGCCAGAGAGGAAATATTAGACATACAGAAATCAGCTTCTGAAGCGGAACTTGCAAGTTGGGCAACAGAGGGAGTGTTGGATGATGAGGGCTGTTGGCGTAGCAAAGATATGGAGAGATGGAAATTGTCTGCCGCCTATCTACAAGCAATGGTTCAAATGACACATGGGCTGGCACATGTTGGAGCTCTTGCAATTATCAAGTTGCTTACACAAGTTTGGGAGCATCCTGAGATTGCCAGCACGGCTAAGAGAGTAGTGCAGACCTGCTTGATATGCTTGCAGTACAATCCTGCCAAAGGGACTTATACTCCTAAAGGCGGGTTCGCTCCAACGACTGCACCATTTGAAGTACTACAGATGGGTTACATCCAGCTTGAACGCTGTAACAATCTGAGGTATGTCTTAGTGGTGGTGTGTGCCTTCAGTAAATGGATAGAGGCCTACCCCACGAAGGACACTACAGCGTTGACAACAGCTAAGGTGTTACTCAAGGAGTACTTCCCGAGATATGGTGTTTGTAAATTTTTGTGGAGCGACAACGGTCCCCATTTTGTCGAGAAGATCGTAGAGTATGTCCTGAAAGGATTGGGGATAAACAAACATTCCATGCTTTGTTCCATCCGCAGTCAGCAGGTTTAGTGGAGAGATACAATGCTACTTTGAAGCTGAAGCTAGCAAAGATTATGGCATCCACGTCTTTGAAATGGCCGGATGCCTTGCCCTTAGCATTACTATCTATTAGATCAGTGCCACACTCCAGATCTGCCCTCACACCCTATGAAGTGGTGTTTGGAAGGCCTATGAATATTTGGGGAGTTCCTAAGCCCCACCTGGTACATGATGTGCCTTGTATAATGATGAACGATTATTTGGCACGATTAACAAATGATTTACTTTCTATTCATCAACAGGTTCGAGAAGCGCTTCCAGACAAATCTACGGGTGAGACTCATAATCTCCGACCTGGGGACCACGTGATGGTCCGATCATTTGAGAAGTCTAGCAGTCTAGAGCCGAGATGGCGTGGTCCTGAGCAAGTGTTGCTTGCAACCCGAACAGCAGTGCGAGTTACGAACAGGAAGCGATGGGTGCATTCCACTCATTGTCGCCGTGTCTCACCGGATCTGGTGAATCCTGCTGTGCTGTCTGATTATCGGGATATTTTGGATTCAGAGAAGAGCCCAGCCACTATGCCCAGCGAATCTGAGGAAGCCTTCCCGGACCACTCTGTTTCCGGTGCAGCGAAGTACAATCTGCGATCGAGAAAAGCAGCTGTTTTGTGCAAGACTGGTTGAGTTACCGCCCCGAGGTTTGTGAAAACGGAAGCCGAGAATATCAAGGGGGGGGAATCAGTTCTGCTCAGTGTAGAGACACCCGTCTTGAATCTCGGAGAAGAAACCAGCGGCTACCTCGGGGCTCAGCACTCATTCGTTTTTTTTAGCTTCATTTTGATTATTTTGTTTTGAGACTATGGCACTTAATACGATGAGAAATAAGAAGATTCTTGGTGCTGTGATTTTTGTTTCTATAATAGTGGTAATAGCGATAATAGCTTGGGTCTTAGAACGAATTTCCCCGGCGAGAAGATATTTGCTGCCTACCACTCCAGTTCCATCTGAGCATTTTCATTTTACCTTGCCTTATCATAAAGAAAGACATAGGCAAACTTATTATTAACAGTTTCATCCAAATTCTACACCACACTCACAACATGACGAACACTACGAACTGTTGGGTATGTGGAATGCTGCCTGGGCATCAAAAGAAAGGAATAACTCCACTTATTTCTCTTCCATTTTCTCATAATGGTTCCTGCAACGCCAGGTACACTCTCCTCTTCACTTTGAGATGGCCAACAAAAGGTGGACTTCTTTTCCGACTTAATAAAGTTTGTCATAATGATAAAGATGGCTACCCACAAGCAGAAGGAACTAAACTCGAGTGGGAAGAATATCGGCCGGACAATGTATCTACACCCCGTATTTTCACTAATCTAAGAACTGTGAATATGTCTAATTTATTTGTGATTACAGTTATTAAAGCCAAAGCTGATCTTTGTGTAAGAAATAAAGATACTATCCCAGTAGGGAAAAGTGAATGTACTACTACTCTAGCATTTGACACACCAAATAATATTGCTTTTGTAGCATCACGTAACACTTATTTTATTTGTGGGAATAAGGGCTACCATCACCTTCCGATTGGGTGGTTAGGAACCTGCTACATATCTTTTGTATTACCCCCTGTGTTTATCGCCCCGCCAATGTACCATAATGATTTTGTACTATACCACGATTTTATATTGAATAGAGTTAAAAGGACATTAGAAATTGATGATGTTGACCAAACTGACACTGCCTTGCAGCAATATGTTGACTTTAATTTAGGCCTGTTTTCATTTGTAGGTGCAGCCCTAAACAGTAGAAATATAAGCCGGCTAACACGTGTTGTGGAAGCTGTTGCCAATCAAACTGTCTACGCTTTAGGGAACTTAACTGAGGAGCTTCAAATTACCAGAATTGTGACGCTTCATCGGTAGTAGTTGTTGTGTATATGTTCCTGACAACTCACTTTCTGTATATGATGCTATTTCTAAATTACACAAGATCGCTGCTGAAATCTACCCCGAAAATGGTACATGGACATTTTCAAATTGGTTCTGGACTTTGCTTAGTACCTGGGGTTGGAAACTATTGACTATCCTTTGCATTTTCATTGGAATACTCTTTTTCCTTTGCCTATGTATCCAATGTGGCCCTACACTATGCTCCGTATGTATCACTGCTTGCATTCCGTCCAAACGAGCTATTGTCAAAACTGAACAAATGATCGGCAATGAAATAACGAACATAATGCTAATTAATATTGATGATGAGCACCCAGATTACTTCAGATTTGAGGTAGCTTCAGCTAAATGCTAAAAGGGCCGTCTGTCGTAGTTTGACAGCGATTGGGTTGGCATTTGCTTCAGCTACACAAAGTTTTCGCTGTCAGCTTGACTATATTCCATAGGCCATTTTGTATCTCTGGCTTCCATTTTAGTGAATGTGCTGCCTCATGGTCAGCATGCCCTTTTGTCCTTTCTCTCTCCCGATGATCATTTGATCTGCCCAGCAACCGGCTATTTTTAGCAATGGTCAAGCCTGCACATGCGTATTTAAGCCCTCTAGGTTAATGATCGGTCACTGCTTAGGAATGTTCTTTAAACTGACCAGTGGTACTAAACTCCTCCCACAAGTTGACTGCGTTCCAAAAATGCCCTTATATGTACCTGAAATTGTGTAAAAGTGTACCGCCTATTTTTCTCATTCCTGTAAACTGTATAAAAGAAGCCATGTATTCAATGCTCGGGGTGATACTCCTTGCATTACCGAAGGGTGCTGTAGGATTGTACCACCACCCCATGGGGTCTTAATAAACTTGTCTTTTGCATTTCCAGTTTCCGTGCCAACTTCTATTCTAAGGTATGAAGAGTTTTTGCAGAGTATGTAGGTCTGTTGAAACCCGATACCACAAGTGCACAATTTCTACAGGCACACACACCACCAACCATCAGTGCACACATCAATTGTTAACGCATCCACAATTAACTATTGTAGCAATCACAGTATGACGCACTTTACTTTTAAACATATTCATCTGAAGTGCAGCATGACACCATTGCTACAAAATAAATACAATTTTTTTCCCTACATTTCTAGACTTTTGTTGCAATTGGTGTTGCAATATTTAGCAATGCCAATAGCACAAACTCTCCATAATCCTTTTCGGTCTAGGTCTCATGAACTCTCCTCTCATATTTTCTCCTCTGATATCTTTCTCTCCCCATGTTCTCCTCTTCGCCTCCCCTCTCACAGGCTTGCAGTCAAGAATCAAAATTATGTATAGGGGTGGCTCCACTGGTCAGCAGTGAGCATTTCATTTAACACACTGAGCCATCCTGCTAGCAGAATCGTTTTGGAAGGCACGATATGGTTAGATGTCAAAGAACAGAACGCAACTTAGGTTTTTGTTTTATGGTTGAACTTTTGTACTCGAAGATATATGTTGAAAAAAACCTGTTTTTTTTAAGATGGGGAAAATTGGGTTTTTATGTGCTCTAGTAATTTATGAGAATATTGTTGCAAAAAGTACACTGTAAAACTCAGATCCAGGCACTTAAAAAAATGTACAGGAATTCAGTTTGCTACATTCTTTGTGTACATCTCCTATTCATATAATTATTTACCACCACCACATCCACCACCACTACGTCCACCACCACTACGTCCACGTCCACCACCACCACGTCCACCACCACCACGTCCACCACGTCCACCACCACCACGTCCACCACCACCATGTCCACCTTCACGTCCACCACCTCCACCACCACCACGTCCATCACCACCACCACATCCATCACCACCACCACGTCCACCACCACCACCTCCACTACCACATCCACCACCACCAAGTCCACCACTACCATATCCACCACCACCACGTCCACCACCACCACGTCCACCACTACCACGTCCACCACCACCATGTCCACCACCACCACATCCACCACCAACACCACCATGTCCACCACCAACACCACCACGTCCACCATCACCACATCCACCACCACCACATTCACCACCACCACGTCCACCACTACCATGTCCATCACCAACACCACCACATCCACCACCACACCCACCACCACCTCCACCACCACGTCCACAACCACCACCTCCACCATCACGTCCACCACCACGTCCACCACCACCATGTCTACCATCACCACGTCCACCACCACGTTCACCACCACCTCCACCACCACCACTTCCACTCCCACCACGTCCACCACGAGGCCACCTCACTCTATCTATCTGTCGCCCTCACTCTACCTATCTATCACCCTCACTCTGTCTGTCACCCTCACTCTATCTATCTGTCGCCCTCACTCTATCTATCTGTCGCCCTCACTCTATCTTTCTGTTGCCCTCTCTTTATCTATCTGTCACAATCTATCTATCTATCGCCCTCACTCTATCTATCTGTCTGTCTGTCTATCTATCTATCTATGTATCTATCTATCTATGTATCTATCTATCTATCTATCTATCTATCTATCTATCTATCTATCTATCTATCTATCTATCTATCTATCTATCTATCTATCTATCTATCACCCTCACTCTATATATCTAACGCCCTCACTCTATCTATCGCCTCTCACTCTATCTATCTATCGCCCTCACTGTATCTATCTATCTATCTATCTATCTATCTATCTATCTATCTATCTATCTATCTATCTATCTATCTATCTATCTATCTATCTATCTATCTATCTATCTATCTATCTATTGCCCTCACTCTATCTATCTATCGCCCTCACTCTATCTAGCGCCCTCACTCTATCTATTGCCCTCACTCTATCTTTCACTCTCACTCTATCTATCTATCTCCCTCACTCTATCTATCGATTGCCCTCACTCTATCTATCTATCGCCCTCACTCTATCTATTTATTGCCCTCACTCTATCTATCTATCGCCCCCACGCTATCTATCGCCCTCAACCTATCTATCACACTCATTCTATCTATCTATCGCCCTCACTCTATGTATCTATTGCCCTCGGGAAACAACCATTACATCGCAACTTTTACAACGCACTACCATTACAACGGAACTTTTACAACGCAAAAACCATTACAACGCAGGTATTTACAACGCAGGTATTTACAACGCAGGTGCTATTATAACGCATACCATTACAACGTAAGTACTGGTAAGTATATAATTATATTTAAAATGTTATATGTTTGTTTTTTAAATGGGGTATTTTTTGGGTTAAGGGTCAGTTTTGGGTTTTAGGGTAAAGGGGCATTTTTAGGGTTCAGGGTGAGATTTGGGTTTTTGGGCAAAGGGGTATTTTTAGAGTTCAGGGTCTGTTTTTAGTCATTGGGTAAAGGGGTATTTTTAGAGTTCAGGGTCAGTTTTCAGTTTTTGGGTAAAGGGGTATTTTTAGGGTTCAGGGTCAGTTTTCAGTTTTTGGGTAAAGGGGTATTTTTAGGGTTCAGGGTCAGTTTTCAGTTTTTGTGTAAAGGGGTATTTTTAGGGTTCAGGGTCAGTTTTCAGTTTTTGGGTAAAGGGGCATTTTTAGGGTTCAGGGTCAGTTTTGGGTTTTTGGGTAAAGGGGTATTTTTAGGGTTCAGGGTCAGTTTTCAGTTTTTGGGTAAAGGGGCATTTTTAGGGTTCAGGGTCAGTTTTGGGTTTTTGGGTAAAGGGGCATTTTTAGGGTTCAGGGTCAGTTTTGGGTTTTTGGGTAAAGGGGTATTTTTAGGGTTCAGGGTCAGTTTTGGGTTTTTGGGTAAAGGGGTATTTTAAGGGTTTAGGGTCAGTTATGGGTTTTTGGGTAAAGGGGTATTTTTAGGGTTCAGGGTCAGTTTTGGGTTTTTGGGTAAAGGGGTATTTTTAGGGTTCAGAGTCAGTTTTGGGTTTTTGGGTAAAAGGGTACAAGGTAAAAAATAAAGTAAAATTAAATTTAAATTAAATTAATTAAATTAAATTAAATTAAATTAAATTAAATTAAATTAAATTAAATTAAATTAAATTAAATTAATTAAATTAGAATTATTTACATTTGTAATTTAAATTATATACTTACCTTTACTTACGTTGTAATGGCATGCGTTGTAATAGCCCCTGCGTTGTAAATACCTGCATTGTAATGCCATGCGTTGTAATGGCACCTGCGATGTAAAAGTTGCGTTGTGATGGCATGCGTTGTAAATGCATGCTTTATAACGTCATACATCCATTGCCCTCACTCTATCTATCTATTGCCCTAACTCTATCTATCGCTCTCACTCTATCTAGTGCTCTCACTCTATCTATCTATCTATCTATCTATCTATCTATCTATCTATCTATCTATCTATCTATCTATCTATCTATCTATCTATCGCCCTCACTCTATCTGTCTATCTATCTCCCTCACTCTATCTATCGGCATCACTCTACCTATCTATTGATCGCCCTCACTCTATCTATCTGTCTATCTATATATCGCCCTCACTCTATCTATCAACCTCACTCTATCTATCTATCTATCTATCTATCTATCTATCTATCTATCTATCTATCTATCTATCTATCTATCTATCTATAATAGCTCGAACTTTCCTAATGCGAGACCTATTGCATTGCAAATGCTTGTTTTTTGTGTGAAATCCCATACTTTCCTATTCTAAAATGTTGGCATGATTGTAACAGACACACACAGGTTGGCATTTAACACAGACCACGCGGGCCTATCGCCGCATCAAGGAATCAGCTTTATTTATACCCTTTGCTGATGCCCCACAACATACGCCAACAGAACCGATTCAGGCAGGGGACTCCTGATTTTTTAAAGTAAAACATTTCTTTACTTTAGCGCCCTCCCACCTATAATTGCCTCTGCTTCAATAAAAGTCAATGGGAAAAATACATTCCCACAATTTGTTTTTCAAAATCTCTCACTTGCCTTTTTAAATTTCTTTTTTGTTGTTGTTTACACACATAGGAAATAAGAAAT
Source organism: Lissotriton helveticus (assembly GCF_964261635.1). Taxonomy (NCBI): domain Eukaryota; kingdom Metazoa; phylum Chordata; class Amphibia; order Caudata; family Salamandridae; genus Lissotriton; species Lissotriton helveticus. Next base: position 449,924,539 of record NC_136062.1, read on the forward strand.
ACCAAACAAAAAAAAAGAGTAACAGGGAACATAGGAAACATTAACAAGAAAACATATTACCGATTGACACATTATACATAATTCCTGGATATATACAAAAGACCAATAAGCAAATCCATATTACATTTCATATTGGCACATTGTGCTTAATTCCTTAATATGTGCACCAAAAGGGATATTCTGCCCTTACATCATCTTAGATAGACCGGCATTTGATCATGAAAATAGATACAATTGATAACACCTTGGATATCTAAAAAACATATCATAATCATAATCAATCAGAACATAAATCACCCAAAAAGAAAAGAGTTATAGCATATTTACATATTTTCATGTTTACACCTAAGGGGACTACCAACACTTGATAACCATCAGTACCCATATTACCGAAGCCAGTCTGTTAGAGGGGCCCACAGTTTTTGTCCATTTACTCGACTCCTTCGTCCTTTTAGCAGATACACTGAGCTTTCTATATTATATACAGCTAAGGGTCGAGTGTGCCAGTTGCAAAAAGTAGGGAGGTTAGGGCGAATCCAATTATAACTGATACATAATTGAGCAATGGCCATTGCCATAAAGACAAACCCAAACAGCACGTGACCACCTCCCATTCCTCCCCACACCCGTAATGACCATGTCTGGAGAGATAGATATAGGAAGCCCTAAACCTTGGCCAGAAAATGTTCCAGATCCTGATAAAATTAACATAGGGCAAGAACAAAAACATATACACTGTATCTGCTAATGACGTACCGCACCTATTACAGGAGCCGCCCACACTCCTTCCCCATTTGGCTATTTTTGCCGGTGTATAATAATAAAGATCAAAAATGGATATGAAATGTTGACTCCGAAGACTACCCGATAATAGAGTCTGATTAGCTGCTTCGAGTGACTCTTCAATATTAATACCCTCCTTCCTGAATTTCCGCCCCCATTTATTGTTCTGATTGGCAAAATCATCAGACAGGGATTCCAACAAAATCTGATAGATCTCCCCTCTCCGGGATTTCTTTTGAATGAATTCCACTAATAGTACCGTCCCATATTCCCCACCTGAGCCTTGTGTTTTGCTATCTAAGAAACTGCGGATCTGTAAGTATTTAAAAAAATCCCGTTTGTCCAGACCATATTTGTCTTGTAGAAAAGAAAAAGAGGCTAATTGGTCTTCCTGACCCAGATCCCACACCCTGCTGATCCCTAGATTGCTACATCTGTGTATGATTTGATCTTGGAAAATTAGAGGGAAGACCCCAGAGGCCGAAAATGGTGTATAACTGTTGATATTGTGAATTTTATATCTGCTATGCTCCTTCCTCCAAATCCGATAAGTTTCCTGGATTGTTTTAAATCTAGTATTTTTGTAATAACTAGGTTCTAGGATTTTAACCAGGCAGTGTTTAGCATCCTCCCCCATACCAATTTCATAAATAGTTTGGTTGACCGCCGCTGAATGCTGGCTCCTATCTCCAACCAAATGTACCCCCATAAGTTGCAGCAAGCATGCATGCCCAGTAATAAAACAAGAAATTTGGGATGGCCCAGCCCCCACGCAGTCTGGGGAGGGTCAGCCACTTGGCCGCTCTCCTTGATCTGTGATAGATCCAAATAAACCTGGAGCACAGCCTTTCAATCTTTTTAAACCATGGCGCGGGAAATTCCAAAAGAATAGTCCTGATGAGGTATAGTATTTTTGGAAATACCATTATTTTGATGATGTTACTACGGCCATACATAGACAGGTGTAAGTGGTCTAGTCTTTCCAATGTCTGATTAATTGTATTGATTATGGGACCTATATTTATGTCTGGGATTTGATCAATTTCTACATCTATGCTTAATCCCCAGATATGTCGCTACTGACACGATTGGCAGATCCGGAGAAGACTCCACGCCAGAATAAAGTATCTGAGTCTTGTCTGTGTTTAATTTATACCCTGAGTGAATACCATAGTGCTCAGCTAGATCTTTAATTGCCCGATATGCCTACATTATGTCAGATGTGAATATTGCGACATCATCAGCATAAGCCTGTTGTAATTCTATCTAGGACCCTAATTCGATATTCCTGATTCATGCCCTTATGTGGTTATAATAAATAATAATCTTTAACAAAAGAGGGATGGAGAGGGAATAGTGGATTCTGTCTCCCCTAGCAACTATCATAAACAAAAAGGAATCCACTAGGTGGACGGCGGTTGTTACCACAATGGTGGGGAGCAACCAGTGTTGTTAAAATACCCCTCACACACCAACAGGCCCCTTGGTGTCATGCTTCATCATCGGGGTCTTCGCAAACCTCTACGGAATGCGGCGTGCTACGACTTCACGACTACGCAGGAGCACTTTATGAGTGAACTATGTGTTTGGTGTGTGTGAGGGTACCAAAATGTGAGTGGTGAGGTGAAAGTGAGGGATTAAAAAAATACCTGGCACGTGAGTGCTGAAAATTTTTTTATTGAGTCTCCGGCTGGTATTGTTAAAAAGAGTGCTAGAGTGGTTGTGGTTTACTAATTAGGGTAACCCAACCAAGTTAGTGCGTCGACATGTTTCGGAGTTATGGAACTCCTTCTTCAGGACGGGAATATGCACTACTTATCCCCACCTTACTCACATGTGTGTAGATTTTAAAAGTGTGCTCTGCAAAAATAGATATGGTGAATAATGTACCTATCTATGTTGGATGTACGGTCCGTTGCGCCCAGTTGGCGGTTCAGGATACCTGTAAACAGAAAAGTCATGTAAAACACGATGACACAGATTGTTGTGTCCATACTGTGCAAACACACAGAAGGGTAATAAGGAACAAAAGTGAAGGTCCAGGAACCCTAAAAATTATTACTAAACAGGATAATACATGTTCTCGTATTAATACTGTGTAAATACACAGAAGGGTAACAAGGAACAAAAGTGAAGGTCCAGGAACCCTAAAAAAAGGAAAAAAACGAACAACATATAGACTGAGACACATACACATTCAAAGTATCAGATAGGTCTTAGAGGGTATGGTTTCTGACCCAAATGTGTAGCTTACTTATTAAGAGAGGTCCAATGGCCTCATGAGCCACAGCGTGTTGGGGGGTCCGTTCTACCCGATATGGCAACCTGTGAGGTATTTAAGGGAATGGATCAAAAGGTTGTAATCCCTCGATAATAAAAGATCACACACCATTAGGCTTGTTCATACATCCATACACACTCACGGTTATTCACAGGGCTGTCTGGCTTGCTCCCCCTCCACGCGGCTCCGACGAGTGAGGCTGTGAACTAAGGAGCGAGTTTAAATAGTCTCAGAAGACTTCAATTAGCCCCTAATTGAAAGCGGAAAAAGCCCATAACTGGTCCGGACCCCTAGTTTGCATTCCGCATCTGCGCGCACCGGGTAGGGTGTTCCCGTGTGAATGCGCATGTGCGGAGGAGTAGTGTTGAAGTGGTGCGCATGCGCCCCTGCTCTACTCGTCAGTGACAACACTGAGTCGCTTCGCGCATGCGCGAAACCGGTGACGGCCCGGATTCAGTGTCTGCCGCCTCGCGCATGCGCGGAGATGGTATAATTGCCTCTATTCGAATTGATTTAACATAGAAACCTCGTGTGTTACAAGGAGACGAGCTGAGATCGCTTTGGTGACAGTAAAAGGCGCCATGTATAAGCCGCCTACACAAAAAGGGATAATGATAATATTAAACCATGGGCATTAGGGGGGGGAATGTTACAAGTATTAAAAGCCTTGTAACAAGCCAGGTGGGAGGTAAAATTTCAAAACAAAGACTAATAAACTACATCTATCACTGAACCCCTATGAGCCAAATGGAACAGTAGGGTTTTTTTGACCTGGATGTTAACGAGGATGTCCTCCTGTAGAGTGAGTATTGGGGACAGGGAACTCTAGAAAATGAGTGTAGAGGGAGATGGTTTACAGATCTCAGGGTGCTTGGCAAAAGTGGTGGTTATTTAACGCAATTGGCTCCGTGGAATGGAGTTGGTGGTTAACAGATCTCGGCGTGTTTGGCAAAAATGGGGGTTATTTAGCGCAATTGGCTCCATGGAATGGAGTCGTTCAACCCAGTCACATCTGAGCCCAGACGGAACACCCATCTTTGTTCCTTCTCAAACAAGCCTCTTTCAGATTTCAATTGCTCAATAACAGTCCAATGTATATCATTCACACAGTGCTGTGCCTCTAGGAAGTGAGATGCCATTTTCGTTGTCTGTTTTTTGCATCTCACATTGCTCTTGTGTTCATTAATTCTGGTTTTGACTGCACGTGTGGTCATTCCTACATACTCTTTTCCGCAAGGGCATGTGATAAGATACACCACATTGCGGCTGTTGCAATTCGTGACAGCGCGTTGTTCCCATTTCTCGCCATTACTAAATTCAAGAGTCAGGCTTTTCTTCATCAGGTGGCAACTATTACAATTCCCACATGGGTGATGCCCATGTAGTCCTTTTAGCCTTGTCTGCTGTGTTACATTGGTTTGAGGTCTTGTATGGACCAGGATATCCTTCAAGTTTCTTCCTCTCCTATGTGCAAAGATGGGTTTTTCCAGATCTAAATTCACACTCGTAAGGATGCGCCAGTGTTTGTTTACCAGTTTGGATACCTGGTTAGACACGGGGCTGAAGGTCGTGACACAGACTGGTCTGACAGATTCCTTTTTTGGTGGGTTGTCATCTAAAAGAGCTTCCCGGTTGTTGTTCCGGGCTCTTTTCATAGCCTGGTTAATGATCTTATCTGGGTATTTCCTCTGTTGTAGTTTTTTGCTCAGATCCAGTGCTTGGATTTTGTACTTTCCCACATCGCTGCAGTTCCGACGTAGGCGAAGGAACTGTCCATATGGTAAGTTCTCCCTCAGGTGACGTGGATGAAAACTGTCGAACCTGAGGAGGCAGTTCCTTGCTGTCGGTTTAAAGTGTGTCTCTGTCTTTAAATGTCCAACCTCATGATAAATGTTGAGGTCTAAAAAGACCATGGACTCATTGGACATTTGGTGAGTAAATTTCAGGAAATCGTTCTGGCTGTTAATCCATTGCATGAAATCCAAGACAGATTGGTTATTGCCTTCCCATATGACCAAGACGTCATCGATATAACGTTTCCATGACAGGATTTTATCCCTGAACGGATTGTCCTGGTGAAGGATTTTGGTAGTCTCCAGGTGGTGGACATAGAGACCCGCCAGGCTTGGAGCAAAGGTGCTCCCCATGCTAGTCCCATGGCGTTGCAAGTAGAGGGTACCTTCATACTCGAAAAAATTCTTCGTGAGGGCCATCGAGATGCATTCCATCACCACACCTCGTGGGGTATGGTAAAGCCACTGCTTGCTATACAAGACTTCCTCAATGATGTTCAGGGTTTCATCGTGTGGGAGACTGGTGTACAAGCTCTCCACATCGAGGCTCAGTAAGATTTGTGAGGTTGGGTTGAAAGGGTGGTCTTTCAGTAATTGAAGGACGGCTTTCGTATCCTTAAGATACGTATCAGTGGCCTGTACCAAAGGTCTCAGGAAGGCATCCGCGAACTTGGAAAGGGGTTCCAAAATAGAAGCGATGCCCGACACGATGGGGCGACCAGGGGGGTTCTCGAGGTTCTTGTGAACCTTGGGTATCGTATAAAAATACGGTACCCGTGGGTTTTTCTGTGTCAGAAACAGGGCCTCTTTTTTCGTGAGCCAATCATGGCTGAGAGCTTCTTCGGTCATTGCTCCCACTTGGATTCGTATGGACTCTGTGGGGTCCTCATCCAGAACCTGATAGTTCCTCCTGTCTGCGAGGAGTCTCCTGCATTCTTGATCATATGCCGTCGTTGTTTGAATCACAACGGCCCCGCCCTTGTCCGCGGGTTTTATGATAATCAATTTGTTTCTTGATAATTCCCTCACAGCCTCGTTCTCTAGTCTGCTCATGTTCTGAAAGACCCTGGAGTCTGTATCCAATTTGCCTAACTCAGTCATGACTGCTTTTTCAAAAGCTAAGACTTCCACTGGGAGCTGGTTATCCTGTGGTGTGAAGGAAGATTTTGGTTTCAAACCCGTGTCTGATGTCTCGACATTGGGTTCTTGGTTATAGAAAAAGGCCTTCAGCTTGATGGTCCTGATAAAATCCTGGACCTCTCTGTGTAGAAGAAAAATGTCTGGTTTGTTCGTTGGTACATAACCTAGACCCTTGTTCAGTACTTTTTGCTGTATCTCAGTTAATGGCCATGGGGATATGTTGATAACTAAGTCCCTCTCTTGCTGGTTGAGGCTTGACCCGCTGTCATGCTCCTGGTGTGCATTCTGGGGTCTGATTCTGTCACCGGTTGCCAAGTGACATTGTTCCCTCTCTTGTTCCTGCCCCTGTTGGATCCTGGGCCCCACAATAAAAAAGGTTGTTGGTTTTGTTGTGGTACGGTGGACTGATCATCCCCCCACTGTGGGTACATTGGTCCCATTTGTGGTGGACCATATTGGTACTGTGGAAACTGGAATGGGCCCTGAAAAGGATTGAACATGGGTGGTCCTTGGAAACCCCGCCATCCCCTTTGGCGTGGATACTGGTTTCTCTGTTGCCGATAGCCGCCCCTTTGATGTCTCTTGTTCCTGAATCCCCCAGAGTTGTTACTGGCGGAACTCCCATCAGAGTTGACGCTGTCAGCGTCACTGGTATTCCCACTTGCCACATAGTCCGCTTTGGTGTAAGGGTAAGCCCATTCAGCTGTAAAGCGGTCCTTATCTTTTTTGAATTTATTAAATTTACTTTGTTTTAAAGTGGCCTCGAACTCAGACATTTGTTTATTAAGTTCTTCTAAACCTTTCTTTAAATCAGCCGGTTGGATATAACCTTTTAGTTGGACTTCCAGTCTCTGTATTTCAATCTTTAATTCTTGGGATTTTTTACTTGCCGTCTGTACTATGAGGACTAACCAGTCCCTGGTACAATGCCAGGAGATTAAAGACCATGCTTTTTTAAAGGCCAAATCATCCTGGAAGATAAAAGGTTCATTTTTTACTAGCAAGCCCTGAGGGGCTAGTTTGTTCCTTAAGTACTCCCTCATTAGCAGTCCATGTAGGGCAGCTCTGATCTGTACCTTCCGCACATTGGTCAGTTCATCCCAATCTCCTACTGTAGGGGCAGGGTTGTCGGTGCTTAAACCCTCGAATGGATTGTCCTGCGCCAAAATCCTGTCAATGTCATCCTCAGTGAAAGTAAGCCCGTGTTCATCCTCCATGGTGGTTTCTGTGGATGGTCAATCTAATGATGAATGTGAAGTGTGTCGTCAAAAAATAGTGTTGTTCGATAAGGGAGGGGTTCCCACAGCTGCGCGCTGTCTACAAATAATCTTTAACAAAAGAGGGATGGAGAGGGAATAGTGGATTCTGTCTCCCCTAGCAACTATCATAAACAAAAAGGAATCCACTAGGTGGACGGCGGTTGTTACCACAATGGTGGGGAGCAACCAGTGTTGTTAAAATACCCCTCACACACCAACAGGCCCCTTGGTGTCATGCTTCATCATCGGGGTCTTCGCAAACCTCTACGGAATGCGGCGTGCTACGACTTCACGACTACGCAGGAGCACTTTATGAGTGAACTATGTGTTTGGTGTGTGTGAGGGTACCAAAATGTGAGTGGTGAGGTGAAAGTGAGGGATTAAAAAATACCTGGCACGTGAGTGCTGAAAATTTTTTTATTGAGTCTCCGGCTGGTATTGTTAAAAAGAGTGCTAGAGTGGTTGTGGTTTACTAATTAGGGTAACCCAACCAAGTTAGTGCGTCGACATGTTTCGGAGTTATGGAACTCCTTCTTCAGGACAGGAATATGCACTACTTATCCCCACCTTACTCACATGTGTGTAGATTTTAAAAGTGTGCTCTACAAAAATAGATATGGTGAATAATGTACCTATCTATGTTGGATGTACGGTCCGTTGCGCCCAGTTGGCGGTTCAGGATACCTGTAAACAGAAAAGTCATGTAAAACACGATGACACAGATTGTTGTGTCCATACTGTGCAAACACACAGAAGGGTAATAAGGAACAAAAGTGAAGGTCCAGGAACCCTAAAAATTATTACTAAACAGGATAATACATGTTCTCGTATTAATACTGTGTAAATACACAGAAGGGTAACAAGGAACAAAAGTGAAGGTCCAGGAACCCTAAAAAAAGGAAAAAAACGAACAACATATAGACTGAGACACATACACATTCAAAGTATCAGATAGGTCTTAGAGGGTATGGTTTCTGACCCAAACGTGTAGCTTACTTATTAAGAGAGGTCCAATGGCCTCATGAGCCACAGCGTGTTGGGGGGTCCGTTCTACCCGATATGGCAACCTGTGAGGTATTTAAGGGAATGGATCAAAAGGTTGTAATCCCTCGATAATAAAAGATCACACACCATTAGGCTTGTTCATACATCCATACACACTCACGGTTATTCACAGGGCTGTCTGGCTTGCTCCCCCTCCACGCGGCTCCGACGAGTGAGGCTGTGAACTAAGGAGCGAGTTTAAATAGTCTCAGAAGACTTCAATTAGCCCCTAATTGAAAGCGGAAAAAGCCCATAACTGGTCCGGACCCCTAGTTTGCATTCCGCATCTGCGCGCACCGGGTAGGGTGTTCCCGTGTGAATGCGCATGTGCGGAGGAGTAGTGTTGAAGTGGTGCGCATGCGCCCCTGCTCTACTCGTCAGTGACAACACTGAGTCGCTTCGCGCATGCGCGAAACCGGTGACGGCCCGGATTCAGTGTCTGCCGCCTCGCGCATGCGCGGAGATGGTATAATTGCCTGTATTCGAATTGATTTAACATAGAAACCTCGTGTGTTATAAGGAGACGAGCTGAGATCGCTTTGGTGACAGTAAAAGGCGCCATGTATAAGCCGCCTACACAAAAAGGGATAATGATAATATTAAACCATGGGCATTAGGGGGGGGAATGTTACAAGTATTAAAAGCCTGGTAACAAGCCAGGTGGGAGGTAAAATTTCAAAACAAAGACTAATAAACTACATCTATCACTGAACCCCTATGAGCCAAATGGAACAGTAGGGTTTTTTTGACCTGGATGTTAACGAGGATGTCCTCCTGTAGAGTGAGTATTGGGGACAGGGAACTCTAGAAAATGAGTGTAGAGGGAGATGGTTTACAGATCTCAGGGTGCTTGGCAAAAGTGGTGGTTATTTAACGCAATTGGCTCCATGGAATGGAGTTGGTGGTTAACAGATCTCGGCGTGTTTGGCAAAAATGGGGGTTATTTAGCGCAATTGGCTCCATGGAATGGAGTCGTTCAACCCAGTCACATCTGAGCCCAGACGGAACACCCATCTTTGTTCCTTCTCAAACAAGCCTCTTTCAGATTTCAATTGCTCAATAACAGTCCAATGTATATCATTCACACAGTGCTGTGCCTCTAGGAAGTGAGATGCCATTTTCGTTGTCTGTTTTTTGCATCTCACATTGCTCTTGTGTTCATTAATTCTGGTTTTGACTGCACGTGTGGTCATTCCTACATACTCTTTTCCGCAAGGGCATGTGATAAGATACACCACATTGCGGCTGTTGCAATTCGTGACAGCGCGTTGTTCCCATTTCTCGCCATTACTAAATTCAAGAGTCAGGCTTTTCTTCGTCAGGTGGCAACTATTACAATTCCCACATGGGTGATGCCCATGTAGTCCTTTTAGCCTTGTCTGCTGTGTTACATTGGTTTGAGGTCTTGTATGGACCAGGATATCCTTCAAGTTTCTTCCTCTCCTATGTGCAAAGATGGGTTTTTCCAGATCTAAATTCACACTCGTAAGGATGCGCCAGTGTTTGTTTACCAGTTTGGATACCTGGTTAGACACGGGGCTGAAGGTCGTGACACAGACTGGTCTGACAGATTCCTTTTTTGGTGGGTTGTCATCTAAAAGAGCTTCCCGGTTGTTGTTCCGGGCTCTTTTCATAGCCTGGTTAATGATCTTATCTGGGTATTTCCTCTGTTGTAGTTTTTTGCTCAGATCCAGTGCTTGGATTTTGTACTTTCCCACATCGCTGCAGTTCCGACGTAGGCGAAGGAACTGTCCATATGGTAAGTTCTCCCTCAGGTGACGTGGATGAAAACTGTCGAACCTGAGGAGGCAGTTCCTTGCTGTCGGTTTAAAGTGTGTCTCTGTCTTTAAATGTCCAACCTCATGATAAATGTTGAGGTCTAAAAAGACCATGGACTCATTGGACATTTGGTGAGTAAATTTCAGGAAATCGTTCTGGCTGTTAATCCATTGCATGAAATCCAAGACAGATTGGTTATTGCCTTCCCATATGACCAAGACGTCATCGATATAACGTTTCCATGACAGGATTTTATCCCTGAACGGATTGTCCTGGTGAAGGATTTTGGTAGTCTCCAGGTGGTGGACATAGAGACCCGCCAGGCTTGGAGCAAAGGTGCTCCCCATGCTAGTCCCATGGCGTTGCAAGTAGAGGGTACCTTCATACTCGAAAAAATTCTTCGTGAGGGCCATCGAGATGCATTCCATCACCACACCTCGTGGGGTATGGTAAAGCCACTGCTTGCTTGGATGAGGACCCCACAGAGTCCATACGAATCCAAGTGGGAGCAATGACCGAAGAAGCTCTCAGCCATGATTGGCTCACGAAAAAAGAGGCCCTGTTTCTGACACAGAAAAACCCACGGGTACCGTATTTTTATACGATACCCAAGGTTCACAAGAACCTCGAGAACCCCCCTGGTCGCCCCATCGTGTCGGGCATCGCTTCTATTTTGGAACCCCTTTCCAAGTTCGCGGATGCCTTCCTGAGACCTTTGGTACAGGCCACTGATACGTATCTTAAGGATACGAAAGCCGTCCTTCAATTACTGAAAGACCACCCTTTCAACCCAACCTCACAAATCTTACTGAGCCTCGATGTGGAGAGCTTGTACACCAGTCTCCCACACGATGAAACCCTGAACATCATTGAGGAAGTCTTGTATAGCAAGCAGTGGCTTTACCATACCCCACGAGGTGTGGTGATGGAATGCATCTCGATGGCCCTCACGAAGAATTTTTTCGAGTATGAAGGTACCCTCTACTTGCAACGCCATGGGACTAGCATGGGGAGCACCTTTGCTCCAAGCCTGGCGGGTCTCTATGTCCACCACCTGGAGACTACCAAAATCCTTCACCAGGACAATCCGTTCAGGGATAAAATCCTGTCATGGAAACGTTATATCGATGACGTCTTGGTCATATGGGAAGGCAATAACCAATCTGTCTTGGATTTCATGCAATGGATTAACAGCCAGAACGATTTCCTGAAATTTACTCACCAAATGTCCAATGAGTCCATGGTCTTTTTAGACCTCAACATTTATCATGAGGTTGGACATTTAAAGACAGAGACACACTTTAAACCGACAGCAAGGAACTGCCTCCTCAGGTTCGACAGTTTTCATCCACGTCACCTGAGGGAGAACTTACCATATGGACAGTTCCTTCGCCTACGTCGGAACTGCAGCGATGTGGGAAAGTACAAAATCCAAGCACTGGATCTGAGCAAAAAACTACAACAGAGGAAATACCCAGATAAGATCATTAACCAGGCTATGAAAAGAGCCCGGAACAACAACCGGGAAGCTCTTTTAGATGACAACCCACCAAAAAAGGAATCTGTCAGACCAGTCTGTGTCACGACCTTCAGCCCCGTGTCTAACCAGGTATCCAAACTGGTAAACAAACACTGGCGCATCCTTACGAGTGTGAATTTAGATCTGGAAAAACCCATCTTTGCACATAGGAGAGGAAGAAACTTGAAGGATATCCTGGTCCATACAAGACCTCAAACCAATGTAACACAGCAGACAAGGCTAAAAGGACTACATGGGCATCACCCATGTGGGAATTGTAATAGTTGCCACCTGACGAAGAAAAGCCTGACTCTTGAATTTAGTAATGGCGAGAAATGGGAACAACGCGCTGTCACGAATTGCAACAGCCGCAATGTGGTGTATCTTATCACATGCCCTTGCGGAAAAGAGTATGTAGGAATGACCACACGTGCAGTCAAAACCAGAATTAATGAACACAAGAGCAATGTGAGATGCAAAAAACAGACAACGAAAATGGCATCTCACTTCCTAGAGGCACAGCACTGTGTGAATGATATACATTGGACTGTTATTGAGCAATTGAAATCTGAAAGAGGCTTGTTTGAGAAGGAACAAAGATGGGTGTTCCGTCTGGGCTCAGATGTGACTGGGTTGAACGACTCCATTCCATGGAGCCAATTGCGCTAAATAACCCCCATTTTTGCCAAACACGCCGAGATCTGTTAACCACCAACTCCATTCCATGGAGCCAATTGCGTTAAATAACCACCACTTTTGCCAAGCACCCTGAGATCTGTAAACCATCTCCCTCTACACTCATTTTCTAGAGTTCCCTGTCCCCAATACTCACTCTACAGGAGGACATCCTCGTTAACATCCAGGTAAAAAAAAACCCTACTGTTCCATTTGGCTCATAGGGGTTCAGTGATAGATGTAGTTTATTAGTCTTTGTTTTGAAATTTTACCTCCCACCTGGCTTGTTACCAGGCTTTTAATACTTGTAACATTCCCCCCCCTAATGCCCATGGTTTAATATTATCATTATCCCTTTTTGTGTAGGCGGCTTATACATGGCGCCTTTTACTGTCACCAAAGCGATCTCAGCTCGTCTCCTTGTAACACACGAGGTTTCTATGTTAAATCAATTCGAATACAGGCAATTATACCATCTCCGCGCATGCGCGAGGCGGCAGACACTGAATCCGGGCCGTCACCGGTTTCGCGCATGCGCGAAGCGACTCAGTGTTGTCACTGACGAGTAGAGCAGGGGCGCATGCGCACCACTTCAACACTACTCCTCCGCACATGCGCATTCACACGGGAACACCCTACCCGGTGCGCGCAGATGCGGAATGCAAACTAGGGGTCCGGACCAGTTATGGGCTTTTTCCGCTTTCAATTAGGGGCTAATTGAAGTCTTCTGAGACTATTTAAACTCGCTCCTTAGTTCACAGCCTCACTCGTCGGAGCCGCGTGGAGGGGGAGCAAGCCAGACAGCCCTGTGAATAACCGTGAGTGTGTATGGATGTATGAACAAGCCTAATGGTGTGTGATCTTTTATTATCGAGGGATTACAACCTTTTGATCCATTCCCTTAAATACCTCACAGGTTGCCATATCGGGTAGAACGGACCCCCCAACACGCTGTGGCTCATGAGGCCATTGGACCTCTCTTAATAAGTAAGCTACACATTTGGGTCAGAAACCATACCCTCTAAGACCTATCTGATACTTTGAATGTGTATGTGTCTCAGTCTATATGTTGTTCGTTTTTTTCCTTTTTTTAGGGTTCCTGGACCTTCACTTTTGTTCCTTGTTACCCTTCTGTGTATTTACACAGTATTAATACGAGAACATGTATTATCCTGTTTAGTAATAATTTTTAGGGTTCCTGGACCTTCACTTTTGTTCCTTATTACCCTTCTGTGTGTTTGCACAGTATGGACACAACAATCTGTGTCATCGTGTTTTACATGACTTTTCTGTTTACAGGTATCCTGAACCGCCAACTGGGCGCAACGGACCGTACATCCAACATAGATAGGTACATTATTCACCATATCTATTTTTGTAGAGCACACTTTTAAAATCTACACACATGTGAGTAAGGTGGGGATAAGTAGTGCATATTCCCGTCCTGAAGAAGGAGTTCCATAACTCTGAAACATGTCGACGCACTAACTTGGTTGGGTTACCCTAATTAGTAAACCACAACCACTCTAGCACTCTTTTTAACAATACCAGCCGGAGACTCAATAAAAAAATTTTCAGCACTCACGTGCCAGGTATTTTTTAATCCCTCACTTTCACCTCACCACTCACATTTTGGTACCCTCACACACACCAAACACATAGTTCACTCATAAAGTGCTCCTGCGTAGTCGTGAAGTCGTAGCACGCCGCATTCCGTAGAGGTTTGCGAAGACCCCGATGATGAAGCATGACACCAAGGGGCCTGTTGGTGTGTGAGGGGTATTTTAACAACACTGGTTGCCCCCCACCATTGTGGTAACAACCGCCGTCCACCTAGTGGATTCCTTTTTGTTTATGATAGTTGCTAGGGGAGACAGAATCCACTATTCCCTCTCCATCCCTCTTTTGTTAAAGATTATTTGTAGACAGCGCGCAGCTGTGGGAACCCCTCCCTTATCGAACAACACTATTTTTTGACGACACACTTCACATTCATCATTAGATTGACCATCCACAGAAACCACCATGGAGGATGAACACGGGCTTACTTTCACTGAGGATGACATTGACAGGATTTTGGCGCAGGACAATCCATTCGAGGGTTTAAGCACCGACAACCCTGCCCCTACAGTAGGAGATTGGGATGAACTGACCAATGTGCGGAAGGTACAGATCAGAGCTGCCCTACATGGACTGCTAATGAGGGAGTACTTAAGGAACAAACTAGCCCCTCAGGGCTTGCTAGTAAAAAATGAACCTTTTATCTTCCAGGATGATTTGGCCTTTAAAAAAGCATGGTCTTTAATCTTCTGGCATTGTACCAGGGACTGGTTAGTCCTCATAGTACAGACGGCAAGTAAAAAATCCCAAGAATTAAAGATTGAAATACAGAGACTGGAAGTCCAACTAAAAGGTTATATCCAACCGGCTGATTTAAAGAAAGGTTTAGAAGAACTTAATAAACAAATGTCTGAGTTCGAGGCCACTTTAAAACAAAGTAAATTTAATAAATTCAAAAAAGATAAGGCCCGCTTTACAGCTGAATGGGCTTACCCTTACACCAAAGCGGACTATGTGGCAAGTGGGAATACCAGCGACGCTGACAGCGTCAACTCTGATGGGAGTTCCGCCAGTAACAACTCTGGGGGATTCAGGAACAAGAGACATCAAAGGGGCGGCTATCGGCAACAGAGAAACCAGTATCCACGCCAAAGGGGATGGCGGGGTTTCCAAGGACCACCCATGTTCAATCCTTTTCAGGGCCCATTCCAGTTTCCACAGTACCAATATGGTCCACCACAAATGGGACCAATGTACCCACAGTGGGGGGATGATCAGTCCACCGTACCACAACAAAACCAACAACCTTTTTTATCGTGGGGCCCAGGATCCAACAGGGGCAGGAACAAGAGAGGGAACAATGTCACTTGGCAACCGTTGACAGAATCAGACCCCAGAATGCACACCAGGAGCGTGACAGCGGGTCAAGCCTCAACCAGCAAGAGAGGGACTTAGTTATCAACATATCCCCATGGCCATTAACTGAGATACAGCAAAAAGTACTGAACAAGGGTCTAGGTTATGTACCAACGAACAAACCAGACATTTTTCTTCTACACAGAGAGGTCCAGGATTTTATCAGGACCATCAAGCTGAAGGCCTTTTTCTATAACCAAGAACCCAATGTCGAGACATCAGACACGGGTTTGAAACCAAAATCTTCCTTCACACCACAGGATAACCAGCTCCCAGTGGAAGTCTTAGCTTTTGAAAAAGCAGTCATGACTGAGTTAGGCAAATTGGATACAGACTCCAGGGTCTTTCAGAACATGAGCAGACTAGAGAACGAGGCTGTGAGGGAATTATCAAGAAACAAATTGATTATCATAAAACCCGCGGACAAGGGCGGGGCCGTTGTGATTCAAACAACGACGGCATATGATCAAGAATGCAGGAGACTCCTCGCAGACAGGAGGAACTATCAGGTTCTGGATGAGGACCCCACAGAGTCCATACGAATCCAAGTGGGAGCAATGACCGAAGAAGCTCTCAGACATGATTGGCTCACGAAAAAAGAGGCCCTGTTTCTGACACAGAAAAACCCACGGGTACCGTATTTTTATACGATACCCAAGGTTCACAAGAACCTCGAGAACCCCCCTGGTCGCCCCATCGTGTCGGGCATCGCTTCTATTTTGGAACCCCTTTCCAAGTTCGCGGATGCCTTCCTGGGGCCTTTGGTACAGGCCACTGATACGTATCTTAAGGATACGAAAGCCGTCCTTCAATTACTGAAAGACCACCCTTTCAACCCAACCTCACAAATCTTACTGAGCCTCGATGTGGAGAGCTTGTACACCAGTCTCCCACACGATGAAACCCTGAACATCATTGAGGAAGTCTTGTATAGCAAGCAGTGGCTTTACCATACCCCACGAGGTGTGGTGATGGAATGCATCTCGATGGCCCTCACGAAGAATTTTTTCGAGTATGAAGGTACCCTCTACTTGCAACGCCATGGGACTAGCATGGGGAGCACCTTTGCTCCAAGCCTGGCGGGTCTCTATGTCCACCACCTGGAGACTACCAAAATCCTTCACCAGGACAATCCGTTCAGGGATAAAATCCTGTCATGGAAACGTTATATCGATGACGTCTTGGTCATATGGGAAGGCAATAACCAATCTGTCTTGGATTTCATGCAATGGATTAACAGCCAGAACGATTTCCTGAAATTTACTCACCAAATGTCCAATGAGTCCATGGTCTTTTTAGACCTCAACATTTATCATGAGGTTGGACATTTAAAGACAGAGACACACTTTAAACCGACAGCAAGGAACTGCCTCCTCAGGTTCGACAGTTTTCATCCACGTCACCTGAGGGAGAACTTACCATATGGACAGTTCCTTCGCCTACGTCGGAACTGCAGTGATGTGGGAAAGTACAAAATCCAAGCACTGGATCTGAGCAAAAAACTACAACAGAGGAAATACCCAGATAAGATCATTAACCAGGCTATGAAAAGAGCCCGGAACAACAACCGGGAAGCTCTTTTAGATGACAACCCACCAAAAAAGGAATCTGTCAGACCAGTCTGTGTCACGACCTTCAGCCCCGTGTCTAACCAGGTATCCAAACTGGTAAACAAACACTGGCGCATCCTTACGAGTGTGAATTTAGATCTGGAAAAACCCATCTTTGCACATAGGAGAGGAAGAAACTTGAAGGATATCCTGGTCCATACAAGACCTCAAACCAATGTAACACAGCAGACAAGGCTAAAAGGACTACATGGGAATCACCCATGTGGGAATTGTAATAGTTGCCACCTGACGAAGAAAAGCCTGACTCTTGAATTTAGTAATGGCGAGAAATGGGAACAACGCGCTGGCACGAATTGCAACAGCCGCAATGTGGTGTATCTTATCACATGCCCTTGCGGAAAAGAGTATGTAGGAATGACCACACGTGCAGTCAAAACCAGAATTAATGAACACAAGAGCAATGTGAGATGCAAAAAACAGACAACGAAAATGGCATCTCACTTCCTAGAGGCACAGCACTGTGTGAATGATATACATTGGACTGTTATTGAGCAATTGAAATCTGAAAGAGGCTTGTTTGAGAAGGAACAAAGATGGGTGTTCCGTCTGGGCTCAGATGTGACTGGGTTGAACGACTCCATTCCATGGAGCCAATTGCGCTAAATAACCCCCATTTTTGCCAAACACGCCGAGATCTGTTAACCACCAACTCCATTCCATGGAGCCAATTGCGTTAAATAACCACCACTTTTGCCAAGCACCCTGAGATCTGTAAACCATCTCCCTCTACACTCATTTTCTAGAGTTCCCTGTCCCCAATACTCACTCTACAGGAGGACATCCTCGTTAACATCCAGGTCAAAAAAACCCTACTGTTCCATTTGGCTCATAGGGGTTCAGTGATAGATGTAGTTTATTAGTCTTTGTTTTGAAATTTTACCTCCCACCTGGCTTGTTACCAGGCTTTTAATACTTGTAACATTCCCCCCCTAATGCCCATGGTTTAATATTATCATTATCCCTTTTTGTGTAGGCGGCTTATACATGGCGCCTTTTACTGTCACCAAAGCGATCTCAGCTCGTCTCCTTGTAACACACGAGGTTTCTATGTTAAATCAATTCGAATACAGGCAATTATACCATCTCCGCGCATGCGCGAGGCGGCAGACACTGAATCCGGGCCGTCACCGGTTTCGCGCATGCGCGAAGCGACTCAGTGTTGTCACTGACGAGTAGAGCAGGGGCGCATGCGCACCACTTCAACACTACTCCTCCGCACATGCGCATTCACACGGGAACACCCTACCCGGTGCGCGCAGATGCGGAATGCAAACTAGGGGTCCGGACCAGTTATAGGCTTTTTCCGCTTTCAATTAGGGGCTAATTGAAGTCTTCTGAGACTATTTAAACTCGCTCCTTAGTTCACAGCCTCACTCGTCGGAGCCGCGTGGAGGGGGAGCAAGCCAGACAGCCCTGTGAATAACCGTGAGTGTGTATGGATGTATGAACAAGCCTAATGGTGTGTGATCTTTTATTATCGAGGGATTACAACCTTTTGATCCATTCCCTTAAATACCTCACAGGTTGCCATATCGGGTAGAACGGACCCCCCAACACGCTGTGGCTCATGAGGCCATTGGACCTCTCTTAATAAGTAAGCTACACATTTGGGTCAGAAACCATATCCTCTAAGACCTATCTGATACTTTGAATGTGTATGTGTCTCAGTCTATATGTTGTTCGTTTTTTTCCTTTTTTTAGGGTTCCTGGACCTTCACTTTTGTTCCTTGTTACCCTTCTGTGTATTTACACAGTATTAATACGAGAACATGTATTATCCTGTTTAGTAATAATTTTTAGGGTTCCTGGACCTTCACTTTTGTTCCTTATTACCCTTCTGTGTGTTTGCACAGTATGGACACAACAATCTGTGTCATCGTGTTTTACATGACTTTTCTGTTTACAGGTATCCTGAACCGCCAACTGGGCGCAACGGACCGTACATCCAACATAGATAGGTACATTATTCACCATATCTATTTTTGTAGAGCACACTTTTAAAATCTACACACATGTGAGTAAGGTGGGGATAAGTAGTGCATATTCCCGTCCTGAAGAAGGAGTTCCATAACTCCGAAACATGTCGACGCACTAACTTGGTTGGGTTACCCTAATTAGTAAACCACAACCACTCTAGCACTCTTTTTAACAATACCAGCCGGAGACTCAATAAAAAAATTTTCAGCACTCACGTGCCAGGTATTTTTTAATCCCTCACTTTCACCTCACCACTCACATTTTGGTACCCTCACACACACCAAACACATAGTTCACTCATAAAGTGCTCCTGCGTAGTCGTGAAGTCGTAGCACGCCGCATTCCGTAGAGGTTTGCGAAGACCCCGATGATGAAGCATGACACCAAGGGGCCTGTTGGTGTGTGAGGGGTATTTTAACAACACTGGTTGCTCCCCACCATTGTGGTAACAACCGCCGTCCACCTAGTGGATTCCTTTTTGTTTATGATATAATAAATAATATCCTTATGAAGGCATAAGAATCATATCCATATTTAGTAACAACCCATGCAGTCCAAATACAGCATGGTTACTCCCCTAGACTCCTAGAAAGTACAACGCGTTCTTTAAACAAACCAAGCCTCCAGCAGCCCGGGAAATCCCCCTGCTCTTGTTTTGATTTGCACAAGAACTCCTAGAGTCAGAAAGAACTGTTAGTTCTTGGTGACGTCTTATGTCCAACCTTACGTCAAACCCGGCACCTTTCAGGTATAAATATACCAACGTTGCCTTAAGCAAACACACGGTGGTTTGGAGCAGAGCGTCTATCTACTTGCCCGAGAGCCCAGATGATGCGAGAGCCCACGGACACCGCCCCTCCCTTTTGATGCACTGAGAAAGACGCTGTCTTTTTCTCCAGCCGAGAAAATCCAGCTGCGGTGTTTTCAGCCGCCCTTGCGGGTTGCTGGGATATCAAGTCCTGAGAGAGAGATACCAGACCTCCTGCTTTCTATTACCCAGGTACGGAGCTGACTAAACTCTTAAAGAGAATTCTTGATTCAGATTCTTGGACAAACCAACTTAACTTAAACTGCTACTTATTTACTCCTTCCCACGTATTAGGCTTAGGTCAGGTACACCGGGGTAGGCGTATTTAGAAGCACCAGTTGAGTACGTTAGTCAATGTATATATGTATGTATATATTTTATCTATTTTAAAGTATCATATGGCTCAGAAACCATATCAATGCTATAACAGTATTATTTTATAATACTCCTTTTACTGTACGCACTTTACTTTATACTAAGTATTGCAATTGTGGCAATTCATTTCTCTTGCATGAGGAAGAAGACTGATCAATAAACAACACCTTTTATTGAAAACGCCCGTCTCTCCATTCTCTGCACTCTGGTGAAACTAAGTATGCACAATTGACTGAGTAAAATAGCTGTCTATTGTTTTCACACGACTCTAGAGATACACTCTTATTCTGAGGGAGCAAAGTTGTCATGTTTTATGGTTGTCAGAAGCTAATCCCTTCTTGTCTATCCAGGGAAGTTAAACTCCTCCTTGTTTATTCGAGAAAGTTTCTAGTGACCTCTGAGCTAGCTGGCAAAACTAATTAAGTCTAATATAGTCAGTAGAGACCTAGTCGACCTCAGTCCTACGTCTACACTGCTGTTTATATTATTCCAATGCGCAGAGCCTATTGGGAATATAGGAACTACACTACATGTCACCCAACGTTTGGTAAGGCGATAATCTAACGCAAGACATTAGAGTAACTCAGTCGTGCTTTTTCACACAGACCCTTTTTCCCGTAAAAACTCCAAAAGATGTCTGGAGTGGGTAAAAGGTTAAAATCCGCCGGAACTTAGTAGGATGAGAATCCTATGTATAGTTTTTGGTTTATTCAACGTTGAAGGATACAGTATTCCAAAATATTGTGCACCTAATCTTTGTTTCCCTTGAAACTTGATCTGCAATAAAAAGCTTTCTGTTAGAAACAATGACGGAAAGTGAAGACGAAAGGGAGACAGCTAGAATAGCAGCTCAACTCCTAGCGGATGACACAAGTCTCCAAGAAAATGACCCGAATGTTATAATCATTCCGGTAACTGTAAGAAAAACTATAACTATTAAACTAATAGAAAATGGACTGACATCACGAGGTGGTACAGTCATATTCGTGGTAGAGGCCCATGAATATCGGCAGACAGAGGTATTCTACTCATGGATAAACTTTCCAGCAGAAAACGCTGTAACACACAAATTCCACTATTATAAAATAGAGGAACCTCCGGATGAATACACTCCTTTCGAGGAGGTTGAAATCCCACTAAATTACCAAGAGCACCTGCTCTGGTTTAAAGGCGCCCTAAAACATCAAAATCACATCACCAGGCTCGGTCCACTAGGTAGACCAGGAGCAATGTGGCCGGTGCTAGCCAGCTACACACCACATACCGACATTGAAAAAATGTCAAGTGAAGAACTTTTAGATAAAATTAAAGAATTAACAAAGGCATATAGAGAATTAGTTCAATTGGCAATGGAGGACATAACATACCTCCAGAAATTGAAAGAAACAGATATAGCAGAACAACCATTTGAACTTGCCAGAATCATAGAAAAATCCTATGAAGAACTAGGTAGAGATAGTTTGAGTGGGAAACCAGTAAAACCCCAACTACTTGAAAATCCTGAAAAAATATTTATTAAAAATAATCTAAACACTCCAAAAAAGATTTGGGATGGAAATAAACAATCCACTCCCAAAGAAAACGATTCCAGTTCAGAGGAAGGTCTCCTCAACGAAGAGATAGATCTCCAGAACGAGGTGACAAGTCTCCCCAGAGGGAGCCCTCTGAGAAAAGATACAACCTTAGAGATAGGGATAAATTGAGAAAACCTGACAGATATCAAGATATTGATACACGTCCCTCAGACTTTCTCACAGAAATCGGAAAGAAGAGGACGGTCAGAACACAAAGAGGAGCACGTCAAGTCCAAAGACAAGGAACCTGCTCATCAAAGTAAAAAATTACAATTTCTAAGAAAGAAGGTAGCCAGTATTAAAATAATTAAACATGCCGAGGATACTGAGGATACAACTGAAAAACGGAGAGTGGGCCCAGACAATGCTAGACAGCGCAGCAGAAGTGACCATAGCTCGCAAGATCTTGATGAATCTTCTGGAGACAGTGGACACGAATGAACACATTCAAGTGGAAACTGCAGACACCAGAGTTAGCAAACCTCATAAAATATACGAAATAACATTACGTATAGAGGGGGACAAGACTAGGAAAGTAAGGGGTCTTTTTTGGGACAACCTTTCGAAAGGCTATGACATCCTTTTAGCTGAAAAAGACTGGCCACCAGAGTTTGTCAGGGAGTGCCCTCATGGCGAACAAATGATTATGCCTGCCTTCTCAAATCATATTTCAATTCATAAAAAATATACATATGCAAGAAAATGGGCAGTTGCTCAAGCCCCTGCATTATATAAAAATCATGTAGGATGGGATGAGGACTTTCCTCCTCACAAAATCCAGTTAAAATGTCAACCTACTGCACAAAGGCAGTACCCAATTAAACATGAAGCTAAAAAGCAAGTCAGGGAGATCTTAGATCAACTTGAATACCAAGGGGTGATTGAAACATGCACCTCACAAATGAACAATCCTTTGTTTCCTGTCTCCAAGCCAGACGATTCATATCGTCTAGTTTTGGACTACAGACACCTTAACTCATGTTGCAAAACTTTTGCAGTACAAAACTCACACAGTGCAGCACTAATGAATAACATCGTGCGCAAAAAATACAAAATGACATTAGACATCTCTAATAGATTCTTTTGTCAAAACATTGCACCTGAGAGCAGGTATTTGACCGCGTTCTCAATAATGGGGTCGCAAAAACACTTCTGTCGACTCCCACAGGGATTCAAGAATAGCCTAGGATTATTCTCAGCAAGAGTAACAGAGTTACTACAAATATATGATGATGAGGCATTATCCTATGTCGACGACATCTATCTAACAGATGATGACCTGGATACTCACTTGAAAAGAGTGAACACCATAATACTTGGGTTCGCAGCTGAGGGTTACAAACTCAACTTTAAAAAGTCACGAATTGCCCATCTAACTGTCCTATTCTTAGGATATGAATTATCAAGTGAAGGCAAAAGCCTAGCAGACAACTTCTTAGAGAAGAACTTACAATCAATACTAGGTTTCCTGAATTTCGGAAGAACATACATTCTAAATTATGCAGAGAGGGTTAAACCTCTCTATGAATTAATAAAACCTGATTTCAAACCAATCAATTGGACTCAGAAACACACAGAAATGTTAAAATCATTACAAACAGACATGTTAGCTAAAACAAAATTGCAAACACGCGAAAACATACGCAACCTTGTAATCCGAGTCATCCCAGGAAGATGCGGATTCACGTACCTGACCTCTAATGAGGGAGAAACGGTACCAATAGCTTACAAATCACACTTGTACACACAAGCTGAAATGAAATTCAGTTCAACTGAAAAAATTCTGATAGCGGTTCAAACTGCTGTAGCAAAAGAAAGAGCCCAAGGCAGAAGGATAACTGTTTTAACAGCAGAATCAGCCCTTGAGGCATTAACAAGCCCACGCAATTTGACTACCGTGGCATTAGATCCAAAATGGATACAATGGGAAAATTCTCTTGCTGCAGAAGACGTGAAGTACTATTTTGACCCGAAAATGAAAAAACTAAAAAATCTAAAATACGAAAAAGAATATCCTCTGCCAATCGAAATTCTGCCTCTAGAACAGTACGCCTGTATAATATATACAGACGGATCAGCACAACCCGCAGTTGGGGGTAAGCAAGCTTACAGTGCTGTATGCGCGGTTGTTAAATGCCGGTGGCACGAAGGAAAATTGAGACCACTTGTCACTATAACTCAATCAGTAAAAGATTGTTCGGCTCAAAAAACTGAACTACTAGCATTTAAGATGGCGCTGGATATTGCCGATCGCGAATTCCCCACACTAATAGTGTGCGATTCGCATTACTGCGTCAAATCTTACAATAATGACTTGCAGAACTGGGTTCAAAATGATTACAAAGATGACACAGGTGCCACAATAAAGCATAAAAAGCTTTGGGAACAGGTAGTTCTTTTGCAGAAAGAACTACAAAAGACTCACGTGATACATACACTGAGTCATCAACGTGATGGCGTTCACGTTGCAGGGAATTCATTGGCTCACAGAGCCACATCGGAAGCGGCTCAACCGGCTTCCGTAGCCACAAAAAAGCGTTCAGATAAATACATAGACGGAGAAACTATGCTGGCGGTAAAAGCGTCTTTGAAAGGTGACCATGCAGCATTACCTCTGAACTATCCACTCACTTATATATACATAATTGATGCAAACTCCGTTCCTTTTGCTCGAATCCCTGGAGTGGGGGATAGAGTAATTCCAAACACGAACAGGAGAGTCTTTTTAATAGCAGACGCACATATGGGATTGGGTCTAAGGCACCAAGAGATCTTGAAATCTCTTAAAGAATTACAATCAGAATACTGGTGGCCGGGGATGAGCCTGCAATTTCACAAATTTGCAATGGGCTGTCAAAACTGCAACAGAGATCGCAGTCGCGAACCGACCGGAGTATTGCCAGGACCCTTCTTTTAGAAAGCATAAGGCTATCTATACGCAGAAATCCAATAGGAGAAATGCGTCCCATTTATGTTTAAGACTAGATTCACTTAAAATATAGACACCAGCGCTCGGCTGACGCCAGAACTGTTATAAAAGATTTGCGAGTCTTTATCGGCACATACGCAATTGGCATGCTACATTCTGACCAGGGTCCTGCTTTTAGATCTCGAGCTTATAAGGAGGCCATGACCAGCATGGGCATTGCATTGCGGTACTCTTGTTCATTCCATCCTGAGGGAAATGCGTTAGTGGAAAGAAAAAACCGGGACATAAAGCAATCTATAACGGCGAGGGTATTAGGTTCGGGTGATGGGTGGGTCCAACATTTAACAAGTGTCCAACGTAGTCTTAATAATCTGCCAAGAAATTCTCTAAAAGGTCTTAGTTCGTACGAACTATTGTTGAAAGGTAGGGCCGAATTCGACCAAGAACTCTTCAGTATTTGCCCGGCGTTAGCCGCCTCTCATACCATTCAAGATTACCAAACAAAGTGTAGTGTAGTTCCTATCATCCCAATAGGCTCTGCGCATTGGAATAATACCTACAGCAGTAAAGGCCTAGACCAGACGTTAACTAGGTCTACTACTGTCGATACTAGACTTAAAGTTTTGGGTTTGCCAGCTTAGCTCAGAGTTCACTAGAAACTTTCTCGAATGTTCAGGAAAGAATTAACTCCCCTGATTAGACAAGAAGGGATTTCGTTTCTGACAACCATAGAACATGACAACTTTGCTCTCCCCTAATCAAGAGTATATCTCGAGAGTCGTGTGAACAAAAGGCAATTTATTTTACTCAGTCAGTACGTGCATTCTTAGTCTCATCAGAATGTAGAGAAAAGGAAGAGACGGGCGTGTTCAATAAAAAGGTGTTATTTATTGATCAGTCTCTTTTCTCGTACAAGAGAAATGGATCGATATTATTGCAATACTTATAGTTAAGTAAAGTGCATACATTAAAAGCAGAAGTATAAAATAATACTGTAAAAACATTGATATGGTTTCTAAGCCATAAGATGTTTAAAATGAATAAAATATATTATATACACATATACATTTGACTAAACGTACTCAACTGGTGTTTCTAAATACGCCTACCCCGTGTACCTGACCTAAGCCTAATACGAGGGCGGGAATAGAAAGTTACAGTTTAAGTTAAGTTTGTTTTTGCCAAGTGAATAACTAAAGAATTCTCTGCGAGGGGTTATTCAGTTCTGTACCTGGAATTAAGGATGAATGAGGGATGGTATCTCTCTCTCTGGTCTCGATATTCCAGGCTGCCTGCGAGGGCTACCCAGAAACGCCAGGGCTGGATTTCTCGGCAGGAGAAGTCAGCGCGTCTCTCAGCGCGTCAGGAAGGCTGGGCTGCTGCCAGCGGGGTCTGCTCTGCTCTTGGCTTCGGCAAGTATGGCTGCTCCGTCTCGTCACCACGCGTGTGTTTGCATAGGGCAAGATCGGTAATATTTATACCTTTAAGGTGCCGAGATTGACGTAAGGATGGACATAGATACGTCAATAAGGATGTCATACGACTTGCTCGTTAGCACATTCTTTTACTGAAGTTCTCGGTGAAATCAAAACAATGGCCGCAGGGTTTTGCCCAGGTTGTCATAGGTTTGATTTGTTATGAGAACTCCGTATGCCTTATCAGGGGCTGGAGGAATATCGCTTGTCTAATTAGATCGCAAGCGTTATGACCTAATCAGATAACACGTTCCTGTGCCGTAGTGTGACTGCGTCAGATAACGGTATCTGCATCATGGGGATTTTCTGCCTCATGGGCTGATTACTAGTTAACTTGTTAGTTTACTAACCAGAATAGGGTCAGGAATAGGGGGATCGATTCAGGACCTATAGGAATACATCACACCCACTCCACGCTAACTATGTACATATTTACTAATCTATGCATAGTATAACATACTATAGAGTATAGTGTATACCTTACCACCCCAAAATACATAAATGCATTTTGAAATTTTTCAAATATACGGAAAATTTGTAGACATATGTATTGTATGCACTCAAGCTGTAGAATAATGCCAAAGTAATCGCATTTGTATACATTATTGCTTATTTGGTTTATGAGAATTACACATGAAATGGCTTCTTAATACAGAAAAAAAGTTCGAGACCATTTCATCACAGAATAAAATATTTATGAACGTATCAGCGGGCAGCTAATGTCTATAAGCTATCTAAAATTTAGAAACCTTAGTTCTTTAAGAATAGTTCTTACTTTAAGCAGAAGATAGTGTCCCGAAAAATATGCAAAAATATTTGGGGCTGCTGAAAAATTGCTGTCCGTGAACTGGAGGGAAAATCTGTTCATGTGACTTTATTTTTAAAGTTGAAGGCCGAATTCAGGGAACGCCGTGTGCGAGCTTGCTAAAAAGTCTCTATTTCTGTTCTGGGGAGAACATCATATCATTCAGGCTTTCGAAAAAACTGTCAACAGCTTCCTGGGAAAGTTCCACTAACTCGGAAATAGGTGTAATCATGCATTCTTGCGCATGATTGTCTCCATTGACATTCTGATTTGTATTACTGACAGAAGGTCGTACCTGTTCGATGCTGCTTTCATCTTGAACTTCACTACCCATCAATCGTAGTGGTGAAGCTTCCACGAATGCCGTCATCAGGATTGGTAGCCTTTGAGGGCAGCACAAAGCATGAACCTTGATCGGGCTCAACAATGTTTCTGCATCCATTGGCGTATCCGATTGTAGCGTCAGACAGGTGTCTAACACGCATTCTTCTCCGCATAGCAGACACCTCAATACAGGTAAAACACATCTTTGCCACATTGGTCGAAATGATAGAAACCAAGTCATGTTCAGGTCTCTAAGCCGGGAGAGTCCCAGGATTTTTGATATCCGGTCCCGGTATCCAATGGCTAGGATTGTTTCTTCCCTTGTCGCAAGAGTTTTGTCTGTGACATGGGTTGCCATAACGAAAAATAAGGACTAAGAAGAGGATTCCTGTAATTAGTGCCAGGATCAGGGGAAGTCCGCCAAAAATCGAATGGACGAAATCTGGAAAAATACCCAGTATGGCTTTGAATGGTGTTAATGCCATCGAAAATACTGTCTTAAATACCTTTGAGACCCCATTGGTATCAGAAATATTTAAGATTTCATTCAGGATTTCCGCGAAATGTATGGGGGAATTAGTTGATAATAATGTATGTATCTCTGCAGTCGTCCTTGCGACTTGTAGATCATACGTTTCTTTTGATGACGAGAGCCTGGTAGGCGTCTGAAGAAGCACTGTTTTCATTCTGCTTAAAGTATCTATTCGAATAGAAGTAATTTTCAAATCGGGCCATGCCCTTGCCTCCCTGTCTGGGAAGGAGCTGGGGAACAATGAGCGTCCACAGCACTTGACCTTCGCAGTCGTAGTTACTAGATAAGGAGTCCCGGGCATAAGACTACAACATTTGCGGTCTACAATAAGAATGTAACTCCCATTATAGAGTCTTTGAAAGAATGGTTCTATTTCTGTTGCAGGTGCGCCCTGCTGGTGACATGAAAGGTTGTATGAATTCCCTTCACAGGCTCCATGCAAACTAATTCCGTTACACAGAAGCGTGCCGCTTAGTGACATCGCACAATTATTGCCACTAAGAAACACGTTCTGTCCTTTATTACTGACACATGCATGTGAATAGGGCAGGTTCCATGTTGTTTTAAGGTACCCCTTTCCTAATTTCTCGTACATGCCAGCCTGTATATATTTTTGGCAGTATTGAAACCTGAAGGTTGAGATTGGAATATTTATTATCCCATGTATTATCCATTCACTGACAGGTCGTTCTGACATTGTCACTGGTAATCTTTCGAGTTTTTCAATGCTCAAGATTGTATAATCAGCACCCTTTTGTGCCATACTGATTTGTCTATCAGTAAGGTTAAAGATTTGGAATAGTGACGTTGTGTTGATTAAACGCCAAGGCACATAGCCTGAACGCAGATTTTGTAACGTCCAGCCAAGCTGTACAATAGAACGCAATTGTGACTGACCGTGTTGTAATAACAGTAAGTCCTGCGATAATATGTCGATTGCTGAAGACACAATGCTGTCCAAAGAAAAAATTCTGGAGGACAGAGTCATTAACCCATTGTCCACTACAGAAAGTGATTTTTCCAAATTAATACGGTCAATTTCCCGTATTCTCTCTGCTGTTTCAATTTGAGTAACCTTCCAGGCCTCATTGTATGCTGCATATACAGAGGCTGCTATGAAACGCTTTTGACGCTGTTTGCGTGGTCCCAAAGTGAAATCACGCAAGTCAGCACCATCAGTAAGTAAAGTTAGGTGTTGCTTAATTTCTGCCAGTGTGGAAGTTTGTAGCCATTGAAGGCATAATTTGCCTACACTGTAGGTTGTTATTATCCCTGGGTGATGTCTTTGAGGATATCTAGGGTCTGGCCTGGTCATTTTTAACCCCTGTGTTTTGTTCAGGAATCTGTCTTGACAGTTATTAGTATCTGTGGGCCAGATCAACCACTGTTTCCAATCAGGATGTGTTCTGTTTTTGTTTAATATATGGTTTACGTTTATCTCTTCATCTGTAGAAGTGTTGCTAAACATTGTTGGCTTTGGAATAGACGGTTTATTTAAATCTTTGATTTTGGCTAGGCCAAGACAGGTGGTTTGTTGAACAGTGTCATTTAAAAATATCATTTGTTCTGGGATCATGCAGGCTCTAAACAAAGCTTCTATACCCTGTACTTGCCATTCTTTTGTACCCCAAACACTTTTCAATTCAACATTTTTGTCCCAATAATCAAAACCAAAAGTATTCATTTTTTCAAAGAATGAGTCTGAATATAACAATTTTGTGTTGGTTATCATGGTCTTGGTCCCTGTTTTGTTTGACAATTTAAAATAAAATGTTTCAGCATTACTTGTGTTAAAACCTGAAAAATATGAATATTTGTCGTAAACGGTTCTTGAGCTCCCTTTTGGAGGTGTTGCACAATGTTCCCATTGATTATAATTTAAAACATTTCTAGGTTGTGCAGATCTATGTAAAAAATGGTTACCATAGTGGTTATAACAGTACATACTATCATAATTTGTAGAACCCTGCAAATAATCATGTTTGGTAAATTTAGCAGACATTACTAAGTCAGACATCATATTATTAATGCTTTCGAAGTCCCAATCATCAGCAAATGAGTTTGGTTTTACAAAGTCACTCAAGGAGATCTTAATTTGGTGTGGATATTTCAGGATCTCGACCGGACCATAAATTTCATAGTCAGTGTTGTCCCAAGCTACCCCACCAGGTATCGGATTGGCTGTGAAGTTGGCTGAAGAAAGTTCTCTTTTCTCGACGTGTGAAGATGTGTGTGGTTTGAGGATCAAGTTGATTTTCTGACTTGCTGTGTCCATTTTTGCATATTTTCCCTCAATGAAGTGTCCCAAAGTAAGTACCATGATGAGCCAAAGTATGAGGATAAATGCACCAAAACCCACCCAAAATTCAATCCATGGAGAAATCAGATATGTTTCTTTCAGTTGTTTCAAAAGTTCCTTAGCTTTATCTTTAAAGGTTTTTGATGATGGCTGTGTCTTTGATTCACTGAAGCCTTCAGAGGAATCATCGAAGTTTATGAAGTAGCCGGATGCAGTTCTGTCAATTGTTCCAATTGCTTCAGGATTTCTGTTTCTTGCATTTTCGTTTGGTACTTCATTATAGATTGGTGTGTCTCTGCTAAATGTTTTTATTTGGGATTTCAGAGGTCTTAGTTCTATTGCATTGTTGCATAGTCCATGTTGTTCTTCTGTAGGCGTTTCGAATGTGATGAGCCTCTTTGTTAGGACCTCTGTACTGGTAGCAAACCTTGGTGTTCTGCTACTTATTGGGAGTCCACTTGGCCTACTGTTTGTTATCGGCCACATGATTGTGGTTTTACCAGGTCGATGGATACAACTCGGTTCTCCTTTTTACCAGCAAGTGGCGGTAGTACAACTGATCTTGTCCCGTTGACAGACAAGACAGGAACTGCTTTTCTGTAAGAAGGCCCAAATTCCTTCTTTACCGCGATCTTCTCCCTGACTAGATCCCCGACTTTTGGAATCCAGACAGGTCTTGCTGGGACAGGTGGTGGTTCTTCAGTGGTTGTTGGCTGTTGTTTCAACTTTATGTTGCTCAGGTCTTTTCTTGTTTTGTTTAAGTCCTGCAAAATAGCCAAACGGTCTTTGATATCAAAGCTTTTTTCTTTCACCACTGAAGTCTGACTATCAATGTCAGAGATCATCATCCTAGTTCCAAATAATAATTCGTACGCACTGAATCCCTTCAGAGAATTTCTTGGCAAGTTATTGAGACTACGTTGGACACTTATTAGATGTTTGACCCACCCAGCTCCCGAACCTAATATCCTTTCCGCTATAGATTGCTTTATGCCTTGGTTTTTTCTTTACACTATCCCGTACCCTCAGGAAGGAAATGAGAAGATTCCCGCTGGGCTATGCTCATTTGGTCATGTTTCCCCTCAGGCTTGAGGGCTAGAGTGGAGACAATGGTCAAACGTAGCATGCTCTTAGCGTATATGCCATTTAGACTCGCAAATCTTTGTATAACAGTCCGGACGTCAGCCGAGTGCTGGTGATCTACATTATAAGTGGAACTAGCCTGTATATGTTAATCGCAACCCTTCCTTTTTACTCCTGATTTTTTCTGGAGTAGAACGACGAGGTATTAAAGTGTTTCTCTCCCCACTGCGATCTCTGTTGCAGTTTGGGCAGTTTTTTACAAACATGGTGTGACGCAGGCTCATGCCTGGCCACCAGTACCTTGATTGTAATTCTTCCAGAGAATTTTTTAGTTTGAGGTGTCTGAGACCCTCGCCCATATGTGCGTCTGCGATTAACAAGTTTCTCCTGTCCATGTTTGGAATCACTCTATCCCCCACTCCAGGGATTCGAGCAAAAGGGACGGAGTTTGCATCGATTATGTATGTATAATTGAGTGGATAGTTGATCGGTAACGCTGAGCAGTCGCCTTTTGATGACGTTTTCACCGCCAGCACTGTTTCACCGTCAATGTATTTTAATGTACGCTTTTTTCGAACTACGGGAGCCGATTTAGTGGCTGCCGCTGCGGCCGTTTCAGCCAATGAATTCCCTACAACGTGAACGCCATCACGCTGATGACTCAGTGAGTGAGTCACGTGAGTCTTTGGTAGTTCTTTTTGTAAAAGAACTATTTGTTCCCAGAGCAGTTTCTGCTTTATTGGTGCATCTGTGTTATCTTTGTAACCGTTTTGAATCCATGTCTGCAAATCCTTGTTATATGATTTGACGCAGTAATATGAATCTGACACTATAAGTGTCGGGAATTCGCGATCCGCATTATCTAGCGCCATTTTCAGAGCTAATATTTCAGTTTGTTGTTCTGAATTAGTTTCTACTGAGTGTGTCTTTGTTAATAGAGGTTTTAGTTTACCTCCGCGCCACACTTCTTTTGTAATCTCACATGTGGGGTTGTATGCTTGTTCTCCCCAAACGGAGGGTTGAGCATGTCCGTCTGTATAGATTACACAGGCGTAATGTCGTAAAGGCAGAATGTCGATTGGCAGAGGGTATGTTTTTTCATATTCTAGATTTTCCATTTCTTCTAGTTCTGGATCAAAGTAGTAGTATACTTTGTCCGTTGTGATTGAATCCACCCATTGTATCCATTTCGGATTCAATGTTGTTGTTGGTAAATTACACGGTGTTGTTAATGCCTCAAAGGCTGATTCAGCTGTTCTGACTGTGATATGTCTACCGTCTGCTTGATGTTTTTCTCTAGCTATTGCGGTTTGAACTGCATGAACAATTTTTTCTTTGTTGCTGAATTTCTGTTCAGCTTTTGTGTACAAGTGTGATTTGAATGCAATTGGTACCTTTTCTCCCTCATTAGAGGTCAGGTATGTGAATCCGCATCTTCCTGGGATGACTCGAATCACAAGATTGCGTGTGTTATCACGTGTTTCTAATTTTGTTTTAATTAGCATGTCTGTTTGTAGGGATCTCAAAATTTCTGTGTGTATTTGAGTCCAATTGGATCTTTTAAAATCTGGTTTTATCAGATAATAAAGGGGTTTGACCCTTTCTGCGTAATTTGCAATGTATGTTCTTCCGAAGTTTAGGAAGCCTAGAATCGACTGTAAGTTTTTTAGTGTTCTAGGTGCTTGGAGTACGGCACATTTCTCTAGGAAATTGTCAGCCAGGCTTTTGCCTTCACTTGATAACTCATATCCTAAGAACAGGACTGTCAGATGGGCAATTCTGGATTTTTTAAAGTTGAATTTGTAACCCTCTGCAGCGAACCCAAGTATTATGGTGTTCACTCTTTTCAAGTGAGTCTCCAAGTCATCATCCGTTAAGTAAATGTCATCGACATAAGATAATGCTTCATCATCATATAGTTGTAGTAATTCTGTTACTCTCGCTGAGAATACCCCCGGGCTGTTCTTGTACCCCTGGGCTAACCGACAGAATTGTTTTTGAGTGCCATTTATTGAGAACGCAGTTAAATATCTGCTCTCTGGTGCTATGTTTTGACAAAAGAATCCATTAGAAATGTCTAATGTTGTTTTGTATTTTTTGCGCACTATGTTATTCATTAGTGCAGCACTATGTGAGTTTTGCACTGCAAAGGTTTTGCAACATGTGTTAAGGTGTCGGTAATCCAAAACTAGACGGTATGAATTGTCTGGTTTGGATACCGGAAACAAAGGGTTGTTCATTTGTGAGGTGCAAGTTTCAATCACCCCCTGGTATTCTAGCTGATCTAGTATTTCATTTACCTGTTTTTTAGCTTCTTGCTTAATTGGGTACTGCCTTTGTGCAGTAGGTTGTGATTTTAACTGGATTTTGTGAGGAGGAGAATCCTCATCCCATCCCACGTGATTTTTATATAAAGCAGGAGCTAGAGCCACTGCCCACTTTCTAGCAAGTGTGTATTTTTTATGAATTGGAATTTGATTTGAGAAGGCAGGCATAATTATTTCTTCGCCATGAGGGCACTCCCTGACAAACTCTAGTGGCCAGTATTTTTCAGCTAGAAGGATGTCATAGCCCTTGGAGAGATTATCCCAAAATAGTCCCCTTATTTTCCTAGTCTTATCTCCCTCTATATGCAATGTTATTTCGTATATTTTGTGAGGTTTGCTAACTCTGGTGTCCGCAGTTTCCACTTGAAGATATTCATTCGTGTCCACTGTCTCCAGATGATTCATAAGGACTTTGCGAGCTATGCTCACTTCTGCTGCGCTGTCTAGCATTGTCTGAGCCCACTCTCCGTTTTTCAGTTGTGTCCTCAGTATTCTCGGCATTGTTAACTACCTTGATACTGGCTACCTTCTTTTTTGGAAATTGTAATTTCTTTTTTAGTTGAGCAGGTTCCTTGTCTTTAGACATGGCGTGCTCTTCTCTTTGTTCTGATCGTCCTCTTCTTTCCGATTTCTGCGAGGAAGTCTGAAAAGATTGAGAGTGACGTGTATCAATGTCTTGATATCTATCAGGCTTCTTTATATTATCCCTATTTCTAAGGTTATATCTATTCCCAGAGGGGTCACTCTGGGGTGACCTGTGTCTTTGGTTCGGAGATTTTTCTCTTCGCCTAGGAGACCTTCCTCGGGACTGGAATTTCTTTTCTTTAGGATTGGATTGTTTGTTTCCATCCCAGTTCTTTTTTGGTGATGTAGATTTATTATTAAAAAATATTTTTTCTGGACTTTCAATCAGTTGCGGTTTTACTGGTATTCCACCTAAACTATCTCTACCTAGTTCCTCATAGGATTTTTCTATGATTCTGGCAATTTGCGCTGGTTGGTCTGCTATATCTGTCTCTTTTAACCTCTGGCGGATCGCCACGTTTGCTGCTTCACCTTTTATGTTGGCTAATAATATAGCCGAGACCTGCTTGAAGTCTTTCAGTAATTTCATACCAAGAGTTAAAGCGGGTTCAGGACCATATTCATCTTGAATTTGTTTTAGCACATCTGGTATTACCGAAATGGATGGAACACCGTGCATTTTTGTGTAGATGGAAGCAAAGACTGTACCCCAAGTGTCACAGTCCTCAATGTGTGGTGCGATTCCCATTGGAAGACAGATAGTCAGAATCCTGTGTTTTTCTAATGGGGTGGTGTCAGGAAACACCGCCTTTATTTGGGTGATTTTCTGTGCCAACCAGAATGGTATTTGTTCCCGTTTAGCTGGTACTTTACCTAGGCAGGACTGGATGTTCTGTGGTGTAATTTTATTTGTGTTCCCCTGGTGAGGGGTCAGCTGTGGGAGTTTAATCGCTGGCTGAATTGTTGAAGTCCGCATCACATACTGGACTAATTGTCTATGTATTTTTATTAATTGTTTTAGCTGTGTTAACAGCTCTGCTGCTGGCATCTCATTGATGTCTGGGTGTGGTGTGTATCCGGCTAGGACCGGCCACGTTGCTCCTGGTCTACCTAAAGGACCGAGCCTGGTGATGTGATTATTATGTTTTAGGGCGCCATCAAATAAGAGCAGATGCTCTTGAAATTTGAGTGGTACTTCCACCTCCTCGAAAGGAGTGTACTCATTAGGAGGTTCCTCTATTTTGTAATAGTGGAAGTACTTTGTTACAGCATTTGCTGCTGGAAAATGTATCCATGAATAGTATACCTCTGTCTGCCGATATTCGTGTGCCTCAATTACGAATATAACTGTGCCACCTCTAGGTGTCAGTCCATTTTCTATAAGTTTTAAAGTTATAGATCTCCTTTTGATGACCGGGATGAGTATTATATCCTCGTCTGCTGCCTGCATGGTAGCGTCAGCTGCTGCGAGTTCAGTTGCTAATCTAACTGCCTCTCTTTCATCCTCATTTTCTGACATTTTACTGTCCAAAAGGGTATTTTGTTTGTTTGCAGATCAGGTTTCTTGTGGAAACAAAGGTTAGATGCACAATATTTTGGAACTGTGTATCCTTCAACGTTGACTATACCAAGAACCATACATAGGAGTTCCCTCCTGCGAGGTCTGGCGGATATAACCTTTCACCCACTCCAGACGTCTTTGGAGTATTGTGGGAAAAGGGGTCTGAGTGAGAAAGCACGACTGAGTTACTCTAAATGTCTTACGTTAGTTTTATCGCCCTTTCCAAACGCGTTGGGCACCATGTAGTGTAGTTCCTATCATCCCAATAGGCTCTGCGCATTGGAATAATACCTACAGCAGTAAAGGCCTAGACCAGACGTTAACTAGGTCTACTACTGTCGATACTAGACTTAAAGTTTTGGGTTTGCCAGCTTAGCTCAGAGTTCACTAGAAACTTTCTCGAATGTTCAGGAAAGAATTAACTCCCCTGATTAGACAAGAAGGGATTTAGTTTCTGACAACCATAGAACATGACAACTTTGCTCTCCCCTAATCAAGAGTATATCTCGAGAGTCGTGTGAACAAAAGGCAATTTATTTTACTCAGTCAGTACGTGCATTCTTAGTCTCATCAGAATGTAGAGAAAAGGAAGAGACGGGCGTGTTCAATAAAAAGGTGTTATTTATTGATCAGTCTCTTTTCTCGTACAAGAGAAATGGATCGATATTATTGCAATACTTATAGTTAAGTAAAGTGCATACATTAAAAGCAGAAGTATAAAATAATACTGTAAAAACATTGATATGGTTTCTAAGCCATAAGATGTTTAAAATGAATAAAATATATTATATACACATATACATTTGACTAAACGTACTCAACTGGTGTTTCTAAATACGCCTACCCCGTGTACCTGACCTAAGCCTAATACGAGGGCGGGAATAGAAAGTTACAGTTTAAGTTAAGTTTGTTTTTGCCAAGTGAATAACTAAAGAATTCTCTGCGAGGGGTTATTCAGTTCTGTACCTGGAATTAAGGATGAATGAGGGATGGTATCTCTCTCTCTGGTCTCGATATTCCAGGCTGCCTGCGAGGGCTACCCAGAAACGCCGGGGCTGGATTTCTCGGCAGGAGAAGTCAGCGCGTCTCTCAGCGCGTCAGGAAGGCGGGGCTGTTGCCAGCGGGGTCTGCTCTGCTCTTGGCTTCGGCAAGTATGGCTGCTCCGTCTCGTCACCACGCGTGTGTTTGCATAGGGCAAGATCGGTAATATTTATACCTTTAAGGTGCCAAGATTGACGTAAGGATGGACATAGATACGTCAATAAGGATGTCATACGACTTGCTCGTTAGCACATTCTTTTACTGAAGTTCTCGGTGAAATCAAAACAATGGCCGCAGGGTTTTGCCCAGGTTGTCATAGGTTTGATTTGTTATGAGAACTCCGTATGCCTTATCAGGGGCTGGAGGAATATCGCTTGTCTAATTAGATCGCAAGCGTTATGACCTAATCAGATAACACGTTCCTGTGCCGTAGTGTGACTGCGTCAGATAACGGTATCTGCATCATGGGGATTTTCTGCCTCATGGGCTGATTACTAGTTAACTTGTTAGTTTACTAACCAGAATAGGGTCAGGAATAGGGGGATCGATTCAGGACCTATAGGAATACATCACAAAAGAGGCAGGTGCTGGAGACAGAAGACAGGAAACAGGAGTTTATTCCGACGGAGCAGAACACGTCAAATCAGACAACAGGGTATCTTCTCGAGGTGCTCTCAACGCATCCTTGAGGCCTGGCCTCTTATACACAGGTTTATTGCTTTATTACATAAAACACATTCTTGTTAATACTTTGATGTACGGAAAGGCATCCTCGGAATCTCCGCTCCAAACCCGTTCCCACACGTATTTACAGTAAAAGTCCCACCCTGATCTCAGTAGGTGATGACTATCGCGCAGCTGGATATCCCTCCGGCTCCCGGAATGTGTGCGGCTGATCGGATCTCATGGGGTGGGGGCCTTTATCATTCATAGATTCTTTGGAGAAGGACAGCTTCCTACTGTAAGGGGCAATAAACTGTATCCGCGGGGCTAGGTGATGGCCTGGGATCGGGCCGGACAATCGGGCACAGAGGAAGGGGGTTCATCAAAGGATGCGTGATCATTAAAGGGGACGGAGGGAGGTGTTAGTCGGGTACGGAATGTGGCTCCGAGGCAAGGCCGCGCTGAAGGGGTGGTTTATGGCCCAAGCATGTGAGAACGTAGGCTGCCAGCGCGCGGGGGATGCTGGCGGGGTCAGAGAGAGAGAGAGAGAAACGCGCGGGCTATCGGCAGTGGGCAGAGAGGCCAAGGTGTTCAAAATGGCAGCTACTTACGCGCACATTTGAGCTAAAAAAAGGGGGACAAGATGGCGCCGATAATGTTTACGTCGCAATCTAGATTTTAACAGTCCTCCCTTTTCAACATATCTAGCCAGCTTGTCAATTTAGAGTCCGCATATTACAACGATTGGTATCAGTGCAATCATGAGCAACCTCCATCCCCAGTCTTTTACAGTATTCCAGAACCAACTCCCGAGCGACCATCCTTCTTGTTCCTGGTGAACTTCTGAGGAGAGTCTGTGGAGGTGTTCGATGGCCTTGTAAACGGAGGGTGAATTGTCTGGTATGTAGGTACAACAGCTGGACCCGATGATACGACATGCTCCTCCACGGTCCGCCAGAACCACATCCAGAACAAGACGGTTTTGAAGAGCCACCAGACGGACCGCCTGAAGCTCGGCTGTATTGTTTGTGAGGATACCAGCTGTAATGTTCATCGTTGTCTCGACTGCCTGGGATAAATGTCGAATGGCACGACTGTTCGCCATCGGACCCCAAAGTGGAACGAGTCCGTTCATTGCATCCAAGAATTGTGCTCCAGTGGAGTCGGCCTGCTCGATATCCTTTGCTCGTCTCTGTTGGTGTTGTCACGCGTTGGGTAGGCTTCCACCCATTTGCTAAAGGCGCACACAACAACAAGTACATACTTCAGTCCTTGACATCTCTCTAACTGGATATAGTCCATCTGTAGGACTTCAAATGGATGGTTGGGGACCCCAAACCCTCCCCGGGGTATGACAGTTCCTTTCCCAGGGTTGTGTTGCAGGCAGACTAGACATTGTTGGACTAATCGTTTGGCCGAGTCTGTAATTCTATCGTTATGCCAAACTCGGGAGACAAGTTCGGTCATAGGGGCAGATCCTATGTGTGCAGGGGAATGGGCCATCGTCAGTATGGGGATCAGGTACGAGTTGGGTAGCAACCATTTGTTCGTGTCTTTTGTCCGCCAGCAGCCTTCATCATCCTTTAATCCCACCCGTGCCCATTCAGTCAATTCTTGTGGTGAGCTGGCCATTTGGATGTTCCTAATAGTTTCCCTAGCGTCCGTCCATTTTTCTGCTTGTGACCTAGTCACGTACATGCGAGTCGTCGTCCTGTTCTCAGCTGTGGTTCGGGCAGTGATGTCGGCCAGTGCATTTCCCTGCCCAATGATGTCTGTCACCTTTTTGTGTGCTTGGCATTTGATTACGGCAAGTTGATTGGGGAGGAGAACCACTTCAGTCAGAGCGGAGACTAGATCTCCGTGCAGGATGGGTGTACCATGAGATGTCAGAAATCCCCTCTCCTTCCATAAGAGCCCGAAATGATGAACCACCCCGAAGGCATACTGGCTGTCCGTGTAAATGTTTGCTGTCGTCCCCTGTGCTAGGATACATGCTCGTGTGAGGGCAATCAGTTCTGCCGCCTGGGCGGATAGTTGCATGATGCGGGCGGTTTCAACTACAGTTCGGGCTGTGGTAACTGCATAGGCAGCTGAGGTGGTGCCGTCGGGGAGTTTAATGCAAGAGCCGTCTACTCATAGCTCTCCGTCAGGGTTTGGGAAGGCAGTGTCTCGGAGGTCAACTCTACTCCTAGTCTGTTCGTCCGTGAGGGTCACACAGTCATGTATTGGGGGCACATCGGGATCGTTTTCAGGAAGAGGCAGCAAGGTTGCTGGGTTCAGCGTGGTGCATCGTTTCAGCGTGATGTGAGGTGCGAGCAGTGTCAGTTCGTACCCAGTCAGTCGCGCGCTGGTCATGTGTTGTGTCTTTGTCTGGTTTAGGAGGGTGTCAACAGCATGAGGCACTAGTACCGTGAGGGAATTCGAGAGTACGATTCCCTCACTTTGTCGGATAGAGACAGCAGCAGCGGCTACTGCTCGAAGGCAGGCAGGCAAAGCTCTTGCTACAGGGTCAAGAGTGGCAGAGAAATAGGCACATGGTCGTTGTTTGGGGCCAATGGACTGAGTCAGGACAGACAAAGCACATCCCTCCCTTTCGTGAGTGTAGAGAGAGAAGGGCTTTGTATAATCAGGGGTTCCTAGGACGGGCGCTGAACAAAGGGCGTCTCGCAGTTCCTTGAAGGAGGATTGACATTCAGGGGTCCACGGGAGCGGAATGGGGACATCTTTAGCCAGTAGGGAAAGTAGTGGTTTCACAATGAGGCTGAAATTTGGCAACCATTGTCGGCAGAAGGAGGTGAGGCCCACCAAAGAGCGGACTTGCTTCGGGGTTTTAGGGATAGGGGTCTCTAGAATAGCCTGTATTCGATCGGGTGTGAGCTTTCTCCCGTCTTTGGACAAGAGGTGGCCTAGATAAGTGACTTTAGGTTGGCAGAATTGCAACTTCTTCTTGGAGACCTTGTGGCCATTTTCCGCGAGGAAGTGCAGGAGTTGGATGGTGGCTGTAACTGCAAGTGGAGTGGTGTCGGCCGCCAAAAGGATATCATTGACGTACTGTATCAACACCACTCCATCCGGCAATTGGACTGCGTCCAGCTGTCTCTTGAGGGCCTGGCTGTAGATGCTGGGACTTTCTGTGTAGCCCTGGGGTGCTCTGCAAAATCTGTATGAGCGGGATTTTAAAGTGAAGCCGAAAAGGTAGCGGCTGTCCGCGTGAATGGGGATGGAGAAGAATGCGTTCTTGAGGTCGATTACCGTGAAGGTGGTGGCAGTGGAAGGAATCAGGGTCAGAATGGTGGTGATATCTAAGACTACAGGGTACTGGGGTACAACCACTTTGTTGACTTCTCGGAGGTCGATGATGAAGCGGTACGCTTTTTCATCTCCCTCACCCTGCTTCTTCACAATGGGTAGGATAGGGCTGTTGCAAACATTGCTAACTACTTCTTCTACCACTCCTGCATCTACCAGGGACTGGATGATTTTTACCAACGCCTTCTCGCCTTCGGGCGATATCCGATACTGCGGGAGTTTGGGGAGTACTGCGTCCTGTCGAACAGTTATGTGTACAGGGTCTATCATCATGCGTCCTACGTCCGAGTCAGTCTTTGCCCATAGGTACAGA
The DNA here is from genome assembly GCF_964261635.1 of Lissotriton helveticus. Lineage (NCBI taxonomy): Eukaryota > Metazoa > Chordata > Amphibia > Caudata > Salamandridae > Lissotriton > Lissotriton helveticus. The sequence continues at coordinate 449,965,339 of NC_136062.1, forward strand.
GGTAGGGTGTAGAGCAAGGACAAGTCAGTGTCAGTGATAGAAAACATGCGTTGTGTGCGGCAAGATCTGAGAAGTGTTGGGTTGTCGTACAGAATGACTCGAACTCCGTCTTGTGAACACCTAATAGTAGCTCGAAAATGTTTCAATAAGTCAAGTCCCATAATGGCGTCGGGGGTGTTGGAGGAGAGCAAAAACGTTGTGTCACTGGTGTTATTGTCCAAATTAAAAGAGATCGGTGTGGACAAGAGATTAGTGGAGGGCGTTCCATCAAAACCTATTGATGTCACATGTGAGCCAGACAAGGGTGCCCTGGGAATCAATCGCTTAGACAACGCACTACGTGTTGCACCAGTATCTACCAGAAATGGAGACTTCGTACCTAGGACCTTAGCGGTGACATAAGGGCCTTGCTGGTCAACATAGAGCTCGACTGGATCCCTTCCTTGCCCATGGCAGTCCTATGCAAAGTCATGGGAATTGTCGCAGTCAGACTGTTGGCACTGATTCTGTCGGGGACGGTCAAATGTGTTCGGTCTACCAGGCCTGTCATTGTTGGTGTCGTTTGGGTGCCCTCGTCCCTGTCCTCTATTTCTCGGCCCGCCCGCTACGTCTCTCGTGTCTTTATTTCTGAGTGCTTCTAGCAGAACTGGACATTGAGATTTCCAATGGCCATATCCTTTGCAAAACGCACACTGATTCTCATCGAGGTCTGTTCGTGGAGCGCCGGGTGCGGGTGTGCGGTCTCTAGGGGGTGGATTTCTAGGAGCATTCGACTGGTAGTTCCCTCTATACTGTTCCCTTCCTATAGTCACCCCTTGCAACTGAGCAATCATTACCCTCTCTTTCAAGTCCTTTTTCTTTTTCTCAGTCGCTTGATCGTTCTCGTTCTTTTGTCACTCATAGTATTGAGCCATCTGAAGGATAGCTGCGGGCTTGGAGGCCGCCCAACTACTCTCGCTAGTCTGTAGTTTCTGCGAGACTTCTGGTGTCAGGCCTTTCACATAGTTCTGGACAAACAAGTGATGTCCGGTTGCAGTGGTCATGTCCTGGCCGCTGTAATCGGAGAACACCGTTTCAAACCGGGAGACGTATTCTGATACGTCTTCCTGGGGTTTCTGGCGACAGGCCGTTACTACTGACCAGTCCACCTTCCTTTCTGGGACTAAGGTTTTTAATTTCTGCACGATTTTATCTGGTAGGTCTAGAATGGCTTTCATAGGTTTCTGTCCCGGCTGTCGCTGATTGTCTACATCACCGAGTTGTACCCAGGTATGTCCGAACAGCTCAAGGTGGTCGACTTTCCGGATTTGCTTCCACACATCAGCTGGCAGACATAACCCGAAAAACAAATCGATATCCGCTAGGGTCATAATCGTTGAACCCAGAGCGGTGGCTAATTCTGTATAGAAGGCTGTGGGGTTCTTTCGCAGATCAGGCAAGGACTTTCGGAAAGTCAGGATGTCTTGCCGATCCCATGGTTGGTAAACCCAGTTGTAAACTACCCTCCCTCTCGCATCTTGGTGATTAATATCGTCGTGTGTTCCCAGTCCTCGTGGGGGAACCCAATAGGGGGCGGCCTCCTTTATGGGCATCATAGTGTCAATTTTTTCTACTCTGGCTTCAGTCACTGCAGGAGTCGTGGTGTTGGTTTCTGGTTTCAGTTCCGTGAGGTGGCGAAAAACTTCAAGCGTACGCGTGAAGAGGTTCGTCACATCACACTCGTCCCCATCTCCGATATCAATTTTCCTATACAGAGTCGTTAGGTTTTCAGGGCCTTTTCCTTGGTAGCGGTCTTCGTAGGCATTAAGGGTATGGTAACAAAGGCGTACGACAAAGTGTCGTCTGTGGCTATTGGCATATGTATGGTACATATCTGTTATATAATCCTCACTTTCCTTTCGCACCACCAGTGTCTTTACGATCTTATCGATCCCAGCTCGTTCGTCCTTGCTTAATCTATTCGATCTCGCGGGGTCTTTCCTCCCCGCTTCGGGATCACCTGAGGTTGCTGCTTGTGCTGCGCTGAGTGCAAGGGATTCGGTCGGCGCAGAGGCCATGAGGACCGAGGCTCCGGCACTACTCTCGCCTGTCGTTGGGGGTTGCGGGTGCTGTGCTAAGGGTTGGGAAGGGGCGTATGGAGGGGGCATGGAGATGATCGGGGGACCTAGTAGTAAATCGTCGTTCGTTCGCTGTTTTGAAGGTAGCTCGGGGTAAAGTGTAGAGGGTGTCCTGAGTGGACACTGGCCTGACGATTCGGAATCTTGTTTTAGCTTGGTTTCCTCTCTTTCTTTTATTTCTTCCTTTAATTTGTTAGCGGCCAGGTGAGCTGCCTTGCGTAATTCCTTTTCTAACCTGACCTCATTTCTTTTCTTTCGCTGTTCTGTTTCTTTGCGCCACATGCCGAAGCTATCGAGCATAGTGGGTGTTGTCTTATTGTTATAAAGGGCTGTTTCCAGCTCGTTTATTTTGTCGTTATCGAAGGACCCTATCAGTGGCCACTGACTTCCCTGATCCTTTCTCGTGTATTTATGCCACAGCTTACTATAAGCCACGGTGACTAGTCCATATTTAGTAAACATGTCCTTATTAGGGGTGCCCTCCAGTAGAGCCGGATGGTTCACCTCTAATAAGCGGTCCGGGCTGAACCAACTACCAACAAACGGGGCGAAGACAGGCATGACGGGTTACAAAGGGGACAAAAGTCTGCACTACCTATCCTTCACTATCCGCAAAGACTAAACAGAGTATTGCGACCCTGTGCTTATTTGTGAATAGAGAATAACCCAAAGAGAACCAATTCCGAACGATCAATGTTCGGAAAAACAATCAATCAAATGAGGGATAAAAATAGGCACGACGGATTACAACGGGGGCAAAAGCCTGCGTTACCTATCCTTCACTATTCACAAGGACTAAACAGAGTATTGCGACTCTGTGCTTTTTTGTAAATAGAGAATGATCCAAAGAGAACCGATTCCAAAACAGTAAATGTTTGGATAACAATCAATCAAATGGAGAGGGAAGTAGGCACGACGGATTACAATGGGGGCAAAAGCCTGCGTTACCTACCCTTCACTATCTGCAAAGACTAAACAGAGTATTGCGACTCTGTGCTTGTTTGCAGATAGAGAATCTCTCAGAAACAATCAAATGAGTAATACTAGTATTTTCAAACAGTCAAACAATCAATTCGCAATTCGTCGTGTTACACGACCTTACCTGGACCGCATGGACAGTTTCTCGTCTTCCGCTTCCAGCGCCTGATCGTCCTCAGTTCTCCGTAATTGCTGTGGCACTCCTGATGGTTCCCAGTCAGGACCGTAGATCACTCGAGAGAGGTCTGCTCGGAACCGGTGAAGTTCGGATGATCGGCTGCCAGACGAGGGTCTATCGGGCAGGAGCTCTTCCGGATCGTTGCAGTCGTTCACTCTGTCGTTGGGACCTCTCCCACTGGATCCACGCGTCGCTGATGGGCCCCACGTTGGGCGCCAATTGTTGAAAGGTAGGGCCGAATTCGACCAAGAACCCTTCAGTATTTGCCCGGCGTTAGCCGCCTCTCATACCATTCGAGATTACCAAACAAAGAGGCAGGCGCTGGAGACAGAAGGCAGGAAACAGGAGTTTATTCAGACGGAGCAGAACACGTCAAATCAGACAACAGGGTATCTTCTCGAGGTGCTCTCAACGCATCCTTGAGGCCTGGCCTCTTATACACAGGTTTATTGCTTTATTACATAAAACACATTCTTGTTAATACTTTGATGTACGGAAAGGCATCCTCGGAATCTCCGCTCCAAACCCGTTCCCACACGTATTTACAGTAAAAGTCCCACCCTGATCTCAGTAGGTGATGACTATCTCGCAGCTGGATATCCCTCCGGCTCCCGGAATGTGCGCGGCTGATCGGATCTCATGGGGTGGGGGCCTTTATCATTCATAGATTCTTTGGAGAAGGACAGCTTCCTACTGTAAGGGGCAATAAACTGTATCCGCGGGGCTAGGTGATGGCCTGGGATCAGGCGGGACAATTGGGCACAGAGGAAGGGGGTTCATCAAAGGATGCGTGATCATTGAAGAGGACGGAGGGAGGTGTTAGTCGGGTACGGAATGTGGCTCCGAGGCAAGGCCGCGCTGAAGGGGTGGTTTATGGCCCAAGCATGTGAGAACGTAGGCTGCCAGCGCGCGGGGATGCTGGCGGGGTCAGAGAGAGAGAGAGAGAAACGCGCGGGCTATCGGCAGTGGGCAGAGAGGCCATGGTGTTCAAAATGGCTGCTACTTACGCGCACATTTGAGCTAAAAAAAGGGGGACAAGATGGTGCCGATAATGTTTACGTCGCAATCTAGATTTTAACACTATTGTTCGGTTTTAAGATACATATCCAGGACCTTGATAGTCAAACTTCAGTGGTAGAAGAAAAATGCTTTGATATCAAAGACCGTTTGGCTGTTTTGCAGGACTTAAATGAAACAAGACGAAACCTGAGCAACATAAAGTTAAAACAACAGCCAACAGCCACTGAAGAAAAACCACCTGTCCCAGCAAGACCTGTCTGGATTCCAAAGATTGGGGATCTGGTCAGAGAGAAGATCGCGGTAAAGAAGGAATTTGGGCCTTCTTACAGAAAAGCAGTACCTGTCTTAGCTGTCAGTGGAACAAGATCAGTTGTACTACCACCCCTTGCTGGTAAAAAGGAGAACCGAGTTGTATCCATCGACCTGGTAAAACCACAATCATGTGGCCAATAATAAGTAGTAGGCCAAGTGGACTCCCAAGAAATAGCAGAGTACCAAAACTTGCTACAATACAAGAGGTTCAAACTGAGAGACTAATCACATTTAATAAACCTGCAGTGAATAAAAAAGGACTATGCAACAAAGCCATGGAACTTGTGCCTCTTGAAACCCAAATTGCAACAGTTCGTCAAGAAACACCAGTCTACAACGATGTAGCCTCAGACTATGCTAATGAACCAAAGAAAAATCCAAAAGCAAATGAAAATCCGGAAGCAATTCCAACAATTGACAGAACTGCATCTGGCTACTTCATCAATTTCGATGACTTTTCTGATGATCCAAGTGAACATGAAGAAACGCCAGCAACATAAAACTTTCAAAGATAAAGTAACTGAACTCTTACATCAACTCAAAGAAACCTATCTAATTTCTCCATTGATTGAATTTTGGATTGTGTTAGGTGTACTTTTCCTCCTGCTTTGGCTCATCATGGTTCTTTGTTTGGGAAAATTCATTGAAGGAAAATACAGTACAATGGACACAGCAAGTCAGAACATCAACTTGGTCCTAAAGCCTCACAAGTCATCTCACATCGAGAAAAGAGAACTATCATCAGTGAACGTCACAGCCAATCCAATACCCGGTGGGGTAGCATGGGACAGAACTGATTTTGACATTTTTGGCCCGATTGAGCTCTTGAAATATCCACATCAGTTCAAGATTTCATTAAGTGACTTTATAAAACCAAGTACCTTTTCTGATGATTGGGACTTTGAAAATATACATAATATGATGTCAGATTTAGTAATATCAGCAAAATTCACAGAACATGATTATTTACAGGGTTCATCAAATTATGAAGAAATGTACTGCTATAATCATTTTGGTCATCACTATTTGCATAAATCTGCACAGCCTAGAAATGTTTTTAATTATAATCAATGGGAACATTGTGCAACACCACCCAAAAGCAGCTCAAAAACATTTTATGAAAAATTCCCATACTTCTCAGGGTTTAACACAAGTGATGTAGAAAGGTTTTATTTGTATAATGTTAAATAAGACAGGAATGAAAACAATGCTGAAAAATACTACATTTATCTATTCTGAAACATTTTATGAAAAAATGATTACATTTGGTTTTGAATTCTGGAAAAACAACATTGAAACAAAGACCATCTGGGGTACAAAAGAATGGCAGGTCCAAGGTTTAGAAGCATTGTTTAGAGCCTCCATGATCCCAGAACAATTAATATTCTTGAATGACACCATTCAACAGACTACCTGTCTTGGCCTAGCCAAAATTAAAGACTTAAATAAACCGTCTATTCCAAAGCCCATACCTGATAGTAATAGCACTACTGATATGGAGATAGACGTATCCCATATTTTATACCAAAACAGAACACATCCTGATTGGAAAAAATGGTTGATCTGGCCCACAGACAAAAATAACTGTCAAGATAGATTCCTGAACAAAATACAGGGGTTCAAAATGACCAGGCCAGACTCAAGATACTCCCAGAGACAACATCCAGGGATAGTTACAACATACAGTGTAGGGAAACTATGCCTCGAATGGCTACAAAAATCCACACTGGCAGAAATTAAGCAACACTTGACTTTACTTAAAGACGGCGCTGACTTGCGTGATTTCATTCTGGGACCACGCAAACAGCGTCAAAAACGTTTCATAGCGGCCGGTATATACGCTGCGTACAACGAAGCTTGGAAAGTAATGCAAATTCAAACAGCAGAAAAAATACAAGAAATTGATCGTATTTATTTGGAAAAATCACTTTCTGCTGTGGACAATGGGTTAACGACTCTGTCCTCCAGAATATATTCACTGGACAGTATTGTATCATCTGCTATTGATATCATAGAGCAGGACTTACTAATGTTACAACATGGTCAGTCCCAATTACGTTCTATTGTACAGCTTGGCTGGACATTGCAAAATCTGCGTTCAGGCTACGTACCATGGCGTTTAATCAACACAACGTCATTATTCACAATCTTTAACCTTACTGATAAACAAATCAGTTTGGCACAAAAAGGAGCAGACTATACGATTCTGAGCATTGAAAAACATGAGAGATTACCGTTGACAATGTCAGAAAGACCCGTTATTGAATGGATAATACACGGACTAATCACAATTCCGATAACAACTTTCCAGTTTAAATATTGCCAAGAATATATACCAGCGGGCCAGTATGAAAGGTTGGGTAAAGGGTACATCAAGTCAACATGGAAATTACCTTATACACACAAACGTTACAGTGATAAGAAAAAGGATGTATTTCTTAGTGGTAAAAATTGTAAAAGATCACTAAACGGTACACTCCTGTGTCAAGGCATAAGCCTGCATGGAGCATGCGAAGGGTCTTCGAATAACCTTTCATGTCACCTGCACGGCACTCCTGCAACACAGATAGAGCCATTCTTTAGACAACTTTCTAACGGGAGCTATATTCTAATAAATGAGCACAGCTGTTGTGGCATGGTGCCAGGGAAAGCCTATCTCGTAAGCGTGAGTTCCATGGTCACTTGCTGTATGCAAGTATTGTACCCAAACAGCACTCCAGACATGGAGGCGGCAATTTGACCTCGTTTGAATATCTCTTCTATTTGAATTGATACTTTAAGCAGAATGAAGTCTATTCTTTTACAGACAACTGTGCCTTTGACCTCGTCCAAGGAAACGTATGATCTGCAAGTCGCAAGGACAACGGCAGAGATACATACCCTTTTATCAACAAATTGCCGAGCGCATTTCGTAGAAATGCTAAGCCAAATCCTAAACATGTCAGATACCAGTGGCATCGCACATGTATTTAAGACAATTTTTTCGGGACTGTTAACACCCTCTGAAACAGTTCTGCGCATCTTCCCCAATTTTGTCCATTCTGTCTTTGGCGGCCTACCTCTACTTTTGGGACTAGTGGCAGGAATTTTATTTTTGATTCTTCTGCTCCGATATGGCAAGCCAAGTCGCAGACAAGACTCCAGCAACGATGGAAGAAACGATCCTAGCTATACGCTATCGGGACCGCATAACTAAAGTCCTTGGATTAGCCCGGCTAAGAGATCTGAATATGTCATGGTTTCTTTCATTCAGACCTATCTGGCAAAATTGCATCTTACCTGTGCTTCAATGTATGCTATGCGGAGAAGAATGCGTGTTGGACATCTGTCTTACACTACCATCAGCAGTACCAATGGATACAGATACCTTGCTAGGTCCTGTAACGGCTCATGCATCGTGTTGTCCCCAGTGGCTACCTATTCTGATGACGGCATTCATTGAGACTTCACCACTATGAGTATGTGGCAGTGGAGTACGAGATGAGAGCAGCATCACACAGGTACAACCTTCAGTGAGCATTGCTGATCCTGACATCGATGATAGCAATCATTCTCACGACTGCACTGTTTCGGCATTTTCACACTTGGTCGAACTTTCACCTGATGCCGTAGACCAATTTTTTGCGAGTCTGTCTGAAATTATCTTCTCCCCTGAACAGAAAGAATAACTTTTTAAGCAACAAGCACACAGCGTTTCCTGAACTCTGAATTCGGCCTTCAGCTTTGAAAAACAAAAGCTACTGAAAACAATTGGAACCATTTTTCCCCTTGAGAGCGAATTTATTTTTTTCTCAATTCCAGAATATTTACCTTTTTCTGGCACATGTACTCTGCTTAAAGTAAAACTAGTCTTAGAGTACAGAGCTTCTATTTTAGGAACTCTAGAGACAATATTTTACCTCAGCCTCTAGCACATATACAGCATTTGTATTATTATGTGCTGAAATAGTCTCGACCTTCGCTTCTGTATTAAGAGCCATTTCATGTGTAAATTTTCGCAATTCATTCAGCTGATATATATATGGATTTTTTAACTGAATGATACCACTGCTTGAAAAGCGTACAGTACCAATACTCATTTTCGTGTATTTACCATATACCATTTCAAATGCGAATTATGTATTTTGGGGTGGGTTGGAAAACACATGCAACATTATATGTTTACTATTGCTTAGTTTTAAGTAATGAGGGACATTAGATCGTGGAGTGGGTGTTGTAATTCTATCTAGGACCCTAATTCGATATTCCTGATTCATGCCCTTATGTGGTTATAATAAATAATATCCCTATGAAGGCATAAGAATCATATCCATATTTAGTAACAGCCCATGCAGTCCAAATACAGCATGGTTACTCCCCTAGACTCCTAGAAAGTACAACGCGTTCTTTAAACAAACCAAGCCTCCAGCACCCCGGGAAATCCTCCTGCTCTTGTTTTGATTTGCACAAGAACTCCTAGAGTCAGAAAGAACTGTTAGTTCTTGGTGACGTCTTATGTCCAACCTTACGTCAAACCTAAATATACCAACGTTGCCTTAAGCAAACACACGGTGGTTTGGAGCAGAGCGGCTATCTACTTGCCCGAGAGCCCAGCTGATGCGAGAGCCCACGGACGCCGCCCCTCCCTTTTGACGCACTGAGAAAGACGCTGTCTTTTTCTCCAGCTGAGAAAATCCAGCTCCGGTGTTTTCAGCCGCCCTTGCGGGTTGCTGGGATATCGAGTCCTGAGAGAGAGATACCAGACCTCCTGCTTTCTATTACCCAGGTACGGAGCTGACTAAACCCTTAAAGAGAATTCTTGATTCAGATTCTTGGCAAAACCAACTTAACTTAAGCTGCTACTTATTTACTCCTTCCCACGTATTAGGCTTAGGTCAGGTACACCGGCGTAGGCGTATTTAGAAGTACCAGTTGAGTACGTTAGTCAATGTATATATATATGTATATATTTGATCTATTTTAAAGTATCATATGGCTCAGAAACCATATCAATGCTTTTACAGTATTATTTTATAATACTCCTTTTACTGTACGCACTTTACTTTATACTAAGTATTGCAATTGTGGCAATTCATTTCTCTTGCATGAGGAAGAGGATTGCTCAATAAATAACACCTTTTATTGAAAATGCCCGTCTCTCTATTGTCTGCACTCTGATGAAACTAAGTATGCACAATTGACTGAGTAGAGTAGCTGTCTATTGTTTTCACACGACTCTAGAGATACACTCTTATTCTGAGGGAGCAAAGATGTCATGTTTTATGGTTGTCAGAAGCTAATTCCTTCTTGTCTATCCAGGGAAGTTAAACTCCTCCTTGTTTATTCGAGAAAGTTTCTATTGACCTCTGAGCTAGCTTGCAAAACTAATTAAGTCTAATATAGTCAGTAGAGACCTAGTCGACCTCAGTCCTACGTCTACACTGCTGTTTATATTATTCCAATGCGCAGAGCCTATTGGGAATATAGGAACTACACTACATGGTTTGGTAAGGCGATAATCTAACGCAAGACATTAGAGTAACTCAGTCGTGCTTTTTCACACAGACCCTTTTTCCAGTAAAAACCCCAAAAGACGTCTGGAGTGGGTAAAAGGTTAAAATCCGCCGGAACTTAGTAGGATGAGAATCCTATGTATAGTTTTTGGTTTATTCCACGTTGAAGGATACAGTGTTCCAAAATATTGTGCACCTAATCTTTGTTTCCCTTGAAACTTGATCTGCAACAAAAAGCTTTCTGTTAGAAAAAATGACGGAAAGTGAAGTCGAAAGGGAGACAGCTAGAATAGCAGCTCAACTCCAAGCAGATGACACAAGTCTCCAAGAAAATGACCTGAATGTTATAATCATTCTGGTAAATGTAAGAAAAACTATAACTATTAAACTAATAGAAAATGGACTGACATCACGAGGTGGTACAGTCATATTCGTGGTAGAGGCCCATGAATACCGACAGACAGAGGTATTCTACTCATGGATACACTCTTATTCTGAGGGAGCAAAATTGTCATGTTTTATGGTTGTCAGAAGCTAATCCCTTCTTGTCTATCCAGGTAAGTTAAACTCCTCCTTGTTTATTCGCGAAAGTTTCTAGTGACCTCTGAGCTAGCTGGCAAAACTAATTAAGTCTAATATAGTCAGTAGAGACCTAGTCGACCTCAGTCCTACGTCTACACTGCTGTTTATATTATTCCAATGCGCAGAGCCTATTGGGAATATAGGAACTACACTACAAGCCAATGTCTTATATTCAGAGCCATTAACCTTTACAGGCTGAATATCAACACATTGTTCAAATTTCTGAAGATGGGGATCGATATATAGCGAGAACAGAAGGGGAGAACAGGGGCAGCCCAGCCTGGTGCCCCTGCTGATATTAATCATATTGGACTCCTGTCCTGAAATACGAATCTCAGCCAGCGGTAATACATGTAAAGCCTGGATTGCCTGAATACATTCATTGGCCATCCCTTTCCATCAGAGGAAGGACCACAGGAACTGCCAGGAGACCCTGTCAAAAGCTTTCTCAGCGTCCAACAGGATCAACCCGAGCGGGGACAAGAAGGGAGAGAGCTCTCCTGACATGATCAGTCGTGTCCCTCCCCGGGTAGAAACCTGTGTTGTCATAGGGAGACCAAGGGCTTAATAACACTGCCTAATGTAGATGCTAAAATTTTTGAGTAAATCTTGCAGTCGGCGTTAATGAGTGAGATGGGTCTATATGATGGAGTATTTAATATTGGTTTCCCTTTCTTTTTGAATACGACAATGGTAGTTCTCCTCCAGGACTCAGGTATGCAACCCTTCTGTGCCGATTGGAACTGAGATATTAGGTCTGCTCTTAATACATTCCGAAATGTTCTAAAAAGTTAGAGAGGGATCCCATCCGGGCCCACATCCTTACCGGCAGCAAGAGAAGTTATAGCTGTCTCTATCTCTTCCCACGTAATTGGGGCCGCAAGAGACGTGTTTGGTCTGATGTAACCTTAGCAGTTTGAAGATCCTCAAAGAATTTCTCTAAGGGTTCCTGCCCATTTCCATCTACTCCTTCCCTAACTCCCTCAATATAGAGTTGTTGGTAAAAATTCTGAAACACTTTCAAGACCCCTATTGACAAATCATAGATTCTACCAGACTGATCTTGTATTCTGTCAATTCTATTTGAGACCTCCCTCTGCTGTAATCATTTAACCAGAACCCTTCCCGTATTTTCCCCCAATTCGTATGCTTCCGTTTTGTATTGAACATACTTAAGAGCAAGTTCTTCACTAAAATGCTGGTATATCTTAGCCTTGATAATAGCAATTGACTGCTGACATTCCTCAATATTCTGACCAGCATGAATCCTCTGCATCAATTGCACCTCTGCCAGTCTAAGTTGTTAAACCCAACCCCTCAACTGTTCCTTAAGTGCCTTTCAGCAATAGCCAGAATAATTAAGGGTCTCTCCCCGCACAGCTGTATTAAAAGCATCACAGACCATAAATATTGAAGCTAAATTCTGGTGAAGTCAAAAATTTCAACCACCCACTTGGCCATATGCTCACAGTAAGACTGATTCAGCAACAATTTACGTTCAAAAGTCCAAGGGGGTGGGGTGACCATAAATCCGCTAGACGGAAGTTCAACCAGAAAGTATATCCCATGTCCGTCCGTTTATGTCTGTACCATAAATCAATTAACCCATGCTCCCTGACCAACCCCCGTAAAGCCTTAAAAGTCTGAATGTTCTGCCCATGGTATGGAGAGTCACTACACAGATCACAGTTGCTCTCCAAATGAATATTAAAATCCCCACAGAGAATTAATGGGTGTGGCCACATAGCAAGTGCCATAAGTGCCATGCTCAAGAGATTTAAGACATCAGGATCATCCATATTAGATCCATAAACAGAACAGATTGTAAAGGGAACACCATTAATTATAAATTCAACATTCACCCTGCGCCCCAATTGGTCCTCCTTAACTCTCCGACATGTTCCTAAACTACGTCGTACGAGCACAGCCACATCCCTAATAGTAGTGCTTTGCCATGTATATGCCACAAGATCTAAACCAAATTCCATCAGCCAACCAATTTTACTGCTAGGGATGTGGGTTTCTTGTAGACAAAGAATATCAATCTGCATGAACTGTACACATTGGGCTAATAACCCCCTTTTTTCCTGTCATTTAAACCACAAATATTCCATGAGCATAGAGATATTCCTCCCCTTCTACCTGGCATCTTGAAGAAAATCAGGTTCTTCGTTGGGCCTAGACATTTGAAGCAAAACACAATTCCAAGTTGTACCAATATTTACCAGTTTCCTTAAACAAATAAAATCATGAAAAAATGTAAACAACAACAGCATTACACCACCACCCACCGCACCCCCACCCCTCCACCCCACCACCCTCTTCCCCTGCCGCCCCCCAGCCCTCCCTGCCACCCACCACATAGGGCATGGGGACTAAGAGTCCCAGGTGATGCTGCACTAAACCTCCCAAATGAAAATTACTCCCTCCTGACCTATAAGTACTTTTATCGTGGGAATAGTCTCTCCAACACAGGGCATATACTAACAATGTATACACCAATTGTACATTTTTTTTCTCATTTTACTTTATTTCACAGTAGAAAAATTCTTTTTATCTTTTTTTAACATCATTTTACACTTATAACATTTATAGAAACATATATATACTTTTTCACGTAAAAAATTTTCTTTGAAAATTATTTTTTACCACAATGAAACAGTGCAAGTATATCTGTGGTTAATCAGATTCATATCAACACTAGATCAATAAATGGTGCACAAAACAGGTGAAGAGCTGCACGCACACAACACATACATTCTTCCTAAACATCCATTCCTTTACACAAACAAATAATATATCCTATATCATTGAATCTGATGCCCAATTAATTATCAAAGTGGTCCATCTCCCCTCTTTTAAATCTAATGACTTTGATCATCTGATTAACCACAGATATACTTGCACTGTTTCATTGTGGTAAAAAATAATTTTCAAAGAAAATTTTTTATGTGAAAAAGTATATATATGTTTCTATAAATGTTATAAGTGTAAAATGATGTTAAAAAAAGATAAAAAGAATTTTTCTACTGTGAAATAAAGTAAAATTAGAAAAAAAATGTACAATTGGTGTATACATTGTTAGTATATGCCCTGTGTTGGAGAGACTATTCCCACGATAAAAGTACTTATAGGTCAGGAGGGAGTAATTTTCATTTGGTTTGTTTTCTTTCCCCTCTACTCCCTGGCTTGAATGTAACTTCCAGAGGGGGTCCCTTTCACTTTACTATTTAGCTGCACTAAACCTCCACCCTCCCTGCTAAACTAATCCCCCCCCACTCCTAGTCTATCTGTCCTCCTGTCTGCTCTGCAAATCATTCCCTAGCATTACAAATAGCCTATTAGACCCCAGCAAAATACAAACTGTGAGAAAAGCCACTCAATCATATACATATATATAGATCCTCCCAGAATTATAATGAGAGCGAGAATTCCTTGGCTTGAATCTCAGACTGGAAATAATAGGTCTGCTCTTGATGAACCACCTTCAATTTGGCAGGATTAAGAAGAAAGGCCCGTGCCCCTTTGCCTGAAAGGCTGGTATTAATTGACGCAGTAGCCACCTCTTTTCAACAGTCGCCTGACAAAAGTCAGGCCTTACCAAAAAATCGCAGCTTTTTTCCAACTCGTTTCCGGTCCGGCATAGCCAAGTCGTACAGAGCCGTCTAGCCAGAAAATTACTAAGGCAAATAAGAATAGCCCGTGGCCTGTTATCTGCCTGAGCGATCTTTTTGCGCTGGTTAAAAAGGAATCAATGAGCCCTCTGTACTTGCACTTTCCAATCCCATTAGTAAAGTTCATGAAATGGCTCTTCAAAAAGTTCAATCACGAACTGCCGGGCATCATCAGTCTCTTTGCCTTCAGGTATGCCCAGGACCCGTAAGTTGTTCCTCCTTGATCTATTTTCCAAGTACGTTAATTTCCAGACTGTATCATCTTTCACAGCTTTGATAGATTCCGTCAAATATTTCTGTACACCCAGCTCATCCACCAATTGTGAGATCTGAGTCTCAGCCTCACTAATTCTTATTGCGAAATCAGAGCATGTCTTCGCCATCCGACGCATCGAATTCTGCAGTTTACGACACACCCCTTGTGTCCGAGAACTCTCTGCTCTGGTTTCCGCACGATGAGCCATGCTGCTCTGATATATCGTTGACAGCGTGACTTCTTCAGAGCCATTAAGTTAGTCATCCCTTATCATTTTTGGTATATCCCCTGAGGCCGCCTCGTTTCTATTCAGCTGGGTTAAGAAAGAATAATCCCATGTGAATGACTCGGCTGCACCTTGCTCTAGGCAAGTACCTGGCTCTTTTATTTTGCAAACTGTTCCAGTATTCATCTGAGCCGTATCACTGCCTTCCTCCTCCCAACGCAAGCTACTAGTGTCGCTCTCTTGTGCAGTCCATTATTCACCATTGCTGTCTTCACCAAAAAGGCTGGAATGGTCTGATAAAGAGAAAAACATTTCAGCAGTCTCCTCTTCTTTAGATGATGAGGAAGTGGGTTCCAGGCCGGCAGAGTCCCTAGGAGTCACCTCCGTTATATCCTTTGACTGACCATGGTTTAGAGAGACTCCATCTTCCATAATGCCTTGTTTCTGCAGCAAGACCGGATTCTCAATCACTCCTGAGGAATCTGATAGAATCAGCAACTGAGGAATACCACTGTCCCCACTGAGGTCCGCAACAGGATTCCCATCCCTCACCATACCAGAATCAGGTCCGTGCGCTATCCGCTGTCTACCTCACTAGCCGCCTTACCTCGCAAGGGCTCGTTTGCCAGGGAAACGGTGGTTAGAGAATTGTTGCGAGTCTGGGGAATTAGTCGGGAGGTGACGGCTTTACCACTTGGTGATCTCCTGCTACCGGGTCCCACACACTCTTATTCTTTCCCGACTGTATCTTGAACAATGTGGGGACCGTCTGCCTCCTGCGAGTAAAAAATACTCTCTTTCTTCGGTGGGTCTCCCGACCCCGGTCATCCGAACGCTGCTGCCTTTCTAGAACGGAGACTATCTCCAGCCTGGCCCGATTTGTGAGGACTTTCTGAGATTGTCGGCGCCTGTTAGAACTGGGGTCACCGATTCCACCACGGTAGCTTGGCGCGAGGCAGTAAGGCACCCGAAGGCAATGTGTAAAGCAGTGGTGCAGGACACACTCGCACTGAGACAGGGAGGCACACGTAATAAATAGACACCACACCAGATTCTGGTTTAAAACAAGACTCTTTTATCTAGACTCTCTGCAGTGAAGGTAAGTCACTTGTTGTAGGAGAGTAGGGTCTGCTATCCTATGGTCACCCCAAATATTTGCTTTTTGCTTCACTGGTTTTCGACTACTGAGGCTGTGGGCCTGCTAATCAGACCCCCAGCCTGCTGTTCTCTCTCTAAATTATTGATACATGTGCTATAGGTACATACCACAATTGGAAATGGACTCCTTGTTAGCCCCTGTACCATGCACTATAGGTGCTCAGGGCATAGGTGCCACCAAGGCCTACCAGGGGCTGCAGCATATCTTTTGTCACCCCTGGCTGGTTCTTAAATTGACACAACTGACTGATCACTCAGCTGAGGCAAGATGGTGTAAACACCTCTTGCTTAGATATAGTATACCTATATCTAAACCTATAAATGGACACATATAAACCTGTGAGCCACTCCTATGGAAGGCCTTATCAATTCTGGAGGCAGAGTGCTTTGTTTAATGTGAGATGGAGCTCTAGCATGAGCTGAGCCTGTCTGCAGCTGTCGGGAACAAATCCCTAAGCTGTTTCAGGATAATGCCATACCATATACTATTAAGTGCATTATAATCCTCGCGGTTATATAGCAACTTTGGTTTGGCTTTATCAAAACATGTCGTGTAAGGTGTCATACGATTTGGAATACTATCCCCTCGCCAGTTCTGGCGACGGGGATAGCATTCCACCCCTCTAGAGGGAGAAGACATGTTACTTTACTGAGATGCGGTTGATTTTTAAAAGAGCCTCAGATCCACAAAATGGATGCTTTTGCCACAGACACAAGTCTGACCCCCTGAAGCTGACCGAAACTCAGCCAAGGGGGCCTGGACAAAGGGTTTCCTGTCGCAGGGAGGTGTCACACCACCCCAGACAGGAGATAGTGGATTGTAGCAGGGAGGTTTGAAAGAAACCAGACACTGCATGGGGAGCACAAGGCTGCCTCTTGCATTATCCGGCCAAAAAGGTTCTGGGGCACACCAGCCCCCGTCCCAGCATGGCCTGGATCAAAGGAAAGGGGTGTACCCACCCCCTTCCTGGGTCCCACCCATAGGAGGAGACCTGGCAGGTAATCCAGCCCCCTAGATTGGTATAAGAATGGGAGCAGTGCCAATGCACTTCAGATTATCTTGATGAAACATAAGAAATGAAACTCTGGACCCTTCGACATCCTACTCAATGTAGAAGACTGAAGAATCTCCCTTGTGGTCAAGGAGTGACCAACCTGTGCAAACAGGCACCATCCAGCACCTCGATGTCTGCTTTGTTGCAGTTCCCGCCGGAACTCGAGCGACAGAGATCGACGAGATTGAGCTTGCCTGCCTTCTAACAGCCCGATCCACAGTCCCTGCAGAGCTGAGACCCGTGGAGGCGACCGGAAGCGTGGGGCACGCCCTCTTGAAAAGACCACGAGACGCTGACCGTGCAGCCCACGAGTGACCCTCGCAGCTGTACACCGGGGTTTGAGAAGCCCCAACCCTGAGCCACTCTTGCACCGAAGTTCAGCCCTCCACACTCGACGAGTGCTGCGTGGGGCCCTTCTGCTTCTTTTGGCTCAACGCATTGGCCCGGTCATTTGCCAGCTGGCTTGTGGCCCCTGTGCTGACGAAAGCCGAAACACGACTTGTGATTCTGGTTGCTCCAGATTTGCACCCACTCCCCTGAAAAGGAGTACCCACTCTGACCCTCCTGTTCGAGTGAGAAGCAATCTTCCAGTTCCGCGTGGATTGCTTTTGCCAAGTGTTGTTTGCTCCAATCTTGAAGCTGACAGCGCCGACGGCGAGAGCCTACGTGGGACAGATTGTGACCCGCTCCTTGACGTCGAAGATGCCCCAGAGCCTACGTGACAGCGGAGAGAAGCTCCTCGACAACCACCTGATTACGCCCAACATTGCCTGGTTCCGTCCTGGTTCCACCCTGGTCACTGCTGAGTGACCCAGACTCTGTCCGCTCTGCTTTCAGGTACTTTACGACTCTGATCCACCCTTGGATCCCACCGGACACTTCTCCTTCACATCGCCTGCAGCATCTTCAGCTTCAAGCACCCAGAACCTTCACGACGAAACCCGACGCCACTTCAACCCTATGCAGCCGCTTCCTGTAGGTGAGGTAACATTGCAGCAACACCGGTATTCCCACACTGGTACACACCTCTAGGGTCTGTGTCTAAAGTTTTGTCCTTCTAGGTTCATCGGAAGTATCCTAAAACTCTGTTTGCTTAACTTTTACGCACCATTGACTTGCATTGGTGCATGCGTGTGCTTTAAGCACTGCACCGAATCCCGCGGGCTTTTCCCGACTTCAGCATTGCTTGTCCCGACTGCTCCCAGCGATTCCCTAGGCCCTAGGCCTAACCACTGTTCGATTGGTATCTCTTATACCACTTTCTTAGTATATGGTCTGAGTGGCCCCTCACCCTCATCCATAATTGTGCAACTTTGTATGTTATACTGTGCTTTTGATTTAACGCTTGTGCCCCTTTGTTCATAAAGAATATTGGGGATTATTTTAAGTAATAAATACATATATTTTTATAATATATACTTGTGTGGTGTCCTTTCATTTGATATTACAGGACTGTGATTGGTAAAACAGCTCGCTTAACACGACCTCTTGAGTTAAGCCTTCAAGGCTGCTTAGTCTATGCTACCATTAAGATAGCTTGTCTACAAGGTTGACTTATAACCAGACACCATAAGGGAAAGCTTGGACTGATACAAGGTGGTTCCAGAATTGGAAACATCATATATCAGGTACACTTCTCACACTTGTCATGTGGTGTCACGTGGTCATATGTTGTGTCATGTGGTGTCATGTGGTGTTATGTATCATGTGTCATGTGGTGTAATGTATCATGTGGTGTCATGTGTCATGTTTCATGTGGTGCCATGTGTCATCATGTGTCATCTTGTGGTGTCATGTGTGATCATGTGTCATGTGTCAACATGTGGTGTCATGTTTGTATTGTATTGTCATGTGTTGTCATGTGGTTTCATGTGGTGTCATGTGTCATGTATTGTCATGTGGTATCATCATATTTTAGGTGTCATGTGCCATCAAGTGTCATGTGGTGTCATGTGTCATGTGGTATCATGTGGTGTCATGTCATGTGGTGTCACGTGGTAATGTGTCATGCATAATGTGGTGTCAAGTGTTAAATTCACAGCTAGAATAAAACTAGAAATTTGGGAGGAGTGCCGGTACTGGACGTTGTGAGAAGATTTCTTTCTGTCGACCTGTGAAACAACAAGTAGCAAGACTTTTACTGGTAATCTAACCTTAACTTACTAACTTCTTTAAAAAAATCCTATAATTAACCTTTTTTTAGTTCTGGAGTTGCACTTTAACCTAACTAGACTCCTACCTGCGATCAGTGTTGTCTAGACCGACGTCCATTATTTCTTTGTCTTGTGCATCGGAGTGAGGTTGTCTGTTTTCTTGTTAGGTGTTCTTTTAGTTGAAGGTGGAAGCAATGATTTACTAAAAATGAAGAGAATACCCTTTAGAAACACTCTTTTAAAAACATACAGTAAATTCTGTTCTCTCCCCAAAACTTACTTGCAATTATTTTTCATTTAGAGTTTTATTTTGGGTTTCAGTAATCCTTTGTGTCAAAACCTGTTGCCAACACAAAAGAAGGAAAAAACAACCACCTATGCAATCGCCTAATCAAATCACAGAACTTTACACTTTCACAAATAATTACAATACAGTCTTGAAATTAAGTTTATCCTTCTCTTTGTCATCCCAAAGTATGTTCTGAAATCAGATTATCCAAATAAGATCTTAAACAAGTTTCTTTTAATAACTTCAAACGTCTTCCTTAAGCTCAAGAAAACGAAATGGTTCCAAAAATTGTTAGTCTTGCTTGGGTAGGGTGCCTGTTCTTAAATACTCAATAAGTACTTATCTTTGTTATTTCTTTGTCTTTGCAGGTGATGGAATCACGGAATTGCCAAGATGAAGACTTCTTCAAGACGAATTCTATCTTCCAGGTAAGCGTGCTGCAGGAGCCCCCAGTCGCGATCCCTCTTGAAACCAAAACGGAAGGCAAAGCGTCTTCCAGAAGCTTGGGTGTGGTTTAAATTGGGAACCGCACTCAGAAGAAATAGTGCGCACGTTAGCGTAAGACCGCTACGAGCAGATGCGCTGAAAGCGGCCTTATCATGCACGACTTCAAAGGTGTCAGAATTCACTGAGACTAACAGAAACAATCCTCTAATTACCTCAGAGTTTAGATACGTTTCTAGACACATTCCTGATTCATAAACAATACGTTTCTAGACACATTCCTGATTAATAAACAGTGACTAAGTGTTTTACCAAAACGACATAAATAAAAGTGCCAAACACAAATGTACAAGAATAAAATAGGTCATTAACACTATTCACACACAGGAAGTGCTGGTGCACGGGAATGGGGCGGGATTTTTATCTGTACAGACCACTAGATCTGGCACGGAGCTAGATCTGGCATGGGGCTAAGTGGAGAATCATGACAAATGGGTCATGTGGTGTCATGTGGTGTCATGTGTCATGTGGTGTCATGTGTCCTCATATTTCATGTGGTGCCATGTGTCATCATGTGTCATCATGTGTCATCATGTGTCATGTGTTGTCAGTAATGTGGTGTCATGTGTTATCATGTGTGATGTAAAACTGGAGTGAGCAACTCGTACTCACAAGATGCGCGCTAAATATTACATGGAACAAACAGTTCCTACACTGTTTTATCTAATTAGAATCCAAACAGGGTTACTCCATATTTGTGAGGTTTCAAAGTTTTATTTTTGTCTTTTTAAAGTTCATGATTTAACTGATGTCATCTCAGTAAAAAATTCAATTTTCAATCTTCAAGAAAAACCCAATGCATTTCGGGTCACGAAAACAAAGGACCCTTCCTCAGGGGTCTGCAAGGAAACATACAGGACCCAGTTAGTTACCAGTACAAAAAGACAATGTGCATTATCTATCGACATGCTATGACATACAAAACAACGAAAACAAAATCAATGAATAATGCAAATGCATAAAGGACGGCTTTCCTCCTAATTATCTCACAGAAGGTGAACGATAACTCATATAGCTGCAATGTTGTGAACCAAGTATCAGCTTTTTAAAGCGAAATGATAACAAATGTAAATTGCAGTTCATTCAGACGCAGCAAATAGTGGACATTAAAGCGCTTTAAAAAATGAAGTCTTGAACTTACTAGAAGATATAAAACAACGTGTCTCTCAAAACGCTTCCACAAGCGGGTGCCGACCCTTCACATTGAATATTAACCAATCACAAGTAAGGACCTGTGCACGTGACAGCAGATCACGTGATATGAGTACCTAAGCTTCAACATGGCAGAATCGCCGACGGTTAACTGAAACATAGCAAACTACCTATACAAATGAAGATATTTGCAATTGGTAATGGTGGCTGAAAAGTCAAAATGATAATGCTGATAAATATGCACCAATATACCTAAATGTGGGAAAACATTTCACGCAACATACAAGATAAAACGAAAACATAAAATCATAAAACATGTAATATATCAGGTTTCACAGTGAATAGAAATCTACTGTTACCACAATTATTGATTTCAAATAAACGTTTAGATAGGGGAAAAGGAAGGGGAAAAGGACAGTCCTGTTACCAATGTCTCCAGAGATCAAACAATCATTATAAAAAACACGTATATTCAATCCTGTCATTCATTCCAGTCGGCTGGAGAGAGTTCAATTTCTTTATCAAAAAAATTCAGCTTGTAGTCTCTGTTTATTAGGATCAATGTCTCCGCGCTGTTTAATCACCTGCAGAATCGTGCATCTTAATTGTGCAATTTGGTGACGAGCTTCAATCCAGTGGTTTGCCACGGTGGATTTTTTATTGGAAAGTCTGATATTACTTTTGTGCTCTGTGATGCGTACTTTCAATTTTCGTTCTGTCTGGCCCACATATACTTTCCCGCAAGGGCATTTAATCGCATATATGATGTTCTTAGTATCACATGTTGCCGAATGCTGTAGTTCAATTTGATGTCCTTTCAAAGGGTGGGTGAACTGGTTCCCTACAATTATGTTGCTGCAATGGACGCAGTTAAGACATTTAGTCATACCTTTGTAAATTCTTCGTTCTTTTTCAGGACAATTTAAAATCTCTTTCAAATTGTGCGACCTTTGATGAGCAAACATAATCCTGTCACTAAATAATTCTTTTAAATCTGGTTCTCCTGAGATTAATGACCAATGTTTGTGCAGGATTCGTTTGATACGAGTAACTTCTGTAGAATATTTAAGTACACATACAGTTCTGTTTTTTGGTCTCAAAACATTAGGTTCAAGAAGCTTCTCTCTGGGTTTGATTTTCACTCTTTCAAGAGACTCTTTCAAAATCGTTTCAGGGTATCCTCTTTTCAAATATTTTTGAGTCTGAATCTCTAATGATGTTGACAAATCATGTTCATGAGAAGTGATTCGTTTCAATCTAGAAAATTGAGATGTAGGGAGATGCTTCTTGAGCGACTCTGGATGAAAGCTCTGAAATAATAAACATGAATTACGATCAGTTGGTTTCGTGTGTACCTTAGTACTCAATTGTTGGTTATGAAGTGTGATTCTGACATCCAAAAAAACAATCGATGACTCATCAATGGTATGGGTGAATTTGATTCTTGCATTATGAGTGTTCAAAATTTCAATGTTTCTTACCAAATCATTCTTGGTCCCTCTCCAGATTAAAAATATGTCATCGATATAACGTTTAAATAGAATCAAACCACTTGTCCAGTCAAGATTTTGCAAAATATGATCATGTTCAAATTTGTGCATGTAGATATTGGCATATGAGGGAGCCCCCCCAAAGCCCATCGATGTTCCATTACACTGATTGTAGAATTTTCCGTGCCATTCAAAATAACTGTAAAACAACGCGAATTGCATTAATTCAAGGATAAACGTCTGCTGTGATTCATCTAGATCACTTTGTAGTAAGCTCCACTCGAGTGCTTCAATGCCTTCATTATGCGGGATTGACGTATAAAGAGATACTACATCAATCGTACACAATAAATATGTAGATCCTTCATCAAATTGAATGTCATTTAGCATCTTTAAGAAATCTGTGGTATCCTTAATGTAAGTAACACAGTTCTGAACGATGGGCTGCAAAAATTTGTCCACAAATTTTCCTAACGGTTCTGAGATGGAGCCACAGGCCGAGACAATGGGTCTAAAAGGAGGGTTGACAGGATCCTTATCTATCTTCGGCAACATATACAGTTGCGGTCTTCTTGGGTATCATACTTCAAAAAATGTTTTTGTCTTTTCACTAATCCAATTCATTTCTCTGGCATGATTAACTATATGCAATAAAATAGCTTGATATTTCAGTGTTGGATCGTGGTCTAAAGGTAGATAGGTATTCTCATCAGCAACATGGTTGTTAACACTGTTGATGTAAAAGGTTGTGTCCATGACGATAAGGGCGCCGCCCTTATCAGCTTTTTGAAATGTTAGATTTTGATTAAGACTCAGGTTTTTCAAAGTGTTCCACTCTTTTGGTGATAAATTAGTTTTAGATGGTTTCGAGAATGGTATTTTTTGTACCTCCGCGAGCACTGATCTTTCGAATGCATCAATAGTTTTATGCGACATAGGAGCACAAAATGTACTTTTAGGCTTAAAATCTTGATCCCAATTCCTTTCACTAACGCTTGCTGGTGTATTGAGGAAAATTACATTTTACATGACCAATATGTCCCCTACGTGTACCCTATGTTTAATGTATGTGCATGTCACCCATGCGTTTTCCCTTAGTGGCCTGAATAACGAGGCCTCTGCATTTACGTCCTGCATTAGGATGCCAGTCATCAAGTCTCCCATGTAAGAAACGTTAATTTTGCATTGAGGCCCATGTGTTTGCATTGTGCACTCTTAAATCAAGACGAACCCATTTTTGTGGCTCAGCCTGAGCCAGTCTCTGAATTAGGGTTTTATGACTCCAGACACTCTGAGAGCTGCAGTTACGTATCCCTGACCTCGCATACTTTTGGCCCCGCGAAAGAGGCCCAGCACGGGGTGCCAAGACAGTATTTTGAACAACAGTTATCTGCTTGCTCTACGGAATCACATTCCTGCCTGGTGAAGAAGGTAAACAGAACCCGTCTGCAGAGATAGGGCCTAGCCTTTCTGTCTCTGTTTAAGTGAATTACAGAGCTTGCATCCGTAGAAAGCCCACGGCCCCCACGCAATGAACGAAGAAATATATGCCCTCTCTGGCTCTTAGTGATGAGCGACCTTTGCTTCAGATAATACATCCCCGAAATCAAGATATCAGATAATACCAGACGTGCTGATCACCCTGACACTGAAGGCCTCCCTACTAGACTGAATGTCAGCTCCCCCCAGTTACACGTCAGTTGCACGTCATGATCAAGTTGCGCACACAAGTAGGGCAAAGTTCCAGCTGGCCATGCAACCCCCTCCATGTATCCACCCACCTATGACTCACCTATGACTCCTCAAATGCACGCCCACATGCTCTTATCTCTCTTTCTCTTGCTCTGCCTGGAGCGTTCCTCCCTATGTACGAGATTGAAAGTATAAATATTGTACTCAGTAAATAAGGTTTAGAAGACCCTTCCTGAACCTTAGTGGTGATGGAACTGATTCTCCCCTAACTCGAGTTATGGAAATAAAGCCCTTTTGAATCGGACACCACGGACTCTGCCTCTCATTTAATGCATGACACTTTGTTTATATATAGAAATTATGACAGGGTAATATTTTATTTACCACATAAATCTGGCACCCGAATAGGGACTAATCCCCTTCCCCACGCGCCGGAGATGTAGGTCCAGCCCTTGCCCCCTTCTGCAGCCGTGATGGACTTCAAAGTGTACACGCCAGCGGGACTTCCTGCTTACTCCCTCAGGCCCACGGAGGAGACGGACTGTGACCAGGCGTCCACACGAGGCGGTGAGGATTGCGGATCATCCCAACCAGAGCCCAACCCGTGAGAGAGCAAGGTCCGAGGTTTCCGAAGGCCCACCTGTTCCGAGGCGCATGCGCAGTATCAAGTTTCCGAGGCCTTCAAGTTCTGCTTCCCGGTGAGTACCACTATGGGGAACGCATAAAGTTAAAGACGGGTCATGTTATATGAACACGGTAAAGACGTGTCCGTTCACATGAACACGGTAAAGACGTGTCTCATTTCTGGGACCGGTATGGCTGTGCTGTATTCCAGTGCATAAAGTTGTTTTTTCAAGTACATGTTTAGCTCTCTGTATCAGTTTAGATTGTATCTGTTTTAGTGTTTAATTTTTTTTGTGTGAATGATTGTTGATTGTTTCAGTCTATTCTGTGTGTATTGTGTTTCCATTGTGTTGGTTTCAACATGCCACTGTTTTCGAAATTACGTCAGATAGGGACCAGGAAAGGTATACTAGAAGAGTCAGTTAACATCCCGCCTAGAGACACACCTGGTCATTATATGTATAATAAGCACGGGCTAGACGCTATTTTGTTTTTAGACTTATGGGTAGATTACACGAAGGATTTGGAGGAGAAATATAGATGGCCTGTCTCGGGAACATGGGATTCTGAATGCATTATGAGAGTAGAGGAAGCACTATGGAAAAAGAAATCAAGACCCTCTCAGAAAGATGCCGTCGAGTTATGGCGCAAAGAGTCACATAGGAGAACAGAGAAAGAATTGAACAAAGCAGAGAGAACTAAACAAGCAGCGGAAAAAGCCAAAGAAAAAGAACTGCGGGAGGAGGGGGAGCGGGTCAAATCAGAACAGGCTGATAGAGAAAGAAATGCCGTCGTTACTGGTATTTATCCCGTCCTCTCGGAAGAACTAGCTAGAATGACCCCCTCAGAAACACCCAGTAGGTCGCGAACACCACCACCTGTACCATATAGAGTACGTAGAATAAAGCAGACAGGATCCGAGGCTTTTATTTCCTCCTATCTAGAAGAGTCCCCACCGGACTACGAAAAAGCAGATTTCCCTCCGCCCCCACCAGCGGATCAGCTCCAGCAGCTCGTAAAAGAAGACGCGGGGCCCGGGGCAGTAGGAAGAGGGGTGTCTACTGTAGATGTAGCAATTCCACATTGTGTATATGATCCAGAACCAGGAAAGGGTTCAATGCTCGTGATTTCACTAAGACTAAGACAAGCCGTCGCATATTTGGACAAATTACCAGACATGAAAGAGCACCTAGATAAAATTTACTGTTTCATTAGAACGGGGGAGGAACCCGATTGTATAGTACAAGCCATGCTACACAGAAAGGTTGGGGTTAAGAATTATATCCTACGTTTTATTATTAACTGCCTGATCAGGGAACAAGACGAAGGAGACGGAGATGTAAAACCTGGTTTGATAGAATGGAGTGATCACATAGATGCCGGTCGGCATGATAAACAGGGACAGACAGATAGCATGTACATGAAAATACGAAAGGAAATATTAGCAATACACAGAGTAGGGTCTGTTGAGAAGAGTGAGTCATCAACGGAAGAGGTAGAGTCAGAAAACAAGGCAAAGGACAAAATGAATTATGTAGGCAATGCACGACGGTTTGACAGGCCCAAGTGCCTCGACTACCGTAAACAGGGGCCAGCTATAAAAGAAAGATATTCCCTTTGAAAATCTGTTCCAAGCTACTGAAAAAGCCCTGAAACAACGGATAGGGAGCGAGAGATCTCACACCCCTCACGAAATGGAGTTGGCCCGGTCAGCCACCCAGTGGGTATCAAATTCTAATATATATAGCAGTGATATAGTGGCCCAGACTTTCTTGAGCCTTCCACCGAACGAACAGCGTTTGGCTGGTATTTACATGTTCCAACATTTAATAACGTTGTATGAGAATCAATATTCCGATCCCGGTCAATTGTATAAATTATTGGACGACATGCTTCTAGACAGATGGACAGGCCTGGGTACTGAATTAATTAATGTCATCCTGGATCAACGACATAAGTACCTGAATTCTCTGACCACATGCATGCTTCCCGCCCCACACCACGACAGAAAGCACCTATACGTAGACAGACAGAACCCCCTACGAGAGGTACATCCCGTCAAAAATGCAAACAATGAGTTTCAACGGGTGTATGTTTACACCCCCTTGACGAAATTAGAAATACTGGAAATGAAAAAGATGTTGCCCTGCCATGATAAAGACCCGGGGGGGTTTCACCGAGAATTAAAAGACATCCTCCGCATAGGAGATTATACGTACGCTGACATTCTGAAACTATTGAAAGTACTGTTGCCTGCAGGTATTTATGAAAAGCTTAAGGAAAAAGACTGGGAGGTGGGCGAGAAAAAGTTAAGTTGGGATGCACTAGAAACAGAAGAAAAAGGCAGGCTCCCGGGGGTTGGTCTTGGGGACAAAGCTAAGGAACTGCCTGAACTCCTGATACAGGTTTTGCCGAGACTATTGATTACTAAAATGGAAGACTGAGATGCTATTTCAGCCTGTAAACAAAAACAAGAAGAGGACACAAGTGATTTCTATTCTAGATTCGAGAAATGCTTTACTATTAATAGTGGCCTTAAGCCAGGTAGCGAATCATATCCACATCTTTTCGTGAGCAAATTAGTAGAGAATTCCTTACCCCAGATCAAGAATAGAGTACTGAAGGTTGAGAGTACTTGGCAAGCAAACAGCCCTTCACAAATGTTACAGATGCTACAATATCACCAGAACAGGATTAGAGAAGAGCAGGATCAGGAAAAGAGACGCATGAAAGAGACAAAAATGAAGGTGCTGGTTGCCCAAACGGTACCGGCAAATACGAACAAAAATAGCACGACACCTGTCAAGGGGAACTGTAATTATTGCAAACAACCAGGTCACTATGTAAAGGAATGTGCTGTCCTGAAACACAATATAGCTACAGGCAAGACAAAAGAACGACAATACACTCTTAGGCAAAATAGCACCCAACAGAACACACAGCAGACAGTAGCGAATTTTCCACCTCCACCACCGCCTGTTCATGCCACACCACAAATGTATCAGTACACACAGTCAGACTATCCAGAATATCAACAGTTCTCATGAAACAGCCTTGAGAGGGAAGTTGGCTTGCCCCTTATTGAGGTTCCTGTAGATCAAGAGGGTCCGTATGTACATAGTCGTGTACTAGGACAGGACCGAAAGTTTCTGATTGACACAGGGGCGAGCAGAACTACCATCAGCCATGACGAGGTTCCAGGGGCACCTCTCTCGGGCTCACAGAATGTTTCCCTGGGATTTTCAGGAAAGCCTATTGTTAATGAAGTATCGAAACCAGTCTCCCTCGGGGTTGGTCCACTGTCACGTACCACAGACTTGCTACTTACTAAATCATGTCCAGAAAACTTACTTGGTATGAAGACATTAAAAAAACTAGGAGCAGTTATCTGTTGTTCTCCAGAGGGAGTGCGAATGTTCTTACGTGATTTTAAGGGACATTATGTGCTGACTGATTTTGACCACAGACTCCAGAATGTGCCACAGCTCCTATGGGCACAAGGACCGACTGACGTAGGTTACATGAACATAACACCATACCATGTCACTCTCAAAGCAGGAGTAGTACTACCACGTATTAGACAATACAAGTTACCACCTGATGCCGAAGTAGCCTTATTGAAAATAGTTGACGAGCTCATTTCACGAGGGGTAGTGGTGGAGACTGACTCGAATGTATGTAACTCACCTGTCATTCCTATCCTTAAACGATCAGACCCTAGTGTACTACCAGTGTACAGACTAGTTGTTGACCTCCGAGAATTGAATAAATGTGTAGTACCACAATATCCAGTGGTTCCAGACATTTCTTCATTACTGACTGCTATTGATTCTGAGGCAACGTTCTTTACTGTCATTGACTTGAAGAATGCTTTCTTTAGTGTTCCCATTCATCCAGATAGCCAATATCTTTTCAGATTCAGTTTAAAAGGACGAAGCTTTAAATTTACTAGAGCACCACAAGGTTTTACAGAAAGCCCTAACATTTACAGTCAGGCATTAAAAAGACAGCTGGACAGTATTAGCATGCCTACCAACACTGCACTACTCCAGTACGTAGACGACATCCTAATTACAGCACGATCAGAACCAGACTGCGAAAATGCATCACTGACAGTTTTACACTTTCTGGCAGACAAGGGGTACAAAGTGTCCCCTTCAAAGTTACAATTCTGTGAACAGCAAGTGGTGTACCTTGGACACTTGCTGTCCAAGGAGGGTAGACAGCTAACACAAGAACGTATACAGCTCATTTCTAACCTTTCACAGCCCAAGACACAAAAGGAAGTACGGGCCTTCATTGGCCTCACTTCATACTGTAGGCAATGGATTCCCCAGTATGCCTATCTAGCCAAACCACTCATACAATTGACAACACATGAGGCAGCGTCTTCGACTGTCCTCCCTTGGACACAAGAACATACCTTGGCATTTGAGGAATTAAAAAGAGCATTATGTCAAGCGCCAGTTCTAGCGACTCCTAGTTACAGTAAACCTTTTATGCTTTTCGTAACTGAACGAGATGGAACAGCGTTATCTGTCCTCACACAAGATCAAGCAGGAAAACACAAGCCTTGTGCTTATTTTTCTAGTACACTGGACCCAGTGGCCCAGGCTCTGCCTGCGTGCCTGAAATCAGTTGCGGCAACAGCCCTAGCCATAAGACAAAGTGACTCGATAGTGCTGGGACACCCCCTGACAGTACAGGTACCGCATGCAGTGGAGGTTCTCTTAAACAGGACACAGACACAACATTTGACTGTAGCGAGACTGACAGGATATGAACTGACATTATTTCAACCACACATAGAGATCAGACGATGTAACATTCTGAACCCTGCTACACTTTTGCCCTCAAGTACAGTAAATGCACCACCACATGACTGTGTGGAAGTAATGAATATAGTGACGAAACCAAGACAAGACCTGACAGATATTGCACTTCCAGACCCTGACCTAACACTCTATGTAGATGGATCATGCATGAGAACGAGTGCAGGAGAGTTAGTAGCAGCATATGCCGTGACCACTGCTACTGAAGTCATAGAGACACAAAGAATAGACACACTGTCAGCACAAGCAGCAGAGCTCATCGCTCTGACACAAGCCTGCATAAGAGCTAAGTACTTGAGAGTGAACATTTATACAGATTCACAATATGCTTTTGGCGTAGTTCATGATTTCGGAGTACTGTGGAGGCAGAGAGGTTTCTTGACCTCTCATGGGGCCAAAATTCAGCACGGCCCGCTTATTCAGGCCCTGTTGGAAGCAATACATTTACCTGCAGCCATAGCTATCCTTAAATGCAAAGCTCACACCAAAGTTACAGACACCATTTCCCAGGGTAATGACCTGGCAGACCGAACTGCTAAACTTACAGCCCAGACACCAACAGACACAACAAGGACAGAGGTACCATTACTGACAAAAAGCATGACAGTTAGGGATCCTTCTCAAGATGTACTCGACATACAGACACATGCCACTACAGATGAAATAAAGAAATGGACTGAACAAGGAGGGGTCCAGACTGACCAAGGTTGGATGACTAAGGGAAAAGGCACATGGTTTCTTCCAGATTCCATGGTGCAAGTAATCATAAACATAACACATAGTCCAGCACACTTGGGAGAGAAGGCAATGATAGACAGCTTACAGAATATCTGGTTTAACAAGCACCTGCGTGCAGCAGCGAAACAGAAAGTACGAACATGTATGATCTGTTGCCAGTTCAATCCAGGTAAAGGCATCCCGGTGGAACAAGGCGGATTTCATCCTCCTGACCACCCTTTTGAGGTCCTCCAGATGGATTATATCCAAATGGACAGATGTAGAGGTTACAAGTATGTCTTGGTAGTTGTGTGTGCACTAACTAGATGGACAGAAGCGTATCCAGTTCCAGATTATACTGCTGTGACAACCACCAGGCAATTGGTGCGCGAATTCTTTTCCAGATACGGATTGCCCCGTGTCGTCTACTCAGACAATGGTCAGCCATTTTCCTCTGAATTAATGAAACAAGTGTCTCTTCTGTTAGGATATAATTGGAAGTTCCATTGTGTACGACACCCTGAAGCAGCAGGCCTTGTAGAAAGACATAATCAGACAATCAAGACGAAACTAGCAAAGATCTGTGCAGAAAAGGGCGTGGATTGGATGGTAGCCTTGCCGGTTGCCCTCTTTTACATGCGTATGGTAGCTCATTCCAGAACAGGCCTATCTCCGTATGAAGTAGTTTTCGGTAGACCGCCAAATATGTGGGGTACGCCTATGCCTAAGAAAATAACTGATGTTGACAGTAACATGCTGACAGATTACCTGGCTTCCTTGATGTCTGCACTACTCTCTTGTCGTTCACAGGTTGCTGCCGCCTTCCCTGACAACACCCAAGTCAAGGAACACGCCATAGTCCCTGGTGATTTCGTCTTCGTGCAGAACTTTGATCGATCAAGCCCCCTTGAGCCGCGTTGAAAGGCGCCGAAGTTAGTGTTACTGACCACGAGGACAGCTATCAAGGTCGAAGGAAGAAAAGGATGGCTTCATGCCCATCATTGCAAACGGTACTTTGGACAATCTGGAACTTTGGTAAAGAATAAAGACATTAAAGACATTACAGACTTTGCGCCGCCTTTGCTAGAAAAGACTCCACAGCAAGAGTATAGGTCTAAGTTACGATCTAGTAAGTCAGACGAGGTTTAATTGTCTAAGTCCACTAGGTGGTGAATCGGTTAGACTAGATTTCTGACATGTATAAGATCGCATACGAGAATAGTAAGTAGAGCAAAATGAAAGAGAAATACTGCAAGATATTACATAGTAGATGTATAGTTTCTTTGATTATTCTTTTTTTTCTGTGCATCGTTATAATCTGTGTTAGTTTAATACTACATGTTTTCTTTCCTCCTATTGCCTCACATATGCACTCTTCCATTAACAACACCGTAGAGCATACATTCAGTGAACTGCCACCCCATGAACTGTCATATCGACTTGCCCTGCGTAACAATACTTTCATTCGAATGTTACACCGTTCTCATCAGACCAGCAATGCGACTGATTGCTGGGTATGTGGCCAACTCCCACCTTATCAAAAGACGAAGGGAGTTCTGCCCTTCTTCCCTTTACCGTTCTCCCACAATGGTTCGTGAGGAGCATGGTTTGCCTTAATGACCTCACTAGACAGAAAGTCCATAGTTTACCAGGGTGACTGGATATATGGAAACTTGAATAAAGTAATGAATGAGGCATGTTTTCCAGACGAAGACGGACTTCCCCAAAGGAAGGGAACCGATCTAGAAAATGAAGAGTACGAGCAAGGAAATGCATCCGTTAGTTTTATAATGCTGAATGTTCAGCCCATGCAAAATATAGGTCCACCGTTTATTTCAGTCCTACCGGTAAAAGGTGATTTGTGTGTTAGAAAGAAAGGCTCAGTACATATGGGACACAGCGAGTGTAAAGCTGTAGTAGAGCTTAACGATAAAGGACAGTCTTCTTTCAAAGCATCACGCCATACCTATTTCATTTGCGGTCAGACAGCCTATGTACATCTGCCCTCAGACTGGGGTGGGACATGTTATATAGCGTTCCTGCTGCCACCCGTCTTTCTGGCCCCATCCCATTACCATCGAGATTCACGACTAGAGCATGTTAGACAAAGGAGAGAGACCGATGTCTCAGAGATCGATCAGACTGAAACAGCTTGGGAGCAATATACAGATTTCAACAAAGGATTCTTTTTCTTCATAGGTCCCGTCCAAAACAGTAAACTGATACGCAGGTTAACAAGAACTCTGGAAGCAGTTGTGAATGTGACTGCTTCTGCTCTGGCGAACTTGACCCAGGAGCAGTCTGCCATGAGACTTGTTGTTCTTCAGAACCGCCTTGTTCTTGACGTCATCCTGGCGGATAGGGGCGGGGCCTGTAGAGTGATCGGCTCCAGTTGCTGCGTTTTCATTCCTAATAACGCGCCATCTGTGTACGCAGCAATAACAAGGCTCCACAAGATTGCTCATGATATACATCAAGACCCAGGCACATGGACTTGGTCCAGTTGGCTCTGGGGTGTAATATCGGCTTAGGGATGGAAAGTGTTGTCGTTCCTAGGAATGATACTGCTTATGATATTCGGCTGCTGTCTCTGTCTGCAGTGTGGCCCGGCCATTTGCGGCCTGTGTGCGACTGCCTGTGTTCCACATCCACGTATACAAAGGATCAAAGATGAACAAATGATGCTGTATGATCAAATATACGGTCTCATGAATATAGATGTGTCCTAAAGGGTAAAGTAGGGGACAAGGAGGGAATGAGGAAAATGAAATTTTACATGACCGATATGTCCCCTGCGTGTACCCTATGTTTAATGTATGTGCATGTCACCCATGCGTTTTCCCTTAGTGGCCTGAATAACGAGGCCTCTGCATTTACGTCCTGCATTAGGATGCCAGTCATCAAGTCTCCCATGTAAGAAACGTTAATTTTGCATTGAGGCCCATGTGTTTGCATTGTGCACTCTTAAATCAAGACAAACCCATTTTTGTGGCTCAGCCTGAGCCAGTCTCTGAATTAGGGTTTCATGACTCCAGATACTCTGAGAGCTGCAGTTACATATCCCTGACCTCGAATACTTCTGGCTCAGCCGAAAGAGGCCCAGCACGGGGTGCCAAGACAGTATTTTGCACAACAGTTATCTGCTTGCTCTACGGAATCACATTCCTGCCTGGTGAAGAAGGTAAACAGAACCCGTCTGCAGAGATAGGGCCTAGCCTTTCTGTCTCCATTTAAGTGAATTACAGAGCTTGCATCCGTAGAAAGCCCATGGCCCCCACGCAATGAACGAAGAAATATATGCCCTCTCTGGCTCTTAGTGATGAGCGACCTTTGCTTCAGATAATACATCCCCGAAATCAAGATATCAGATAATACCAGACGTGCTGATCGCCCTGACACTGAAGGCCTCCCTACTAGACTGAATGTCAGCTCCCCCCAGTTACACGTCAGTTGCACTTCATGATCAAGTTGTGCACACAAGTAGGGCAAAGTTCCAGCTGGCCATGCAACCCCCTCCATGTATCCACCCACCTATGACTCACCTATGACTCCTCAAATGCACGCCCACATGCTCTTATCTCTCTTTCTCTTGCTCTGCCTGGAGCGTTCCAACCTATGTACGAGATTGAAAGTATAAATATTGTACTCAGTAAATAAGGTTTAGAAGACCCTTCCTGGACCTTAGTGGTGATGGAACCGATTCTCCCCTAACTCGAGTTATGGAAATAAAGCCCTTTGGAATCGGACACCACGGACTCTGCCTCTCATTTAATGCATGACACTTTGTTTATATATAGAAATTATGACAGGGTAATATTTTATTTACCACAGTATCTTTAAAGAAAAACTTGAGTTTTAAGGATCGAAAAAAGGTAAACAAGGCTATTTCGGTTTCTCCCAATGATGATCTATAGGTTGGAACAAATGTCGTGCCTTTGTTTAACAGTTTCTCTTGTGCAGGTGTCAGTGTGGTTGATGAAATATTAATGATTAGGTTGCTTTCGCACTCTGACTCCTCGTGCGTTTTGCGATTTCTTCGTCGGTTTCTTTTCCCTCTTCTGATATATGAGGGGGAGCATTTGCCGCTGGGCTGGTCTCTAAAAAAGACACCTGTTTAGATGTCCCACTTGTTGATGGTTTCTGGACTTGTTGTACGGGTCTTCTAGACTGTGAGATTTTGGAATCTGAAACCACACTCTCCTGTGATGATGTTACAGTGGTTTTTTGTGGTTGGGAAGATGGTTGCCATTTTTTCTGATTGTTAATCTCAGCCCACGTGTACACTTCCTCCAATTTATAGTCAATAGTGTCGCGGCGGTATTTGCGGATCTTGCGTTCATTGACTTCGTTTGCATAACGATCTAATTTTGCGTTGATGTCCTCTAATGTTTTACCTAAATCAGGAATTTTATTGATTTCAGTTTTTAGAGTTTTGATTTCATCTTCTAATTCAACAAGTACCTTAGATAATTCTTCAACAATAAGTAGAATAAGATCTAATGAGCATTTATTTAGGATCTGATACCATTTTTCCACGAACTTTTTGCTATTTCTGCATAACATTGGTTTCAGGGCTATTCTCAGCCCTCTTGGGATCCGTTGATTTTTATGGTAGTGGATTAACGTGATTGCGTGCAACCTTTGATTGATTTCCTTTTTACTAATATATTCCAATTGTTTTAACAATTGTGCAGTGGTCATTTTTTGGCTGGTAAATAACCTGGTCTCCTGAATGAGCCCATAGATGTCTTTGGCAGCTTCAGGTGTGAATCCCAATGTCTCTGCTTTATTACTAGTTAACAAAGCGATGTCATCTAATTGCATGATTAGGGCGGTGCAGCCAGGGATGAGGTTGACTGTGGCTGAGTAAATCAAAAATGTATTACCCCTGTGCACTCAAAATATTTCAAACGCTTTTAACCAGAATTTCGAACATTCAAGGTTGCGCATGCATCTGTCACATGTTGTCAATCCGTGCCTTTTGAACTGAGAAACTGGAGTGAGCAACTCGTACTCACAAGATGCGCGCTAAATATTACATGGAACAAACAGTTCCTACACTGTTTTATCTAATTAGAATCCAAACAGGGTTACTCCATATTTGTGAGGTTTCAAAGTTTTATTTTTGTCTTTTTAAAGTTCATGATTTAACTGATGTCATCTCAGTAAAAAATTCAATTTTCAATCTTTAAGAAAAACCCAATGCATTTCGGGTCACGAAAACAAAGGACCCTTCCTCAGGGGTCTGCAAGGAAACATACAGGACCCAGTTAGTTACCAGTACAAAAAGACAATGTGCATTATCTATCGACATGCTATGACATACAAAACAACGAAAACAAAATCAATGAATAATGCAAATGCATAAAGGACGGCTTTCCTCCTAATTATCTCACAGAAGGTGAACGATAACTCATATAGCTGCAATGTTGTGAACCAAGTATCAGCTTTTTAAATGTAAATTGCAGTTCATTCAGACGCAGCAAATAGTGGACATTAAAGCGCTTTAAAAAACGAAGTCTTGAACTTACTAGAAGATAGAAAACAACACGTCTCTCAAAACGCTTCCACAAGCGGGTGCCGACCCTTCACATTGAATATTAACCAATCACAAGTAAGGACCTGTGCACGTGACAGCAGATCACGTGATATGAGTACCTAAGCTTCAACATGGCGGAATCGCCGACGGTTAACTGAAACATAGCAAACTACCTATACAAATGAAGATATTTGCAATTGGTAATGGTGGCTGAAAAGTCAAAATGATAATGCTGATAAATATGCACCAATATACCTAAATGTGGGAAAACATTTCACGCAACATACAAGATAAAACGAAAACATAAAATCATAAAACATGTAATATATCAGGTTTCACAGTGAATAGAAATCTACTGTTACCACAATTATTGATTTCAAATAAACGTTTAGATAGGGGAAAAGGAAGGGGAAAAGGACAGTCCTGTTACCAATGTCTCCAGAGATCAAACAATCATTATAAAAAACACGTATATTCAATCCTGTCATTCATTCCAGTCGGCTGGAGAGAGTTCAATTTCTTTATCCAAAAAAATTCAGCTTGTAGTCTCTGTTTATTAGGATCAATGTCTCCGCGCTGTTTAATCACCTGCAGAATCGTGCATCTTAATTGTGCAATTTGGTGACAAGCTTCAATCCAGTGGTTTGCCACAGTGGATTTTTTATTGGAAAGTCTGATATTACTTTTGTGCTCTGTGATGCGTACTTTCAATTTTCGATCTGTCTGGCCTACATATACTTTCCCGCAAGGGCATTTAATCGCATATATGATGTTCGTAGTAACACATGTTGCCGAATGCTGTAGTTCAATTTGATGTCCTTTCAAAGGGTGGGTGAACTGGTTCCCTACAATTATGTTGCTGCAATGGACGCAGTTAAGACATTTAGTCATACCTTTGTAAATTCTTCGTTCTTTTTCAGGACAATTTAAAATCTCTTTCAAATTGCGCGACCTTTGATGAGCAAACATAATCCTGTCACTGAATAATTCTTTTAAATCTGGTTCTCCTGAGATTAATGACCAATGTTTGTGCAGGATTCGTTTGATACGAGTAACTTCTGTAGAATATTTAAGTACACATACAGTTCTGTTTTTTGGTCTCAAAACATTAGGTTCAAGAAGCTTCTCTCTGGGTTTGATTTTCACTCTTTCAAGAGACTTTCAAAATCGTTTCAGGGTATCCTCTTTTCAAATATTTTTGAGTCTGAATCTCTAATGATGTTGACAAATCATGTTCATGAGAAGTGATTCGTTTCAATCTAGAAAATTGAGATGTAGGGAGATGCTTCTTGAGCGACTCTGGATGAAAGCTCTGAAATAATAAACATGAATTACGATCAGTTGGTTTCCTGTGTACCTTAGTACTCAATTGTTGGTTATGAAGTGTGATTCTGACATCCAAAAAAACAATCGATGACTCATCAATGGTATGGGTGAATTTGATTCTTGCATTATGAGTGTTCAAAATTTCAATGTTTCTTACCAAATCATTCTTGGTCCCTCTCCAGATTAAAAATATGTCATCGATATAACGTTTAAATAGAATCAAACCACTTGTCCAGTCAAGATTTTGCAAAATATGATCATGTTCAAATTTGTGCATGTAGATATTGGCATATGAGGGAGCCCCCCCAAAGCCCATCGATGTTCCATTACACTGATTGTAGAATTTTCTGTGCCATTCAAAATAACTGTAAAACAACGCGAATTGCATTAATTCAAGGATAAACGTCTGCTGTGATTCATCTAGATCACTTTGTAGTAAGCTCCACTCGAGTGCTTCAATGCCTTCATTATGCGGGATTGACGTATAAAGAGATACTACATCAATCGTACACAATAAATATGTAGATCCTTCATCAAATTGAATGTCATTTAGCATCTTTAAGAAATCTGTGGTATCCTTAATGTAAGTAACACAGTTCTGAACGTTGGGCTGCAAAAATTTGTCCACAAATTTTCCTAACGGTTCTGAGATGGAGCCACAGGCCGAGACAATGGGTCTAAAAGGAGGGTTGACAGGATCCTTATGTATCTTCGGCAACATATACAGTTGCGGTCTTCTTGGGTATCTTACTTCAAAAAATGTTTTTGTCTTTTCACTAATCCAATTCATTTCTCTGGCATGATTAACTATATGCAATAAAATAGCTTGATATTCCAGTGTTGGATCGTGGTCTAAAGGTAGATAGGTATTCTCATCAGCAACATGGTTGTTAACACTCTTGATGTAAAAGGTTGTGTCCATGACGATAAGGGCGCCGCCCTTATCAGCTTTTTGAAATGTTAGATTTTGATTAAGACTCAGGTTTTTCAAAGTGTTCCACTCTTTTGGTGATAAATTAGTTTTAGATGGTTTCGAGAATGGTATTTTTTGTACCTCCACGAGCACTGATCTTTCGAATGCATCAATAGTTTTATGCGACATAGGAGCACAAAATGAACTTTTAGGCTTAAAATCTTGATCCCAATTCCTTTCACTAACGCTTGCTGGTGTATCTTTAAAGAAAAACTTGAGTTTTAAGGATCGAAAAAATTTAAACAAGGCTATTTCGGTTTCTTCCAATGATGATCTATAGGTTGGAACAAATGTCGTGCCTTTGTTTAACAGTTTCTCTTGTGCAGGTGTCAGTGTGGTTGACGAAATATTAATGATTAGGTTGCTTTCGCACTCTGACTCCTCGTGCGTTTTGCGATTTCTTCGTCGGTTTCTTTTCCCTCTTCTGATATATGAGGGGGAGCATTTGCCGCTGGGCTGGTCTCTAAAAAAGACACCTGTTTAGATGTCCCACTTGTTGATGGTTTCTGGACTTGTTGTACGGGTCTTCTAGACTGTGAGATTTCGGAATCTGAAACCACACTCTCCTGTGATGATGTTACAGTGGTTTTTTGTGGTTGGGAAGATGGTTGCCATTTTTTCTGATTGTAAATCTCAGCCCACGTGTACACTTCCTCCAATTTATAGTTAATAGTGTTGCGGCGGTATTTGCGGATCTTGCGTTCATTGACTTCCTTTGCATAACGATCTAATTTTGCGTTGATGTCCTCTAATGTTTTACCTAAATCAGGAATTTTATTGATTTCAGTTTTTAGAGTTTTGATTTCATCTTCAAATTCAACAAGTACCTTAGATAATTCTTCAACAATAAGTAGAATAAGATCTAATGAGCATTTATTTAGGATCTGATACCATTTTTCCACAAACTTTTTGCTATTTCTGCATAACATTGGTTTCAGGGCTATTCTCAGCCCTCTTGGGATCCGTTGATTTTTATGGTAGTGGATTAACGTGGTTGCGTGCAACCTTTGATTGATTTCCTTTTTACTAATATATTCCAATTGTTTTAACAATTGTGCAGTGGTCGTTTTTTGGCTGGTAAATAACCTGGTCTCCTGAATGAGCCCATAGATGTCTTTGGCAGCTTCAGGTTTGAATCCCAATGCCTCTGCTTTATTACTAGTTAACAAAGCGATGTCATCTAATTGCATGATTAGGGCGGTGCAGCCAGGGATGAGGTTGACTGTGGCTGAGTAAATCAAAAATGTATTACCCCTGTGCACTCAAAATATTTCAAACGCTTTTAACCAGAATTTCGAACAACTAGTAATAAAGCAGAGACATTGGGATTCACACCTGAAGCTGCCAAAGACATCTATGGGCTCATTTAGGAGACCAGGTTATTTACCAGCCAAAAAACGACCACTGCACAATTGTTAAAACAATTGGAATATATTAGTAAAAAGGAAATCAATCAAAGGTTGCACGCAACCACGTTAATCCACTACCATAAAAATCAACGGATCCCAAGAGGGCTGAGAATAGCCCTGAAACCAATGTTATGCAGAAATTGCAAAAAGTTCGTGGAAAAATGGTATCAGATCCTAAATAAATGCTCATTAGATCTTATTCTACTTATTGTTGAAGAATTATCTAAGGTACTTGTTGAATTAGAAGATGAAATCAAAACTCTAAAAACTGAAATCAATAATGATTAGGGCGGTACAGCCAGGGATGAGGTTGACTGTGTCTGAGTAAATCAAAAATGTATTTCCCCTGTGCACTCAAAATATTTCAAACGCTTTTAACCAGAATTTCGAACATTCAACGTTGCGCGTACATCTGTGGAAGCGTTTTGAGAGACGCGTTGTTTTCTATCTTCTAGTAAGTTCAAGACTTCGTTTTTTAAAGCGCTTTCATGTCCACTATTTGCTGCGTCTGAATGAACTGCAATTTACATTTGTTATCATTTCGCTTTAAAAAGCTGATACTTGGTTCACAACATTGCAGCTATATGAGTTATCGTTCACCTTCTGTGAGATAATTAGGAGGAAAGCCGTCCTTTATGCATTTGCATTATTCATTGATTTTGCTTTCGTTGTTTTGTATGTCATAGCATGTCGATAGATAATGCACATTGTCTTTTGGTACTGGTAACTAACTGGGTCCTGTATGTTTCCTTGCAGACCCCTGAGGAAGGGTCCTTTGTTTTCGTGACCCGAAATGCATTGGGTTTTTCTTGAAGATTGAAAATTGAATTTTTTACTGAGATGACATCAGTTAAATCATGAACTTTGAAAAGACAAAAATAAATCTTTGAAACCTCACAAATATGGAGTAACCCTGTTTGGATTCTAATTAGATAAAACAGTGTAGGAACTGTTTGTTCCATGTAATATTTAGCGCGCATCTTGTGAGTACGAGTTGCTCACTCCAGTTTCTCAGTTCAAAAGGCACGGATTGACGACGTGTGACAGATGCATGCGCAACCTTGAATGTTTGAAATTCTGGTTAAAAGCGTTTGAAATATTTTGAGTGCACAGGGGTAATACATTTTTGATTTACTCAGCCACAGTCAACCTCATCCCTGGCTGCACCGCCCTAATCATGCAATTAGATGACATCGCTTTGTTAACTAGTAATAAAGCAGAGACATTGGGATTCAAACCTGAAGCTGCCAAAGACATCTATGGGCTCATTCAGGAGACCAGGTTATTTACCAGCCAAAAAACGACCACTGCACAATTGTTAAAACAATTGGAATATATTAGTAAAAAGGAAATCAATCAAAGGTTGCACGCAACCACGTTAATCCACTACCATAAAAATCAACGGATCCCAAGAGGGCTGAGAATAGCCCTGAAACCAATGTTATGCAGAAATAGCAAAAAGTTCGTGGAAAAATGGTATCAGATCCTAAATAAATGCTCATTAGATCTTATTCTACTTATTGTTGAAGAATTATCTAAGGTACTTGTTGAATTAGAAGATGAAATCAAAACTCTAAAAACTGAAATCAATAAAATTCCTGATTTAGGTAAAACATTAGAGGACATCAACGCAAAATTAGATCGTTATGCAAAGGAAGTCAATGAACGCAAGATCCGCAAATACCGCCGCGACACTATTAACTATAAATTGGAGGAAGTGTACACGTGGGCTGAGATTTACAATCAGAAAAAATGGCAACCATCTTCCCAACCATAAAAAACCACTGTAACATCATCACAGGAGAGTGTGGTTTCAGATTCCGAAATCTCACAGTCTAGAAGACCCGTACAACAAGTCCAGAAACCATCAACAAGTGGGACATCTAAACAGGTGTCTTTTTTAGAGACCAGCCCAGCGGCAAATGCTCCCCCTCATATATCAGAAGAGGGAAAAGAAACCGACGAAGAAATCACAAAACGCACGAGGAGTCAGAGTGCGAAAGCAACCTAATCATTAATATTTCGTCAACCACACTGACACCTGCACAAGAGAAACTGTTAAACAAAGGCACGACATTTGTTCCAACCTATAGATCATCATTGGGAGAAACCGAAATAGCCTTGTTTAAATTTTTTCGATCCTTAAAACTCAAGTTTTTCTTTAAAGATACACCAGCAAGCGTTAGTGAAAGGAATTGGGATCAAGATTTTAAGCCTAAAAGTACATTTTGTGCTCCTATGTCGCATAAAACTATTGATGCATTCGAAAGATCAGTGCTCGCGGAGGTACAAAAAATACCATTCTCGAAACCATCTAAAACTAATTTATCACCAAAAGAGTGGAACACTTTGAAAAACCTGAGTCTTAATCAAAATCTAACATTTCAAAAAGCTGATAAGGGCGGCGCCCTTATCGTCATGGACACAACCTTTTACATCAACAGTGTTAACAACCATGTTGCTGATGAGAATACCTATCTACCTTTAGACCACGATCCAACACTGGAATATCAAGCTATTTTATTGCATATAGTTAATCATGCCAGAGAAATGAATTGGATTAGTGAAAAGACAAAATTTTTTTTTGAAGTAAGATACCCAAGAAGACCGCAACTGTATATGTTGCCGAAGATACATAAGGATCCTGTCAACCCTCCTTTTAGACCCATTGTCTCGGCCTGTGGCTCCATCTCAGAACCGTTAGGAAAATTTGTGGACAAATTTTTGCAGCCCATCGTTCAGAACTGTGTTACTTACATTAAGGATACCACAGATTTCTTAAAGATGTTAAATGACATTCAATTTGATGAAGGATCTACATATTTATTGTGTACGATTGATGTAGTATCTCTTTATACGTCAATCCCGCATAATGAAGGCATTGAAGCACTCGAGTGGAGCTTACTACAAAGTGATCTAGATGAATCACAGCAGACGTTTATCCTTGAATTAATGCAATTCGCGTTGTTTTACAGTTATTTTGAATGGCACGGAAAATTCTACAATCAGTGTAATGGAACATCGATGGGCTTTGGGGGGGGCTCCCTCATATGCCAATATCTACATGCACAAATTTGAACATGAACATATTTTGCAAAATCTTGACTGGACAAGTGGTTTGATTCTATTTAAACATTATATCGATGACATATTTTTAATCTGGAGAGGGACCAAGAATGATTTGGTAAGAAACATTGAAATTTTGAACACTCATAATGCAAGAATCAAATTCACCCATACCATTGATGAGTCATCGATTGTTTTTTTGGATGTCAGAATCACACTTCATAACCAACAATTGAGTACTAAGGTACACAGGAAACCAACTGATCGTAATTCATGTTTATTATTTCAGAGCTTTCATCCAGAGTCGCTCAAGAAGCATCTCCCTACATCTCAATTTTCTAGATTGAAACGAATCACTTCTCATGAACATGATTTGTCAACATCATTAGAGATTCAGACTCAAAAATATTTGAAAAGAGGATACCCTGAAACGATTTTGAAAGAGTCTCTTGAAAGAGTGAAAATCAAACCCAGAGAGAAGCTTCTTGAACCTAATGTTTTGAGACCAAAAAACAGAACTGTATGTGTACTTAAATATTCTACAGAAGTTACTCGTATCAAACGAATCCTGCACAAACATTGGTCATTAA
This sequence comes from Lissotriton helveticus, assembly GCF_964261635.1. Lineage (NCBI taxonomy): Eukaryota > Metazoa > Chordata > Amphibia > Caudata > Salamandridae > Lissotriton > Lissotriton helveticus. Next base: position 450,008,743 of record NC_136062.1, read on the forward strand.
TCTCAGGAGAACCAGATTTAAAAGAATTATTCAGTGACAGGATTATGTTTGCTCATCAAAGGTCGCGCAATTTGAAAGAGATTTTAAATTGTCCTGAAAAAGAACGAAGAATTTACAAAGGTATGACTAAATGTCTTAACTGCGTCCATTGCAGCAACATAATTGTAGGGAACCAGTTCACCCACCCTTTGAAAGGACATCAAATTGAACTACAGCATTCGGCAACATGTGATACTAAGAACATCATATATGCGATTAAATGCCCTTGCGGGAAAGTATATGTGGGCCAGACAGAACGAAAATTGAAAGTACGCATCACAGAGCACAAAAGTAATATCAGACTTTCCAATAAAAAATCCACCGTGGCAAACCACTGGATTGAAGCTCGTCACCAAATTGCACAATTAAGATGCACGATTCTGTAGGTGATTAAACAGCGCGGAGACATTGATCCTAATAAACAGAGACTACAAGCTGAATTTTTTGGGATAAAGAAATTGAACTCTCTCCAGCCGACTGGAATGAATGACAGGATTGAATATACGTGTTTTTTATGATTGTTTGATCTCTGGAGACATTGGTAACAGGACTGTCCTTTTCCCCTTCCTTTTCCCCTATCTAAACGTTTATTTGAAATCAATAATTGTGGTAACAGTAGATTTCTATTCACTGTGAAACCTGATATATTACATGTTTTATGATTTTATGTTTTCGTTTTATCTTGTATGTTGCGTGAAATGTTTTCCCACATTTAGGTATATTGGTGCATATTTATCAGCATTATCATTTTGACTTTTCAGCCACCATTACCAATTGCAAATATCTTCATTTGTATAGGTAGTTTGCTATGTTTCAGTTAACCGTCGGCGATTCTGCCATGTTGAAGCTTAGGTACTCATATCACGTGATCTGCTGTCACGTGCACAGGTCCTTACTTGTGATTGGTTAATATTCAATGTGAAGGGTCGGCACCCGCTTGTGGAAGCGTTTTGAGAGACGCGTTGTTTTCTATCTTCTAGTAAGTTCAAGACTTCGTTTTTTAAAGCGCTTTAATGTCCACTATTTGCTGCGTCTGAATGAACTGCAATTTACATTTGTTATCATTTCGCTTTAAAAAGCTGATACTTGGTTCACAACATTGCAGCTATATGAGTTATCGTTCACCTTCTGTGAGATAATTAGGAGGAAAGCCGTCCTTTATGCATTTGCATTATTCATTGATTTTGTTTTCGTTGTTTTGTATGTCATAGCATGTCGATAGATAATGCACATTGTCTTTTTGTACTGGTAACTAACTGGGTCCTGTATGTTTCCTTGCAGACCCCTGAGGAAGGGTCCTTTGTTTTCGTGACCCGAAATGCATTGGGTTTTTCTTGAAGATTGAAAATTGAATTTTTTACTGAGATGACATCAGTTAAATCATGAACTTTAAAAAGACAAAAATAAAACTTTGAAACCTCACAAATATGGAGTAACCCTGTTTGGATTCTAATTAGATAAAACAGTGTAGGAACTGTTTGTTCCATGTAATATTTAGCGTGCATCTTGTGAGTACGAGTTGCTCACTCCAGTTTCTCAGTTCAAAAGGCACGGATTGACGACGTGTGACAGATGCATGCGCAACCTTGAATGTTCGAAATTCTGGTTAAAAGCGTTTGAAATATTGTGAGTGCACAGGGGTAATACATTTTTGATCATGTGTCATGTGTCATCATGTTGTGCCATGTGTCATGTATTGTCATGTGGTATCATGTGTCATCATATGTCATGTGTCATCATGTGGTGTCATGTGTCATGTATTGTCTTGTGTTGTCATGTGGTTTTATGTGGTGTCATGTGTCATGTATTGTCATGTGGTGTCATGTGTCATCATATGTCATGTGTCATGTGTCATCATGTGTCATGTGGTGTCATGTGGTATCATGTGGTGTCATGTGGTGTCATGTCATGTGGTGTCACGTGTTCATGTGTCATGTGGTGTCATGTGTCATGTGGTGTCACGTGGTGTTATGTGTCATGTGTCATGTGGTGTCATGTGTCATCATGGGTCATGTGGTATCATTTATCATCATGTATCATGTGGTGTCGTGGTGTCGTGGTGTCATGTGTCATCATATGTCATGTGTCATGTGTCATCATTTGTCATATGGTGTCATGTATCATGTGGTATCATGTGGTGTCATGTCATGTGGTGTCATGTGGTCATGTGTCATGTGTCATGTGGTGTCATATGTCATGTGGTGTCACGTGGTGTTATGTGTCATGTGTCATGTGGTGTCATTTGGTGTCATGTGTCATCATGGGTCATGTGGTGTCATGTATCATCATGTGGTGTCGTGGTGTCATGTGTCATGTGTCATGTGTTGTCATGTAGTGTCATGTGGTGTCATTTGGTGTCATGTGTCATGTGTTGTCATGTGGTGTCATGTAATGTCATGTGTCATGTGGTGTCATGTGTCATGTGGTATCATGTGGTGTCATTTCATGTGGTGTTATGTGGTGTCACGTGTCATGTGTCATGTGGTATCATGTGTCATTTGGTGTCATGTGGTGTTATGTGTCATGTGTCATGTAGTGTCAAGTGGTGTCATGTGGTGTGATGTGTCATGTGGTGTCAGGTGTCATGTGTTGTCATGTGTCATCATGTAGTGTCATGTGTCATCATGTGGTGTCATGTATAATCATGTGTCATTGTGAGAAGTTGGCCTGATGTATGATGTTTCCAATTCTGGAACCACCTTGTATCAGTCCAAGCTATGCCTTATGGTGTCTGGTTGTAAGTCAACCTTGTAGACAAGCTCCTCATATCATTGAGCTGGTAGTCTACTCCTAAGCCAAAGAGAATAATCTTAGGGGAAATGACAAAATGTATATCCAAAACTTCTGTTATGAATTCTTCGATTTTAGACCAGAAGGACAACAATTCTGGACACTCTATAAACATGTGCAAGTCATCTGCTGTAGAAACCTTGCAACGTGGGCAACAGTATGCAAGGTTCGTAATCTTAACCAGTTTTTTCGGGGATATATATGCTCTATACAGAGTGAACAGATGGTTTCGTTTTAAAGGGGCTGATTTCACCACTGTGTTTAGCAATTTAAAATAGTCTTCCCATCGAGCTGGTAGATTATCACATTGCAATATTTCCACTCCTCACCACAGCTTATTAAATTCGAGTTCTGTGACTTCATCTTTCTCATTTAATGCCTCATACCAAAAGGAAATCTCTTTTTTCCATCTCTCTTTCTTCTTTACCAGGTCAAACTTAGGGTTAGTTGTTAGATCCCAAGATATAGTAGACCACCAGCTAGATAACTGATAATATTTGAGCCTGGTGAGAGTTCCATTTGTCAGCCTAAAGAGTGAATCCCACCCCAATAGCTGCGAGTTATCAAGAAGATCCTGCCACTGCATAATACCAGCTGTTTTAAGGGGAAGCGACAGTCGGTCTCTGAGGCATTCAGGTGTTCCAGGGGAATCCCATATAGGAGCCTGAGGTGTATAATACGGGATACCCAATTTTTTTCTAACAAACACCCAATTTCTCAGTGCCGTATCTAAAATCTTTAATCTGACCTTTTTATAGAATCTGGGGTCTCCCAATTTAAATAAGAAAGATTCATGCCCTAGAGGAATACCATGTAGTAGTGCCTGAAATAACCGACCCAAGCAGGATGTATCTGCCTTATCGGCCATTGTTCTAAAAATTTTTAAATGAAAAGTATGACAATAGTGAAGAATATCTGGCATGGCGAGTCCTCCTGTTTTCAGTTTTCTTCTCAGTTTTTTTTTGAGAGATTCTGGGCGATTTAGAGTTCCAAATGAAAGATCCTATTCTTCCCTGTAATTTAGCAATATCTTTAGGATTGAATGACAAGGGTATTGAATTGAAAAGAAAGGTGACCTTTGGCAAAATAACCATCTTTATTAGGTTGACCCTCCCGAAGATGTTTAATGGCAGTCCCGACCAACGATGCAAAAGTCCACAGATGTCCTTATAGACTCTATCCAAATTTGTTTTGGATGTCTCAGAGATGTTTTGAACCAGATTTATTCCCAAATATCTCATCCGGGGCTTCGTCTCGGGGAGTTGATCCTCGTGGTTCCACTGCATGACCTCTGTTTTTTCTTTATTGATTCTATATCCTGAAGCCTCTCCAAAGGCTTCTGCCTGATGGAATAGTCGGTGTATTGATGTCTGAGGATTGGAGGTATACATTAAAAGATCATCCGCATATAAGGCAAATTTTAATTCTAGTTCATTTATGCGGAAAGGATTAATTAAAACATCCGATCTTAATTGAATAACTAAGGGCTCTATATATAAATTAAACAATAGGGGAGAGAGGGGACATCCCTGCCTAGTGCCACATGTTATTTGGACCCAGTCTGTAAGTAGATTGTTCACAAGAAACTTGGCCTTGGGGTGAAAATACAGTGCTTTTACGGATGCTATAAAGTTAGTTGGTATACCAAATTTTGCCAAGGCTTCCCACAAATACAGCCAACTAACCTGGTCAAAAGCCTTAGCGGCGTCAATTGCTACGATAGTTAGAGGGATTTTTCCCTCTGTAGCAAAGTCTATTGATGCAATAGCCTGGAACGTCAGCTCATTTAGCTGCCTGCCAGGCATGAAACCCCTCTGATCCTCATGCACCACAGACTTAATAACTTTGGCCAATCTCGCTGCCAAAACACCTGCAAAGATCTTATAGTCTGTGTTTAGCAACGAGATTGCCCTGTAGGACTCAACGATCAGTGGGTCCTTATTTGACTTCAGAACTAACGTAACTGTGGCCTCTAACCAGGTCAGAGGGATAGGCTCTCCTTCCTGATGTATTTTATTAAATAAAGATGTCAGAATGGGGACTACGATATCAGATCCTATTTGGTAAACTTCCACTGGAAAGGCCCACTTGTGGGACACCCCCGCGCCGCACGGCCACCAGCTGCTGCGTGTGCCCCATTGCCGTGCTTAACTGCCTCGCCGCCGGCCTCGCGGCCGCCTTGCTTCTCCCCTTGTGTTTTTTCCATCTGTTTTCCCCTACATTTGTGCTTGTATTTTTTGGTAATTTTGTGCTGTGCTAACGTTTCTTCTTCCTGTTTTCCCGATTTGCTTTCCCCCTCATTTGTGCTTGTTGTACTGTAATTTATTGTATACTCTGTGCCGTGTTATCGGGTTCCTTCCTGTTTGCCCGCCTACCTCGCCGCCCTCCGCTCTCCCTCCCCGCTTCCCGCCACCGCCATTTGCCCCGCCCCTTTTCTCTTCTGTACCCTCCCCGCTCCCGCCTCCCAGCTGCTCCGCCCACCCGCGCACTTGGCCTTATATGGCGACCGTGCGACGCAGGTGAGTGTGACCCACTTGTGGGACACCCCCGCGCCGCACGGCCACCAGCTGCTGCATGTGCCCCATTGCCGTGCTTAACTGCCTCGCCGCCGGCCTCGCGGCCGCCTTGCTTCTCCCCTTGTGTTTTTTCCATCTGTTTTCCCCTACATTTGTGCTTGTATTTTTTGGTAATTTTGTGCTGTGCTAACATTTCTTCTTCCTGTTTTCCCGATTTGCTTTCCCCCTCATTTGTGCTTGTTGTACTGTAATTTATTGTATACTCTGTGCCGTGTTATCGGGTTCCTTCCTGTTTGCCCGCCTACCTCGCCGCCCTCCTCTCTCCCTCCCCGCTTCCCGCCACCGCCATTTGCCCCGCCCCTTTTCTCTTCTGTACCCTCCCCGCTCCCACCTCCCAGCTGCTCCGCCCACCCGCGCACTTCGCCATATATGGCGACCGTGCGAACGCGCAGCGGTCACGCGCAGCGGGCGCGCCGATTGTGCACCGAAGGCGCGCCAAAGGTAAGCCCGTCTGCGCCCGTCCGCGCCTGGACCGCGCCCAGTGCCAGGATCCCTGGCCCCCACCGACGGAAGCCAACCCGACGAACCTACAACGCCGCCGATCTCATCGCACTCAACACCGGCCGCATCCCAGGATGTCACCGAGCTGCCCCAAAGCACACCCACGGACCCTTCAGCTGCCACGCCTGCAAGTTCACCTGCATCCGGACTCACCCTGCACCAGCACTCGCCAAGCCGAACATCAGCAGCAACCACCTCAAGTGCATCCTGCTCAACACCCGCTCCGTCCACAGACACGCCGTAGAACTCTGGAACCTCCTCGACACCACCGCCCCTGACGTTGCCTTCCTCACCGAGACCTGGATGAACGCCTCCTCAGCCCCCGACATCGCCATCGCCATCCCAGAGGGCTACAAGATCATCCGGAGGGACCGCACTGCCAACCAGACGGGAGGAGGCATCGCCATCATCCACAGAGACACCATCCGCATCACGACCAACACCGACGACACCCTAACCACCGCTGAACACCTGCACTTCCAGATCCACACCAACCCGAAGACCACCCTCAGAGGCACCCTGATCTACCGACCCCCGGGTCCATGCACACGATTCAGCGAGGACATCGCCGACTTCGTCAGCCCGCATGCCCTCCCCTCCGCCGACTACATCCTCCTGGGGGACCTCAACTTCCACCTGGAGAACAACAGCGACCGCAACACCATCACCCTGCTCGACAACCTCGCCAACCTCGGACTCAAGCAACTGGTGACCACCCCCACCCACCTAGCCGGACACACACTCGACGCCGTCTTCTCATCCAGCAAAGACGTCACCTTCAGCCACGCAACAGGACTCCACTGGACGGACCACAGCTGCGTCCACTTCACCTTCAAAAGAATGACGATCCACCACCACCAGCAACAGGTTGCCCGAAGAAGCTGGAACAAGATCACAGCCGACCAGCTCACCGCTTCCCTGAGCCAGCACCCTCCCGCCAGCTCAGCGAACCCCAGCCAGGCCGCCGACAACCTCACGAAGTGGATCAACAACTGCGCGGACGAACTCGCCCCTCTGAGAACCCCACCCAGCAGACCCTGCAGCAGAAAAACACCATGGTTCACTGACGAACTCAAGAGCTCCAAGAAGAACTGTCGAGCCCTCGAGAAAGTCTGGAGAAGGGAACCAACTACGGACAACATGACCACCCTCAAGCTCGCCACCCGGAAACACCACCAACTGATCCGCGCCACCAAGAAAAATACATACAAGGACCGGCTGGACAACAACGCACACAACTGCAAGGAACTCTTCAACATCGTGAAAGAGCTCTCCAACCCCAACGCCGGAAACAATGACATCACCCCGTCGCAAGACCTCTGCAACTCCCTCGCGTCCTACTTCCACAACAAGATCGCGGACATACACAACAGCTTCAGCAACCAACCAACGCAAGCCACAACCACAACAACGCCACCCACCACCACCCTCCGCACCTGGACTCCGATCAGCACCGAAGACACCATCCGCACAATGAACACCATCCACTCCGGATCTCCGACTGACCCCTGCCCTCACCACGTCTTCAACAAGGCCGACGCTGTCATCGCACCCCACCTGCGGGACATCATCAACACCTCCTTCGACACCGCCACCTTCCCTGAGAGCTGGAAGCACGCCGAACTCAGCGCTCTTCTCAAGAAACCCACAGCAGACCCCACCGACCTCAAGAACTACCGTCCCATCTCGCTCCTCCCGTTCCCGGCCAAAGTCATCGAGAAGACCGTCAACAGACAGCTGGCCGCCTTCCTCGAGACGAATGGATCCCTCGACCCCTCACAGTCTGGCTTCCGAGCGAACCACAGCACCGAGACCGCCCTCATCGCTGCCACCGATGACATTCGAACCCTGATGGACAACGGAGAAACAGCGGCCCTCATCCTCCTGGACCTCTCCGCGGCTTTCGACACTGTCTGCCACCGCACCCTAGTACAGCGCCTCGGCAACATCGGAATCCAGGACAAGGCACTGGAATGGATCACCTCCTTCCTCGACGGAAGAACACAGAGAGTCCGCCTACCACCGTACAAGTCAGAGGCCACCAAAGTCATCTGCGGCGTCCCTCAAGGATCCTCACTGAGCCCCACCCTCTTCAACGTCTACATGAGCCCCCTCGCGGCCATCGCACTCCAACACAACCTCAACATAATCTCCTACGCCGACGACACCCAGCTGATCCTCTCCCTGACCAACGACCCCGCCACCGCCAGAGCCAACCTGCACGAAGGGATGAGAGATGTAGCCGAATGGATGACGACCAGCCGCCTGAAACTGAACTCGGACAAGATGGAGGTCCTCATCCTGGGCTCCTCGCCCTCCGCCTGGGACGACTCCTGGTGGCCCCCCGCCCTGGGCACCGCACCCAAACCGACGGACCACGCACGCAACCTGGGCTTCATCCTGGACTCCTCCCTCTCCATGACCAGACAAGTAAACGCCGTCTCCTCGTCATGCTTCAAAATCCTGCGCATGCTACGTAAGATCTTCCGGTGGATCCCCACTGAGACGAGGAAGACGGTCACCCAGGCCCTCGTCACCAGCCGACTGGACTACGGCAACGCCCTCTACGCCGGAACCACCGCCAAGCTCCAGAAGAGACTCCAGCGGATCCAGAACGCCTCGGCCAGACTCATCCTCGACATCCCCCGACGCAGCCACATCTCCGGACACCTGAGAGATCTGCATTGGCTCCCGGTCAACAAGAGAATCACCTTCCGTCTCCTCACCCACGCGCACAAAGCCCTACACGACCAAGGCCCGAGCTACCTCAACAACCGGATCAACTTCTACACTCCCAAGCGCCTCCTCAGATCAACCAGCCACGCCCTCGCCGCCGTCCCCCGCATCCGAAGAGCGACAACAGGAGGAAGGTCCTTCTCCTACCTGGCCGCCAAGACCTGGAACTCACTCCCGACCGACCTGCGCCTGACCCAAGACCACCTCTCCTTCAGGAAGAAGCTCAAGACCTGGCTGTTCGAGCAGTAACGGCACCCCCCCCCCCACCCAGCGCCTTGAGACCCTACGGGTGAGTAGTGCGCTCTATAAATGACCTGATTGATTGATTGATTGACTGGAAGCCCGTCTGGGCCGGCTGCTTTTCCCCTGGTCATTCTTTTCAACTGGTCGTAGACCTCCCCCTCTTTGATCATAGAGCCCAAAACCAAGCTATCCACTTCCGTTAGATGTGGAAGGCTTAACCCCTCTAACCACTGAGCTGCACCTTCGGTTGATGTTTTATCGTTATTCCCCATATATAGATTCTGCATATATGTTTTGACTTCATCCAAAATCTCATCATTGTCAAATGATGTGTCTCCAGAGCTCTGTATCCTTAATCTGGTTATCTGGTTTCTAGCCCGATCAGATCTAGCCTTCCAAGCCAAGATTCGACCGCATTTTTCTCCATAGGAGAAGTTCTGCAGTCTGCTTGCATCCCACCTATCTTTAATGATTTTGTCCAAATTCGCCTGATATTTAGCTTTTAAGCTCTCCAGCTCTTTCTGTATAGAAATCAGATTAGTCTGCTGTTCCAGAGAGGCTTTCTGCAGCTGTTGCTCTTTTTGTTTTTTTTAAGTAAAGAGTCATCATCTGTCTTCTTCCTGATTTTATTTCTCTGTATCATTATAGTTGTAAATGTACCCCTTAGATAAGACTTAAAAGCTTCCCACACTATTTGATCAGATGCTGTGGCACTGTTAAACTCAAAATACTCCGCCATACACTTCAGCAAATCATTTTTTACCCCCTCCTGTAATAACAAGGATCTATCCAAAGTCCACCGTCTGACTTGAATACTTTGTGGAAATTTGACTGTTAATTCTACCATAGAATGGTCAGACAATATGGCCGTGTGAGAAGTTGGCCTGATAAATGATGTTTCCAATTCTGGAACCACCTTGTATCAGTCCAAGCTTTCCCTTATGGTGTCTGGGTGAAAGTCAACCTTGTAGACAAGCTATCTTAATGGTAGCATAGACTAAGCAGCCTTAAAGGCTTAATTCAAGAGGTCGTGTTAAGCGAGCTGTTTTACCAATCACAGTCCTGTAATATCAATTGAAAGGACACCACACAAGTATATTTTATAAAAATATATGTATTTATTACTGAAAATAATCCCCAGTATTCTTTATGAACAAAGGGGCACAAGCGTTAAATCAAAAGCACAGTATAACATACAAAGTTGCACAATTATGGATGAGGGCGGGTGGCCATTCAAACCATATATTAAGAAAGTGGTATAAGAGATACCAATCGAACAGTGGTTAGGCCTAGGGCCTAGGGAATTGCTGGGAGCAGTCAGGACAAGCAATGCTGAAGTCGGGAAAAGCCCGCGGGATTCGGGTGCAGTGCTTAAGGCACACGCATGCACCAATGCAAGTCAATGGTGCGTAAAAGTTACACAAATAGAGTTTAAGGATACTTCCGCTGAACCTAAGAAGACAAAACTTTAGACACAGACCCTAGAGGTGTGTACCAGTGTGGTAACACCGGCGTTGCAATGTTACCTCACCCAGAGGAAGCGGGTGCATAGGGTCGAAGTGGCGTCGGGTTTCGTCGTGCAGGTTCTGTGCGCTTGGAGCTGAAGATGCTGCAGGCGATGGGAAAAAGAAGTGTCCAGTGTGATCCAAGGGTGGATCAGAGTCGTAAAGTACCTGAAAGCAGAGGGGACAGAGTTTGGGTCACTCAGCAGTGACCAGGGTGGAACCAGGATGGAACCAGGCAATGTCGGGCGCAATCAGGTGGTTGTCGAGGAGCTTCTCTCCGCTGTCACGTAGGCTCTGGGGCATCTGCGATGTCCAGGAGCGGGTCACGATCTGTCCCACAAAGGCTCTCGCTGTCGGCGCTGTCGGCTTCAAGATTGGAGCAAACAACACTTGGCAAAAGCAATCCACGCGGAACTGGAAGATTGCTTCTCACTCGGACCAGGAGGGTCAGAGTGGGTACTCCTTTTCAGAGGAGTGGGGGCACATCTGGAGCAACCAGAATCACAAGTTGTATTTCGGTTTTCATTGGCACAGGGGCCACAAGCTGGCTGGCAAATGACCAGGCCAACGCGTTGAGCCAAAAGAAGCAGAAGGGCCCCATAGAGCACTCGTCGAGTGTGGAGGGCTGAACTTCGGTGCAACAGTGGCTCAGGGTTGGGGCTTCTAAAAACCCCGGTGTACAGCTTCGAGGGTCACTCATGGGCTGCACGGTCAGCGTCTCGTGGTCTTTTCAAGATGGCATGCCCCGCGCTTCCGGTCGCCTCCACGGGTCTCAGCTCTGCAGGGACATGTGGATCGGGCTGTTAGAAGGCAGGCAAGCTTGATCTTGTTGATCTCTGTCACTCGAGTTCCAGCGGGAACTGCAACAAAGCAGATGTCGAGGTGCTGGATGGTGCCTGTTTGCACAGGGTGGTCACTCCTTGACCACAAGGGAGATTCTTCAGTCTTCTACGTTTAGTAGGATGTCGAAGGGTCCAGAGTTTTGTTTCTTATGTTTCATCAGGACAATCTGAAGTGCATTGGCACTGCTCCCACTCTTATTCGAATCTGGGGGGCTGGATTACCTGCTAGGTCCCCTCCTATGGGTGGGACCCAGGAAGGGGGTGGATACACCCCTTTCCTTTGATCCAGGCCGCGCTGGGACTGGGGCTGGTGTGCCCCAGAACCGGTTTGACCGGATTATGCAAGGGGCAGCCTTGTGCTCCCCATGCAGTGTCTGGTTTCTTTCTAACCTCCCTGCTACAATCCACTATCTCCTGTCTGGGGTGGTGTGACACCTCCCTGCGACAGGAAACCCTTTGTACAGGCCCTCTTGGCTGAGTTTCGGTCAGCTTCAGGGGGTCAGACTTGTGTCTGTGGCAGAAGCATCCATTTTGTGGATATGAGGCTCTTTTAAAAATCAACCGCATTACAGTAAAGTAACATGTCTTCTCCCTCTAGAGGGGTGGAATGCTATCCTCGTCGCCAGAACTGGCGAGGGGATAGTATTCCAAATCGTATGACACCTTACACGACAAGTTTTGATAAAGCCAAACCAAAGTTGCTATATAACCGCGAGGATTATAATGCACTTAATAGTATATGGTATGGCATTATCCTGAAACAGCTTAGGGATTTGTTCCCGACAGCTGCAGACAGGCTCAGCTCATGCTAGAGCTCCATCTCACATTAAACCACGCACTCTGCCTCCAGAATTGATAAGGCCTTCCATAGGAGTGGCTCACAAGTTTATATGTGTTCAGATATAGGTTTAGATATAGGTATACTATATCTAAGCAAGAGGTGATTACACCATCTTGCCCCAGCTGAGTGATCAGCCAGTTGTGTCAATTTAAGAACCAGCCAGGGGTGGCAAAAGATATGCTGCAGCCCCTGGTAGGCTTTGGTGGCACCTATGCCCTGAGCACCTATAGTGCATGGTACAGGGGCTAACAAGGAGTCCATTTCCAATTGTGGTATGTACCTATAGCACATGTATCAATAATTTAGAGAGAGAACAGCAGGCTGGGGGTCTGATTAGCAGGCCCACAGCCTCAGTAGTCGAAAACCAGTTAAGCAAAAAGCAAAAAGTTGGGGTGACCATAGGATAGCAGACCCTACTCTCCTAAACAACCCCCCCCCCCAAACGCAGGGACATTAAACTAACCTTGACCAGATAAGTCTTCATGTTCTAAGTGGAAGTACCTGGAGAGACCATCTGCATTACCATGGTCAGTCCCTGGGCGGTGCTCCACTGTAAAGTCCATCCCCTGTAGGGAAATGGACCACCTGAGCAGTTTGGGATTTTCACCCTTCATCTGATTTAGCTACAAGAGGGGCTTATGGTCTGTCTGAACTAGGAAGTGAGTTCCAAACAAGTATGGCCTCAACTTCTTCAGGGCCCAAACCACAGCAAAGGCCTCCCTCTCAATGGCTGACCAACGTTTCTCCCTGGGGGTCAGCCATCTGCTAATGAAAGCAATGGGCTGGTCTTGACCATCTTGATAAAGTTGTGAAAGCACAGCTCCCACCCCCAACTCAGAAGCATCTGTCTGTACAATGAACTGTTTGGAATAGTCAGGACTCTTCAGGATAGGTGCAGAGCACATGGCCTTCTTCAGGTCGTCAAATGCCTTTTGACAGCTAACTGTCCACTGAACCTTTTTTGGCATCTTCTTGGATGTCAAGTCATTTAATGGTGTCACAATGGACCCATAGTTTTTCACAAACTTTCTGTAATACCCAGTCAGGCCCAAGAAGGCTCTGACTTGTGTCTGGGTAGTTGGAGGAGCCCAGTCCTGTATGGTTTGGATCTTGCTCTCCAGTTGCTGAACCTGACCTCCACCTACTAGGTGGCCCAAGTATACAACCTTGCTCTGCCCTATCTGGCACTTGGTAGCCTTGATAGTCAGGCCTGCCTTTTGCAGGGCCTCCAGAACTTTCTTCAGGTGGATCAGGTGATCCTCCCAGGTGGAGCTACAGACAGCAATATCATCTAGATATGCTGCACAAAAGTCATCCAACCCAGCAAGGACTTGGTTCACCAACCTTTGGAAAGTGGCAGGTGTATTCTTCAAACCAAAGGGCATTACCACAAACTGATAATGTCCACTAGGGGTAGAGAATGCTGTCTTGGCTTTTGACTCTTCAGCTAGTCTGATCTGCCAGTAGCCAGCTGTCAAATCAAATGTGCTCAGAAACTTGGCAGAAGCCAATTTATCAATGAGCTCATCTGCTCTTGGAATGGGATGTCCATCTGTCCTTTTGACAGCATTGAGACCTCTGTAGTCCACACAAAATCTAATTTCTCTCTTTCCATCTTGGGTATGAGGTTTTGGCACAAGGACCACTGGGCTTGCCCATGGGCTCTCTGATGGCTCAATCACTCCAAGCTCCAACATCTTTTGCACCTCAGCCTTTATACAATCCCTGACATGGTCAGGTTGCCTATAGATCTTATTCTTCACAGGCAGACTGTCACCAGTGTCCACCTCATGGGTACACCAGTTAGTTTGACTGGGTGTGAGTGAAAACAAGTGTCTGTGGGCTTGCAAAACTTGTCTGCAGTCCATCTGCTGCTGGTCTGTGAGGCTGCCTGCCAAGGCTATTCCATCAACTGAACCATCATCAGGGTTCTGGGAAAGCAGGTCTGGGAGAGGGTCACTCTCTTCCTCCTGTTCCCCATCTGTGGCCATGAGCAAGCTCATGTCCTCCCTGTCCACAAATGCTTTCAAACGATTTACATGAAGCTCCCTGTGGGGGATCCTAGGGGTTCCAAAGTCAACCAAGTAGGTGACTTCTCCCTTTTTCTCAATGATAGGGGAGGGTCTAGTCCATTTGTCCTGGAGTGCTGCTGGGGCCACTGGCTCCAACACCCACACCTTCTGCCCTGGCTGGAACTCAACCAGAACAGCCTTTTGGTCATGCCAAGCTTTCTGCAGTTCTTGACTGGCCTCCAGGTTTTTGGATGCTCTCTTCATATACTCAGCCATCCTGGAGCGGATACCAAGCACATAGTCTACAACATCTAGCTTAGGCTTTTTGAGAGGTAACTCCCATCCTTCCTTCACCAAACATAGTGGACCCCTCACAGGGTGGCCAAACAAAAGTTCAAAAGGCCTGTAGCCAACCCCCTTCTGTGGGACCTCTCTGTAAGCAAAGAGCAAGCAGGGTAAAAGGATGTCCCATTTCCGCCTGAGCTTCTCTGGTAAACCTTTTATCATTCCCTTGAGGGTCTTGTTGAATCTCTCCACAAGCCCATTGCACTGTGGGTGATAGGGTGTGGTAAACTTGTAGTTTACTCCACACTCCTTCCACATTGCTTTTAGATATCCAGACATGAAGTCGGTACCTCTGTCTGATAACACCTCCTTTGGAAAGCCCACTCTTGAGAAAACTGCAATGAGGGCTTTTGCCACCACAGGTGCTGTGGTGGTCCTTAGGGGAATTGCCTGTGGGTACCTGGTGGCATGATCCACTACCACCAGTATGAATCTGTGCCCAGATGCTGTTTGAGGATCCATGGGACCCACAATGTCTATTCCAACACGTTCAAAGGGTACCCCCACCACAGGTAAGGGTATGAGGGGGGCCTTTGTTGTGCCACCTGACTTACCACTGGCTTGGCAAGTGACACAGGAGCGACAAAACTCCTTGACATTTTCTGACATATGAGGCCAGTGAAAGTGTGGTACAAGTCTTTCCCAAGGCTTGTTCTGGCCTAAGTGTCCTGCAAGGGGAATATCATGGGCCAAGGTGAGAAGGAAACCCCTAAACTGCAAAGGTATGACCAACCTCCTGGTTGCACCAGGCTTGGGGTCTCTAGCCTCTGAGTAAAGGAGTCCATCATCCCAATAAACTTTATGGGCACCTTGAGCATTTCCTGCAGCCTCAGCAGCAGCTTGCTGTCTGAGGGGTTCAAGTGAAGGGCAATCTAATTGGGCCTGCCCCAGGTCTGCCCTTGAGGGTCCCCCTGTCCCCAGAAACTCAACCTGATCAGGCTCAAGTTCCTCTGAGACAATCTCCTCTTGGACTGCAGAATCAGTTTCCTGTGAAATATGATCCTCAACCTGGGGCAAGGGGGAAGACATAGCCTTAACCCTCTTGCTCCTTCTCTTGGGTTGTGGTTGGTCTATTGTTCCAAGATCCACCACTGGTTCAGGAAGGCACTTCTTAGCCTGAGTCCTTGTCACTGCAAGGATATGTGCTAAAATCCCTAGCATTTCTGCATGAGTCCTGTACTCCACTTCTGACCAAACTGAGCTTTCAAGATCATTGCCTAACAGACAGTCTACTGGGAGGTCTGCACTCACAACAACTTTCTTTAGGCCATCTACCCCTCCCCAGGAGAAGTTCACAACAGCCACACTATGGGAAGTAGTGGAGTTGCTTGCATTGGTCACTAGGTAACTTTCACCTAGTACAATCTGTCCAGGGTCCACAAAGTCAGATGTCACCATAGTGACACTGGCACATGTGTCCCTGTAGGCCTGAGACAGTTTCTCATTTATCAAAGGCATCTGCCTATTGTGGAAAAGTAAATTTTGCCATGTTCTGTGTCCCTACGCTTCATCCATCATATGTTATGTGTGCATGACCAATATGCATATGTTATTCCCCATGTCCGATTAATGACGCAATTACAGTTGTGTCCACCTCTGGTATGTCATTTTCCAGTCCTCGTGAATACTACGAATATCAAGCCTATGTAAAGTTATGTTGCCACGTTTCTCAGTGTGCACGTTATTCCATTATAAAGTCCCCGTTTCCAGGCCTCAAAAGGGCCCAGACATCAGATTCAGCTCCTGTCTCCTGAAAGCCTCGCTGAGGAGCGATACAGCCCCCACCTGTATCCTCGACCCTTCACTTACTTCCTGCCTCGCAGTGCCCGGTGCAGCTTGGCTCTGCCTCTGAGTCTGCCAAAAGTATGTTATAGTTCCAGCTATCAGTTCAGTCCTCCTCCTCTGCATTCCTAAGCTACTGAACTGCATCAATAGTTTCCGTCATTGTCTAGCCTTCTCGTCTCCACGTTAGAGAAATACTGTATTTAATGGTCATTTAGTATTCTTCATCACGCACTACATGTAGAATAATGCATGGTCCAGTCTTAGAGTCAAGTTAGCTTTTCCCCTCATGACTTCTAGTTTATATCAACATGTTCCCTAAACATTAGATACCAGATAGGGTTCAGGTACATGTCGCTCCGACCCTCCAGACTCTAGTCTCTGCTCCTAGCACAGAGTTCGTAGCCCCCAGCTTCTCCTAGTAACACGTCATTGCCAGTTTTCGCGC
This sequence comes from Lissotriton helveticus, assembly GCF_964261635.1. NCBI lineage: Eukaryota > Metazoa > Chordata > Amphibia > Caudata > Salamandridae > Lissotriton > Lissotriton helveticus. The sequence continues at coordinate 450,025,403 of NC_136062.1, forward strand.
ACCATTAGGTTAGAGGTCCCGGCTCCTTAGGTAGCCCCCTCCAAAGTTTCCGCCCATTCATGACATATTCTGTTACGTTTGCACCACATGTCTATGTATACGCCCAGTTACACCTACTTTTACTGTTATCTCTCGCGACTGCTACGCGTCACGCCTTCTGCTCCACCCACTGCTACGCCTACTGCAATGTAATGCTATGTGTTTGCGCTATGTATATATGCCTGTGTTTTATTATTGAATGCTAGAGCGCGCTCATCCCAGACCTAGCCCCAGCAGCTGCTGGGCCTCTTTTCCCCTGCTGGGCCTCTTTTCCCCTGCTGGGCCCCAGTTGTCCTGCTGGGCCCTGTCACTCTGTTCCTATGCAGGTTGTCCTGATCCTGTCCTTATGCTGTAATAAACCTGCAGAAACTCCTACTACCTCGAATCTTGACTCTTATTTTATTGAGCTATCTGTTATTCATTCATTCATCCAAAAATAGATCCGGTATTATTTATTTATATACCACATAATGGCGCCCGAATAGGGACTTGCCCTTTCCCCACGCGTCGGTGAAGCCACGCCGACCCCCTGACCCTCTGCAGTCGTGACGGAACTCTTCTGCGCAGTGGCAGATATTTCTGCTCAAGTATCCCTCAGGCCCACGGAGGAGACGGAGGAGGCGGTCCAGCATCCGAACGAGACGGTGGAGGAACGCGGCGAGTCCCGACCAGAGCCCAAGCCGAGAGTCCAAGGTCCGAGGTATCCGGAGGCCCACCTGTAACTGAAGTCCGAAGTTCGTCGTCCGTCGTCCAGTCCAGTCCGAGGCCTTCCGTTCCGTGCTGCCCGGTGAGTACCATTGCTGGGGTAGTATCTAGACAGGACCAATTTAAATTGACTCCTGGTCCGTGGGTTGGTGGTACCCAGACTCACAAACGAAGTGTTCACCTAGGTGGATACGGGTCCTGATGCGTCCCTTTATGGGACCGGTATGTTCCGTACTGTTACAGCAGTGCATCCAGTAACTCTAGTCTGTTCCGTTCTCGAGAAAATTCTTGTATTTCTGTTCTCAGTATTCCAGGTAATATTCTGTTCGAACTGTTATTTATAAATGTTCTTCATGTATTTTACTGTTGTGGTATGAGTGCGATGTGATTTCGTGTTTTTATTGTGTATTGTATTTTGTCCAGATTACAGTTCAGTCATGCCTATATTTTCCAAGTTACGTCAGTTAAAAACTAGAAAGGGTCTGTTAGAGGAAGCGGTTCCTGTCCCACCTAGGGACAGTCCAGGTCATTTTATGTATCAGAAACATGGCATAAGCGCCATAATGTATCTAGATTTATGGGTAGAGTATACCAAACAGTTAGAAGAAAAGTATAGATGGCCCGTATCGGGTACATGGGATGCCGAATGTATCATGCGAGTAGAAGAAGCATTATGGAAAAAGAAAGCCAGACAGTCACAGAAAGATGCCATCGAGTTATGGCGTAAGGAAGCGCATAGAAGAACGGAAAAGGAAGTCAGAAAGTCAGAGTTAAGTAGAGAATCCCAAGAACGAGCCCAAGAAAGAGAACTAATCGAGATAGGTGAACAAGTCAAAACCGAACAGTCAGACAGACAGAGGCATGCCCTCATTAAGGGTATGTATCCTCTCCTTGCCGAAGGTTTGCCAAAAGCGACCCCAGAGGCATCCAGTAATTTCCCGCCACCATTAGTTCCGACCAAGCTACGTCATAAACCGACCGCAGCTGATATTTTTATTTCGTCCTATCTGGACGACACAGTCCCCGAATATGCAAATCCTGTTCGCGCTCCGCCAGTCCCTGTAAACCAGGTAATGCATGCTCCTCCAGACACCGGAGTACCTGTTACGGTACCCCCGGTCCAGCCTACAGTTCCATTTCCCACTCTGCCAGGACGTAGAGCCTCAGTAGACGACTCCAGTTTAGGGGCCGCAGGAGGAGCTACTCCTCAAACCCCGCCGCCACACAAGCGTTTATCAGCACTCGAATTACATGCTCAAGCATCACAGCGTACTCCTAAAAGTAATAAGTCTGTCACAGAAATCAGGCAAGCCCTTAACGAATGTGTCTATGATCCAGTTCCAGGCGAATATACTATGGTTTTATATTCCTTACGTGTAAGGAGAGTGACCGAGTATCTAGTCACCTTACCGAATATGAAAGAAGATCTAGACAGAATATATCGTTTCATCCGTACAGGGGATGATCCAGAAAGTATTGGCGAGATTATGTCTCAAAGGAAAGCCGAGATTCAGCTCATGATATTAAAGTTCCTGATCAATTGTCTAATAAGAGAACAAGATTACCCGTCTAAAGATCCCGCCGAAATGAGAATCCTGACAAGGTGGAGTGATAATATAGCCGAGGGTAAGCACAAGACCGTCAGTGCCATGGAGAGTATGTACAAGAAAATTCGTAAAGAAATAATAAGGTTACACGACCAGCGTAAAGCAGCACAAGTAAGCGAGAAAGAAAGTATCTCTGATCCTGAAGAGGAAGAGAACGAGAATCCCGCCAGAATAGCATATGTAGGAAAATCTAGATTTCCAGATCGCCATTTACGCCTAGAACACAAGTCTATTTTTCATCATCCGGCACCAGAACAAGGTTCCCTAGAACAAGTATTTCAAGCTACCGATTACATTCTGAAATCACGAGTCGGTTACAGTGAATTAAGTACTATGCATGAACAAGAACTAGCCCGATCAGCAGTCCGATGGATTACTGATTCTACCACTTTTCCAGACGAAATAGTGGCACAAATGTTTCTGAAATTGCCCCCAGCCGAGCAACGACTGGTGGGTATGTATATGATCCAGCACCTCATTACTCTGTATGAGGGTCAACATTCTGATCCAGGCCCGTTGCACGATATCCTGAACGAGTTACTCCAGTATAAATGGAGAGGTCTAGGTACCGATTTAATTAGTGTCATTCTAGAACAGCGCCACAAATATAGAACGTTCCTGAACCCGCATTTTGTTCATGTCTCACCCCCAGAAAGTAAACCATTCTACATAGACAGACAGAATCCGTTACGAGAAGTCCACCCAGTCCAAGGGGCGGGTGGCGTAATGCAACGAGTGTTTGTATACACTCCAATATCAAAGATGGAACTTCTTGAAATGAAGAAATTAATTCCCTGTCATGACAAAGATCCAGCAGGGTTCCATAGAGAATTAAAAGACATGCTCCGTATGGGAGAATACACCTACCCCGATATCATTAAAATGTTAAAGGTCCTGTTACCCGCAGGGGTGTATGAAAAGTTAAAGGAAAAAGAATGGGAGGTGGGAGAGAAAAAGATCGATTGGACAGCTCTAGAAGCTGAAGACAAGGCACGAGTACCAGGTACCGGTCTTGGAGATAAATGTAAAGAATTACCAGAATTATTGATTCAAGTTTTACCCAGATTATTGACAACGAGAAAAGAAGACTGGGATGCAATCTCAGCCTGTAAACAGAAACAAGATGAAGATATTAGTGATTTTTATTCTAGATTCGAGAAATGTTTTAGTATTAACAGTGGTCTCAAGACAAGTAGTGAGTCATACCCTCATCTTTTCGTCACCAAATTAGTCGAGAATTCAAGCCCACAAATTAAAAATCGAGTTTTGAAAGTCGAAAGCACCTGGCAAGCAAATACTCCGTCCCAGATGCTCCAGATGCTCCAGTACCACCAGAATAGGATTAGAGAAGAGCAAGAACACGAGAGAAAACGTATGAAAGACACGAAAATGAAAGTGCTAGTTGCACAATCTGTTCCTCAAGACAGTCAGAAGAGGGGTCCGAATCAAGCCAGTCATCCTGCAGCTCCCGTTAAAGGGAACTGCAATTATTGTAAACAGCCAGGTCATTTTATAAACGAGTGTGCAGTTCTGAAACACAACATAGCTACCGGTAAGACTAAAGAAAGACCACGTCCGCCTAGACAAGAACAAGTTTCACAGATTCCTCAGTCACAGAATGCACAACAGACAGTTACAGTACCGCAGCCTATTGCTGCAACACAGCATGTCACATCACAGATGTACCAGTATGCACAGTCTGAGTATCCAGAGTACCAGTCATATTCATGAAACAGCCTAGAGATAGAGGTAGGCTTGCCTCTCATCGAGATACCTGTAGATCAAGAAGGTCCCTATGTTCACAGTCAAGTATTAGGGAAAGACAGAAAGTTTTTGATCGATACAGGGGCAAGTAGGACCACAATTAGTCATGCCGAAGTTCCAGGGGCTCCGCTCTCAGGCTCAAGAAATGTTTCCCTTGGATTTTCAGGAAAGCCAATAGTTAATGAGATATCTAAGCCAGTTACTCTAGAAGTAGGTCCATTGTCCCGTACTACTGATCTGTTACTTACTAAGTCATGTCCAGAAAATCTGTTAGGCATTAAGACACTGAAAGAATTAGGTGCAGTTATTTGCTGTTCCCCAGAGGGAATACGTCTGTTCCTACGTGACTTTAAGGGTCACTATGTATTACGAGATTTTGATTCAAGATTGTCTAATGTTCCGCAGCATTTATGGGCGCAAGGTCCAACTGATGTAGGTTACATGCAAATCACACCCCATCGTGTGACTCTCAAACCAGGTGTAGTGTTACCCCGAATCAGACAGTACAGATTGCCACCTGAGGCTGTAGCAGCCTTATCCAAAATTATTGACGAGCTCATGGCTCAAGGAGTAGTTGTAGAAACTGACTCCAATGTATGTAATTCTCCGATCATTCCAGTCATGAAACGTACTGATTCAAATGCACCCCCAGTATATCGATTAGTGATTGATTTACGAGAGCTTAATAAATGTATTATTCCTCAGTACCCAGTTGTCCCAGATATTTCTTCCCTGTTAACAGCCATTGATTCCGAAGCCACGTTTTTCACTGTTATCGACCTCAAGAATGCATTTTTTAGTGTTCCAATTCATCCAGACAGCCAGTTTCTTTTCGGATTTTGTTTAAATGGAAGGAGCTATATGTTTACACGCGCTCCTCAAGGTTTCACAGAAAGTCCTAGTATTTACAGTCAAGCACTCAAGAGACAGCTAGACAACATTCACATGCCAACTGACACTGCCCTGCTCCAGTATGTCGATGATCTACTGATCACTGCCCGTTCTGAACGTGCTTGCGAGCGAGCATCCCTTACAGTTCTGTATTTTCTAGCCGAGATGGGGCACAAGGTGTCACCTTCGAAGCTTCAATTCTGTGTCCAGCAAGTGGTATACTTAGGACACTTGCTGTCCAAGAGGGGTAGGCAGTTGACACCAGACCGTATCCAGTTAATAGCGAGTCTTCCCCAGCCCAGAACCCAGAAGGAGGTACGTGCCTTTATCGGCCTTACTTCTTATTGTAGACAATGGATTCCCCAGTATGCATTTCTGGCCAAATCACGGATACAGTTAACGACACAGGAGGCAGCCGTATCGACTGTCCTCCCTTGGACATCTGAACATACACTTAGTTTCAACGAGTTAAAGAAAGCCCTATGTCAAGCTCCAGTTCTAGCTACACCGAACTACAGTAAGCCTTTTACACTTTTCGTTACTGAACGCGAAGGTACAGCATTATCTGTTCTTACACAAGATCAAGCAGGACAATACAAGCCCTGTGCTTATTTTTCGAGCACATTAGATCCAGTCGCCCAGGCGTTGCCTGCGTGCCTCAAGTCAGTTGCAGCCACAGCACTAGCTATCAGACAAAGTGATTCCATAGTTTTAGGACATTCCCTGACAGTACAAGTCCCACATTCAGTAGAAGTTCTTTTAAACCGAACACAAACTCAGCACTTGACAATTGCACGTTTAACAGGTTATGAATTGACACTGTTTCAGCCACACATAGAAATTAGACGCTGCAACGTCCTGAATCCTGCTACACTGTTACCATCAGTTAATTCAAATCCAGACCCACATGACTGTGTGGAAGTAGTTAACATTACGACAAAGCCAAGACAAGACCTGACAGACATTCCGTTACCAGATCCTGACCTGACACTTTATGTGGATGGTTCATGTATGAGAACTAGTACAGGAGAACTAGTCGCCGCGTATGCAGTGACTACTGACACTGAAGTTATTGAAACACACCGTATTGACACCCTGTCCGCTCAAGCAGCAGAGCTAGTCGCTCTGACACAAGCCTGTATACACGCCAAGAACCTGAAAGTTAATGTTTACACAGATTCACGTTACGCATTCGGAGTTGTACACGACTTCGGAGTACTCTGGCAGGAGAGAGGTTTCATGACTTCTCATGGAACCAAGATTCAGTATGGTCTCCTTATTCAAGCCCTGTTAGATGCCATACATTTACCGACATCTATTGCTATCATGAAATGCAAAGCACATACGAAAGTCACTGACATTATTTCCCAAGGTAATGATCTAGCAGACCGTACAGCCAAGCTTACAGCACAGACTCCAGACATTCCAGTTAATCAGACACGTACTCCAGATCCGATTACATGCATGACAGTTAAGGACCCTACACAAGATGTCATAGATATCCAGTTACATGCTACTCCCGATGAAATCAAGAAGTGGTCTGAACAAGGAGGGGTCCAGACAGATCAAGGATGGTTAACGAAGGGTAGAGCCACATGGTTTCTCCCCGATTCTATGGTTCAAGTCATTATCAATACCGCACATAGTCCAGCACATTTAGGAGAAAAAGCTATGTTAGACAGTATCCAGAACATTTGGTTCAACAAGCATTTACGAGCTGCAGCCAAGCAGAAAGTCCGTACCTGTATGATATGTTGTCAGTTTAATCCAGGTAAAAGTGTCCCGGTGGAACAAGGTGGTTTCCAGCCCCCTGACCACCCTTTTGAGGTTCTCCAGATGGATTATATTCAGATGGAGCGATGTCGAGGTTTCAAGTATGTCCTTGTAGTTGTATGCGCTTTGTCCAGGTGGACAGAAGCATATCCAGTCCCAGATTACACAGCCGCGACCACTGCCAAGCAGTTGGTTCGTGAATTTTTCCCTAGATACGGACTCCCTAGAGTCGTATATTCCGATAACGGCCAGCCATTCTCATCTGAACTCATGAAGCACGTTTCCCTTTTGTTAGGGTACCAGTGGAAGTTCCATTGTGTACGCCATCCTGAAGCAGCCGGTCTCGTAGAGAGACATAATCAGACTCTGAAAATCCGCATTGCAAAAGTCTGTAAGGACAAAGGTGTAGACTGGCTAGTAGCTCTGCCAGTCGCTTTATTTTATATGCGCATGGTCGCACATTCCAGATCAGGTCTGTCCCCGTATGAGGTCGTATTCGGCCGCCCCCCTAACATGTGGGGTACTCCTAGACCCCGAAGTATTACCGATGTTTCATGTAATATGCTGACAGATTACCTAGCTTCCTTGATGTCTGCCCTCAACTCATGTCGTTCACAGGTTGCCGCCGCATTTCCAGACAATACCGAGGTGGCACCGCACGAGATCGTTCCAGGCTCCCTTGTGATGGTCCGAAATTTCGACAGATCAAGTCCGCTGGAACCACGTTGGAAGGAGCCACGTCAGGTCCTCTTGACCACCCGTACTGCCGTCAAGTTGGAAGGCAGGAAGGGGTGGGTCCATCTTTCTCATGTAAAACTTTTCAAAGGATTGAAACCAGTCTCCAAAAACATTTCCAAGGATTTCCGGGATTCGAAAGATTGCCAGAACATTGTTTTAAAGGACTGTCCCGCACAAGACATTATTACAACCCCTCCCTTGTTAGAGAAAACTCCGCAACAGGAGTATAAGCTCAAATTAAGGTCTAGTAAAATAAGTCAGTCAGTTTGATTGTATAAGTCCTCCCCTAGGTGAAACGGTTAGATTGTTTCTGACATGTATAAAATAGACCCCCATAGTGAGAGAGTCAGTCGAAGTTCACTTCAATGTATCGCTTTTCTAAGTTTCGTATTATTTCTCAGCATTTTGATTTCCTGCACCAGCTACGCATTTTTCCTGTATTTACCAGTTCCTCATGTAAATATGTCTACTAATGCTACAGTAGAACACACGTTTAGTGATCTGCCTCCTCACGAATATTCTTACCGCCTCGCTATGCGCAACAACACATTTATCCGTATGTTACATTACTCACACCAGACCAGCAATGCCACAAATTGTTGGGTATGTGGTCGACTCCCCCCTTTCCAGACACCGAAGGGAGTTCTGCCACTTTTTCCTTATCCATTCTCACATAATGGTTCGTGTGGAGCATGGTCCACGTTAACGTCATCCTCAACAGATATGTCTTTTCTTAACAGTACATGTTTTCCAGACAAGCAAGGTCTTCCCCACAGAACAGGTTTAGATCTAGAAAATGAAGTTTATAATTTAGGTAATTATTCGTCGAATTTCATGGTCCTGAATGTTCAGTCTGATACTACTCCAGACTTACCTGCTATTTCAGTACTACCAGTCAAAGGCGAATTATGTGTCCGTAGTTATGGTTCTGTACATGTAGGTCATAGTGAATGTACTACTGTTATCAAGTATAGTGACAGTGGGAAATCTATTTTCAAAGCTTCACGTCATTCTTATTTTATTTGTGGTCAAACTGCATATGTCCGTCTGCCCCTCGATTGGGAGGGAACCTGTTACATTGCCTTCCTACTGCCACCTGTTTTCCTAGCCCCATCTGATTATCACAGAAACACACATCTAGTACACATTAGACATAGAAGGGAGTCCCCAATTGTCGATTATACTGAAACTACTCTAGAACAGTATACAGATTTCAATAAAGGTTTCTTCTTCTTTGTAGGACCTGTCCAGAATAGTAAACTGATCCGTAGGTTAACACGAACCCTTGAAGCTGTAGTTAATGAGACTGCCTCTGCTCTAGGTAACCTAACCGAGGAACAATCTGCTATGAGATTTGTCGTTTTGCAAAATCGTCTCGTCCTTGACGTCATACTGGCCGATAGGGGCGGGGCCTGTAGAGTCATCGGATCTAGTTGCTGCATTTTCATTCCAAATAACGCGCCGTCTGTTTATTCAGCTATAACCAGACTCCATAAAATTGCCCATCTGTTACATCAAGATCCAGGCACCTGGACATGGTCCGGTTGGTTCTGGAATATAATTTCCGCATGGGGATGGAAAGTCCTGTCCTTTCTAGGTATTGCAGTAGCGATCATATTTAGCTGCTGCCTCTGTATACAATGTGGCCCTGCGATTTGCAGCATGTGTGCTACCTCTTGTATTCCTAGTCCCAAGCCCCGTTCTAAATCCCGTTCCAAGACTATTCGAGACGAGCAAATGGTACTGTATGAAATGATAGATGGTATCATGAAAATTGATGTTTCCTGATGGAAACGTAGTGACAAGGAGGGAATGTGGAAAAGTAAATTTTGCCATGTTCTGTGTCCCTACGCTTCATCCATCATATGTTATGTGTGCATGACCAATATGCATATGTTATTCCCCATGTCCGATTAATGACGCAATTACAGTTGTGTCCACCTCTGGTATGTCATTTTCCAGTCCTCGTGAATACTACGAATATCAAGCCTATGTAAAGTTATGTTGCCACGTTTCTCAGTGTGCACGTTATTCCATTATAAAGTCCCCGTTTCCAGGCCTCAAAAGGGCCCAGACATCAGATTCAGCTCCTGTCTCCTGAAAGCCTCGCTGAGGAGCGATACAGCCCCCACCTGTATCCTCGACCCTTCACTTACTTCCTGCCTCGCAGTGCCCGGTGCAGCTTGGCTCTGCCTCTGAGTCTGCCAAAAGTATGTTATAGTTCCAGCTATCAGTTCAGTCCTCCTCCTCTGCATTCCTAAGCTACTGAACTGCATCAATAGTTTCCGTCATTGTCTAGCCTTCTCGTCTCCACGTTAGAGAAATACTGTATTTAATGGTCATTTAGTATTCTTCATCACGCACTACATGTAGAATAATGCATGGTCCAGTCTTAGAGTCAAGTTAGCTTTTCCCCTCATGACTTCTAGTTTATATCAACATGTTCCCTAAACATTAGATACCAGATAGGGTTCAGGTACATGTCGCTCCGACCCTCCAGACTCTAGTCTCTGCTCCTAGCACAGAGTTCGTAGCCCCCAGCTTCTCCTAGTAACACGTCATTGCCAGTTTTCGCGCACCATTAGGTTAGAGGTCCCGGCTCCTTAGGTAGCCCCCTCCAAAGTTTCCGCCCATTCATGACATATTCTGTTACGTTTGCACCACATGTCTATGTATACGCCCAGTTACACCTACTTTTACTGTTATCTCTCGCGACTGCTACGCGTCACGCCTTCTGCTCCACCCACTGCTACGCCTACTGCAATGTAATGCTATGTGTTTGCGCTATGTATATATGCCTGTGTTTTATTATTGAATGCTAGAGCGCGCTCATCCCAGACCTAGCCCCAGCAGCTGCTGGGCCTCTTTTCCCCTGCTGGGCCTCTTTTCCCCTGCTGGGCCCCAGTTGTCCTGCTGGGCCCTGTCACTCTGTTCCTATGCAGGTTGTCCTGATCCTGTCCTTATGCTGTAATAAACCTGCAGAAACTCCTACTACCTCGAATCTTGACTCTTATTTTATTGAGCTATCTGTTATTCATTCATTCATCCAAAAATAGATCCGGTATTATTTATTTATATACCACACTATATTTGCCCAAGTTACTGGGACTTACTGCAGTGGACAAAGCTAAGTCCACATCATATAGGAGAACTGCCTGAGTAGGGATCCTGACTAGGCCAGATTCCATCTCAGTACCCAAGGTTAACCCTACTATACCCTTTGGTTGTGTACCACCACTGTTAACTGTATTAGGGGGTGCAGGTGCTTTAGGAGCTACAGTGGTAGGGACTGGATTTTTCTTGGTGCATTCACTGCCCCAGTGTGAAACTGATTTGCAGGTATTACACCAAGGTTTCTTTGGGCCATCATTCTTCTTTTTCTTGTTTCCATTTTGGGAACCAACCTCCTTATTATTAGTTTGGGGGCCTGAAGACTTCTGGTCCTTTTCTTTATCTTTCTGATTTCCACCCTTCTGGTCTGTTTTCTTCTGGTCACCACCTTGGTTCTGAAGTTTCTGCTTAATCCTTGTTCTGACCCATTTGTCTGCCTTCTTTCCCTATTCTTGGGGAGAGGTCAGATCAGAGTCAATAAGGTATTGATGCAACAGCTGGTTCTGACAGTTATTAAGGATCTGCTCTCTCATTATAAGATTGTATAATCCTGTATAGCCTGAGACTTTACTTCCCTGCAGCCAACCCTCCAGAGCCTTAGTGGCATAATCAACAAAATCAGTCCAGTCCTGAGTCTGTGCTTTTTGGGTGTCTCTGAACAACAACCTGTATTGCTCAGTGGTTAGGCCAAACCCTTCAATAAGAGCACTCTTCAGGACAGAGTAGTTTTTGGCATCCTCAGGTCTAACTGTGAGGAGCCTATCCCTCCCTTTCTCAGAAAAGGAGTACCATAAATATGCAGCCCACTGATCCTGAGGAACCTGCTGTACCATGCAGGCTCTCTCAAGTGCAGTCATCCATTTGTGGATGTCATCCCCTTCCTTGTAGGGGGGCACAATTTTTGTCAGGTTTCTATTATCATAGCTCCTGTCTTTCTCTCTAGGAATTATGCTGCCACCAGTGGCATCTAAGCCACTCAACGTTTGCTCTCTTGCCAAGGCAAGTCTAGCTTGAGCCAGGGCTACCTCCTCCCTCTCTATTTGGAGTTTGACAACCCTCATCCTGGCTCTGTGATCTATCTTCTGAGAGGAAGTCATCCCTCTCTGAGATTCTCTTGAGGCACTAGAAATGTGAGAGTCCCCTGATGGAGATCTCACCCTTCTGTTGCCTGGGAGAATGATATTTTGGGATCTGGGGAGGTGCTGGCCCTCTCCATTCCCCAGTAGGTTTAAGTTGGCCTGGTTAAGCCTGGCAACTATAACCTGGTTACCCCTCTGATCCTGCTGTTCTGGGTCCTCTACATCTGAGTCCTCCTCCTCCTCCTCTTCCTCTTCTTCTTCTTCCTCCTCTGGAGTGGTATCAGTTACAGGGGGGTTCACTCCAGTTCCTGAATCTAGGGGAGCTGCACTCGCCTTAGCTAAGTCATCCTGTTCTAGAATGGCTATCAGGGTTGGAATGGTGGGACCTCTGCCCCTTTTTAGCCCTCTTGATATGCACAAGGCACACAAGTCTTTGTGGCTAAGTTTGTCATAGCTGGAAGTTGCCTGGGTACGGTCAACTGTCACAGGCAGAGAACTTGGAGTCTCACCTGTGCCAGACATGACTGCTAGTGAGGTGTAAGTGGTGCACTTACCTACACTAAGTGTTTTCCTACTGTACCTTGCTAGTGAGTTGTAGTCAGGGTGTGCTAATCACTTTATCTACAACTACTATCCACAATCCAAAAAGTGGTAGCACGAATGGCCCTAGCTCGAATACAGGGGTGGATTGAGCAGAACAACATACTCTCCCCCCTGCAGGCTGGGTTTAGGGCAGGCACTAGCACTCTAGACCAGGTCTTTCGGCTAACCATGCTATATTGGAAGGTGGTTTTATTGGGCGGGGGGGTCATATATGCGGCCTTTGTCGACCTGCGGTCGGCATTTGATATGGTTCCCAGGGCCAAACTTTGGGACGCCCTTAAAAGTATGGATTTCCCCCCAGGCCTTTTAGACCTGGTGAAACGCCTCCATGAGGAAAACTTCGCGCGTGTAAGATGGGGCAACCAGGGTCAGGTGACTCCCAACTTCCCTGTCGAACGAGGAGTCCGGCAGGGCTGCGTGTTAGCCCCTACATTGTTCCTCTTGTTCATCAACCGGGTGGTTGCTTTTTTTAACGAAATTTACACTGATGCACCCACTCTGGGAAACACTAAATATCCTCTGCTAATATTTGCGGACGACACCCTGCTCCTCTCTAGGACCCGTAGTGGCCTGCAGGCGGCCTTAAACAGATTTTCTGAGTTCTGCGCACAAAACGACCTCCAAATCAATACAGACAAAACGAAATTTATGATTTTTAACAAAAACAAGCCCATCTCCAGCTCATTCACTCTAGAGGGCATTTCGATTGAACAAGTTACAGTGATGTCCTATCTGGGTGTAACCTTGGACCACCAACTTACATGGAAACCCCAGTTGGAAGTGACAGCCCTTAAGTTCAATCGCCTTTCTGGATGCCTGTTAAAGGAACAGAAAAAATCACTAACAAAGCGTATCACACCTGCCCTAAAAATACACGATGCCAAAGTGAATGCAGCTACACTGTATGGTGCGGACATTTGGGGGTACACAGGTTTGTCTGCCCTTACCAACGCCCAGAACAAGTTTCTCAGGATGTTAGTGGGTGTCCCCCAATCTTCCCCCATTACTCCCTTGCTTTTAGACTTAGGATGTAAACCGCTGGGTGAGATGGCCCAGTACCGACTTGTTGCTCTTTGGCGTCGCCTTTGGACGACTGAAGAACTAAGCTTATTTTCTCGAGAGCTTGGTGAAGTTAGAGCATTGTGGGGTGCCCAAAAAATCCCTTGGCTCAGGGAGGTAAAGCGTATTTTATATCAGATGGGCCTCCCAGAACTATGGCTTCACCCAGAATGCTCAAACTTCCCCTCAAAAGCTGAATTCAAAGAGCTCTACTGGGCTGCCAAAAAATCTGCTTTGGTCTCCCTCTCAGCTGCTAACAACCTCACAGGTCAGTTTCTGATGCATAAACTAACCCCTTTCTTGGAACCATACTGGGACTTGATCGGTAAGACGCTTGATCGCAAGCTGTACCATCAGTTCCGAGTGGGAACCCTACCGATCAAGTCCTTTACTGCTAAGTGGGCACTGAATTCTAGCGATAAATGCCCCTTTTGCCCCGTTCATGCAGAAAGTCTGGGCCATGTATTTTTTGCATGCCCCGTATATCGACAGCCCAGACTAAAATGGTTGAGACCAATTTGCAAAACATTAAACTGTGGGGACAGCCACACAGCCCTTCTTAAACTAAGAGATCTACGCTCTACTAAATCTGTGATTTGTGTAGCCAAATTTTTGGGTTGGATGTGGCTTATCCGAGCAAAGAATCTGTAAACTGTTTTATCAATTTTTATGTGTTATATCAAATTCATTGTAATGGGGGTCCTTTTGTATAATGTTGTTATCTGGAACTGTTGTTTTTATCTGTGTCTTTTATGAATTTTTTTATTCGAAATAAAGACTAATTGAATGAATGCTAAGCTTTTGATTTATATGTACCTAAGGTACTTGATGTGATCTTTCAATTTGATAAAAAGATTGCAATGGTAAAACAACAGCAAGCTCAAATCGGCACCGCTGCGCACCAATGTGAGAAGTTGGCCTGATATATGATGTTTCCAATTCTGGAACCACCTTGTGTCAGTCCAAGCTTTCCCTTATGGTGTCAGGTTGTAAGTCAACCTTGTAGACAAGCTATTTTAATGGTAGCATAGACTAAGCAGCCTTAAAGGCTTAACTCAAGAGGTCGTGTTAAGCGAGCTGTTTTACCAATCACAGTCCTGTAATATCAAATGAAAGGACACCACACAAGTATATATTATAAAAATATATGTATTTATTACTCAAAATAATCCCCAGTATTCTTTATGAACAAAGGGGCACAAGCATTAAATCAAAAGCACAGTATAACATACAAAGTTGCACAATTATGGATGAGGGCGAGGGGCCACTCAGACCATATATTAAGAAAGTGGTATAAGAGATACCAATCGAACAGTGGTTAGGCCTAGGTCCTAGGGAATCGCTGGGAGCAGTCTGGACAAGCAATGCTGAAGTCGGGAAAAGCCCGCGGGATTCGGGTGCAGTGCTGAAAGCACACGCATGCACCAATGCAAGTCAATGGTGCGTAAAAGTTACACAAAAAGAGTTTTAGGACACTTCCGCTGAACCTAGAAATACAAAACTTAAGACACAGACCCTAGAGGTGTGTACCAGTGTGGGAACACCAGCGTTGCAATGTTACCTCACCCACAGGAAACGGGTGCACAGGGTCGTAGTAGTGTCGGGTTTCGTCACGCTGATTCTTGGTGCTTGAAGCTGAAGAGGCTGCAGGCGCTGTGAAGGAGAAGTGTCCGGTGGGATCCAAGGGTGGATCGAAGTCGAAAAGTACCTGAAAGCAGAGGGGACAGAGGTGGGGTCACTCAGCAGTGACCAGGGTGGAACCAGGATGGAACCAGGCAATGTCGGGCGCAATCAGGTCATTGTTGAGGAGCTTCTCTCCACTGTCACGTGGGCTCTGGGGCATCTACGAAGTCCAGGAGCGTGTCACAATCTGTCCCACAAAGGCTCTCGCCGTTGGCGCTGTCGGCTTTAAGATTGGAGCAAACAACACTTGGCAAAAGCAATCCATGCGGAACTGGGAGATCGCTTCTCACTCGGACCAGAAAGGTCAGAGTGGGGGCTCCTTTTCAGGGGAGCTGGTGCAAATCTAGAGCAACCAGAATCATAAGTTGTATTTCAAGTTTCGTCGGCACAGGGGCCACAAGCCAGCTGGCAAGGGACTGACCAACGCATTGAGCCAAAAGAAGCAGAAGGGCCCCACGCAGCACTCGTCGAGTGTGGAGGGTTGAACTTCAGTGCAAGAGTGACTCAGGGTTGGGGCTTCTCAAACCTTGGTGTACAGCTTTGAAGGTCACTCATGGGCTGCACGGTCAGCGTCTCGTGGTCTTTTCAAGATGGCGTGCCCCACGCTTCCGGTTGCCTCCACGGGTCTCAGCTCTGCAGGGACTGTGGGTCGGGCTGTTAGAAGGCAGGCAAGCTTAATCTCGTTGATCTCTGTTGCTCGAGTTCTGGCGGGAACTGCAACAAAGCAGACGTCGAGGTGCTGGATGGTACCTGTTTGCACAGGGTGGTCACTCCTTGACCACAAGGGAGATTCTTCAGTCTTCTACGTTGAGTAGGATGTCGAAGGGTCCAGAGTTTCGTTTCTTATGTTTCATCAGGATAATCTGAAGTGCATTGGCAATGTTCCCACTCTTATTCGAATCTGGGGGGCTGGATTACCTGCTAGGTCCCGTCCTATGGGTGGGACCTAGGAAGGGGGTGGATACACCCCTTTCCTTTGATCCAGGCCGTGCTGGGACTGGGGCTGGTGTGCCCCAGAACCGGTTTGACCGGATTATGCAAGGGGCAGCCTTGTGCTCCCCATGCAGTGTCTGGTTTCTTTCAAACATCCCTGCTACAATCCACTATCTCCTGTCTGGGGGGTGTGACACCTCCCTGCGACAGGAAACCCTCTGTCCAGGCCCCTTTGGCTGAGTTTCGGTCAGCTTCAGGGGGTCAGACTTGTGTCTGTGTCAGAAGCATCCATTTTGTGGATCTGAGGCCCTATTAGAAATTAACCGCATTACAGTAAAGTAACATGTCTTACCCCTCTAAAGGGGTGAAATGCTATCCCCGTTGCCAGAACTGGCGAGGGGATAGTATTCCAAATCGTATGACACCTTACACGACATGTTTTGATAAAGCCAAACCAAAGTTGCTATATAACCACGAGGATTATAATGCACTTAATAGTATATGGTATGGGATTATCCTGAAACAGCTTAGGGATTTGTTCCCGACGGCTGCAGACAGGCTCAGCTCATGCTAGAGCTCCATCTCACATTAAACCACGCACTCTGCCTCCAGGATTGATGAGGCCTTCCATAGGAGTGGCTCACAAGTTTATATGTGTCCAGATATAGGTTTAGATATAGATATACTATACCTAAGCAAGGGGTGATTACACCACCTTGCCCCAGCTGAGTGATCAGCCAGTTGTGTCAATTTAAGAACCAGCCAGGGGTGGCAAAAGATATGCTGCAGCCCCTGGTAGGCCTTGGTGGCACCTATGCCCTGAGCACCTATAGTGCATGGTACAGGGGCTGACAAGGAGTACATTTCCAATTGTGGTATGTTCCTATAGCACATGTATTAATAATTTAATGAGAGAACAGCAGGCTGGGGGTCTGATTAGCAGACCCACAGCCTCAGTAGTCGAAAACCAGTGAAGCAAAAAGCAAAAATTTGGGGTGACCATAGGATAGCAGACCCTACTCTCCTACATGTGTCATGTGTCTTGTGATGTCATGTGGTGTAATGTGTCATGTGGTGTCATGTGTTGTCATGTGTCGTCATGTGTCATGTGGTATCATGTGTTGTCATGTGTCATCATGTGTCATGTGTTGTCATGTATCATCATGTCTCATGTGTCATGTGTCATGTGGTATCATGTGGTATCATGTGGTGTCATGTCATGTGGTGTCATGTGGTCATGTGTCATGTGGTGTCATGTGTCATATGTCATGTGGTGTCATGTGTCATGTGGTGTCATGTTGCAACATGTGTCATGTGGTGCCATGTGTCCTCATGTGTCCTCATGTATCATCATGTGTCATGTGTTGTCAGTCATGTGGTGTCATGTGTCATCATGTATCATGTGTCATCATGTGGTGTCATGTGTCATGTATTGTCATGTGTTGTCATGTGGTTTCACGTGGTGTCATGTGTCATGAATTGTCATGTGCCATCATATGTCATGTGTCATGTGGTGTCATGTGTTTTGTCATGTGCCATGTTTCATCATGTGTCATGTGTTATCATGTGTTGTAATGTGTCATGTGTCATGTGCTGTCATGTATCATCATGTGTCATATGGTGTCATGTGTCATGTGGTGTCATGTGCTATCATGTGTCATGTGGCATCATGTGTCATCATGTGTCATGTGGTGTCATGTGTTGTCAAGTAGTGTCATGTGTCGTCATGTGTCATGATGTGTCATGTGGTGTCATGTGCCATGTGTCATCATGTGTTGTCATGTGTCATCATGTGTCATGTGGTGTCATATGTCATGTGTCATGTGGTGTCATGTGGTGTCATTTGGTGTCATGTCATGTGGTGTCACATGGGCACGTGTCATGTGTCATGAGGTGTCATGTGTCATGTGGTGTCATGTGGTGTTATGTGTCATGTGTCATGTGGTGTCATGTGGTGTCAAGTGGTGTCATGTGGTGTCATGTGTCATGTGGTGTCATGTGTCATCATGTTTCATGTGGTGCCATGTGTCATCATGTGTCATCATGCGTCGTGTTGTCAGTCATGTGGTGTCATGTGTCATCATGTGTCGTCATGTGTCATCATGTGGTGTCATGTGGTGTCATGTGTCAAGTGGTGTCATGTGTTGTCATGTGTCCTCATGTGTCATGTGGTATCATGTGGTATCATGTGTCATCATGTGTCATGTGTCATCATGTGTCATGTGTTGTCATGTGTCATGTGGTATCATGTGGTGTCATGTGGTGTCATGTCATGTGGTGTCATGTGGTCATGTGTCATGTGCTGTCATGTGTCATGTGTCATGTGGTGTCATGTGTCATGTGGTGTCATGTGTCATCATGTGTCATGTGGTGCCATGTGTCATCATGTGTCATCATGTATCGTCATGTGTCATGTGTTGTCAATCATGTGGTGTCATCTGTCATCATGTATCATGTGTCATCATGTGGTGTCATGTGTCATGTATTGTCATGTGTTGTCATCTGCTTTCATGTGATGTCATGTGTCATGAATTGTCATGTGCCATCATATGTCATGTGTCATGTGGTGGCATGTGGTGTCATGTGCCATGTGTCATCATGTGTCATGTGTTATCATGTGTTGTCATGTGTCATGTGGTATCATGTATCATCATGTGTCATGTGGTGTCATGTGTCATGTGGTATCATGTGGTGTCATGTGCTGTCATGTGTCATGTGGCGTCATGTGTCATGTGGTGTCATGTGGTGTCATGTGGTGTCATGTGTTGTCAAGTAGTGTCATGTGTCGTCATGTGTCATGATGTGTCATGTAGTGTCATGTGCCATGTGTCATCATGTGTTATCATGTGTCATCATGTGTCATGTGGTGTCATGTGTCATGTGGTATCATGTGGTATCATTTGGTGTCATGTCATGTGGTTTCACATGGTCATGTGTCATGTGTCATGTGGTGTCATGTGTCATTTGGTGTCATGTGTCATGTGTCATGTGGTGTCATGTGGTATCAAGTGGTGTCATGTGGTGTCATGTGTCATGTGGTGTCATGTGGTGTCATGTGTCATATGGTGTCATGTGTTATCATGTTTCATGTGATGCCATGTGTCATCATGTGTCATCATGCGCCATGTGTTGTCAGTCATGTGGCGTCATATGTCATCATGTGTCGACATGTGTCATCATGTGGTGTCATGTGTCATGTGGTGTCATGTGTTGTCATGTGTCATCATGTGTCATGTGGTATCATGTATTGTCATGTGTCATTATGTGTCATGTGTTGTCATGTGTCATCATGTCTCATGTGTCATTTGTCATGTGGTATCATGTGGTGTCATGTGGTGTCATGTCATGTGCTGTCATGTGGTCATGTGTCATGTGGTGTCATGTGTCATGTGTCATGTGGTGTCATGTGTCATGTGGTGTCATGTGTCATCATGTGTCATGTGGTGCCATGTGTCATCATGTGTCATCATGTATCGTCATGAACCATGTGTTGTCAGTCATGTGATGTCATGTGTCATCATGTATCATGTGTCATCATGTGGCGTCATGTGTCATGTATTGTCATGTGTTGTCATGTGGTTTCATGTGGTGTCATGTGTCATGAATTGTCATGTGCCATCATATATCATGTGTCATGTGCCATGTGTCATCATGTGTCATGTGTTATCATGTGTTGTCATGTGTCATGTGGTGTCATGTATCATCATGTGTCATGTGGTGTCATGTGTCATGTGGTGTCATGTGCTGTCATGTGTCATGTGGCATCATGTATCATCATGTGTCATGTGGTGTCATGTGTTGTCAAGTAGTGTCATGTGTCATCATGTTTCATGATGTGTCATGTGGTGTCATGTGCCATGTGTCATCATGTGTTGTCATGTGTCATCATGTGTCACATGGTGTCATGTGTCATGTGTCATGTGGTGTCATGTGGTGTTATGTGTCATGTGGTGTCATGTGTCATCATGTGTCATCATGCGTCATGTGTTGTCAGTCATGTGGTATCATGTGTCATCATGTGTTGTCATGTGTCATCATGTGGTGTCATGTGGTGTCAAGTGTCATGTGTCAAGTGGTATCATGTGTTGTCATATGTCCTCATGTGTCATGTGGTATCATGTGTTATCATGTGTCATCATGTGTCATGTGTTGTCATATGTCATCATGTCTCATGTGTCATGTGTCATGTGGTATCATGTGGTGTCATGTGGTGTCATGTCATGTGGTGTCATGTGGTCATGTGTCATGTGGTGTCATGTGTCATGTATCATGTGGTGTCATGTGTCATGTGGTGTCATGTGTCATCATGTGTCATGTGGTGCCATGTGTCATCATGTGTCATCATGTATCGTCATGTGTCATAGGTTGTCAGTCATGTGGTGTCATGTGTCATCATGTATCATGTGTCATCATGTGGTGTCATGTGTCATGTATTGTCATGTGATGTCATGTGGTTTCATGTGGTGTCATGTGTCATAAATTGTCATGCGCCATCATATATCATGTGGTGTCATGTGCAATGTATCATCATGTGTCATGTGTTATCATGTGTTGTCATGTGTCATGTGTCATGTGGTGTCATGTATCATCATGTGTCATGTGGTGTCATGTGTCATGTGCTGTCATGTGCTGTCATGTGTCATGTGTCATCATGTGTCATATGGTGTCATGTGGTGTCATGTGTTGTCAAGTAGTGTCATGTATCGTCATGTGTTATGATGTGTCATCTGGTGTCATGTGCCATGTGTCATCATGTGTTGTCATGTGTAATCATGTGTCATGTGGTGTCATGTGTCATGTGGTATCATGTGATGTCATTTGGTGTCATGCCATGTGGTGTCACATGGTCATGTGTCATGTGTCATGTGTCATGTGGTGTCATGTGTCATGTGGTGTCATGTGGTGTTATGTGTCATGTGTCATGTGATGTCATGTGGTGTCAAGTGGTGTCATGTGGTGTCATGTGTCACGTGGTGTCATGTGTCATGTGATGTCATGTGTCATCATGTTTCATGTGATGCCATGTGTCATCATGTGTCGTCATGCATCATGTGTTGTCAGTCATGTGGTGTTATGTGTCATCATGTGTCATCATGTGTCATGTGGTATCATGTGTCATGTGTCATGTGGTGTCATGTGTTGTCATGTGTCATGTGGTATCATGTGGTGTCATGTGGTGTCATGTCATGTGGTGTCATGTGGTCATGTTTCATGTGATGTCATGTGTCATGTGTCATCATATGTCATGTGGTGCCATGTGTCATCATGTGTCATCATGTATCGTCATGTGTTGTCAGTCATGGGGTGTCATGTGTCATCATGTATCATGTGTCATCATGTGGTGTCATGTGTCATGTATTGTCATGTGTTGTCATGTGGTTTCATGTGGTGTCATGTGTCATGAATTGTCATTTGCCATCATATGTCATGTGTCATGTGGTGTCATGTGGTGTCATGTGCCATGTGTCATCATGTGCCATGTGTTATCATGTGTTGTCATGTGTCATGTGTCATGTGGTATCATGTATCATCATGTGTCATGTGGTGTCATGTATCATGTGGTGTCATGTGCTGTCATGTGTCATGTGGCATCATGTGTCATCATGTGTCATGTGTCATCATGTGTCATCATGTATCATCATGTGTCATGTGTTGTCAGTCATGTGGTGTCATGTGTCATCATGTATCATGTGTCATCATGTGGTGTCATGTGTCATGTATTGTCATGTATTGTCATGTGGTTTCATGTGGTGTCATGTGTCATGAATTGTCATGTGCCATCATATGTCATGTGGTGTCATGTGGTGTCATGTGCCATGTGTTATCATGTGTCATGTGTTATCATGTGTTGTAATGTGTCATGTGTCATGTGGTATCATGTATCATCATGTTTTATGTGGTGCCATGTGTCATCATGTGTTGTCATGCGTCATGTGTTGTCAGTCATGTGGTGTCATGTGTCATCATGTGTCGTCATGTGTCATCATGTGGTGTCATGTGTCATGTGGTGTCATGTGTTGTCATGTGTCATCATGTGTCATGTGGTATCATGTGTTGTCATGTGTCATCATGTGTCATGTGTTGTCATGTGTCATCATGTCTCATGTGTCATGTGTCATGTGGTATCATGTGGTGTCATGTGGTGTCATGTCATGTGGTGTCATGTGGTCATGTGTCATGTGGTGTCATGTGTCATTTGGTGTTATGTGTCATGTGGTGTCATGTGTCATCACGTGTCATGTGGTGCCATGTGTCATCATGTGTCATCATGTATCATCATGTGTCATGTGTTGTCAGTCATGTGGTGTCATGTGTCATCATGTATCATGTGTCATCATGTGGTGTCATGTGTCATGTATTGTCATGTGTTGTCATGTGGTTTTATGTGGTGTCATGTGTCATGAATTGTCATGTGCCATCATATGTCATGTGTCATGTGGTGTCATGTGGTGTCAAGTGCCATGTGTCATCATGTGCCATGTGTAATCATGTGTTGTCATGTGTCATGTGTCATGTGGTGTCATGTATCATCATGTGTCATCATGTATCATGTGGTGTCATGTACTGTCATGTATCATGTGGCGTCATGTGTCATCATGTGTCATGTGGTGTCATGTGCCATGTGTCATCATGTGTTGTCATGTGTCATCATGTGTCATGTGGTGTCATGTGTCATGTGGTATCATGTGGTGTCATTTGGTGTCATGTGTCATCATGTATCGTCATGTGTCATGTGATGTCATGTGCAGTCATGTGTCATGTGGCATCATGTGTCATGTGGTGTCATGTGTTGTCAAGTAGTGTCATGTGTTGTCATGTGTCATGATATGTCATGTGCCATGTGTAATCATGTGTCATGTGGTGTCATGTGTCATGTGGTATCATGTGGTGTCATTTGGTGTCATGCCATGTGGTGTCACATGGTCATGTGTCATGTGGTGTCATGTGTCATGTAGTGTCATGTGGTGATATGTGTCATGTGTCATGTGGTGTCATGTGGTGTCAAGTGGTGTCATGTGGTATCATGTGTCATGTGGTGTCATGTGTCATGTGGTGTCATGTGTCATCATGTTTCATGTGATGCCATGTGTCATCATGTGTCGTCATGCGTCATGTGTTGTCAGTCATGTGGTGTTATGTGTCATCATGTGTCATCATGTGTCATGTGGTATCATGTGTCATGTGTCATGTGGTGTCATGTGTTGTCATGTGTCATGTGGTATCATGTGGTGTCATGTCATGTGGTATCATGTGGTCATGTGTCATGTGGTGTCATGTGTCATGTGTCATCATGTGTCATGTGGTGCCATGTGTCATGTGATGCCATGTGTCATCATGTGTCATCATGTATCGTCATGTGTTGTCAGTCATGGGGTGTCATGTGTCATCATGTATCATGTGTCATCATGTGGTGTCATATGTCATGTATTGTCATGTGTTGTCATGTGGTTTCATGTGGTGTCATGTGTCATGAATTGTCATGTGCCATCATATGTCATGTGTCATGTGGTGTCATGTGGTGTCATGTGCCATGTGTCATCATGTGCCATGTGTTATCATGTGTTGTCATGTGTCATGTGGTGTCATGTATCAACATGTGTCATATGGTGTCATGTGTCATGTGGTGTCATGTGCTGTCATGTGTCATGTGGCATCATGTGTCATCATGTGTCATGTGTCATCATGTGTCATCATGTATCATCATGTGTCATGTGTTGTCAGTCATGTGGTGGTGTCATGTGATGTCATGTGTCATGTGGTGTCATGTGTCATCATGTGTCATGTGTTGTCATGTGTCATCACATGTCATGTGGTGTCATGTGTCATGAGGTGTCATGTGTCATCATGTGTCATGTGATGTCATGTGTCATGTGGTATCATGTGTCATGTGTTGTCACGTGGTGTCATGTGTCATCACATGTCATGTGGTGTCATGTGTCATGAGGTGTCATGTGTCATGTGTCATCATGTGTCATGTGATGTCATGTGTCATGTGGTGTCATGTCATGAGGTGTCATGTGGTGTCATGTGTCATGCATCGTCATGTGTCATGTGATGTCATGTGTCATGTGTGTCATGTGTCATCACGTGTCATGTGATGTCATGTGTCATGTGCTGTCATGTATGACATATCATGACACATGACAACACATGACACTACTTGACAACACATGACACCACATGACACATGATGACACATGATGCCACATGACACATGACTGCACATGACATCACATGACACATGACGATACATGATGATACATGACACCAAATGACACCACATGATACCACATGACACATGACACCACATGACACATGATGACACATGACAACACATGATGACACATGGCACATGACACCACATGACACATGATGACACATGACACCACATGACACATGACAGTACATGACACCACATGATACATGACAACACATGACACATGATGATACATGACACCACATGACACATGACACATGACAACACATGATAACACATGGCACATGATGACACATGGCACTTGACACCACATGACACCACATGACACATGACATATGATGGCACATGACAATTCATGACACATGACACCACATAAAACCACATGACAACACATGACAATACATGACAAATGACACCACATGATGACACATGATACATGATGACACATGACACCACATGACTGACATCACATGACACATGACGATACATGATGACACATGATGACACATAGCACCACATGACACATGATGACACATGACACCACATGACACATGACACCAAATGACACATGACACCACATGACACATGACCACATGACACTACATGACATGACACCACATGACACCACATGATACCACATGACACATGACACATGAGACATGATGACACATGACACCACATGACACATGACACCACATGACACATGACCACATGACACCACATGACATGACACCACATGATACCACATGACACATGACACATGAGACATGATGACACATGACAACACATGATACCATATGACACATGAGGACACATGACAACACATGACACCACTTTACACATGACACCACATGACACCACATGATGACACATGACACCACATGACTGACAGCACATGGTGCATGATGACACATGATGACACATGGCACCACATGAAACATGATGACACATGATACCACATGACACATGACCATGTGACACCACATGCCATGACACCAAATGATACCACATGATACCACATGACACATGACACATGACACCACATGACACATGATGACACATGAAAACACATGATGACACATGGCACATGATACCACATGACACATCATGACACATGACGACACATGACACTACTTGACAACACATGACACCACATGACACATGATGACACATGATGCCACATGACACATGACAGCACATGACACCACATGACACATGACACCACATGACACATGATGATACATGACACCACATGACACATGACAACATATGATAACACATGACACATGATGACACATGGCACATGACACCTCATGACACCACATGACACATGACATGTGATGGCACATGACAATTCATGACACCTCATGACACCACATGACACATGACACCACATGACACATGACCACATGACACCACATGATATGATACCACATGACACCACATGATACCACATGACACATGAGACATGATGACGCATGACCACACATGACACATGATGACACATGACAACACATGATACCACATGACACATGAGGACACATGACAACACATGACAACACATGACACATGACACTTGACACCACATGACACCACATGATGACACATGATGACACATGATGACACATGACACCACATGGCTGACAACACATGACGCATGACGACAAATGATGACACATGGCACCACATGAAACATAATGACACATGACACCACATGACACATGATACCACATGACACCACATGACACCACATGACACCACATGACACATAACACCACATGACACATGACACCACATGACACATTACCATGTGACACCACATGACATGACACCAAATGACACCACATGATACCACATGACACATGATGACACATGACAACACATGATGACACATGGCACATGACATATCATGACACATGACGACACATGACACTACTTGACAACACATGACACCACATGACACATGATGCCATATGACACATGACTGCACATGACATCACATGACGATATATGATGACACATGACACCAAATGACACCACATGATACCACATGACACATGACACCACATGACACATGATGACACATGACAACACATGATGACACATGGCACATGACACCACATGACACATGATGACACATGATGCCACATGACACATGACAGTACATGACACCACACGATACATGACACCACTTGACACATGATGATACATGACACCACATGACACATGACAACACATGATAACACATGGCACATGATGACACATGGCACTTGACACCACATGACACCACATGACACATGACATATGATGGCACATGACAATTCATGACACATGACACCACATAAAACCACATGACAACACATGACAATACATGACACATGACACCACATGATGACACATGATGACACATGATACCACATGACTGACAACACATGACACATGACGATACATGATGACACATGATGACACATGGCACCACATGACACATGATGACACATGACACCACATGACACATGACACCAAATGACACATGACACCACATGACACATGACCACATGATACCACATGACATGATACCACATGACACCACATGATACCACATGACACATGACACATGAGACATAATGACACATGACAACACATGACACATGATGACACATGACACCACATGACACCACATGACACCACATGATGACACATGATGACACATGACACCACATGACTGACAACACATGACACATGATGACACATGATGATACATGATGACACATGATGACACATGACACCACATGACTGACAACACATGATGCATGACGACACATGATGACACATGGCACCACATGAAACATGATGACACATGACACCACATGACACATGACACCACATGATGACACATAATGACACATGATGACACATGACACCACATGACTGACAACACATGACGCATGACGACACATGATGACATATGGCACAACATAAAACATGATGATACATGACACCACATGACATATGACACATTACAACACATGATAACACATGACACATGATAACACATGGCACATGACACCACATGATACCACATGACACATGACATATGATGGCACATGACAATACATGACACATGACACCACATGATGACACATGATACATGTGTCATCATGTGTTGTCATGTGTCATCATGTGTCATGTGGTATCATGTGGTGTCATTTGGTATCATGTCATGTGATGTCACATGGTCATGTGTCATGTGTCATGTGTTGTCATGTGTCATGTGGTGTCATATGGTGTTATGTGTCATGTGGTGTCATGTGGTGTCATGTGGTGTCATGTGTCATCATGTTTCATGTGGTGCCATGTGTCATCATGTGTCGTCATGCGTCATGTGTTGTCAGCCATGTGGTGTCATGTGTCATCATGTGTCATCATGTGTCATCATGTGGTGTCATGTGGTGTCAAGTGTCATGTGTCAAGTGGTGTCATGTGTTGTCATGTGTCCTT
This sequence comes from Lissotriton helveticus, assembly GCF_964261635.1. Classification (NCBI taxonomy): domain Eukaryota; kingdom Metazoa; phylum Chordata; class Amphibia; order Caudata; family Salamandridae; genus Lissotriton; species Lissotriton helveticus. The sequence continues at coordinate 450,053,104 of NC_136062.1, forward strand.
ATGTGTCATGTGGTATCATGTGTTGTCATGTGTCATCATGTGTCATGTGTGGTCATATGTCATCATGTCTCATGTGTCATGTGTCATGTGGTATCATGTGGTGTCATGTGGTGTCATGTCATGTGGTGTCATGTGGTCATGTGTCATGTGGTGTCATGTGTCATGTGGTGTCATGTGTCATGTGGCATCATGTGTCATGTGGTACCATGTGTCATCATGTGTCATCATGTATCGTCATGTGTCATGTGTTGTCAGTCACGTGGTGTTATATGTCATCATGTATCATGTGTTATCATGTGGTGTCATGTGTCATGTATTGTCATGTGTTGTCATGTGGTTTCATGTGGTGTCATGTGTCATGAATTGTCATGTGCCATCACATGTCATGTGTCATGTGGTGTCATGAGGTGTCATGTGCCATGTGTCATCATGTGTCATGTGTTATCATGTGTTGTCATGTGTCATGTGTCATGTGGTGTCATGTATCATCATGTGTCATGTGGTGTCATGTGTCATGTGGTGTCATGTGCTGTCATGTGTCATGTGGCATCATGTGTCATGTGGTGTCATGTGTTGTCAAGTAGTGTCATGTGTCATCATGTGTCATGATGTGTCATGTGGTGTCATGTGCCATGTGTCATCTTGTGTTATGTTATGTTATGTTATGGTAATTTGTATAGCGCGCGGCTGCCCCAGCCAAGGGGCGTCCTGGCGCTGCGAACAGACAAAATGCAAAGAGATAGAGGCGCAGAGAAGAGGAAGAATTATTGGAAAAGATGAGTTTTGATGGCCTTTCTAAAGGCTAAAAGGTCCTGTATCCCACGGATAGCTTCAGGCAGGCTATTCCATAACTTGGCAGCCAGAAAGCTGAAGGAACGGCCTCCTACTCTGGCAAGTCTGGTGCGGGGTATGATCACAAGATGTTGTCCCTCTGAGCGGAGCGGTCTCCTAGGAATGTACTCTGACAGGAGGGGGCACAACATTGGGGGAGAAGCGGTTTTAAGGATTTTAAAGGCTAAACATAATGCCTTGAACTGGATCCTTTTGCCCACTGGGAATGACTATGCTGAAAATATTACCAACTACGGTGTGCAATATCATTGCTTGTTATATACACTGCTGTTTTTATCCTATGCCATTGTTGTAAAGCGCTCTGATACCCATGGGTCTAGTTCGCGCTATAGAAAACTGTTTATAAATAAATAAATAAATAAATGAATGTGTCATCATGTGTCATGTGGTGTCATGTGTCATCATGTGTCATGTGGTGTCATGTGTCATCACATGTCATGTGTCATGTGATGTCATGTGTCAAGTGGTGTCATGTGATGTCATGTGTCATGTGCTGTCATGTGCTGTCGTGTCATGTGTCATGTGGTGTTATGTGTCATGTGGTATCATTTGTCATCATGTGTTGTCATGTGTCATCATGTGGTGCCATGTGACGTCATGTGTTGTCAGTCATGTGGTGTCATGTGGTGTCATGTGTCATCATGTGTCATGTGGTGTCACATATCATGTGGTGTCATGTGTCATATAGTGTCATGTGTCATGTGTTGTCATGTGGTGTCATGTGTCATTTGATGTCATGTGTCATGTGGTGTCATGTGTCATGTATCGTCATGTGTCATGTGATGTCATGTGTTGTCATGTGATGTCATGTGTCATGTGGTGTCATGTGTCATGTGATGTCATGTGTCATGTGGTGTCATGTGTCATCACGTGTCATGTGTCATGTGGTGTCATGTGTCATGTGGTGTCATGTGTCATATATCGTCATGTGTTATGTGATGTCATGTGTCATGTGATGTCTTGTGTTATCATGTGATGTCATGTGTCATGTGGTGTCATGTGTCATGTGATGTCATGTGTTGTCATGTGATGTCATGTGTCATGTGGTGTCATGTGTCATGTGATGTCATGTGTCATGTGTTGTCATGTGTCATCATGTGTCATGTGTTGTCATGTGGTGTCATGTGTCATCACGTGTCATGTGTCATGTGTCATGTATCGTCATGTGTCATGTGATGTCATGTGATGTGGTGACATGTGGTGTCATGTATCGTCATGTCATGTGATGTCATGTGTCATGTGATGTCATGTGGTGTCATGTGTTATGTGGTGTCATGTGTCATGTGTCATGTAAAGTCATATGTCATGTGTCAAAAAATGTATATATCTAGAGGAGCTTACTGTAAGATTACTGTAAGCTTACTGTACTCTGTACCTTTCCGAGCACGAGCTGAATGCTAATTGGCTGTCAACTGTCTGTCAATACTCCAAACCAGAAAGTGTTGGCAGCCATCTTGTGCCTCGGTAGACTGAGGCACAAGAAAGCAGAAAAACAAACGTGTAAAATGCAAAAAGGGGTGCAGGGTAGAAACACCCTGCCCCCTAGGGCTGCTCTGGGTGTTTCACAAGGATCCCAAAGGCCCCCCCCAATATTTTTGGGGGACAAAAACCACGGGGGACGAGTACCATACGAGTCCTGTAAGCTTACTGTAAGCTTACTGTACTCTGTACCTGCACGAGCTGAATGCGGTGTCATGTGTCATGTGTCATGTGGAGTCATATGTCATGTGTCAAAAAATGTATATATCTAGAGGAGCTTACTGTAAGATTCCTGTAAGCTTACTGTACTCTGTACCTTTCCGAGCACGAGCTGAATGCTAATTGGCTGTCAACTGTCTATCAATACTCCAAACCAGAAAGTGTTGGCAGCCATCTTGTGCCTCGGTAGACTGAGGCACAAGAAAGCAGAAAAACAAACAAGTAGAACACAAAAAGGGGGCAGGGTATAAACCCCCTGACCCCCTAGGCCTGCTCAGGGATGCCACAAGGACCCACAAGGCCCCCCATTTTTTTTTTTACAAAAACTGCAGAGTACGAGTACTGTACAAGCACAGTAAGCTTACTGTAAGCTTACTGTAATCTGTACCTTCCCGAGCACGAGCTGAATGCTAATTGGCTGTCAACTGTCTGTAAACACTCCAAACAATCATGTGTCATGTGTTGTCATGTGGTGTCATGTGTCATGTGGTGTCATGTGATGTCATGTGTCATGTGCTGTCATGTGCTGTCATGTGTCATGTGGTGTCATATGTCATCATGTGTCATCTTGTGTCCTGTGGTCTCATGTGGTGTCATGTGTCATCATGTGTTGTCATGTGTCATCATGTAGTGCCATGTGACGTCATGTGTTGTCAGTTATGTGGTGTCATGTGTTGTCATGTGTCATCACGTGTCATGTGTCATGTGTTGTCATGTGTCATGTGGTGTCATGTATCATGTGACATGACATGTGATGTCATGTGTCATGTGATGTCATGTGGTGTCATGTGTCATCATATGTCATGTGTCATCACATGTCATGTGTCATGTGGTGTCATGTGTCATGTGTCATGTATCGTCATGTGTCATGTCATGTGTTGTCATGTGAAGTCATGTGGTATCATGTTTCATGTGATGTCATGTGTTGTCATGTGATGTCATGTGGTGTCATGTGTCATGTGATGTCATGTATTGTCATGTGTCATGTGTCATGTGATGTCATGTGTCATGTGGGGTCATGTGTCATCACATGTCATGTGTGTGTCCTGTATCGTCATGTGTCATGTGACATGTGTCATGTGATGCCATGTGTCATGTGTTGTCATGTGATGTCATGTGTTGTCATGTGTTGTCATGTGGTGTCATGTGTCATGTGGTGTCATGTGTCATGTATCGTCATGTGTCATGTCATGTGGTGTCATGTGTCATGTGATGTCATGTGTCATGTGTTGTCATGTGTCATGTGGTGTCATGTGATGTCATGTGTCATGTGGTGTCATGTGTCATCATGTGTCATGTGTTGTCATATGTCATCACATGTCATGTGGTGTCATGTGTCATGAGGTGTCATGTGTCATCATGTGTCATGTGATGTCATGTGTCATGTGGTGTCATATGTCATGTGGTGACATGTGGTGTCATGTGTCATGTATCGTCATGTGATGTCATGTGGTGTCATGTTTTGTCATGTGATGTCATGTGTCATGTGGTGTCATGTGTCATCATGTGTCATCTTGTGTCATGTGGTGTCATGTGTCATCATGTGTTGTCATGTGTCATCATGTGGTGCCATGTGACGTCATGTGTTGTGAGTCATGTGGTATCATGTGGTGTCATGTGTCATGTGTTGTCATGTGGTGTCATTTGTTATCACGTGTCATGTGTTATGTGGTGTCATGTGTCATGTAGTGTCATGTGTCATGTGATGTCATGTGTCATGTGTTGTCATGTGATGTCATGTGTCATGTGGTGTCATGTGTCATCACGTGTCATGTTTCATGTGGTGTCATGTCATGTATCATCATGTGTCATGTGATGTCATGTGTCATGTGATGTCATGTGTCATTTGGTGTCATGTGACATGTGTCATGTGATGTCATGTGTCATGTGTTGTCATGTGATGTCATGTGTTGTCATGTGTTGTCATGTGGTGTCATGTGTCATGTGGTGTCATGTGTCATGTATCGTCATGTGTCGTGTCATGTGGTGTCATGTGTCATGTGATATCATGTGTCATGTGTTGTCATGTGTCATGTGGTGTCATGTGATGTCATGTGTCATGTGGTGTCATGTGTCATCATGTGTCATGTGTTGTCATATGTCATCACATGTCATGTGGTGTCATGTGTCATGAGGTGTCATGTGTCATCATGTGTCATGTGATGTCATGTGTCATGTGGTGTCATGTGTCATGTGGTGACATGTGGTATCATGTGTCATGTATCGTCATGTGATGTCATGTGGTGTCATGTTTTGTCATGTGATGTCATGTGTCATGTGGTGTCGTGTGTCATCATGTGTCATCTTGTGTCATGTGGTGTCATGTGTCATCATGTGTTGTCATGTGTCATCATGTGGTGCCATGTGATGTCATGTGTTGTGAGTCATGTGGTGTCATGTGGTGTCATGTGTCATGTGTTGTCATGTGGTGTCATTTGTTATCACGTGTCATGTGTTATGTGGTGTCATGTGTCATGTAGTGTCATGTGTCATGTGATGTCATGTGTCATGTGTTGTCATGTGATGTCATGTGTCATGTGGTGTCATGTGTCATCATGTGTCATGTTTCATGTGGTGTCATGTCATGTATCATCATGTGTCATGTGATGTCATTTGTCATGTGATGTCATGTGTCATGTGGTGTCATGTGTCATGTATCGCCATGTGTCATGTGATGTCATGTGACATGTGCCATATGATGTCATGTGCCATTTGTTGTTATGTGTCATCACGTGTCATGTGGTGTCATGTGTCATCACATGTCATGTGTCATGTGATGTCATGTGTCAAGTGGTGTCATGTGTCATCATCTGTCATGTTTCATGTGGTGTCATGTGTCATGTGGTGTCATGTGTCATGTATTGTCATGTGATGTCATGTGTCATGTGATATCATGTGTCATGTGTTGTCATGTGATGTCATGTGGTGCCATGTATTGTCATGTGATGTCATGTGGTGGCATGTGATGTCATGTGTCATCATGTGTCATGTGTTGTCATGTGGTGTCATGTGTCATCATTTGTCATGTGTTGTCATGTGTCATCACATGTCATATGTCATGTGTCATGTGGTGTCATGTGTCAAGTGGTGTCATGTGATGTCATGTGTCATGTGCTGTCATTTGTCATGTCATGTGTCATCATGTGTCATGTGGTGGCATTTGTCATCATGTGCTGTCATGTGTCATGTGGTGCCATGTGACGTCATGTGTTGTCAGTCATGTGGTGTCATGTGTCATCATGTGTCATGTGTTGTCATGTGGTGTCATGTGTCATCACGTGTTATGTGTCATGTGGTGTCACGTATCATGTGATGTCATGTGTCATGTGTTGTCATGTGATGTCATGTGTCATGTGGTGTCATGTGTCATGTGTCACGTGGTGTCATGTGTCATGTATTGTCATGTGTCATGTGATGTCATGTGTCATGGGATGTCATGTGTCATGTGATGTCATGTGATGTCATGTGTCATGTGGTGTCATGTGTCATGTGGTGTCATGTGTCATGTGGTGTCATGTGTCATGTATCGTTATGTGTCATGTGGTGTCATGTGTCATGTGATGTCATGTGCCATGTGTTGTCATGTGATATCATGTGTCATGTGGTGTCATGTGATGTCATGTGTCATGTGGTGTCATGTGTCATCATGTGTCATGTGTTGTCATGTGGTGTCATGTGTCATCACATGTTATATGTCATGTGATGTCATGTGTCAAGTGGTGTCATGTGTCATGTGATGTCATGTGTCATGTGCTGTCATGTGTCATGTGGTGTCATATATCATATGTCATGTGTCATCATGTGTCATGTGGTGTCATGTGGTGTCATTTGTCATCATGTGTTGTCATGTGTCATCATGTGGTGCCATGACTGACGTGTTGTCAGTCATGTGGTGTCATGTGTCATCATGTGTCATGTGATGTCATGTGTTGTCATGTGGTGTCACGTATCATGTGGTGTCATGTGTCATGTGTCATATGATGTCATGTGTCATGTGTTGTCATGTGATTTCATGTTTCATGTGGTGTCATGTGTCATGTGATGTCATGTGTCATGTGGTGTCATGTGTCATCATGTGTCATGTGGTGTCATGTGTCATGTGGTGTCATGTGTCATGTATTGTCATGTGTCATGTGATGTCATGTGTCATGTGATGTCATGTCATGTGTTATCATGTGGTGTCATGTGATGTCATGTGTCATGTGGTGTCATGTGTCATGTGGTGTCATGTCATGTATTGTCATGTGTCATGTGATGTCATGTGTCATGTGTTGTCATGTGATGTCATGTGTCATGTAGTGTCATGTGTCATGTGATGTCATGTGTCATGTGTTGTCATGTGTCATCATGTGTCATGTGTTGTCATGTGGTGTCATGTGTCATCACGTGTCTTGTGTCACGTGGTGTCATGAGGTGTCATGTGGTGTCATGTGTCATGTATCGTCATGTGTCATGTGATGTCATGTGTCATGTGGTGACATGTGGTGTCATGTGTCATATATCGTCATGTGTCATGTGATGTCATGTGTCATGTGTTGTCATGTGATGTCATGTGGTGTCATGTGTCATGTGTCATGTGGAGTCGTATGTCATGTGTCAAAAAATGTATATATCTAGAGGAGCTTACTGTAAGATTACTAAAAGCTTACTGTACTCTGTACCTTTCCGAGCACGAGCTGAATGCTAATTGGCTGTCAACTGTCTATCAATACTCCAAACCAGAAAGTGTTGGCAGCCATCTTGTGCCTCGGTAGACTGAGGCACAAGAAAGCAGAAAAACAAACAAGTAGAACACAAAAAGGGGGCAGGGTATAAACCCCCTGACCCCCTAGGCCTGCTCAGGGATGCCACAAGGACCCACAAGGCCCCCCATTTTTTTTTTACAAAAACTGCAGAGTACGAGTACTTTACAAGCACAGTAAGCTTACTGTAAGCTTACTGTAATCTGTACCTTCCCGAGCACGAGCTGAATGCTAATTGGCTATCAACTGTCTGTAAACACTCCAAACAATCATGTGTCATGTGTTGTCATGTGGTGTCATGTGTCATGTGGTGTCATGTGATGTCATGTGTCATGTGCTGTCATGTGCTGTCATGTGTCATGTGGTGTCATATGTCATCATGTGTCATCTTGTGTCCTGTGGTCTCATGTGGTATCATGTGTCATCATGTGTTGTCATGTGTCATCATGTAGTGCCATGTGACGTCATGTGTTGTCAGTTATGTGGTGTCATGTGTTGTCATGTGTCATCACGTGTCATGTGTCATGTGGTGTCATGTGTCATGTGGTGTCATGTATCATGTGACATGACATGTGATGTCATGTGTCATGTGATGTCATGTGGTGTCATGTGTCATCATATGTCATGTGTCATCACATGTCATGTGTCATGTGGTGTCATGTGTCATGTGTCATGTATCGTCATGTGTCATGTCATGTGTTGTCATGTGAAGTCATGTGGTATCATGTTTCATGTGATGTCATGTGTTGTCATGTGATGTCATGTGGTGTCATGTGTCATGTGATGTCATGTATTGTCATGTGTCATGTGTCATGTGATGTCATGTGTCATGTGGGGTCATGTGTCATCACATGTCATGTGTGTGTCCTGTATCGTCATGTGTCATGTGACATGTGTCATGTGATGTCATGTGTCATGTGTTGTCATGTGATGTCATGTGTTGTCATGTGTTGTCATGTGGTGTCATGTGTCATGTGGTGTCATGTGTCATGTATCGTCATGTGTCATGTCATGTGGTGTCATGTGTCATGTGATGTCATGTGTCATGTGTTGTCATGTGTCATGTGGTGTCATGTGATGTCATGTGTCATGTGGTGTCATGTGTCATCATGTGTCATGTGTTGTCATATGTCATCACATGTCATGTGGTGTCATGTGTCATGAGGTGTCATGTGTCATCATGTGTCATGTGATGTCATGTGTCATGTGGTGTCATATGTCATGTGGTGACATGTGGTGTCATGTGTCATGTATCGTCATGTGATGTCATGTGGTGTCATGTTTTGTCATGTGATGTCATGTGTCATGTGGTGTCATGTGTCATCATGTGTCATCTTGTGTCATGTGGTGTCATGTGTCATCATGTGTTGTCATGTGTCATCATGTGGTGCCATGTGATGTCATGTGTTGTGAGTCATGTGGTATCATGTGGTGTCATGTGTCATGTGTTGTCATGTGGTGTCATTTGTTATCACGTGTCATGTGTTATGTGGTGTCATGTGTCATGTAGTGTCATGTGTCATGTGATGTCATGTGTCATGTGTTGTCATGTGATGTCATGTGTCATGTGGTGTCATGTGTCATCACGTGTCATGTTTCATGTGGTGTCATGTCATGTATCATCATGTGTCATGTGATGTCATGTGTCATGTGATGTCATGTGTCATGTGGTGTCATGTGTCATGTATCACCATGTGTCACGTGATGTCATGTGACATGTGCCATATGATGTCATGTGCCATGTGTTGTCATGTGTCATCACGTGTCATGTGGTGTCATGTGTCATCACATGTCATGTGTCATGTGATGTCATGTGTCGAGTGGTGTCATGTGTCATCATGTGTCATGTTTCATGTGGTGTCATGTGGTGTCATGTGTCATGTATTGTCATGTGATGTCATGTGTCATGTGATGTCATGTGTCATGTGTTGTCATGTGATGTCATGTGGTGCCATGTGTTGTCATGTGATGTCATGTGGTGTCATGTGATGTCATGTGTCATCATGTGTCATGTGTTGTCATGTGGTGTCATGTGTCATCATTTGTCATGTGTTGTCATGTGTCATCACATGTCATATGTCATGTGTCATGTGGTGTCATGTGTCAAGTGGTGTCATGTGTCATCATGTGTCATGTGGTGTCATTTGTCATCATGTGCTGTCATGTGTCATGTGGTGCCATGTGACGTCATGTGTTGTCAGTCATGTGGTGTCATGTGTCATCATGTGTCATGTGTTGTCATGTGGTGTCATGTGTCATCACGTGTTATGTGTCATGTGGTATCACGTATCATGTGGTGTCATGTGTCATATAGTGTCATGTCATGTGATGTCATGTGTCATGTGTTGTCATGTGATGTCATGTGTCATGTGGTGTCATGTGTCATGTGTCACGTGGTGTCATGTGTCATGTATTGTCATGTGATGTCATGTGTCATGGGATGTCATGTGTCATGTGATGTCATGTGATGTCATGTGTCATGTGGTGTCATGTGTCATGTGGTGTCATGTGTCATGTGGTGTCATGTGTCATGTATCGTCATGTGTCATGTGGTGTCATGTGTCATGTGATGTCATGTGCCATGTGTTGTCATGTGATGTCATGTGTCATGTGGTGTCATGTGATGTCATGTGTCATGTGGTGTCATGTGTCATCATGTGTCATGTGTTGTCATGTGGTGTCATGTGTCATCACATGTTATATGTCATGTGATGTCATGTATCAAGTGGTGTCATTTGTCATGTGATGTCATGTGTCATGTGCTGTCATGTGTCATGTGGTGTCATATATCATATGTCATGTGTCATCATGTGTCATGTGGTGTCATGTGGTGTCATTTGTCATCATGTGTTGTCATGTGTCATCATGTGGTGCCATGACTGACGTGTTGTCAGTCATGTGGTGTCATGTGTCATCATGTGTCATGTGATGTCATATGTTGTCATGTGGTGTCACGTATCATGTGGTGTCATGTGTCATGTGTCATGTGATGTCATGTGTCATGTGTTGTCATGTGATGTCATGTTTTATGTGGTGTCATGTGTCATGTGATGTCATGTGTCATGTGGTGTCATGTGTCATCATGTGTCATGTGGTGTCATGTGTCATGTGGTGTCATGTGTCATGTATCGTCTTGTGTCATGTGATGTCATGTGTCATGTGATGTCATGTCATGTGTTATCATGTGGTGTCATGTGATGTCATGTGTCATGTGGTGTCATGTGTCATGTGGTGTCACGTGTCATGTGGTGTCATGTCATGTATTGTCATGTGTCATGTGATGTCATGTGTCATGTGTTGTCATGTGATGTCATGTGTTATGTAGTATCATGTGTCATGTGATGTCATGTGTCATGTGTTGTCATGTGTCATCATGTGTCATGTGTTGTCATGTGGTGTCATGTGTCATCACGTGTCTTGTGTCACGTGGTGTCATGTGTCATGAGGTGTCATGTGGTGTCATGTGTCATGTATCGTCATGTGTCATGTGATGTCATGTGTCATGTGGTGACATGTGGTATCATGTGTCATGTATCGTCATGTGTCATGTGATGTCATGTGTCATGTGTTGTCATGTGATGTCATGTGGTGTCATGTTTCATGTGGAGTCGTATGTCATGTGTCAAAAAATGTATATATCTAGAGGAGCTTACTGTAAGATTACTAAAAGCTTACTGTTCTCTGTACCTTTCCGAGCACGAGCTGAATGCTAATTGGCTGTCAACTGTCTGTCAATACTCCAAACCAGAAAGTGTTGGCAGCCATCTTGTGCCTCGGTAGACTGAGGCACAAGAAAGCATAAAAACAAACGCAAAAAGGGGGCAGGGTAGAAACACCCTGCCCCCTAGGCCTGCTCTGGGTGTTTCACAAGGATCCCAAAGGCCCCCCCCCCAATATTTTTGGGGGACAAAAACCACGGGGGACGAGTACCATACAAGTCCTGTAAGCTTACTGTAAGCTTACTGTACTCTGTACCTGCACGAGCTGAATGCGGTGTCATGTGTCATGTGTCATGTGGAGTCATATGTCATGTGTCAAAAAATGTATATATCTAGAGGAGCTTACTGTAAGATTACTGTAAGCTTACTGTACTCTGTACCTTTCCGAGCACGAGCTGAATGCTAATTGGCTGTCAACTGTCTGTCAATACTCCAAACCAGAAAGTGTTGGCAGCCATCTTGTGCCTCGGTAGACTGAGGCACAAGAAAGCAGAAAAACAGACAAGTAGAACGCAAAAAGGGGGCAGGGTATAAACCCCCTGACCCCCTAGGCCTGCTCAGGGATGCCACAAGGACCCACAAGGCCCCCCATTTTTTTTTTACAAAAACTGCAGAGTACGAGGACTGTACAAGCATAGTAAGCTTACTGTAAGCTTACTGTAATCAGTACCTTCCCGAGCACGAGCTGAATGCTAATTGGCTATCAACTGTCTGTAAACACTCCAAACAATCATGTGTCATGTGTTGTCATGTGGTGTCATGTGTCATGTGGTGTCATGTGATGTCATGTGTCATGTGCTGTCATGTGCTGTCATGTGTCATGTGTCATGTGGTGTCATGTCATCATGTGTCATCTTGTGTCCTGTGGTCTCATGTGGTGTCATGTGTCATCATGTGTTATCATGTGTCATCATGTAGTGCCATGTGACATCATGTGTTGTCAGTTATGTGGTGTCATGTGTTGTCATGTGTCATCACATGTCATGTGTCATGTGGTGTCATGTGTCATGTGGTTTCATGTATCATGTGACATGACATGTGATGTCATGTGTCATGTGATGTCATGTGGTGTCATGTGTCATCATATGTCATGTGTCATCATGTGTCACGTGTCATGTGGTGACATGTGTCATGTGTCATGTATCGTTATGTGTCATGTCATGTGTTGTCATATGAAGTCATGTGTCATGTGGTATCATGTTTCATGTGATGTCATGTGTTGTCATGTGATGTCATGTGGTGTCATGTGCCATGTGATGTCATGTGTTGTCATGTGTCATGTGATGTCATGTGTCATGTGGTGTCATGTGTCATCGCATGTCATGTGTGTGTCCTGTATTATCATGTGTCATGTGACATGTGTCATGTGATGTCATGTGTCATGTGTTGTCATGTGATGTCATGTGTCATGTGGTGTCATGTGTCATGTATCGTCATGTGTCATGTGATGTCATGTGTCATGTGATGTCATGTCATGTGTTATCATGTGGTGTCATGTGATGTCATGTGTCATGTGGTGTCATGTGTCATGTGGTGTCACGTGTCATGTGGTGTCATGTCATGTATTGTCATGTGTCATGTGATGTCATGTGTCATGTGTTGTCATGTGATGTCATGTGTCATGTAGTATCATGTGTCATGTGATGTCATGTGTCATGTGTTGTCATGTGTCATCATGTGTCATGTGTTGTCATGTGGTGTCATGTGTCATCACGTGTCTTGTGTCACGTGGTGTCATGTGTCATGAGGTGTCATGTGGTGTCATGTGTCATGTATCGTCATGTGTCATGTGATGTCATGTGTCATGTGGTGACATGTGGTATCATGTGTCATGTATCGTCATGTGTCATGTGATGTCATGTGTCATGTGTTGTCATGTGATGTCATGTGGTGTCATGTTTCATGTGGAGTCGTATGTCATGTGTCAAAAAATGTATATATCTAGAGGAGCTTACTGTAAGATTACTAAAAGCTTACTGTTCTCTGTACCTTTCCGAGCACGAGCTGAATGCTAATTGGCTGTCAACTGTCTGTCAATACTCCAAACCAGAAAGTGTTGGCAGCCATCTTGTGCCTCGGTAGACTGAGGCACAAGAAAGCATAAAAACAAACGCAAATAGGGGGCAGGGTAGAAACACCCTGCCCCCTAGGCCTGCTCTGGGTGTTTCACAAGGATCCCAAAGCCCCCCCCCAATATTTTTGGGGGACAAAAACCACGGGGGACGAGTACCATACAAGTCCTGTAAGCTTACTGTAAGCTTACTGTACTCTGTACCTGCACGAGCTTAATGCGGTGTCATGTGTCATGTGTCATGTGGAGTCATATGTCATGTGTCAAAAAATGTATATATCTAGAGGAGCTTACTGTAAGATTACTGTAAGCTTACTGTACTCTGTACCTTTCCGAGCACGAGCTGAATGCTAATTGGCTGTCAACTGTCTGTCAATACTCCAAACCAGAAAGTGTTGGCAGCCATCTTGTGCCTCGGTAGACTGAGGCACAAGAAAGCAGAAAAACAAACAAGTAGAACGCAAAAAGGGGGCAGGGTATAAACCCCCTGACCCCCTAGGCCTGCTCAGGGATGCCACAAGGACCCACAAGGCCCCCTATTTTTTTTTTACAAAAACTGCAGAGTACGAGGACTGTACAAGCACAGTAAGCTTACTGTAAGCTTACTGTAATCAGTACCTTCCCGAGCACGAGCTGAATGCTAATTGGCTGTCAACTATCTGTAAACACTCCAAACAATCATGTGTCATGTGTTGTCATGTGGTGTCATGTGTCATGTGGTGTCATGTGATGTCATGTGTCATGTGCTGTCATGTGCTGTCATGTGTCATGTGTCATGTGGTGTCATATGTCATCATGTGTCATCTTGTGTCCTGTGGTCTCATGTGGTGTCATGTGTCATCATGTGTTGTCATGTGTCATCATGTAGTGCCATGTGACATCATGTGTTGTCAGTTATGTGGTGTCATGTGTTGTCATGTGTCATCACATGTCATGTGTCATGTGGTGTCATGTGTCATGTGGTTTCATGTATCATGTGACATGACATGTGATGTCATGTGTCATGTGATGTCATGTGGTGTCATGTGTCATCATATGTCATGTGTCATCATGTGTCAGGTGTCATGTGGTGACATGTGTCATGTGTCATGTATCGTTATGTGTCATGTCATGTGTTGTCATATGAAGTCATGTGTCATGTGGTATCATGTTTCATGTGATGTCATGTGTTGTCATGTGATGTCATGTGGTGTCATGTGCCATGTGATGTCATGTGTTGTCATGTGTCATGTGATGTCATGTGTCATGTGGTGTCATGTGTCATCGCATGTCATGTGTGTGTCCTGTATCGTCATGTGTCATGTGACATGTGTCATGTGATGTCATGTGTCATGTGTTGTCATGTGATGTCATGTGTTGTCATGTGTTGTCATGTGGTGTCATGTGTCATGTGGTGTCATGTGTCATGTATCGTCATGTGTCGTGTCATGTCATGTGGTGTCATGTGTCATGTGATGTCATGTGTCATGTGTTGTCATGTGTCATGTGGTGTCATGTGATGTCATGTGTCATGTGGTGTCATGTGTCATCATGTGTCATGTGTTGTCATGTGTCATCACATGTCATGTGGTGTCATGTGTCATGAGGTGTCATGTGTCATGTGGTATCATGTGTCATGTGTTGTCACGTGGTGTCATGTGTCATCACATGTCATGTGGTGTCATGTATCATGAGGTGTCATGTGTCATGTGTCATCATGTGTCATGTGATGTCATGTGTCATGTGATGTCATGTGTCATGAGGTGTCATGTGGTGTCATGTGTCATGCATCGTCATTTGTCATGTGATGTCATGTGTCATGTGTGTCATGTGTCATCACGTGTCATGTGATGTCATGTGTCATGTGCTGTCATGTGGTGTCATGATGTGTTGTCATGTGGTGCCATGTGATGTCATGTGTCATGTGATGTCATGTGGTGTCATGTATCATCATGTGTCATGTGTTGTCATGTGTCGTGTCGTGTCATGTGGTGTCATGTGTCATGTGATGTCATGTGTTGTCATGTGTTGTCATGTGGTGTCATGTGTCATGTGGTGTCATGTGTCATGTATCGTCATGTGTCGTGTCGTGTCATGTGGTGTCATGTGTCATGTGATGTCATGTGTCATGTGTTGTCATGTGTCATGTGGTGTCATGTGATGTCATGTGTCATGTGGTGTCATGTGTCATCATGTGTCATGTGTTGTCATGTGTCATCACATGTCATGTGGTGTCATGTGTCATGAGGTGTCATGTGTCATGTGTCATCATGTGTCATGTGATGTCATGTGTCATGTGATGTCATGTGTCATGAGGTGTCATGTGGTGTCATGTGTCATGCATCGTCATGTGTCATGTGATGTCATGTGTCATGTGTGTCATGTGTCATCACGTGTCATGTGATGTCATGTGTCATTAGCTGTCATGTGGTGTCATGATGTGTTGTCATGTGGTGCCATGTGATGTCATGTGTCATGTGATGTCATGTGGTGTCATGTATCATCATGTGTCATGTGTTGTCATGTGTCATCACGTGTCTTGTGTCACGTGGTTTCATGTGTCATGAGGTGTCATGTATTGTCACGTGGTGTCATGTGTCATCACGTGTCTTGTGTCACGTGGTGTCATGTGTCATGAGGTATCATGTGGTGTCATGTGTCATGTATCGTCATGTGTCATGTGTTGTCATGTGATGGCATGTGTCATGTGGTGTCATGTGATGTCATGTGTCATGTGGTGACATGTGGTGTCATGTGTCATGTATTGTCATGTGATGTCATGTGGTGTCATGTTTTGTCATGTGATGTCATGTGTCATGTGGTGTCATGTGTCATCATGTGTCATCTTGTGTCATGTGGTGTCATGTGTCATCATGTGTTGTCATGTGTCATCATGTGGTGCCATGTGACGTCATGTGTTGTGAGTCATGTGGTGTCATGTGGTGTCATGTGTCATGTGTTGTCATGTGGTGTCATTTGTTATCACGTGTCATGTGTTATGTGGTGTCATGTGTCATGTAGTGTCATGTGTCATGTGATGTCATGTGTCATGTGTTATCATGTGATGTCATGTGTCATGTGGTGTCATGTGACATCACATGTCATGTTTCATGTGGTGTCATGTCATGTATCATCATGTGTCATGTGATGTCATGTGTCATGTGATGTCATGTGTCATGTGGTGTCATTTGTCATGTATGTGTCATGTGATGTCATGTGACATGTGCCATATGATGTCATGTGCCATGTGTTGTCATGTGTCATCACGTGTCATGTGGTATCATGTGTCATCACATGTCATGTGTCATGTGATGTCATGTGTCAAGTGGTGTCATCTGTCATCATGTGTCATGTTTCATGTGGTGTCATATGTCATGTGGTGTCATGTGTCATGTATTGTCATGTGATGTCATGTGTCATGTGATGTCATGTGTCATGTGTTGTCATGTGATGTCATGTGGTGCCATGTGCTGTCATGTGATGTCATGTGGTGTCATGTGATGTCATGTGTCATCATGTGTCATGTGTTGTCATGTGGTGTCATGTGTCATCATTTGTCATGTGTTGTCATGTGTCATCACATGTCATATGTCATGTGTCATGTGGTGTCATGTGTCAAGTGGTGTCATGTGATGTCATGTGTCATGTGCTGTCATGTGTCATGTCATGTGTCATCATGTGTCATGTGGTGTCATTTGTCATCATGTGCTGTCATGTGTCATGTGGTACCATGTGACGTCATGTGTTGTCAGTCATGTGGTGTCATGTGTCATCATGTGTCATGTGTTGTCATGTGGTGTCATGTGTCATCACGTGTTATGTGTCATGTGGTGTCACGTATCATGTGGTGTCATGTGTCATATAGTGTCATGTCATGTGATGTCATGTGTCATGTGTTGTCATGTGATGTCATGTGTCATGTGGTGTCATGTGCCATGTGTCACGTGGTGTCATGTATTGTCATGTGTCATGTGATGTCATATGTCATGGGATATCATGTGTCATGTGATGTCATGTGATGTCATGTGTCATGTGGTGTCATGTGTCATGTGGTGTCATGTGTCATGTGGTGTCATGTGTCATGTATCGTCATGTGTCATGTGGTGTCATGTGTCATGTGATGTCATGTGCCATGTGTTGTTATGTGATATCATGTGTCATGTGGTGTCATGTGATGTCATGTGTCATGTGGTGTCATGTGTCATCATGTGTCATGTGTTGTCATGTGGTGTCATGTGTCATCACATGTTATGTGTCATGTGATGTCATGTGCCAAGTGATGTCATGTGTCATGTGATGTCATGTGTCATGTGCTGTCATGTGTCATGTGGTGTCATATGTCATGTGTCATCATGTGTCATGTGGTGTCATTTGTCATCATGTGTTGTCATGTGTCATCATGTGGTGCCATGACTGACGTGTTGTCAGTCATGTAGTGTCATGTGTCATCATGTGTCATGTGATGTCATGTGTTGTCATGTGGTGTCACGTATCATGTGGTGTCATGTGTCATCACGTGTCATGTTTCATGTGGTGTCATGTGTCATGAGGTGTCATGTGGTGTCATGTGTCATGTATCGTCATGTGTCATTTGATGTCATGTGTCATGTGGTGACATGTGGTGTCATGTGTCATGTATCGTCATGTGTCATGTGATGTCATGTGTCATGTGTTGTCATGTGGTGTCATGTGGTGTCATGTGTCATGTATTGTCATGTGATGTCATGTGTCATGTGATGTCATGTGTCATGTGTTGTCATGTGATGTCATGTGGTGCCATGTGTTGTCATGTGATGTCATGTGGTGTCATGTGATGTCATGTGTCATCATGTGTCATGTGTTGTCATGTGGTGTCATGTGTCATCATTTGTCATGTGTTGTCATGTGTCATCACATGTCATATGTCATGTGTCATGTGGTGTCATGTGTCAAGTGGTGTCATGTGTCATCATGTGTCATGTGGTGTCATTTGTCATCATGTGCTGTCATGTGTCATGTGGTGCCATGTGACGTCATGTGTTGTCAGTCATGTGGTGTCATGTGTCATCATGTGTCATGTGTTGTCATGTGGTGTCATGTGTCATCACGTGTTATGTGTCATGTGGTATCACGTATCATGTGGTGTCATGTGTCATATAGTGTCATGTCATGTGATGTCATGTGTCATGTGTTGTCATGTGATGTCATGTGTCATGTGGTGTCATGTGTCATGTGTCACGTGGTGTCATGTGTCATGTATTGTCATGTGTCATGTGATGTCATGTGTCATGGGATGTCATGTGTCATGTGATGTCATGTGATGTCATGTGTCATGTGGTGTCATGTGTCATGTGGTGTCATGTGTCATGTGGTGTCATGTGTCATGTATCGTCATGTGTCATGTGGTGTCATGTGTCATGTGATGTCATGTGCCATGTGTTGTCATGTGATGTCATGTGTCATGTGGTGTCATGTGATGTCATGTGTCATGTGGTGTCATGTGTCATCATGTGTCATGTGTTGTCATGTGGTGTCATGTGTCATCACATGTTATATGTCATGTGATGTCATGTATCAAGTGGTGTCATTTGTCATGTGATGTCATGTGTCATGTGCTGTCATGTGTCATGTGGTGTCATATATCATATGTCATGTGTCATCATGTGTCATGTGGTGTCATGTGGTGTCATTTGTCATCATGTGTTGTCATGTGTCATCATGTGGTGCCATGACTGACGTGTTGTCAGTCATGTGGTGTCATGTGTCATCATGTGTCATGTGATGTCATATGTTGTCATGTGGTGTCACGTATCATGTGGTGTCATGTGTCATGTGTCATGTGATGTCATGTGTCATGTGTTGTCATGTGATGTCATGTTTTATGTGGTGTCATGTGTCATGTGATGTCATGTGTCATGTGGTGTCATGTGTCATCATGTGTCATGTGGTGTCATGTGTCATGTGGTGTCATGTGTCATGTATCGTCTTGTGTCATGTGATGTCATGTGTCATGTGATGTCATGTCATGTGTTATCATGTGGTGTCATGTGATGTCATGTGTCATGTGGTGTCATGTGTCATGTGGTGTCACGTGTCATGTGGTGTCATGTCATGTATTGTCATGTGTCATGTGATGTCATGTGTCATGTGTTGTCATGTGATGTCATGTGTTATGTAGTATCATGTGTCATGTGATGTCATGTGTCATGTGTTGTCATGTGTCATCATGTGTCATGTGTTGTCATGTGGTGTCATGTGTCATCACGTGTCTTGTGTCACGTGGTGTCATGTGTCATGAGGTGTCATGTGGTGTCATGTGTCATGTATCGTCATGTGTCATGTGATGTCATATGTCATGTGGTGACATGTGGTATCATGTGTCATGTATCGTCATGTGTCATGTGATGTCATGTGTCATGTGTTGTCATGTGATGTCATGTGGTGTCATGTTTCATGTGGAGTCGTATGTCATGTGTCAAAAAATGTATATATCTAGAGGAGCTTACTGTAAGATTACTAAAAGCTTACTGTTCTCTGTACCTTTCCGAGCACGAGCTGAATGCTAATTGGCTGTCAACTGTCTGTCAATACTCCAAACCAGAAAGTGTTGGCAGCCATCTTGTGCCTCGGTAGACTGAGGCACAAGAAAGCATAAAAACAAACGCAAAAAGGGGGCAGGGTAGAAACACCCTGCCCCCTAGGCCTGCTCTGGGTGTTTCACAAGGATCCCAAAGGCCCCCCCCCCAATATTTTTGGGGGACAAAAACCACGGGGGACGAGTACCATACAAGTCCTGTAAGCTTACTGTAAGCTTACTGTACTCTGTACCTGCACGAGCTGAATGCGGTGTCATGTGTCATGTGTCATGTGGAGTCATATGTCATGTGTCAAAAAATGTATATATCTAGAGGAGCTTACTGTAAGATTACTGTAAGCTTACTGTACTCTGTACCTTTCCGAGCACGAGCTGAATGCTAATTGGCTGTCAACTGTCTGTCAATACTCCAAACCAGAAAGTGTTGGCAGCCATCTTGTGCCTCGGTAGACTGAGGCACAAGAAAGCAGAAAAACAGACAAGTAGAACGCAAAAAGGGGGCAGGGTATAAACCCCCTGACCCCCTAGGCCTGCTCAGGGATGCCACAAGGACCCACAAGGCCCCCCATTTTATTTTTACAAAAACTGCAGAGTACGAGGACTGTACAAGCATAGTAAGCTTACTGTAAGCTTACTGTAATCAGTACCTTCCCGAGCACGAGCTGAATGCTAATTGGCTGTCAACTGTCTGTAAACACTCCAAACAATCATGTGTCATGTGTTGTCATGTGGTGTCATGTGTCATGTGGTGTCATGTGATGTCATGTGTCATGTGCTGTCATGTGCTGTCATGTGTCATGTGTCATGTGGTGTCATGTCATCATGTGTCATCTTGTGTCCTGTGGTCTCATGTGGTGTCATGTGTCATCATGTGTTATCATGTGTCATCATGTAGTGCCATGTGACATCATGTGTTGTCAGTTATGTGGTGTCATGTGTTGTCATGTGTCATCACATGTCATGTGTCATGTGGTGTCATGTGTCATGTGGTTTCATGTATCATGTGACATGACATGTGATGTCATGTGTCATGTGATGTCATGTGGTGTCATGTGTCATCATATGTCATGTGTCATCATGTGTCACGTGTCATGTGGTGACATGTGTCATGTGTCATGTATCGTTATGTGTCATGTCATGTGTTGTCATATGAAGTCATGTGTCATGTGGTATCATGTTTCATGTGATGTCATGTGTTGTCATGTGATGTCATGTGGTGTCATGTGCCATGTGATGTCATGTGTTGTCATGTGTCATGTGATGTCATGTGTCATGTGGTGTCATGTGTCATCGCATGTCATGTGTGTGTCCTGTATTATCATGTGTCATGTGACATGTGTCATGTGATGTCATGTGTCATGTGTTGTCATGTGATGTCATGTGTCATGTGGTGTCATGTGTCATGTATCGTCATGTGTCATGTGATGTCATGTGCCATGTGATGTCATGTCATGTGTTATCATGTGGTGTCATGTGATGTCATGTGTCATGTGGTGTCATGTGTCATGTGGTGTCACGTGTCATGTGGTGTCATGTCATGTATTGTCATGTGTCATGTGATGTCATGTGTCATGTGTTGTCATGTGATGTCATGTGTCATGTAGTATCATGTGTCATGTGTCATCATGTGTCATGTGTTGTCATGTGGTGTCATGTGTCATCACGTGTCTTGTGTCACGTGGTGTCATGTGTCATGAGGTGTCATGTGGTGTCATGTGTCATGTATCGTCATGTGTCATGTGATGTCATGTGTCATGTGGTGACATGTGGTATCATGTGTCATGTATCGTCATGTGTCATGTGATGTCATGTGTCATGTGTTGTCATGTGATGTCATGTGGTGTCATGTTTCATGTGGAGTCGTATGTCATGTGTCAAAAAATGTATATATCTAGAGGAGCTTACTGTAAGATTACTAAAAGCTTACTGTTCTCTGTACCTTTCCGAGCACGAGCTGAATGCTAATTGGCTGTCAACTGTCTGTCAATACTCCAAACCAGAAAGTGTTGGCAGCCATCTTGTGCCTCGGTAGACTGAGGCACAAGAAAGCATAAAAACAAACGCAAATAGGGGGCAGGGTAGAAACACCCTGCCCCCTAGGCCTGCTCTGGGTGTTTCACAAGGATCCCAAAGCCCCCCCCCCAATATTTTTGGGGGACAAAAACCACGGGGGACGAGTACCATACAAGTCCTGTAAGCTTACTGTAAGCTTACTGTACTCTGTACCTGCACGAGCTTAATGCGGTGTCATGTGTCATGTGTCATGTGGAGTCATATGTCATGTGTCAAAAAATGTATATATCTAGAGGAGCTTACTGTAAGATTACTGTAAGCTTACTGTACTCTGTACCTTTCCGAGCACGAGCTGAATGCTAATTGGCTGTCAACTGTCTGTCAATACTCCAAACCAGAAAGTGTTGGCAGCCATCTTGTGCCTCGGTAGACTGAGGCACAAGAAAGCAGAAAAACAAACAAGTAGAACGCAAAAAGGGGGCAGGGTATAAACCCCCTGACCCCCTAGGCCTGCTCAGGGATGCCACAAGGACCCACAAGGCCCCCTATTTTTTTTTTACAAAAACTGCAGAGTACGAGGACTGTACAAGCACAGTAAGCTTACTGTAAGCTTACTGTAATCAGTACCTTCCCGAGCACGAGCTGAATGCTAATTGGCTGTCAACTATCTGTAAACACTCCAAACAATCATGTGTCATGTGTTGTCATGTGGTGTCATGTGTCATGTGGTGTCATGTGATGTCATGTGTCATGTGCTGTCATGTGCTGTCATGTGTCATGTGTCATGTGGTGTCATATGTCATCATGTGTCATCTTGTGTCCTGTGGTCTCATGTGGTGTCATGTGTCATCATGTGTTGTCATGTGTCATCATGTAGTGCCATGTGACATCATGTGTTGTCAGTTATGTGGTGTCATGTGTTGTCATGTGTCATCACATGTCATGTGTCATTTGGTGTCATGTGTCATGTGGTTTCATGTATCATGTGACATGACATGTGATGTCATGTGTCATGTGATGTCATGTGGTGTCATGTGTCATCATATGTCATGTGTCATCATGTGTCAGGTGTCATGTGGTGACATGTGTCATGTGTCATGTATCGTTATGTGTCATGTCATGTGTTGTCATATGAAGTCATGTGTCATGTGGTATCATGTTTCATGTGATGTCATGTGTTGTCATGTGATGTCATGTGGTGTCATGTGCCATGTGATGTCATGTGTTGTCATGTGTCATGTGATGTCATGTGTCATGTGGTGTCATGTGTCATCGCATGTCATGTGTGTGTCCTGTATCGTCATGTGTCATGTGACATGTGTCATGTGATGTCATGTGTCATGTGTTGTCATGTGATGTCATGTGTTGTCATGTGTTGTCATGTGGTGTCATGTGTCATGTGGTGTCATGTGTCATGTATCGTCATGTGTCGTGTCATGTCATGTGGTGTCATGTGTCATGTGATGTCATGTGTCATGTGTTGTCATGTGTCATGTGGTGTCATGTGATGTCATGTGTCATGTGGTGTCATGTGTCATCATGTGTCATGTGTTGTCATGTGTCATCACATGTCATGTGGTGTCATGTGTCATGAGGTGTCATGTGTCATGTGGTATCATGTGTCATGTGTTGTCACGTGGTGTCATGTGTCATCACATGTCATGTGGTGTCATGTATCATGAGGTGTCATGTGTCATGTGTCATCATGTGTCATGTGATGTCATGTGTCATGTGATGTCATGTGTCATGAGGTGTCATGTGGTGTCATGTGTCATGCATCGTCATTTGTCATGTGATGTCATGTGTCATGTGTGTCATGTGTCATCACGTGTCATGTGATGTCATGTGTCATGTGCTGTCATGTGGTGTCATGATGTGTTGTCATGTGGTGCCATGTGATGTCATGTGTCATGTGATGTCATGTGGTGTCATGTATCATCATGTGTCATGTGTTGTCATGTGTCGTGTCGTGTCATGTGGTGTCATGTGTCATGTGATGTCATGTGTTGTCATGTGTTGTCATGTGGTGTCATGTGTCATGTGGTGTCATGTGTCATGTATCGTCATGTGTCGTGTCGTGTCATGTGGTGTCATGTGTCATGTGATGTCATGTGTCATGTGTTGTCATGTGTCATGTGGTGTCATGTGATGTCATGTGTCATGTGGTGTCATGTGTCATCATGTGTCATGTGTTGTCATGTGTCATCACATGTCATGTGGTGTCATGTGTCATGAGGTGTCATGTGTCATGTGTCATCATGTGTCATGTGATGTCATGTGTCATGTGATGTCATGTGTCATGAGGTGTCATGTGGTGTCATGTGTCATGCATCGTCATGTGTCATGTGATGTCATGTGTCATGTGTGTCATGTGTCATCACGTGTCATGTGATGTCATGTGTCATTAGCTGTCATGTGGTGTCATGATGTGTTGTCATGTGGTGCCATGTGATGTCATGTGTCATGTGATGTCATGTGGTGTCATGTATCATCATGTGTCATGTGTTGTCATGTGTCATCACGTGTCTTGTGTCACGTGGTTTCATGTGTCATGAGGTGTCATGTATTGTCACGTGGTGTCATGTGTCATCACGTGTCTTGTGTCACGTGGTGTCATGTGTCATGAGGTATCATGTGGTGTCATGTGTCATGTATCGTCATGTGTCATGTGTTGTCATGTGATGGCATGTGTCATGTGGTGTCATGTGATGTCATGTGTCATGTGGTGACATGTGGTGTCATGTGTCATGTATTGTCATGTGATGTCATGTGGTGTCATGTTTTGTCATGTGATGTCATGTGTCATGTGGTGTCATGTGTCATCATGTGTCATCTTGTGTCATGTGGTGTCATGTGTCATCATGTGTTGTCATGTGTCATCATGTGGTGCCATGTGACGTCATGTGTTGTGAGTCATGTGGTGTCATGTGGTGTCATGTGTCATGTGTTGTCATGTGGTGTCATTTGTTATCACGTGTCATGTGTTATGTGGTGTCATGTGTCATGTAGTGTCATGTGTCATGTGATGTCATGTGTCATGTGTTATCATGTGATGTCATGTGTCATGTGGTGTCATGTGACATCACATGTCATGTTTCATGTGGTGTCATGTCATGTATCATCATGTGTCATGTGATGTCATGTGTCATGTGATGTCATGTGTCATGTGGTGTCATTTGTCATGTATGTGTCATGTGATGTCATGTGACATGTGCCATATGATGTCATGTGCCATGTGTTGTCATGTGTCATCACGTGTCATGTGGTATCATGTGTCATCACATGTCATGTGTCATGTGATGTCATGTGTCAAGTGGTGTCATCTGTCATCATGTGTCATGTTTCATGTGGTGTCATATGTCATGTGGTGTCATGTGTCATGTATTGTCATGTGATGTCATGTGTCATGTGATGTCATGTGTCATGTGTTGTCATGTGATGTCATGTGGTGCCATGTGCTGTCATGTGATGTCATGTGGTGTCATGTGATGTCATGTGTCATCATGTGTCATGTGTTGTCATGTGGTGTCATGTGTCATCATTTGTCATGTGTTGTCATGTGTCATCACATGTCATATGTCATGTGTCATGTGGTGTCATGTGTCAAGTGGTGTCATGTGATGTCATGTGTCATGTGCTGTCATGTGTCATGTCATGTGTCATCATGTGTCATGTGGTGTCATTTGTCATCATGTGCTGTCATGTGTCATGTGGTACCATGTGACGTCATGTGTTGTCAGTCATGTGGTGTCATGTGTCATCATGTGTCATGTGTTGTCATGTGGTGTCATGTGTCATCACGTGTTATGTGTCATGTGGTGTCACGTATCATGTGGTGTCATGTGTCATATAGTGTCATGTCATGTGATGTCATGTGTCATGTGTTGTCATGTGATGTCATGTGTCATGTGGTGTCATGTGCCATGTGTCACGTGGTGTCATGTATTGTCATGTGTCATGTGATGTCATATGTCATGGGATATCATGTGTCATGTGATGTCATGTGATGTCATGTGTCATGTGGTGTCATGTGTCATGTGGTGTCATGTGTCATGTGGTGTCATGTGTCATGTATCGTCATGTGTCATGTGGTGTCATGTGTCATGTGATGTCATGTGCCATGTGTTGTTATGTGATATCATGTGTCATGTGGTGTCATGTGATGTCATGTGTCATGTGGTGTCATGTGTCATCATGTGTCATGTGTTGTCATGTGGTGTCATGTGTCATCACATGTTATGTGTCATGTGATGTCATGTGCCAAGTGATGTCATGTGTCATGTGATGTCATGTGTCATGTGCTGTCATGTGTCATGTGGTGTCATATGTCATGTGTCATCATGTGTCATGTGGTGTCATTTGTCATCATGTGTTGTCATGTGTCATCATGTGGTGCCATGACTGACGTGTTGTCAGTCATGTAGTGTCATGTGTCATCATGTGTCATGTGATGTCATGTGTTGTCATGTGGTGTCACGTATCATGTGGTGTCATGTGTCATCACGTGTCATGTTTCATGTGGTGTCATGTGTCATGAGGTGTCATGTGGTGTCATGTGTCATGTATCGTCATGTGTCATTTGATGTCATGTGTCATGTGGTGACATGTGGTGTCATGTGTCATGTATCGTCATGTGTCATGTGATGTCATGTGTCATGTGTTGTCATGTGATGTCATGTGGTGTCATGTGTCATGTGGTGTCATGTGTCATGTGTCATGTGGAGTCATATGTCATGTGTCCAAAAATTTATATATCTAGAGGAGCTTACTGTAAGATTACTAAAAGCTTATTGTACTCTGTACCTTTCCGAGCACGAGCTGAATGCTAATTGGCTGTCAACTGTCTGTCAATACTCCAAACCAGAAAGTGTTGGCAGCCATCTTGTGCCTCGGTAGACTGAGGCACAAGAAAGCAGAAAAACAAACGTGTAAAACGCAAAAAGGGGGCAGGGTAGAAACACCCTGCCCCCTAGGCCTGCTCTGGGTGTTTCACAAGGATCCCAAAGGCCCCCCCCAATATTTTTGGGGGACAAAAACCACGGGGGACGAGTACCATACGAGTCCTGTAAGCTTACTTTAAGCTTACTGTACTCTGTACCTGCACGAGCTGAATGCGGTGTCATGTGTCATGTGTCATGTGGAGTCATATGTCATGTGTCAAAAAATGTATATATCTAGCGGAGCTTACTGTAAGATTCCTGTAAGCTTACTGTACTCTGTACCTTTCCGAGCACGAGCTGAATGCTAATTGGCTGTCAACTGTCTGTCAACACTCCAAACCAGAAAGTGTTGGCCGCCATCTTGTGCCTCGGTAGACTGAGGCACAATAAAGCAGAAAAACAAACAAGTAGAACGCAAAAAGGGGGCAGGGTAGAAACCCCCTGACCCCCTAGGCCTGCTCAGGGATGCCACAAGGACCCACAAGGCCCCCCATTTTTTTTTTACAAAAACTGCAGAGTACGAGTACTGTACAAGCACAGTAAGCTTACTGTAAGCTTACTGTAATCTGTACCTTCCCGAGCACGAGCTGAATGCTAATTGGCTGTCAACTGTCTGTAAACACTCCAAACAATCATGTGTCATGTGTTGTCATGTGGTGTCATGTGTCATGTGTCATGTGGTGTCATGTGATGTCATGTGTCATGTGCTGTCATGTGCTGTCATGTGTCATGTGTCATGTGGTATCATTTGTTATCACGTGTCATGTGTCATGTGGTGTCATGTGTCATGTGGTGTCATGTAGTGTCATGTGTCATGTGATGCCATGTGTCACGTGTCACGTGTCGTCATGTGTCATGTGTTGTCATGTGTCATCACATGTCATGTTTCATGTGGTGTCATGTGTCATGTGGTGTCATGTGTCATGTATCATCATGTGTCATGTGATGTCATGTGTCATGTGTTGTCATGTGATGTCATGTGTCATGTGGTGTCATGTGTCATGTGGTATCATGTGTCATGTATCACCATGTGTCATGTGATGTCATGTGTCATGTGTTGTCATGTGATGTCATGTGTCATATGATGTCATGTGCCATGTGTTGTCATGTTATGTCATGTGTCATATGGTGTCATGTGTCATCATGTATCATGTGTTGTCATGTGGTACATGACACATGTGGTGTCATGTGTCATGTGTTGTCATGTGGTGTCATGTGTCAAGTGATGTCATGTGTTAAGTGGTGTCATGTGTCATGTTTCATGTGGTGTCATGTGTCATATATCGTCATGTGTCATGTGATGTCATGTGTCATGTGTTGTCATGTGATGTCATGTGTCATGTGGTATTGTGTCATGTGGTGTCATGTGTCATGTATCGTCATGTGTCATATGATGTCATGTGTCATGTGTTGTCATGTGATATCATGTGTCATGTGGTGTCATGTGTCATGTGATGTCATGTGCCATGTGCATCGGTAGATGTGATATCATGTGTCATGTGGTGTCATGTGTCATGTGATGTCATGTGCCATGTGTTGTCATGTGATGTCATGTGTCATGTGATGTCATGTGTCATGTGGTGTCATGTGTTTTATCAGAGAAAGACCTAAAACTAGCTGTGCAGTCACTGGTTATCTCAAGAATTGAATATGGATGTACAACTCTAGCAGGTCTTCCAAAAATTTCCATAGCCCCCCTAAAAGCTTGTCTCAATGCAGCGGCAAGACCGGAACGAGGAAATTTGACCACATCACCCCTCACCTGAAGGTGCTAAACTGGCTACCCTTTGAAGCTAGAATACAACTAAAAATGGCATGTATCGCCTACAAAGCGATTCACCACAACACACCCAGATATCTTGCCCAGAAAATAGAAATTTCAGGAAGAAACAGACCAGCCCGAAGTGCCAATTTGCTACTGCTGAGACCACCTATCTTCAAGAAGAAAAAAACTTATGAGAGAGCGTTCTCCGGAGCAGCCCCTAGAATCTGGAACTCTCTGCCTGTGAATATCAGAAAAATTTCGAACATAGCATCGTTTAAGAAGGAAGCTAAGACCTTCCTCATGAGCAAATTTCTCCCATAGGCAGGCATTTCGCCTTCTATGACTTAACTGTGAGGTTCTTAAGATAACAAAATGAGAAATTGAAGAACAGTGGAATGACTATGCTGAAAATATTACCAACTACGGTGTGCAATATCATTGCTTGTTATATACACTGCTGTTTTTATCCTATGCCATTGTTGTAAAGCGCTCTGATACCCATGGGTCTAGTTCGCGCTATAGAAAACTGTTTATAAATAAATAAATAAATAAATAAATGTGTCATCATGTGTCATGTAGTGTCATGTGTCATCATGTGTCATGTGGTGTCATGTGTCATCACATGTCATGTGTCATGTGATGTCATGTGTCAAGTGGTGTCATGTGATGTTATGTGTCATGTGCTGTCATGTGCTGTCGTGTCATGTGTCATGTGGTGTTATGTCATGTGGTGTCATTTGTCATCATGTGTTGTCATGTGTCATCATGTGGTGCCATGTGACGTCATGTGTTGTCAGTCATGTGGTGTCATGTGGTGTCATGTGTCATCATGTGTCATGTGGTGTCACGTATCATGTGGTGTCATGTGTCATATAGTGTCATGTGTCATGTGTTGTCATGTGGTGTAATGTGTCATTTGATGTCATGTGTCATGTGGTGTCATGTGTCATGTATCGTCATGTGTCATGTGATGTCATGTGTCATGTGTTGTCATGTGATGTCATGTGTCATGTGGTGTCATGTGTCATGTGATGTCATGTGTCATGTGGTGTCATGTGTCATCACGTGTCATGTGGTGTCATGTGTCATGTGGTGTCATGTGTCATGTATCGTCATGTGTTACGTGATGTCATGTGTCATGTGATGTCATGTGTTATCATGTGATGTCATGTGTCATGTGGTGTCATGTGTCATGTGATGTCATGTGTTGTCATGTGATGTCATGTGTCATGTGTCATGTGATGTCATGTGTCATGTGATGTCATGTGTCATGTGTTGTCATGTGATGTCATGTGGTGCCATGTGCTGTCATGTGATGTCATGTGGTGTCATGTGATGTCATGTGTCATCATGTGTCATGTGTTGTCATGTGGTGTCATGTGTCATCATTTGTCATGTGTTGTCATGTGTCATCACATGTCATATGTCATGTGTCATGTTGTGTCATGTGTCAAGTGGTGTCATGTGATGTCATGTGTCATGTGCTGTCATGTGTCATGTCATGTGTCATCATGTGTCATGTGGTGTCATTTGTCATCATGTGCTGTCATGTGTCATGTGGTACCATGTGACGTCATGTGTTGTCAGTCATGTGGTGTCATGTGTCATCATGTGTCATGTGTTGTCATGTGGTGTCATGTGTCATCACGTGTTATGTGTCATGTGGTGTCACGTATCATGTGGTGTCATGTGTCATATAGTGTCATGTCATGTGATGTCATGTGTCATGTGTTGTCATGTGATGTCATGTGTCATGTGGTGTCATGTGCCATGTGTCACGTGGTGTCATGTATTGTCATGTGTCATGTGATGTCATATGTCATGGGATATCATGTGTCATGTGATGTCATGTGATGTCATGTGTCATGTGGTGTCGTGTGTCATGTGGTGTCATGTGTCATGTGGTGTCATGTGTCATGTATCGTCATGTGTCATGTGGTGTCATGTGTCATGTGATGTCATGTGCCATGTGTTGTTATGTGATATCATGTGTCATGTGGTGTCATGTGATGTCATGTGTCATGTGGTGTCATGTGTCATCATGTGTCATGTGTTGTCATGTGGTGTCATGTGTCATCACATGTTATGTGTCATGTGATGTCATGTGCCAAGTGATGTCATGTGTCATGTGATGTCATGTGTCATGTGCTGTCATGTGTCATGTGGTGTCATATGTCATGTGTCATCATGTGTCATGTGGTGTCATTTGTCATCATGTGTTGTCATGTGTCATCATGTGGTGCCATGACTGACGTGTTGTCAGTCATGTAGTGTCATGTGTCATCATGTGTCATGTGATGTCATGTGTTGTCATGTGGTGTCACGTATCATGTGGTGTCATGTGTCATCACGTGTCATGTTTCATGTGGTGTCATGTGTCATGAGGTGTCATGTGGTGTCATGTGTCATGTATCGTCATGTGTCATTTGATGTCATGTGTCATGTGGTGACATGTGGTGTCATGTGTCATGTATCGTCATGTGTCATGTGATGTCATGTGTCATGTGTTGTCATGTGGTGTCATGTGGTGTCAT
This sequence comes from Lissotriton helveticus, assembly GCF_964261635.1. Classification (NCBI taxonomy): domain Eukaryota; kingdom Metazoa; phylum Chordata; class Amphibia; order Caudata; family Salamandridae; genus Lissotriton; species Lissotriton helveticus. The sequence goes on from NC_136062.1 coordinate 450,083,991, forward strand.
GTGTCATGTATTGTCATGTGATGTCATGTGTCATGTGATGTCATGTGTCATGTGTTGTCATGTGATGTCATGTGGTGCCATGTGTTGTCATGTGATGTCATGTGGTGTCATGTGATGTCATGTGTCATCATGTGTCATGTGTTGTCATGTGGTGTCATGTGTCATCATTTGTCATGTGTTGTCATGTGTCATCACATGTCATATGTCATGTGTCATGTGGTGTCATGTGTCAAGTGGTGTCATGTGTCATCATGTGTCATGTGGTGTCATTTGTCATCATGTGCTGTCATGTGTCATGTGGTGCCATGTGACGTCATGTGTTGTCAGTCATGTGGTGTCATGTGTCATCATGTGTCATGTGTTGTCATGTGGTGTCATGTGTCATCACGTGTTATGTGTCATGTGGTATCACGTATCATGTGGTGTCATGTGTCATATAGTGTCATGTCATGTGATGTCATGTGTCATGTGTTGTCATGTGATGTCATGTGTCATGTGGTGTCATGTGTCATGTGTCACGTGGTGTCATGTGTCATGTATTGTCATGTGTCATGTGATGTCATGTGTCATGGGATGTCATGTGTCATGTGATGTCATGTGATGTCATGTGTCATGTGGTGTCATGTGTCATGTGGTGTCATGTGTCATGTGGTGTCATGTGTCATGTATCGTCATGTGTCATGTGGTGTCATGTGTCATGTGATGTCATGTGCCATGTGTTGTCATGTGATGTCATGTGTCATGTGGTGTCATGTGATGTCATGTGTCATGTGGTGTCATGTGTCATCATGTGTCATGTGTTGTCATGTGGTGTCATGTGTCATCACATGTTATATGTCATGTGATGTCATGTATCAAGTGGTGTCATTTGTCATGTGATGTCATGTGTCATGTGCTGTCATGTGTCATGTGGTGTCATATATCATATGTCATGTGTCATCATGTGTCATGTGGTGTCATGTGGTGTCATTTGTCATCATGTGTTGTCATGTGTCATCATGTGGTGCCATGACTGACGTGTTGTCAGTCATGTGGTGTCATGTGTCATCATGTGTCATGTGATGTCATATGTTGTCATGTGGTGTCACGTATCATGTGGTGTCATGTGTCATGTGTCATGTGATGTCATGTGTCATGTGTTGTCATGTGATGTCATGTTTTATGTGGTGTCATGTGTCATGTGATGTCATGTGTCATGTGGTGTCATGTGTCATCATGTGTCATGTGGTGTCATGTGTCATGTGGTGTCATGTGTCATGTATCGTCTTGTGTCATGTGATGTCATGTGTCATGTGATGTCATGTCATGTGTTATCATGTGGTGTCATGTGATGTCATGTGTCATGTGGTGTCATGTGTCATGTGGTGTCACGTGTCATGTGGTGTCATGTCATGTATTGTCATGTGTCATGTGATGTCATGTGTCATGTGTTGTCATGTGATGTCATGTGTTATGTAGTATCATGTGTCATGTGATGTCATGTGTCATGTGTTGTCATGTGTCATCATGTGTCATGTGTTGTCATGTGGTGTCATGTGTCATCACGTGTCTTGTGTCACGTGGTGTCATGTGTCATGAGGTGTCATGTGGTGTCATGTGTCATGTATCGTCATGTGTCATGTGATGTCATGTGTCATGTGGTGACATGTGGTATCATGTGTCATGTATCGTCATGTGTCATGTGATGTCATGTGTCATGTGTTGTCATGTGATGTCATGTGGTGTCATGTTTCATGTGGAGTCGTATGTCATGTGTCAAAAAATGTATATATCTAGAGGAGCTTACTGTAAGATTACTAAAAGCTTACTGTTCTCTGTACCTTTCCGAGCACGAGCTGAATGCTAATTGGCTGTCAACTGTCTGTCAATACTCCAAACCAGAAAGTGTTGGCAGCCATCTTGTGCCTCGGTAGACTGAGGCACAAGAAAGCATAAAAACAAACGCAAAAAGGGGGCAGGGTAGAAACACCCTGCCCCCTAGGCCTGCTCTGGGTGTTTCACAAGGATCCCAAAGGCCCCCCCCCCAATATTTTTGGGGGACAAAAACCACGGGGGACGAGTACCATACAAGTCCTGTAAGCTTACTGTAAGCTTACTGTACTCTGTACCTGCACGAGCTGAATGCGGTGTCATGTGTCATGTGGAGTCATATGTCATGTGTCAAAAAATGTATATATCTAGAGGAGCTTACTGTAAGATTACTGTAAGCTTACTGTACTCTGTACCTTTCCGAGCACGAGCTGAATGCTAATTGGCTGTCAACTGTCTGTCAATACTCCAAACCAGAAAGTGTTGGCAGCCATCTTGTGCCTCGGTAGACTGAGGCACAAGAAAGCAGAAAAACAGACAAGTAGAACGCAAAAAGGGGGCAGGGTATAAACCCCCTGACCCCCTAGGCCTGCTCAGGGATGCCACAAGGACCCACAAGGCCCCCCATTTTTTTTTTACAAAAACTGCAGAGTACGAGGACTGTACAAGCATAGTAAGCTTACTGTAAGCTTACTGTAATCAGTACCTTCCCGAGCACGAGCTGAATGCTAATTGGCTGTCAACTGTCTGTAAACACTCCAAACAATCATGTGTCATGTGTTGTCATGTGGTGTCATGTGTCATGTGGTGTCATGTGATGTCATGTGTCATGTGCTGTCATGTGCTGTCATGTGTCATGTGTCATGTGGTGTCATGTCATCATGTGTCATCTTGTGTCCTGTGGTCTCATGTGGTGTCATGTGTCATCATGTGTTATCATGTGTCATCATGTAGTGCCATGTGACATCATGTGTTGTCAGTTATGTGGTGTCATGTGTTGTCATGTGTCATCACATGTCATGTGTCATGTGGTGTCATGTGTCATGTGGTTTCATGTATCATGTGACATGACATGTGATGTCATGTGTCATGTGATGTCATGTGGTGTCATGTGTGATCATATGTCATGTGTCATCATGTGTCACGTGTCATGTGGTGACATGTGTCATGTGTCATGTATCGTTATGTGTCATGTCATGTGTTGTCATATGAAGTCATGTGTCATGTGGTATCATGTTTCATGTGATGTCATGTGTTGTCATGTGATGTCATGTGGTGTCATGTGCCATGTGATGTCATGTGTTGTCATGTGTCATGTGATGTCATGTGTCATGTGGTGTCATGTGTCATCGCATGTCATGTGTGTGTCCTGTATTATCATGTGTCATGTGACATGTGTCATGTGATGTCATGTGTCATGTGTTGTCATGTGATGTCATGTGTCATGTGGTGTCATGTGTCATGTATCGTCATGTGTCATGTGATGTCATGTGTCATGTGATGTCATGTCATGTGTTATCATGTGGTGTCATGTGATGTCATGTGTCATGTGGTGTCATGTGTCATGTGGTGTCACGTGTCATGTGGTGTCATGTCATGTATTGTCATGTGTCATGTGATGTCATGTGTCATGTGTTGTCATGTGATGTCATGTGTCATGTAGTATCATGTGTCATGTGATGTCATGTGTCATGTGTTGTCATGTGTCATCATGTGTCATGTGTTGTCATGTGGTGTCATGTGTCATCACGTGTCTTGTGTCACGTGGTGTCATGTGTCATGAGGTGTCATGTGGTGTCATGTGGTGTCATGTGTCATGTATCGTCATGTGTCATGTGATGTCATGTGTCATGTGGTGACATGTGGTATCATGTGTCATGTATCGTCATGTGTCATGTGATGTCATGTGTCATGTGTTGTCATGTGATGTCATGTGGTGTCATGTTTCATGTGGAGTCGTATGTCATGTGTCAAAAAATGTATATATCTAGAGGAGCTTACTGTAAGATTACTAAAAGCTTACTGTTCTCTGTACCTTTCCGAGCACGAGCTGAATGCTAATTGGCTGTCAACTGTCTGTCAATACTCCAAACCAGAAAGTGTTGGCAGCCATCTTGTGCCTCGGTAGACTGAGGCACAAGAAAGCATAAAAAAAAACGCAAATAGGGGGCAGGGTAGAAACACCCTGCCCCCTAGGCCTGCTCTGGGTGTTTCACAAGGATCCCAAAGCCCCCCCCCCAATATTTTTGGGGGACAAAAACCACGGGGGACGAGTACCATACAAGTCCTGTAAGCTTACTGTAAGCTTACTGTACTCTGTACCTGCACGAGCTTAATGCGGTGTCATGTGTCATGTGTCATGTGGAGTCATATGTCATGTGTCAAAAAATGTATATATCTAGAGGAGCTTACTGTAAGATTACTGTAAGCTTACTGTACTCTGTACCTTTCCGAGCACGAGCTGAATGCTAATTGGCTGTCAACTGTCTGTCAATACTCCAAACCAGAAAGTGTTGGCAGCCATCTTGTGCCTCGGTAGACTGAGGCACAAGAAAGCAGAAAAACAAACAAGTAGAACGCAAAAAGGGGGCAGGGTATAAACCCCCTGACCCCCTAGGCCTGCTCAGGGATGCCACAAGGACCCACAAGGCCCCCTATTTTTTTTTTACAAAAACTGCAGAGTACGAGGACTGTACAAGCACAGTAAGCTTACTGTAAGCTTACTGTAATCAGTACCTTCCCGAGCACGAGCTGAATGCTAATTGGCTGTCAACTATCTGTAAACACTCCAAACAATCATGTGTCATGTGTTGTCATGTGGTGTCATGTGTCATGTGGTGTCATGTGATGTCATGTGTCATGTGCTGTCATGTGCTGTCATGTGTCATGTGTCATGTGGTGTCATATGTCATCATGTGTCATCTTGTGTCCTGTGGTCTCATGTGGTGTCATGTGTCATCATGTGTTGTCATGTGTCATCATGTAGTGCCATGTGACATCATGTGTTGTCAGTTATGTGGTGTCATGTGTTGTCATGTGTCATCACATGTCATGTGTCATGTGGTGTCATGTGTCATGTGGTTTCATGTATCATGTGACATGACATGTGATGTCATGTGTCATGTGATGTCATGTGGTGTCATGTGTCATCATATGTCATGTGTCATCATGTGTCAGGTGTCATGTGGTGACATGTGTCATGTGTCATGTATCGTTATGTGTCATGTCATGTGTTGTCATATGAAGTCATGTGTCATGTGGTATCATGTTTCATGTGATGTCATGTGTTGTCATGTGATGTCATGTGGTGTCATGTGCCATGTGATGTCATGTGTTGTCATGTGTCATGTGATGTCATGTGTCATGTGGTGTCATGTGTCATCGCATGTCATGTGTGTGTCCTGTATCGTCATGTGTCATGTGACATGTGTCATGTGATGTCATGTGTCATGTGTTGTCATGTGATGTCATGTGTTGTCATGTGTTGTCATGTGGTGTCATGTGTCATGTGGTGTCATGTGTCATGTATCGTCATGTGTCGTGTCATGTCATGTGGTGTCATGTGTCATGTGATGTCATGTGTCATGTGTTGTCATGTGTCATGTGGTGTCATGTGATGTCATGTGTCATGTGGTGTCATGTGTCATCATGTGTCATGTGTTGTCATGTGTCATCACATGTCATGTGGTGTCATGTGTCATGAGGTGTCATGTGTCATGTGGTATCATGTGTCATGTGTTGTCACGTGGTGTCATGTGTCATCACATGTCATGTGGTGTCATGTATCATGAGGTGTCATGTGTCATGTGTCATCATGTGTCATGTGATGTCATGTGTCATGTGATGTCATGTGTCATGAGGTGTCATGTGGTGTCATGTGTCATGCATCGTCATTTGTCATGTGATGTCATGTGTCATGTGTGTCATGTGTCATCACGTGTCATGTGATGTCATGTGTCATGTGCTGTCATGTGGTGTCATGATGTGTTGTCATGTGGTGCCATGTGATGTCATGTGTCATGTGATGTCATGTGGTGTCATGTATCATCATGTGTCATGTGTTGTCATGTGTCGTGTCGTGTCATGTGGTGTCATGTGTCATGTGATGTCATGTGTTGTCATGTGTTGTCATGTGGTGTCATGTGTCATGTGGTGTCATGTGTCATGTATCGTCATGTGTCGTGTCGTGTCATGTGGTGTCATGTGTCATGTGATGTCATGTGTCATGTGTTGTCATGTGTCATGTGGTGTCATGTGATGTCATGTGTCATGTGGTGTCATGTGTCATCATGTGTCATGTGTTGTCATGTGTCATCACATGTCATGTGGTGTCATGTGTCATGAGGTGTCATGTGTCATGTGTCATCATGTGTCATGTGATGTCATGTGTCATGTGATGTCATGTGTCATGAGGTGTCATGTGGTGTCATGTGTCATGCATCGTCATGTGTCATGTGATGTCATGTGTCATGTGTGTCATGTGTCATCACGTGTCATGTGATGTCATGTGTCATTAGCTGTCATGTGGTGTCATGATGTGTTGTCATGTGGTGCCATGTGATGTCATGTGTCATGTGATGTCATGTGGTGTCATGTATCATCATGTGTCATGTGTTGTCATGTGTCATCACGTGTCTTGTGTCACGTGGTTTCATGTGTCATGAGGTGTCATGTATTGTCACGTGGTGTCATGTGTCATCACGTGTCTTGTGTCACGTGGTGTCATGTGTCATGAGGTATCATGTGGTGTCATGTGTCATGTATCGTCATGTGTCATGTGTTGTCATGTGATGGCATGTGTCATGTGGTGTCATGTGATGTCATGTGTCATGTGGTGACATGTGGTGTCATGTGTCATGTATTGTCATGTGATGTCATGTGGTGTCATGTTTTGTCATGTGATGTCATGTGTCATGTGGTGTCATGTGTCATCATGTGTCATCTTGTGTCATGTGGTGTCATGTGTCATCATGTGTTGTCATGTGTCATCATGTGGTGCCATGTGACGTCATGTGTTGTGAGTCATGTGGTGTCATGTGGTGTCATGTGTCATGTGTTGTCATGTGGTGTCATTTGTTATCACGTGTCATGTGTTATGTGGTGTCATGTGTCATGTAGTGTCATGTGTCATGTGATGTCATGTGTCATGTGTTATCATGTGATGTCATGTGTCATGTGGTGTCATGTGACATCACATGTCATGTTTCATGTGGTGTCATGTCATGTATCATCATGTGTCATGTGATGTCATGTGTCATGTGATGTCATGTGTCATGTGGTGTCATTTGTCATGTATGTGTCATGTGATGTCATGTGACATGTGCCATATGATGTCATGTGCCATGTGTTGTCATGTGTCATCACGTGTCATGTGGTATCATGTGTCATCACATGTCATGTGTCATGTGATGTCATGTGTCAAGTGGTGTCATCTGTCATCATGTGTCATGTTTCATGTGGTGTCATATGTCATGTGGTGTCATGTGTCATGTATTGTCATGTGATGTCATGTGTCATGTGATGTCATGTGTCATGTGTTGTCATGTGATGTCATGTGGTGCCATGTGCTGTCATGTGATGTCATGTGGTGTCATGTGATGTCATGTGTCATCATGTGTCATGTGTTGTCATGTGGTGTCATGTGTCATCATTTGTCATGTGTTGTCATGTGTCATCACATGTCATATGTCATGTGTCATGTGGTGTCATGTGTCAAGTGGTGTCATGTGATGTCATGTGTCATGTGCTGTCATGTGTCATGTCATGTGTCATCATGTGTCATGTGGTGTCATTTGTCATCATGTGCTGTCATGTGTCATGTGGTACCATGTGACGTCATGTGTTGTCAGTCATGTGGTGTCATGTGTCATCATGTGTCATGTGTTGTCATGTGGTGTCATGTGTCATCACGTGTTATGTGTCATGTGGTGTCACGTATCATGTGGTGTCATGTGTCATATAGTGTCATGTCATGTGATGTCATGTGTCATGTGTTGTCATGTGATGTCATGTGTCATGTGGTGTCATGTGCCATGTGTCACGTGGTGTCATGTATTGTCATGTGTCATGTGATGTCATATGTCATGGGATATCATGTGTCATGTGATGTCATGTGATGTCATGTGTCATGTGGTGTCATGTGTCATGTGGTGTCATGTGTCATGTGGTGTCATGTGTCATGTATCGTCATGTGTCATGTGGTGTCATGTGTCATGTGATGTCATGTGCCATGTGTTGTTATGTGATATCATGTGTCATGTGGTGTCATGTGATGTCATGTGTCATGTGGTGTCATGTGTCATCATGTGTCATGTGTTGTCATGTGGTGTCATGTGTCATCACATGTTATGTGTCATGTGATGTCATGTGCCAAGTGATGTCATGTGTCATGTGATGTCATGTGTCATGTGCTGTCATGTGTCATGTGGTGTCATATGTCATGTGTCATCATGTGTCATGTGGTGTCATTTGTCATCATGTGTTGTCATGTGTCATCATGTGGTGCCATGACTGACGTGTTGTCAGTCATGTAGTGTCATGTGTCATCATGTGTCATGTGATGTCATGTGTTGTCATGTGGTGTCACGTATCATGTGGTGTCATGTGTCATCACGTGTCATGTTTCATGTGGTGTCATGTGTCATGAGGTGTCATGTGGTGTCATGTGTCATGTATCGTCATGTGTCATTTGATGTCATGTGTCATGTGGTGACATGTGGTGTCATGTGTCATGTATCGTCATGTGTCATGTGATGTCATGTGTCATGTGTTGTCATGTGATGTCATGTGGTGTCATGTGTCATGTGGTGTCATGTGTCATGTGTCATGTGGAGTCATATGTCATGTGTCAAAAAATTTATATATCTAGAGGAGCTTACTGTAAGATTACTAAAAGCTTATTGTACTCTGTACCTTTCCGAGCACGAGCTGAATGCTAATTGGCTGTCAACTGTCTGTCAATACTCCAAACCAGAAAGTGTTGGCAGCCATCTTGTGCCTCGGTAGACTGAGGCACAAGAAAGCAGAAAAACAAACGTGTAAAACGCAAAAAGGGGGCAGGGTAGAAACACCCTGCCCCCTAGGCCTGCTCTGGGTGTTTCACAAGGATCCCAAAGGCCCCCCCCAATATTTTTGGGGGACAAAAACCACGGGGGACGAGTACCATACGAGTCCTGTAAGCTTACTTTAAGCTTACTGTACTCTGTACCTGCACGAGCTGAATGCGGTGTCATGTGTCATGTGTCATGTGGAGTCATATGTCATGTGTCAAAAAATGTATATATCTAGCGGAGCTTACTGTAAGATTCCTGTAAGCTTACTGTACTCTGTACCTTTCCGAGCACGAGCTGAATGCTAATTGGCTGTCAACTGTCTGTCAACACTCCAAACCAGAAAGTGTTGGCCGCCATCTTGTGCCTCGGTAGACTGAGGCACAATAAAGCAGAAAAACAAACAAGTAGAACGCAAAAAGGGGGCAGGGTAGAAACCCCCTGACCCCCTAGGCCTGCTCAGGGATGCCACAAGGACCCACAAGGCCCCCCATTTTTTTTTTACAAAAACTGCAGAGTACGAGTACTGTACAAGCACAGTAAGCTTACTGTAAGCTTACTGTAATCTGTACCTTCCCGAGCACGAGCTGAATGCTAATTGGCTGTCAACTGTCTGTAAACACTCCAAACAATCATGTGTCATGTGTTGTCATGTGGTGTCATGTGTCATGTGTCATGTGGTGTCATGTGATGTCATGTGTCATGTGCTGTCATGTGCTGTCATGTGTCATGTGTCATGTGGTATCATTTGTTATCACGTGTCATGTGTCATGTGGTGTCATGTGTCATGTGGTGTCATGTAGTGTCATGTGTCATGTGATGCCATGTGTCACGTGTCACGTGTCGTCATGTGTCATGTGTTGTCATGTGTCATCACATGTCATGTTTCATGTGGTGTCATGTGTCATGTGGTGTCATGTGTCATGTATCATCAGGTGTCATGTGATGTCATGTGTCATGTGTTGTCATGTGATGTCATGTGTCATGTGGTGTCATCTGTCATGTGGTATCATGTGTCATGTATCACCATGTGTCATGTGATGTCATGTGTCATGTGTTGTCATGTGATGTCATGTGTCATATGATGTCATGTGCCATGTGTTGTCATGTTATGTCATGTGTCATATGGTGTCATGTGTCATCATGTATCATGTGTTGTCATGTGGTACATGACACATGTGGTGTCATGTGTCATGTGTTGTCATGTGGTGTCATGTGTCAAGTGATGTCATGTGTTAAGTGGTGTCATGTGTCATGTTTCATGTGGTGTCATGTGTCATGTATCGTCATGTGTCATGTGATGTCATGTGTCATGTGTTGTCATGTGATGTCATGTGTCATGTGGTATTGTGTCATGTGGTGTCATGTGTCATGTATCGTCATGTGTCATATGATGTCATGTGTCATGTGTTGTCATGTGATATCATGTGTCATGTGGTGTCATGTGTCATGTGATGTCATGTGCCATGTGCATCGGTAGATGTGATATCATGTGTCATGTGGTGTCATGTGTCATGTGATGTCATGTGCCATGTGTTGTCATGTGATGTCATGTGTCATGTGATGTCATGTGTCATGTGGTGTCATGTGTTTTATCAGAGAAAGACCTAAAACTAGCTGTGCAGTCACTGGTTATCTCAAGAATTGAATATGGATGTACAACTCTAGCAGGTCTTCCAAAAATTTCCATAGCCCCCCTAAAAGCTTGTCTCAATGCAGCGGCAAGACCGGAACGAGGAAATTTGACCACATCACCCCTCACCTGAAGGTGCTAAACTGGCTACCCTTTGAAGCTAGAATACAACTAAAAATGGCATGTATCGCCTACAAAGCGATTCACCACAACACACCCAGATATCTTGCCCAGAAAATAGAAATTTCAGGAAGAAACAGACCAGCCCGAAGTGCCAATTTGCTACTGCTGAGACCACCTATCTTCAAGAAGAAAAAAACTTATGAGAGAGCGTTCTCCGGAGCAGCCCCTAGAATCTGGAACTCTCTGCCTGTGAATATCAGAAAAATTTCGAACATAGCATCGTTTAAGAAGGAAGCTAAGACCTTCCTCATGAGCAAATTTCTCCCATAGGCAGGCATTTCGCCTTCTATGACTTAACTGTGAGGTTCTTAAGATAACAAAATGAGAAATTGAAGAACAGTGGAATGACTATGCTGAAAATATTACCAACTACGGTGTGCAATATCATTGCTTGTTATATACACTGCTGTTTTTATCCTATGCCATTGTTGTAAAGCGCTCTGATACCCATGGGTCTAGTTCGCGCTATAGAAAACTGTTTATAAATAAATAAATAAATAAATAAATGTGTCATCATGTGTCATGTGGTGTCATGTGTCATCATGTGTCATGTGGTGTCATGTGTCATCACATGTCATGTGTCATGTGATGTCATGTGTCAAGTGGTGTCATGTGATGTTATGTGTCATGTGCTGTCATGTGCTGTCGTGTCATGTGTCATGTGGTGTTATGTCATGTGGTGTCATTTGTCATCATGTGTTGTCATGTGTCATCATGTGGTGCCATGTGACGTCATGTGTTGTCAGTCATGTGGTGTCATGTGGTGTCATGTGTCATCATGTGTCATGTGGTGTCACGTATCATGTGGTGTCATGTGTCATATAGTGTCATGTGTCATGTGTTGTCATGTGGTGTAATGTGTCATTTGATGTCATGTGTCATGTGGTGTCATGTGTCATGTATCGTCATGTGTCATGTGATGTCATGTGTCATGTGTTGTCATGTGATGTCATGTGTCATGTGGTGTCATGTGTCATGTGATGTCATGTGTCATGTGGTGTCATGTGTCATCACGTGTCATGTGGTGTCATGTGTCATGTGGTGTCATGTGTCATGTATCGTCATGTGTTATGTGATGTCATGTGTCATGTGATGTCATGTGTTATCATGTGATGTCATGTGTCATGTGGTGTCATGTGTCATGTGATGTCATGTGTTGTCATGTGATGTCATGTGTCATGTGTCATGTGATGTCATGTGTCATGTGTTGTCATGTGTCATCATGTGTCATGTGTTGTCATGTGGTGTCATGTGTCATCACGTGTCATGTGTCATGTGTCATGTATCGTCATGTGTCATGTGATGTCATGTGATGTGGTGACATGTGGTGTCATGTATCGTCATGTCATGTGATGTCATGTGTCATGTGATGTCATGTGGTGTCATGTGTTATGTGGTGTCATGTGTCATGTGTCATGTAAAGTCATATGTCATGTGTCAAAAAATGTATATATCTAGAGGAGCTTACTGTAAGATTACTGTAAGCTTACTGTACTCTGTACCTTTCCGAGCACGAGCTGAATGCTAATTGGCTGTCAACTGTCTGTCAATACTCCAAACCAGAAAGTGTTGGCAGCCATCTTGTGCCTCGGTAGACTGAGGCACAAGAAAGCAGAAAAACAAACGTGTAAAACGCAAAAAGGGATGCAGGGTAGAAACACCCTGCCCCCTAGGCCTGCTCTGGGTGTTTCACAAGGATCCCAAAGGCCCCCCCCAATATTTTTGGGGGACAAAAACCACGGGGGACAAGTACCATACGAGTCCTGTAAGCTTACTGTAAGCTTACTGTACTCTGTACCTGCACTAGCTGAATGCGGTGTCATGTGTCATGTGTCATGTGTAAGCATGGGCGGATTTTGCGGATCCACGATTCACGAATTTGCGGATTCACGGATCTGTGGATTTGGGGGCGGGGCTTCCTCGAGTGTGGGGGCGGGGCCAAACGGACGGGGCTTCCATGCGAGCGCACATGCCTCTTGTGTGTATAAAAGGTCAGAGACCGATCAGAGCAGCAGATTAAGAGACAGACGCCCCTGGTCACAGGAACAGCACGGGGATTGTGCTCTTAGAAGTCAAAGATGCAAATGCCACTATTTTTTTTGGGCTGATGAATGAGTCACCGCATTTGCGCTTCAACTAGTTCCAGTGACCAAGTGTGTGTTAATGCAATCGCGCCGAAGTGCGCAGGGGTCCCTTGAGTGAAATGTCCATCATAGTGGGTAAATGGCGGGAAGACGGTGCACACCTCGAGTGTGTGGGCGGGGCCAAACGGACGGGGCTTCCATGCGAGCGCACATGCCTCTTGTGTGTATAAAACGTCAGAGACCGATCAGAGCAGCAGATTAAGAGACAGAAGGCCCTGGTCACAGGAACAGCACGGGGATTGTGCTCTTAAAAGTCAAAGATGCAAATGCCACGATTTCACGATTTTTTTTGGGCTGATGAATGAGTCACCGCATTTGCGCTTCAACTAGTTCCAGCGACCAAGTGTGTGTTAATGCAATCGCGCCGAAGTGCGCAGGGGTCCCTTGAGTGAAATGTCCATCATAGTGGGTAAATGGCGGGAAGACAGTGCACACCTCGAGTGTGTGGGCGGGGCCAAACGGACGGGGCTTCCATGCGAGCGCACATGCCTCTTGTGTGTATAAAACGTCAGAGACCAATCAGAGCAGCAGATTAAGAGACAGAAGCCCCTGGTCACAGGAACAGCACGGGGATTGTGCTCTTAAAAGTCAAAGATGCAAATGCCACGATTTCACGATTTTTTTTGGGCTGATGAATGAGTCACCGCATTTGCGCTTCAACTAGTTCCAGCGAGCAAGTGTGTGTTAATGCAATCGCGCCGAAGTGCGCAGGGGTCCCTTGAGTGAAATGTCCATCATAGTGGGTAAATGGCGGGAAGACGGTGCACACCTCGAGTGTGTGGGCGGGGCCAAACGGACGGGGCTTCAATGCGAGCGCACATGCCTCTTGTGTGTATAAAAGGTCAGAGACCAGCATCACAGCGGATTTCCGATGGTATATTTGGGAACAAGGCATACCTGCAAGTGTTTCCTGTTGAGGTTTATTTTTTGTGCCAGGACCGTCGTGCCAGAATGAACCCTGCCCTTCAAATTTATGCAAGAAGACACTGTAAATAATTTACGATGGCGCCGGCAAGCTGCCAGCGCCATCCTGCAAAAGTTACTTAATGAGCTTCAACAGGAAGCTCCAACTGATAAAATAAAGCAGGCGCTCGAGCCCCTGCTTTATCTTATCTGTTGGAGCTTCCTGTCGAAGCTAATTAAGTAACCATTTGAGGATGGCGCTGGCAGCTTGCCGGCGCCATCGTAAATGCATTAGGCTTGAACTTTTGACCGCAAAATCCGCTCCGATCGCGGATTGCGGATTCTCGGTAAATTCGCGAGAGTTCGCGGATCGCGGATTTACCGAAAATCTGCAAAATCCGCGATCGGAGCGGATTTTGCGCTCATGCTTAGTCATGTGGAGTCATATGTCATGTGTCAAAAAATGTATATATCTAGAGGAGCTTACTGTAAGATTCCTGTAAGCTTACTGTACTCTGTACCTTTCCAAGCACGAGCTGAATGCTAATTGGCTGTCAACTGTCTGTCAACACTCCAAACCAGAAAGTGTTGGCCGCCATCTTGTGCCTCGGTAGACTGAGGCACAAGAAAGCAGAAAAACAAACAAGTAGAACGCAAAAAGGGGGCAGGGTAGAAACCCCCTGACCCCCTAGGCCTGCTCAGGGATGCCACAAGGACCCACAAGGCCCCCCATTTTTTTTTACAAAAACTGCAGAGTACGAGTACTGTACAAGCACAGTAAGCTTACTGTAAGCTTACTGTAATCTGTACCTTCCCGAGCACGAGCTGAATGCTAATTGGCTGTCAACTGTCTGTAAACACTCCAAACAATCATGTGTCATGTGGTGTCATGTGTCATGTGGTGTCATGTGATGTCATGTGTCATGTGCTGTCATGTGCTGTCATGTGTCATGTGGTGTCATATGTCATCATGTGTCATCTTGTGTCCTGTGGTCTCATGTGGTGTCATGTGTCATCATGTGTTGTCATGTGTCATCATGTAGTGCCATGTGATGTCATGTGTTGTCAGTTATGTGGTGTCATGTGTTGTCATGTGTCATCACGTGTCATGTGTCATGTGGTGTCATGTGTCATGTGGTGTCATGTATCATGTGACATGACATGTGATGTCATGTGTCATGTGATGTCATGTGGTGTCATGTGTCATCATATGTCATGTGTCATCACGTGTCATGTGTCATGTGGTGTCATGTGTCATGTGTCATGTATCGTCATGTGTCATGTCATGTGTTGTCATGTGAAGTCATGTGTCATGTGGTATCATGTTTCATGTGATGTCATGTGTTGTCATGTGATGTCATGTGGTGTCATGTGTCATGTGATGTCATGTATTGTCATGTGTCATGTGTCATGTGATGTCATGTGTCATGTGGTGTCATGTGTCATCACATGTCATGTGTGTGTCCTGTATCGTCATGTGTCATGTGACATGTGTCATGTGATGTCATGTGTCATGTGTTGTCATGTGATGTCATGTGTTGTCATGTGTTGTCATGTGGTGTCATGTGTCATGTGGTGTCATGTGTCATGTATCATCATGTGTCGTGTCATGTGGTGTCATGTGTCATGTGATGTCATGTGTCATGTGGTGTCATGTGTCAAGTGGTGTCATGTGATGTCATGTGTCATGTGCTGTCATTTGTCATGTCATGTGTCATCATGTGTCAAGTGGTGTCATTTGTCATCATGTGCTGTCATGTGTCATGTGGTGCCATGTGACGTCATGTGTTGTCAGTCATGTGGTGTCATGTGTCATCATGTATCATGTGTTGTCATGTGGTGTCATGTGTCATCACGTGTTATGTGTCATGTGGTGTCACGTATCATGTGGTGTCATGTGTCATATAGAGTCATGTCATGTGATGTCATGTGTCATGTGTTGTCATGTGATGTCATGTGTCATGTGGTGTCATGTGTCATGTGTCACGTGGTGTCATGTGTCATGTATTGTCATGTGTCATGTGATGTCATATGTCATGGGATGTCATGTGTCATGTGATGTCATGTGATGTCATGTGTCATGTGGTGTCATGTGTCATGTGGTGTCATGTGTCATGTGGTGTCATGTGTCATGTATCGTCATGTGTCATGTAGTGTCATGTGTCATGTGATGTCATGTGCCATGTGTTGTCATGTGATATCATGTATCATGTGGTGTCATGTGATGTCATGTGTCATGTGGTGTCATGTGTCATTATGTGTCATGTGTTGTCATGTGGTGTCATGTGTCATCACATGTTATATGTCATGTGATGTCATGTGTCAAGTGGTGTCATGTGTCATGTGATGTCATGTGTCATGTGCTGTCATGTGTTATGTGGTGTCATATATCATATGTCATGTGTCATCATGTGTCATGTGGTGTCATGTGGTGTCATTTGTCATCATGTGTTGTCATGTGTCATCATGTGGTGCCATGACTGACGTGTTGTCAGTCATGTGGTGTCATGTGTCATCATGTGTCATGTGATGTCATGTGTTGTCATGTGGTGTCACGTATCATGTGGTGTCATGTGTCATGTGTCATATGATGTCATGTGTCATGTGTTGTCATGTGATTTCATGTTTGATGTGGTGTCATGTGTCATGTGATGTCATGTGTCATGTGGTGTCATGTGTCATCATGTGTCATGTGGTGTCATGTGTCATGTGGTGCCATGTGTCATGTATCGTCATGTGTCATGTGATGTCATGTGTCATGTGATGTCATGTCATGTGTTATCATGTGGTGTCATGTGATGTCATGTGTCATGTGGTGTCATGTGTCATGTGGTGTCATGTCATGTATTGCCATGTGTCATGTGATGTCATGTGTCATGTGTTGTCATGTGATGTCATGTGTCATGTAGTGTCATGTGTCATGTGATGTCATGTGTCATGTGTTGTCATGTGTCATCATGTGTCATGTGTTGTCATGTGGTGTCATGTGTCATCACGTGTCTTGTGTCACGTGGTGTCATGTGTCATGAGGTGTCATGTGGTGTCATGTGTCATGTATCGTCATGTGTCATGTGATGTCATGTGTCATGTGGTGACATGTGGTGTCATGTGTCATGTATCGTCATGTGTCATACGATGTCATGTGTCATGTGTTGTCATGTGATGTCATGTGGTGTCATGTGTCATGTGTCATGTGGAGTCGTATGTCATGTGTCAAAAAATGTATATATCTAGAGGAGCTTACTGTAAGATTACTAAAAGCTTACTGTACTCTGTACCTTTCCGAGCACGAGCTGAATGCTAATTGGCTGTCAACTGTCTATCAATACTCCAAACCAGAAAGTGTTGGCAGCCATCTTGTGCCTCGGTAGACTGAGGCACAAGAAAGCAGAAAAACAAACAAGTAGAACACAAAAAGGGGGCAGGGTATAAACCCCCTGACCCCCTAGGCCTGCTCAGGGATGCCACAAGGACCCACAAGGCCCCCCATTTTTTTTACAAAAACTGCAGAGTACGAGTACTGTACAAGCACAGTAAGCTTACTGTAAGCTTACTGTAATCTGTACCTTCCCGAGCACGAGCTGAATGCTAATTGGCTGTCAACTGTCTGTAAACACTCCAAACAATCATGTGTCATGTTTTGTCATGTGGTGTCATGTGTCATGTGGTGTCATGTGATGTCATGTGTCATGTGCTGTCATGTGCTGTCATGTGTCATGTGGTGTCATATGTCATCATGTGTCATCTTGTGTCCTGTGGTCTCATGTGGTGTCATGTGTCATCATGTGTTGTCATGTGTCATCATGTAGTGCCATGTGATGTCATGTGTTGTCAGTTATGTGGTGTCATGTGTTGTCATGTGTCATCACGTGTCATGTGTCATGTGGTGTCATGTGTCATGTGGTGTCATGTATCATGTGACATGACATGTGATGTCATGTGTCATGTGATGTCATGTGGTGTCATGTGTCATCATATGTCATGTGTCATCACATGTCATGTGTCATGTGGTGTCATGTGTCATGTGTCATGTGGTGTCATGTGTCATGTATCGTCATGTGTCATGTCATGTGTTGTCATGTGAAGTCATGTGTCATGTGGTATCATGTTTCATGTGATGTCATGTGTTGTCATGTGATGTCATGTGGTGTCATGTGTCATGTGATGTCATGTATTGTCATGTGTCATGTGATGTCATGTGTTATGTGGGGTCATGTGTCATCACATGTCATGTGTGTGTCCTGTATCGTCATGTGTCATGTGACATGTGTCATGTGATGTCATGTGTCATGTGTTGTCATGTGATGTCATGTGTTGTCATGTGTTGTCATGTGGTGTCATGTGTCATGTGGTGTCATGTATCGTCATGTGTCATGTCATGTGGTGTCATGTGTCATGTGATGTCATGTGTCATGTGTTGTCATGTGTCATGTGGTGTCATGTGATGTCATGTGTCATGTGGTGTCATGTGTCATCATGTGTCATGTGTTGTCATATGTCATCACATATCATGTGGTGTCATGTGTCATGAGGTGTCATGTGTCATCATGTGTCATGTGATGTCATGTGTCATGTGGTGTCATATGTCATGTGGTGACATGTGGTGTCATGTGTCATGTATCGTCATGTGATGTCATGTGGTATCATGTTTTGTCATGTGATGTCATGTGTCATGTGGTGTCATGTGTCATCATGTGTCATCTTGTGTCATGTGGTGTCATGTGTCATCATGTGTTGTCATGTGTCATCATGTGGTGCCATGTGACGTCATGTGTTGTGAGTCATGTGGTATCATGTGGTGTCATGTGTCATGTGTTGTCATGTGGTGTCATTTGTTATCACGTGTCATGTGTTATGTGGTGTCATGTGTCATGTAGTGTCATGTGTCATGTGATGTCATGTGTCATGTGTTGTCATGTGATGTCATGTGTCATGTGGTGTCATGTGTCATCACGTGTCATGTTTCATGTGGTGTCATGTCATGTATCATCATGTGTCATGTGATGTCATGTGTCATGTGATGTCATGTGTCATGTGGTGTCATGTGTCATGTATCGCCATGTGTCACGTGATGTCATGTGACATGTGCCATATGATGTCATGTGCCATGTGTTGTCATGTGTCATCACATGTCATGTGGTGTCATGTGTCATCACATGTCATGTGTCATGTGATGTCATGTGTCAAGTGGTGTCATGTGTCATCATTTGTCATGTTTCATGTGGTGTCATAAGGTGTCATGTGTCATGTATTGTCATGTGATGTCATGTGTCATGTGATGTCATGTGTCATGTGTTGTCATGTGATGTCATGTGGTGCCATGTGTTGTCATGTGATGTCATGTGGTGTCATGTGATGTCATGTGTCATCATGTGTCATGTGTTGTCATGTGGTGTCATGTGTCATCATTTGTCATGTGTTGTCATGTGTCATCACATGTCATATGTCATGTGTCATGTGGTGTCATGTGTCAAGTGGTGTCATGTGTCATCATGTGTCATGTGGTGTCATTTGTCATCATGTGCTGTCATGTGTCATGTGGTGCCATGTGACGTCATGTGTTGTCAGTCATGTGGTGTCATGTGTCATCATGTGTCATGTGTTGTCATGTGGTGTCATGTGTCATTACGTGTTATGTGTCATGTGGTGTCACGTATCATGTGGTGTCATGTGTCATATAGTGTCATGTCATGTGATGTCATGTGTCATGTGTTGTCATGTGATGTCATGTGGTGTCATGTGTCATGTGTCATGTGGTGTCATGTGTCATGTATTGTCATGTGTCATGTGATGTCATGTGTCATGGGATGTCATGTGTCATGTGATGTCATGTGATGTCATGTGTCATGTGGTGTCATGTGTCATGTGGTGTCATGTGTCATGTGGTGTCATGTGTCATGTATCGTCATGTGTCATGTGGTGTCATGTGTCATGTGATGTCATGTGCCATGTGTTGTCATGTGATGTCATGTGTCATGTGGTGTCATGTGATGTCATGTGTCATGTGGTGTCATGTGTCATCATGTGTCATGTGTTGTCATGTGGTGTCATGTGTCATCACATGTTATATGTCATATGATGTCATGTATCAAGTGGTGTCATTTGTCATGTGATGTCATGTGTCATGTGCTGTCATGTGTCATGTGGTGTCATATATCATATGTCATGTGTCATCATGTGTCATGTGGTGTCATGTGGTGTCATTTGTCAACATGTGTTGTCATGTGTCATCATGTGGTGCCATGACTGACGTGTTGTCAGTCATGTGGTGTCATGTGTCATCATGTGTCATGTGATGTCATGTGTTGTCATGTGGTGTCACGTATCATGTGGTGTCATGTGTCATGTGTCATGTGATGTCATGTGTCATGTGTTGTCATGTGATGTCATGTTTCATGTGGTGTCATGTGTCATGTGATGTCATGTGTCATGTGGTGTCATGTGTCATCATGTGTCATGTGGTGTCATGTGTCATGTGGTGTCATGTGTCATGTATCGTCATGTGTCATGTGATGTCATGTGTCATGTGATGTCATGTCATGTGTTATCATGTGGTGTCATGTGATGTCATGTGTCATGTGGTGTCATGTGTCATGTGGTGTCACGTGTCATGTGGTGTCATGTCATGTATTGTCATGTGTCATGTGATGTCATGTGTCATGTGTTGTCATGTGATGTCATGTGTCATGTAGTGTCATGTGTCATGTGATGTCATGTGTCATGTGTTGTCATGTGTCATCATGTGTCATGTGTTGTCATGTGGTGTCATGTGTCATCACGTGTCTTGTGTCACGTGGTGTCATGTGTCATGAGGTGTCATGTGGTGTCATGTGTCATGTATCGTCATGTGTCATGTGATGTCATGTGTCATGTGGTGACATGTGGTATCATGTGTCATGTATCGTCATGTGTCATGTGATGTCATGTGTCATGTGTTGTCATGTGATGTCATGTGGTGTCATGTGTCATGTGGAGTCGTATGTCATGTGTCAAAAAATGTATATATCTAGAGGAGCTTACTGTAAGATTACTAAAAGCTTACTGTTCTCTGTACCTTTCCGAGCACGAGCTGAATGCTAATTGGCTGTCAACTGTCTGTCAATACTCCAAACCAGAAAGTGTTGGCAGCCATCTTGTGCCTCGGTAGACTGAGGCACAAGAAAGCAGAAAAACAAACAAGTAGAACGCAAAAAGGGGGCAGGGTATAAACCCCCTGATCCCCTAGGCCTGCTCAGGGATGCCACAAGGACCCACAAGGCTCCCCATTTTTTTTTTACAAAAACTGCAGAGTACGAGTACTGTACAAGCACAGTAAGCTTACTGTAAGCTTACTGTAATCAGTACCTTCCCGAGCACGAGCTGAATGCTAATTGGCTGTCAACTGTCTGTAAACACTCCAAACAATCATGTGTCATGTGTTGTCATGTGGTGTCATGTGTCATGTGGTGTCATGTGATGTCATGTGTCATGTGCTGTCATGTGCTGTCATGTGTCATGTGTCATGTGGTGTCATATGTCATCATGTGTCATCTTGTGTCCTGTGGTCTCATGTGGTGTCATGTGTCATCATGTGTTGTCATGTGTCATCATGTAGTGCCATGTGACATCATGTGTTGTCAGTTATGTGGTGTCATGTGTTGTCATGTGTCATCACATGTCATGTGTCATGTGGTGTCATGTGTCACAGTTCTGAACGATGGGCTGCAAAAATTTGTCCACAAATTTTCCTAACGGTTCTGAGATGGAGCCACAGGCCGAGACAATGGGTCTAAAAGGAGGGTTGACAGGATCCTTATGTATCTTCGGCAACATATACAGTTGCGGTCTTCTTGGGTATCTTACTTCAAAAAAATGTTTTGTCTTTTCACTAATCCAATTCATTTCTCTGGCATGATTAACTATATGCAATAAAATAGCTTGATATTCCAGTGTTGGATCGTGGTCTAAAGGTAGATAGGTATTCTCATCAGCAACATGGTTGTTAACACTGTTGATGTAAAAGGTTGTGTCCATGACGATAAGGGCGCCGCCCTTATCAGCTTTTTGAAATGTTAGATTTTGATTAAGACTCAGGTTTTTCAAAGTGTTCCACTCTTTTGGTGATAAATTAGTTTTAGATGGTTTCGAGAATGGTATTTTTTGTACCTCCACGAGCACTGATCTTTCGAATGCATCAATAGTTTTATGCGACATAGGAGCACAAAATGAACTTTTAGGCTTAAAATCTTGATCCCAATTCCTTTCACTAACGCTTGCTGGTGTATCTTTAAAGAAAAACTTGAGTTTTAAGGATCGAAAAAATTTAAACAAGGCTATTTCGGTTTCTCCCAATGATGATCTATAGGTTGGAACAAATGTCGTGCCTTTGTTTAACAGTTTCTCTTGTGCAGGTGTCAGTGTGGTTGACGAAATATTAATGATTAGGTTGCTTTCGCACTCTGACTCCTCGTGCGTTTTGCGATTTCTTCGTCGGTTTCTTTTCCCTCTTCTGATATATGAGGGGGAGCATTTGCCGCTGGGCTGGTCTCTAAAAAAGACACCTGTTTAGATGTCCCACTTGTTGATGGTTTCTGGACTTGTTGTACGGGTCTTCTAGACTGTGAGATTTCGGAATCTGAAACCACACTCTCCTGTGATGATGTTACAGTGGTTTTTTGTGGTTGGGAAGATGGTTGCCATTTTTTCTGATTGTAAATCTCAGCCCACGTGTACACTTCCTCCAATTTATAGTTAATAGTGTTGCGGCGGTATTTGCGGATCTTGCGTTCATTGACTTCCTTTGCATAACGATCTAATTTTGCGTTGATGTCCTCTAATGTTTTACCTAAATCAGGAATTTTTATTGATTTCAGTTTTTAGAGTTTTGATTTCATCTTCAAATTCAACAAGTACCTTAGATAATTCTTCAACAATAAGTAGAATAAGATCTAATGAGCATTTATTTAGGATCTGATACCATTTTTCCACAAACTTTTTGCTATTTCTGCATAACATTGGTTTCAGGGCTATTCTCAGCCCTCTTGGGATCCGTTGATTTTTATGGTAGTGGATTAACGTGGTTGCGTGCAACCTTTGATTGATTTCCTTTTTACTAATATATTCCAATTGTTTTAACAATTGTGCAGTGGTCGTTTTTTGGCTGGTAAATAACCAGGTCTCCTGAATGAGCCCATAGATGTCTTTGGCAGCTTCAGGTTTGAATCCCAATGCCTCTGCTTTATTACTAGTTAACAAAGCGATGTCATCTAATTGCATGATTAGGGCGGTGCAGCCAGGGATGAGGTTGACTGTGGCTGAGTAAATCAAAAATGTATTACCCCTGTGCACTCAAAATATTTCAAACGCTTTTAACCAGAATTTCGAACAACTAGTAATAAAGCAGAGACATTGGGATTCACACCTGAAGCTGCCAAAGACATCTATGGGCTCATTTAGGAGACCAGGTTATTTACCAGCCAAAAAACGACCACTGCATAATTGTTAAAACAATTGGAATATATTAGTAAAAAGGAAATCAATCAAAGGTTGCACGCAACCACGTTAATCCACTACCATAAAAATCAACGATCCCAAGAGGGCTGAGAATAGCCCTGAAACCAATGTTATGCAGAAATAGCAAAAAGTTCGTGGAAAAATGGTATCAGATCCTAAATAAATGCTCATTAGATCTTATTCTACTTATTGTTGAAGAATTATCTAAGGTACTTGTTGAATTAGAAGATGAAATCAAAACTCTAAAAACTGAAATCAATAATGATTAGGGCAGTACAGCCAGGGATGAGGTTGACTGTGTCTGAGTAAATCAAAAATGTATTACCCCTGTGCACTCAAAATATTTCAAACGCTTTTAACCAGAATTTCGAACATTCAAGGTTGCGCGTACATCTGTGGAAGTGTTTTGAGAGACGCGTTGTTTTCTATCTTCTAGTAAGTTCAAGACTTCGTTTTTTAAAGCGCTTTCATGTCCACTATTTGCTGCGTCTGAATGAACTGCAATTTACATTTGTTATCATTTCGCTTTAAAAAGCTGATACTTGGTTCACAACATTGCAGCTATATGAGTTATTGTTCACCTTCTGTGAGGTAATTAGGAGGAAAGCCGTCCTTTATGCATTTGCATTATTCATTGATTTTGCTTTCGTTGTTTTGTATGTCATAGCATGTCGATAGATAATGCACATTGTCTTTTTGTACTGGTAACTAACTGGGTCCTGTATGTTTCCTTGCAGACCCCTGAGGAAGGGTCCTTTGTTTTCGTGACCCGAAATGCATTGGGTTTTTCTTGAAGATTGAAAATTGAATTTTTTACTGAGATGACATCAGTTAAATCATGAACTTTAAAAAGACAAAAATAAAACTTTGAAACCTCACAAATATGGAGTAACCCTGTTTGGATTCTAATTAGATAAAACAGTGTAGGAACTGTTTGTTCCATGTAATATTTAGCGCGCATCTTGTGAGTACGAGTTGCTCACTCCAGTTTCTCAGTTCAAAAGGCACGGATTGACGACGTGTGACAGATGCATGCGCAACCTTGAATGTTTGAAATTCTGGTTAAAAGCGTTTGAAATATTTTGAGTGCACAGGGGTAATACATTTTTGATTTACTCAGCCACAGTCAACCTCATCCCTGGCTGCACCGCCCTAATCATGCAATTAGATGACATCGCTTTGTTAACTAGTAATAAAGCAGAGACATTGGGATTCAAACCTGAAGCTGCCAAAGACATCTATGGGCTCATTCAGGAGACCAGGTTATTTACCAGCCAAAAAACGACCACTGCACAATTGTTAAAACAATTGGAATATATTAGTAAAAAGGAAATCAATCAAAGGTTGCACGCAACCACGTTAATCCACTACCATAAAAATCAACGGATCCCAAGAGGGCTGAGAATAGCCCTGAAACCAATGTTATGCAGAAATAGCAAAAAGTTCGTGGAAAAATGGTATCAGATCCTAAATAAATGCTCATTAGATCTTATTCTACTTATTGTTGAAGAATTATCTAAGGTACTTGTTGAATTAGAAGATGAAATCAAAACTCTAAAAACTGAAATCAATAAAATTCCTGATTTAGGTAAAACATTAGAGGACATCAACGCAAAATTAGATCGTTATGCAAAGGAAGTCAATGAACGCAAGATCCGCAAATACCGCCGCGACACTATTAACTATAAATTGGAGGAAGTGTACACGTGGGCTGAGATTTACAATCAGAAAAAATGGCAACCATCTTCCCAACCATAAAAAACCACTGTAACATCATCACAGGAGAGTGTGGTTTCAGATTCCGAAATCTCACAGTCTAGAAGACCCGTACAACAAGTCCAGAAACCATCAACAAGTGGGACATCTAAACAGGTGTCTTTTTTAGAGACCAGCCCAGCGGCAAATGCTCCCCCTCATATATCAGAAGAGGGAAAAGAAACCGACGAAGAAATCGCAAAACGCACGAGGAGTCAGAGTGCGAAAGCAACCTAATCATTAATATTTCGTCAACCACACTGACACCTGCACAAGAGAAACTGTTAAACAAAGGCACGACATTTGTTCCAACCTATAGATCATCATTGGGAGAAACCGAAATAGCCTTGTTTACATTTTTTCGATCCTTAAAACTCAAGTTTTTCTTTAAAGATACACCAGCAAGCGTTAGTGAAAGGAATTGGGATCAAGATTTTAAGCCTAAAAGTACATTTTGTGCTCCTATGTCGCATAAAACTATTGATGCATTCGAAAGATCAGTGCTCGCGGAGGTACAAAAAATACCATTCTCGAAACCATCTAAAACTAATTTATCACCAAAAGAGTGGAACACTTTGAAAAACCTGAGTCTTAATCAAAATCTAACATTTCAAAAAGCTGATAAGGGCGGCGCCCTTATCGTCATGGACACAACCTTTTACATCAACAGTGTTAACAACCATGTTGCTGATGAGAATACCTATCTACCTTTAGACCACGATCCAACACTGGAATATCAAGCTATTTTATTGCATATAGTTAATCATGCCAGAGAAATGAATTGGATTAGTGAAAAGACAAAACATTTTTTTGAAGTAAGATACCCAAGAAGACCGCAACTGTATATGTTGCCGAAGATACATAAGGATCCTGTCAACCCTCCTTTTAGACCCATTGTCTCGGCCTGTGGCTCCATCTCAGAACCGTTAGGAAAATTTGTGGACAAATTTTTGCAGCCCATCGTTCAGAACTGTGTTACTTACATTAAGGATACCACAGATTTCTTAAAGATGTTAAATGACATTCAATTTGATGAAGGATCTACATATTTATTGTGTACGATTGATGTAGTATCTCTTTATACGTCAATCCCGCATAATGAAGGCATTGAAGCACTCGAGTGGAGCTTACTACAAAGTGATCTAGATGAATCACAGCAGACGTTTATCCTTGAATTAATGCAATTCACGTTGTTTTACAGTTATTTTGAATGGCACGGAAAATTCTACAATCAGTGTAATGGAACATCGATGGGCTTTGGGGGGGGCTCCCTCATATGCCAATATCTACATGCACAAATTTGAACATGAACATATTTTGCAAAATCTTGACTGGACAAGTGGTTTGATTCTATTTAAACATTATATCGATGACATATTTTTAATCTGGAGAGGGACCAAGAATGATTTGGTAAGAAACATTGAAATTTTGAACACTCATAATGCAAGAATCAAATTCACCCATACCATTGATGAGTCATCGATTGTTTTTTTGGATGTCAGAATCACACTTCATAACCAACAATTAAGTACTAAGGTACACAGGAAACCAACTGATCGTAATTCATGTTTATTATTTCAGAGCTTTCATCCAGAGTCGCTCAAGAAGCATCTCCCTACATCTCAATTTTCTAGATTGAAATGAATCACTTCTCATGAACATGATTTGTCAACATCATTAGAGATTCAGACTCAAAAATATTTGAAAAGAGGATACCCTGAAACGATTTTGAAAGAGTCTCTTGAAAGAGTGAAAATCAAACCCAGAGAGAAGCTTCTTGAACCTAATGTTTTGAGACCAAAAAACAGAACTGTATGTGTACTTAAATATTCTACAGAAGTTACTCGTATCAAACGAATCCTGCACAAACATTGGTCATTAATCTCAGGAGAACCAGATTTAAAAGAATTATTCAGTGACAGGATTATGTTTGCTCATCAAAGGTCGCGCAATTTGAAAGAGATTTTAAATTGTCCTGAAAAAGAACGAAGAATTTACAAAGGTATGACTAAATGTCTTAACTGCGTCCATTGCAGCAACATAATTGTAGGGAACCAGTTCACCCACCCTTTGAAAGGACATCAAATTGAACTACAGCATTCGGCAACATGTGATACTAAGAACATCATATATGCGATTAAATGCCCTTGCGGGAAAGTATATGTGGGCCAGACAGAACGAAAATTGAAAGTACGCATCACAGAGCACAAAAGTAATATCAGACTTTCCAATAAAAAATCCACCGTGGCAAACCACTGGATTGAAGCTCGTCACCAAATTGCACAATTAAGATGCACGATTCTGTAGGTGATTAAACAGCGCGGAGACATTGATCCTAATAAACAGAGACTACAAGCTGAATTTTTTTGGATAAAGAAATTGAACTCTCTCCAGCCGACTGGAATGAATGACAGGATTGAATATACGTGTTTTTTATGATTGTTTGATCTCTGGAGACATTGGTAACAGGACTGTCCTTTTCCCCTTCCTTTTCCCCTATCTAAACGTTTATTTGAAATCAATAATTGTGGTAACAGTAGATTTCTATTCACTGTGAAACCTGATATATTACATGTTTTATGATTTTATGTTTTCGTTTTATCTTGTATGTTGCGTGAAATGTTTTCCCACATTTAGGTATATTGGTGCATATTTATCAGCATTATCATTTTGACTTTTCAGCCACCATTACCAATTGCAAATATCTTCATTTGTATAGGTAGTTTGCTATGTTTCAGTTAACCGTCGGCGATTCTGCCATGTTGAAGCTTAGGTACTCATATCACATGATCTGCTGTCACGTGCACAGGTCCTTACTTGTGATTGGTTAATATTCAATGTGAAGGGTCGGCACCCGCTTGTGGAAGCGTTTTGAGAGACGCGTTGTTTTCTATCTTCTAGTAAGTTCAAGACTTCGTTTTTTAAAGCGCTTTAATGTCCACTATTTGCTGCGTCTGAATGAACTGCAATTTACATTTGTTATCATTTCGCTTTAAAAAGCTGATACTTGAGGTTCCGTGACGATTTTACTCGTGTTTGTAACATTGTCGTAAATACATAATTTTGGTATCAGTGAACCGCAAATGATCCATTTAGTATATCCTGGTGTTTTCGCTATGTTACGAGCAAGAGCACTCCAGTTACAAACACATTTCTGTTCTACCCATGGCATCCATCTTAGAACACGGAAGCCATTTTGTATTCCTTGCCCTCACATAGTCAATGGACACGCAATGATCTCTCTTCATTAAATGACACGTAGGCTTTAGCCGGCGATTCACCTTGCGAGTGACACGTGCACATTAGGCCAGCAACGCTGTGGCAGCATGACTCGGCAAGAGCTGCCTCCCCAGCCTGAGGCCAGTCCTGCTATACTGGTTCTTGTGTCCGTTGGCCTGATCATGATTAGGCGGCCGAAGCTGGTAACCGTGCCCATTTACGACCCGCAAAAATCTCATCCTGTCTTTCTATCTTCTGCACCTGGCTCTGCTCCTTTCCTTCTGGGCCTTTATTAGGGGGAGGTAACGAAATTTACGATGAGGCGGTCCGGGTCTTGAATGAAGAATTGACATGGGATTATGATGGACTAGTGGGAACCCCTCATTCGTAATGTTTTGACATCAGATACTGTTGACGATTCCTGTGCAACGCCAAATATTTATTGTTTAAGACACGAATGTTTAGAACTGTGGTAACATGTAAAGAATTTGCCCCGAGCAGAATATTTGGTATATAAGGAACAACCCTCTTTGTACAAATTGAACAGGCTCCTAGACACTGCCCGTGTGCAGTTTCTGTGACTTCTGTGTCCCTGCAGTAATAAACCTTTGGTCTTTGACGCCACCATCGAGAAGCCAGTGTTTCTGTTTGTTTGTGCACCGAGACAGGTTGAACTCCGGGGTCTTCGGGTGTTTTCCCTGACACCTCTGGACGGAACCAAAAAGTCCAGAACTCCAATTGGCGCCCAACGTGGGGCGACGTCATTCGGTACCGGTCCAAAAGCCTGAAGAGTTCGAGGAGCTTCGTGTGAAGATTTCAGAGGGAGGCGCCCCACTTCATCGATCCCGGCATATCGCAAAAGTGGCCCCGACGTTCTCTTCCGCGAGGGTTCCCGTTCAGACGGCTGCAGTGGTCCGTTGCCTTGACCGTCGCCCTGTCTTGGACCCGAGGTGCAGTCCTTAGTACGGCGAGACGTGACGGGTTTCTCCTTGGTGACGTCTTCAGTACCTCAGTTAAGTATTTTGTGAGGGTTGCTCCTGTTTGGGTAATCCTTTTAGTTCTCAGTTCAGTTCAGTTCTGTAAGATTATCACTGGTTATTCTGGTTACGATAATCATTCTGTTCAGTCCAGGTATCGATACGTTTATCAGTTCTGGTAGGCCTAAGTTCTTGGTTCGAGTGCGCATCTTTTCTGTTTGTGTTTTGTTTGTTTTGTGTTCCGGATTATAAAATGGTAAGTCGGAAAAATTGTATGTTGTCTTGTTTTAGTTGCAACAGTGATTCCCAGTTGGAGGACTCGTGTTTGGTTCCTCCGATTGGAACTCCCCTTTATGATCTATATTGCAAATTTGGTGTGGGCCCTATCTCTTATAACGAGGTATGGATCCGCTTCACAGAGAAAGATGGTGTCCTTAGTTGGCCACTACATGGTAGTTTTGAACCTGAAGTTCTCGATAATCTAGAAAGAAGGTTGTTTAAGAAGAAAGCCCGGCCGGCAATGTTTGATTCTTTCCGTTATTGGCGAAAAGAATCTAAACAGAGAGAAATTAAAAAGTTGAAGAAAGAACAGAAAGAGCAAGAGTTGACTTTAGAACAGTCTGCTAGGCAGCTGCAACTCAACGAGTCTGAGAAAGCGATGGAGGTGGCCAATAGAGAGCGTAATTTAGCGATAGACAAGTGCTATCCTGCTTTACCATCGAGTACGGCTAAGATAGTAGAGGACCCTGAAAAGGATCCCCTGTTGTCTTACTTGTTACGATCACCCCCACCGTATGCACAGGGTGCTACGGCTCCACCTATACCGAATGTTCAATTACCGGTTGCTGGACAACCCGGTGTCCCTGTTCCCGCTCCCCTGAATCAAGTTCCTGTACCTCCTGTGGTCAATATTAATGTTCCTTCGACAACCCCTCTTCTAGGGTTGCCGGCTTCTTTACCTATGCCTGTGTCGCTCACACCTGCTAGTTCACAAGCTATTTTTCCTGCTACTCCTACTGTTCCTAATCTATCTGTTCCAACTGCTACTCTATTTACTGCCTCTGCTAATATTATGACTCCACTTTCTGTTCGTCGGAGAATCACTGATTCTGTCTCTAATATTCTATCTCCCTTCTATAAAACTCTGATTAAGACTCCTACCTCTGACTCTGTACAGAGGCGTAGTCAGCTTCCCAGTACTGAAGAAAGAGGAATATTAGATTCCACTGCTCTTAGATGGGTTTCGAAGGTTGGAAGATATAATGTACAAAATGTATTAGATACATTTGTGCAATGGAATGAACCGACACAACGATATGTGTTCGATGAAATGTGTTTCCTTCTACGTGAGGAATTGGAAGAGGATGACCCTGAATCAAATCTAGGAGAATTAATTAATGTTCAGAAAGAGTTTGCTGCAGGTATGATAGTCGGTCAAAATATAAAAGAAGCAATGGAACTGGTTCTAAGTTATAGGACCGACTCATCCCTTCGTTCACCGAGAGAGTTAGAGAAACGCAGTACAAAACAAAATCGTCAATACCCAATGAGAGAGGTTCCACCAATTTGGCGTGAAGCTGTGCAAGCTAATGCACCGCTTGGTATTGCGGCCGCTCCGGCACAATTCCAGAGAGTATGGATACATATTCCATGGAAGCGAGCTGAAGTATTAGCAGTGAAACAGGCCTTGCCAGATCCGCGTAAAAATCCTGCAGGGTACTACAAAGAGTTGGCTCAAACAGTTGACGCTTGTGTATTGAATCTTGCTGACATAGATCTGCTATTTGGTAATGTAGTACCGCAACCAATTTGGGCTAAAATTCGTAAAGAGAATCATCCAGTTGCCCTAGGTGGTGACTGGGCGGCTATAATTGCAGCGGATGGTCAACAAATAGGTGGTTCCAAACCAGAACCCCTAATTGCTAATTTGCCTGGTAGGATAATCGATTTAATGAAAACCTTGATGCCAGCATTACGCGTTAACTGGGACAAATTGTCCGCGTGCAAACAGAAGAAAGACGAAAGCGTCTCTGACTTTTTCACAAGATTCGAGGAGACTTTCGTGGATCATAGTGGTCAGGATATGAGCACAGAAGGAGGTCAGAGATTATTTGTTGATAAATTTGTGCACAATCTGTTACCAGAACTTAGTGGTAAATTAAAGAATTCTGAAAGTGCGTGGGCTGTCTCTACGACTGCGCAAATACTTGCGACTGCCCAGTACTATGAAAATAGGGATAAAGAAGAGAAGGAAAAATCAGATAAAAAGACGAAAGATTTAAAAACTAAAGTACTTTTACAGCAAGCTCATCCGCCTCGCACGAATCAGACTAATATGCCGCAAGGGTCATATCAAAGAACGGATTATAATTTTCAAAGGCCACAATACCAATGGAATCAATGTGCTTATTGCAAAGTGGAAGGTCATTACAAAAATGAGTGTCCAGTTCGGGCACAAAATAATGCTGCGGCAGCTCAAAGAGGTCGTGGTAGTTCCATGCAAAACTCTAGAGGTCGAGGACGAGGTGCTATGCCTCCGCAGACGAGTGATCGCCCTTCTAATTATTTCGACCAGCGAAATGGACAATCTGCCCAACAGAATAGGTCTCCACAGTATCATGTTGAAGACTATTATGAAGCTAGTGAGGAAGTTCAGCAAAGTGAGTACTAGGACAGCCATGGACAAAGAGAGGGAGTAGTATCAGTTCCAGTAGATCAGAGTGGGCCTTATGTCGCAGTAGCAACATCAGGTATAGTCGAACCGTTTCTGTTGGATACTGGTGCAGCAAAAAGTTCTATCATACATGCGAAACTCCCTGGCGCACCTTTGTCTGGCTCAACAAACGTTTCAGTAGGTTTTTCGGGCGCCCCTGTTCATAACCCTGTTTCTGGTCCTTTGTCTATTTCTGTTGGACCCTGCCACTTGAAAGCACCCCTGATTTTGACGACAGGTTGTAATGAAAATCTGCTTGGTTTAGACTTGTTAAAACGCCTGTACGCGACATTGTACTGTTCTCCAGCAGGAGTACAGCTTACGTTGGGTAAAAGAATAATCTCTCCGATGTACTTGTCGATGGATGCGCTCCCACCAGAGCTGCGTTCACTCCCTGATACTCTTTGGGCGACTGGTCCTAATGATGTAGGTCTATTGGAAATTCCACCCTATGTAGTAACTTTGAAAGCAAATGTCAAACTTCCACGAATTCCACAATACAGAATCTCTAGTGAAGGTGAGCGTGCGCTCCTACTGATAGTGCATGATCTGATTGAGAAAGACGTTATAGAAGAAACTAGAGGTAATGTCTGTAATAGTCCTGTACTGCCTATTTTGAAACGAACTGACCCTACAAAACCTCCAATATATAGGTTTGTAATTGATCTTAGAGAGGTTAATAAAATTGTGATTCCACAGTTTCCTGTGGTTCCAGACATTACTGCATTGTTAACGTTGATTCCTGCTACAGCAGCATGGTTTTCGGTTGTCGACTTGAAAAATGCCTTTTTCAGCATTCCGATAGCCGAAGAAAGCAGAGATATCTTCGGGTTCTCTCTAGGAGGACGAAGCTTCAGGTTTAAACGCGCTCCACAAGGCTATTGTGAAAGCCCATCCATTTACAGTCAAGCATTAAAAAGCCAGTTAGATTCCTTCGTACTTCCTCTTGGTTCTGCTTTAGTACAATATGTCGATGATCTTCTAGTGGCTGCTGATGACAAGGAAACTTGCAAAACAGCTACGATTTCTTTATTGCATCACTTGTCAGATTTGAATCACAAGGTGTCACCTTCAAAAATGCAATACTGCTGCCAAGAAGTGACCTACCTAGGTCATCTCTTGTCAAAGGAGGGAAGGAAGTTGACCCCAGAGAGAATAAAAGCAATTACACAGATGAATGTTCCTAGCACGCAGAGAGAAGTACGTGCCTTTTTAGGTATTACCTCATATTGTAGGCAATGGATCCCAAATTTTTCTCTTTTAGCAAAACCACTGGTAGCCTTGACTGGGAAAAATGTTCCGAGTCCGGTACCATGGTCTGCAGAATGTCAGCAGAGTTTTTCTGAGTTACGAAATGCAATGTGTTCAGCACCTGTATTGGGTACACCCGACTACAGTAAGCCATTCACGCTCTATGTCCACGAGAGAGAAGGTTGTGCATTGAGTGTTTTGACGCAGAAATTTGGTGATAAACAACGCCCTTGTGCGTATTTTTCATCAACATTAGATCCAGTAGCTAGAGCGTTGCCTAGTTGCTTGAGAGCTACAGCCGCAGCTGCAGCTTCCATTCGACAATCTGCTGGTTTAGTAATGAACAATATGCTAGTGGTTATGGTTCCTCATGCGGTGGATACACTCATGAACCGAACCAAGACGCAACACCTTACCAGTGCTAGATTATCAGGTTATGAACTGACACTGTTAGCTAGTCATATTCAGATCAAAAGATGCAATGTATTGAATCCAGCAACATTGTTGCCGACTAGCCAAGAGTCGAGTGATTCCGAACCACACGACTCTTATTTCAAAACTGAGGAAGAAACAAAAGGACGAATTGATCTAAAAAACACTCCGTTGTCAGACCCAGATGGCACGCTGTATGTTGATGGGTCTTGCTTCAAATTGGAGAATGGTGATGTGACTGCTGCTTATGCAGTAACGACCTTGAGTACGATTGTGGAGACTGCAAGAGTGAGTCAGAATTCTGCCCAGGCTGCAGAATTGATCGCGCTAACAAGAGCGTGCGTTTTAGCTAAGGGAAAGAGAGTGAATGTGTTCACAGATAGTCAGTACGCGTTCGGCGTGGCCCATAGTTTTGGCCGTTTGTGGAAAGAGAGAGGTTTCATTACGTCCCATGGGACTAAGATTCAACATGGTCAGCTAGTTAATGACTTGTTGGAATCTCTAACCTTGCCGACTGAAGTTGCGATTGTGAAATGCAGTGCTCATAAAGCAATCACGGATGATGTTGGTCGTGGGAATGCTTTTGCTGATGAGACTGCAAAACAGACAGCTAGAAATATGATGAGTAGAATGTATGTTGCAACGTCTGCAAGATGGATTTCTGAGTCTGGAATGTGTGAGGACACAGTGGAAAGCGTGAAGGAAATTCAGAAAGAGGCGACTGAGGAGGAAAAACTTGCATGGAGAGAGAGCACGGGTAAATTGGACTCGAGTGGGTGTTGGATTGACTTGTCGGAACAACAGCGTTGGATGTTGCCTGATGCGTATGTGCTTGCAGTAGTAACGATGGCACATGGAACAGCACACATCAGTTCAAAAGGGATTTGTAAGATGTTGGCTCCGGTCTGGAAAAATGATGGGATTAGTAAGTGTGCAGAGAGAGTGGTGAGAAATTGTATGGTATGCTTGGTGCATAATCCTGGCAAGGGAATCCCCACACCTGTAGGTCACTTCGCTCCTCCTTCCTGCCCCTTCGAAGTGATCCAGCTAGACTTCATTCACATGGATCGTTGTAATAACCTGAAATACGTCCTAGTGGTAGTTTGTGCTTTCTCCAGATGGATCGAAGCATACCCGCTAAAGGACAATACTGCCTTATCCACTGCCAAAATTCTTCTTAAAGAATACTTCCCCAGATACGGAATGCCACGGATTGTATGGTCAGATAACGGAAGTGAGTTCGTAGGGAAAGTTATGCAGAGTGTGTGTGCCGGTCTAGGGATTAGACAGAAGTTTCATAGTGCGAACCATCCCCAGTCCGCGGGTTTAGTCGAGGGTTACATTGGCACCCTTAAACTGAAACTTGCTAAGATACAAGCATCCACGGGTTTGTCCTGGCCAGACGCATTGCCTTTGGCTTTGCTATCAACAAGAGCAACTGTACATTCTAGAGTAGGGCTTAGTCCTTATGAAATAGTTTTTGGTCGTCCTGCAAATGTTTGGGGGGTACCTAGACCAAAAGAATTCAAGCAGCTGGAATACCCAATGTTAATTGATTACCTTTTCGACTTGACTGCTAAATTGAGTCTTATTCACCAACAGGTTTTCGATGCATTGCCAAAGCCACCGGAGAGTCCAGGCCATCAGCTGAAACCGGGTGATCAGGTGGTCATTAGAAATTTTGCAAGAACGAAAAATCTTCAGCCCAGATTCATTGGCCCTTTCCAAGTCCTACTAGCAACGAGAACTGCTATTCGTGTGGCCGGAAGGAAGAACTGGATCCATACGACACATGTCAAACGTGTGCCTTTGCCACTTCCTTACGACAACTGGGTAAAGAAAGGAATCGGTGCCTCTGAAACGGAACAAGTCCCCAGGTTCATACCTTTCAGCGATGCAGAACTGATCACTGATTCACCAAATTCTGACTCTCCTCTTGAAACTGCTCTTTTGAACCCTGAACATTTGTCATCCACACCCAACGAACATTTGCCATCTGCACCAAAAGAACATTTGCCATCTGAAAACGTGAACATTGCAACGTCGGCTGAAAATACATTGTTTCCAGACCAGACAGCTCCTGCAAAACTGAGATACAACTTACGTTCTCGCAATATGGACAAATAAAGCAGGAAACTGCCTATTTTCAGATTTGAATTTCCTATACATTGCCTCCAGCCAGGAAGTTTGCTAAAACTTTGTATTGTTTCTTTTTGTTTTAAAATTGCCTTGCCGTCTGGGTAGCCGTAGGGTCGTGGCTGTGTGCCTAGTTGAATCTGCGGGGGTCAGACACAAGGTCGATCTTTCTGTTAGTTCTGGGAACTCCCAGGGCTGATAGAGGCATTTTCATCTACGTACACATCATCAGTGGTCGCGAACGGTCGTAGAAGATGGAGCTTCCTGAGCTGCAACGAGAAAATGTAATTTATGTTCGCAGAAATAGACTGTACAGAATACTTCACAGCAAATGCTTTCTAATGCAATGTGCAGTTACATTTTTAATTGTTTTGATAACGTTGGTGGGTGGAATCGTCTTTGGTGTACATTTGATTTTTATGCCAGTAACTACAGTACCTCCCCTTGATCCTACTACTTCTACGGTTTCTTCTATGCATTCTTTTCACTCATTTCCTGAACACGAACAAGCTCGACGCTCAGAATTTATTAACAATACATTTGTACAGCTCTTGCATCAACACCAACTGGTAGTTAATACTACAGACTGCTGGGTGTGTGGCTTGATACCTCACACTATGGATAAAGGCATTCCCTATCTAGTCTTGCCTTTTAGCTACAATGGATCATTTCAGGCCTTTCAGACCATTTTTTCATATGCCCTTGAGACCTATCCTCCGCGTCCACCACGGTCCACTAAATACAACTCAGCCAACAAAGCTTTAGTCCAGGGAATTATTGACATGATTAAAGACGTCAATAATACTCCATCTTACCCTAGAGATGAATTACGGGTGTATTTGAGTTGGAACTCTACAGAGTATCGCCTTAGTTTGGGAGAAAGCAAGCGTAAAAGCTCCACTTCAGTTTGGGTCGTGCCTCACCGAGGTCAGGTCTGTTTGCAAGGAAATGGGAGAAATCTGAGAGCTCAGCTAGGGAGGAGTGAGTGCGTTGAGACTTACGTATTTCCGTCTAACTCCTCCCCTGCCTTCCTGACTGCTAGGGGTACCTACTTCATCTGTCAGGACAGAGCATATACATGGCTGCCTGCTGACTTTTCAGGTTCATGTTATATTGCTCGATTGTTACCCCCGACATACACTGCTTCTTCAGATTATCACAAGACCAGAGTAGCAAGAGGTGTCTTCAGCAAGGAAGATACCGCTGGTCAAGAAGCTGGAGACTTTTTCAAAGGTTTCCTTCCGTTTTGGGGGCCTATGGCCAATAGTAGAAATCTACGTCAACTAACACGGGTAGTTGAATCTACTATTACAGAAACTGCTGGTGCCCTTAGTAACTTAACAGCTGAGCTTCAGGCGGATCGTCTCATGACGTTGCAGAACCGAATGGTTCTAGACGTAATACTTGCAGATCGAGGTGGGGTATGCAGAATGATCCAATCGAGCTGCTGTGTCTTTATTCCAAATAATGCTCCAACAGTCTATGAAGCGATCTCTAAGCTACACAAGATTTCCGACTCTATACACGTAGATAAGGGAAACTGGTCCTTCATGGAGTGGTTTTGGACTCTGGTATCAGCGTGGGGATGGAAGGTTCTGATGGTCATTGGTGTCATCCTAGTATTTCTGTTTTCGTGCTGTCTTATTATCCAATGTGGTCCCGCTCTGTGCAGTCTCTGTGCTGCAACCTGTCTCAGAAAACCACCTGCATTAGGAGAAAAGGCACGAGACAGGATGATGATACAACAACATGTCACTGACCTAATGAGCATAGAATTAGACTCTGACTCTGATATAGACTGAGTAATTGCCTATGTAAGGGCAAAAGGAGGGTCTGAGGTTCCGTGACGATTTTACTCGTGTTTGTAACATTGTCGTAAATACATAATTTTGGTATCAGTGAACCGCAAATGATCCATTTAGTATATCCTGGTGTTTTCGCTATGTTACGAGCAAGAGCACTCCAGTTACAAACACATTTCTGTTCTACCCATGGCATCCATCTTAGAACACGGAAGCCATTTTGTATTCCTTGCCCTCACATAGTCAATGGACACGCAATGATCTCTCTTCATTAAATGACACGTAGGCTTTAGCCGGCGATTCACCTTGCGAGTGACACGTGCACATTAGGCCAGCAACGCTGTGGCAGCATGACTCGGCAAGAGCTGCCTCCCCAGCCTGAGGCCAGTCCTGCTATACTGGTTCTTGTGTCCGTTGGCCTGATCATGATTAGGCGGCCGAAGCTGGTAACCGTGCCCATTTACGACCCGCAAAAATCTCTTATCCTGTCTTTCTATCTTCTGCACCTGGCTCTGCTCCTTTCCTTCTGGGCCTTTATTAGGGGGAGGTAACGAAATTTACGATGAGGCGGTCCGGGTCTTGAATGAAGAATTGACATGGGATTATGATGGACTAGTGGGAACCCCTCATTCGTAATGTTTTGACATCAGATACTGTTGACGATTCCTGTG
This sequence comes from Lissotriton helveticus, assembly GCF_964261635.1. NCBI lineage: Eukaryota > Metazoa > Chordata > Amphibia > Caudata > Salamandridae > Lissotriton > Lissotriton helveticus. The sequence goes on from NC_136062.1 coordinate 450,122,160, forward strand.
CAACGCCAAATATTTATTGTTTAAGACACGAATGTTTAGAACTGTGGTAACATGTAAAGAATTTGCCCCGAGCAGAATATTTGGTATATAAGGAACAACCCTCTTTGTACAAATTGAACAGGCTCCTAGACACTGCCCGTGTGCAGTTTCTGTGACTTCTGTGTCCCTGCAGTAATAAACCTTTGGTCTTTGACGCCACCATCGAGAAGCCCGTGTTTCTGTTTGTTTGTGCACTGAGACAGGTTGAACTCCGGGGTCTTCGGGTGTTTTCCCTGACACCTCTGGACGGAACCAAAAAGTCCAGAACTCCATACTTGGGTCACAACATTGCAGCTATATGAGTTATCATTCACCTTCTATGAGATAATTAGGAGGAAAGCCGTCCTTTATGCATTTGCATTATTCATTGATTTTGTTTTCGTTGTTTTGTATGTCATAGCATGTCGATAGATAATGCACATTGTCTTTTTGTACTGGTAACTAACTGGGTCCTGTATGTTTCCTTGCAGACCCCTGAGGAAGGGTCCTTTGTTTTCGTGACCCGAAATGCATTGGGTTTTTCTTGAAGATTGAAAATTGAATTTTTTACTGAGATGACATCAGTTAAATCATGAACTTTAAAAAGACAAAAATAAAACTTTGAAACCTCACAAATATGGAGTAACCCTGTTTGGATTCTAATTAGATAAAACAGTGTAGGAACTGTTTGTTCCATGTAATATTTAGCGTGCATCTTGTGAGTACGAGTTGCTCACTCCAGTTTCTCAGTTCAAAAGGCACGGATTGACGACGTGTGACAGATGCATGCGCAACCTTGAATGTTCGAAATTCTGGTTAAAAGCGTTTGAAATATTGTGAGTGCACAGGGGTAATACATTTTTGATCATGTGTCATGTGTCATCATGTTGTGCCATGTGTCATGTATTGTCATGTGGTATCATGTGTCATCATATGTCATGTGTCATCATGTGGTGTCATGTGTCATGTATTGTCTTGTGTTGTCATGTGGTTTTATGTGGTGTCATGTGTCATGTATTGTCATGTGGTGTCATGTGTCATCATATGTCATGTGTCATGTGTCATCATGTGTCATGTGGTGTCATGTGGTATCATGTGGTGTCATGTGGTGTCATGTCATGTGGTGTCACGTGTTCATGTGTCATGTGGTGTCATGTGTCATGTGGTGTCACGTGGTGTTATGTGTCATGTGTCATGTGGTGTCATGTGTCATCATGGGTCATGTGGTATCATGTATCATCATGTATCATGTGGTGTTGTGGTGTCGTGGTGTCATGTGTCATCATATGTCATGTGTCATGTGTCATCATTTGTCATATGGTATCATGTATCATGTGGTATCATGTGGTGTCATGTCATGTGGTGTCATGTGGTCATGTGTCATGTGTCATGTGGTGTCATATGTCATGTGGTGTCACGTGGTGTTATGTGTCATGTGTCATGTGGTGTCATTTGGTGTCATGTGTCATCATGGGTCATGTGGTGTCATGTATCATCATGTGGTGTCGTGGTGTCATGTGTCATGTGTCATGTGTTGTCATGTAGTGTCATGTGGTGTCATTTGGTGTCATGTGTCATGTGTTGTCATGTGGTGTCATGTAATGTCATGTGTCATGTGGTGTCATGTGTCATGTGGTATCATGTGGTGTCATTTCATGTGGTGTTATGTGGTGTCACGTGTCATGTGTCGTGTGGTATCATGTGTCATTTGGTGTCATGTGGTGTTATGTGTCATGTGTCATGTAGTGTCAAGTGGTGTCATGTGGTGTGATGTGTCATGTGGTGTCAGGTGTGATATGTTGTCATGTGTCATCATGTAGTGTCATGTGTCATCATGTGGTGTCATGTATAATCATGTGTCATTGTGAGAAGTTGGCCTGATGTATGATGTTTCCAATTCTGGAACCACCTTGTATCAGTCCAAGCTATGCCTTATGGTGTCTGGTTGTAAGTCAACCTTGTAGACAAGCTCCTCATATCATTGAGCTGGTAGTCTACTCCTAAGCCAAAGAGAATAATCTTAGGGGAAATGACAAAATGTATATCCAAAACTTCTGTTATGAATTCTTCGATTTTAGACCAGAAGGACAACAATTCTGGACACTCTATAAACATGTGCAAGTCATCTGCTGTAGAAACCTTGCAACGTGGGCAACAGTATGCAAGGTTCGTAATCTTAACCAGTTTTTTCGGGGATATATATGCTCTATACAGAGTGAACAGATGGTTTCGTTTTAAAGGGGCTGATTTCACCACTGTGTTTAGCAATTTAAAATAGTCTTCCCATCGAGCTGGTAGATTATCACATTGCAATATTTCCACTCCTCACCACAGCTTATTAAATTCGAGTACTGTGACTTCATCTTTCTCATTTAATGCCTCATACCAAAAGGAAATCTCTTTTTTCCATCTCTCTTTCTTCTTTACCAGGTCAAACTTAGGGTTAGTTGTTAGATCCCAAGATATAGTAGACCACCAGCTAGATAACTGATAATATTTGAGCCTGGTGAGAGTTCCATTTGTCAGCCTAAAGAGTGAATCCCACCCCAATAGCTGCGAGTTATCAAGAAGATCCTGCCACTGCATAATACCAGCTGTTTTAAGGGGAAGCGACAGTCGGTCTCTGAGGCATTCAGGTGTTCCAGGGGAATCCCATATAGGAGCCTGAGGTGTATAATACGGGATACCCAATTTTTTTCTAACAAACACCCAATTTCTCAGTGCCGTATCTAAAATCTTTAATCTGACCTTTTTATAGAATCTGGGGTCTCCCAATTTAAATAAGAAAGATTCATGCCCTAGAGGAATACCATGTAGTAGTGCCTGAAATAACCGACCCAAGCAGGATGTATCTGCCTTATCGGCCATTGTTCTAAAAATTTTTAAATGAAAAGTATGACAATAGTGAAGAATATCTGGCATGGCGAGTCCTCCTGTTTTCAGTTTTCTTCTCAGTTTTTTTTTGAGAGATTCTGGGCGATTTAGAGTTCCAAATGAAAGATCCTATTCTTCCCTGTAATTTAGCAATATCTTTAGGATTGAATGACAAGGGTATTGAATTGAAAAGAAAGGTGACCTTTGGCAAAATAACCATCTTTATTAGGTTGACCCTCCCGAAGATGTTTAATGGCAGTCCCGACCAACGATGCAAAAGTCCACAGATGTCCTTATAGACTCTATCCAAATTTGTTTTGGATGTCTCAGAGATGTTTTGAACCAGATTTATTCCCAAATATCTCATCCGGGGCTTCGTCTCGGGGAGTTGATCCTCGTGGTTCCACTGCATGACCTCTGTTTTTTCTTTATTGATTCTATATCCTGAAGCCTCTCCAAAGGCTTCTGCCTGATGGAATAGTCGGTGTATTGATGTCTCAGGATTGGAGGTATACATTAAAAGATCATCCGCATATAAGGCAAATTTTAATTCTAGTTCATTTATGCGGAAAGGATTAATTAAAACATCCGATCTTAATTGAATAACTAAGGGCTCTATATATAAATTAAACAATAGGGGAGAGAGGGGACATCCCTGCCTAGTGCCACATGTTATTTGGACCCAGTCTGTAAGTAGATTGTTCACAAGAAACTTGGCCTTGGGGTGAAAATACAGTGCTTTTACGGATGCTATAAAGTTAGTTGGTATACCAAATTTTGCCAAGGCTTCCCACAAATACAGCCAACTAACCTGGTCAAAAGCCTTAGCGGCGTCAATTGCTACGATAGTTAGAGGGATTTTTCCCTCTGTAGCAAAGTCTATTGATGCAATAGCCTGGAACGTCAGCTCATTTAGCTGCCTGCCAGGCATGAAACCCCTCTGATCCTCATGCACCACAGACTTAATAACTTTGGCCAATCTCGCTGCCAAAACACCTGCAAAGATCTTATAGTCTGTGTTTAGCAACGAGATTGCCCTGTAGGACTCAACGATCAGTGGGTCCTTATTTGACTTCAGAACTAACGTAACTGTGGCCTCTAACCAGGTCAGAGGGATAGGCTCTCCTTCCTGATGTATTTTATTAAATAAAGATGTCAGAATGGGGACTACGATATCAGATCCTATTTGGTAAACTTCCACTGGAAAGGCCCACTTGTGGGACACCCCCGCGCCGCACGGCCACCAGCTGCTGCGTGTGCCCCATTGCCGTGCTTAACTGCCTCGCGGCCGCCTTGCTTCTCCCCTTGTGTTTTTTCCATCTGTTTTCCCCTACATTTGTGCTTGTATTTTTTGGTAATTTTGTGCTGTGCTAACGTTTCTTCTTCCTGTTTTCCCGATTTGCTTTCCCCCTCATTTGTGCTTGTTGTACTGTAATTTATTGTATACTCTGTGCCGTGTTATCGGGTTCCTTCCTGTTTGCCCGCCTACCTCGCCGCCCTCCGCTCTCCCTCCCCGCTTCCCGCCACCGCCATTTGCCCCGCCCCTTTTCTCTTCTGTACCCTCCCCGCTCCCGCCTCCCAGCTGCTCCGCCCACCCGCGCACTTGGCCTTATATGGCGACCGTGCGACGCAGGTGAGTGTGACCCACTTGTGGGACACCCCCGCGCCGCACGGCCACCAGCTGCTGCGTGTGCCCCATTGCCGTGCTTAACTGCCTCGCCGCCGGCCTCGCGGCCGCCTTGCTTCTCCCCTTGTGTTTTTTCCATCTGTTTTCCCCTACATTTGTGCTTGTATTTTTTAGTAATTTTGTGCTGTGCTAACGTTTCTTCTTCCTGTTTTCCCGATTTGCTTTCCCCCTCATTTGTGCTTGTTGTACTGTAATTTATTGTATACTCTGTGCTGTGTTATCGGGTTCCTTCCTGTTTGCCCGCCTACCTCGCCGCCCTCCTCTCTCCCTCCCCGCTTCCCGCCACCGCCATTTGCCCCGCCCCTTTTCTCTTCTGTACCCTCCCCGCTCCCACCTCCCAGCTGCTCCGCCCACCCGCGCACTTCGCCATATATGGCGACCGTGCGAACGCGCAGCGGTCACGCGCAGCGGGCACGCCGATTGTGCACCGAAGGCGCGCCAAAGGTAAGCCCGTCTGCGCCCGTCCGCGCCTGGACCGCGCCCAGTGCCAGGATCCCTGGCCCCCACCGACGGAAGCCGACCCGACGAACCTACAACGCCGCCGATCTCATCGCACTCAACACCGGCCGCATCCCAGGATGTCACCGAGCCGCCCCGAAGCACACCCACGGACCCTTCAGCTGCCACGCCTGCAAGTTCACCTGCATCCGGACTCACCCTGCACCAACACTCGCCAAGCCGAACATCAGCAGCAACCACCTCAAGTGCATCCTGCTCAACACCCGCTCCGTCCACAGACACGCCGTAGAACTCTGGAACCTCCTCGACACCACCGCCCCTGACGTTGCCTTCCTCACCGAGACCTGGATGAACGCCTCCTCAGCCCCCGACATCGCCATCGCCATCCCAGAGGGCTACAAGATCATCCGGAGGGACCGCACCGCCAACCAGACGGGAGGAGGCATCGCCATCATCCACAGAGACACCATCCGCATCACGACCAACACCGACGACACCCTAACCACCGCTGAACACCTGCACTTCCAGATCCACACCACCCCGAAGACCACCCTCAGAGGCACCCTGATCTACCGACCCCCGGGTCCACGCACACGATTCAGCGAGGACATCGCCGACTTCGTCAGCCCGCATGCCCTCCCCTCCGCCGACTACATCCTCCTGGGGGACCTCAACTTCCACCTGGAGAACAACAGCGACCGCAACACCATCACCCTGCTCGACAACCTCGCCAACCTCGGACTCAAGCAACTGGTGACCACCCCCACCCACCTAGCCGGACACACACTCGACGCCGTCTTCTCATCCAGCAAAGACGTCACCTTCAGCCACGCAACAGGACTCCACTGGACAGACCACAGCTGCGTCCACTTCACCTTCAAAAGAATGACGATCCACCACCACCAGCAACAGGTTGCCCGAAGAAGCTGAAACAAGATCACAGCCGACCAGCTCACCGCTTCCCTGAGCCAGCACCCTCCCGCCAGCTCAGCGAACCCCAGCCAGGCCGCCGACAACCTCACGAAGTGGATCAACAACTGCGCGGACGAACTCGCCCCTCTGAGAACCCCACCCAGCAGACCCTGCAGCAGAAAAACACCATGGTTCACTGACGAACTCAAGAGCTCCAAGAAGAACTGTCGAGCCCTCGAGAAAGTCTGGAGAAGGGAACCAACTACGGACAACATGACCACCCTCAAGCTCGCCACCCGGAAACACCACCAACTGATCCGTGCCACCAAGAAAAATACATGCAAGGACCGGCTGGACAACAACGCACACAACTGCAAGGAACTCTTCAACATCGTGAAAGAGCTCTCCAACCCCAACGCCGGAAACAATGACATCACCAGTCGCAAGACCTCTGCAACTCCCTCGCGTCCTACTTCCACAACAAGATCGCGGACATACACAACAGCTTCAGCAACCAACCAACGCAAGCCACAACCGCAACAACGCCACCCACCACCACCCTCCGCACCTGGACTCCGATCAGCACCGAAGACACCATCCGCACAATGAACACCATCCACTCCGGATCTCCGACTGACCCCTGCCCTCACCACGTCTTCAACAAGGCCGACGCTGTCATCGCACCCCACCTGCGGGACATCATCAACACCTCCTTCGACACCGCCACCTTCCCTGAGAGCTGGAAGCACGCCGAACTCAGCGCTCTTCTCAAGAAACCCACAGCAGACCCCACCGACCTCAAGAACTACCGTCCCATCTCGCTCCTCCCGTTCCCGGCCAAAGTCATCGAGAAGACCGTCAACAGACAGCTGGCCGCCTTCCTCGAGACGAATGGATCCCTCGACCCCTCACAGTCTGGCTTCCGAGCGAACCACAGCACCGAGACCGCCCTCATCGCTGCCACCGATGACATTCGAACCCTGATGGACAACGGAGAAACAGCGGCCCTCATCCTCCTGGACCTCTCCGCGGCTTTCGACACTGTCTGCCACCGCACCCTAGTACAGCGCCTCGGCAACATCGGAATCCAGGACAAGGCACTGGAATGGATCACCTCCTTCCTCGACGGAAGAACACAGAGAGTCCGCCTACCACCGTACAAGTCAGAGGCCACCAAAGTCATCTGCGGCGTCCCTCAAGGATCCTCACTGAGCCCCACCCTCTTCAACGTCTACATGAGCCCCCTCGCGGCCATCGCACTCCAACACAACCTCAACATAATCTCCTACGCCGACGACACCCAGCTGATCCTCTCCCTGACCAACGACCCCGCCACCGCCAGAGCCAACCTGAACGAAGGGATGAGAGATGTAGCCGAATGGATGACGACCAGCCGCCTGAAACTGAACTCGGACAAGACGGAGGTCCTCATCCTGGGCTCCTCGCCCTCCGCCTGGGACGACTCCTGGTGGCCCCCCGCCCTGGGCACCGCACCCAAACCGACGGACCACGCACGCAACCTGGGCTTCATCCTGGACTCCTCCCTCTCCATGACCAGACAAGTAAACGCCGTCTCCTCGTCATGCTTCAAAATCCTGCGCATGCTACGTAAGATCTTCCGGTGGATCCCCACTGAGATGAGGAAGACGGTCACCCAGGCCCTTGTCACCAGCCGACTGGACTACGGCAACGCCCTCTACGCCGGAACCACCGCCAAGCTCCAGAAGAGACTCCAGCGGATCCAGAACGCCTCGGCCAGACTCATCCTCGACATCCCCCGACGCAGCCACATCTCCGGACACCTGAGAGATCTGCATTGGCTCCCGGTCAACAAGAGAATCACCTTCCGTCTCCTCACCCACGCGCACAAAGCCCTACACGACCAAGGCCCGAGCTACCTCAACAACCGGATCAACTTCTACACTCCCAAGCGCCTCCTCAGATCAACCAGCCACGCCCTCGCCGCCGTCCCCCGCATCCGAAGAGCGACAACAGGAGGAAGGTCCTTCTCCTACCTGGCCGCCAAGACCTGGAACTCACTCCCGACCGACCTGTGCCTGACCCAAGACCACCTCTCCTTCAGGAAGAAGCTCAAGACCTGGCTGTTCGAGCAGTAACGGCACCCCCCCCCCCACCCAGCGCCTTGAGACCCTACGAGTGAGTAGTGCGCACTATAAATGACCTGATTGATTGATTGATTGACTGGAAGCCCGTCTGGGCCGGCTGCTTTTCCCCTGGTCATTCTTTTCAACTGGTCGTAGACCTCCCCCTCTTTGATCATAGAGCCCAAAACCAAGCTATCCACTTCCGTTAGATGTGGAAGGCTTAACCCCTCTAACCACTGAGCTGCACCTTCGGTTGATGTTTTATCGTTATTCCCCATATATAGATTCTGCATATATGTTTTGACTTCATCCAAAATCTCATCATTGTCAAATGATGTGTCTCCAGAGCTCTGTATCCTTAATCTGGTTATCTGGTTTCTAGCCCGATCAGATCTAGCCTTCCAAGCCAAGATTCGACCGCATTTTTCTCCATAGGAGAAGTTCTGCAGTCTGCTTGCATCCCACCTATCTTTAATGATTTTGTCCAAATTCGCCTGATATTTAGCTTTTAAGCTCTCCAGCTCTTTCTGTATAGAAATCAGATTAGTCTGCTGTTCCAGAGAGGCTTTCTGCAGCTGTTGCTCTTTTTGTTTTATTTTAAGTAAAGAGTCATCATCTGTCTTCTTCCTGATTTTATTTCTCTGTATCATTATAGTTGTAAATGTACCCCTTAGATAAGACTTAAAAGCTTCCCACACTATTTGATCAGATGCTGTGGCACTGTTAAACTCAAAATACTCCGCCATACACTTCAGCAAATCATTTTTTACCCCCTCCTGTAATAACAAGGATCTATCCAAAGTCCACCGTCTGACTTGAATACTTTGTGGAAATTTGACTGTTAATTCTACCCTAGAATGGTCAGACAATATGGCCGTGTGAGAAGTTGGCCTGATAAATGATGTTTCCAATTCTGGAAGCACCTTGTATCAGTCCAAGCTTTCCCTTATGGTGTCTGGGTGAAAGTCAACCTTGTAGACAAGCTATCTTAATGGTAGCATAGACTAAGCAGCCTTAAAGGCTTAATTCAAGAGGTCGTGTTAAGCGAGCTGTTTTACCAATCACAGTCCTGTAATATCAAATGAAAGGACACCACACAAGTATATTTTATAAAAATATATGTATTTATTACTGAAAATAATCCCCAGTATTCTTTATGAACAAAGGGGCACAAGCGTTAAATCAAAAGCACAGTATAACATACAAAGTTGCACAATTATGGATGAGGGCGGGTGGCCATTCAAACCATATATTAAGAAAGTGGTATAAGAGATACCAATCGAACAGTGGTTAGGCCTAGGGCCTAGGGAATTGCTGGGAGCAGTCGGGACAAGCAATGCTGAAGTCGGGAAAAGCCTGCGGGATTCGGGTGCAGTGCTTAAGGCACACGCATGCACCAATGCAAGTCAATGGTGCGTAAAAGTTACACAAATAGAGTTTAAGGATACTTCCGCTGAACCTAGGAAGACAAAACTTTAGACACAGACCCTAGAGGTGTGTACCAGTGTGGTAACACCGGCGTTGCAATGTTACCTCACCCAGAGGAAGCGGGTGCATAGGGTCGAAGTGGCGTCGGGTTTCGTCGTGCAGGTTCTGTGCGCTTGGAGCTGAAGATGCTGCAGGCGATGGGAAAAAGAAGTGTCCAGTGTGATCCAAGGGTGGATCAGAGTCGTAAAGTACCTGAAAGCAGAGGGGACAGAGTCTGGGTCACTCAGCAGTGACCAGGGTGGAACCAGGATGGAACCAGGCAATGTCGGGCGCAATCAGGTGGTTGTCGAGGAGCTTCTCTCCGCTGTCACGTAGGCTCTGGGGCATCTGCGATGTCCAGGAGCGGGTCACGATCTGTCCCACAAAGGCTCTCGCCGTCGGCGCTGTCGGCTTCAAGATTGGAGCAAACAACACTTGGCAAAAGCAATCCACGCGGAACTGGAAGATTGCTTCTCACTCGGACCAGGAGGGTCAGAGTGGGTACTCCTTTTCAGAGGAGTGGGGGCACATCTGGAGCAACCAGAATCACAAGTTGTATTTCGGTTTTCATTGGCACAGGGGCCACAAGCTGGCTGGCAAATGACCAGGCCAACGCGTTGAGCCAAAAGAAGCAGAAGGGCCCCATAGAGCACTCGTCGAGTGTGGAGGGCTGAACTTCGGTGCAACAGTGGCTCAGGGTTGGGGCTTCTAAAAACCCCTGTGTACAGCTTCGAGGGTCACTCATGGGCTGCACGGTCAGCGTCTCGTGGTCTTTTCAAGATGGCATGCCCCGCGCTTCCGGTCGCCTCCACGGGTCTCAGCTCTGCAGGCACATGTGGATCGGGCTGTTAGAAGGCAGGCAAGCTTGATCTTGTTGATCTCTGTCACTCGAGTTCCAGCGAGAACTGCAACAAAGCAGATGTCGAGGTGCTGGATGGTGCCTGTTTGCACAGGGTGGTCACTCCTTGACCACAAGGGAGATTCTTCAGTCTTCTACGTTTAGTAGGATGTCGAAGGGTCCAGAGTTTTGTTTCTTATGTTTCATCAGGACAATCTGAAGTGCATTGGCACTGCTCCCACTCTTATTCGAATCTGGGGGGCTGGATTACCTGCTAGGTCCCCTCCTATGGGTGGGACCCAGGAAGGGGGTGGATACACCCCTTTCCTTTGATCCAGGCTGCGCTGGGACTGGGGCTGGTGTGCCCCAGAACCGGTTTGACCGGATTATGCAAGGGGCAGCCTTGTGCTCCCCATGCAGTGTCTGGTTTCTTTCTAACCTCCCTGCTACAAACCACTATCTCCTGTCTGGGGTGGTGTGACACCTCCCTGCGACAGGAAACCCTTTGTACAGGCCCTCTTGGCTGAGTTTCGGTCAGCTTCAGGGGGTCAGACTTGTGTCTGTGGCAGAAGCATCCATTTTGTGGATATGAGGCTCTTTTAAAAATCAACCGCATTACAGTAAAGTAACATGTCTTCTCCCTCTAGAGGGGTGGAATGCTATCCTCGTTGCCAGAACTGGCGAGGGGATAGTATTCCAAATCGTATGACACCTTACACGACAAGTTTTGATAAAGCCAAACCAAAGTTGCTATATAACCGCGAGGATTATAATGCACTTAATAGTATATGGTATGGCATTATCCTGAAACAGCTTAGGGATTTGTTCCCGACAGCTGCAGACAGGCTCAGCTCATGCTAGAGCTCCATCTCACATTAAACCACGCACTCTGCCTCCAGAATTGATAAGGCCTTCCATAGGAGTGGCTCACAAGTTTATATGTGTTCAGATATAGGTTTAGATATAGGTATACTATATCTAAGCAAGAGGTGATTACACCATCTTGCCCCAGCTGAGTGATCAGCCAGTTGTGTCAATTTAAGAACCAGCCAGGGGTGGCAAAAGATATGCTGCAGCCCCTGGTAGGCTTTGGTGGCACCTATGCCCTGAGCACCTATAGTGCATGGTACAGGGGCTAACAAGGAGTCCATTTCCAATTGTGGTATGTACCTATAGCACATGTATCAATAATTTAGAGAGAGAACAGCATGCTGGGGGTCTGATTAGCAGGCCCACAGCCTCAGTAGTCGAAAACCAGTTAAGCAAAAAGCAAAAATTTGGGGTGACCATAGGATAGCAGACCCTACTCTCCTAAACAACCCCCCCCCAAACGCAGGGACATTAAACTAACCTTGACCAGATAAGTCTTCATGTTCTAAGTGGAAGTACCTGGAGAGACCATCTGCATTACCATGGTCAGTCCCTGGGCGGTGCTCCACTGTAAAGTCCATCCCCTGTAGGGAAATGGACCACCTGAGCAGTTTGGGATTTTCACCCTTCATCTGATTTAGCTACAAGAGGGGCTTATGGTCTGTCTGAACTAGGAAGTGAGTTCCAAACAAGTATGGCCTCAACTTCTTCAGGGCCCAAACCACAGCAAAGGCCTCCCTCTCAATGGCTGACCAACGTTTCTCCCTGGGGGTCAGCCATCTGCTAATGAAAGCAATGGGCTGGTCTTGACCATCTTGATAAAGTTGTGAAAGCACAGCTCCCACCCCCAACTCAGAAGCATCTGTCTGTACAATGAACTGTTTGGAATAGTCAGGACTCTTCAGGATAGGTGCAGAGCACATGGCCTTCTTCAGGTCGTCAAATGCCTTTTGACAGCTAACTGTCCACTGAACCTTTTTTGGCATCTTCTTGGATGTCAAGTCATTTAATGGTGTCACAATGGACCCATAGTTTTTCACAAACTTTCTGTAATACCCAGTCAGGCCCAAGAAGGCTCTGACTTGTGTATGGGTAGTTGGAGGAGCCCAGTCCTGTATGGTTTGGATCTTGCTCTCCAGTGGCTGAACCTGACCTCCACCTACTAGGTGGCCCAAGTATACAACCTTGCTCTGCCCTATCTGGCACTTGGTAGCCTTGATAGTCAGGCCTGCCTTTTGCAGGGCCTCCAGAACTTTCTTCAGGTGGATCAGGTGATCCTCCCAGGTGGAGCTACAGACAGCAATATCATCTAGATATGCTGCACAAAAGTCATCCAACCCAGCAAGGACTTGGTTCACCAACCTTTGGAAAGTGGCAGGTGTATTCTTCAAACCAAAGGGCATTACCACAAACTGATAATGTCCACTAGGGGTAGAGAATGCTGTCTTGGCTTTTGACTCTTCAGCTAGTCTGATCTGCCAGTAGCCAGCTGTCAAATCAAATGTGCTCAGAAACTTGGCAGAAGCCAATTTATCAATGAGCTCATCTGCTCTTGGAATGGGATGTCCATCTGTCCTTTTGACAGCATTGAGACCTCTGTAGTCCACACAAAATCTCATTTCTCTCTTTCCATCTTGGGTATGAGGTTTTGGCACAAGGACCACTGGGCTTGCCCATGGGCTCTCTGATGGCTCAATCACTCCAAGCTCCAACATCTTTTGCACCTCAGCCTTTATACAATCCCTGACATGGTCAGGTTGCCTATAGATCTTATTCTTCACAGGCAGACTGTCACCAGTGTCCACCTCATGGGTACACCAGTTAGTTTGACTGGGTGTGAGTGAAAACAAGTGTCTGTGGGCTTGCAAAACTTGTCTGCAGTCCATCTGCTGCTGGTCTGTGAGGCTGCCTGCCAAGGCTATTCCATCAACTGAACCATCATCAGGGTTCTGGGAAAGCAGGTCTGGGAGAGGGTCACTCTCTTCCTCCTGTTCCCCATCTGTGGCCATGAGCAAGCTCATGTCCTCCCTGTCCACAAATGCTTTCAAACGATTTACATGAAGCTCCCTGTGGGGGATCCTAGGGGTTCCAAAGTCAACCAAGTAGGTGACTTCTCCCTTTTTCTCAATGATAGGGTAGGGTCTAGTCCATTTGTCCTGGAGTGCTGCTGGGCCACTGGCTCCAACACCCACACCTTCTGCCCTGGCTGGAACTCAACCAGAACAGCCTTTTGGTCATGCCAAGCTTTCTGCAGTTCTTGACTGGCCTCCAGGTTTTTGGATGCTCTCTTCATATACTCAGCCATCCTGGAGCGGAGACCAAGCACATAGTCTACAACATCTAGCTTAGGCTTTTTGAGAGGTAACTCCCATCCTTCCTTCACCAAACATAGTGGACCCCTCACAGGGTGGCCAAACAAAAGTTCAAAAGGCCTGTAGCCAACTCCCTTCTGTGGGACCTCTCTGTAAGCAAAGAGCAAGCAGGGTAAAAGGATGTCCCATTTCCGCCTGAGCTTCTCTGGTAAACCTTTTATCATTCCCTTGAGGGTCTTGTTGAATCTCTCCACAAGCCCATTGCACTATGGGTGATAGGGTGTGGTAAACTTGTAGTTTACTCCACACTCCTTCCACATTGCTTTTAGATATCCAGACATGAAGTCGGTACCTCTGTCTGATAACACCTCCTTTGGAAAGCCCACTCTTGAGAAAACTGCAATGAGGGCTTTTGCCACCACAGGTGCTGTGGTGGTCCTTAGGGGAATTGCCTGTGGGTACCTGGTGGCATGATCCACTACCACCAGTATGAATCTGTGCCCAGATGCTGTTTGAGGATCCATGGGACCCACAATGTCTATTCCAACACGTTCAAAGGGTACCCCCACCACAGGTAAGGGTATGAGGGGGGCCTTTGTTGTGCCACCTGACTTACCACTGGCTTGGCAAGTGACACAGGAGCGACAAAACTCCTTGACATTTTCTGACATATGAGGCCAGTGAAAGTGTGGTACAAGTCTTTCCCAAGGCTTGTTCTGGCCTAAGTGTCCTGCAAGGGGAATATCATGGGCCAAGGTGAGAAGGAAACCCCTAAACTGCAAAGGTATGACCAACCTCCTGGTTGCACCAGGCTTGGGGTCTCTAGCCTCTGAGTAAAGGAGTCCATCATCCCAATAAACTTTATGGGCACCTTGAGCATTCCCTGCAGCCTCAGCAGCAGCTTGCTGTCTGAGGGGTTCAAGTGAAGGGCAATCTAATTGGGCCTGCCCCAGGTCTGCCCTTGAGGGTCCCCCTGTCCCCAGAAACTCAACCTGATCAGGCTCAAGTTCCTCTGAGACAATCTCCTCTTGGACTGCAGAATCAGTTTCCTGTGAAATATGATCCTCAACCTGGGGCAAGGGGGAAGACATAGCCTTAACCCTCTTGCTCCTTCTCTTGGGTTGTGGTTGGTCTATTGTTCCAAGATCCACCACTGGTTCAGGAAGGCACTTCTTAGCCTGAGTCCTTGTCACTGCAAGGATATGTGCTAAAATCCCTAGCATTTCTGCATGAGTCCTGTACTCCACTTCTGACCAAACTGAGCTTTCAAGATCATTGCCTAACAGACAGTCTACTGGGAGGTCTGCACTCACAACAACTTTCTTTAGGCCATCTACCCCTCCCCAGGAGAAGTTCACAACAGCCACACTATGGGAAGTAGTGGAGTTGCTTGCATTGGTCACTAGGTAACTTTCACCTAGTACAATCTGTCCAGGGTCCACAAAGTCAGATGTCACCATAGTGACACTGGCACATGTGTCCCTGTAGGCCTGAGCCAGTTTCTCATTTATCAAAGGCATCTGCCTATATTTGCCCAAGTTACTGGGACTTACTGCAGTGGACAAAGCTAAGTCCACATCATATAGGAGAACTGCCTGAGTAGGGATCCTGACTAGGCCAGATTCCATCTCAGTACCCAAGGTTAACCCTACTATACCCTTTGGTTGTGTACCACCACTGTTAACTGTATTAGGGGGTGCAGGTGCTTTAGGAGCTACAGTGGTAGGGACTGGATTTTTCTTGGTGCATTCACTGCCCCAGTGTGAAACTGATTTGCAGGTATTACACCAAGGTTTCTTTGGGCCATCATTCTTCTTTTTCTTGTTTCCATTTTGGGAACCAACCTCCTTATTATTAGTTTGGGGGCCTGAAGACTTCTGGTCCTTTTCTTTATCTTTCTGATTTCCACCCTTCTGGTCTGTTTTCTTCTGGTCACCACCTTGGTTCTGAAGTTTCTGCTTAATCCTTGTTCTGACCCATTTGTCTGCCTTCTTTCCCTATTCTTGGGGAGAGGTCAGATCAGAGTCAATAAGGTATTGATGCAACAGCTGGTTCTGACAGTTATTAAGGATCTGCTCTCTCATTATAAGATTGTATAATCCTGTATAGCCTGAGACTTTACTTCCCTGCAGCCAACCCTCCAGAGCCTTAGTGGCATAATCAACAAAATCAGTCCAGTCCTGAGTCTGTGCTTTTTGGGTGTCTCTGAACAACAACCTGTATTGCTCAGTGGTTAGGCCAAACCCTTCAATAAGAGTACTCTTCAGGACAGAGTAGTTTTTGGCATCCTCAGGTCTAACTGTGAGGAGCCTATCCCTCCCTTTCTCAGAAAAGGAGTACCATAAATATGCAGCCCACTGATCCTGAGGAACCTGCTGTACCATGCAGGCTCTCTCAAGTGCAGTCATCCATTTGTGGATGTCATCCCCTTCCTTGTAGGGGGGCACAATTTTTGTCAGGTTTCTATTATCATAGCTCCTGTCTTTCTCTCTAGGAATTATGCTGCCACCAGTGGCATCTAAGCCACTCAACGTTTGCTCTCTTGCCAAGGCAAGTCTAGCTTGAGCCAGGGCTACCTCCTCCCTCTCTATTTGGAGTTTGACAACCCTCATCCTGGCTCTGTGATCTATCTTCTGAGAGGAAGTCATCCCTCTCTGAGATTCTCTTGAGGCACTAGAAATGTGAGAGTCCCCTGATGGAGATCTCACCCTTCTGTTGCCTGGGAGAATGATATTTTGGGATCTGGGGAGGTGCTGGCCCTCTCCATTCCCCAGTAGGTTTAAGTTGGCCTGGTTAAGCCTGGCAACTATAACCTGGTTACCCCTCTGATCCTGATGTTCTGGGTCCTCTACATCTGAGTCCTCCTCCTCCTCCTCTTCCTCTTCTTCTTCTTCCTCCTCTGGAGTGGTATCAGTTACAGGGGGGTTCACTCCAGTTCCTGAATCTAGGGGAGCTGCACTCGCCTTAGCTAAGTCATCCTGTTCTAGAATGGCTATCAGGGTTGGAATGGTGGGACCTCTGCCCCTTTTTAGCCCTCTTGATATGCACAAGGCACACAAGTCTTTGTGGCTAAGTTTGTCATAGCTGGAAGTTGCCTGGGTACGGTCAACTGTCACAGGCAGAGAACTTGGAGTCTCACCTGTGCCAGACATGACTGCTAGTGAGGTGTAAGTGGTGCACTTACCTACACTAAGTGTTTTCCTACTGTACCTTGCTAGTGAGTTGTAGTCAGGGTGTGCTAATCACTTTATCTACAACTACTAAGTTCAGTAGTACTTAATATGCTAAGCTTTTGATTTATATGTACCTAAGGTACTTGATGTGATCTTTCAATTTGATAAAAAGATTGCAATGGTAAAACAACAGCAAGCTCAAATCCGCACCGCTGCGCACCAATGTGAGAAGTTGGCCTGATATATGATGTTTCCAATTCTGGAACCACCTTGTGTCAGTCCAAGCTTTCCCT
Organism: Lissotriton helveticus; assembly: GCF_964261635.1. Taxonomy (NCBI): domain Eukaryota; kingdom Metazoa; phylum Chordata; class Amphibia; order Caudata; family Salamandridae; genus Lissotriton; species Lissotriton helveticus. The sequence goes on from NC_136062.1 coordinate 450,139,168, forward strand.
TATGGTGTCAGGTTGTAAGTCAACCTTGTAGACAAGCTATTTTAATGGTAGCATAGACTAAGCAGCCTTAAAGGCTTAACTCAAGAGGTCGTGTTAAGCGAGCTGTTTTACCAATCACAGTCCTGTAATATCAAATGAAAGGACACCACACAAGTATATATTATAAAAATATATGTATTTATTACTCAAAATAATCCCCAGTATTCTTTATGAACAAAGGGGCACAAGCATTAAATCAAAAGCACAGTATAACATACAAAGTTGCACAATTATGGATGAGGGCGAGGGGCCACTCAGACCATATATTAAGAAAGTGGTATAAGAGATACCAATCGAACAGTGGTTAGGCCTAGGGCCTATGGAATCGCTGGGAGCAGTCTGGACAAGCAATGCTGAAGTCGGGAAAAGCCCGCGGGATTCGGGTGCAGTGCTGAAAGCACACGCATGCACCAATGCAAGTCAATGGTGCGTAAAAGTTACACAAAAAGAGTTTTAGGACACTTCCGCTGAACCTAGAAATACAAAACTTAAGACACAGACCCTAGAGGTGTGTACCAGTGTGGGAACACCAGCGTTGCAATGTTACCTCACCCACAGGAAACGGGTGCACAGGGTCGTAGTAGTGTCGGGTTTCGTCACGCTGATTCTTGGTGCTTGAAGCTGAAGAGGCTGCAGGCGCTGTGAAGGAGAAGTGTCCGGTGGGATCCAAGGGTGGATCGAAGTCGAAAAGTACCTGAAAGCAGAGGGGACAGAGGTGGGGTCACTCAGCAGTGACCAGGGTGGAACCAGGATGGAACCAGGCAATGTCGGGCGCAATCAGGTCATTGTTGAGGAGCTTCTCTCCACTGTCACGTGGGCTCTGGGGCATCTACGAAGTCCAGGAGCGCGTCACAATCTGTCCCACAAAGGCTCTCGCCGTCGGCGCTGTCGGCTTTAAGATTGGAGCAAACAACACTTGGCAAAAGCAATCCATGCGGAACTGGGAGATCGCTTCTCACTCGGACCAGAAAGGTCAGAGTGGGGGCTCCTTTTCAGGGGAGCTGGTGCAAATCTAGAGCAACCAGAATCACAAGTTGTATTTCAAGTTTCGTCGGCACAGGGGCCACAAGCCAGCTGGCAAGGGACTGACCAACGCATTGAGCCAAAAGAAGCAGAAGGGCCCCACGCAGCACTCGTCGAGTGTGGAGGGTTGAACTTCAGTGCAAGAGTGACTCAGGGTTGGGGCTTCTCAAACCTTGGTGTACAGCTTCGAAGGTCACTCATGGGCTGCACGGTCAGCGTCTCGTGGTCTTTTCAAGATGGCGTGCCCCACGCTTCCGGTTGCCTCCACGGGTCTCAGCTCTGCAGGGACTGTGGGTCGGGCTGTTAGAAGGCAGGCAAGCTTAATCTCGTTGATCTCTGTTGCTCGAGTTCTGGCGGGAACTGCAACAAAGCAGACGTCGAGGTGCTGGATGGTACCTGTTTGCACAGGGTGGTCACTCCTTGACCACAAGGGAGATTCTTCAGTCTTCTACGTTGAGTAGGATGTCGAAGGGTCCAGAGTTTCGTTTCTTATGTTTCATCAGGATAATCTGAAGTGCATTGGCAATGTTCCCACTCTTATTCGAATCTGGGGGGCTGGATTACCTGCTAGGTCCTGTCCTATGGGTGGGACCTAGGAAGGGGGTGGATACATCCCTTTCCTTTGATCCAGGCCGTGCTGGGACTGGGGCTGGTGTGCCCCAGAACTGGTTTGACCGGATTATGCAAGGGGCAGCCTTGTGCTCCCCATGCAGTGTCTGGTTTCTTTCAAACATCCCTGCTACAATCCACTATCTCCTGTCTGGGGGGTGTGACACCTCCCTGCAACAGGAAACCCTCTGTCCAGGCCCCTTTGGCTGAGTTTCGGTCAGCTTCAGGGGGTCAGACTTGTGTCTGTGTCAGAAGCATCCATTTTGTGGATCTGAGGCCCTATTAGAAATTAACCGCATTACAGTAAAGTAACATGTCTTACCCCTCTAAAGGGGTGAAATGCTATCCCCGTTGCCAGAACTGGCGAGGGGATAGTATTCCAAATCGTATGACACCTTACACGACATGTTTTGATAAAACCAAACCAAAGTTGCTATATAACCACGAGGATTATAATGCACTTAATAGTATATGGTATGGGATTATCCTGAAACAGCTTAGGGATTTGTTCCCGACGGCTGCAGACAGGCTCAGCTCATGCTAGAGATCCATCTCACATTAAACCACGCACTCTGCCTCCAGGATTGATGAGGCCTTCCATAGGAGTGGCTCACAAGTTTATATGTGTCCAGATATAGGTTTAGATATAGATATACTATACCTAAGCAAGGGGTGATTACACCACCTTGCCCCAGCTGAGTGATCAGCCAGTTGTGTCAATTTAAGAACCAGCCAGGGGTGGCAAAAGATATGCTGCAGCCCCTGGTAGGTCTTGGTGGCACCTATGCCCTGAGCACCTATAGTGCATGGTACAGGGGCTGACAAGGAGTACATTTCCAATTGTGGTATGTTCCTATAGCACATGTATTAATAATTTAATGAGAGAACAGCAGGCTGGGGGTCTGATTAGCAGACCCACAGCCTCAGTAGTCGAAAACCAGTGAAGCAAAAAGCAAAAATTTGGGGTGACCATAGGATAGCAGACCCTACTCTCCTACATGTGTCATGTGTCTTGTGATGTCATGTGGTGTAATGTGTCATGTGGTGTCATGTGTTGTCATGTGTCATCATGTGTCATGTGGTATCATGTATTGTCATGTGTCATGTGTTGTCATGTATCATCATGTCTCATGTGTCATGTGTCATGTGGTATCATGTGGTGTCATGTGGTGTCATGTCATGTGGTGTCATGTGGTCATGTGTCATGTGGTGTCATGTGTCATATGTCATGTGGTGTCATGTGTCATGTGGTGTCATGTTGCAACATGTGTCATGTGGTGCCATGTGTCATCATGTGTCCTCATGTATCATCATGTGTCATGTGTTGTCAGTCATGTGGTGTCATGTGTCATCATGTATCATGTGTCATCATGTGGTGTCATGTGTCATGTATTGTCATGTGTTGTCATGTGGTTTCATGTGGTGTCATGTGTCATGAAGTGTCATGTGCCATCATATGTCATGTGTCATGTGGTGTCATGTGTTTTGTCATGTGCCATGTTTCATCATGTGTCATGTGTTATCATGTGTTGTAATGTGTCATGTGTCATGTGCTGTCATGTATCATCATGTGTCATATGGTGTCATGTGTCATGTGGTGTCATGTGCTATCATGTGTCATGTGGCATCATGTGTCATCATGTGTCATGTGGTGTCATGTGTTGTCAAGTAGTGTCATGTGTCGTCATGTGTCATGATGTGTCATGTGGTGTCATGTGCCATGTGTCATCATGTGTTGTCATGTGTCATCATGTGTCATGTGGTGTCATATGTCATGTGTCATGTGGTGTCATGTGGTGTCATTTGGTGTCATGTCATGTGGTGTCACATGGGCATGTGTCATGTGTCATGAGGTGTCATGTGTCATGTGGTGTCATGTGGTGTTATGTGTCATGTGTCATGTGGTGTCATGTGGTGTCAAGTGGTGTCATGTGGTGTCATGTGTCATGTGGTGTCATGTGTCATCATGTTTCATGTGGTGCCATGTGTCATCATGTGTCATCATGCGTCGTATTGTCAGTCATGTGGTGTCATGTGTCATCATGTGTCGTCATGTGTCATCATGTGGTGTCATGTGGTGTCATGTGTCAAGTGGTGTCATGTGTTGTCATGTGTCCTCATGTGTCATGTGGTATCATGTGGTATCATGTGTCATCATGTGTCATGTGTCATCATGTGTCATGTGTTGTCATGTGTCATGTGGTATCATGTGGTGTCATGTGGTGTCATGTCATGTGGTGTCATGTGGTCATGTGTCATGAGCTGTCATGTGTCATGTGTCATGTGGTGTCATGTGTCATGTGGTGTCATGTGTCATCATGTGTCATGTGGTGCCATGTGTCATCATGTGTCATCATGTATCGTCATGTGTCATGTGTTGTCAATCATGTGGTGTCATGTGTCATCATGTATCATGTGTCATCATGTGGTGTCATGTGTCATGTATTGTCATGTGTTGTCATCTGCTTTCATGTGATGTCATGTGTCATGAATTGTCATGTGCCATCATATGTCATGTGTCATGTGGTGGCATGTGGTGTCATGTGCCATGTGTCATCATGTGTCATGTGTTATCATGTGTTGTCATGTGTCATGTGGTGTCATGTATCATCATGTGTCATGTGGTGTCATGTGTCATGTGGTATCATGTGGTGTCATGTGCTGTCATGTGTCATGTGGCGTCATGTGTCATGTGGTGTCATGTGGTGTCATGTGGTGTCATGTGTTGTCAAGTAGTGTCATGTGTCGTCATGTGTCATGATGTGTCATGTAGTGTCATGTGCCATGTGTCATCATGTGTTATCATGTGTCATCATGTGTCATGTGGTGTCATGTGTCATGTGGTATCATGTGGTATCATTTGGTGTCATGTCATGTGGTTTCACATGGTCATGTGTCATGTGTCATGTGGTGTCGTGTCATTTGGTGTCATGTGTCATGTGTCATGTGGTGTCATGTGGTATCAAGTGGTGTCATGTGGTGTCATGTGTCATGTGGTGTCATGTGGTGTCATGTGTCATATGGTGTCATGTGTTATCATGTTTCATGTGATGCCATGTGTCATCATGTGTCATCATGTGCCATGTGTTGTCAGTCATGTGGCGTCATATGTCATCATGTGTCGACATGTGTCATCATGTGGTGTCATGTGTCATGTGGTGTCATGTGTTGTCATGTGTCATCATGTGTCATGTGGTATCATGTATTGTCATGTGTCATTATGTGTCATGTGTTGTCATGTGTCATCATGTCTCATGTCTCATTTGTCATGTGGTATCATGTGGTGTCATGTGGTGTCATGTCATGTGCTGTCATGTGGTCATGTGTCATGTGGTGTCATGTGTCATGTGTCATGTGGTGTCATGTGTCATGTGGTGTCATGTGTCATCATGTGTCATGTGGTGCCATGTGTCATCATGTGTCATCATGTATCGTCATGAACCATGTGTTGTCAGTCATGTGATGTCATGTGTCATCATGTATCATGTGTCATCATGTGGCGTCATGTGTCATGTATTGTCATGTGTTGTCATGTGGTTTCATGTGGTGTCATGTGTCATGAATTGTCATGTGCCATCATATGTCATGTGTCATGTGATGTCATGTGCCATGTGTCATCATGTGTCATGTGTTATCATGTGTTGTCATGTGTCATGTGTCATGTGGTGTCATGTATCATCATGTGTCATGTGGTGTCATGTATCATGTGGTGTCATGTGCTGTCATGTGTCATGTGGCATCATGTATCATCATGTGTCATGTGGTGTCATGTGTTGTCAAGTAGTGTCATGTGTCATCATGTTTCATGATGTGTCATGTAGTGTCATGTGCCATGTGTCATCATGTGTTGTCATGTGTCATCATGTGTCACATGGTGTCATGTGTCATGTGTCATGTGGTGTCATGTGGTGTTATGTGTCATGTGGTGTCATGTGTCATCATGTGTCATCATGCGTCATGTGTTGTCAGTCATGTGGTATCATGTGTCATCATGTGTCGTCATGTGTCATCATGTGGTGTCATGTGGTGTCAAGTGTCATGTGTCAAGTGGTGTCATGTGTTGTCATATGTCCTCATGTGTCATGTGGTATCATGTGTTATCATGTGTCATCATGTGTCATGTGTTGTCATATGTCATCATGTCTCATGTGTCATGTGTCATGTGGTATCATGTGGTGTCATGTGGTGTCATGTCATGTGGTGTCATGTGGTCATGTGTCATGTGGTGTCATGTGTCATGTATCATGTGGTGTCATGTGTCATGTGGTGTCATGTGTCATCATGTGTCATGTGGTGCCATGTGTCATCATGTGTCATCATGTATCGTCATGTGTCATAGGTTGTCAGTCATGTGGTGTCATGTGTCATCATGTATCATGTGTCATCATGTGGTGTCATGTGTCATGTATTGTCATGTGATATCATATGGTTTCATGTGGTGTCATGTGTCATAAATTGTCATGCGCCATCATATATCATGTGGTGTCATGTGCAATGTATCATCATGTGTCATGTGTTATCATGTGTTGTCATGTGTCATGTGTCATGTGGTGTCATGTATCATCATGTGTCATGTGGTATCATGTGTCATGTGCTGTCATGTGCTGTCATGTGTCATGTGTCATCATGTGTCATATGGTGTCATGTGGTGTCATGTGTTGTCAAGTAGTGTCATGTATCGTCATGTGTCATGATGTGTCATCTGGTGTCATGTGCCATGTGTCATCATGTGTTGTCATGTGTAATCATGTGTCATGTGGTGTCATGTGTCATGTGGTATCATGTGATGTCATTTGGTGTCATGCCATGTGGTGTCACATGGTCATGTGTCATGTGTCATGTGTCATGTGGTGTCATGTGGTGTTATGTGTCATGTGTCATGTGATGTCATGTGGTGTCAAGTGGTGTCATGTGGTGTCATGTGTCATGTGGTGTCATGTGTCATGTGATGTCATGTGTCATCATGTTTCATGTGATGCCATGTGTCATCATGTGTCGTCATGCATCATGTCTTGTCAGTCATGTGGTGTTATGTGTCATCATGTGTCATCATGTGTCATGTGGTATCATGTGTCATGTGTCATGTGGTGTCATGTGTTGTCATGTGTCATGTGGTATCATGTGGTCTCATGTGGTGTCATGTCATGTGGTGTCATGTGGTCATGTTTCATGTGGTGTCATGTGTCATGTGTCATCATGTGTTATGTGGTGCCATGTGTCATGTGGTGCCATGTGTCATCATGTGTCATCATGTATCGTCATGTGTTGTCAGTCATGGGGTGTCATGTGTCATCATGTATCATGTGTCATCATGTGGTGTCATGTGTCATGTATTGTCATGTGTTGTCATGTGGTTTCATGTGGTGTCATGTGTCATGAATTGTCATTTGCCATCATATGTCATGTGTCATGTGGTGTCATGTGGTGTCATGTGCCATGTGTCATCATGTGCCATGTGTTATCATGTGTTGTCATGTGTCATGTGTCATGTGGTATCATGTATCATCATGTGTCATGTGGTGTCATGTATCATGTGGTGTCATGTGCTATCATGTGTCATGTGGCATCATGTTTCATCATGTGTCATGTGTCATCATGTGTCATCATGTATCATCATGTGTCATGTGTTGTCAGTCATGTGGTGTCATGTGTCATCATGTATCATGTGTCATCATGTGGTGTCATGTGTCATGTATTGTCATGTATTGTCATGTGGTTTCATGTGGTGTCATGTGTCATGAATTGTCATGTGCCATCATATGTCATGTGTCATGTGGTGTCATGTGGTGTCATGTGCCATGTGTTATCATGTGTCATGTGTTATCATGTGTTGTAATGTGTCATGTGTCATGTGGTATAATGTATCATCATGTTTTATGTGGTGCCATGTGTCATCATGTGTCGTCATGCGTCATGTGTTGTCAGTCATGTGGTGTCATGTGTCATCATGTGTCGTCATGTGTCATCATGTGGTGTCATGTGTCATGTGGTGTCATGTGTCATCATGTGTCATGTGGTATCATGTGTTGTCATGTGTCATCATGTGTCATGTGTTGTCATGTGTCATCATGTCTCATGTGTCATGTGTCATGTGGTATCATGTGGTGTCATGTGGTGTCATGTCATGTGGTGTCATGTGGTCATGTGTCATGTGGTGTCATGTGTCATTTGGTGTTATGTGTCATGTGGTGTCATGTGTCATCATGTGTCATGTGGTGCCATGTGTCATCATGTGTCATCATGTATCATCATGTGTCATGTGTTGTCAGTCATGTGGTGTCATGTGTCATCATGTATCATGTGTCATCATGTGGTGTCATGTGTCATGTATTGTCATGTGTTGTCATGTCGTTTTATGTGGTGTCATGTGTCATGAATTGTCATGTGCCATCATATGTCATGTGTCATGTGGTGTCATGTGGTGTCAAGTGCCATGTGTCATCATGTGCCATGTGTAATCATGTGTTGTCATGTGTCATGTGTCATGTGGTGTCATGTATCATCATGTGTCATGTGGTGTCATGTATCATGTGGTGTCATGTACTGTCATGTATCATGTGGCGTCATGTGTCATCATGTGTCATGTGGTGTCATGTGCCATGTGTCATCATGTGTTGTCATGTGTCATCATGTGTCATGTGGTGTCATGTGTCATGTGGTATCATGTGGTGTCATTTGGTGTCATGTGTCATCATGTATCGTCATGTGTCATGTGATGTCATGTGCAGTCATGTGTCATGTGGCATCATGTGTCATGTGGTGTCATGTGTTGTCAAGTAGTGTCATGTGTTGTCATGTGTCATGATATGTCATGTGCCATGTGTAATCATGTGTCATGTGGTATCATGTGGTGTCATTTGGTGTCATGCCATGTGGTGTCACATGGTCATATGTCATGTGGTGTCATGTGTCATGTATTGTCATGTGGTGATATGTGTCATGTGTCATGTGGTGTCATGTGGTGTCAAGTGGTATCATGTGGTATCATGTGTCATGTGGTGTCATGTGTCATGTGGTGTCATGTGTCATCATGTTTCATGTGATGCCATGTGTCATCATGTGTCGTCATGCATCATGTGTTGTCAGTCATGTGGTGTTATGTGTCATCATGTGTCATCATGTGTCATGTGGTATCATGTGTCATGTGTCATGTGGTGTCATGTGTTGTCATGTGTCATGTGGTATCATGTTGTGTCATGTGGTGTCATGTCATGTGGTATCATGTGGTCATGTGTCATGTGGTGTCATGTGTCATGTGTCATCATGTGTCATGTGGTGCCATGTGTCATGTGATGCCATGTGTCATCATGTGTCATCATGTATCGTCATGTGTTGTCAGTCATGGGGTGTCATGTGTCATCATGTATCATGTGTCATCATGTGGTGTCATATGTCATGTATTGTCATGTGTTGTCATGTGGTTTCATGTGGTGTCATGTGTCATGAATTGTCATGTGCCATCATATGTCATGTGTCATGTGGTGTCATGTGGTGTCATGTGCCATGTGTCATCATGTGCCATGTGTTATCATGTGTTGTCATGTGTCATGTGTCATGTGGTGTCATGTATCAACATGTGTCATATGGTGTCATGTGTCATGTGGTGTCATGTGCTGTCATGTGTCATGTGGCATCATGTGTCATCATGTGTCATGTGTCATCATGTGTCATCATGTATCATCATGTGTCATGTGTTGTCAGTCATGTGGTGGTGTCATGTGATGTCATGTGTCATGTGGTGTCATGTGTCATCATGTGTCATGTGTTGTCATGTGTCATCACATGTCATGTGGTGTCATGTGTCATGAGGTGTCGTGTCATCATGTGTCATGTGATGTCATGTGTCATGTGGTATCATGTGTCATGTGTTGTCACGTGGTGTCATGTGTCATCACATGTCATGTGGTGTCATGTGTCATGAGGTGTCATGTGTCATGTGTCATCATGTGTCATGTGATGTCATGTGTCATGTGATGTCATGTCATGAGGTGTCATGTGGTGTCATGTGTCATGCATCGTCATGTGTCATGTGATGTCATGTGTCATGTGTGTCATGTGTCATCACGTGTCATGTGATGTCATGTGTCATGTGCTGTCATGTATGACATATCATGACACATGACGACACATGACACTACTTGACAACACATGACACCACATGACACATGATGACACATGATGCCACATGACACATGACTGCACATGACATCACATGACACATGACGATACATGATGATACATGACACCAAATGACACCACATGATACCACATGACACATGACACCACATGACACATGATGACACATGACAACACATGATGACACATGGCACATGACACCACATGACACATGATGACACATGACACCACATGACACATGACAGTACATGACACCACACAATACATGACAACACATGACACATGATGATACATGACACCACATGACACATGACACATGACAACACATGATAACACATGGCACATGATGACACATGGCACTTGACACCACATGACACCACATGACACATGACATATGATGGCACATGACAATTCATGACACATGACACGACATAAAACCACATGACAACACATGACAATACATGACAAATGACACCACATGATGACACATGATACATGATGACACATGACACCACATGACTGACAACACATGACACATGACGATACATGATGACACATGATGACACATAGCACCACATGACACATGATGACACATGACACCACATGACACATGACACCAAATGACACATGACACCACATGACACATGACCACATGACACTACATGACATGACACCACATGACACCACATGATACCACATGACACATGAGACATGAGACATGATGACACATGACACCACATGACACATGACACCACATGACACATGACCACATGACACCACATGACATGACACCACATGATACCACATGACACATGACACATGAGACATGATGACACATGACAACACATGATACCATATGACACATGAGGACACATGACAACACATGACACCACTTGACACATGACACCACATGACACCACATGATGACACATGACACCACATGACTGACAGCACATGGTGCATGATGACACATGAAGACACATGGCACCACATGAAACATGATGACACATGATACCACATGACACATGACCATGTGACACCACATGCCATGACACCAAATGATACCACATGATACCACATGACACATGACACATGACACCACATGACACATGATGACACATGACAACACATGATGACACATGGCACATGATACCACGTGACACATCATGACACATGACGACACATGACACTACTTGACAACACATGACACCACATGACACATGATGACACATGATGCCACATGACACATGACAGCACATGACACCACATGACACATGACACCACATGACACATGATGATACATGACACCACATGACACATGACACATGACAACATATGATAACACATGACACATGATGACACATGGCACATGACACCTCATGACACCACATGACACATGACATGTGATGGCACATGACAATTCATGACACATGACACCACATGAAACCACATGACAACACATGACAATACATGACACATGACACCACATGATAACACATGATACATGATGACACATGACACCACATGACTGACAACACATGACACATGACGATACATGATGACACATGATGACACATGGCACCACATGACACATGATGCCACATGATGCCACATGACACCACATGACACATGACACCACATGACACATGACACCACATGACACATGACCACATGACACCACATGATATGATACCACATGACACCACATGATACCACATGACACATGACACATGAGACATGATGACGCATGACCACACATGACACATGATGACACATGACAACACATGATACCACATGACACATGAGGACACATGACAACACATGACAACACATGACACATGACACTTGACACCACATGACACCACATGATGACACATGATGACACATGATGACACATGACACCACATGGCTGACAACACATGACGCATGACGACAAATGATGACACATGGCACCACATGAAACATAATGACACATGACACCACATGACACATGATACCACATGACACCACATGACACCACATGACATCACATGATACCACATGACACATAACACCACATGACACATGACACCACATGACACATGACCATGTGACACCACATGACATGACACCAAATGACACCACATGATACCACATGACACATGATGACACATGACAACACATGATGACACATGGCACATGACATATCATGACACATGACGACACATGACACTACTTGACAACACATGACACCACATGACACATGATGCCACATGACACATGACTGCACATGACATCACATGACGATATATGATGACACATGACACCAAATGACACCACATGATACCACATGACACATGACACCACATGACACATGATGACACATGACAACACATGATGACACATGGCACATGACACCACATGACACATGATGACACATGATGCCACATGACACATGACAGTACATGACACCACACGATACATGACACCACTTGACACATGATGATACATGACACCACATGACACATGACAACACATGATAACACATGGCACATGATGACACATGGCACTTGACACCACATGACACCACATGACACATGACATATGATGGCACATGACAATTCATGACACATGACACCACATAAAACCACATGACAACACATGTCAATACATGACACATGACACCACATGATGACACATGATGACACATGATACCACATGACTGACAACACATGACACATGACGATACATGATGACACATGATGACACATGGCACCACATGACACATGATGACACATGACACCACATGACACATGACACCAAATGACACATGACACCACATGACACATGACCACATGATACCACATGACATGATACCACATGACACCACATGATACCACATGACACATGACACATGAGACATAATGACACATGACAACACATGACACATGATGACACATGACACCACATGACACCACATGACACCACATGACACCACATGATGACACATGACAACACATGATGACACATGACACCACATGACTGACAACACATGACACATGATGACACATGATGATACATGATGACACATGATGACACATGACACCACATGACTGACAACACATGATGCATGACGACACATGATGACACATGGCACCACATGAAACATGATGACACATGACACCACATGACACATGACACCACATGATGACACATAACGACACATGATGACACATGACACCACATGACTGACAACACATGACGCATGACGACACATGATGACATATGGCACAACATAAAACATGATGATACATGACACCACATGACATATGACACATTACAACACATGATAACACATGACACATGATAACACATGGCACATGACACCACATGATACCACATGACACATGACATATGATGGCACATGACAATTCATGACACATGACACCACATGACAACACATGACAATACATGACACATGACACCACATGATGACACATGATACATGTGTCATCATGTGTTGTCATGTGTCATCTTGTGTTATGTTATGTTATGTTATGGTAATTTGTATAGCGCGCGGCTGCCCCAGCCAAGGGGCGTCTTGGCGCTGCGAACAGACATAATGCAAAGAGATAGAGGCGCAGAGAAGAGGAAGAATTATTGGAAAAGATGAGTTTTGATGGCCTTTCTAAAGGCTAAAAGGTCCTGTATACCACGGATAGCTTCAGGCAGGCTATTCCATAACTTGGCAGCCAGAAAGCTGAAGGAACGGCCTCCTACTCTGGCAAGTCTGGTGCGGGGTATGATCGCAAGATGTTGTCCCTCTGAGCGGAGCGGTCTCCTAGGAATGTACTCTGACAGGAGGGGGCACAACATTGGGGGAGAAGCGGTTTTAAGGATTTTAAAGGCTAAACATAATGCCTTGAACTGGATCCTTTTGCCCACTGGGAATGACTATGCTGAAAATATTACCAACTACGGTGTGCAATATCATTGCTTGTTATATACACTGCTGTTTTTATCCTATGCCATTGTTGTAAAGCGCTCTGATACCCATGGGTCTAGTTCGCACTATAGAAAACTGTTTATAAATAAATAAATAAATAAATGAATGTGTCATCATGTGTCATGTGGTGTCATGTGTCATCATGTGTCATGTGGTGTCATGTGTCATCACATGTCATGTGTCATGTGATGTCATGTGTCAAGTGGTGTCATGTGATGTCATGTGTCATGTGCTGTCATGTGCTGTCGTGTCATGTGTCATGTGGTGTTATGTGTCATGTGGTGTCATTTGTCATCATGTGTTGTCATGTGTCATCATGTGGTGCCATGTGACGTCATGTGTTGTCAGTCATGTGGTGTCATGTGGTGTCATGTGTCATCATGTGTCATATGGTGTCACATATCATGTGGTGTCATGTGTCATATAGTGTCATGTGTCATGTGTTGTCATGTGGTGTCATGTGTCATTTGATGTCATGTGTCATGTGGTGTCATGTGTCATGTATTGTCATGTGTCATGTGATGTCATGTGTCATGTGTTGTCATGTGATGTCATGTGTCATGTGGTGTCATGTGTCATGTGATGTCATGTGTCATGTGGTGTCATGTGTCATCACGTGTCATGTGTCATGTGGTGTCATGTGTCATGTGGTGTCATGTGTCATATATCGTCATGTGTTATGTGATGTCATGTGTCATGTGATGTCTTGTGTTATCATGTGATGTCATGTGTCATGTGGTGTCATGTGTCATGTGATGTCATGTGTTGTCATGTGATGTCATGTGTCATATGGTGTCATGTGTCATGTGATGTCATGTGTCATGTGTTGTCATGTGTCATCATGTGTCATGTGTTGTCATGTGGTGTCATGTGTCATCACGTGTCATGTGTCATGTATCGTCATGTGTCATGTGATGTCATGTGATGTGGTGACATGTGGTGTCATGTATCGTCATGTCATGTGATGTCATGTGTCATGTGCTATCATGTGTCATGTCATGTGTCATCATGTGTCATGTGGTGTCATTTGTAATCATGTGCTGCCATGTGTCATGTGGTGCCATGTGACGTCATGTGTTGTCAGTCATGTGGTGTCATGTGTCATCATGTGTCATGTGTTGTCATGTGGTGTCATGTGTCATCACGTGTTATGTGTCATGTGGTGTCACGTATCATGTGGTGTCATGTGTCATATAGTGTCATGTCATGTGATGTCATGTGTCATGTGTTGTCATGTGATGTCATGTGTCACGTGGTGTCATGTGTCATGTATTGTCATGTGTCATGTGATGTCATGTGTCATGGGATGTCATGTGTCATGTGATGTCATGTGATGCCATGTGTCATGTGGTGTCATGTGTCATGTGGTGTCATGTGTCATGTGGTGTCATGTGTCATGTATTGTCATGTGTCATGTGGTGTCATATGTCATGTGATGTCATGTGCCATGTGTTGTCATGTGATATCATGTGTCATGTGGTGTCATGTGATGTCATGTGTCATGTGGTGTCATGTGTCATCATGTGTCATGTGTTGTCATGTGGTGTCATGTGTCATCACATGTTATATGTCATGTGATGTCATGTGTCAAGTGGTGTCATGTGTCATGTGATGTCATGTGTCATGTGTCATGTGGTGTCATATATCATATGTCATGTGTCATCATGTGTCATGTGGTGTCATGTGGTGTCATTTGTCATCATGTGTTGTCATGTGTCATCATGTGGTGCCATGACTGACGTGTTGTCAGTCATGTGGTGTCATGTGTCATCATGTGTCATGTGATGTCATGTGTTGTCATGTGGTATCATGTCTCATGTGATGTCATGTGTTGTCATGTGATGTCATGTGGTGTCATGTGTCATGTGATGTCATGTATTGTCATGTGCCATGTGTCATGTGATGTCATGTGTCATGTGGTGTCATGTGTCATCACATGTCATGTGTGTGTCCTGTATCATCATGTGTCATGTGACATGTGTCATGTGATGTCATGTGTCATGTGTTGTCATGTGATGTCATGTGTTGTCATGTGGTGTCATGTGGTGTCATGTGTCATGTGGTGTCATGTGTCATGTATCGTCATGTGTCGTGTCATGTGGTGTCATGTGTCATGTGATGTCATGTGTCATGTGTTGTCATGTGTCATGTGGTGTCATGTGATGTCATGTGTCATGTGGTGTCATGTGTCATCATGTGTCATGTGTTGTCATATGTCATCACATGTCATGTGTTGTCATGTGTCATGAGGTGTCATGTGTCATCATGTGTCATGTGATGTCATGTGTCATGTGGTGTCATGTGTCATGTGGTGACATGTGGTATCATGTGTCATGTATCGTCATGTGATGTCATGTGGTGTCATGTTTTGTCATGTGATGTCATGTGTCATGTGGTGTCGTGTGTCATAATGTGTCATCTTGTGTCATGTGGTGTCATGTGTCATCATGTGTTGTCATGTGTCATCATGTGGTGCCATGTGACGTCATGTGTTGTGAGTCATGTGGTGTCATGTGGTGTCATGTGTCATGTGTTGTCATGTGGTGTCATTTGTTATCACGTGTCATGTGTTATGTGGTGTCATGTGTCATGTAGTGTCATGTGTCATGTGATGTCATGTGTCATGTGTTGTCATGTGATGTCATGTGTCATGTGGTGTCATGTGTCATCATGTGTCATGTTTCATGTGATGTCATGTCATGTATCATCATGTGTCATGTGATGTCATTTGTCATGTGATGTCATGTGTCATGTGGTGTCATGTGTCATGTATCGCCATGTGTCATGTGATGTCATGTGACATGTGCCATATGATGTCATGTGCCATGTGTTATGTGTCACCACGTGTCATGTGGTGTCATGTGTCATCACATGTCATGTGTCATGTGATGTCATGTATCAAGTGGTGTCATGTGTCATCATCTGTCATGTTTCATGTGGTGTCATGTGTCATGTGGTGTCATGTGTCATGTATTGTCATGTGATGTCATGTGTCATGTGATGTCATGTGTCATGTGATGTCATGTGATGTCATGTGGTGCCATGTATTGTCATGTGATGTCATGTGGTGTCATGTGATGTCATGTGTCATCATGTGTCATGTGTTGTCATGTGGTGTCATGTGTCATCATTTGTCATGTGTTGTCATGTGTCATCACATGTCATATGTCATGTGTCATGTGGTGTCATGTGTCAAGTGGTGTCATGTGATGTCATGTGTCATGTGCTGTCATTTGTCATGTCATGTGTCATCATGTGTCATGTGGTGTCATTTGTCATCATGTGCTGTCATGTGTCATGTGGTGCCATGTGACGTCATGTGTTGTCAGTCATGTGGTGTCATGTGTCATCATGTGTCATGTGTTGTCATGTGGTGTCATGTGTCATCACGTGTTATGTGTCATGTGGTGTCACGTATCATGTGGTGTCATGTGTCATATAGAGTCATGTCATGTGATGTCATGTGTCATGTGTTGTCATGTGATGTCATGTGTCATGTGGTGTCATGTGTCATGTGTCACGTGGTGTCATGTGTCATGTATTGTCATGTGTCATGTGATGTCATGTGTCATGGGATGTCATGTGTCATGTGATGTCATGTGATGTCATGTGTCATGTGGTGTCATGTGTCATGTGGTGTCATGTGTCATGTGGTGTCATGTGTCATGTATCGTCATGTGTCATGTGGTGTCATGTGTCATGTGATGTCAAATGTGCCATGTGTTGTCATGTGATATCATGTGTCATGTGGTGTCATGTGATGTCATGTGTCATGTGGTGTCATGTGTCATCATGTGTCATGTGTTGTCATGTGGTGTCATGTGTCATCACATGTTATATGTCATGTGATGTCATGTGTCAAGTGGTGTCATGTGTCATGTGATGTCATGTGTCATGTGCTGTCATGTGTCATGTGGTGTCATATATCATATGTCATGTGTCATCATGTGTCATGTGGTGTCATGTGGTGTCATTTGTCATCATGTGTTGTCATGTGTCATCATGTGGTGCCATGACTGACGTGTTGTCAGTCATGTGGTGTCATGTGTCATCATGTGTCATGTGATGTCATGTGTTGTCATGTGGTGTCACGTATCATGTGGTGTCATGTGTCATGTGTCATATGATATCATGTGTCATGTGTTGTCATGTGATTTCATGTTTCATGTGGTGTCATGTGTCATGTGATGTCATGTGTCATGTGGTGTCATGTGTCATCATGTGTCATGTGGTGTCATGTGTCATGTGGTGTCATGTGTCATGTATCGTCATGTGTCATGTGATGTCATGTGTCATGTGATGTCATGTCATGTGTTATCATGTGGTGTCATGTGATGTCATGTGTCATGTGGTGTCATGTGTCATGTGGTGTCATGTCATGTATTGTCATGTGTCATGTGATGTCATGTGTCATGTGTTGTCATGTGATGTCATGTGTCATGTAGTGTCATGTGTCATGTGATGTCATGTGTCATGTGTTGTCATGTGTCATCATGTGTCATGTGTTGTCATGTGGTGTCATGTGTCATCACGTGTCTTGTGTCACGTGGTGTCATGTGTCATGAGGTGTCATGTGGTGTCATGTGTCATGTATCGTCATGTGTCATGTGATGTCATGTGTCATGTGGTGACATGTGGTGTCATGTGTCATGTATCGTCATGTGTCATGTGATGTCATGTGTCATGTGTTGTCATGTGATGTCATGTGGTGTCATGTGTCATGTGGAGTCGTATGTCATGTGTCAAAAAATGTATATATCTAGAGGAGCTTACTGTAAGATTACTAAAAGCTTACTGTACTCTGTACCTTTCCGAGCATGAGCTGCATGCTAATTGGCTGTCAACTGTCTATCAATACTCCAAACCAGAAAGTGTTGGCAGCCATCTTGTGCCTCGGTAGACTGAGGCACAAGAAAGCAGAAAAACAAACAAGTAGAACACAAAAAGGGGGCAGGGTATAAACCCCCTGACCCCCTAGGCCTGCTCAGGGATGCCACAAGGACCCACAAGGCCCCCCATTTTTTTTTTACAAAAACTGCAGAGTACGAGTACTGTACAAGCACAGTAAGCTTACTGTAAGCTTACTGTAATCTGTACCTTCCCGAGCACGAGCTGAATGCTAATTGGCTGTCAACTGTCTGTAAACACTCCAAACAATCATGTGTCATGTGTTGTCATGTGGTGTCATGTGTCATGTGGTGTCATGTGATGTCATGTGTCATGTGCTGTCATGTGCTGTCATGTGTCATGTGGTGTCATATGTCATCATGTGTCATCTTGTGTCCTGTGGTCTCATGTGGTGTCATGTGTCATCATGTGTTGTCATGTGTCATCATGTAGTGCCATGTGACGTCATGTGTTGTCAGTTATGTGGTGTCATATGTTGTCATGTGTCATCACGTGTCATGTGTCATGTGGTGTCATGTGTCATGTGGTGTCATGTATCATGTGACATGACATGTGATGTCATGTGTCATGTGATGTCATGTGGTGTCATGTGTCATCATATGTCATGTGTCATCATATGTCATGTGTCATGTGGTGTCATGTGTCATGTGTCATGCATCGTCATGTGTCATGTCATGTGTTGTCATGTGAAGTCATGTGTCATGTGGTATCATGTTTCATATGATGTCATGTGTTGTCATGTGATGTCATGTGGTGTCATGTGTCATGTGATGTCATGTATTGTCATGTGTCATGTGTCATGTAATGTCATGTGTCATGTGGGGTCATGTGTCATCACATGTCATGTGTGTGTCCTGTATCGTCATGTGTCATGTGACATGTGTCATGTGATGTCATGTGTCATGTGTTGTCATGTGATGTCATGTGTTGTCATGTGTTGTCATGTGGTGTCATGTGTCATGTGGTGTCATGTGTCATGTATCGTCATGTGTCATGTCATGTGGTGTCATGTGTCATGTGATGTCATGTGTCATGTGTTGTCATGTGTCATGTGGTGTCATGTGATGTCATGTGTCATGTGGTGTCATGTGTCATCATGTGTCATGTGTTGTCATATGTCATCACGTCATGTGGTGTCATGTGTCATGAGGTGTCATGTGTCATGTGATGTCATGTGTCATGTGGTGTCATATGTCATGTGGTGACATGTGGTGTCATGTGTCATGTATCGTCATGTGATGTCATGTGGTGTCATGTTTTGTCATGTGATGTCATGTGTCATGTGGTGTCATGTGTCATCATGTGTCATCTTGTGTCATGTGGTGTCATGTGTCATCATGTGTTGTCATGTGTCATCATGTGGTGCCATGTGACGTCATGTGTTGTGAGTCATGTGGTATCATGTGGTGTCATGTGTCATGTGTTATCATGTGGTGTCATTTGTTATCACGTGTCATGTGTTATGTGGTGTCATGTGTCATGTAGTGTCATGTGTCATGTGATGTCATGTGTCATGTGTTGTCATGTGATGTCATGTGTCATGTGGTGTCATGTGTCATCATGTGTCATGTTTCATGTGGTGTCATGTCATGTATCATCATGTGTCATGTGATGTCATGTGTCATGTGATGTCATGTGTCATGTGGTGTCATGTGTCATGTATCGCCATGTGTCACGTGATGTCATGTGACATGTGCCATATGATGTCATGTGCCATGTGTTGTCATGTGTCATCACATGTCATGTGGTGTCATGTGTCATCACATGTCATGTGTCATATGATGTCATGTGTCAAGTGGTGTCATGTGTCATCATGTGTCATGTTTCATGTGGTGTCATGTGGTGTCATGTGTCATGTATTGTCATGTGATGTCTTGTGTCATGTGATGTCATGTGTCATGTGTTGTCATGTGATGTCATGTGGTGCCATGTGTTGTCATGTGATGTCATGTGGTGTCATGTGATGTCATGTGTCATCATGTGTCATGTGTTGTCATGTGGTGTCATGTGTCATCATTTGTCATGTGTTATCATGTGTCATCACATGTCATATGTCATGTGTCATGTGGTGTCATGTGTCAAGTGGTGTCATGTGTCATCATGTGTCATGTGGTGTCATTTGTCATAATGTGCTGTCATGTGTCATGTGGTGCCATGTGACGTCATGTGTTGTCAGTCATGTGGTATCATGTGTCATCATGTGTTGTCATGTGGTGTCATGTGTCATCACGTGTTATGTGTCATGTGGTGTCACGTATCATGTGGTGTCATGTGTCATATAGTGTCATGTCATGTGATGTCATGTGTCATGTGTTGTCATGTGATGTCATGTGTCATGTGGTGTCATGTGTCATGTGTCACGTGGTGTCATGTGTCATGTATTGTCATGTGTCATGTGATGTCATGTGTCATGGGATGTCATGTGTCATGTGATGTCATGTGATGTCATGTGTCATGTGGTGTCATGTGTCATGTGGTGTCATGTGTCATGTGGTGTCATGTGTCATGTATCGTCATGTGTCATGTGGTGTCATGTGTCATGTGATGTGATGTGCCATGTGTTGTCATGTGATGTCATGTGTCATGTGGTGTCATGTGATGTCATGTGTCATGTGGTGTCATGTGTCATCATGTGTCATGTGTTGTCATGTGGTGTCATGTGTCATCACATGTTATATGTCATGTGATGTCATGTATCAAGTGGTGTCATTTGTCATGTGATGTCATGTGTCATGTGCTGTCATGTGTCATGTGGTGTCATATATCATATGTCATGTGTCATCATGTGTCATGTGGTGTCATGTGGTGTCATTTGTCATCATGTGTTGTCATGTGTCATCATGTGGTGCCATGACTGACGTGTTGTCAGTCATGTGGTGTCATGTGTCATCATGTGTCATGTGATGTCATGTGTTGTCATGTGGTGTCATGTATCATGTGGTGTCATGTGTCATGTGTCATGTGATGTCATGTGTCATGTGTTGTCATGTGATGTCATGTTTCATGTGGTGTCATGTGTCATGTGATGTCATGTGTCATGTGGTGTCATGTGTCATCATGTGTCATGTGGTGTCATGTGTCATGTATCGTCATGTGTCATGTGATGTCATGTGTCATGTGATGTCATGTCATGTGTTATCATGTGGTGTCATGTGATGTCATGTGTCATGTGGTGTCATGTGTCATGTGGTGTCATGTGTCATGTGGTGTCATGTCATGTATTGTCATGTGTCATGTGATGTCATGTGTCATGTGTTGTCATGTGATGTCATGTGTCATGTAGTGTCATGTGTCATGTGATGTCATATGTCATGTGTTGTCATGTGTCATCATGTGTCATGTGTTGTCATGTGGTGTCATGTGTCATCACGTGTCTTGTGTCACGTGGTGTCATGTGTCATGAGGTGTCATGTGGTGTCATGTGTCATGTATCGTCATGTGTCATGTGATGTCATGTGTCATGTGGTGACATGTGGTATCATGTGTCATGTATCGTCATGTGTCATGTGATGTCATGTGTCATGTGTTGTCATGTGATGTCATGTGGTGTCATGTGTCATGTGGAGTCGTATGTCATGTGTCAAAAAATGTATATATCTAGAGGAGCTTACTGTAAGATTACTAAAAGCTTACTGTTCTCTGTACCTTTCCGAGCACGAGCTGAATGCTAATTGGCTGTCAACTGTCTGTCAATACTCCAAACCAGAAAGTGTTGGCAGCCATCTTGTGCCTCGGTAGACTGAGGCACAAGAAAGCATAAAAACAAACGCAAAAAGGGGGCAGGGTAGAAACACCCTGCCCCCTAGGCCTGCTCTGGGTGTTTCACAAGGATCCCAAAGGCCCCCCCCCAATATTTTTGGGGGACAAAAACCACGGGGGACGAGTACCATACAAGTCCTGTAAGCTTACTGTAAGCTTACTGTACTCTGTACCTGCACGAGCTGAATGCGGTGTCATGTGTCATGTGTCATGTGGAGTCATATGTCATGTGTCAAAAAATGTATATATCTAGAGGAGCTTACTGTAAGATTACTGTAAGCTTACTGTACTCTGTACCTTTCCGAGCACGAGCTGAATGCTAATTGGCTGTCAACTGTCTGTCAATACTCCAAACCAGAAAGTGTTGGCAGCCATCTTGTGCCTCGGTAGACTGAGGCACAAGAAAGCAGAAAAACAAACAAGTAGAATGCAAAAAGGGGGCAGGGTATAAACCCCCTGACCCCCTAGGCCTGCTCAGGGATGCCACAAGGACCCACAAGGCCCCCCATTTTTTTTTTACAAAAACTGCAGAGTACGAGTACTGTACAAGCACAGTAAGCTTACTGTAAGCTTACTGTAATCAGTACCTTCCCGAGCACGAGCTGAATGCTAATTGGCTGTCAACTGTCTGTAAACACTCCAAACAATCATGTGTCATGTGTTGTCATGTGGTGTCATATGTCATGTGGTGTCATGTGATGTCATGTGTCATGTGCTGTCATGTGCTGTCATGTGTCATGTGTCATGTGGTGTCATATGTCATTATGTGTCATCTTGTGTCCTGTGGTCTCATGTGGTGTCATGTGTCATCATGTGTTGTCATGTGTCATCATGTAGTGCCATGTGACATCATGTGTTGTCAGTTATGTGGTGTCATGTGTTGTCATGTGTCATCACATGTCATGTATCATGTGGTGTCATGTGTCATGTGGTTTCATGTATCATTTGACATGACATGTGATGTCATGTGTCATGTGATGTCATGTGGTGTCATGTGTCATCATATGTCATGTGTCATCATGTGTCATGTGTCATGTGGTGACATGTGTCATGTGTCATGTATCGTTATGTGTCATGTCATGTGTTGTCATATGTAGTCATGTGTCATGTGGTATCATGTTTCATGTGATGTCATGTGTTGTCATGTGATGTCATGTGGTGTCATGTGCCATGTGATGTCATGTGTTGTCATGTGTCATGTGATGTCATGTGTCATGTGGTGTCATTTGTCATCGCATGTCATGTGTGTGTCCTGTATCGTCATGTGTCATGTGACATGTGTCATGTGATGTCATGTGTCATGTGTTGTCATGTGATGTCATGTGTTGTCATGTGGTGTCATGTGTCATGTGGTGTCATGTGTCATGTATCGTCATGTGTCGTGTCATGTCATGTGGTGTCATGTGTCATGTGATGTCATGTGTCATGTGTTGTCATGTGTCATGTGGTGTCATGTGATGTCATGTGTCATGTGGTGTCATGTGTCATCATGTGTCATGTGTTGTCATGTGTCATCACATGTCATGTGGTGTCATGTGTCATGAGGTGTCATGTGTCATGTGGTATCATGTGTCATGTGTTGTCACGTGGTGTCATGTGTCATCACATGTCATGTGGTGTCATGTGTCATGAGGTGTCATGTGTCATGTGTCATCATGTGTCATGTGATGTCATGTGTCATGTGATGTCATGTGTCATGAGGTGTCATGTGGTGTCATGTGTCATGCATCGTCATTGGTCATGTGATGTCATGTGTCATGTGTGTCATGTGTCATCACGTGTCATGTGATGTCATGTGTCATGTGCTGTCATGTGGTGTCATGATGTGTTGTCATGTGGTGCCATGTATCATCATGTGTCATGTGTTGTCATGTGTCGTGTGATGTCATGTGGTGTCATGTATCATCATGTGTCATGTGTTGTCATGTGTCGTGTCGTGTCATGTGGTGTCATGTGTCATGTGATGTCATGTGTTGTCATGTGTTGTCATGTGGTGTCATGTGTCATGTGGTGTCATGTGTCATGTATCGTCAAGTGTCGTGTCGTGTCATGTGGTGTCATGTGTCATGTGATGTCATGTGTCATGTGTTGTCATGTGTCATGTGGTGTCATGTGATGTCATGTGTCATGTGGTGTCATGTGTCATCATGTGTCATGTGTTGTCATGTGTCATCACATGTCATGTGGTGTCATGTGTCATGAGGTGTCATGTGTCATCATGTGTCATGTGATGTCATGTGTCATGTGGTATCATGTGTCATGTGTTGTCACGTGGTGTCATGTGTCATCACATGTCATGTGGTGTCATGTGTCATGAGGTGTCATGTGTCATGTGTCAACATGTGTCATGTGATGTCATGTGTCATGTGATGTCATGTGTCATGAGGTGTCATGTGGTATCATGTGTCATGCATCGTCATGTGTCATGTGATGTCATGTGTCATGTGTGTCATGTGTCATCACGTGTCATGTGATGTCATGTGTCATTAGCTGTCATGTGGTGTCATGATGTGTTGTCATGTGGTGCCATGTGATGTCATGTGTCATGTGATGTCATGTGGTGTCATGTATCATCATGTGTCATGTGTTGTCATGTGTCATCACGTGTCTTGTGTCACGTGGTTTCATGTGTCATGAGGTGTCATGTATTGTCACGTGGTGTCATGTGTCATCACGTGTCTTGTGTCACGTGGTGTCATGTGTCATGAGGTATCATGTGGTGCATGTGTCATGTATCGTCATGTGTCATGTGTTGTCATGTGATGGCATGTGTCATGTGGTGTCATGTGATGTCATGTGTCATGTGGTGACATGTGGTGTCATGTGTCATGTATTGTCATGTGATGTCATGTGGTGTCATGTTTTGTCATGTGATGTCATGTGTCATGTGGTGTCATGTGTCATCATGTGTCATCTTGTGTCATGTGGTGTCATGTGTCATCATGTGTTGTCATGTGTCATCATGTGGTGCCATGTGACGTCATGTGTTGTGAGTCATGTGGTGTCATGTGGTGTCATGTGTCATGTGTTGTCATGTGGTGTCATTTGTTATCACGTGTCATGTGTTATGTGGTGTCATGTGTCATGTAGTGTCATGTGTCATGTAGTGTCATGTGTCATGTGATGTCATGTGTCATGTGTTATCATGTGATGTCATGTGTCATGTGGTGTCATGTGTCATCACGTGTCATGTTTCATGTGGTGTCATGTCATGTATCATCATGTGTCATGTGATGTCATGTGTCATGTGATGTCATGTGTCATGTGGTGTCATGTGTCATGTATCGCCATGTGTCATGTGATGTCATGTGACATGTGCCATATGATGTCATGTGCCATGTGTTGTCATGTGTCATCACGTGTCATGTGGTGTCATGTGTCATCACATGTCATGTGATGTCATGTGTCAATTGGTGTCATCTGTCATCATGTGTCATGTTTCATATGGTGTCATATGTCATGTGGTGTCATGTGTCATGTATTGTCATGTGATGTCATGTGTCATGTGATGTCATGTGTCATGTGTTGTCATGTGATGTCATGTGGTGCCATGTGCTGTCATGTGATGTCATGTGGTGTCATGTGATATCATGTGTCATCATGTGTCATGTGTTGTCATGTGGTGTCATGTGTCATCATTTGTCATGTGTTGTCATGTGTCATCACATGTCATATGTCATGTGTCATGTGGTGTCATGTGTCAAGTGGTGTCATGTGATGTCATGTGTCATGTGCTGTCATGTGTCATGTCATGTGTCATCATGTGTCATGTGGTGTCATTTGTCATCATGTGCTGTCATGTGTCATGTGGTGCCATGTGACGTCATGTGTTGTCAGTCATGTGGTGTCATGTGTCATCATGTGTCATGTGTTGTCATGTGGTGTCATGTGTCATCACGTGTTATGTGTCATGTGGTGTCACGTATCATGTGGTGTCATGTGTCATATAGTGTCATGTCATGTGATGTCATGTGTCATGTGTTGTCATGTGATGTCATGTGTCATGTGGTGTCATGTGCCATGTGTCACGTGGTGTCATGTGTCATGTATTGTCATGTGTCATGTGATGTCATGTGTCATGGGATGTCATGTGTCATGTGATGTCATGTGTCATGTGGTGTCATGTGTCATGTGGTGTCATGTGTCATGTGGTGTCATGTGTCATGTATCGTCATGTGTCATGTGGTGTCATGTGTCATGTGATGTCATATGCCATGTGTTGTCATGTGATATCATGTGTCATGTGGTGTCATGTGATGTCATGTGTCATGTGGTGTCATGTGTCATCATGTGTCATGTGTTGTCATGTGGTGTCATGTGTCATCACATGTTATGTGTCATGTGATGTCATGTGTCAAGTGGTGTCATGTGTCATGTGATGTCATGTGTCATGTGCTGTCATGTGTCATGTGGTGTCATATGTCATGTGTCATCATGTGTCATGTGGTGTCATTTGTCATCATGTGTTGTCATGTGTCATCATGTGGTGCCATGACTGACGTGTTGTCAGTCATGTAGTGTCATGTGTCATCATGTGTCATGTGATGTCATGTGTTGTCATGTGGTGTCACGTATCATGTGGTGTCATGTGTCATCACGTGTCATGTTTCATGTGGTGTCATGTGTCATGAGGTGTCATGTGGTGTCATGTGTCATGTATCGTCATGTGTCATGTGATGTCATGTGTCATGTGGTGACATGTGGTGTCATGTGTCATGTATCGTCATGTGTCATGTGATGTCATGTGTCATGTGTTGTCATGTGATGTCATGTGGTGTCATGTGTCATGTGGTGTCATGTGTCATGTGTCATGTGGAGTCATATGTCATGTGTCAAAAAATGTATATATCTAGAGGAGCTTACTGTAAGATTACTAAAAGCTTACTGTACTCTGTACCTTTCCGAGCACGAGCTGAATGCTAATTGGCTGTCAACTGTCTGTCAATACTCCAAACCAGAAAGTGTTGGCAGCCATCTTGTGCCTCGGTAGACTGAGGCACAAGAAAGCAGAAAAACAAACGTGTAAAACGCAAAAAGGGGGCAGGGTAGAAACACCCTGCCCCCTAGGCCTGCTCTGGGTGTTTCACAAGGATCCCAAAGGCCCCCCCCAATATTTTTGGGGGACAAAAACCACGGGGGACGAGTACCATACGAGTCCTGTAAGCTTACTTTAAGCTTACTGTACTCTGTACCTGCACGAGCTGAATGCGGTGTCATGTGTCATGTGTCATGTGGAGTCATATGTCATGTGTCAAAAAATGTATATATCTAGCGGAGCTTACTGTAAGATTCCTGTAAGCTTACTGTACTCTGTACCTTTCCGAGCACGAGCTGAATGCTAATTGGCTGTCAACTGTCTGTCAACACTCCAAACCAGAAAGTGTTGGCCGCCATCTTGTGCCTCGGTAGACTGAGGCACAATAAAGCAGAAAAACAAACAAGTAGAACGCAAAAAGGGGGCAGGGTAGAAACCCCCTGACCCCCTAGGCCTGCTCAGGGATGCCACAAGGACCCACAAGGCCCCCCCATTTTTTTTTACAAAAACTGCAGAGTACGAGTACTGTACAAGCACAGTAAGCTTACTGTAAGCTTACTGTAATCTGTACCTTCCCGAGCACGAGCTGAATGCTAATTGGCTGTCAACTGTCTGTAAACACTCCAAACAATCATGTGTCATGTGTTGTCATGTGGTGTCATGTGTCATGTGTCATGTGGTGTCATGTGATGTCATGTGTCATGTGCTGTCATGTGCTGTCATGTGTCATGTGTCATGTGGTGTCATTTGTTATCACGTGTCATGTGTCATGTGGTGTCATGTGTCATGTGGTGTCATGTAGTGTCATGTGTCATGTGATGCCATGTGTCACGTGTCGTCATGTGTCATGTGTTGTCATGTGTCATCACATGTCATGTTTCATGTGGTGTCATGTGTCATGTGGTGTCATGTGTCATGTATCATCATGTGTCATGTGATGTCATGTGTCATGTGTTGTCATGTGATGTCATGTGTCATGTGGTGTCATGTGTCATGTGGTATCATGTGTCATGTATCACCATGTGTCATGTGATGTCATGTGTCATGTGTTGTCATGTGATGTCATGTGTCATATGATGTCATGTGCCATGTGTTGTCATGTTATGTCATGTGTCATATGATGTCATGTGTCATCATGTATCATGTGTTGTCATGTGGTACATGACACATGTGGTGTCATGTGTCATGTGTTGTCATGTGGTGTCATGTGTCAAGTGATGTCATGTGTTAAGTGGTGTCATGTGTCATGTTTCATGTGGTGTCATGTGTCATGTATCGTCATGTGTCATATGATGTCATGTGTCATGTGTTGTCATGTGATGTCATGTGTCATGTGGTATTGTGTCATGTGGTGTCATGTGTCATGTATCGTCATGTGTCATATGATGTCATGTGTCATGTGTTGTCATGTGATGTCATGTGTCATGTGTTGTCATGTGTCATGTGGTGTCATGTGATGTCATGTGTCATGTGGTGTCATGTGTCATCATGTGTCATGTGTTGTCATGTGTCATCACATGTCATGTGGTGTCATGTGTCATGAGGTGTCATGTGTCATGTGGTATCATGTGTCATGTGTTGTCACGTGGTGTCATGTGTCATCACATGTCATGTGGTGTCATGTGTCATGAGGTGTCATGTGTCATGTGTCATCATGTGTCATGTGATGTCATGTGTCATGTGATGTCATGTGTCATGAGGTGTCATGTGGTGTCATGTGTCATGCATCGTCTTTTGTCATGTGATGTCATGTGTCATGTGTGTCATGTGTCATCACGTGTCATGTGATGTCATGTGTCATGTGCTGTCATGTGGTGTCATGATGTGTTGTCATGTGGTGCCATGTGATGTCATGTGTCATGTGATGTCATGTGGTGTCATGTATCATCATGTGTCATGTGTTGTCATGTGTCGTGTCGTGTCATGTGGTGTCATGTGTCATGTGATGTCATGTGTTGTCATGTGTTGTCATGTGGTGTCATGTGTCATGTGGTGTCATGTGTCATGTATCGTCAAGTGTCGTGTCGTGTCATGTGGTATCATGTGTCATGTGTCATGTGTTGTCATGTGTCATGTGGTGTCATGTGATGTCATGTGTCATGTGGTGTCATGTGTCATCATGTGTCATGTGTTGTCATGTGTCATCACATGTCATGTGGTGTCATGTGTCATGAGGTGTCATGTGTCATCATGTGTCATGTGATGTCATGTGTCATGTGGTATCATGTGTCATGTGTTGTCACGTGGTGTCATGTGTCATCACATGTCATGTGGTGTCATGTGTCATGAGGTGTCATGTGTCATGTGTCAACATGTGTCATGTGATGTCATGTGTCATGTGATGTCATGTGTCATGAGGTGTCATGTGGTATCATGTGTCATGCATCGTCATGTGTCATGTGATGTCATGTGTCATGTGTGTCATGTGTCATCACGTGTCATGTGATGTCATGTGTCATTAGCTGTCATGTGGTGTCATGATGTGTTGTCATGTGGTGCCATGTGATGTCATGTGTCATGTGATGTCATGTGGTGTCATGTATCATCATGTGTCATGTGTTGTCATGTGTCATCACGTGTCTTGTGTCACGTGGTTTCATGTGTCATGAGGTGTCATGTATTGTCACGTGGTGTCATGTGTCATCACGTGTCTTGTGTCACGTGGTGTCATGTGTCATGAGGTATCATGTGGTGCATGTGTCATGTATCGTCATGTGTCATGTGTTGTCATGTGATGGCATGTGTCATGTGGTGTCATGTGATGTCATGTGTCATGTGGTGACATGTGGTGTCATGTGTCATGTATTGTCATGTGATGTCATGTGGTGTCATGTTTTGTCATGTGATGTCATGTGTCATGTGGTGTCATGTGTCATCATGTGTCATCTTGTGTCATGTGGTGTCATGTGTCATCATGTGTTGTCATGTGTCATCATGTGGTGCCATGTGACGTCATGTGTTGTGAGTCATGTGGTGTCATGTGGTGTCATGTGTCATGTGTTGTCATGTGGTGTCATTTGTTATCACGTGTCATGTGTTATGTGGTGTCATGTGTCATGTAGTGTCATGTGTCATGTGATGTCATGTGTCATGTGTTATCATGTGATGTCATGTGTCATGTGGTGTCATGTGTCATCACGTGTCATGTTTCATGTGGTGTCATGTCATGTATCATCATGTGTCATGTGATGTCATGTGTCATGTGATGTCATGTGTCATGTGGTGTCATGTGTCATGTATCGCCATGTGTCATGTGATGTCATGTGACATGTGCCATATGATGTCATGTGCCATGTGTTGTCATGTGTCATCACGTGTCATGTGGTGTCATGTGTCATCACATGTCATGTGTCATGTGATGTCATGTGTCAAGTGGTGTCATCTGTCATCATGTGTCATGTTTCATGTGGTGTCATATGTCATGTGGTGTCATGTGTCATGTATTGTCATGTGATGTCATGTGTCATGTGATGTCATGTGTCATGTGTTGTCATGTGATGTCATGTGGTGCCATGTGCTGTCATGTGATGTCATGTGGTGTCATGTGATGTCATGTGTCATCATGTGTCATGTGTTGTCATGTGGTGTCATGTGTCATCATTTGTCATGTGTTGTCATGTGTCATCACATGTCATATGTCATGTGTCATGTGGTGTCATGTGTCAAGTGGTGTCATGTGATGTCATGTGTCATGTGCTGTCATGTGTCATGTCATGTGTCATCATGTGTCATGTGGTGTCATTTGTCATCATGTGCTGTCATGTGTCATGTGGTGCCATGTGACGTCATGTGTTGTCAGTCATGTGGTGTCATGTGTCATCATGTGTCATCATGTGTCATGTGTTGTCATGTGGTGTCATGTGTCATCACGTGTTATGTGTCATGTGGTGTCACGTATCATGTGGTGTCATGTGTCATATAGTGTCATGTCATGTGATGTCATGTGTCATGTGTTGTCATGTGATGTCATGTGTCATATGGTGTCATGTGCCATGTGTCACGTGGTGTCATGTGTCATGTATTGTCATGTGTCATGTGATGTCATGTGTCATGGGATGTCATGTGTCATGTGATGTCATGTGATGTCATGTGTCATGTGGTGTCATGTGTCATGTGGTGTCATGTGTCATGTGGTGTCATGTGTCATGTATCGTCATGTGTCATGTGGTGTCATGTGTCATGTGATGTCATGTGCCATGTGTTGTCATGTGATATCATGTGTCATGTGGTGTCATGTGATGTCATGTGTCATGTGGTGTCATGTGTCATCATGTGTCATGTGTTGTCATGTGGTGTCATGTGTCATCACATGTTATGTGTCATGTGATGTCATGTGTCAAGTGGTGTCATGTGTCATGTGATGTCATGTGTCATGTGCTGTCATGTGGTGTCATATGTCATGTGTCATCATGTGTCATGTGGTGTCATTTGTCATCATGTGTTGTCATGTGTCATCATGTGGTGCCATGACTGACGTGTTGTCAGTCATGTAGTGTCATGTGTCATCATGTGTCATGTGATGTCATGTGTTGTCATGTGGTGTCACGTATCATGTGGTGTCATGTGTCATCACGTGTCATGTTTCATGTGGTGTCATGTGTCATGAGGTGTCATGTGGTGTCATGTGTCATGTATCGTCATGTGTCATGTGATGTCATGTGTCATGTGGTGACATATGGTGTCATGTGTCATGTATCGTCATGTGTCATGTGATGTCATGTGTCATGTGTTGTCATGTGATGTCATGTGGTGTCATGTGTCATGTGGTGTCATGTGTCATGTGTCATGTGGAGTCATATGTCATGTGTCAAAAAATGTATATATCTAGAGGAACTTACTGTAAGATTACTAAAAGCTTACTGTACTCTGTACCTTTCCGAGCACGAGCTGAATGCTAATTGGCTGTCAACTGTCTGTCAATACTCCAAACCAGAAAGTGTTGGCAGCCATCTTGTGCCTCGGTAGACTGAGGCACAAGAAAGCAGAAAAACAAACGTGTAAAATGCAAAAAGGGGGCAGGGTAGAAACACCCTGCCCCCTAGGCCTGCTCTGGGTGTTTCACAAGGATCCCAAAGGCCCCCCCCCAATATTTTTGGGGGACAAAAACCACGGGGGACGAGTACCATACGAGTCCTGTAAGCTTACTTTAAGCTTACTGTACTCTGTACCTGCACGAGCTGAATGCGGTGTCATGTGTCATGTGTCATGTGGAGTCATATGTCATGTGTCAAAAAATTTATATATCTAGCGGAGCTTACTGTAAGATTCCTGTAAGCTTACTGTACTCTGTACCTTTCCGAGCACGAGCTGAATGCTAATTGGCTGTCAACTGTCTGTCAACACTCCAAACCAGAAAGTGTTGGCCGCCATCTTGTGCCTCGGTAGACTGAGGCACAAGAAAGCAGAAAAACAAACAAGTAGAACGCAAAAAGGGGGCAGGGTAGAAACCCCCTGACCCCCTAGGCCTGCTCAGGGATGCCACAAGGACCCACAAGGCCCCCCATTTTTTTTTTACAAAAACTGCAGAGTACGAGTACTGTACAAGCACAGTAAGCTTACTGTAAGCTTACTGTAATCTGTACCTTCCCGAGCACGAGCTGAATGCTAATTGGCTGTCAACTGTCTGTAAACACTCCAAACAATCATGTGTCATGTGTTGTCATGTGGTGTCATGTGTCATGTGGTGTCATGTGATGTCATGTGTCATGTGCTGTCATGTGCTGTCATGTGTCATGTGGTGTCATATGTCATCATGTGTCATCTTGTGTCCTGTGGTCTCATGTGGTGTCATGTGTCATCATGTGTTGTCATGTGTCATCATGTAGTGCCATGTGACGTCATGTGTTGTCAGTTATGTGGTGTCATGTGTTGTCATGTGTCATCACGTGTCATGTGTCATGTGGTGTCATGTGTCATGTGGTGTCATGTATCATGTGACATGACATGTGATGTCATGTGTCATGTGATGTCATGTGGTGTCATGTGTCATCATATGTCATGTGTCATCACGTGTCATGTGTCATGTGGTGTCATGTGTCATGTGTCATGTATCGTCATGTGTCATGTCATGTGTTGTCATGTGAAGTCATGTGTCATGTGGTATCATGTTTCATGTGATGTCATGTGTTGTCATGTGATGTCATGTGGTGTCATGTGTCATGTGATGTCATGTATTGTCATGTGTCATGTGTCATGTGATGTCATGTGTCATGTGGTGTCATGTGTCATCACATGTCATGTGTGTGTCCTGTATCGTCATGTGACATGTGTCATGTGATGTCATGTGTCATGTGTTGTCATGTGATGTCATGTGTTGTCATGTGTTGTCATGTGGTGTCATGTGTCATGTGGTGTCATGTGTCATGTATCGTCATGTGTCATGTCATGTGGTGTCATGTGTCATGTGATGTCATGTGTCATGTGTTGTCATGTGTCATGTGGTGTCATGTGATGTCATGTGTCATGTGGTGTCATGTGTCATCATGTGTCATATGTTGTCATATGTCATCACATGTCATGTGGTGTCATGTGTCATGAGGTGTCATGTGTCATCATGTGTCATGTGATGTCATGTGTCATGTGGTGTCATGTGTCATGTGGTGACATGTGGTATCATGTGTCATGTATCGTCATGTGATGTCATGTGGTGTCATGTTTTGTCATGTGATGTCATGTGTCATGTGGTGTCATGTGTCATCATGTGTCATCTTGTGTCATGTGGTGTCATGTGTCATCATGTGTTGTCATGTGTCATCATGTGGTGCCATGTGACGTCATGTGTTGTGAGTCATGTGGTGTCATGTGGTGTCATGTGTCATGTGTTGTCATGTGGTGTCATTTGTTATCACGTGTCATGTGTTATGTGGTGTCATGTGTCATGTAGTGTCATGTGTCATGTGATGTCATGTGTCATGTGTTGTCATGTGATGTCATGTGTCATGTGGTGTCATGTGTCATCACCAGTCATGTTTCATGTGGTGTCATGTCATGTATCATCATGTGTCATGTGATGTCATGTGTCATGTGATGTCATGTGTCATGTGGTGTCATGTGTCATGTATCGCCATGTGTCATGTGATGTCATGTGACATGTGCCATATGATGTCATGTGCCATGTGTTGTTATGTGTCATCACGTGTCATGTGGTGTCATGTGTCATCACATGTCATGTGTCATGTGATGTCATGTGTCAAGTGGTGTCATGTGTCATCATGTGTCATGTTTCATGTGGTGTCATGTGTCATGTGGTGTCATGTGTCATGTATTGTCATGTGATGTCATGTGTCATGTGATTTCATGTGTCATGTGTTGTCATGTGATGTCATGTGGTGCCATGTGTTGTCATGTGATGTCATGTGGTGTCATGTGATGTCATGTGTCATCATGTGTCATGTGTTGTCATGTGGTGTCATGTGTTATCATGTGATGTCATGTGTCATGTGGTGTCATGTGTCATGTGATGTCATGTGTTGTCATGTGATGTCATGTGTCATGTGTCATGTGATGTCATGTGTCATGTGTTGTCATGTGTCATCATGTGTCATGTGTTGTCATGTGGTGTCATGTGTCATCCATGTCATGTGTCATGTGTCATGTATCGTCATGTGTCATGTGATGTCATGTGATGTGGTGACATGTGGTGTCATGTATCGTCATGTCATGTGATGTCATGTGTCATGTGATGTCATGTGGTGTCATGTGTTATGTGGTGTCATGTGTCATGTGTCATGTAAAGTCATATGTCATGTGTCAAAAAATGTATATATCTAGAGGAGCTTACTGTAAGATTACTGTAAGCTTACTGTACTCTGTACCTTTCCGAGCACGAGCTGAATGCTAATTGGCTGTCAACTGTCTGTCAATACTCCAAACCAGAAAGTGTTGGCAGCCATCTTGTGCCTCGGTAGACTGAGGCACAAGAAAGCAGAAAAACAAACGTGTAAAACGCAAAAAGGGGTGCAGGGTAGAAACACCCTGCCCCCTAGGCCTGCTCTGGGTGTTTCACAAGGATCCCAAAGGCCCCCCCCAATATTTTTGGGGGACAAAAACCACGGGGGACAAGTACCATACGAGTCCTGTAAGCTTACTGTAAGCTTACTGTACTCTGTACCTGCACGAGCTGAATGCGGTGTCATGTGTCATGTGTCATGTGTCATGTGTAAGCATGGGCGGATTTTGTGGATCAACGATTCACGAATTTGCGGATTCACGGATCCGCAAAATCCGCGGATTTTGCAGATCTGCGGATTTGGGGGCGGGGCTTCCTCGAGTGTGTGGGCGGGGCCAAACGGACGGGGCTTCCATGCGAGCGCACATGTCTCTTGTGTGTATAAAAGGTCAGAGACC
The DNA here is from genome assembly GCF_964261635.1 of Lissotriton helveticus. Classification (NCBI taxonomy): domain Eukaryota; kingdom Metazoa; phylum Chordata; class Amphibia; order Caudata; family Salamandridae; genus Lissotriton; species Lissotriton helveticus. Next base: position 450,175,008 of record NC_136062.1, read on the forward strand.
GATCAGAGCAGCAGATTAGGAGACAGAAGCCCCTGGTCACAGGAACAGCACGGGGATTGTGCTCTTAGAAGTCAAAGATGCAAATGCCACGATTTTTTTTGGGCTGATGAATGAGTCACCGCATTTGCGCTTCAACTAGTTCCAGCGACCAAGTGTGTGTTAATGCAATCGCGCCGAAGTGCGCAGGGGTCCCTTGAGTGAAATGTCCATCATAGTGGGTAAATGGCGGGAAGACGGTGCACACCTCGAGTGTGTGGGCGGGGCCAAACGGATGGGGCTTCCATGCGAGCGCACATGCCTCTTGTGTGTATAAAACGTCAGAGACCGATCAGAGCAGCAGATTAAGAGACAGAAGCCCCTGGTCACAGGAACAGCACGGGGATTGTGCTCTTAAAAGTCAAAGATGCAAATGCCACGATTTCACGATTTTTTTTGGGCTGATGAATGAGTCACCGCATTTGCGCTTCAACTAGTTCCAGCGACCAAGTGTGTGTTAATGCAATCGCGCCGAAGTGCGCAGGGGTCCCTTGAGTGAAATGTCCATCATAGTGGGTAAATGGCGGGAAGACGGTGCGCACCTCGAGTGTGTGGGCGGGGCCAAACGGACGGGGCTTCCATGCGAGCGTACATGCCTCTTGTGTGTATAAAACGTCAGAGACCGATCAGAGCAGCAGATTAAGAGACAGAAGCCCCTGGTCACAGGAACAGCACGGGGATTGTGCTCTTAAAATTCAAAGATGCAAATGCCACGATTTCACGATTTTTTTTGGGCTGATAATTGAGTCACCGCATTTGTGCTTCAACTAGTTCCAGCGACCAAGTGTGTGTTAATGCAATCGCGCCGAAGTGCGCAGGGGTCCCTTGAGTGAAATGTCCATCATAGTGGGTAAATGGCGGGAAGACGGTGCACACCTCGAGTGTGTGGGCGGGGCCAAACGGACGGGGCTTCAATGCGAGCGCACATGCCTCTTGTGTGTATAAAAGGTCAGAGACCAGCATCACAGCGGATTTCCGATGGTATATTTGGGAACAAGGCACACCTGCAAGTGTTTCCTGTTGAGGTTTATTTTTTGTGCCAGGACCGTCGTGCCAGAATGAACCCTGCCCTTCAAATTTATGCAAGAAGACACTGTAAATAATTTACGATGGCGCCGGCAAGCTGCCAGCGCCATCCTGCAAAAGTTACTTAATGAGCTTCAACAGGAAGCTCCAACTGATAAAATAAAGCAGGCGCTCGAGCCCCTGCTTTATCTTATCTGTTAGAGCTTCCTGTCGAAGCTAATTAAGTAACCATTTGAGGATGGCGCTGGCAGCTTGCCGGCGCCATCGTAAATGCATTAGGCTTGAACTTTTGACCGCAAAATCCGCTCCGATCGCGGATTGCGGATTCTCGGTAAATTCGCGAGAGTTCGCGGATCGCGGATTTACCGAAAATCCGCAAAATCCGCGATCGGAGCGGATTTTGCGCTCATGCTTAGTCATGTGGAGTCATATGTCATGTGTCAAAAAATGTATATATCTAGAGGAGCTTACTGTAAGATTCCTGTAAGCTTACTATACTCTGTACCTTTCCGAGCACGAGCTGAATGCTAATTGGCTGTCAACTGTCTGTCAACACTCCAAACCAGAAAGTGTTGGCCGCCATCTTGTGCCTCGGTAGACTGAGGCACAATAAAGCAGAAAAACAAACAAGTAGAACGCAAAAAGGGGGCAGGGTAGAAACCCCCTGACCCCCTAAGCCTGCTCAGGGATGCCACAAGGACCCACAAGGACCCACAAGGCCCCCCATTTTTTTTTTACAAAAACTGCAGAGTACGAGTACTGTACAAGCACAGTAAGCTTACTGTAAGCTTACTGTAATCTGTACCTTCCCGAGCACGAGCTGAATGCTAATTGGCTGTCAACTGTCTGTAAACACTCCAAACATGTGCTGTCATGTGCTGTCATGTGTCATGTGTCATGTGGTGTCATTTGTTATCACGTGTCATGTGTCATGTGGTGTCATGTGTCATGTGGTGTCATGTGTCATGTAGTGTCATGTGTCATGTGATGCCATGTGTCACGTGTCACGTGTCGTCATGTGTCATGTGTTGTCATGTGTCATCACATGTCATGTTTCATGTGGTGTCATGTGTCATGTGGTGTCATGTGTCATGTATCATCATGTGTCATGTGATGTCATGTGTCATGTGTTGTCATGTGATGTCATGTGTCATGTGGTGTCATGTGTCATGTGGTATCATGTGTCATATATCACCATGTGTCATATGATGTCATGTGTCATGTGTTGTCATGTGATGTCATGTGTCATATGATGTCATGTGCCATGTGTTGTCATGTTATGTCGTGTCATATGGTGTCATGTGTCATCATGTATCATGTGTTGTCATGTGGTACATGACACATGTGGTGTCATGTGTCATGTGTTGTCATGTGGTGTCATGTGTCAAGTGATGTCATGTGTTAAGTGGTGTCATGTGTCATGTTTCATGTGGTGTCATGTGTCATGTATCGTCATGTGTCATGTGATGTCATGTGTCATGTGTTGTCATGTGATGTCATGTGTCATGTGGTATTGTGTCATGTGGTGTCATGTGTCATGTATCGTCATGTGTCATATGATGTCATGTGTCATGTGTTGTCATGTGATATCATGTGTCATGTGGTGTCATGTGTCATGTGATGTCATGTGCCATGTGCATCGGTAGATGTGATATCATGTGTCATGTGGTGTCATGTGTCATGTGATGTCATGTGCCATGTGTTGTCATGTGATGTCATGTGTCATGTGATGTCATGTGTCATGTGGTGTCATGTGTTTTATCAGAGAAAGACCTAAAACTAGCTGTGCAGTCACTGGTTATCTCAAGAATTGAATATGGATGTACAACTCTAAGCAGGTCTTCCAAAAATTTCCATAGCCCCCCTAAAAGCTTGTCTCAATGCAGCGGCAAGACCGGAACGAGGAAATTTGACCACATCACCCCTCACCTGAAGGTGCTAAACTGGCTACCCTTTGAAGCTAGAATACAAAGCGATTCACCACAACACACCCAGATATCTTGCCCAGAAAATAGACATTTCAGGAAGAAACAGACCAGCCCGAAGTGCCAATTTGCTACTGCTGAGACCACCTATCTTCAGGAAGAAAAAAACTTATGAGAGAGCGTTCTCCGGAGCAGCCCCTAGAATCTGGAACTCTCTGCCTGTGAATATCAGAAAAATTTCGAACATAGTATCGTTTAAGAAGGAAATTAAGACCTTCCTCATGAGCAAATTTCTCCCATAGGCAGGCATTTCGCCTTCTATGACTTAACTGTGAGGTTCTTAAGATAACAAAATGAGAAATTGAAGAACAGTGGAATGACTATGCTGAAAATATTACCAACTACGGTGTGCAATATCATTGCTTGTTATATACACTGCTGTTTTTATCCTATGCCATTGTTGTAAAGCGCTCTGATACCCATGGGTCTAGTTCGCGCTATAGAAAACTGTTTATAAATAAATAAATAAATAAATAAATGTGTCATCATGTGTCATGTGGTGTCATGTGTCATCATGTGTCATGTGGTGTCATGTGTCATCACATGTCATGTGTCATGTGATGTCATGTGTCAAGTGGTGTCATGTGATGTTATGTGTCATGTGCTGTCATGTGCTGTCGTGTCATGTGTCATGTGGTGTTATGTGTCATGTGGTGTCATTTGTCATCATGTGTTGTCATGTGTCATCATGTGGTGCCATGTGACGTCATGTGTTGTCAGTCATGTGGTGTCATGTGGTATCATGTGTCATCATGTGTCATGTGGTGTCATGTATCATGTGGTGTCATGTGTCATATAGTGTCATGTGTCATGTGTTGTCATGTGGTGTCATGTGTCATTTGATGTCATGTGTCATGTGGTGTCATGTGTCATGTATCGTCATGTGTCATGTGATGTCATGTGTCATGTGTTGTCATGTGATGTCATGTGTCATGTGGTGTCATGTGTCATGTGATGTCATGTGTCATGTGGTGTCATGTGTCATCACGTGTCATGTGTCATGTGGTGTCATGTGTCATGTGGTGTCATGTGTCATGTATCGTCATGTGTTATGTGATGTCATGTGTCATGTGATGTCATGTGATATCATGTGATGTCATGTGTCATGTGGTGTCATGTGTCATGTGATGTCATGTGTTGTCATGTGATGTCATGTGTCATGTGGTGTCATGTGTCATGTGATGTCATGTGTCATGTGTTGTCATGTGTCATGTGGTGTCATGTGTCATCACGTGTCATGTGTCATGTGTCATGTATCGTCATGTGTCATGTGATGTCATGTGATGTGGTGACATGTGGTGTCATGTATCGTCATGTCATGTGATGTCATGTGTCATGTGATGTCATGTGGTGTCATGTGTTATGTGGTGTCATGTGTCATGTGTCATGTAAAGTCATATGTCATGTGTCAAAAAATGTATATATCTAGAGGAGCTTACTGTAAGATTACTGTAAGCTTACTGTACTCTGTACCTTTCCGAGCACGAGCTGAATGCTTATTGGCTGTCAACTGTCTGTCAATACTCCAAACCAGAAAGTGTTGCAGCCATCTTGTGCCTCGGTAGACTGAGGCACAAGAAAGCAGAAAAACAAACGTGTAAAACGCTAAAAGGGGTGCAGGGTAGAAACACCCTGCCCCCTAGGCCTGCTCTGGGTGTTTCACAAGGATCCCAAAGGCCCCCCCAATATTTTTGGGGGACAAAAACCACGGGGGACAAGTACCATACGATTCCTGTAAGCTTACTGTAAGCTTACTGTACTCTGTACCTGCACAAGCTGAATGCGGTATCATGTGTCATGTGTCATGTGTAAGCATGGGCGGATTTTGCGGATCCACGATTCACGAATTTGCGGATTCACGGATCTGCGGATTTGGGGGCGGGGCTTCCTCGAGTGTGGGGGCGGGGCCAAACGGACGGGGCTTCCATGCGAGCGCACATGCCTCGTGTGTATAAAAGGTCAGAGACCGATCAGAGCAGCAGATTAAGAGACAGAAGCCCCTGGTCACAGGAACAGCACGGGGATTGTGCTCTTAGAAGTCAAAGACGCGAATGCCACTATTTTTTTTGGGCTGATGAATGAGTCACCGCATTTGCGCTTCAACTAGTTCCAGCGACCAAGTGTGTGTTAATGCAATCGCGCCGAAGTGCGCAGGGGTCCCTTGAGTGAAATGTCCATCATAGTTTGTAAATGGCGGGAAGACGGTGCACACCTCGAGTGTGTGGGCGGGGCCAAACGGACAGGGCTTCCATGCGAGCGCACATGCCTCTTGTGTGTATAAAACGTCAGAGACCGATCAGAGCAGCAGATTAAGAGACAGAAGCCCCTGGTCACAGGAACAGCACAAGAATTGTGCTCTTAAAAGTCAAAGATGCAAATGCCACGATTTCACGATTTTTTTTGGGCTGATGAATGAGTCACCGCATTTGCGCTTCAACTAGTTCCAGCGACCAAGTGTGTGTTAATGCAATCGCGCCGAAGTGCGCAGGGGTCCCTTGAGTGAAATGTCCATCATAGTGGGTAAATGGCGGGAAGACAGTGCACACCTCGAGTGTGTGGGCGGGGCCAAACGGACGGGGCTTCCATGCGAGCGCACATGCCTCTTGTGTGTATAAAACGTCAGAGACCGATCAGAGCAGCAGATTAAGAGACAGAACCCCCTGGTCACAGGAACAGCACGGGGATTGTGCTCTTAAAAGTCAAAGATGCAAATGCCACGATTTCACGATTTTTTTTGGGCTGATGAATGAGTCACCGCATTTGCGCTTCAACTAGTTCCAGCGACCAAGTGTGTGTTAATGCAATCGCGCCGAAGTGCGCAGGGGTCCCTTGAGTGAAATGTCCATCATAGTGGGTAAATGGCGGGAAGACGGTGCACACCTCGAGTGTGTGGGCGGGGCCAAACGGACGGGGCTTCAATGCGAGCGCACATGCCTCTTGTGTGTATAAAAGGTCAGAGACCAGCATCACAGCGGATTTCCGATGGTATATTTGGGAACAAGGCACACCTGCAAGTGTTTCCTGTTGAGGTTTATTTTTTGTGCCAGGACCGTCGTGCCAGAATGAACCCTGCCCTTCAAATTTATGCAAGAAGACACTGTAAATAATTTACGATGGCGCCGGCAAGCTGCCAGCGCCATCCTGCAAAAGTTACTTAATGAGCTTCAACAGGAAGCTCCAACTGATAAAATAAAGCAGGCGCTCGAGCCCCTGCTTTATCTTATCTGTTAGAGCTTCCTGTCGAAGCTAATTAAGTAACCATTTGAGGATGGCGCTGGCAGCTTGCCGGCGCCATCGTAAATGCATTAGGCTTGAACTTTTGACCGCAAAATCCGCTCCGATCGCGGATTGCGGATTCTCGGTAAATTCGCGAGAGTTCGCGGATCGCGGATTTACCGAAAATCCACAAAATCCGCGATCGGAGCGGATTTTGCGCTCATGCTTAGTCATGTGGAGTCATGTCATGTGTCAAAAAATGTATATATCTAGAGGAGCTTACTGTAAGATTCCTGTAAGCTTACTGTACTCTGTACCTTTCCGAGCACGAGCTGAATGCTAATTGGCTGTCAACTGTCTGTCAACACTCCAAACCAGAAAGTGTTGGCCGCCATCTTGTGCCTCGGTAGACTGAGGCACAAGAAAGCAGAAAAACAAACAAGTAGAACGCAAAAAGGGGGCAGGGTAGAAACCCCCTGACCCCCTAGGCCTGCTCAGGGATGCCACAAGGACCCACAAGGCCCCCCATTTTTTTTTTACAAAAACTGCAGAGTACGAGTACTGTACAAGCACAGTAAGCTTACTGTAAGCTTACTGTAATCTGTACCTTCCCGAGCACGAGCTGAATGCTAATTGGCTGTCAACTGTCTGTAAACACTCCAAACAATCATGTGTCATGTGTTGTCATGTGGTGTCATGTGTCATGTGGTGTCATGTGATGTCATGTGTCATGTGCTGTCATGTGCTGTCATGTGTCATGTGGTGTCATATGTCATCATGTGTCATCTTGTGTCCTGTGGTCTCATGTGGTATCATGTGTCATCATGTGTTGTCATTTGTCATCATGTAGTGCCATGTGACGTCATGTGTTGTCAGTTATGTGGTGTCATGTGTTGTCATGTGTCATCACGTGTCATGTGTCATGTGGTGTCATGTGTCATGTGGTGTCATGTATCATGTGACATGACATGTGATGTCATGTGTCATGTGATGTCATGTGGTGTCATGTGTCATCATATGTCATGTGTCATCACGTGTCATGTGTCATGTGGTGTCATGTGTCATGTGTCATGTATCGTCATGTGTCATGTCATGTGTTGTCATGTAAAGTCATGTGTCATGTGGTATCATGTTTCATGTGATGTCATGTGTTGTCATGTGATGTCATGTGGTGTCATGTGTCATGTGATGTCATGTATTGTCATGTGTCATGTGTCATGTGATGTCATGTGTCATGTGGTGTCATGTGTCATCACATGTCATGTGTGTGTCCTGTATCGTCATGTGTCATGTGACATGTGTCATGTGATGTCATGTGTCATGTGTTGTCATGTGATGTCATGTGTTGTCATGTGTTGTCATGTGGTGTCATGTGTCATGTGGTGTCATGTGTCATGTATCGTCATGTGTCGTGTCATGTGGTGTCATGTGTCATGTGATGTCATGTGTCATGTGGTGTCATGTGTCAAGTGGTGTCATGTGATGTCATGTGTCATGTGCTGTCATTTGTCATGTCATGTGTCATCATGTGTCATGTGGTGTCATTTGTCATCATGTGCTGTCATGTGTCATGTGGTGCCATGTGACGTCATGTGTTGTCAGTCATGTGGTGTCATGTGTCATCATGTGTCATGTGTTGTCATGTGGTGTCATGTGTCATCACGTGTTATGTGTCATGTGGTGTCACATATCATGTGGTGTCATGTGTCATATAGAGTCATGTCATGTGATGTCATGTGTCATGTGTTGTCATGTGATGTCATGTGTCATGTGGTGTCATGTGTCATGTGTCACGTGGTGTCATGTATTGTCATGTGTCATGTGATGTCATGTGTCATGGGATGTCATGTGTCATGTGATGTCATGTGATGTCATGTGTCATGTGGTGTCATGTGTCATGTGGTGTGTCATGTGGTGTCATGTGTCATGTATCGTCATGTGTCATGTGGTGTCATGTGTCATGTGATGTCATGTGCCATGTGTTGTCATGTGATATCATGTGTCATGTGGTGTCATGTGATGTCATGTGTCATGTGGTGTCATGTGTCATCATGTGTCATGTGTTGTCATGTGGTGTCATGTGTCATCACATGTTATATGTCATGTGATGTCATGTGTCAAGTGGTGTCATGTGTCATGTGATGTCATGTGTCATGTGCTGTCATGTGTCATGTGGTGTCATATATCATATGTCATGTGTCATCATGTGTCATGTGGTGTCATGTGGTGTCATTTGTCATCATGTGTTGTCATGTGTCATCATGTGGTGCCATGACTGACGTGTTGTCAGTCATGTGGTGTCATGTGTCATCATGTGTCATGTGATGTCATGTGTTGTCATGTGGTGTCACGTATCATGTGGTGTCATGTGTCATGTGTCATATGATGTCATGTGTCATGTGTTGTCATGTGATTTCATGTTTCATGTGGTGTCATGTGTCATGTGATGTCATGTGTCATGTGGTGTCATGTGTCATCATGTGTCATGTGGTGTCATGTGTCATGTGGCGCCATGTGTCATGTATCGTCATGTGTCATGTGATGTCATGTGTCATGTGATGTCATGTCATGTGTTATCATGTGGTGTCATGTGATGTCATGTGTCATGTGGTGTCATGTGTCATGTGGTGTCATGTCATGTATTGTCATGTGTCATGTGATGTCATGTGTCATGTGTTGTCATGTGATGTCATGTGTCATGTAGTGTCATGTGTCATGTGATGTCATGTGTCATGTGTTGTCATGTGTCATCATGTGTCATGTGTTGTCATGTGGTGTCATGTGTCATCACGTGTCTTGTGTCACGTGGTGTCATGTGTCATGAGGTGTCATGTGGTGTCATGTGTCATGTATCGTCATGTGTCATGTGATGTCATGTGTCATGTGGTGACATGTGGTATCATGTGTCATGTATCGTCATGTGTCATGTGATGTCATGTGTCATGTGTTGTCATGTGATGTCATGTGGTGTCATGTGTCATGTGTCATGTGGAGTCGTATGTCATGTGTCAAAAAATGTATATATCTAGAGGAGCTTACTGTAAGATTACTAAAAGCTTACTGTACTCTGTACCTTTCCGAGCACGAGCTGAATGCTAATTGGCTGTCAACTGTCTATCAATACTCCAAACCAGAAAGTGTTGGCAGCCATCTTGTGCCTCGGTAGACTGAGGCACAAGAAAGCAGAAAAACAAACAAGTAGAACACAAAAAGGGGGCAGGGTATAAACCCCCTGACCCCCTAGGCCTGCTCAGGGATGCCACAAGGACCCACAAGGCCCCCCATTTTTTTTTTACAAAAACTGCAGAGTACGAGTACTGTACAAGCACAGTAAGCTTACTGTAAGCTTACTGTAATCTGTACCTTCCCGAGCACGAGCTGAATGCTAATTGGCTGTCAACTGTCTGTAAACACTCCAAACAATCATGTGTCATGTGTTGTCATGTGGTGTCATGTGATGTCATGTGTCATGTGCTGTCATGTGCTGTCATGTGTCATGTGGTGTCATATGTCATCATGTGTCATCTTGTGTCCTGTGGTCTCATGTGGTGTCATGTGTCATCATGTGTTGTCATGTGTCATCATGTAGTGCCATGTGACGTCATGTGTTGTTAGTTATGTGGTGTCATGTGTTGTCATGTGTCATCACGTGTCATGTGTCATGTGGTGTCATGTGTCATGTGGTGTCATGTATCATGTGACATGACATGTGATGTCATGTGTCATGTGATGTAATGTGGTGTCATGTGTCATCATATGTCATGTGTCATCACATGTCATGTGTCATGTGGTGTCATGTGTCATGTGTCATGTATCGTCATGTGTCATGTCATGTGTTGTCATGTGAAGTCATGTGTCATGTGGTATCATGTTTCATGTGATTTCATGTGTTGTCATGTGATGTCATGTGGTGTCATGTGTCATGTGATGTCATGTATTGTCATGTGTCATATGTCATGTGATGTCATGTGTCATGTGGGGTCATGTGTCATCACATGTCATGTGTGTGTCCTGTATCGTCATGTGTCATGTGACATGTGTCATGTGATGTCATGTGTCATGTGTTGTCATGTGATGTCATGTGTTGTCATGTGTTGTCATGTGGTGTCATGTGTCATGTGGTGTCATGTGTCATGTATCGTCATGTGTCATGTCATGTGGTGTCATGTGTCATGTGATGTCATGTGTCATGTGTTGTCATGTGTCATGTGGTGTCATGTGATGTCATGTGTCATGTGGTGTCATGTGTCATCATGTGTCATGTGTTGTCATATGTCATCACATGTCATGTGGTGTCATGTTTCATGAGGTGTCATGTGTCATCATGTGTCATGTGATGTCATGTGTCATGTGGTGTCATATGTCATGTGGTGACATGTGGTGTCATGTGTCATGTATCATCATGTGATGTCATGTGGTGTCATGTTTTGTCATGTGATGTCATGTGTCATGTGGTGTCATGTGTCATCATGTGTCATCTTGTGTCATGTGGTGTCATGTGTCATCATGTGTTGTCATGTGGTGTCATTTGTTATCACGTGTCATGTGTTATGTGGTGTCATGTGTCATGTAGTGTCATGTGTCATGTGATGTCATGTGTCATGTGTTGTCATGTGATGTCATGTGTCATGTGGTGTCATGTGTCATCACGTGTCATGTTTCATGTGGTGTCATGTCATGTATCATCATGTGTCATGTGATGTCATGTGTCATGTGATGGCATGTGTCATGTGGTATCATGTGTCATGTATCGCCATGTGTCACGTGATGTCATGTGACATGTGCCATATGATGTCATGTGCCATGTGTTGTCATGTGTCATCACGTGTCATGTGGTGTCATGTGTCATCACATGTCATGTGTCATGTGATGTCATGTGTCAAGTGGTGTCATGTGTCATCATGTGTCATGTTTCATGTGGTGTCATGTGGTGTCATGTGTCATGTATTGTCATGTGATGTCATGTGTCATGTGATGTCATGTGTCATGTGTTGTCATGTGATGTCATGTGGTGCCATGTGTTGTCATGTGATGTCATGTGGTGTCATGTGATGTCATGTGTCATGTGTCATGTGTTGTCATGTGGTGTCATGTGTCATCATTTGTCATGTGTTGTCATGTGTCATCACATGTCATATGTCATGTGTCATGTGGTGTCATGTGTCAAGTGGTGTCATGTGTCATCATGTGTCATGTGGTCTCATTTGTCATCATGTGCTGTCATGTGTCATGTGGTGCCATGTGACGTCATGTGTTGTCAGTCATGTGGTGTCATGTGTCATCATGTGTCATGTGTTGTCATGTGGTGTCATGTGTCATCACGTGTTATGTGTCATGTGGTGTCACGTATCATGTGGTGTCATGTGTCATATAGTGTCATGTCATGTGATGTCATGTGTAATGTGTTGTCATGTGATGTCATGTGTCATGTGGTGTCATGTGTCATGTGTCACGTGGTGTCATGTGTCATGTATTGTCATGTGTCATGTGATGTCATGTGTCATGGGATGTCATGTGTCATGTGATGTCATGTGATGTCATGTGTCATGTGGTGTCATGTGTCATGTGGTGTCATGTGTCATGTGGTGTCATGTGTCATGTATCGTCATGTGTCATGTGGTGTCATGTGTCATGTGATGTCATGTGCCATGTGTTGTCATGTGATGTCATGTGTCATGTGGTGTCATGTGATGTCATGTGTCATGTGGTGTCATGTGTCATCATGTGTCATGTGTTGTCATGTGGTATCATGTGTCATCACATGTTATATGTCATGTGATGTCATGTATCAAGTGGTGTCATTTGTCATGTGATGTCATGTGTCATGTGCTGTCATGTGTCATGTGGTGTCATATATCAAATGTCATGTGTCATCATGTGTCATGTGGTGTCATGTGGTGTCATTTGTCATCATGTGTTGTCATGTGTCATCATGTGGTGCCATGACTGACGTGTTGTCAGTCATGTGGTGTCATGTGTCATCATGTGTCATGTGATGTCATGTGTTGTCATGTGGTGTCACGTATCATGTGGTGTCATGTGTCATGTGTCATGTGATGTCATGTGTCATGTGTTGTCATGTGATGTCATGTTTCATGTGGTGTCATGTGTCATGTGATGTCATGTGTCATGTGGTGTCATGTGTCATCATGTGTCATGTGGTGTCATGTGTCATGTGGTGTCATGTGTCATGTATCGTCATGTGTCATGTGATGTCATGTGTCATGTGATGTCATGTCATGTGTTATCATGTGGTGTCATGTGATGTCATGTGTCATGTGGTGTCATGTGTCATGTGGTGTCACGTGTCATGTGGTGTCATGTCATGTATTGTCATGTGTCATGTGATGTCATGTGTCATGTGTTGTCATGTGATGTCATGTGTCATGTAGTGTCATATGATGTCATGTGTCATGTGTTGTCATGTGTCATCATGTGTCATGTATTGTCATGTGGTGTCATGTGTCATCACGTGTCTTGTGTCACATGGTGTCATGTGTCATGAGGTGTCATATGGTGTCATGTGTCATGTATCGTCATGTGTCATGTGATGTCATGTGTCATGTGGTGACATGTGGTATCATGTGTCATGTATCGTCATGTGTCATGTGATGTCATGTGTCAGGAGAAGCGTGGCTCAGTGGTTAGAGGCGGCAGACCCGGAAGCTGAGATCGGTCATGGACCAGGGTTCGATTCCCCACCTCGGCGGGTCTCGGGCTAAAAAATTCCACGGACTCGACAATTCTCACTCCGGTGCCTACTCGACTCACGGGGTCACACTCTGAGACTCTGGGCAATAGCTTGCTTAATCTCCACTAAGGCCCCTCGCGGCGGGATGCCTGGCTTTCACCTTGTGGATACCCTGCTGGGGTATCTCACAGGGGAATACCAGGACGGGTTCCCTAAGCAAGCGCCTTGATACCTTCGGGTGATACGTGCGCTATATAAGCCGCAATATATATGTGTTGTCATGTGATGTCATGTGGTGTCATGTGTCATGTGGAGTCGTATGTCATGTGTCAAAAAATGTATATATCTAGAGGAGCTTACTGTAAGATTACTAAAAGCTTACTGTTCTCTGTACCTTTCCGAGCACGAGCTGAATGCTAATTGGCTGTCAACTGTCTGTCAATACTCCAAACCAGAAAGTGTTGGCAGCCATCTTGTGCATCGGTAGACTGAGGCACAAGAAAGCATAAAAACAAACGCAAAAAGGGGGCAGGGTAGAAACACCCTGCCCCCTAGGCCTGCTCTGGGTGTTTCACAAGGATCCCAAAGGCCCCCCCCCAATATTTTTGGGGGACAAAAACCACGGGGGACGAGTACCATACAAGTCCTGTAAGCTTACTGTAAGCTTACTGTACTCTGTACCTGCACGAGCTGAATGCGGTGTCATGTGTCATGTGTCATGTGGAGTCATATGTCATGTGTCAAAAAATGTATATATCTAGAGGAGCTTACTGTAAGATTACTGTAAGCTTACTGTACTCTGTACCTTTCCGAGCACGAGCTGAATGCTAATTGGCTGTCAACTGTCTGTCAATACTCCAAACCAGAAAGTGTTGGCAGCCATCTTGTGCCTCGGTAGACTGAGGCACAAGAAAGCAGAAAAACAAACAAGTAGAATGCAAAAAGGGGGCAGGGTATAAACCCCCTGACCCCCTAGGCCTGCTCAGGGATGCCACAAGGACCCACAAGGCCCCCCATTTTTTTTTTACAAAAACTGCAGAGTACGAGTACTGTACAAGCACAGTAAGCTTACTGTAAGCTTACTGTAATCAGTACCTTCCCGAGCACGAGCTGAATGCTAATTGGCTGTCAACTGTCTGTAAACACTCCAAACAATCATGTGTCATGTGTTGTCATGTGGTGTCATATGTCATGTGGTGTCATGTGATGTCATGTGTCATGTGCTGTCATGTGCTGTCATGTGTCATGTGTCATGTGGTGTCATATGTCATTATGTGTCATCTTGTGTCCTGTGGTCTCATGTGGTGTCATGTGTCATCATGTGTTGTCATGTGTCATCATGTAGTGCCATGTGACATCATGTGTTGTCAGTTATGTGGTGTCATGTGTTGTCATGTGTCATCACATGTCATGTGTCATGTGGTGTCATGTGTCATGTGGTTTCATGTATCATTTGACATGACATGTGATGTCATGTGTCATGTGATGTCATGTGGTGTCATGTGTCATCATATGTCATGTGTCATCATGTGTCATGTGTCATGTGGTGACATGTGTCATGTGTCATGTATCGTTATGTGTCATGTCATGTGTTGTCATATGAAGTCATGTGTCATGTGGTATCATGTTTCATGTGATGTCATGTGTTGTCATGTGATGTCATGTGGTGTCATGTGCCATGTGATGTCATGTGTTGTCATGTGTCATGTGATGTCATGTGTCATGTGGTGTCATTTGTCATCGCATGTCATGTGTGTGTCCTGTATCGTCATGTGTCATGTGACATGTGTCATGTGATGTCATGTGTCATGTGTTGTCATGTGATGTCATGTGTTGTCATGTGGTGTCATGTGTCATGTGGTGTCATGTGTCATGTATCAGCATGTGTCGTGTCATGTCATGTGGTGTCATGTGTCATGTGATGTCATGTGTCATGTGTTGTCATATGTCATGTGGTGTCATGTGATGTCATGTGTCATGTGGTGTCATGTGTCATCATGTGTCATGTGTTGTCATGTGTCATCACATGTCATGTGGTGTCATGTGTCATGAGGTGTCATGTGTCATGTGGTATCATGTGTCATGTGTTGTCACGTGGTGTCATGTGTCATCACATGTCATGTGGTGTCATGTGTCATGAGGTGTCATGTGTCATGTGTCATCATGTGTCATGTGATGTCATGTGTCATGTGATGTCATGTGTCATGAGGTGTCATGTGGTGTCATGTGTCATGCATCGTCATTGGTCATGTGATGTCATGTGTCATGTGTGTCATGTGTCATCACGTGTCATGTGATGTCATGTGTCATGTGCTGTCATGTGGTGTCATGATGTGTTGTCATGTGGTGCCATGTATCATCATGTGTCATGTGTTGTCATGTGTCGTGTGATGTCATGTGGTGTCATGTATCATCATGTGTCATGTGTTGTCATGTGTCGTGTCGTGTCATGTGGTGTCATGTGTCATGTGATGTCATGTGTTGTCATGTGTTGTCATGTGGTGTCATGTGTCATGTGGTGTCATGTGTCATGTATCGTCAAGTGTCGTGTCGTGTCATGTGGTGTCATGTGTCATGTGATGTCATGTGTCATGTGTTGTCATGTGTCATGTGGTGTCATGTGATGTCATGTGTCATGTGGTGTCATGTGTCATCATGTGTCATGTGTTGTCATGTGTCATCACATGTCATGTGGTGTCATGTGTCATGAGGTGTCATGTGTCATCATGTGTCATGTGATGTCATGTGTCATGTGGTATCATGTGTCATGTGTTGTCACGTGGTGTCATGTGTCATCACATGTCATGTGGTGTCATGTGTCATGAGGTGTCATGTGTCATGTGTCAACATGTGTCATGTGATGTCATGTGTCATGTGATGTCATGTGTCATGAGGTGTCATGTGGTGTCATGTGTCATGCATCGTCATGTGTCATGTGATGTCATGTGTCATGTGTGTCATGTGTCATCACGTGTCATGTGATGTCATGTGTCATTAGCTGTCATGTGGTGTCATGATGTGTTGTCATGTGGTGCCATGTGATGTCATGTGTCATGTGATGTCATGTGGTGTCATGTATCATCATGTGTCATGTGTTGTCATGTGTCATCACGTGTCTTGTGTCACGTGGTTTCATGTGTCATGAGGTGTCATGTATTGTCACGTGGTGTCATGTGTCATCACGTGTCTTGTGTCACGTGGTGTCATGTGTCATGAGGTATCATGTGGTGCATGTGTCATGTATCGTCATGTGTCATGTGTTGTCATGTGATGGCATGTGTCATGTGGTGTCATGTGATGTCATGTGTCATGTGGTGACATGTGGTGTCATGTGTCATGTATTGTCATGTGATGTCATGTGGTGTCATGTTTTGTCATGTGATGTCATGTGTCATGTGGTGTCATGTGTCATCATGTGTCATCTTGTGTCATGTGGTGTCATGTGTCATCATGTGTTGTCATGTGTCATCATGTGGTGCCATGTGACGTCATGTGTTGTGAGTTATGTGGTGTCATGTGGTGTCATGTGTCATGTGTTGTCATGTGGTGTCATTTGTTATCACGTGTCATGTGTTATGTGGTGTCATGTGTCATGTAGTGTCATGTGTCATGTAGTGTCATGTGTCATGTGATGTCATGTGTCATGTGTTATCATGTGATGTCATGTGTCATGTGGTGTCATGTGTCATCACGTGTCATGTTTCATGTGGTGTCATGTCATGTATCATCATGTGTCATGTGATGTCATGTGTCATGTGATGTCATGTGTCATGTGGTGTCATGTGTCATGTATCGCCATGTGTCATGTGATGTCATGTGACATGTGCCATATGATGTCATGTGCCATGTGTTGTCATGTGTCATCACGTGTCATGTGGTGTCATGTGTCATCACATGTCATGTGATGTCATGTGTCAAGTGGTGTCATCTGTCATCATGTGTCATGTTTCATATGGTGTCATATGTCGTGTGGTGTCATGTGTCATGTATTGTCATGTGATGTCATGTGTCATGTGATGTCATGTGTCATGTGTTGTCATGTGATGTCATGTGGTGCCATGTGCTGTCATGTGATGTCATGTGGTGTCATGTGATGTCATGTGTCATCATGTGTCATGTGTTGTCATGTGGTGTCATGTGTCATCATTTGTCATGTGTTGTCATGTGTCATCACATGTCATATGTCATGTGTCATGTGGTGTCATGTGTCAAGTGGTGTCATGTGATGTCATGTGTCATGTGCTGTCATGTGTCATGTCATGTGTCATCATGTGTCATGTGGTGTCATTTGTCATCATGTGCTGTCATGTGTCATGTGGTGCCATGTGACGTCATGTGTTGTCAGTCATGTGGTGTCATGTGTCATCATGTGTCATGTGTTGTCATGTGGTGTCATGTGTCATCACGTGTTATGTGTCATGTGGTGTCACGTATCATGTGGTGTCATGTGTCATATAGTGTCATGTCATGTGATGTCATGTGTCATGTGTTGTCATGTGATGTCATGTGTCATGTGGTGTCATGTGCCATGTGTCACGTGGTGTCATGTGTCATGTATTGTCATGTGTCATGTGATGTCATGTGTCATGGGATGTCATGTGTCATGTGATGTCATGTGTCATGTGGTGTCATGTGTCATGTGGTGTCATGTGTCATGTGGTGTCATGTGTCATGTATCGTCATGTGTCATGTGGTGTCATGTGTCATGTGATGTCATATGCCATGTGTTGTCATGTGATATCATGTGTCATGTGGTGTCATGTGATGTCATGTGTCATGTGGTGTCATGTGTCATCATGTGTCATGTGTTGTCATGTGGTGTCATGTGTCATCACATGTTATGTGTCATGTGATGTCATGTGTCAAGTGGTGTCATGTGTCATGTGATGTCATGTGTCATGTGCTGTCATGTGTCATGTGGTGTCATATGTCATGTGATGTCATGTGTCATGTGGGGTCATGTGTCATCACATGTCATGTGTGTGTCCTGTATCGTCATGTGTCATGTGACATGTGTCATGTGATGTCATGTGTCATGTGTTGTCATGTGATGTCATGTGTTGTCATGTGTTGTCATGTGGTGTCATGTGTCATGTGGTGTCATGTGTCATGTATCGTCATGTGTCATGTCATGTGGTGTCATGTGTCATGTGATGTCATGTGTCATGTGTTGTCATGTGTCATGTGGTGTCATGTGATGTCATGTGTCATGTGGTGTCATGTGTCATCATGTGTCATGTGTTGTCATATGTCATCACATGTCATGTGGTGTCATGTTTCATGAGGTGTCATGTGTCATCATGTGTCATGTGATGTCATGTGTCATGTGGTGTCATATGTCATGTGGTGACATGTGGTGTCATGTGTCATGTATCATCATGTGATGTCATGTGGTGTCATGTTTTGTCATGTGATGTCATGTGTCATGTGGTGTCATGTGTCATCATGTGTCATCTTGTGTCATGTGGTGTCATGTGTCATCATGTGTTGTCATGTGGTGTCATTTGTTATCACGTGTCATGTGTTATGTGGTGTCATGTGTCATGTAGTGTCATGTGTCATGTGATGTCATGTGTCATGTGTTGTCATGTGATGTCATGTGTCATGTGGTGTCATGTGTCATCACGTGTCATGTTTCATGTGGTGTCATGTCATGTATCATCATGTGTCATGTGATGTCATGTGTCATGTGATGGCATGTGTCATGTGGTATCATGTGTCATGTATCGCCATGTGTCACGTGATGTCATGTGACATGTGCCATATGATGTCATGTGCCATGTGTTGTCATGTGTCATCACGTGTCATGTGGTGTCATGTGTCATCACATGTCATGTGTCATGTGATGTCATGTGTCAAGTGGTGTCATGTGTCATCATGTGTCATGTTTCATGTGGTGTCATGTGGTGTCATGTGTCATGTATTGTCATGTGATGTCATGTGTCATGTGATGTCATGTGTCATGTGTTGTCATGTGATGTCATGTGGTGCCATGTGTTGTCATGTGATGTCATGTGGTGTCATGTGATGTCATGTGTCATGTGTCATGTGTTGTCATGTGGTGTCATGTGTCATCATTTGTCATGTGTTGTCATGTGTCATCACATGTCATATGTCATGTGTCATGTGGTGTCATGTGTCAAGTGGTGTCATGTGTCATCATGTGTCATGTGGTCTCATTTGTCATCATGTGCTGTCATGTGTCATGTGGTGCCATGTGACGTCATGTGTTGTCAGTCATGTGGTGTCATGTGTCATCATGTGTCATGTGTTGTCATGTGGTGTCATGTGTCATCACGTGTTATGTGTCATGTGGTGTCACATATCATGTGGTGTCATGTGTCATATAGTGTCATGTCATGTGATGTCATGTGTAATGTGTTGTCATGTGATGTCATGTGTCATGTGGTGTCATGTGTCATGTGTCACGTGGTGTCATGTGTCATGTATTGTCATGTGTCATGTGATGTCATGTGTCATGGGATGTCATGTGTCATGTGATGTCATGTGATGTCATGTGTCATGTGGTGTCATGTGTCATGTGGTGTCATGTGTCATGTGGTGTCATGTGTCATGTATCGTCATGTGTCATGTGGTGTCATGTGTCATGTGATGTCATGTGCCATGTGTTGTCATGTGATGTCATGTGTCATGTGGTGTCATGTGATGTCATGTGTCATGTGGTGTCATGTGTCATCATGTGTCATGTGTTGTCATGTGGTATCATGTGTCATCACATGTTATATGTCATGTGATGTCATGTATCAAGTGGTGTCATTTGTCATGTGATGTCATGTGTCATGTGCTGTCATGTGTCATGTGGTGTCATATATCAAATGTCATGTGTCATCATGTGTCATGTGGTGTCATGTGGTGTCATTTGTCATCATGTGTTGTCATGTGTCATCATGTGGTGCCATGACTGACGTGTTGTCAGTCATGTGGTGTCATGTGTCATCATGTGTCATGTGATGTCATGTGTTGTCATGTGGTGTCACGTATCATGTGGTGTCATGTGTCATGTGTCATGTGATGTCATGTGTCATGTGTTGTCATGTGATGTCATGTTTCATGTGGTGTCATGTGTCATGTGATGTCATGTGTCATGTGGTGTCATGTGTCATCATGTGTCATGTGGTGTCATGTGTCATGTGGTGTCATGTGTCATGTATCGTCATGTGTCATGTGATGTCATGTGTCATGTGATGTCATGTCATGTGTTATCATGTGGTGTCATGTGATGTCATGTGTCATGTGGTGTCATGTGTCATGTGGTGTCACGTGTCATGTGGTGTCATGTCATGTATTGTCATGTGTCATGTGATGTCATGTGTCATGTGTTGTCATGTGATGTCATGTGTCATGTAGTGTCATATGATGTCATGTGTCATGTGTTGTCATGTGTCATCATGTGTCATGTATTGTCATGTGGTGTCATGTGTCATCACGTGTCTTGTGTCACATGGTGTCATGTGTCATGAGGTGTCATATGGTGTCATGTGTCATGTATCGTCATGTGTCATGTGATGTCATGTGTCATGTGGTGACATGTGGTATCATGTGTCATGTATCGTCATGTGTCATGTGATGTCATGTGTCAGGAGAAGCGTGGCTCAGTGGTTAGAGGCGGCAGACCCGGAAGCTGAGATCGGTCATGGACCAGGGTTCGATTCCCCACCTCGGCGGGTCTCGGGCTAAAAAATTCCACGGACTCGACAATTCTCACTCCGGTGCCTACTCGACTCACGGGGTCACACTCTGAGACTCTGGGCAATAGCTTGCTTAATCTCCACTAAGGCCCCTCGCGGCGGGATGCCTGGCTTTCACCTTGTGGATACCCTGCTGGGGTATCTCACAGGGGAATACCAGGACGGGTTCCCTAAGCAAGCGCCTTGATACCTTCGGGTGATACGTGCGCTATATAAGCCGCAATATATATGTGTTGTCATGTGATGTCATGTGGTGTCATGTGTCATGTGGAGTCGTATGTCATGTGTCAAAAAATGTATATATCTAGAGGAGCTTACTGTAAGATTACTAAAAGCTTACTGTTCTCTGTACCTTTCCGAGCACGAGCTGAATGCTAATTGGCTGTCAACTGTCTGTCAATACTCCAAACCAGAAAGTGTTGGCAGCCATCTTGTGCATCGGTAGACTGAGGCACAAGAAAGCATAAAAACAAACGCAAAAAGGGGGCAGGGTAGAAACACCCTGCCCCCTAGGCCTGCTCTGGGTGTTTCACAAGGATCCCAAAGGCCCCCCCCCAATATTTTTGGGGGACAAAAACCACGGGGGACGAGTACCATACAAGTCCTGTAAGCTTACTGTAAGCTTACTGTACTCTGTACCTGCACGAGCTGAATGCGGTGTCATGTGTCATGTGTCATGTGGAGTCATATGTCATGTGTCAAAAAATGTATATATCTAGAGGAGCTTACTGTAAGATTACTGTAAGCTTACTGTACTCTGTACCTTTCCGAGCACGAGCTGAATGCTAATTGGCTGTCAACTGTCTGTCAATACTCCAAACCAGAAAGTGTTGGCAGCCATCTTGTGCCTCGGTAGACTGAGGCACAAGAAAGCAGAAAAACAAACAAGTAGAATGCAAAAAGGGGGCAGGGTATAAACCCCCTGACCCCCTAGGCCTGCTCAGGGATGCCACAAGGACCCACAAGGCCCCCCATTTTTTTTTTACAAAAACTGCAGAGTACGAGTACTGTACAAGCACAGTAAGCTTACTGTAAGCTTACTGTAATCAGTACCTTCCCGAGCACGAGCTGAATGCTAATTGGCTGTCAACTGTCTGTAAACACTCCAAACAATCATGTGTCATGTGTTGTCATGTGGTGTCATATGTCATGTGGTGTCATGTGATGTCATGTGTCATGTGCTGTCATGTGCTGTCATGTGTCATGTGTCATGTGGTGTCATATGTCATTATGTGTCATCTTGTGTCCTGTGGTCTCATGTGGTGTCATGTGTCATCATGTGTTGTCATGTGTCATCATGTAGTGCCATGTGACATCATGTGTTGTCAGTTATGTGGTGTCATGTGTTGTCATGTGTCATCACATGTCATGTGTCATGTGGTGTCATGTGTCATGTGGTTTCATGTATCATTTGACATGACATGTGATGTCATGTGTCATGTGATGTCATGTGGTGTCATGTGTCATCATATGTCATGTGTCATCATGTGTCATGTGTCATGTGGTGACATGTGTCATGTGTCATGTATCGTTATGTGTCATGTCATGTGTTGTCATATGAAGTCATGTGTCATGTGGTATCATGTTTCATGTGATGTCATGTGTTGTCATGTGATGTCATGTGGTGTCATGTGCCATGTGATGTCATGTGTTGTCATGTGTCATGTGATGTCATGTGTCATGTGGTGTCATTTGTCATCGCATGTCATGTGTGTGTCCTGTATCGTCATGTGTCATGTGACATGTGTCATGTGATGTCATGTGTCATGTGTTGTCATGTGATGTCATGTGTTGTCATGTGGTGTCATGTGTCATGTGGTGTCATGTGTCATGTATCAGCATGTGTCGTGTCATGTCATGTGGTGTCATGTGTCATGTGATGTCATGTGTCATGTGTTGTCATATGTCATGTGGTGTCATGTGATGTCATGTGTCATGTGGTGTCATGTGTCATCATGTGTCATGTGTTGTCATGTGTCATCACATGTCATGTGGTGTCATGTGTCATGAGGTGTCATGTGTCATGTGGTATCATGTGTCATGTGTTGTCACGTGGTGTCATGTGTCATCACATGTCATGTGGTGTCATGTGTCATGAGGTGTCATGTGTCATGTGTCATCATGTGTCATGTGATGTCATGTGTCATGTGATGTCATGTGTCATGAGGTGTCATGTGGTGTCATGTGTCATGCATCGTCATTGGTCATGTGATGTCATGTGTCATGTGTGTCATGTGTCATCACGTGTCATGTGATGTCATGTGTCATGTGCTGTCATGTGGTGTCATGATGTGTTGTCATGTGGTGCCATGTATCATCATGTGTCATGTGTTGTCATGTGTCGTGTGATGTCATGTGGTGTCATGTATCATCATGTGTCATGTGTTGTCATGTGTCGTGTCGTGTCATGTGGTGTCATGTGTCATGTGATGTCATGTGTTGTCATGTGTTGTCATGTGGTGTCATGTGTCATGTGGTGTCATGTGTCATGTATCGTCAAGTGTCGTGTCGTGTCATGTGGTGTCATGTGTCATGTGATGTCATGTGTCATGTGTTGTCATGTGTCATGTGGTGTCATGTGATGTCATGTGTCATGTGGTGTCATGTGTCATCATGTGTCATGTGTTGTCATGTGTCATCACATGTCATGTGGTGTCATGTGTCATGAGGTGTCATGTGTCATCATGTGTCATGTGATGTCATGTGTCATGTGGTATCATGTGTCATGTGTTGTCACGTGGTGTCATGTGTCATCACATGTCATGTGGTGTCATGTGTCATGAGGTGTCATGTGTCATGTGTCAACATGTGTCATGTGATGTCATGTGTCATGTGATGTCATGTGTCATGAGGTGTCATGTGGTGTCATGTGTCATGCATCGTCATGTGTCATGTGATGTCATGTGTCATGTGTGTCATGTGTCATCACGTGTCATGTGATGTCATGTGTCATTAGCTGTCATGTGGTGTCATGATGTGTTGTCATGTGGTGCCATGTGATGTCATGTGTCATGTGATGTCATGTGGTGTCATGTATCATCATGTGTCATGTGTTGTCATGTGTCATCACGTGTCTTGTGTCACGTGGTTTCATGTGTCATGAGGTGTCATGTATTGTCACGTGGTGTCATGTGTCATCACGTGTCTTGTGTCACGTGGTGTCATGTGTCATGAGGTATCATGTGGTGCATGTGTCATGTATCGTCATGTGTCATGTGTTGTCATGTGATGGCATGTGTCATGTGGTGTCATGTGATGTCATGTGTCATGTGGTGACATGTGGTGTCATGTGTCATGTATTGTCATGTGATGTCATGTGGTGTCATGTTTTGTCATGTGATGTCATGTGTCATGTGGTGTCATGTGTCATCATGTGTCATCTTGTGTCATGTGGTGTCATGTGTCATCATGTGTTGTCATGTGTCATCATGTGGTGCCATGTGACGTCATGTGTTGTGAGTTATGTGGTGTCATGTGGTGTCATGTGTCATGTGTTGTCATGTGGTGTCATTTGTTATCACGTGTCATGTGTTATGTGGTGTCATGTGTCATGTAGTGTCATGTGTCATGTAGTGTCATGTGTCATGTGATGTCATGTGTCATGTGTTATCATGTGATGTCATGTGTCATGTGGTGTCATGTGTCATCACGTGTCATGTTTCATGTGGTGTCATGTCATGTATCATCATGTGTCATGTGATGTCATGTGTCATGTGATGTCATGTGTCATGTGGTGTCATGTGTCATGTATCGCCATGTGTCATGTGATGTCATGTGACATGTGCCATATGATGTCATGTGCCATGTGTTGTCATGTGTCATCACGTGTCATGTGGTGTCATGTGTCATCACATGTCATGTGATGTCATGTGTCAAGTGGTGTCATCTGTCATCATGTGTCATGTTTCATATGGTGTCATATGTCGTGTGGTGTCATGTGTCATGTATTGTCATGTGATGTCATGTGTCATGTGATGTCATGTGTCATGTGTTGTCATGTGATGTCATGTGGTGCCATGTGCTGTCATGTGATGTCATGTGGTGTCATGTGATGTCATGTGTCATCATGTGTCATGTGTTGTCATGTGGTGTCATGTGTCATCATTTGTCATGTGTTGTCATGTGTCATCACATGTCATATGTCATGTGTCATGTGGTGTCATGTGTCAAGTGGTGTCATGTGATGTCATGTGTCATGTGCTGTCATGTGTCATGTCATGTGTCATCATGTGTCATGTGGTGTCATTTGTCATCATGTGCTGTCATGTGTCATGTGGTGCCATGTGACGTCATGTGTTGTCAGTCATGTGGTGTCATGTGTCATCATGTGTCATGTGTTGTCATGTGGTGTCATGTGTCATCACGTGTTATGTGTCATGTGGTGTCACGTATCATGTGGTGTCATGTGTCATATAGTGTCATGTCATGTGATGTCATGTGTCATGTGTTGTCATGTGATGTCATGTGTCATGTGGTGTCATGTGCCATGTGTCACGTGGTGTCATGTGTCATGTATTGTCATGTGTCATGTGATGTCATGTGTCATGGGATGTCATGTGTCATGTGATGTCATGTGTCATGTGGTGTCATGTGTCATGTGGTGTCATGTGTCATGTGGTGTCATGTGTCATGTATCGTCATGTGTCATGTGGTGTCATGTGTCATGTGATGTCATATGCCATGTGTTGTCATGTGATATCATGTGTCATGTGGTGTCATGTGATGTCATGTGTCATGTGGTGTCATGTGTCATCATGTGTCATGTGTTGTCATGTGGTGTCATGTGTCATCACATGTTATGTGTCATGTGATGTCATGTGTCAAGTGGTGTCATGTGTCATGTGATGTCATGTGTCATGTGCTGTCATGTGTCATGTGGTGTCATATGTCATGTGTCATCATGTGTCATGTGGTGTCATTTGTCATCATGTGTTGTCATGTGTCATCATGTGGTGCCATGACTGACGTGTTGTCAGTCATGTAGTGTCATGTGTCATCATGTGTCATGTGATGTCATGTGTTGTCATGTGGTGTCACGTATCATGTGGTGTCATGTGTCATCACGTGTCATGTTTCATGTGGTGTCATGTGTCATGAGGTGTCATGTGGTGTCATGTGTCATGTATCGTCATGTGTCATGTGATGTCATGTGTCATGTGGTGACATGTGGTGTCATGTGTCATGTATCGTCATGTGTCATGTGATGTCATGTGTCATGTGTTGTCATGTGATGTCATGTGGTGTCATGTGTCATGTGGTGTCATGTGTCATGTGTCATGTGGAGTCATATGTCATGTGTCAAAAAATGTATATATCTAGAGGAGCTTACTGTAAGATTACTAAAAGCTTACTGTACTCTGTACCTTTCCGAGCACGAGCTGAATGCTAATTGGCTGTCAACTGTCTGTCAATACTCCAAACCAGAAAGTGTTGGCAGCCATCTTGTGCCTCGGTAGACTGAGGCACAAGAAAGCAGAAAAACAAACGTGTAAAACGCAAAAAGGGGGCAGGGTAGAAACACCCTGCCCCCTAGGCCTGCTCTGGGTGTTTCACAAGG
Organism: Lissotriton helveticus; assembly: GCF_964261635.1. Lineage (NCBI taxonomy): Eukaryota > Metazoa > Chordata > Amphibia > Caudata > Salamandridae > Lissotriton > Lissotriton helveticus. Next base: position 450,201,228 of record NC_136062.1, read on the forward strand.
ATCCCAAAGGCCCCCCCCAATATTTTTGGGGGACAAAAACCACGGGGGACGAGTACCATACGAGTCCTGTAAGCTTACTTTAAGCTTACTGTACTCTGTACCTGCACGAGCTGAATGCGGTGTCATGTGTCATGTGTCATGTGGAGTCATATGTCATGTGTCAAAAAATTTATATATCTAGCGGAGCTTACTGTAAGATTCCTGTAAGCTTACTGTACTCTGTACCTTTCCGAGCACGAGCTGAATGCTAATTGGCTGTCAACTGTCTGTCAACACTCCAAACCAGAAAGTGTTGGCCGCCATCTTGTGCCTCGGTAGACTGAGGCACAATAAAGCAGAAAAACAAACAAGTAGAACGCAAAAAGGGGGCAGGGTAGAAACCCCCTGACCCCCTAGGCCTGCTCAGGGATGCCACAAGGACCCACAAGGCCCCCCCATTTTTTTTTTACAAAAACTGCAGAGTACGAGTACTGTACAAGCACAGTAAGCTTACTGTAAGCTTACTGTAATCTGTACCTTCCCGAGCACGAGCTGAATGCTAATTGGCTGTCAACTGTCTGTAAACACTCCAAACAATCATGTGTCATGTGTTGTCATGTGGTGTCATGTGTCATGTGTCATGTGGTGTCATGTGATGTCATGTGTCATGTGCTGTCATGTGCTGTCATGTGTCATGTGTCATGTGGTGTCATTTGTTATCACGTGTCATGTGTCATGTGGTGTCATGTGTCATGTGGTGTCATGTAGTGTCATGTGTCATGTGATGCTATGTGTCACGTGTCGTCATGTGTCATGTGTTGTCATGTGTCATCACATGTCATGTTTCATGTGGTGTCATGTGTCATGTGGTGTCATGTGTCATGTATCATCATGTGTCATGTGATGTCATGTGTCATGTGTTGTCATGTGATGTCATGTGTCATGTGGTGTCATGTGTCATGTGGTATCATGTGTCATGTATCACCATGTGTCATGTGATGTCATGTGTCATGTGTTGTCATGTGATGTCATGTGTCATATGATGTCATGTGCCATGTGTTGTCATGTTATGTCATGTGTCATATGGTGTCATGTGTCATCATGTATCATGTGTTGTCATGTGGTACATGACACATGTGGTGTCATGTGTCATGTGTTGTCATGTGGTGTCATGTGTCAAGTGATGTCATGTGTTAAGTGGTGTCATGTGTCATGTTTCATGTGGTGTCATGTGTCATGTATCGTCATGTGTCATATGATGTCATGTGTCATGTGTTGTCATGTGATGTCATGTGTCATGTGGTATTGTGTCATGTGGTGTCATGTGTCATGTATCGTCATGTGTCATATGATGTCATGTGTCATGTGTTGTCATGTGATGTCATGTGTCATGTGTTGTCATGTGTCATGTGGTGTCATGTGATGTCATGTGTCATGTGGTGTCATGTGTCATCATGTGTCATGTGTTGTCATGTGTCATCACATGTCATGTGGTGTCATGTGTCATGAGGTGTCATGTGTCATGTGGTATCATGTGTCATGTGTTGTCACGTGGTGTCATGTGTCATCACATGTCATGTGGTGTCATGTGTCATGAGGTGTCATGTGTCATGTGTCATCATGTGTCATGTGATGTCATGTGTCATGTGATGTCATGTGTCATGAGGTGTCATGTGGTGTCATGTGTCATGCATCGTCTTTTGTCATGTGATGTCATGTGTCATGTGTGTCATGTGTCATCACGTGTCATGTGATGTCATGTGTCATGTGCTGTCATGTGGTGTCATGATGTGTTGTCATGTGGTGCCATGTGATGTCATGTGTCATGTGATGTCATGTGGTGTCATGTATCATCATGTGTCATGTGTTGTCATGTGTCGTGTCGTGTCATGTGGTGTCATGTGTCATGTGATGTCATGTGTTGTCATGTGTTGTCATGTGGTGTCATGTGTCATGTGGTGTCATGTGTCATGTATCGTCAAGTGTTGTGTCGTGTCATGTGGTATCATGTGTCATGTGTCATGTGTTGTCATGTGTCATGTGGTGTCATGTGATGTCATGTGTCATGTGGTGTCATGTGTCATCATGTGTCATGTGTTGTCATGTGTCATCACATGTCATGTGGTGTCATGTGTCATGAGGTGTCATGTGTCATCATGTGTCATGTGATGTCATGTGTCATGTGGTATCATGTGTCATGTGTTGTCACGTGGTGTCATGTGTCATCACATGTCATGTGGTGTCATGTGTCATGAGGTGTCATGTGTCATGTGTCAACATGTGTCATGTGATGTCATGTGTCATGTGATGTCATGTGTCATGAGGTGTCATGTGGTATCATGTGTCATGCATCGTCATGTGTCATGTGATGTCATGTGTCATGTGTGTCATGTGTCATCACGTGTCATGTGATGTCATGTGTCATTAGCTGTCATGTGGTGTCATGATGTGTTGTCATGTGGTGCCATGTGATGTCATGTGTCATGTGATGTCATGTGGTGTCATGTATCATCATGTGTCATGTGTTGTCATGTGTCATCACGTGTCTTGTGTCACGTGGTTTCATGTGTCATGAGGTGTCATGTATTGTCACGTGGTGTCATGTGTCATCACGTGTCTTGTGTCACGTGGTGTCATGTGTCATGAGGTATCATGTGGTGCATGTGTCATGTATCGTCATGTGTCATGTGTTGTCATGTGATGGCATGTGTCATGTGGTGTCATGTGATGTCATGTGTCATGTGGTGACATGTGGTGTCATGTGTCATGTATTGTCATGTGATGTCATGTGGTGTCATGTTTTGTCATGTGATGTCATGTGTCATGTGGTGTCATGTGTCATCATGTGTCATCTTGTGTCATGTGGTGTCATGTGTCATCATGTGTTGTCATGTGTCATCATGTGGTGCCATGTGACGTCATGTGTTGTGAGTCATGTGGTGTCATGTGGTGTCATGTGTCATGTGTTGTCATGTGGTGTCATTTGTTATCACGTGTCATGTGTTATGTGGTGTCATGTGTCATGTAGTGTCATGTGTCATGTGATGTCATGTGTCATGTGTTATCATGTGATGTCATGTGTCATGTGGTGTCATGTGTCATCACGTGTCATGTTTCATGTGGTGTCATGTCATGTATCATCATGTGTCATGTGATGTCATGTGTCATGTGATGTCATGTGTCATGTGGTGTCATGTGTCATGTATCGCCATGTGTCATGTGATGTCATGTGACATGTGCCATATGATGTCATGTGCCATGTGTTGTCATGTGTCATCACGTGTCATGTGGTGTCATGTGTCATCACATGTCATGTGTCATGTGATGTCATGTGTCAAGTGGTGTCATCTGTCATCATGTGTCATGTTTCATGTGGTGTCATATGTCATGTGGTGTCATGTGTCATGTATTGTCATGTGATGTCATGTGTCATGTGATGTCATGTGTCATGTGTTGTCATGTGATGTCATGTGGTGCCATGTGCTGTCATGTGATGTCATGTGGTGTCATGTGATGTCATGTGTCATCATGTGTCATGTGTTGTCATGTGGTGTCATGTGTCATCATTTGTCATGTGTTGTCATGTGTCATCACATGTCATATGTCATGTGTCATGTGGTGTCATGTGTCAAGTGGTGTCATGTGATGTCATGTGTCATGTGCTGTCATGTGTCATGTCATGTGTCATCATGTGTCATGTGGTGTCATTTGTCATCATGTGCTGTCATGTGTCATGTGGTGCCATGTGACGTCATGTGTTGTCAGTCATGTGGTGTCATGTGTTATCATGTGTCATCATGTGTCATGTGTTGTCATGTGGTGTCATGTGTCATCACGTGTTATGTGTCATGTGGTGTCACGTATCATGTGGTGTCATGTGTCATATAGTGTCATGTCATGTGATGTCATGTGTCATGTGTTGTCATGTGATGTCATGTGTCATATGGTGTCATGTGCCATGTGTCACGTGGTGTCATGTGTCATGTATTGTCATGTGTCATGTGATGTCATGTGTCATGGGATGTCATGTGTCATGTGATGTCATGTGATGTCATGTGTCATGTGGTGTCATGTGTCATGTGGTGTCATGTGGTGTCATGTGTCATGTATCGTCATGTGTCATGTGGTGTCATATGTCATGTGATGTCATGTGCCATGTGTTGTCATGTGATATCATGTGTCATGTGGTGTCATGTGATGTCATGTGTCATGTGGTGTCATGTGTCATCATGTGTCATGTGTTGTCATGTGGTGTCATGTGTCATCACATGTTATGTGTCATGTGATGTCATGTGTCAAGTGGTGTCATGTGTCATGTGATGTCATGTGTCATGTGCTGTCATGTGTCATGTGGTGTCATATGTCATGTGTCATCATGTGTCATGTGGTGTCATTTGTCATCATGTGTTTTTATGTGTCATCATGTGGTGCCATGACTGACGTGTTGTCAGTCATGTAGTGTCATGTGTCATCATGTGTCATGTGATGTCATGTGTTGTCATGTGGTGTCACGTATCATGTGGTGTCATGTGTCATCACGTGTCATGTTTCATGTGGTGTCATGTGTCATGAGGTGTCATGTGGTGTCATGTGTCATGTATCGTCATGTGTCATGTGATGTCATGTGTCATGTGGTGACATATGGTGTCATGTGTCATGTATCGTCATGTGTCATGTGATGTCATGTGTCATGTGTTGTCATGTGATGTCATGTGGTGTCATGTGTCATGTGGTGTCATGTGTCATGTGTCATGTGGAGTCATATGTCATGTGTCAAAAAATGTATATATCTAGAGGAACTTACTGTAAGATTACTAAAAGCTTACTGTACTCTGTACCTTTCCGAGCACGAGCTGAATGCTAATTGGCTGTCAACTGTCTGTCAATACTCCAAACCAGAAAGTGTTGGCAGCCATCTTGTGCCTCGGTAGACTGAGGCACAAGAAAGCAGAAAAACAAACGTGTAAAACGCAAAAAGGGGGCAGGGTAGAAACACCCTGCCCCCTAGGCCTGCTCTGGGTGTTTCACAAGGATCCCAAAGGCCCCCCCCCAATATTTTTGGGGGACAAAAACCACGGGGGACGAGTACCATACGAGTCCTGTAAGCTTACTTTAAGCTTACTGTACTCTGTACCTGCACGAGCTGTATGCGGTGTCATGTGTCATGTGTCATGTGGAGTCATATGTCATGTGTCAAAAAATTTATATATCTAGCGGAGCTTACTGTAAGATTCCTGTAAGCTTACTGTACTCTGTACCTTTCCGAGCACGAGCTGAATGCTAATTGGCTGTCAACTGTCTGTCAACACTCCAAACCAGAAAGTGTTGGCCGCCATCTTGTGCCTCGGTAGACTGAGGCACAAGAAAGCAGAAAAACAAACAAGTAGAACGCAAAAAGGGGGCAGGGTAGAAACCCCCTGACCCCCTAGGCCTGCTCAGGGATGCCACAAGGACCCACAAGGCCCCCCATTTTTTTTTTACAAAAACTGCAGAGTACGAGTACTGTACAAGCACAGTAAGCTTACTGTAAGCTTACTGTAATCTGTACCTTCCCGAGCACGAGCTGAATGCTAATTGGCTGTCAACTGTCTGTAAACACTCCAAACAATCATGTGTCATGTGTTGTCATGTGGTGTCATGTGTCATGTGGTGTCATGTGATGTCATGTGTCATGTGCTGTCATGTGCTGTCATGTGTCATGTGGTGTCATATGTCATCATGTGTCATCTTGTGTCCTGTGGTCTCATGTGGTGTCATGTGTCATCATGTGTTGTCATGTGTCATCATGTAGTGCCATGTGACGTCATGTGTTGTCAGTTATGTGGTGTCATGTGTTGTCATGTGTCATCACGTGTCATGTGTCATGTGGTGTCATGTGTCATGTGGTGTCATGTATCATGTGACATGACATGTGATGTCATGTGTCATGTGATGTCATGTGGTGTCATGTGTCATCATATGTCATGTGTCATCACGTGTCATGTGTCATGTGGTGTCATGTGTCATGTGTCATGTATCGTCATGTGTCATGTCATGTGTTGTCATGTGAAGTCATGTGTCATGTGGTATCATGTTTCATGTGATGTCATGTGTTGTCATGTGATGTCATGTGGTGTCATGTGTCATGTGATGTCATGTATTGTCATGTGTCATGTGTCATGTGATGTCATGTGTCATGTGGTGTCATGTGTCATCACATGTCATGTGTGTGTCCTGTATCGTCATGTGACATGTGTCATGTGATGTCATGTGTCATGTGTTGTCATGTGATGTCATGTGTTGTCATGTGTTGTCATGTGGTGTCATGTGTCATGTGGTGTCATGTGTCATGTATCGTCATGTGTCATGTCATGTGGTGTCATGTGTCATGTGATGTCATGTGTCATGTGTTGTCATGTGTCATGTGGTGTCATGTGATGTCATGAGTCATGTGGTGTCATGTGTCATCATGTGTCATATGTTGTCATATGTCATCACATGTCATGTGGTGTCATGTGTCATGAGGTGTCATGTGTCATCATGTGTCATGTGATGTCATGTGTCATGTGGTGTCATGTGTCATGTGGTGACATGTGGTATCATGTGTCATGTATCGTCATGTGATGTCATGTGGTGTCATGTTTTGTCATGTGATGTCATGTGTCATGTGGTGTCATGTGTCATCATGTGTCATCTTGTGTCATGTGGTGTCATGTGTCATCATGTGTTGTCATGTGTCATCATGTGGTGCCATGTGACGTCATGTGTTGTGAGTCATGTGGTGTCATGTGGTGTCATGTGTCATGTGTTGTCATGTGGTGTCATTTGTTATCACGTGTCATGTGTTATGTGGTGTCATGTGTCATGTAGTGTCATGTGTCATGTGATGTCATGTGTCATGTGTTGTCATGTGATGTCATGTGTCATGTGGTGTCATGTGTCATCACCAGTCATGTTTCATGTGGTGTCATGTCATGTATCATCATGTGTCATGTGATGTCATGTGTCATGTGATGTCATGTGTCATGTGGTGTCATGTGTCATGTATCGCCATGTGTCATGTGATGTCATGTGACATGTGCCATATGATGTCATGTGCCATGTGTTGTTATGTGTCATCACGTGTCATGTGGTGTCATGTGTCATCACATGTCATGTGTCATGTGATGTCATGTGTCAAGTGGTGTCATGTGTCATCATGTGTCATGTTTCATGTGGTGTCATGTGTCATGTGGTGTCATGTGTCATGTATTGTCATGTGATGTCATGTGTCATGTGATTTCATGTGTCATGTGTTGTCATGTGATGTCATGTGGTGCCATGTGTTGTCATGTGATGTCATGTGGTGTCATGTGATGTCATGTGTCATCATGTGTCATGTGTTGTCATGTGGTGTCATGTGTTATCATGTGATGTCATGTGTCATGTGGTGTCATGTGTCATGTGATGTCATGTGTTGTCATGTGATGTCATGTGTCATGTGTCATGTGATGTCATGTGTCATGTGTTGTCATGTGTCATCATGTGTCATGTGTTGTCATGTGGTGTCATGTGTCATCCATGTCATGTGTCATGTGTCATGTATCGTCATGTGTCATGTGATGTCATGTGATGTGGTGACATGTGGTGTCATGTATCGTCATGTCATGTGATGTCATGTGTCATGTGATGTCATGTGGTGTCATGTGTTATGTGGTGTCATGTGTCATGTGTCATGTAAAGTCATATGTCATGTGTCAAAAAATGTATATATCTAGAGGAGCTTACTGTAAGATTACTGTAAGCTTACTGTACTCTGTACCTTTCCGAGCACGAGCTGAATGCTAATTGGCTGTCAACTGTCTGTCAATACTCCAAACCAGAAAGTGTTGGCAGCCATCTTGTGCCTCGGTAGACTGAGGCACAAGAAAGCAGAAAAACAAACGTGTAAAACGCAAAAAGGGGTGCAGGGTAGAAACACCCTGCCCCCTAGGCCTGCTCTGGGTGTTTCACAAGGATCCCAAAGGCCCCCCCCAATATTTTTGGGGGACAAAAACCACGGGGGACAAGTACCATACGAGTCCTGTAAGCTTACTGTAAGCTTACTGTACTCTGTACCTGCACGAGCTGAATGCGGTGTCATGTGTCATGTGTCATGTGTCATGTGTAAGCATGGGCGGATTTTGCGGATCAACGATTCACGAATTTGCAGATTCACGGATCGTGGATCCGCAAAATCCGCGGATTTTGCAGATCTGCGGATTTGGGGGCGGGGCTTCCTCGAGTGTGTGGGCGGGGCCAAACGGACGGGGCTTCCATGCGAGCGCACATGTCTCTTGTGTGTATAAAAGGTCAGAGACCGATCAGAGCAGCAGATTAGGAGACAGAAGCCCCTGGTCACAGGAACAGCACGGGGATTGTGCTCTTAGAAGTCAAAGATGCAAATGCCACGATTTTTTTTGGGCTGATGAATGAGTCACCGCATTTGCGCTTCAACTAGTTCCAGCGACCAAGTGTGTGTTAATGCAATCGCGCCGAAGTGCGCAGGGGTCCCTTGAGTGAAATGTCCATCATAGTGGGTAAATGACGGGAAGACGGTGCACACCTCGAGTGTGTGGGCGGGGCCAAACGGACGGGGCTTCCATGCGAGCGCACATGCCTCTTGTGTGTATAAAACGTCAGAGACCGATCAGAGCAGCAGATTAAGAGACAGAAGCCCCTGGTCACAGGAACAGCACGGGGATTGTGCTCTTAAAAGTCAAAGATGCAAATGCCACGATTTCACGATTTTTTTTGGGCTGATGAATGAGTCACCGCATTTGCGCTTCAACTAGTTCCAGCGACCAAGTGTGTGTTAATGCAATCGCGCCGAAGTGCGCAGGGGTCCCTTGAGTGAAATGTCCATCATAGTGGGTAAATGGCGGGAAGACGGTGCACACCTCGAGTGTGTGGGCGGGGCCAAACGGACGGGGCTTCCATGCGAGCGTACATGCCTCTTGTGTGTATAAAACGTCAGAGACCGATCAGAGCAGCAGATTAAGAGACAGAAGCCCCTGGTCACAGGAACAGCACGGGGATTGTGCTCTTAAAATTCAAAGATGCAAATGCCACGATTTCACGATTTTTTTTGGGCTGATAATTGAGTCACCGCATTTGTGCTTCAACTAGTTCCAGCGACCAAGTGTGTGTTAATGCAATCGCGCCGAAGTGCGCAGGGGTCCCTTGAGTGAAATGTCCATCATAGTGGGTAAATGGCGGGAAGACGGTGCACACCTCGAGTGTGTGGGCGGGGCCAAACGGACGGGGCTTCAATGCGAGCGCACATGCCTCTTGTGTGTATAAAAGGTCAGAGACCAGCATCACAGCGGATTTCCGATGGTATATTTGGGAACAAGGCACACCTGCAAGTGTTTCCTGTTGAGGTTTATTTTTTGTGCCAGGACCGTCGTGCCAGAATGAACCCTGCCCTTCAAATTTATGCAAGAAGACACTGTAAATAATTTACGATGGCGCCGGCAAGCTGCCAGCGCCATCCTGCAAAAGTTACTTAATGAGCTTCAACAGGAAGCTCCAACTGATAAAATAAAGCAGGCGCTCGAGCCCCTGCTTTATCTTATCTGTTAGAGCTTCCTGTCGAAGCTAATTAAGTAACCATTTGAGGATGGCGCTGGCAGCTTGCCGGCGCCATCGTGAATGCATTAGGCTTGAACTTTTGACCGCAAAATCCGCTCCGATCGCGGATTGCGGATTCTCGGTAAATTCGCGAGAGTTCGCGGATCGCGGATTTACCGAAAATCCGCAAAATCCGCGATCGGAGCGGATTTTGCGCTCATGCTTAGTCATGTGGAGTCATATGTCATGTGTCAAAAAATGTATATATCTAGAGGAGCTTACTGTAAGATTCCTGTAAGCTTACTGTACTCTGTACCTTTCCGAGCACGAGCTGAATGCTAATTGGCTGTCAACTGTCTGTCAACACTCCAAACCAGAAAGTGTTGGCCGCCATCTTGTGCCTCGGTAGACTGAGGCACAATAAAGCAGAAAAACAAACAAGTAGAACGCAAAAAGGGGGCAGGGTAGAAACCCCCTGACCCCCTAGGCCTGCTCAGGGATGCCACAAGGACCCACAAGGCCCCCCATTTTTTTTTTACAAAAACTGCAGAGTACGAGTACTGTACAAGCACAGTAAGCTTACTGTAAGCTTACTGTAATCTGTACCTTCCCGAGCACGAGCTGAATGCTAATTGGCTGTCAACTGTCTGTAAACACTCCAAACAATCATGTGTCATGTGTTGTCATGTGGTGTCATGTGTCATGTGTCATGTGGTGTCATGTGATGTCATGTGTCATGTGCTGTCATGTGCTGTCATGTGTCATGTGTCATGTGGTGTCATTTGTTATCACGTGTCATGTGTCATGTGGTGTCATGTGTCATGTGGTGTCATGTGTCATGTAGTGTCATGTGTCATGTGATGCCATGTGTCACGTGTCACGTGTCGTCATGTGTCATGTGTTGTCATGTGTCATCACATGTCATGTTTCATGTGGTGTCATGTGTCATGTGGTGTCATGTGTCATGTATCATCATGTGTCATGTGATGTCATGTGTCATGTGTTGTCATGTGATGTCATGTGTCATGTGGTGTCATGTGTCATGTGGTATCATGTGTCATATATCACCATGTGTCATATGATGTCATGTGTCATGTGTTGTCATGTGATGTCATGTGTCATATGATGTCATGTGCCATGTGTTGTCATGTTATGTCATGTGTCATATGGTGTCATGTGTCATCATGTATCATGTGTTGTCATGTGGTACATGACACATGTGGTGTCATGTGTCATGTGTTGTCATGTGGTGTCATGTGTCAAGTGATGTCATGTGTTAAGTGGTGTCATGTGTCATGTTTCATGTGGTGTCATGTGTCATGTATCGTCATGTGTCATGTGATGTCATGTGTCATGTGTTGTCATGTGATGTCATGTGTCATGTGGTATTGTGTCATGTGGTGTCATGTGTCATGTATCGTCATGTGTCATATGATGTCATGTGTCATGTGTTGTCATGTGATATCATGTGTCATGTGGTGTCATGTGTCATGTGATGTCATGTGCCATGTGCATCGGTAGATGTGATATCATGTGTCATGTGGTGTCATGTGTCATGTGATGTCATGTGCCATGTGTTGTCATGTGATGTCATGTGTCATGTGATGTCATGTGTCATGTGGTGTCATGTGTTTTATCAGAGAAAGACCTAAAACTAGCTGTGCAGTCACTGGTTATCTCAAGAATTGAATATGGATGTACAACTCTAGCAGGTCTTCCAAAAATTTCCATAGCCCCCCTAAAAGCTTGTCTCAATGCAGCGGCAAGACCGGAACGAGGAAATTTGACCACATCACCCCTCACCTGAAGGTGCTAAACTGGCTACCCTTTGAAGCTAGAATACAAAGCGATTCACCACAACACACCCAGATATCTTGCCCAGAAAATAGAAATTTCAGGAAGAAACAGACCAGCCCGAAGTGCCAATTTGCTACTGCTGAGACCACCTATCTTCAGGAAGAAAAAAACTTATGAGAGAGCGTTCTCCGGAGCAGCCCCTAGAATCTGGAACTCTCTGCCTGTGAATATCAGAAAAAGTTCGAACATAGTATCGTTTAAGAAGGAAATTAAGACCTTCCTCATGAGCAAATTTCTCCCATAGGCAGGCATTTCGCCTTCTATGACTTAACTGTGAGGTTCTTAAGATAACAAAATGAGAAATTGAAGAACAGTGGAATGACTATGCTGAAAATATTACCAACTACGGTGTGCAATATCATTGCTTGTTATATACACTGCTGTTTTTATCCTATGCCATTGTTGTAAAGCGCTCTGATACCCATGGGTCTAGTTCGCGCTATAGAAAACTGTTTATAAATAAATAAATAAATAAATAAATGTGTCATCATGTGTCATGTGGTGTCATGTGTCATCATGTGTCATGTGGTGTCATGTGTCATCACATGTCATGTATCATGTGATGTCATGTGTCAAGTGGTGTCATGTGATGTTATGTGTCATGTGCTGTCATGTGCTGTCGTGTCATGTGTCATGTGGTGTTATGTGTCATGTGGTGTCATTTGTCATCATGTGTTGTCATGTGTCATCATGTGGTGCCATGTGACGTCATGTGTTGTCAGTCATGTGGTGTCATGTGGTATCATGTGTCATCATGTGTCATGTGGTGTCATGTATCATGTGGTGTCATGTGTCATATAGTGTCATGTGTCATGTGTTGTCATGTGGTGTCATGTGTCATTTGATGTCATGTGTCATGTGGTGTCATGTGTCATGTATCGTCATGTGTCATGTGATGTCATGTGTCATGTGTTGTCATGTGATGTCATGTGTCATGTGGTGTCATGTGTCATGTGATGTCATGTGTCATGTGGTGTCATGTGTCATCACGTGTCATGTGTCATGTGGTGTCATGTGTCATGTGGTGTCATGTGTCATGTATCGTCATGTGTTATGTGATGTCATGTGTCATGTGATGTCATGTGTTATCATGTGATGTCATGTGTCATGTGGTGTCATGTGTCATGTGATGTCATGTGTTGTCATGTGATGTCATGTGTCATGTGGTGTCATGTGTCATGTGATGTCATGTGTCATGTGTTGTCATGTGTCATGTGGTGTCATGTGTCATCACGTGTCATGTGTCATGTGTCATGTATCATCATGTGTCATGTGATGTCATGTGATGTGGTGACATGTGGTGTCATGTATCGTCATGTCATGTGATGTCATGTGTCATGTGATGTCATGTGGTGTCATGTGTTATGTGGTGTCATGTGTCATGTGTCATGTAAAGTCATATGTCATGTGTCAAAAAATGTATATATCTAGAGGAGCTTACTGTAAGATTACTGTAAGCTTACTGTACTCTGTACCTTTCCGAGCACGAGCTGAATGCTTATTGGCTGTCAACTGTCTGTCAATACTCCAAACCAGAAAGTGTTGGCAGCCATCTTGTGCCTCGGTAGACTGAGGCACAAGAAAGCAGAAAAACAAACGTGTAAAACGCTAAAAGGGGTGCAGGGTAGAAACACCCTGCCCCCTAGGCCTGCTCTGGGTGTTTCACAAGGATCCCAAAGGCCCCCCCCCCAATATTTTTGGGGGACAAAAACCACGGGGGACAAGTACCATACGATTCCTGTAAGCTTACTGTAAGCTTACTGTACTCTGTACCTGCACAAGCTGAATGCGGTATCATGTGTCATGTGTCATGTGTAAGCATGGGCGGATTTTGCGGATCCACGATTCACGAATTTGCGGATTCACGGATCTGCGGATTTGGGGGCGGGGCTTCCTCGAGTGTGGGGGCGGGGCCAAACGGACGGGGCTTCCATGCGAGCGCACATGCCTCTTGTGTGTATAAAAGGTCAGAGACCGATCAGAGCAGCAGATTAAGAGACAGAAGCCCCTGGTCACAGGAACAGCACGGGGATTGTGCTCTTAGAAGTCAAAGACGCAAATGCCACTATTTTTTTTGGGCTGATGAATGAGTCACCGCATTTGCGCTTCAACTAGTTCCAGCGACCAAGTGTGTGTTAATGCAATCGCGCCGAAGTGCGCAGGGGTCCCTTGAGTGAAATGTCCATCATAGTGGGTAAATGGCGGGAAGACGGTGCACACCTCGAGTGTGTGGGCGGGGCCAAACGGACGGGGCTTCCATGCGAGCGCACATGCCTCTTGTGTGTATAAAACGTCAGAGACCGATCAGAGCAGCAGATTAAGAGACAGAAGCCCCTGGTCACAGGAACAGCACAAGAATTGTGCTCTTAAAAGTCAAAGATGCAAATGCCACGATTTCACGATTTTTTTTGGGCTGATGAATGAGTCACCGCATTTGCGCTTCAACTAGTTCCAGCGACCAAGTGTGTGTTAATGCAATCGCGCCGAAGTGCGCAGGGGTCCCTTGAGTGAAATGTCCATCATAGTGGGTAAATGGCGGGAAGACAGTGCACACCTCGAGTGTGTGGGCGGGGCCAAACGGACGGGGCTTCCATGCGAGCGCACATGCCTCTTGTGTGTATAAAACGTCAGAGACCGATCAGAGCAGCAGATTAAGAGACAGAAGCCCCTGGTCACAGGAACAGCACGGGGATTGTGCTCTTAAAAGTCAAAGATGCAAATGCCACGATTTCACGATTTTTTTTGGGCTGATGAATGAGTCACCGCATTTGCGCTTCAACTAGTTCCAGCGACCAAGTGTGTGTTAATGCAATCGCGCCGAAGTGCGCAGGGGTCCCTTGAGTGAAATGTCCATCATAGTGGGTAAATGGCGGGAAGACGGTGCACACCTCGAGTGTGTGGGCGGGGCCAAACGGACGGGGCTTCAATGCGAGCGCACATGCCTCTTGTGTGTATAAAAGGTCAGAGACCAGCATCACAGCGGATTTCCGATGGTATATTTGGGAACAAGGCACACCTGCAAGTGTTTCCTGTTGAGGTTTATTTTTTGTGCCAGGACCGTCGTGCCAGAATGAACCCTGCCCTTCAAATTTATGCAAGAAGACACTGTAAATAATTTACGATGGCGCCGGCAAGCTGCCAGCGCCATCCTGCAAAAGTTACTTAATGAGCTTCAACAGGAAGCTCCAACTGATAAAATAAAGCAGGCGCTCAAGCCCCTGCTTTATCTTATCTGTTAGAGCTTCCTGTCGAAGCTAATTAAGTAACCATTTGAGGATGGCGCTGGCAGCTTGCCGGCGCCATCGTAAATGCATTAGGCTTGAACTTTTGACCGCAAAATCCGCTCCGATCGCGGATTGCGGATTCTCGGTAAATTCGCGAGAGTTCGCGGATCGCGGATTTACCGAAAATCCGCAAAATCCGCGATCGGAGCGGATTTTGCGCTCATGCTTAGTCATGTGGAGTCATATGTCATGTGTCAAAAAATGTATATATCTAGAGGAGCTTACTGTAAGATTCCTGTAAGCTTACTGTACTCTGTACCTTTCCGAGCACGAGCTGAATGCTAATTGGCTGTCAACTGTCTGTCAACACTCCAAACCAGAAAGTGTTGGCCGCCATCTTGTGCCTCGGTAGACTGAGGCACAAGAAAGCAGAAAAACAAACAAGTAGAACGCAAAAAGGGGGCAGGGTAGAAACACCCTGACCCCCTAGGCCTGCTCAGGGATGCCACAAGGACCCACAAGGCCCCCCATTTTTTTTTTACAAAAACTGCAGAGTACGAGTACTGTACAAGCACAGTAAGCTTACTGTAAGCTTACTGTAATCTGTACCTTCCCGAGCACGAGCTGAATGCTAATTGGCTGTCAACTGTCTGTAAACACTCCAAACAATCATGTGTCATGTGTTGTCATGTGGTGTCATGTGTCATGTGGTGTCATGTGATGTCATGTGTCATGTGCTGTCATGTGCTGTCATGTGTCATGTGGTGTCATATGTCATCATGTGTCATCTTGTGTCCTGTGGTCTCATGTGGTGTCATGTGTCATCATGTGTTGTCATGTGTCATCATGTAGTGCCATGTGATGTCATGTGTTATCAGTTATGTGGTGTCATGTGTTGTCATGTGTCATCACGTGTCATGTGTCATGTGGTGTCATGTGTCATGTGGTGTCATGTATCATGTGACATGACATGTGATGTCATGTGTCATGTGATGTCATGTGGTGTCATGTGTCATCATATGTCATGTGTCATCACGTGTCATGTGTCATGTGGTGTCATGTGTCATGTATCGTCATGTGTCATGTCATGTGTTGTCATGTGAAGTCATGTGTCATGTGGTATCATGTTTCATGTGATGTCATGTGTTGTCATGTGATGTCATGTGGTGTCATGTGTCATGTGATGTCATGTATTGTCATGTGTCATGTGTCATGTGATGTCATGTGTCATGTGGTGTCATGTGTCATCACATGTCATGTGTGTGTCCTGTATCGTCATGTGTCATGTGACATGTGTCATGTGATGTCATGTGTCATGTGTTGTCATGTGATGTCATGTGTTGTCATGTGTTGTCATGTGGTGTCATGTGTCATGTGGTGTCATGTGTCATGTATCGTCATGTGGTGTCATGTGTCATGTATCGTCATGTGTCGTGTCATGTGGTGTCATGTGTCATGTGATGTCATGTGTCATGTGTTGTCATGTGTCATGTGGTGTCATGTGTCATCATGTGTCATATGTTGTCATATGTCATCACATGTCATGTGGTGTCATGTGTCATGAGGTGTCATGTGTCATCATGTGTCATGTGATGTCATGTGTCATGTGGTGTCATGTTATGTTATGTTATGTTATTTGGTATTTTTATAGCGCACAGCTGCCCCAGCAAAGGGGCGTCCTGGCGCTCTGACAGATGCTGTAACATAACACATGATAAAAGAAAAGGAATTAACTAGGTGCCGGGAACAGGAAGGTTTTAATCGCCTGCCTGAAGGTGAGCAAATCTTCAAGGGCTCGAATGTGAACAGGGAGTGAATTCCATAAACTTGCCGCTAGCACCCTAAAGGATCGGCCACCCATTCTGCTCAGCTTGAAGCGTGGACAGATGGCTAGATGAAGCCCCTCTGATCTCAAGGATCTAGAAGGCTTGTAGGGTATAAGAAGAGGAGCAAGTGCCGGCGGCGACGAAAATTTTAGAATTTTAAAGGCCAGACACAGCGCCTTGAATTTAATGCGCTGTCTGACCGGGAGCCAGTGCAAGGCCGTGATGGTACCAGACACTGAACAGTGTCTGGGAAGGCCCACAATGGCTCGTGCCGCGGCATTTTGTACTCTTTGGAGCCTAGAGGCCTCCGCTTGATTCACCCCTAATAGCAGTGAACTGCCGTAGTCCAGCCGAGAAAGTATTGAGGCTTGGACTACAAGCTGTCTAGTAGGGGGATCAAAGTACTTTAGGACCGGCCTAGTACCACGCAAAATTCCGTAACACGTGGCAGCCACCTTCATGGTGTGATCTCTGAAGGTCAACGCAGAGTCTACCCATACTCCTAAATTTCTCACTCCAGTAGCTGGAATAGGAGTGACACCAAGCTCCGAAGGCCACCACTGATTTCCCCATTGCTCCGCATGCTTCCCTAGAACCAATACCTCCGTTTTGGTGGCATTCAACTGGAGGCAGTTGGTGCGGAGCCAGCCGGCTACTGCCAAGAGACCCGCACGGAATCTGGGGGCCTCCACCTCAGGGTCTTCACTAAGTGTCACCGCTAGCTGTGTGTCGTCAGCGTATGAGGTCATCGTAAGACCCCACTGTTTGACGACACCAGCCAGCGGTTTCACATAGAGGTTGAACATTGTTGGGCTCAACGAAGACCCCTGTGGTACCCCGAGCTCCAAAGGATAGGTGGCAGATTGACCAGGTGGTATAGCCACTTTAAAGGAGCGGTCTGCCAGAAAAGACCGAAACCACTGGAGAGCGACATCCGTCACTCCCACCTCCTGTAAGCGTTGGATAAGTATATGGTGGGACACAGTATCGAAGGCAGCGCTTAGGTCTAGTAGTATAAGCGCTGCAGTATGACCTGAGTCGAGTACCTGGCGAAGATGTTCCGTGATGTAAAGTAATGCCGTCTCGGTACTGTGTCCTGACCGGAAGCCGTTCTGACTGGAATCCAAAATCTGGTTACGAGCCAGATGTTCGGACAGAACAGAGTTGACATGGGCTTCTGTCACTTTGGCAATCCAAGGCAACAGGGAGATAGGTCGATAGTTCTCTGGCAGTCGGGGATCAGAGTTGGCTTTTTTTAATATCGGAGTGACCACTGCCTGTTTCCATACCACCGGTACCGTTCCACAAGACAGTGACATATTGATAAGGTTCAATATGGGGTCACGGCAAAGCGGGGAAAGTGTATTAATGAAGGCTGGCTTTAACGGGTCCGCAGGAGAGCCTGACTTGACCTTAAGGCTGAGCCTGTCAAAGGCCTCACTAGACAATTCAGGTAGAATAGCCAGAGGCTCAAAATCTACCGTGACAGGGGTAAAAGCCAATCGATCCTTGTGGAGTGTGTCCTTGTGGAGTGTGTCAAACCCACGATAGATTTTTGCCACTTTCTCCACAAAAAAGGAGGCCAATTTATCACAGTGCAAGTCTGTGCAAATCACCTCTGATGAGGATCTATTTTTCATAAGATCCTTCAATACCTTAAAAATCAGTTTTGAAGGATTGGGGCTGGTAGCAAATTCTTGCGCGTAAAATGCAGCTCTTGCTCTGCAGATAGCTCTATGATAGAGCTTCAGCTCAGTAAAATATCGAGTTTTCAGCGCGGGGTCATAGGAACGTCTCCATTCCCTCTCTGTTTTACGGCAGGATTTCTTCAATTCTGCGAGAGATTCATTATACCAGGGGCTAGGTGTTTTTGTCCGGCCTTTCGACCACCGCAAAGGTATAAGAGCGTCCAAGGCATCTGTAATCCAAGCGCAGAAATGTTGATATCCTTGATCCACATTCGTGAAGGTACTCAGCGGTTTTCGCTCTAGTATACCGTAGAACTCTTCCAACGTAAGCTTATGCCAAGGCCTTTTAAAGATAGGCCTGTCTGTGGATATAAAAGGCTTGTCGTGGACTGGACAGAAAGCTTCTATTAACAGGTGATCAGTCCACCCCATCAGCCTCGGTTCTGACAACCTTAACCCATCTAGTGTGGAAAAGAAGGGGTCAAGAATATGGCCTCCCGAGTGGGTTGGAAGGGTAACGAGCTGAGTCAGTTGGAGAGCTTCCAGATCCGCCAGTAAAGAGCTCACGATAGTGGAAGATCCATTATCAAAATGGATGTTGAGGTCACCCAAAATATTAAAATTGGCACAGCCGAGTGCTATAGGACTGACCATGTCTGCCAACGCAGACCTAAAAACCGAATCATTGCCGGGGGGGCGGTATACAAGGAGGCCACTGAAAGTAAATTGATGGGAAAAGGCAACTTTAAAAATGGCGCTTTCACAAGCGGGTAGCCCTGACGGCTTCCATTCCGCCGGAAAACAGGATTTGACTGCCATAGCAATACCGCCACCTCTTGTGGTCCTGTTAGAAGTGAAGATGGTATAGTTCTGAGGGAATGCAAGATTCAATATGGCAGAGTCGGGGTCCTGGAGCCAAGTTTCTGTCATTAAGAAAAGATCGGGATCCTCTTTCTCTATCAGGTCATAGATAGACAAGTGATGTTTAACAAGTGATCTAACATTAAGGCACCAAATACGTGGATCTCGCGATGCAACACGTAATCGTGTGGTTGGGGCGGCATTCTCCAAGGAGCATATTTTAGTAGGGCTCTTAAGAGACCAACCATTACAGGCGCAGCTGTATGGGCCAATTAAAGGGTCCACCGGCTTACACGCATCTCCTTTGGACGTTTGCCCTATGACCAGCAGCTCTGACCGTGTGTAGGAAATCATCCCAACCAGAGGCGGCGAAACAATGGTGTGTTGCTATACCGAGCCTGCCCAGCCTCGCGCTGCCTCGGCGCGGACGAGCGCAGACGGGCAGGACTCTGGCACGACTCCGGCTAAGCGACGGCGTCCTCACCTGCGCGTCCCGCTGCGCGGGAGATGGGAGCTTTAAATAGGCTCGCCAATTAAAGCGCGAGCGCGAGGACGCTCCAAGATGGCGCCCAAAGCTATCTTTCTATTCCCTATCCAAAATGGCGCCCACAATGAGCCACCCCCGGGATCCAGACCCGCCAAAACGGCGGTGAGGGAGCCGATTATGTGCAGTAAGAGGAGGGGGCCAGGACCCTACTAAAATCAGGGAATAAGTGCTGAAAATAAAATCCAAACAAGATATAAAAACGAGGAAAGTTAAAAACGCGGCGAAGCGCCTGCAGCAGCGCCAGCAGCAGCGTGTGTCCAATCAGGTAAGCATCTGTCAAGGCCTGCCCTGAAACTGAGTTCGCCTTAAATAGGCTCGCCAATTAAAGCGCGAGCGCGAGGACGCTCCAAGATGGCGCCCAAAGCTATCTTTCTATTCCCTATCCAAAATGGCGCCCACAATGAGCCACCCCCGGGATCCAGACCCGCCAAAACGGCGGTGAGGGAGCCGATTATGTGCAGTAAGAGGAGGGGGCCAGGACCCTACTAAAATCAGGGAATAAGTGCTGAAAATAAAATCCAAACAAGATATAAAAACGAGGAAAGTTAAAAACGCGGCGAAGCGCCTGCAGCAGCGCCAGCAGCAGCGTGTGTCCAATCAGGTAAGCATCTGTCAAGGCCTGCCCTGAAACTGAGTTCGCCTTAAATAGGCTCGCCAATTAAAGCGCGAGCGCGAGGACGCTCCAAGATGGCGCCCAAAGCTATCTTTCTATTCCCTATCCAAAATGGCGCCCACAATGAGCCACCCCCGGGATCCAGACCCGCCAAAACGGCGGTGAGGGAGCCGATTATGTGCAGTAAGAGGAGGGGGCCAGGACCCTACTAAAATCAGGGAATACGTGCTGAAAATAAAATCCAAACAAGATATAAAAACGAGGAAAGTTAAAAACGCGGCGAAGCGCCTGCAGCAGCGCCAGCAGCAGCGTGTGTCCAATCAGGTAAGCATCTGTCATGTGGTGACAAGTGGTATCATGTGTCATGTATCGTCATGTGATGTCATGTGGTATCATGTTTTGTCATGTGATGTCATGTGTCATGTGGTGTCATGTGTCATCATGTGTCATCTTGTGTCATGTGGTGTCATGTGTCATCATGTGTTGTCATGTGTCATCATGTGGTGCCATGTGACGTCATGTGTTGTGAGTCATGTGGTGTCATGTGGTGTCATGTGTCATGTGTTGTCATGTGGTGTCATTTGTTATCACGTGTCATGTGTTATGTGGTGTCATGTGTCATGTAGTGTCATGTGTCATGTGATGTCATGTGTCATGTGTTGTCATGTGATGTCATGTGTCATGTGGTGTCATGTGTCATCACGTGTCATGTTTCATGTGGTGTCATGTCATGTATCATCATGTGTCATGTGATGTCATGTGTCATGTGATGTCATGTGTCATGTGGTGTCATGTGTCATGTATCGCCATGTGTCATGTGATGTCATGTGACATGTGCCATATGATGTCATATGCCATGTGTTATGTGTCATCACGTGTCATGTGGTGTCATGTGTCATCACATGTCATGTGTCATGTGATGTCATGTGTCAAGTGGTGTCATGTGTCATCATGTGTCATGTTTCATGTGGTGTCATGTGTCATGTGGTGTCATGTGTCATGTATTGTCATGTGATGTCATGTGTCATGTGATGTCATGTGTCATGTGTTGTCATGTGATGTCATGTGGTGCCATGTGTTGTCATGTGATGTCATGTGGTGTCATGTGATGTCATGTGTCATCATGTGTCATGTGTTGTCATGTGGTGTCATGTGTTATCATGTGATGTCATGTGTCATGTGGTGTCATGTGTCATGTGATGTCATGTGTTGTCATGTGATGTCATGTGTCATGTGGTGTCATGTGTCATGTGATGTCATGTGTCATGTGTTGTCATGTGTCATCATGTGTCATGTGTTGTCATGTGGTGTCATGTGTCATCCATGTCATGTGTCATGTGTCATGTATCGTCATGTGTCATGTGATGTCATGTGATGTGGTGACATGTGGTGTCATGTATCGTCATGTCATGTGATGTCATGTGTCATGTGATGTCATGTGGTGTCATGTGTTATGTGGTGTCATGTGTCATGTGTCATGTAAAGTCATATGTCATGTGTCAAAAAATGTATATATCTAGAGGAGCTTACTGTAAGATTACTGTAAGCTTACTGTACTCTGTACCTTTCCGAGCACGAGCTGAATGCTAATTGGCTGTCAACTGTCTGTCAATACTCCAAACCAGAAAGTGTTGGCAGCCATCTTGTGCCTCGGTAGACTGAGGCACAAGAAAGCAGAAAAACAAACGTGTAAAACGCAAAAAGGGGTGCAGGGTAGAAACACCCTGCCCCCTAGGCCTGCTCTGGGTGTTTCACAAGGATCCCAAAGGCCCCCCCCAATATTTTTGGGGGACAAAAACCACGGGGGACAAGTACCATACGAGTCCTGTAAGCTTACTGTACTCTGTACCTGCACGAGCTGAATGCGGTGTCATGTGTCATGTGTCATGTGTAAGCATGGGCGGATTTTGCGGATCCACGATTCACGAATTTGCGGATTTACGGATCGTGGATCCGCAAAATCCACGGATTTTGCAGATCTGCGGATTTGGGGGCGGGGCTTCCTCGAGTGTGTGGGCGGGGCCAAACGGACGGGGCTTCCATGCGAGCGCACATGTCTCTTGTGTGTATAAAAGGTCAGAGACCGATCAGAGCAGCAGATTAAGAGACAGAAGCCCCTGGTCACAGGAACAGCACGGGGATTGTGCTCTTAGAAGTCAAAGATGCAAATGCCACAATTTTTTTTGGGCTGATGAATGAGTCACCGCATTTGCGCTTCAACTAGTTCCAGCGACCAAGTGTGTGTTAATGCAATCGCGCCGAAGTGCGCAGGGGTCCCTTGAGTGAAATGTCCATCATAGTGGGTAAATGGCGGGAAGACGGTGCACACCTCGAGTGTGTGGGCGGGGCCAAACGGACGGGGCTTCCATGCGAGCGCACATGCCTCTTGTGTGTATAAAACGTCAGAGACCGATCAGAGCAGCAGATTAAGAGACAGAAGCCCCTGGTCACAGGAACAGCACGGGGATTGTGCTCTTAAAAGTCAAAGATGCAAATGCCACGATTTCACGATTTTTTTTGGGCTGATGAATGAGTCACCGCATTTGCGCTTCAACTAGTTCCAGCGACCAAGTGTGTGTTAATGCAATCGCGCCGAAGTGCGCAGGGGTCCCTTGAGTGAAATGTCCATCATAGTGGGTAAATGGCGGGAAGACGGTGCACACCTCGAGTGTGTGGGCGGGGCCAAATGGACGGGGCTTCCATGCGAGCGCACATGCCTCTTGTGTGTATAAAACGTCAGAGACCGATCAGAGCAGCAGATTAAGAGACAGAAGCCCCTGGTCACAGGAACAGCACGGGGATTGTGCTCTTAAAAGTCAAAGATGCAAATGCCACGATTTCACGATTTTTTTTGGGCTGATAATTGAGTCACCGCATTTGCGCTTCAACTAGTTCCAGCGACCAAGTGTGTGTTAATGCAATCGCGCCGAAGTGCGCAGGGGTCCCTTGAGTGAAATGTCCATCATAGTGGGTAAATGGCGGGAAGACGGTGCACACCTCGAGTGTGTGGGCGGGGCCAAACGGACGGGGCTTCAATGCGAGCGCACATGCCTCTTGTGTGTATTAAAGGTCAGAGACCAGCATCACAGCGGATTTCCGATGGTATATTTGGGAACAAGGCACACCTGCAAGTGTTTCCTGTTGAGGTTTATTTTTTGTGCCAGGACCGTCGTGCCAGAATGAACCCTGCCCTTCAAATTTATGCAAGAAGACACTGTAAATAATTTACGATGGCGCCGGCAAGCTGCCAGCGCCATCCTGCAAAAGTTACTTAATGAGCTTCAACAGGAAGCTCCAACTGATAAAATAAAGCAGGCGCTCGAGCCCCTGCTTTATCTTATCTGTTAGAGCTTCCTGTCGAAGCTAATTAAGTAACCATTTGAGGATGGCGCTGGCAGCTTGCCGGCGCCATCGTAAATGCATTAGGCTTGAACTTTTGACCGCAAAATCCGCTCCGATCGCGGATTGCGGATTCTCGGTAAATTCGCGAGAGTTCGCGGATCGCGGATTTACCGAAAATCCGCAAAATCCGCGATCGGAGCGGATTTTGCGCTCATGCTTAGTCATGTGGAGTCATATGTCATGTGTCAAAAAATTTATATATCTAGAGGAGCTTACTGTAAGATTCCTGTAAGCTTACTGTACTCTGTACCTTTCCGAGCACGAGCTGAATGCTAATTGGCTGTCAACTGTCTGTCAACACTCCAAACCAGAAAGTGTTGGCCGCCATCTTGTGCCTCGGTAGACTGAGGCACAAGAAAGCAGAAAAACAAACAAGTAGAACGCAAAAAGGGGGCAGGGTAGAAACCCCCTGACCCCCTAGGCCTGCTCAGGGATGCCACAAGGACCCACAAGGCCCCCCATTTTTTTTTTACAAAAACTGCAGAGTACGAGTACTGTACAAGCACAGTAAGCTTACTGTAAGCTTACTGTAATCTGTACCATCCCGAGCACGAGCTGAATGCTAATTGGCTGTCAACTGTCTGTAAACACTCCAAACAATCATGTGTCATGTGTTGTCATGTGGTGTCATGTGTCATGTGGTGTCATGTGATGTCATGTGTCATGTGCTGTCATGTGCTGTCATGTGTCATGTGGTGTCATATGTCATCATGTGTCATCTTGTGTCCTGTGGTCTCATGTGGTGTCATGTGTCATCATGTGTTGTCATGTGTCATCATGTAGTGCCATGTGACGTCATGTGTTGTCAGTTATGTGGTGTCATGTGTTGTCATGTGTCATCACGTGTCATGTGTCATGTGGTGTCATGTGTCATGTGGTGTCATGCATCATGTGACATGACATGTGATGTCATGTGTCATGTTATGTCATGTGGTGTCATGTGTCATCATATGTCATGTGTCATCACGTGTCATGTGTCATGTGGTGTCATGTGTCATGTGTCATGTATCGTCATGTGTCATGTCATGTGTTGTCATGTGAAGTCATGTGTCATGTGGTATCATGTTTCATGTGATGTCATGTGTTGTCATGTGATGTCATGTGGTGTCATGTGTCATGTGATGTCATGTATTGTCATGTGTCATGTGTCATGTGATGTCATGTGTCATGTGGTGTCATGTGTCATCACATGTCATGTGTGTGTCCTGTATCGTCATGTGTCATGTGACATGTGTCATGTGATGTCATGTGTCATGTGTTGTCATGTGATGTCATGTGTTGTCATGTGTTGTCATGTGGTGTCATGTGTCATGTGGTGTCATGTGTCATGTATCGTCATGTGTCGTGTCATGTGGTGTCATGTGTCATGTGATGTCATGTGTCATGTGGTGTCATGTGTCAAGTGGTATCATGTGATGTCATGTGTCATTTGCTGTCATTTGTCATGTCATGTGTCATCATGTGTCATGTGGTGTCATTTGTCATCATGTGCTGTCATGTGTCATGTGGTGCCATGTGACGTCATGTGTTGTCAGTCATGTGGTGTCATGTGTCATCATGTGTCATGTGTTGTCATGTGGTGTCATGTGTCATCACGTGTTATGTGTCATGTGGTGTCACGTATCATGTGGTGTCATGTGTCATATAGAGTCATGTCATGTGATGTCATGTGTCATGTGTTGTCATGTGATGTCATGTGTCATGTGGTGTCATGTGTCATGTGTCACGTGGTGTCATGTGTCATGTATTGTCATGTGTCATGTGATGTCATGTGTCATGGGATGTCATGTGTCATGTGATGTCATGTGATGTCATGTGTCATGTGGTGTCATGTGTCATGTGGTGTCATGTGTCATGTGGTGTCATGTGTCATGTATCGTCATGTGTCATGTGGTGTCATGTGTCATGTGATGTCATGTGCCATGTGTTGTCATGTGATATCATGTGTCATGTGGTGTCATGTGATGTCATGTGTCATGTGGTGTCATGTGTTATCATGTGTCATGTGTTGTCATGTGGTGTCATGTGTCATCACATGTTATGTGTCATGTGATGTCATGTGTCAAGTGGTGTCATGTGTCATGTGATGTCATGTGTCATGTGCTGTCATGTGTCATGTGGTGTCATATGTCATATGTCATGTGTCATCATGTGTCATGTGGTGTCATGTGGTGTCATTTGTCATCATGTGTTGTCATGTGTCATCATGTGGTGCCATGACTGACGTGTTGTCAGTCATGTAGTGTCATGTGTCATCATGTGTCATGTGATGTCATGTGTTGTCATGTGGTGTCACGTATCATGTGGTGTCATGTGTCATCACATGTCATGTTTCATGTGGTGTCATGTGTCATGAGGTGTCATGTGGTGTCATGTGTCATGTATCATCATGTGTCATGTGATGTCATGTGTCATGTGGTGACATGTGGTGTCATGTGTCATGTATCGTCATGTGTCATGTGATGTCATGTGTCATGTGTTGTCATGTGATGTCATGTGGTGTCATGTGTCATGTGGTGTCATGTGTCATGTGTCATGTGGAGTCATATGTCATGTGTCAAAAAATTTATATATCTAGAGGAGCTTACTGTAAGATTACTAAAAGCTTACTGTACTCTGTACCTTTCCGAGCACGAGCTGAATGCTAATTGGCTGTCAACTGTCTGTCAATACTCCAAACCAGAAAGTGTTGGCAGCCATCTTGTGCCTCGGTAGACTGAGGCACAAGAAAGCAGAAAAACAAACGTGTAAAACGCAAAAAGGGGGCAGGGTAGAAACACCCTGCCCCCTAGGCCTGCTCTGGGTGTTTCACAAGGATCCCAAAGGCCCCCCCCCAATATTTTTGGGGGACAAAAACCACGGGGGACGAGTACCATACGAGTCCTGTAAGCTTACTTTAAGCTTACTGTACTCTGTACCTGCACGAGCTGAATGCGGTGTCATGTGTCATGTGTCATGTGGAGTCATATGTCATGTGTCAAAAAAGTTATATATCTAGCGGAGCTTACTGTAAGATTCCTGTAAGCTTACTGTACTCTGTACCTTTCCGAGCACGAGCTGAATGCTAATTGGCTGTCAACTGTCTGTCAACACTCCAAACCAGAAAGTGTTGGCCGCCATCTTGTGCCTCGGTAGACTGAGGCACAATAAAGCAGAAAAACAAACAAGTAGAACGCAAAAAGGGGGCAGGGTAGAAACCCCCTGACCCCCTAGGCCTGCTCAGGGATGCCACAAGGACCCACAAGGCCCCCCATTTTTTTTGTTTACAAAAACTGCAGAGTACGAGTACTGTACAAGCACAGTAAGCTTACTGTAAGCTTACTGTAATCTGTACCTTCCCGAGCACGAGCTGAATGCTAATTGGCTGTCAACTGTCTGTAAACACTCCAAACAATCATGTGTCATGTGTTGTCATGTGGTGTCATGTGTCATGTGTCATGTGGTGTCATGTGATGTCATGTGTCATGTGCTGTCATGTGTCATGTGTCATGTGGTGTCATTTGTTATCATGTGTCATGTGTCATGTGGTGTCATGTGTCATGTGGTGTCATGTGTCATGTAGTGTCATGTGTCATGTGATGCCATGTGTCACGTGTCACGTGTCGTCATGTGTCATGTGTTGTCATGTGTCATCACATGTCATGTTTCATGTGGTGTCATGTGTCATGTGGTGTCATGTGTCATGTATCATCATGTGTCATGTGATGTCATGTGTCATGTGTTGTCATGTGATGTCATGTGTCATGTGGTGTCATGTGTCATGTGGTATCATGTGTCATGTATCACCATGTGTCATGTGATGTCATGTGTCATGTGTTGTCATGTGATGGCATGTGTCATATGATGTCATGTGCCATGTGTTGTCATGTTATGTCATGTGTCATATGGTGTCATGTGTCATCATGTATCATGTGTTGTCATGTGGTACATGACACATGTGGTGTCATGTGTCATATGTTGTCATGTGGTGTCATGTGTCAAGTGATGTCATGTGTTAAGTGGTGTCATGTGTCATGTTTCATGTGGTGTCATGTGTCATGTATCGTCATGTGTCATGTGATGTCATGTGTCATGTGTTGTCATGTGATGTCATGTGTCATGTGGTATTGTGTCATGTGGTGTCATGTGTCATGTATCGTCATGTGTCATATGATGTCATGTGTCATGTGTTGTCATGTGATATCATGTGTCATGTGGTGTCATGTGTCATGTGATGTCATGTGCCATGTGCATCGGTAGATGTGATATCATGTGTCATGTGGTGTCATGTGTCATGTGATGTCATGTGCCATGTGTTGTCATGTGATGTCATGTGTCATGTGATGTCATGTGTCATGTGGTGTCATGTGTTTTATCAGAGAAAGACCTAAAACTAGCTGTGCAGTCACTGGTTATCTCAAGAATTGAATATGGATGTACAACTCTAGCAGGTCTTCCAAAAATTTCCATAGCCCCCCTAAAAGCTTGTCTCAATGCAGCGGCAAGACCGGAACGAGGAAATTTGACCACATCACCCCTCACCTGAAGGTGCTAAACTGGCTACCCTTTGAAGCTAGAATACAAAGCGATTCACCACAACACACCCAGATATCTTGCCCAGAAAATAGAAATTTCAGGAAGAAACAGACCAGCCTGAAGTGCCAATTTGCTACTGCTGAGACCACCTATCTTCAGGAAGAAAAAAACTTATGAGAGAGCGTTCTCCGGAGCAGCCCCTAGAATCTGGAACTCTCTGCCTGTGAATATCAGAAAAATTTCGAACATAGTATCGTTTAAGAAGGAAATTAAGACCTTCCTCATGAGCAAATTTCTCCCATAGGCAGGCATTTCGCCTTCTATGACTTAACTGTGAGGTTCTTAAGATAACAAAATGAGAAATTGAAGAACAGTGGAATGACTATGCTGAAAATATTACCAACTACGGTGTGCAATATCATTGCTTGTTATATACACTGCTGTTTTTATCCTATGCCATTGTTGTAAAGCGCTCTGATACCCATGGGTCTAGTTCGCGCTATAGAAAACTGTTTATAAATAAATAAATAAATAAATAAATGTGTCATCATGTGTCATGTGGTGTCATGTGTCATCATGTGTCATGTGGTGTCATGTGTCATCACATGTCATGTGTCATGTGATGTCATGTGTCAAGTGGTGTCATGTGATGTTATGTGTCATGTGCTGTCATGTGCTGTCGTGTCATGTGTCATGTGGTGTTATGTGTCATGTGGTGTCATTTGTCATCATGTGTTGTCATGTGTCATCATGTGGTGCCATGTGACGTCATGTGTTGTCAGTCATGTGGTGTCATGTGGTGTCATGTGTCATCATGTGTCATGTGGTGTCACGTATCATGTGGTGTCATGTGTCATATAGTGTCATGTGTCATGTGTTGTCATGTGGTGTCATGTGTCATTTGATGTCATGTGTCATGTGGTGTCATGTGTCATGTATCGTCATGTGTCATGTGATGTCATGTGTCATGTGTTGTCATGTGATGTCATGTGTCATGTGGTGTCATGTGTCATGTGATGTCATGTGTCATGTGGTGTCATGTGTCATCACGTGTCATGTGTCATGTGGTGTCCTGTGTCATGTGGTGTCATGTGTCATGTATCGTCATGTGTTATGTGATGTCATGTGTCATGTGATGTCATGTGTTATCATGTGATGTCATGTGTCATGTGGTGTCATGTGTCATGTGATGTCATGTGTTGTCATGTGATGTCATGTGTCATGTGGTGTCATGTGTCATGTGATGTCATGTGTCATATGTTGTCATGTGTCATCATGTGTCATGTGTTGTCATGTGGTGTCATGTGTCATCACGTGTCATGTGTCATGTGTCAAGTATCGTCATGTGTCATGTGATGTCATGTGATGTGGTGACATGTGGTGTCATGTATCGTCATGTCATGTGATGTCATGTGTCATGTGATGTCATGTGGTGTCATGTGTTATGTGGTGTCATGTGTCATGTGTCATGTAAAGTCATATGTCATGTGTCAAAAAATGTATATATCTAGAGGAGCTTACTGTAAGATTACTGTAAGCTTACTGTACTCTGTACCTTTCCGAGCACGAGCTGAAAGCTAATTGGCTGTCAACTGTCTGTCAATACTCCAAACCAGAAAGTGTTGGCAGCCATCTTGTGCCTCGGTAGACTGAGGCACAAGAAAGCAGAAAAACAAACGTGTAAAACGCAAAAAGGGGTGCAGGGTAGAAACACCCTGCCCCCTAGGCCTGCTCTGGGTGTTTCACAAGGATCCCAAAGGCCCCCCCAATATTTTTGGGGGACAAAAACCACGGGGGACAAGTACCATACGAGTCCTGTAAGCTTACTGTAAGCTTACTGTACTCTGTACCTGCACGAGCTGAATGCGGTGTCATGTGTCATGTGTCATGTGTAAGCATGGGCGGATTTTGCGGATCCACGATTCACGAATTTGCGGATTCACGGATCATGGATCCGCAAAATCCGCGGATTTTGCGGATCTGCGGATTTGGGGCGGGGCTTCCTCGAGTGTGTGGGCGGGGCCAAACGGACGGGGCTTCCATGCGAGCGCACATGCCTCTTGTGTGTATAAAAGGTCAGAGACCGATCAGAGCAGCAGATTAAGAGACGGAAGCCCCTGGTCAAAGGAACAGCACGGGGATTGTGCTCTTAGAAGTCAAAGATGCAAATGCCACTATTTTTTTTGGGCTGATGAATGAGTCACCGCATTTGCGCTTCAACTAGTTCCAGCGACCAAGTGTGTGTTAATGCAATCGCGCCGAAGTGCGCAGGGGTCCCTTGAGTGAAATGTCCATCATAGTGGGTAAATGGCGGGAAGACAGTGCACACCTCGAGTGTGTGGGCGGGGCCAAACGGACGGGGCTTCCATGCGAGCGCACATGCCTCTTGTGTGTATAAAACGTCAGAGACCGATCAGAGCAGCAGATTAAGAGACAGAAGCCCCTGGTCACAGGAACAGCACGGGGATTGTGCTCTTAAAAGTCAAAGATGCAAATGCCACGATTTCACGATTTTTTTTGGGCTGATGAATGAGTCACCGCATTTGCGCTTCAACTAGTTCCAGCGACCAAGTGTGTGTTAATGCAATCGCGCCGAAGTGCGCAGGGGTCCCTTGAGTGAAATGTCCATCATAGTGGGTAAATGGCGGGAAGACGGTGCACACCTCGAGTGTGTGGGCGGGGCCAAACGGACGGGGCTTCAATGCGAGCGCACATGCCTCTTGTGTGTATAAAAGGTCAGAGACCAGCATCACAGCGGATTTCCGATGGTATATTTGGGAACAAGGCACACCTGCAAGTGTTTCCTGTTGAGGTTTATTTTTTGTGCCAGGACCGTCGTGCCAGAATGAACCCTGCCCTTCAAATTTATGCAAGAAGACACTGTAAATAATTTACGATGGCGCCGGCAAGCTGCCAGCGCCATCCTGCAAAAGTTACTTAATGAGCTTCAACAGGAATCTCCAACTGATAAAATAAAGCAGGCGCTCGAGCCCCTGCTTTATCTTATCTGTTAGAGCTTCCTGTCGAAGCTAATTAAGTAACCATTTGAGGATGGCGCTGGCAGCTTGCCGGCGCCATCGTAAATGCATTAGGCTTGAACTTTTGACAGCAAAATCCGCTCCGATCGCGGATTGCGGATTCTCGGTAAATTCGCGAGAGTTCGCGGATCGCGGATTTACCGAAAATCCGCAAAATCCGCGATCGGAGCGGATTTTGCGCTCATGCTTAGTCATGTGGAGTCATATGTCATGTGTCAAAAAATTTATATATCTAGAGGAGCTTACTGTAAGATTCCTGTAAGCTTACTGTACTCTGTACCTTTCCGAGCACGAGCTGAATGCTAATTGGCTGTCAACTGTCTGTCAACACTCCAAACCAGAAAGTGTTGGCCGCCATCTTGTGCCTCGGTAGACTGAGGCACAAGAAAGCA
Organism: Lissotriton helveticus; assembly: GCF_964261635.1. Taxonomy (NCBI): domain Eukaryota; kingdom Metazoa; phylum Chordata; class Amphibia; order Caudata; family Salamandridae; genus Lissotriton; species Lissotriton helveticus. The sequence goes on from NC_136062.1 coordinate 450,232,740, forward strand.
GAAAAACAAACAAGTAGAACGCAAAAAGGGGGCAGGGTAGAAACCCCCTGACCCCCTAGGCCTGCTCAGGGATGCCACAAGGACCCACAAGGCCCCTAATTTTTTTTTTACAAAAACTGCAGAGTACGAGTACTGTACAAGCACAGTAAGCTTACTGTAAGCTTACTGTAATCTGTACCTTCCCGAGCACGAGCTGAATGCTAATTGGCTGTCAACTGTCTGTAAACACTCCAAACAATCATGTGTCATGTGTTGTCATGTGGTGTCATGTGTCATGTGGTGTCATGTGATGTCATGTGTCATGTGCTGTCATGTGCTGTCATGTGTCATGTGGTGTCATATGTCATCATGTGTCATCTTGTGTCCTGTGGTCTCATGTGGTGTCATGTGTCATCATGTGTTGTCATGTGTCATCATGTAGTGCCATGTGACATCATGTGTTGTCAGTTATGTGGTGTCATGTGTTGTCATGTGTCATCACGTGTCATGTGTCATGTGGTGTCATGTGTCATGTGGTGTCATGTATCATGTGACATGACATGTGATGTCATGTGTCATGTGATGTCATGTGGTGTCATGTGTCATCATATGTCATGTGTCATCACGTGTCATGTGTCATGTGGTGTCATGTGTCATGTATCGTCATGTGTCATGTCATGTGTTGTCATGTGAAGTCATGTGTCATGTGGTATCATGTTTCATGTGATGTCATGTGTTGTCATGTGATGTCATGTGGTGTCATGTGTCATGTGATGTCATGTATTGTCATGTGGCATGTGTCATGTGATGTCATGTGTCATGTGGTGTCATGTGTCATCACATGTCATGTGTGTGTCCTGTATCGTCATGTGTCATGTGACATGTGTCATGTGATGTCATGTGTCATGTGTTGTCATGTGATGTCATGTGTTGTCATGTGTTGTCATGTGGTGTCATGTGTCATGTGGTGTCATGTGTCATGTATCGTCATGTGTCGTGTCATGTGGTGTCATGTGTCATGTGATGTCATGTGTCATGTGTTGTCCTGTGTCATGTGGTGTCATGTGATGTCATGTGTCATGTGGTGTCATGTGTCATCATGTGTCATATGTTGTCATATGTCATCACATGTCATGTGGTGTCATGTGTCATGAGGTGTCATGTGTCATCATGTGTCATGTGATGTCATGTGTCATGTGGTGTCATGTGTCATGTGGTGACATGTGGTATCATGTGTCATGTATCGTCATGTGATGTAATGTGGTGTCATGTTTTGTCATGTGATGTCATGTGTCATGTGGTGTCATATGTCATCATGTGTCATCTTGTGTCATGTGGTGTCATGTGTCATCATGTGTTGTCATGTGTCATCATGTGGTGCCATGTGACGTCATGTGTTGTGAGTCATGTGGTGTCATGTGGTGTCATGTGTCATGTGTTGTCATGTGGTGTCATTTGTTATCACGTGTCATGTGTTATGTGGTGTCATGTGTCATGTAGTGTCATGTGTCATGTGATGTCATGTGTCATGTGTTGTCATGTGATGTCATGTGTCATGTGGTGTCATGTGTCATCACGTGTCATGTTTCATGTGGTGTCATGTCATGTATCATCATGTGTCATGTGATGTCATGTGTCATGTGATGTCATGTGTCATGTGGTGTCATGTGTCATGTATCGCCATGTGTCATGTGATGTCATGTGACATGTGCCATATGATGTCATGTGCCATGTGTTGTTATGTGTCATCACGTGTCATGTGGTGTCATGTGTCATCACATGTCATGTGTCATGTGATGTCATGTGTCAAGTGGTGTCATGTGTCATCATGTGTCATGTTTCATGTGGTGTCATGTGTCATGTGGTGTCATGTGTCATGTATTGTCATGTGATGTCATGTGTCATGTGATGTCATGTGTCATGTGTTGTCATGTGATGTCATGTGGTGCCATGTGTTGTCATGTGATGTCATGTGGTGTCATGTGATGTCATGTGTCATCATGTGTCATGTGTTGTCATGTGGTGTCATGTGTTATCATGTGATGTCATGTGTCATGTGGTGTCATGTGTCATGTGATGTCATGTGTTGTCATGTGATGTCATGTGTCATGTGGTGTCATGTGTCATGTGATGTCATGTGTCATGTGTTGTCATGTGTCATCATGTGTCATGTGTTGTCATGTGGTGTCATGTGTCATCACGTGTCATGTGTCATGTGTCATGTATCGTCATGTGTCATGTGATGTCATGTGATGTGGTGACATGTGGTGTCATGTATCGTCATGTCATGTGATGTCATGTGTCATGTGATGTCATGTGGTGTCATGTGTTATGTGGTGTCATGTGTCATGCGTCATGTAAAGTCATATGTCATGTGACTCGTATGGTACTTGTCCCACGGGGGACAAGTACCATACGAGTCCTGTAAGCTTACTGTAAGCTTACTGTACTCTGTACCTGCACGAGCTGAATGCGGTGTCATGTGTCATGTGTAAGCATGGGCGGATTTTGTGGATCCACGATTCACGAATTTGCGGATTCACGGATCGTGGACCTGCAAAATCCGCGGATTTTGCGGATCTGCGGATTTGGGGGTGGGGCTTCCTCGAGTGTGTGGGCGGGGCCAAACGGACGGGGCTTCCATGCGAGCGCACATGTCTCTTGTGTGTATAAAAGGTCAGAGACCGATCAGAGCAGCAGATTAAGAGACAGAAGCCCCTGGTCACAGGAACAGCACGGGGATTGTGCTCTTAGAAGTCAAAGATGCAAATGCCACGATTTTTTTTGGGCTGATGAATGAGTCACTGCATTTGCGCTTCAACTAGTTCCAGCGACCAAGTGTGTGTTAATGCAATCGCGCCGAAGTGCGCAGGGGTCCCTTGAGTGAAATGTCCATCATAGTGGGTAAATGGCGGGAAGACGGTGCACACCTCGAGTGTGTGGGCGGGGCCAAACGGACGGGGCTTCCATGCGAGCGCACATGCCTCTTGTGTGTATAAAACGTCAGAGACCGATCAGAGCAGCAGATTAAGAGACAGAAGCCCCTGGTCACAGGAACAGCACGGGGATTGTGCTCTTAAAAGTCAAAGATGCAAATGCCACGATTTCACGATTTTTTTTGGGCTGATGAATGAGTCACCGCATTTGCGCTTCAACTAGTTCCAGCGACCAAGTGTGTGTTAATGCAATCGCGCCGAAGTGCGCAGGGGTCCTTTGAGTGAAATGTCCATCATAGTGGGTAAATGGCGGGAAGACGGTGCACACCTCGAGTGTGTGGGCGGGGCCAAATGGACGGGGCTTCCATGCGAGCGCACATGCCTCTTGTGTGTATAAAACGTCAGAGACCGATCAGAGCAGCAGATTAAGAGACAGAAGCCCCTGGTCACAGGAACAGCACGGGGATTGTGCTCTTAAAAGTCAAAGATGCAAATGCCACGATTTCACGATTTTTTTTGGGCTGATAATTGAGTCACCGCATTTGCGCTTCAACTAGTTCCAGCGACCAAGTGTGTGTTAATGCAATCGCGCCGAAGTGCGCAGGGGTCCCTTGAGTGAAATGTCCATCATAGTGGGTAAATGGCGGGAAGACGGTGCACACCTCGAGTGTGTGGGCGGGGCCAAACGGACGGGGCTTCAATGCGAGCGCACATGCCTCTTGTGTGTATAAAAGGTCAGAGACCAGCATCACAGCGGATTTCCGATGGTATATTTGGGAACAAGGCACACCTGCAAGTGTTTCCTGTTGAGGTTTATTTTTTGTGCCAGGACCGTCGTGCCAGAATGAACCCTGCCCTTCAAATTTATGCAAGAAGACACTGTAAATAATTTACGATGGCGCCGGCAAGCTGCCAGCGCCATCCTGCAAAAGTTACTTAATGAGCTTCAACAGGAAGCTCCAACTGATAAAATAAAGCAGGCGCTCGAGCCCCTGCTTTATCTTATCTGTTAGAGCTTCCTGTCGAAGCTAATTAAGTAACCATTTGAGGATGGCGCTGGCAGCTTGCCGGCGCCATCGTAAATGCATTAGGCTTGAACTTTTGACCGCAAAATCCGCTCCGATCGCGGATTGCGGATTCTCGGTAAATTCGCGAGAGTTCGCGGATCGCGGATTTACCGAAAATCCGCAAAATCCGCGATCGGAGCGGATTTTGCACTCATGCTTAGTCATGTGGAGTCATATGTCATGTGTCAAAAAATGTATATATCTAGAGGAGCTTACTGTAAGATTCCTGTAAGCTTACTGTACTCTGTACCTTTCCGAGCACGAGCTGAATGCTAATTGGCTGTCAACTGTCTGTCAACACTCCAAACCAGAAAGTGTTGGCCGCCATCTTGTGCCTCGGTAGACTGAGGCACAAGAAAGCAGAAAAACAAACAAGTAGAACGCAAAAAGGGGGCAGGGTAGAAACCCCCTTACCCCCTAGGCCTGCTCAGGGATGCCACAAGGACCCACAAGGCCCCCCATTTTTTTTTTACAAAAACTACAGAGTACGAGTACTGTACAAGCACAGTAAGCTTACTGTAAGCTTACTGTAATCTGTACCTTCCCGAGCACGAGCTGAATGCTAATTGGCTGTCAACTGTCTGTAAACACTCCAAACAATCATGTGTCATGTGTTGTCATGTGGTGTCATGTGTCATGTGGTGTCATGTGATGTCATGTGTCATGTGCTGTCATGTGCTGTCATGTGTCATGTGGTGTCATATGTCATCATGTGTCATCTTGTGTCCTGTGGTCTCATGTGGTGTCATGTGTCATCATGTGTTGTCATGTGTCATCATGTAGTGCCATGTGACGTCATGTGTTGTCAGTTATGTGGTGTCATGTGTTGTCATGTGTCATCACGTGTCATGTGTCATGTGGTGTCATGTGTCATGTGGTGTCATGTATCATGTGACATGACATGTGATGTCATGTGTCATGTGATGTCATGTGGTGTCATGTGTCATCATATGTCATGTGTCATCACGTGTCATGTGTCATGTGGTGTCATGTGTCATGTGTCATGTATCGTCATGTGTCATGTCATGTGTTGTCATGTGAAGTCATGTGTCATGTGGTATCATGTTTCATGTGATGTCATGTGTTGTCATGTGATGTCATGTGGTGTCATGTGTCATGTGATGTCATGTATTGTCATGTGTCATGTGTCATGTGATGTCATGTGTCATGTGGTATCATGTGTCATCACATGTCATGTGTGTGTCCTGTATCGTCATGTGTCATGTGACATGTGTCATGTGATGTCATGTGTCATGTGTTGTCATGTGATGTCATGTGTTGTCATGTGTTGTCATGTGGTGTCATGTGTCATGTGGTGTCATGTGTCATGTATCGTCATGTGTCGTGTCATGTGGTGTCATGTGTCATGTGATGTCATGTGTCATGTGTTGTCATGTATCATGTGGTGTCATGTGATGTCATGTGTCATGTGGTGTCATGTGTCATCATGTGTCATATGTTGTCATATGTCATCACATGTCATGTGGTGTCATGTGTCATGAGGTGTCATGTGTCATCATGTGTCATGTGATGTCATGTGTCATGTGGTGTCATGTGTCATGTGGTGACATGTGGTATCTTGTGTCATGTATCGTCATGTGATGTCATGTGGTGTCATGTTTTGTCATGTGATGTCATGTGTCATGTGGTGTCATGTGTCATCATGTGTCATCTTGTGTCATGTGGTGTCATGTGTCATCATGTGTTGTCATGTGTCATCATGTGGTGCCATGTGACGTCATGTGTTGTGAGTCATGTGGTGTCATGTGGTGTCATGTGTCATGTGTTGTCATGTGATGTCACTTGTTATCACGTTTCATGTGTTATGTGGTGTCATGTGTCATGTAGTGTCATGTGTCATGTGATGTCATGTGTCATGTGTTGTCATGTGATGTCATGTGTCATGTGGTGTCATGTGTCATCACGTGTCATGTTTCATGTGGTGTCATATCATGTATCATCATGTGTCATGTGATGTCATGTGTCATGTGATGTCATGTGTCATGTGGTGTCATGTGTCATGTATCACCATGTGTCATGTGATGTCATGTGACATGTGCCATATGATGTCATGTGCCATGTGTTGTTATGTGTCATCACATGTCATGTGGTGTCATGTGTCATCACATGTCATGTGTCATGTGATGTCATGTGTCAAGTGGTGTCATGTGTCATCATGTGTCATGTTTCATGTGGTGTCATGTGTCATGTGGTGTCATGTGTCATGTATTGTCATGTGATGTCATGTGTCATGTGATGTCATGTGTCATGTGTTGTCATGTGATGTCATGTGGTGCCATGTGTTGTCATGTGATGTCATGTGGTGTCATGTGATGTCATGTGTCATCATGTGTCATGTGTTGTCATGTGGTGTCATGTGTCATCATTTGTCATGTGTTGTCATGTGTCATCACATGTCATATGTCATGTGTCATGTGGTGTCATGTGTCAAGTGGTGTCATGTGATGTCATGTGTCATGTGCTGTCATGTGCCATGTCATGTGTCATCATGTGTCATGTGGTGTCATTTGTCATCATGTGCTGTCATGTGTCATGTGGTGCCATGTGACGTCATGTGTTGTCAGTCATGTGGTGTCATGTGTCATCATGTGTCATGTGTTGTCATGTGGTGTCATATGTCATCACGTGTTATGTGTCATGTGGTATCACGTATCATGTGGTGTCATGTGTCATATAGTGTCATGTCATGTGATGTCATGTGTCATGTGTTGTCATGTGATGTCATGTGTCATGTGGTGTCATGTGTCATGTGTCACATGGTGTCATGTGTCATGTATTGTCATGTGTCATGTGATGTCATGTGTCATGGGATGTCTTGTGTCATGTGATGTCATGTGATGTCATGTGTCATGTGGTGTCATGTGTCATGTGGTGTCATGTGTCATGTGGTGTCATGTGTCATGTATCGTCATGTGTCATGTGGTGTCATGTGTCATGTGATGTCATGTGCCATGTGTTGTCATGTGATGTCATGTGTCATGTGGTGTCATGTGATGTCATGTGTCATGTGGTGTCATGTGTCATCATGTGTCATGTGTTGTCATGTGTCATCACATGTTATATGTCATGTGATGTCATGTGTCAAGTGGTGTCATGTGTCATGTGATGTCATGTGTCATGTGCTGTCATGTGTCATGTGGTGTCATATATCATATGTCATGTGTCATCATGTGTCATGTGGTGTCATGTGGTGTCATTTGTCATCATGTGTTGTCATGTGTCATCATGTGGTGCCATGACTGACGTGTTGTCAGTCATGTGGTGTCATGTGTCATCATGTGTCATGTGATGTCATGTGTTGTCATGTGGTGTCACGTATCATGTGGTGTCATGTGTCATGTGTCATATGATGTCATGTGTCATGTGTTGTCATGTGATGTCATGTTTCATGTGGTGTCATGTGTCATGTGATGTCATGTGTCATGTGGTGTCATGTGTCATCATGTGTCGTGGTGTCATGTGTCATGTGGTGTCATGTGTCATGTATCGTCATGTGTCATGTGATGTCATGTGTCATGTGATGTCATGTCATGTGTTATCATGTGGTGTCATGTGATGTCATGTGTCATGTGGTGTCATGTGTCATGTGGGGTCATGTCATGTATTGTCATGTGTCATGTGATGTCACGTGTCATGTGTTGTCATGTGATGTCATGTGTCATGTAGTGTCATGTGTCATGTGATGTCATGTGTCATGTGTTGTCATGTGTCATCATGTGTCATATGTTGTCATGTGGTGTCATGTGTCATCACGTGTCTTGTGTCACGTGGTGTCATGTGTCATGAGGTGTCATGTGGTGTCATGTGTCATGTATCGTCATGTGTCATGTGATGTCATGTGTCATGTGGTGACATGTGGTGTCATGTGTCATGTTTCGTTATGTGTCATGTGATGTCATGTGTCATGTGTTGTCATGTGATGTCATGTGGTGTCATGTGTCATGTGGAGTCGTATGTCATGTGTCAAAATATGTATATATCTAGAGGAGCTTACTGTAAGATTACTAAAAGCTTACTGTACTCTGTACCTTTCCGAGCACGAGCTGAATGCTAATTGGCTGTCAACTGTCTGTCAATACTCCAAACCAGAAAGTGTTGGCAGCCATCTTGTGCCTCGGTAGACTGAGGCACAAGAAAGCAGAAAAACAAACAAGTAGAACACAAAAAGGGGGCAGGGTATAAACCCCCTGACCCCCTAGGCCTGCTCAGGGATGCCACAAGGACCCACAAGGCCCCCCATTTTTTTTTTACAAAAACTGCAGAGTACGAGTACTGTACAAGCACAGTAAGCTTACTGTAAGCTTACTGTAATCTGTACCTTCCCGAGCACGAGCTGAATGCTAATTGGCTGTCAACTGTCTGTAAACACTCCAAACAATCATGTGTCATGTGTTGTCATGTGGTGTCATGTGTCATGTGGTGTCATGTGATGTCATGTGTCATGTGCTGTCATGTGCTGTCATGTGTCATGTGTCATGTGGTGTCATATGTCATCATGTGTCATCTTGTGGTCTCATGTGGTGTCATGTGTCATCATGTGTCGTCATGTGTTGTCATGTGTCATCATGTAGTGCCATGTGACGTCATGAGTTGTCAGTTATGTGGTGTCATGTGTTGTCATGTGTCATCACATGTCATGTGTCATGTGGTGTCATGTGTCATGTGGTGTCATGTATCATGTGACATGACATGTGATGTCATGTGTCATGTGATGTCATGTGGTGTCATGTGTCATCATATGTCATGTGTCATCACGTGTCATGTGTCATGTGGTGACATGTGTCATGTGTCATGTATCGTCATGTGTCATGTCATGTGTTGTCATGTGAAGTCATGTGTCATGTGGTATCATGTTTCATGTGATGTCATGTGTTGTCATGTGATGTCATGTGGTGTCATGTGTCATGTGATGTCATGTGTTGTCATGTGTCATGTGATGTCATGTGTCATGTGGTGTCATGTGTCATCACATGTCATGTGTGTGTCCTGTATCGTCATGTGTCATGTGACATGTGTCATGTGATGTCATGTGTCATGTGTTGTCATGTGATGTCATGTGTTGTCATGTGTTGTCATGTGGTGTCATGTGTCATGTGGTGTCATGTGTCATGTATCGTCATGTGTTGTGTTGTGTCATGTGGTGTCATGTGTCATGTGATATCATGTGTCATGTGTTGTCTTGTGTCATGTGGTGTCATGTGATGTCATGTGTCATGTGGTGTCATGTCATCATGTGTCATGTGTTGTCATGTATCATCACATGTCATGTGGTGTCATGTGTCATGAGGTGTCATGTGTCATCATGTGTCATGTGATGTCATGTGTCATGTGGTGTCATGTGTCATGTGTTGTCACGTGGTGTCATGTGTCATCACATGTCATGTGGTGTCATGTGTCATGAGGTGTCATATGTCATGTGTCATCATGTGTCATGTGATGTCATGTGCTGTCATGTGTCATGTGATGTCATGTGTCATGAGGTGTCATGTGGTGTCATGTGTCATGCATCGTCATGTGTCATGTGATGTCATGTGTCATGTGTGTCATGTGTCATCACGTGTCATGTGATGTCATGTGTCATGTGCTGTCATGTGGTGTCATGATGTGTTGTCATGTGGTGCCATGTGATGTCATGTGTCATGTGATGTCATGTGGTGTCATGTATCATCATGTGTCATGTGTTGTCATGTGTCATCACGTGTCTTGTGTCACGTGGTTTCATGTGTCATGAGGTGTCATGTATTGTCACATGGTGTCATGTGTCATCACGTGTCTTGTGTCACGTGGTGTCATGTGTCATGAGGTGTCATGTGGTGTCATGTGTCATCATGTGTTGTCATGTGTCATCATGTGGTGCCATGTGACGTCATGTGTTGTGAGTCATGTGGTGTCATGTGGTGTCATGTGTCATGTGTTGTCATGTGGTGTCATTTGTTATCACGTTTCATGTGTTATGTGGTGTCATGTGTCATGTAGTGTCATGTGTCATGTGATGTCATGTGTCATGTGTTATCATGTGATGTCATGTGTCATGTGGTGTCATGTGTCATCACGTGTCATGTTTCATGTGGTGTCATGTCATGTATCATCATGTGTCATGTGATGTCATGTGTCATGTGATGTCATGTGTCATGTGGTGTCATGTGTCATGTATCGCCATGTGTCATGTGATGTCATGTGACATGTGCCATATGATGTCATGTGCCATGTGTTGTCATGTGTCATCACGTGTCATGTGGTGTCATGTGTCATCACATGTCATGTGTCATGTGATGTCATGTGTCAAGTGGTGTCATGTGTCATCATGTGTCATGTTTCATGTGGTGTCATATGTCATGTGGTGTCATGTGTCATGTATTGTCATGTGATGTCATGTGTCATGTGATGTCATGTGTCATGTGTTGTCATGTGATGTCATGTGGTGCCATGTGTTGTCATGTGATGTCATGTGGTGTCATGTGATGTCATGTGTCATCATGTGTCATGTGTTGTCATGTGGTGTCATGTGTCATCATTTGTCATGTGTTGTCATGTGTCATCACATGTCATATGTCATGTGTCATGTGGTGTCATGTGTCAAGTGGTGTCATGTGATGTCATGTGTCATGTGCTGTCATGTGTCATGTCATGTGTCATCATGTGTCATGTGGTGTCATTTGTCATCATGTGCTGTCATGTGTCATGTGGTGCCATGTGACATCATGTGTTGTCAGTCATGTGGTGTCATGTGTCATCATGTGTCATGTGTTGTCATGTGGTGTCATGTGTCATCACGTGTTATGTGTCATGTGGTGTCACGTATCATGTGGTGTCATGTGTCATATAGTGTCATGTCATGTGATGTCATGTGTCATGTGTTGTCATGTGATGTCATGTGTCATGTGGTGTCATGTGTCATGTGTCACGTGGTGTCATGTGTCATGTATTGTCATGTGTCATGTGATGTCATGTGTCATGGGATGTCATGTGTCATGTGATGTCATGTGATGTCATGTGTCATGTGGTGTCATGTGTCATGTGGTGTCATGTGTCATGTGGTGTCATGTGTCATGTATCGTCATGTGTCATGTGGTGTCATGTGTCATGTGATGTCATGTGGCATGTGTTGTCATGTGATATCATGTGTCATGTGGTGTCATGTGATATCATGTGTCATGTGGTGTCATGTGTCATCATGTGTCATGTGTTGTCATGTGGTGTCATGTGTCATCACATGTTATGTGTCATGTGATGTCATGTGTCAAGTGGTGTCATGTGTCATGTGATGTCATGTGTCATGTGCTGTCATGTGTCATGTGGTGTCATATGTCATATGTCATGTGTCATCATGTGTCATGTGGTGTCATGTGGTGTCATTTGTCATCATGTGTTGTCATGTGTCATCATGTGGTGCCATGACTGACGTGTTGTCAGTCATGTGGTGTCATGTGTCATCATGTGTCATGTGATGTCATGTGTTGTCATGTGGTGTCACGTATCATGTGGTGTCATGTGTCATCACGTGTCATGTTTCATGTGGTGTCATGTGTCATGAGGTGTCATGTGGTGTCATATGTCATGTATCGTCATGTGTCATGTGATGTCATGTGTCATGTGGTGACATGTGGTGTCATGTGTCATGTATCGGCATGTGTCATGTGATGTCATGTGTCATGTGTTGTCATGTGATGTCATGTGGTGTCATGTGTCATGTGGTGTCATGTGTCATGTGGAGTCATATGTCATGTGTCAAAAAATGTATATATCTAGAGGAGCTTACTGTAAGATTACTGTAAGCTTACTGTACTCTGTACCTTTCCGAGCACGAGCTGAATGCTAATTGGCTGTCAACTGTCTGTCAATACTCCAAACCAGAAAGTGTTGGCAGCCATCTTGTGCCTCGGTAGACTGAGGCACAAGAAAGCAGAAAAACAAACGTGTAAAACGCAAAAAGGGGGCAGGGTAGAAACACCCTGCCCCCTAGGCCTGCTCTGGGTGTTTCACAAGGATCCCAAAGGCCCCCCCCAATATTTTTGGGGGACAAAAACCACGGGGGACGAGTACCATACAAGTCCTGTAAGCTTACTGTAAGCTTACTGTACTCTATACCTGCACGAGCTGAATGCTGTGTCATGTGTCATGTGTCATGTGGAGTCATATGTCATGTGTCAAAAAATGTATATATCTAGAGGAGCTTACTGTAAGATTCCTGTAAGCTTACTGTACTCTGTACCTTTCCGAGCACGAGCTGAATGCTAATTGGCTGTCAACTGTCTGTCAACACTCCAAACCAGAAAGTGTTGGCCGCCATCTTGTGCCTCGGTAGACTGAGGCACAAGAAAGCAGAAAAACAAACAAGTAGAACGCAAAAAGGGGGCAGGGTAGAAACCCCCTGACCCCCTCGGCCTGCTCAGGGATGCCACAAGGACCCACAAGGCCCCCCATTTTTTTTTTACAAAAACTGCAGAGTACGAGTACTGTACAAGCACAGTAAGCTTACTGTAAGCTTACTGTAATCTGTACCTTCCCGAGCATGAGCTGAATGCTAATTGGCTGTCAACTGTCTGTAAACACTCCAAACAATCATGTGTCATGTGTTGTCATGTGGTGTCATGTGCCATGTGTCATGTGGTGTCATGTGATGTCATGTGCCATGTGCTGTCATGTGCTGTCATGTGTCATGTGTCATGTGGTGTCATATGTCATCATGTGTCATCTTGTGTCCTGTGGTCTCATGTGGTGTCATGTGTCATCATGTGTTGTCATGTGTCATCATGTAGTGCCATGTGACATCATGTGTTGTCAGTTATGTGGTGTCATGTGTTGTCATGTGTCATCACGTGTAATGTGTCATGTGGTGTCATGTGTCATATGGTGTCATGTGTCATGTGACATGACATGTGATGTCATGTGTCATGTGGTGTCATATGTCATCACGTGTCATGTTTCATGTGGTGTCATGTGTCATGTATCATCATGTGTCATGTGATGTCATGTGTCATGTGGTGTCATGTGTCATGTGGTGTCATGTGTCATGTATCGCCATGTGTCATGTATCGCCATGTGTCATGTGATGTCATGTGTCATGTTTCATATGGTGTCATGTGTCATCATGTGTCATGTGTCATCATGTGTCATGTGTTGTCATGTGGTGTCATGTGTCCTCATGTGTCATGTGTTGTCATGTGGTGTCATGTGTCATCACATGTCATGTGTCATGTGATGTCATGTGTCAAGTGGTGTCATGTGTCATCACGTGTCATGTTTCATGTGGTGTCATGTGTCATGTGGTGTCATGTGTCATGTGTTGTCATGTGATGTCAGGTGTCATGTGGTGTCATGTGTCATGTATCATCATGTGTCATGTGATGTCATGTGTCATGTGTTGTCATGTGATGTCATGTGGTACCATGTGATGTCATGTGGTGTCATGTGATGTCATGTGGTGTCATGTGTCATCATGTGTCATGTGTTGTCATGTGTCATCACATGTCATATGTCATGTGGTGTCATGTGTCAAGTGGTGTCATGTGTCATATAGTGTCATGTGTCATGTGATGTCATGTGTCATGTGTTGTCATGTGATGTCATGTGTCATGTGGTATCATGTGTCATGTGTCACGTGGTGTCATGTGTCATGTATCGTCATGTGTCATGTGATGTCATGTGTCATGTGATGTCATGTGTCATGTGGTGTCATGTGATGTCATGTGGTGTCATGTGTCATGTGGTGTCATGTGTCATCACATGCCATGTGTCATGTGATGTCATGTGTCATGTGGTGTCATGTGTCATGTATCATCATGTGTCATGTGATGTCATGTGTCATGTGTTGTCATGTGATGTCATGTGGTGCCATGTGATGTCATGTGGTGTCATGTGATGTCATGTGGTGTCATGTGTCATCATGTGTCATGTGTTGTCATGTGTCATCAGATGTCATATGTCATGTGTCATGTGGTGTCATGTGTCAAGTGGTGTCATGTGATGTCATGTGTCATGTGCTGTCATGTGTCATGTCATGTGGTATCATATGTCATGTGTCATCATGTGTCATGTGGTGTCATTTGTCATCATGTGTTGTCATGTGTCATGTGGTGCCATGTGATGTCATGTGTTGTCAGTCATGTGGTGTCATGTGTCATCCTGTGTCATGTGTTGTCATGTGGTGTCATCACGTGTCATGTGTCATGTGGTGTCACGTATCATGTGGTGTCATGTGTCATATAGTGTCATGTGTCATGTGATGTCATGTGTCATGTGTTGTCATGTGATGTCATGTGTCACGTGGTGTCATGTGTCATGTATCGTCATGTGTCATGTGATGTCTTGTGTCATGTGATGTCATGTGTCATGTGGTGTCATGTGATGTCATATGTCATGTGGTGTCATGTGTCATGTGGTGTCATGTGTCATGTGGTGTCATGTGTCATGTATCGTCATGTGTCATGTGGTGTCATGTGTCATGTGATGTCAAGTGCCATGTGTTGTCATGTGATGTCATGTGTCATATGGTGTCATGTGATGTCATGTGTCATATGGTGTCATGTGTCATCATGTGTCATGTGTTGTCATGTGGTATCATGTGTCATCACATGTTATGTGTCATGTGATGTCATGTGTCAAGTGGTGTCATGTGTCATGTGATGTCATGTGTCATGTGCTGTCATGTGTCATGTGGTGTCATATGTCATATGTCATGTGTCATCATGTGTCATGTGGTGTCATGTGGTGTCATTTGTCATGTGTTGTCATGTGTCATCATGTGGTGCCATGACTGACATGTTGTCAGTCATGTGGTGTCATGTGTCATCATGTGTCATGTGTTGTCATGTGTTGTCATGTGGTGTCACGTATCATGTGGTGTCATGTGTCATGTGTCATGTGATGTCATGTGTCATGTGTTGTCATGTGATGTCATGTTTCATGTGGCGTCATGTGTCATGTGATGTCATGTGTCATGTGGTGTCATGTGTCATCATGTGTCATGTGGTGTCATGTGTCATGTGGTGTCATGTGTCATGTGGTGTCATGTGTCATGTATCGTCATGTGTCATGTGATATCATGTGTCATGTGATGTCATGTCATGTGTTATCATGTGGTGTCATGTGATGTCATGTGTCATGTGGTGTCATGTGTCATGTGGTGTCATGTGTCATGTGGTGTCATGTGTCATGTATTGTCATGTGTCATGTGATGTCATGTGTCATGTGTTGTCATGTGATGTCATGTGTCATGTAGTGTCATGTGTCATGTGTTGTCATGTGTCATCATGTGTCATGCGTTGTCATGTGGTGTCATGTGTCATCACGTGTCTTGTGTCACGTGGTGTCATGTGTCATGAGGTGTCATGTGGTGTCATGTGTCATGTATCGTCATGTGTCATGTGATGTCATGTGTCATGTGGTGACATGTGGTGTCATGTGTCATGTATCGTCATGTGTCATGTGATGTCATGTGTCATGTGTTGTCATATGATGTAATGTGGTGTCATGTGTCATGTGGTGTCATGTGTCATGTGTCATGTGGAGTCATATGTCATGTGTCAAAAAATGTATATATCTAGAGGAGCTTACTGTAAGATTACTAAAAGCTTACTGTACTCTGTACCTTTCCGAGCACGAGCTGAATGCTAATTGGCTGTCAACTGTCTGTCAATACTCCAAACCAGAAAGTGTTGGCAGCCATCTTGTGCCTCGGTAGACTGAGGCACAAGAAAGCAGAAAAACAAACGCAAAAAGGGGGCAGGGTAGAAACACCCTGCCCCCTAGGCCTGCTCTGGGTGTTTCACAAGGATCCCAAAGGCCCCCCCCAATATTTTTGGGGGACAAAAACCACGGGGGACGAGTACCATACGAGTCCTGTAAGCTTACTGTAAGCTTACTGTACTCTGTACCTGCACGAGCTGAATGCGGTGTCATGTGTCATTTGTCATGTGGAGTCATATGTCATGTGTCAAAAAATGTATATATCTAGAGGAGCTTACTGTAAGATTACTGTAAGCTTACTGTACTCTGTACCTTTCCGAGCACAAGCTGAATGCTAATTGTCTGTCAACTGTCTGTCAACACTCCAAACCAGAAAGTGTTGGCCGCCATCTTGTGCCTCGGTAGACTGAGGCACAAGAAAGCAGAATAACAAACGTGTAAAACGCAAAAAGGGGGCAGGGTAGAAACACCCTGCCCCCTAGGCCTGCTCTGGGTGTTTCACAAGGACCCCAAAGGCCCCCCCCAAATTTTTGGGGGGACAAAAACCACGGGGGACGAGTACCATACGAGTCCTGTAAGCTTACTGTAAGCTTACTGTACTCTGTACCTGCACGAGCTGAATGCTAATTGGCTGTCAACTGTCTGTCAACACTCCAAACTAGAAAGTGTTGGCCGCCATCTTGTGCCTCGGTAGACTGAGGCACAAGAAAGCAGAAAAACAAACAAGTAGAATGCAAAAAGGGGGCACGGTAGAAACCCCCTGACCCCCTAGGCCTGCTCAGGGATCCCACAAGGCCCCCCATTTGTTTTTTACAAAAACTGCAGAGTACGAGTACTGTACAAGCACAGTAAGCTTACTGTAAGCTTACTGTAATCTGTACCTTCCTGAGCACGAGCTGAATGCTAATTGGCTGTTAACTGTCTGTAAACACCCCAAACAATCATGTGTCATGTGTTGTCATGTGGTGTCATGTGTCATCACGTGTCATGTGATGTCATGTGTCATGTGCTGTCATGTGCTGTCATGTGTCATGTGTCATGTGGTGCCATATGTCATGTGTCATCATGTGTCATCTTGTGTCCTGTGGTGTCATGTGGTGTCATGTGTCATCATGTAGTGCCATGTGACGTCATGTGTTGTCAGTCATGTGGTGTCATGTGGTGTCATGTGTCATCATGTGTCATGTGTTGTCATGTGGTGTCATATGTCATGTGGTGTCATGTGTCATGTGACATGACATGTGATGTCATGTGTCATGTGGTGTCATATGTCATGTGATGTCATGTGTCATGTGTCATCATGTGTCATGTGGTGTCATGTGTCATCACGTGTCATGTGTCATGTGGTGTCATGTGTCATGTGGTGTCATGTGTCATGTATCGTCATGTGTCATGTGATGTCATGTGTCATGTGTTGTCATGTGATGTCATGTATCATGTGGTGTCATGTGTCATGTGGTGTCATGTGTCATGTATCATCATGTGTCATGTGTCATGTGGTGTCATGTGTCATGTGATGTCATGTGTCATGTGGTGTCATGTGTCATCATGTGTCATGTGTTGTCACGTGGTGTCATGTGTCATCACATGTCTTGTGTCATGTGGTGTCATGTGTCATGTATCGTCATGTGTCTTGTGATGTCATGTGTCATGTGGTGTCATGTGTCATGTGATGTCATGTGTCATATGGTGACATGTGGTGTCATGTGTCATGTATTGTCATTTGTCATGTGATGTCATGTGTCATGTGATGTCATTTGTCATGTGTCATCACGTGTCATGTGGTGTCATGTGTCATCACGTGTCATGTGTCATGTGCTGTCATGTGGTGTCATGTGGTGTCATGTGTCATCATGTGTTGTCATGTGTCATCATGTGGTGCCATGTCACGTCATGTGTCATGTGATGTCATGTGGTGTCATGTGGTGTCATGTGTCATCATGTGTCATGTGTTGTCATGTGGTGTCATGTGTCATCACGTGTCATGTGTCATGTTGTGTCATGTGTCATGTGGTGTCATGTGGTGTCATGTGTCGTCATGTGTCATGTGTTGTCATGTGGTGTCATGTGTCATCATGTGTCATGTGTCATGTGGTATCATGTGTCATGTGGTGTCATGTGTCATGTAGTGTGATGTGTCATGTGATGTCATGTGTCATGTGTTGTCATGTGATGTCATGTGTCATGTGATGTCATGTGTTGTCATGTGTCATCATGTGTCATGTGTGTCATGTGTCATCACGTGTCATGTGATGTCATGTGTCATGTGGTGTCATGTGATGTCATGTGTCTTGTGCTGTCATGTGGTGTCATGTGGTGTCATGTGTCATCATGTGTTGTCATGTGTCATCATGTGGTATCATGTGACATCATGTGTCATGTGTTGTCATGTGGTGTCATGTGTTGTCATGTGATGTCATGTGTCATGTGGTGTCATGTGTCATGTGGTGTCATGTGTAATGTATCGTCATGTGTCATGTGATGTCATGTGTCATGTGTTGTCATGTGATATAATGTGTCATGTGGTGTCATGTGTCATGTGATGTCATGTGTTGTCATGTCATCATGTGTCATGTGGTGTCTTGTGTCATCACGTGTCTTGTGTCACGTGGTGTCATGTGTCATGTATCGTCATGTGTCATGTGATGTCATGTGTCATGTGGTGACATGTGGTGTCATGTGTCATGTATCGTCATGTGTCATGTGTTGTCATGTGATGTCATGTGTCATGTGGTGTCATGTGTCATGTGGTGTCATGTGTCATGTATCATGTGGAGTCATATGTCATGTGTCAAAAAATGTATATATCTAGAGGAGCTTACTGTAAGGTTACTAAAAGCTTACTGTACTCTGTACCTTTCCGAGCACGAGCTGAATGCTAATTGGCTGTCAACTGTCTGTCAATACTCCAAACCAGAAAGTGTTGGCAGCCATCTTGTGCATCGGTAGACTGAGGCACAAGAAAGCAGAAAAACAAACCTGTAAAATGCAAAAAGGGGGCAGGGTAGAAACACCCTGCCCCCTAGGCCTGCTCTGGGTGTTTCACAAGGACCCCAAAGGCCCCACCCAAAATTTTTGGGGGGACAAAAACCACGGGGATCGAGTACCATACAAGTCCTGTAAGCTTACTGTAAGCTTACTGTACTCTGTACCTGCACGAGCTGAATGCTAATTGGCTGTCAACTGTCTGTCAACACTCCAAACCAGAAAGTGTTGGCCGCCATCTTGTGCCTCGGTAGACTGAGGCACAAGAAAGCAGAAAAACAAACAAGTAGAACGCAAAAAGGGGGCAGGGTAGAAACCCCCTGACCCCCAAGGCCTGCTCAGGGATCCCACAAGGACCCACAAGGCCCCCCATTATTTTTGTTTACAAAAACTGCAGAGTACGAGTACTGTACAAGCACAGTAAGCTTACTGTAATCTGTACCTTCCCGAGCACGAGCTGAATGCTAATTGGCTGCCAACTGTCTGTAAACACTCCAAACAATGTGTCATGTGTTGTCATGTGTCATCACGTGTCATGTGTCATGTGTCATGTGCTGTCATGTGTCATCATGTGTCATCTTGTGTCCTGTGGTGTCATGTGGTGTCATATGTTATCATGTGTCATCATGTAGTGCCATGTGATGTCATGTGTTGTCAGTCATGTGTTGTTATGTGGTGTCATGTGTCATCACGTGTCATGTGTCATGTGGTGTCATGTGTCATGTAGTGTCATGTGTCATGTGACATGACATGTGATGTCATGTGTCTTGTGGTATCATGTATCATGTGATGTCATGTGTCATGTGGTGTCATGTGTCATGTGGTGTCATGTGTCATCATGTGTCATGTGGTGTCATGTGTCATATGGTGTCATGTGTCATGTATTGTCATGTGTCATGTGATGTCATGTGTTGTCATGTGATGTCATGTGTCATGTGGTGTCATGTGTGATGATGTTGATCATCATGTTGATGTGTGATGATGTTGGCAAGATGGCCGCTACATAGGAGCTCTTTGTGAGAGCTCCTGGGTTAGGGATAACTAGCTTTTAGTTTAAATCCCTGCTAAACCCAAGCAAAAAGACATCTTCGCCCCCACCCCCTCCCCAACACAAGGAATAAACGACAACATACCTGGAGGTACCTGGTGACGAGAAAAGAGAATCCACCACGATTGCTCCCTGCTGGACCGGACCACCAGGACTGAAGATCGACTGCCTGGAGGATCGACCGGACCGCCAGGACGGAGGATCGACTGCCCGGAGGACCGACTGCGGCGCTTTCATGTCCGATGGACACGAGAGGGAAGGTGACAGAAAGGCACCGACTGACCCCCGCGCTGTAGCGGTAGTCACGAAGGAAGGGAGGCAGCGTCCACGTTGCCCTAACTACTGGATGTCCCTGGAGGCGTTCTGGAGGTGCTGCAGCGCTGGTCATCAAGAGTCCTTAGCGCCGATGCTGGTTGCAGCCCACCATTGAGACCGGAGGCCCGAGACCGGGGGCTGGCCGAGGAGCGGTGCGGTGCGAGGAGCGGTGAGAGAACACTGCCGGCGCGGCTGGAGGCCTGGGGAGAGGAGCGGGAGCGGAAGAGGAGGAAGAGTGACGATAAGGCCAGGAAGCGGAGAGAGCCAGCGGGTGAGAGGCATAACAGGAGGATGAAGGAAAGGAACTGAATTTAAGTAAAGCAAACGCGGGAGCATTCGAAGCGGCGCGCCTGACTTTAAAATGGCGGCCGCTTGAGACATTTAACCCTCTTATACTGAAGGAAGTAAACAACCAGGAGGCAAGAAATGGTAAAAGGACAAAGAAACACCAAACACAGAGAAAGGAGCCTACAACAGATATAATATGGGGCGAGAAAGGGAAAATGGACTAAATGAATAAGTAGAAAGAGAAAAAGTCCCCTGATCATAGCAAGTACCAAAACGGCGGACATCTTGGAATATCCAGTTTTTTAACCACTACACCACAATAAGGACTAGCTATAATTAGTGCTACCAGAAACCACAACCTACAAGGCCCCAAGAATTCTATTGGAAGTGAAATTATCATCTATGACTAGCAATGAAGGAGATCACTTAACAGAGAAACCGGGATATATCTCCATCATAGTAGAATATTACTTAATAAGACATCTAGGCATTTGTCTATCTAACTTTAATCCCTAGATCATCTAAGAGATTAACAGTGAAGAGCCACCCTAAGGCATTTAACGCAAAGCAAAAATGGGCGAAAGACACCGAGATGACCTAAACGCCCAGGTCATAAAATATCCGCCTAAATTATCTAAAAACGGAGCCAAAAAGTTCAAACATAATACCCTGAAGAAAAACGCGGACACACTGTTCGCTGACCCATACTTTAATACAGATAAAGGCACTATAACCAATGACTTGATATTTTACACTAATAAAACGGCTAAATGGCGCAATGCCTTCACAAGAATGCTCTGCATTAAAGCTACGAAAAACATCCCACATGGCACAAAAATAATGACCTCACCATCAAGAAGATGTAGAGCGGAATTATGCATCACCATTTATAAAACTGGAATAGTGTTGATACAGGCAGGGAACAACGAACTTATGAAGTTTGACGAGATATTCCCTATGATAAAAGAATCACTAGAGGGCTTAAGACACCAACTACGCCCGACCCCACCATTATTTACTCCTGATAACATTGATATCAGAGACGCCAATCGAACGGGAGGCTGCCTGGAGCCAGCTACTAAATCCGAAGAGAAAACTGAAACAGGAACGACCATACCGAAAAATAAGACAGAAGGGGCAAAGAGATTTACGAATCATGTGAATAAAGAACAAGACCAACTCCAAAGAGAAGAGCCAACAACGCGTCCAAATACTGAGCCTTCCCACGCGGAACATACAATGATGCCGAATGAATTACACATTGTAAATGAGGAAATAGATAAGTTAGGAGATACCAACCGTGCTCCACCTATCCACAGTTCTATGCTAAAACCAGGTGGAACCTCAACCACAAAGATACGCCTACCCTCACAAAAACCAGATAATGCACACAACACCTCAAGAAGGTACGGAACGGACGACCGAACGGAAGATATAAAGGATAAGAAAATGACTGAGGCACTAAGAATAGATCAAAATCAGAGAAAAGCGACATACAACACCCGGACACACAGGCCAACTGTCCTTAAGAGACCAACCAAGAACCAGAAGGCTATTAAGGATCTCCAGAAACTAGTCTGCAACATGACTAAAGCCACAACTAGTACTCTACAAGCGATGGAAAAAATACTGGAAATGACAGCAAGCACCCATTCTATGATCACGAATATTCAAGATCTTGTACATTCAATACATAGAAAGAGCAACGAGACAGACACGTCACTAGCGAATAGGATCAACCGACCAAATAGGACGAAGGCCTTGTCGAAGGCGGAAACCCTTGCCTTACTCCGAACATATGATCCATCAGATCCTGCGGAAGAAGAGAACATCAAAACAGTTCTGATAGATCCTAACAGAACGGCAAGAAAGAAGGATAGGAAACCCAACCATAACAACTTACAACAAATCCAGCTTAACTCCGAATACGAAACACTGAACAGTAATAACTCTGGGAAACAACTGACCTGCCTCCTACTAAACTGTAGATCGGCCACCAAACATGCATCAGACATAGCAGACCTCATCATCAACAAGGAAATTGATCTGGCAATACTTACAGAAACGTGGCTATCGGAATCATCATCTCCAACTATGGATCTCTTAGTACCACCTGACTATAACATTGTGAGACTAGATAGACCAAGAAATTCAGGAGGAAGAATTGCCTGCATTCACCGGGCAGAGATAGCGGTCAACCAAATACAATCTGACCCTCTAGAATCTTGCGAATACTTAGGACTCAACATAAAATCAGCAACAAATCAAAGATGCAATTTACATGCATTCTACCACCCACCAGGAGAGAACGCGAAGTTCATAGAACAGCTAATGGAGATCATTACGACCAACTCTAATAGGAATGCCAATAACATATTCTTAGAAGATTTCAACTTACACTGGAATGACTGCAACGACAAACTAGTCAACACGCTCAAGGATTTCCTTGATGAACTAAACCTCAATCAAGCATGCACGCAACCTACACACTCTAAAGGACCTACACTTGACTGGATTATATCAGATAACAAACATGCATCAATCCTCTCAATAACACCATGTGACTGGTCGGATCACTATGCAATAACATTCCGGATACCCATAGTGAAAAAGGGCAAGACGGTTCAACCTGCCAATGTAAAAAAATGGATTTGAGACACAAGAGAGGCTAATATTGAGCTACTAGTTGAAAGCTGTGAGACAGAACTAAAGCCACCTAGCAACTTACAGAATGCAAATGAGTTGACAGAGCATTATATAACATCAGTCGGGAATATAGTCAACAAGACCTTACCACTAAAACTAAAAAGAATAACGGAGAAGACGAAAAATCCATGGTTTGACGGATCACTGAACGAAGATAGGCGCAAACTAAGAATGGCAGAAAGGAAATGGAGACAACACCCATCATCCCCGGAACTGAAAGCCCTCAGAAAAATTAGAAGCCAATACAACAAAAAGATCATCAACTCCAAAAAGGAATTCATAAGATCGGAACTGGATAATGCCAAAAACAGACCACGGAAACTCTTTGAAATCCTGAAACAACAATCAAACAAACTTTCCAAAACTGCTCTTCAAAACTTAAAAACATCCCTAAGTAGCGAGGAATTTTCAACATTCTTCACGGAAAAAGCCAAAACGCTTGAAAAAGAGCTACTAAGTGCAGCAAATAACCTCCCCATCCAACCTCTAACTGCGAATGACCCCAACTCAACTACATGGGGTAACAAAACAAAAAACAAGGCAAACTGGAACATATTTGAACTATATGATCAGAACACGATCGCCAAAACGCTATCGAAAATCAAACCTAACAATCACTACCAAGATCCCCTACCCGCGAAATGTTTAAGAGAAATTAACCATATTGTGGTTCCAATCTGGACAAAAATAATAAATGCATCATTATCACAAGGGACCCTTCCAGACTGTCTAAAAACTGGTCAAGTTGTTCCATTGATCAAAAAACCGACTGCAGATGCTACAGACCCGAATAACTTTCGACCAGTAACTAACATCCCTCTATTAGCCAAATTAATTGAGAAATGTGTGCAGGGACAACTGAGCCAACACATCACTAAGTTCTCCTTACTAGATGAATGCCAATCGGGATTCAGGTCAGGGCATAGCACGGAAACAGCAATCCTCCACATTGTTGATGATGCACTACAGGCTCTTGATCGAAATCAAGCATGCCTGCTAATTCTCCTGGACCTATCATCGGCATTTGACACAGTAAATCATAAAGCATTACTGGCCAGGCTACAGGACAGGATGGGAATATCTGGAAATGTGCTGAAATGGTTCGAATCTTTCCTACGGAACAGAACCCAACGTTTCCTGGTTAATCAATCATTTTCTGCATCATCCCCTAACTCAATCGGATTCCCACAAGGATCAACATTATCCCCTGATCTATTTAATTTATATGTCGAACCTCTTACAACAATTCTCAGAAACTCACAGATGTCGTATCACATGTATGCGGACGACACGCAAATATATATAAGGATCGCCTCCCTTGAAGACATTGAGCGAATGAATGAAACTTTAAAAAGGGCACTGCATTGGTTAACCATCAATCATTTGAAGCTAAATGCTCAAAAAACAGAGTTCTTACTAATCTCACCACCAAGATGCGTTACGGAAATAAAGGAATGGACCAAGTTGGTGACCGCGCTCAACTGCTCCCCGACTCTAGTCAATTCAGCCAAGTCGCTAGGAATTACTCTAGACGAGAATCTTGACATGAAAGCTCACATTAATTCTATGGCAAAAAGCGCGCGCTTCCACCTGAACTACCTAAGGAAATTGAAACCATTCATCTCTGAAGCAGATCTGAAACTGGCAATCCAATCTTTAGTCATCTCTAGAATTGAATATGGTTGCACCACCGTAGCAGGTTTACCAAAAATATCCACAGCACCACTAAAAGCTTGCCTCAATGCTGCGGCGAGACTCATCACCGGATCAAGGAAGTTTGACCACATATCCCCTCACCTGAAAGCATTAAACTGGCTACCCTATGAGGCCAGAATCCAACTAAAGATAGCATGTATCACCCACAGAGCACTCCACCACAAGACTCCTGGATACCTATCTAAGAAAATTGAACTATCAGGAGGCAGCAGACCGGCTAGAAATGCCAAAGAGCTGGTGCTACGTCCAGCCATATTCAGAAAGAAAAAAACTTATGACAGAGCGTTCACAGGAGCTGCCCCCAGAATCTGGAACTCACTCCCTCCAAACATTAGGAAGATTCCTAATACCGCAACATTTAAACGAGAAGTGAAGAGCTTCCTAATGAGTAAATACCTCATATAGGCTAGCGAATTCTATCCTCAAACCAAATACTACCTCATAAGAAAGGGAAGGACTGACGGGAATTAGTTGAAAGATAAATGTTGACTCGAAACTGAAGACTCTCCTTTGTAACCAATATATATACCAATTGCTACCTCATGTCAAAAGGAACTCATATAGTTACCTCACATAGTAAACTATATAACCGCTACCTCCTATGTACGACGAAATGGACAAATGACATAACCTATGCTGTTTAGTGAATTCGTATTATAATCGACTAACCTGAGTTGAATGTATGTATATGGCAATCCATATTGTGCCAGTGTATAGTAACCTGAGTGGAATGTATAGTAGTTAAATAAGCATCAACTATAGCCATATATTTATCTACCTCATAGCTATTTGTTGTCTAATGGTTAACATCTTATCAATACTTATCCTACTTCTATGTTAAGCGCTCTGATACCCACGGGTCTTGTTCGCGCTATACAAAACTTTCAATAAATAAATAAATAAATAAAAATGTGTCATGTATCGTCATGTGTCATGTGTCATGTGTTGTCATGTGTCATGTGGTGTCATGTGTCATGTGATGTCATGCGTTGTCAGTCATGTGGTGTCATGTGTCATCATGTGTCATGTGTCATCATGTGTCATGTGTCATGTAGTGTCATGTGTCATCATGTGTTGTCATGTGTCATCATGTGGTGCCATGTGACATCATGTGTCATGTGATGTCATGTGGTGTCATGTGTCATCATGTGGTGCCATGTGACGTCATGTGTCATGTGATGTCATGTGGTGTCATGTGGTGTCATGTGTCAACATGTGTCATGTGTCATCATGTGTCATGTGGTGTCATGTGTCATGTGGTGTCATGTGATGTCATGTGTCATGTGGTGTCATGTGTCATGTGATGTCATGTGTCATGTGGTGTCATGTGTCATCATGTGTCATGTGGTGTCATGTGTCATCATGTGTCATGTGTCATGTGGTGCCATGTGTCATGTGGTGTCATGTGTCATGTATCGTCATGTGTCATGTGATGTCATGTGTCATGTGTTGTCATGTGATATCATGTGTTGTCATGTGATGTCATGTGTCATGTTGTGTCATGTGATGTCATGTGTCATGTGGTGTCATGTGATGTCATGTGTCATGTGTCATGAGGTGTCATGTGGTGTCATGTGTCATGTATCGTCATGTGTCATGTGATGTCATGTGGTGTCATGTGGTGACATGTGGTGTCATGTGTCATGTATCGTCATGTGTCATGTGATGTCATGTGTCATATGATATCATGTGTCATGTGTTGTCATGTGGTGTCATGTGTCATGTGGTGTCATGTGTCATCACATGTCATGTGGTGTCATGTGTCATGTATCGTCATGTGTCATGTGATGACATGTGTCATGTGTTGTCATGTGATGTCATGTGTCATGTGGTGTCATGTGTCATGTGGTGTCATGTGTCATGTATCATCATGTGTCATGTGTTGTCATATCATGTGGTGTCATGTGTCATGTGATGTCATGTGTCATGTGTTGTCATGTGATGTCATGTGATGTCATGTGTCATGTGATGTCATGTGTCATGTGGTGTCATGTGTCATCATGTGTCATGTATTGTCATGTGGTGTCATGTGTCATCACGTGTCATGTGTCATGTGGTGTCATGTGTCATGAGGTGTCATGTGGTGTCATGTGTCATGTATCGTCATGTGTCATGTGTTGTCATGTGATGGCATGTGTCATGTGGTGTCATGTGTCATGTGATGTCATGTGTCATGTGGTGACATGTGGTGTCATGTGTCATGTATCGTCATGTGTCATGTGATGTCATGTGGTGTCATGTGTTGTTATGTGATGTCATGTGTCATGTGGTGTCATGTGTCATGTGTCATCTTGTGTCATGTGGTGTCATCATGTGGTGCCATGTGACGTCATGTGTTGGCAGTCATGTGGTGTCATGTGGTGTCATGTTTCATCATGTGTCATGTGTTGTCATGTGGTGTCATTTGTAAGCATGGGCGGATCTAGCAGATCTCGCGTACGCAAAATTGCGGATTTACGGATTCGCAATCCGCGAAGATACGCGAACTCTAGCGGATTTGCGGATTTTCCCGTTTTTTGTGTTGGCGCGCGTTCGCGACGATTTTGGGACAATTTCGCAATTGCGAACTTACTTTTCGGCACGCAACGGCCGCGACTATGTTGTTTCTACGTCTGGTTTATCATCACAGGTTCACAGCACCCTCTGCTTCACCACTGCTACCCTCTGGGACACCCATGCCACCCTCTGGTACATCCTCACTGCCACCCATTAGGTTTGTTTATCACTGTAGTTTATGGGGGGTGAAAAAAGCAAGCACACCTCCCCTACTTCAACTGCCATGAATTAATTGGGGGTTGATTAATGTGTCAGTTATTTAGAAAGTTCCAGTCTGGCTGGCACCTGCTTCCTTCCTTATCTGTAATTTGCTTTCTGTTGCAGTGAAATTTTTTTTCACAGGACCTTTATGGTCTACTTGTAGCTATTCTATGAGCCTGCTGTTTGGGTCATAGCAGGGTCATAGAATAGTTGCAAACTCTGGAGGGGCCCCTCAGGAAGCACTACAGTGAATGTTACAAATGTTAAGTTTGAACTTTTGCACCTGCTCATTGCTTTCAGTTTAGCAAAAAACGTTTTTTCTGCAATTTCGTGCGTTTTTTGGGGCGCGAATCCGTGCGAGATCGATTTCGGGAGCCGCGAATGCTTGCGAATACACGTTTTTTTTTTTGCGACGTGTATGTTCGCGGGCTTTTGCGCGTGTTCGCGAGGCGCTTGTAGCTATACGTTTGCCAAGTTACCCTAGCGGTCGTACACGGGCGCGGCCATCTTGTTTGCGTGACGTAATTCCGTTTCCGGCCGCTATGTGTAATCTCGCAAACTGTGCTGCTCGCTAGTACAATTTCGCGCGTGCTCGCGAGGAAAATCTCGCGCGAACTTACCCACGCGGTTGTGAACGGGCGCGGCCATCTTGTTTCTCATTCATTGCTATGGTTCTGGGCATGCTTTCTGTATCCTCTCTGAATCTCTGCCATCCTTTGCTTGTTTGAAGTTTATTTAATCTATTTTACTTATTATCTATCCCTCTATTTTTCTAGCTGTATATTTTTGTGTTTTCTGCTACTTTTAGTTAC
This sequence comes from Lissotriton helveticus, assembly GCF_964261635.1. Taxonomy (NCBI): domain Eukaryota; kingdom Metazoa; phylum Chordata; class Amphibia; order Caudata; family Salamandridae; genus Lissotriton; species Lissotriton helveticus. The sequence continues at coordinate 450,261,058 of NC_136062.1, forward strand.
TTTTAAACTACTTTTTTAAACTCTTTTCTTTTCTTCTTCACTATTCTATTTCTTCTTTATCATTTAGGTTTATTTCTGCCCAGACCATGGTAAAGGGAGCCGGGAAGCACCCTGAGAAGGGGAAGGGTCCCGCACCCCGTGCCCGGCTCCCGTGCGGGCGTTTGAGGGGGGAGCAAGTGGTGCCGCGGGAGATCTTCAGCGCGGAGGAAGTGGCGGCACTCATCTTCCACGTCCAGCGCCGCCTCCCCAAGACGATCCTGGGAGGCGGCAAGATCGCGACTGGCTATGGCATCCGGGAGCGCCGGAAGCGGTGGGAGAAGGTGTGCCGGGCCATGTATAAGCTCTCTGGGGTCCGGCGCACATATAACCAGGCCACCCACCGCTGGACCGATGTCATGGACCGGGAGCGGGACTTGCTGGACGCGCTCGGCGTAGAGGTCCCCGGGCTTGGTGAGTAGTAGTAGCTATTCATCACTACTCTGTTTTATCCGGCTCTGTTATTTGCAAATCTTTGTTCTTTACCAAGAGCAATAATGCTGCCGATTACATTGTAGGTAAATTATATTTCAAAATCTTCTATGCATTTCAGGTGCACTGCTCTCCTTCTCAGTAGCCTTGCTTGCTACTATGCTTATTTGTTTTGTACATTGTGTTCATTTCATTGGCCTGAGAAATTATGTATGAGTGTAGTGTAAAGATAAGAACTGCGTAATGCTAGACACTAAGGGTCATATTTTCAATTAACGGCGCATCCCTGCAAAGTAGCAGGGATGCGGCAGTAATTGTGTGCCATGCCACCACCACCACCCATTGGCCCAAAACGTCACAGAAGCCTTACGCATCTGTGCCGTAAAGGCGGTGCATTGCTGGAGTTGCGTGCCAACGATGGCGCAGCTCCAGCAATGCTCTGCGGTACCCTATCTCCCCAATGCTGCATCAAGCCGTACGTCGGCTTCAAGCGCGCAGGGTTTGACTCATGCATCATTGTCTTAAAAGTGACTGATTGACATCTTGTAGATTTCCCTCAGCCACTTTTAGGATTCGTCCCTGCGCAGGTACGCCCTCCCTTGCGCCGGAACGCCCCCTGATGGCGCAGGGCTTTACAACGTGATGCATCGCCCATAATTTCTTTTTTTTTAATATATACGCCGCACCAACACCATGGCGAGTCTTTTGTTCTGCCGCAGCGTCACAAAAGTCACGCAACAATGGAGGAAAATGAGCCGCAAGGGACTTCTAAATCAGCCCCAACAGACTGAAGTCCACTCCTTCCTTTAGACACATGGCTATAAGAAGAAATAGTGGTGGTGGTGGGTGGATTGATAGTTTGAGTATTCACTGATCTGCAAGCAGGATGGACTTTGTCTGTCACTTCGCGTGCTGCGGACTGCTGCCTGCAGTGCCAGGCCTAGGCAAACCTCTTTAGTAGTCTGTTTATTGAGTTACATAGGAACTTTCTAAGTCAACGTTCCGCAAATCAGGCAATACGAATAACGTAGTATACCACATGAGATAGATCCCGTGGAATAGTTGTCTATCTATTTGCTATTTCTCCAAAAAATGTTGTTATTGTTCTTTTGAAATGGTTGATTTGGTTGACAAATCTCATCCATGTTTTCTGGTCTTTCTTTCTTTCATGTTGTACATCAGCTCCCCCCAAGGGCAAGAGGACACAGGAGGAGGAGGGTGCTCAGGATGCAGGCCAGGATCGGGCAGGCGAGGGCTCCTTTGCTGGCCCCAGTACGTTTTAATTGTAATAAAGAGTACCTATTTTTTCCTAGCGTTCCTCATTCGATTTTTTCTAAATCGTCTTTGATCTTCTTGTAGACTGGATATAAATTCTTATCCTGGCTCTAATATGACTCCCTGTGGTATTACTAGATTATTCTTATTAGTCTGTCTGTGTAGCTAACTAAGATTGGACATTTGGCAATTCCATGGACTCCCATTCTATTCAGCAATAGCTCTATGCACTGTCTCCTTACTGACTAGATAGTGTGGCAGAGTCATTCAGCTCCCGAAGTCACCGATTATTGATCCCCAATGATCTCTAGATTATCGTACGCAGGACAAGAGAGTACGGAGTCACAGCACAGTCAAGAAGTGTCAGAGGCACTCATGCTTGCAAAAATTCCAAAACCTTTAGCTCATCCACTCTAGTCTGGAGGACCAAAAACCACAGTCTATTTAAGTTTAAAAGCTTTATTAAAAGTAAACACATTTATTAAAATCTACTTTGTCATAAAACTATTTAACTGAAAACGGAAAAGTGGTTAGTGCTGACGATTAATTGGACACATTTCTTGTGGTCGAGCCGAGCTCTCACCTGGTTTGAACTTGATCCTGGTCGTGTTCTTAGGAGTCAAGCTTCTGTCTGTTAGGAGAAAAAGTGGTGCGTGTTAAAAATAAAAAGCAAGCATTCATCAGTTGTGCATAAAAGTGCAGCAAGACAACAGCCTTCCCTGGAAAAAGGGACATTTTTACTTTGGAGTAGACAGTCACAAATTATTACATTGTATTCAGTTTTTTTAACATTTCTCCTAGACCAAATATTATATAGTAGTGAGTGGTGTATTCTAACATTCTTAAATGTACTTTGTAGGTGTAACATCTGGTGACGGGGCCAGCGCGGAGGTGGCTGTGTTGGGCGAGGACTCGGAGGACTCTGGGGAGGAGGCGGTGCAAGAGCCGGCGGACGGTCCTGTGGGGGTTCAAACAGTGGTGGCGGAAACAGGTAAGCTATATATTCCTTACTTATTGAGATTGAAGACTGCATAGTATGCTTTCTGCACGGGTGTATTACAAATCAACCAGGTAGTAGCCTCCTCGAAATGTACTTCGACTTAGCTGTGAAGTTTTTGGTGAGAAGAATCCCAATAAGTTCTTAGACGAACGTGATGGATGGGATGAACGAAAAGCGAAAGAAGGGTGTAAGTAAGTGGGACACGAAATTGTATGATGGCTGGCAAAGAAGAACGATATGTGTTTGCTTGGCCCCCGAGGTGGCTTGGAAGGAAAGAATATGGTATGGTGCATGGCTGGGTCAATGATGAAGCAAGGATGGGTGGAAGGACAGCAGCCTGGGTGGGTGAAACAGAAACTGTATGTGTGCGTATACTTTGACTGAATGGATGCCTGGAGCATGGTATTCTCTGACTCTTAGATAGCACATGTGTATCTAGAGAGAGTAGATGGTCGCCAGATGAACTAAGTGTTACCTTGAAGAGCATGTACCACCGCACCCGCACGTCCGTTCCAGTGCAGGGAAGGAAAGGAAAAGGAATTGTAAATGTGTCCAATACTACCATGAATAGTAGCAGTACTTTGTATTGCGTCTGCAATCACAGCATATATCTGGTTATTACGGTGGACACTCCGTACCTCTCTTAATAACTTTAGTTTGCTTGTAGTACGTCATTCATGTGGGGGTGTATCACTGTTCACTCAATATTAAGCAAAGCACCTAAAGTCATCCCATATGTCATCAAATACGTCCCATGTGAAGTGATAGATAATCAAATTAGTTAGCTTCTTCATTTTCCTTTTCTAGTACTCATTTGCACTGTAGGGTGAAAGGTAAATTAATTAAGCAGTAGCCCTTGTAACAGAGTATTCTCAGTGTCACCCGTAATAGAAAAGTAATAGCTTCACCACCTGCATGTACTGGACCGGTACAGTAACGCAAGTCTGTCTCACTCATCATGGTGTGCAACTTTTTTTCTCGGGTGCAAGTTCACTGTGCTGTCCATGTCATTCTGCCGGCTTGCATAAGATAACGTACCGTTCATTAAACTACCACTAATGTTAGAGCAAGGATGCAGAAGTGGGAGGTTACATAGATACTGTCCTCAATAGTTATGTACTGTGCTTTCAATTTGCTACTTGTACTGTGACCCAACTTTCGGCTCAATCACTTTGTGTTATTAATGCTAAGGAGCATTGGTTACAGACTATGTCTTTCTTTCTTCATATAGTTGCTCCTTCCAAATCAACAACACGGAGGGAGCAGGCTAGAATGGCCCGGCAACGGAGGCTGGAGGCCACTGTCGCCGAATATCGGCGGCTGGTGGCCCTGGAGGAGGAGGAGGACACGCAGTCGAGCGGTGCAACAACAACATCCTCGGCTGGGACCGCTGCATCCTCCTCCGTGACCCCACGGGACGCCAGCATGCGCAGTGCTCCAGCGGGACCGAGCCGGGCTAACAAAGCCAACCGCCACCGCCAAGCAACAGAAAAACCAGCTGCCCCCCACAGGAGCTGCAAGGAACGCCAACACCGCCTACGAGTCCGAATGTCCAACCTGGAGCAGGAGGTCCAGAAGTATAAGAACTTGGTGAAGGGCCTCCGCTCCGAGCTTGCCACCCTCCGCAAGGAGTATGATGCCCATGCCGCAAAATGCACCAGCACCAGCACCCTCCAGTAGTGGAGTGTCCCTTGCCCTTTTTTTATAGACTTTTGGGGGGTGGGATTTGGGAGTTGGGAGCGTTTTGGGACGTTTCAAAGACAATCGTTGGGGTTAGGGTGGGTCTTGAGGGAGATTATTTTGTTAGGGCTACATAAATATACATTTTTAAACTTTATCTGACCATACCTGTTTTTTACTGCTTTTCAGTCTGGTGGGTGGGGGACGGGGGTGTAACAGTAACTTTGTTTTCCTGAACAGTCGTAGGACTTTAGTAGTACAACCGTCAATCTCTTGTCTACTCCGAAATAATACTCCATTATACTACCTCCCACCAAACGCTTATCTTACCTGTAATTAGTGTTAGAAATTAGGGCTAGGCCCAGGGCTGGCTCCACGTGAAATGGGGATTAACGTTGTCAATCCTGGGCGGGTGACATTTCCTCATTGCGGTGGTACTAGTGGTGTGACACAGTGGCAGTTGCATGCCTATGGAAAAAAAGAAAACAAAACCTTGTTTGTCCTTACTGTAGCATTACAACGGTTACGGTACGATCGAGAATATAGCAGGTGACAGTACACTAGAACAGTGCCATAATGTAGCCTAACAAATGGTAAAGTATTTGCTTGCAAGTATAACTAGTACTTGCGTTGAATTTATTTGACATTGGCTACTACTACTAGAAGATATAGTACTGAAGCTGAGTAAGTCTAGAAGATATCCTCGTATTCCTTCACCAGCCTGTTGCTATGATCTTATCCTCCCCAGCAAGTGTGTGGAATTATTGATGTCATTTTAGTCAGACATCAAGCAAAACAACACAGCCCGGGGGAAGAGGGTTAGGGTTTGTAAAATGGATGGGAATGGGGGTTTCTTTTTGGGTAGGTTTTGTTGAGAGAAGAAAAAAAAAAGCAGAGCATGGACAAACAATAATTGAAGATAAAGACAATCTTTGGTTACAAACTAAAGCTAAGCACATGCAGTCACACTCATAGAATAAAACAATGGATACTGTATCTGTATTGCGTATGTTGTTGGAGTTGTCCTGTTGAATTTGGTAAGTAAGTTGCATGCAGCAAACAATTCCTCTTATTGGCGGCACTCCTCCATTCCAGCTGACGCTTCGTCCATCAATGTTGGTGACCACTGACAGAAGACACCCTGTCCACTGCCTCCCTGGCGGATGTTGACTGAAACCCGGCCTGTAATTATTGAACGGAAAACAGGAAGTGCTATTACAATACCACTGATAAATAAATAAAAGGTATGTACGCTGTGTGGTTCAAAAAGTGACACTTTGATTTCCCTAATAGACAGTACAATATTTTTGAAATTGCGTGCTCTGTCTGAGTCACCTTTTTAAGGATAAATAAGTATGGCCAAAATATTATAGCGGATCTTTCCCCTCAAGGTAGGTGTACTGTAAACTGTGTTTTAGAACAAAATGTGACCTTCCCAGCAATGCTCCCACCAAGACCTTTACTAAAGCCAGTCGCAAAAATGTAGAAGAACCCCAATCAGATCTCCAAAAACGATGCCTAGCAGAAAAATGGTTACAAAACGTACTTTGAAAGTAACAGTAGGCCCAAATACAGACCGTGGATTGTATTCAAACCACTTGCAAGCAAGCAAAAGTATCCATAGCCAGCATCGCTCCAACAGTGCTCTACAACACCAGAACTGCGTTGCAATAGAACCCCCCGAAACACATGCAATCCTGCTGCTAGGGCTAACCCTAACGAACCCTAACTTACAAAAAGTGCCAAAACTGGTGTTTCCTTATGGATTTTGTCCAAAACACTTCTATCCGGTATTAGACCTTCCCAGGAATGCCCCAGGCAAGACCCGCCAACCCACCCGGAAAAAACCACCCGACAACACCCCCAAACAGCGAAAAAGCTAAATCTCATACTTACAATATCTCTCGGCCTTCGGTCCAAACGCGCCGCTGTGCAGCTAGGTCATCATCATCAATCATCATAACTCCTGTTTTCCACCACGGATTTCCTGAAAAGCAAATGCAATCAAGATTAGATTGTCGCAGCAGTGCTTCGACAGAGACCCCGGCCGCAACCCACCCACGAACAGCAGGAAGCCCCCCAAAACGCTACATTGAGCAAGATGACAGAAGAAATAGCAAAAAAAAGGCTGTTCCTTAAGGATTTTGTCCAAAACACTTCTATCCGGTATTAGACCTTCCCAGGAATGCCCCAGGCAAGACCCGCCAACCCACCCGGAAAAAACCACCCGGCAACACCCCCAAACAGCGAAAAAGCTAAATCTCATACTTACAATATCTCTCGGCCTTCGGTCCAAACGCGCCGCTGTGCAGCTAGGTCATCATCATCAATCATCATAACTCCTGTTTTCCACCACGGATTTCCTGAAAAGCAAATGCAATCAAGATTAGATTGTCGCAGCAGTGCTTCGACAGAGACCCCGGCCGCAACCCACCCACGAACAGCAGGAAGCCCCCCAAAACGCTACATTGAGCAAGATGACAGAAGAAATAGCAAAAAAAAAGGCTGTTCCTTAAGGATTTTGTCCAAAACACTTCTATCCGGTATTAGACCTTCCCAGGAATGCCCCAGGCAAGACCCGCCAACCCACCCGGAAAAAACCACCCGACAACACCCCCAAACAGCGAAAAAGCTAAATCTCATACTTACAATATCTCTCGGCCTTCGGTCCAAACGCGCCGCTGTGCAGCTAGGTCATCATCATCAATCATCATAACTCCTGTTTTCCACCACGGATTTCCTGAAAAGCAAATGCAATCAAGATTAGACTGTCGCAGCAGTGCTCCCAGACACCAAAAATCACCCACAAACACCCGGAACCCCGCCAAAGAGCACCCCAAAGGCAAGCAAGTCAGCAAAAACGGCAAGAAATTTCCACCTCATATTTGGTCCAAAACACTTTTGTCCATTATTAGAGCTTCACAGCAATGGGCCCAAATCCGTCAACTCACCCGCAAAGAAGTACAACACCCCCACAAGTGCTGATTCTTTCTTCATTGGGCGTAATCCAGCACTCTGCTTTGAGGGAAATCGCAGTCTGGAGGAGGATAGAGGAGCATGTTCTTCAGAACTTGTGAACCTGAGGAATGTAGACTGCGGCACCTTCAAATCAATAAGCAAACAAGTGAAGACAGTTCGGCTGATGGTCTTGTTTTTGGGATTAGGTGATTAAAGTTTGAATTAAATTAACTGTGCAAACCAAAGAAAGAGAGACAAACAGGAATAAAAGTGAATAAGGATGAAAAAGAAAGTTCTTGATTCATTGTCTCATTTTCAGGGCTCGGTGTCAGGGAATAAGAAGAAGATTTCGTCATCATACTCTGCGAATTCAGGCAGGATGAGGTCAGTGCCACAGAACAGAGAACAAATCCCCTCATCTACGTTGCCGTCCTCCTCGTCTTCATGCGGCGTGCTTTCTCGTACTTTGTAATCTGGTGGTATGAGGTGCTGATTCATCTTGATCATTGTCAGCCGCTCCACATTTTTGGGCGAGAGGCGGCTCCGTTTGGGAGTTACAATGCCACCAGCAGCACTGAAAACACGTTCAGAAGACACACTTGCGAGTGGGCAAGACAAATAGTTTATGGCCAGGTTGGAGAGCTGTGGCCACAATTGTTTTTTGCCATGCCAATACTGCAATGGCTCATCATTAAGAAAGACCTCTGTTGAGTCATTCATATAGTCCTGCACCATCGACTCAAGGTCATCAACGGTTCCTCCACTTTGCTTACTTTTTGCTGTGCCTTTGACATTTTTTCGAGAACCATACCCAAGCAAACTTAGCCAATCCTCTACAACAGCCTCTGTTACTGTTGTGTGTGATGCAGATGATCCAGTTGCCTTTAACGGCTGAGAGGTCACTTGTGCCCCAGCCACAGGTGCAGAAGTGGATTCTTGTGACTGGGGATGGCCTGCTGATGCTGATGCTGATGTACTGTCTTCTCCTTCAATAACCTGCCGTTCTTTTTCAAACCTCTTGGCTGACAAGGCTAACCAATGTTTGTACTTTTGAACATCTGCATCAGCAAAAGGAAAGAATGCTTCGCCTGCCAGCGCCTTTTTGTAGCGTGGATCCAGAATAGTAGCACAAATGTAATGCTGTTCTGACTTGATTTTTTGAAGACGTTCATCACCACGTAGGCGCTCTAATAATTTCTCAGACAAAATAAAATGGTCTTTTTTTTTTTCATCTTTTTCAAACTCAGAAGACACCGCCATCAGTTGGTGCTCCAGCATGCACAACAATGGGATAGCTTTTCCCAAATTACAGTCCTCCTGGCTGACTGCACGCGTGAAGAACTCAAAAGGACGAAGCATGTCTGTCAGGCTTTTAACTATGTCCCATTGCGCCGCACCCAACCGCATGTCCTCCTTCTGAGATGTACCCTCTGTGAAGAAATAGTGATTGAGTACCGTATACTGCTCATATAGACGCTCAAGCATGTAGAAGGTTGAGTTCCAACGTGTTGCCACCTCCTGGATGAGTGCTTTCACTGGCATTTGACGTTCAAGTAGCAGTCTCCTCAGATGCTTCCGGGCCTTAAAAGAATGGCTGAAATGGTTGCACATTTTGCGGCAGGTGGCCATTACCTCGAACGCTGGACTGTGTTTATCACTCAAGAATTTTTGAAGTACCAGGTTGATACAGTGCGCCAAACACGGCACTCTAAAATAGTCACCCTTCCACATGGCCTTAACTACATTGGCGCCATTATCCGTGGAAACATAACCAATCTTGCGTTTTTGGGGGGATAGCATTTTCAAGACCTTTTTGTCAAACTCTTCCAAAAGGTTTTCTGCTGTGTGACTTTTCTCCAAGCCAAACATGGCTAGTGTTGCATGTTTCCGAGCAGCTTTGAAAACTTTGTCCGGGTCAACACCTGCGTTTAGCTTTGCTTTAACACCTGAAAAAGAGACCCAGTGTGCAGTGATGCACATGTAATCAGCGCCTGCGCCACTGGTCCACATGTCTGTTGTCAGATGTATTGTGTGAACAGCACTCTTCTGCAAAGCTGCCCCAATCGCCTCCAGCACATCTTCATGTAGTGCTGGAACCGCAACTCTGGCAAAATAGAACCGGCTAGGAACCTTCCATTTAGGGCAGAGCGTTGCCACTAATTCTAGAAAACCTACCGCTTCTACAAAAGAAAAAGGGAGAAGGTCCACAGCTAGCATTTTAGCCAGCTTAGTGTTATACAGACGTGTCAGTGGGTGGTTGCGTTCATATGGCACGTCTGAAGTAAGCATTGTTCTAATGTTGCCCTGGACCAAGCATTTACGGGCTGATAATGACTTCGTTGACCCAATTTTGCTCGCTGGTGAACTTTTGTGCGTTGGTGTCTCACTCGCTCCAACACTCTTAGTGTGCCTCACATTGGGTGTGCTGCTGACAGGGGTACTGGGTGTAAGGGAAGTGTTTGACACGTCTTGTTCCTCCTCGTCATCATCAGATGAAACATCAACGTTTCCTTGAATTCGGCCTTTCTTGATCGCATCTAGGTGCGCAAACCATTTGACAGTGTGCTGTCTCCTAAGATGACCTCTCTGGCCTCCGGTACCATAGTTGGTACCTGGCTTACCACGACTAACTGCATCCTTACAAAGGGTACAAATGGCAAACTTTGGATTTTTTTGACAAACAGTAAAGAAGTCCCAAACTGGGGACTTGAAGTATCTGTGGGACCTGGAGGAGGTGGCGATACTGGTGGTGGTGGTCATGAAGCTAATGCCAGATGAAGTGGAGGATCTGGATTGCCCAACTTTTGTACGTTTTGCACTTTCACCGCCACTAATTAAGGTCGAGGTTGACGGAGGTCTCTTCTTGCCAGAAAGAAATATGGAAGCGGGACGAGTTGGTGTACTACTTAACTCCAATGATTGTGGTGTTTCCACTGCCTCCTCATCGACAACATCATCATCATCATCACGCTCAGCAGCTCTTCGGGCTAGGGTCAAAATGTCTGTTTGCTGCATGCCCGCTGGGGCTGCAGTGACCTTTATGATGACTGGGTCGTCGTTGGCAGAGTCTTCATCAGCAGCAGTATCCGCCACTTCTTGTTGAGCCTCATCACACTCCATAACTCTGAGACTTTGGACGAGCTTCCTTCTACGCTTAACTACCTTTGTTGGATCATGGTGTGCCTCACTCTCAGACGGCTGTGGTGCTGGTTCCCAAGTTTGATCCGTATCATCAGAAGGAGGTGTGCTTGAAGAAGATGTAGACACCACCCTTGATCTCTTCCTTGCTAGGGGTGTGGAAGACAATGAAGGATCATCAGGAGGAGTGGCTTCCTCAAATGATAGCTAGCCTTGATTGTCGATTTCCTGATGTGCCCCTACTTCGGGAGGAACAACTATTGTGGGCACTTGTGACCCTCCATGCACCTCTGCTTGCGCATCTCCTTGCGCTGCCTCTCCTTCCACATGTACTTGGGCTTGCACTTGCACATGTGATTGTTGTTGCGGCTGTGGTTGTTCAACACTCGTCAGATGAGCTACAACAACCTGTGTTGATTGAGGGACATTGCTGCTGCTTTCTTGCGATGAGCCAACATCACTGGTCGATGGTGATCGAAGAACTATACTGGCTGCCTCTGCAGCACTCAAGGGCTTGGACTTAAGTTGGCGTGGTGATGGTGGTGGCACTGAGCCCAATGGAGCGGGGGTGCTGCTGCCAGCTTGGTCCCCAGCAGATCCCGCTGCTGCTGCAGGCATACTTTTTTTTTTACTCCCAAAAAAAGGGGCGGGCGGCACACCAGTGTCCTTGGTAACTTGCTTCTTCTGCTCCTTACTGGCACCTTTCTTGCTAGAGGAGCTACGGGTTACTTTTTTTGGGGCCATCTTCTTCAGAGCAGGTCAGCAGGCAGCAGTTGCACGAGTTGCAGAGGGTTCTGTGTCCAGACGTGACGTCGCCTGACGTTATGCTGCACACACACACCGCTGCAGGACTTCTTCCTGGCACTGGTGGTTCTCTTGAGTCTTCTTGTGCACCTAAAAGCAATGGAAGACAGAGGAACATCAGTTCAGTTAAACACCCCAAAAAATCGACAAAACACAGAAAAATGAGCACAATCCCATGCCATCCATGATGTTTACATTGAAGACACCCCACAGAAAGACTAGGCCCATGCAACACTCACCACCCCTGGGCAAAGGGCCCCACCAGCAGGCCCAAAAAAACGACAAAAAACAATAAAATCAGCACAATCCCAGCCCATCCATGGCCTCAATGGTGTTTAAATTCAAGAAGACACCCCTCAGAAACACTAGGCCCATGCAACACTCACTACCCCTGGGCATAATGGATGAAAAGTAGGCAAAATAAGTGCAGGCCTCAGACACTGCCTCTCCTCAAAATGGCCCCTTACACCCCAAGCACATGTTGCCTGTACCAGCCAGCACTCAAGATGGCCACCACCACCACCCACATAGCCAGTCCACATCAACAGTACACCCCCAAAAAACAGAAAAACAGCCAGAAATCACCACAATCCAATGCCATCCATGATGTTTACATTAAAGAGAGTGAGGCCACACCACAGGCACACTCAGTCCATGCACCACCACCCCTGGGCAAAAGGCCACACCAGCAGCCCCCAAAAAACGACAAAAAACAATAAAATAAGCACAATCCCAGCCCATCCATGGCCTCAATTATGTTTAAATTCAAGAAGACACCCCACAGAAAGACTAGGCCCATGCAACACTCACTACCCCTGGGCATAATGGATGAAAAGTAGGCAAAATAAGTGCAGGCCTCAGACACTGCCTCTCCTCAAAATGGCCCCTTACACCCCAAGCACATGTTGCCTGTACCAGCCAGCACTCAAGATGGCCACCACCACCACCCACATGGCCAGTCCACATCAACAGTACACCCCCAAAAAACAGAAAAACAGCCAGAAATCACCACAATCCAATGCCATCCATGATGTTTACATTAAAGAGAGTGAGACCACACCACAGGCACACTCAGTCCATGCACCACCACCCCTGGGCAAAAGGCCACACCAGCAGCCCCCCAAAAACGACAAAAAACAATAAAATAAGCACAATTCCAGCCCATCCATGGCCTCAATTATGTTTAAATTCAAGAAGACACCCCACAGAAAGACTAGGCCCATGCAACACTCACCACCCCTGGGCAAAGGGCCCCACCAGCAGGCCCAAAAAAACGACAAAAAACAATAAAATCAGCACAATCCCAGCCCATCCATGGCCTCAATGGTGTTTAAATTCAAGAAGACACCCCTCAGAAACACTAGGCCCATGCAACACTCACTACCCCTGGGCATAATGGATGAAAAGTAGGCAAAATAAGTGCAGGCCTCAGACACTGCCTCTCCTCAAAATGGCCCCTTACACCCCAAGCACATGTTGCCTGTACCAGCCAGCACTCAAGATGGCCACCACCACCACCCACATGGCCAGTCCACATCAACAGTACACCCCCAAAAAACAGAAAAACAGCCAGAAATCACCACAATCCAATGCCATCCATGATGTTTACATTAAAGAGAGTGAGACCACACCACAGGCACACTCAGTCCATGCACCACCACCCCTGGGCAAAAGGCCACACCAGCAGCCCCCCAAAACGACAAAAAACAATAAAATAAGCACAATCCCACTCCATCCATGGCCTCAATTATGTTTAAATTCAAGAAGACACCCCACAGAAAGACTAGGCCCATGCAACACTCACCACCCCTGGGCAAAGGGCCCCACCAGCAGGCCCAAAAAAACGACAAAAAACAATAAAATCAGCACAATCCCAGCCCATCCATGGCCTCAATGGTGTTTAAATTCAAGAAGACACCCCTCAGAAACACTAGGCCCATGCAACACTCACTACCCCTGGGCATAATGGATGAAAAGTAGGCAAAATAAGTGCAGGCCTCAGACACTGCCTCTCCTCAAAATGGCCCCTTACACCCCAAGCACATGTTGCCTGTACCAGCCAGCACTCAAGATGGCCACCACCACCACCCACATGGCCAGTCCACATCAACAGTACACCCCCAAAAAACAGAAAAACAGCCAGAAATCACCACAATCCAATGCCATCCATGATGTTTACATTAAAGAGAGTGAGACCACACCACAGGCACACTCAGTCCATGCACCACCACCCCTGGGCAAAAGGCCACACCAGCAGCCCCCCAAAAACGACAAAAAACAATATAATAAGCACAATCCCACCCCATCCATGGCCTCAATTATGTTTAAATTCAAGAAGACACCCCACAGAAAGACTAGGCCCATGCAACACTCACCACCCCTGGGCAAAGGGCCCCACCAGCAGGCCCAAAAAAACGACAAAAAACAATAAAATCAGCACAATCCCAGCCCATCCATGGCCTCAATGGTGTTTAAATTCAAGAAGACACCCCTCAGAAACACTAGGCCCATGCAACACTCACTACCCCTGGGCATAATGGATGAAAAGTAGGCAAAATAAGTGCAGGCCTCAGACACTGCCTCTCCTCAAAATGGCCCCTTACACCCCAAGCACATGTTGCCTGTACCAGCCAGCACTCAAGATGGCCACCACCACCACCCACATGGCCAGTCTACATCAACAGTACACCCCAAAAAAACAGAAAAACAGCCAGAAATCACCACAATCCAATGCCATCCATGATGTTTACATTAAAGAGAGTGAGACCACACCACAGGCACACTCAGTCCATGCACCACCACCCCTGGGCAAAAGGCCATACCAGCAGCCCCCCAAAAACGACAAAAAACAATAAAATAAGCACAATCCCAGCCCATCCATGGCCTCAATTATGTTTAAATTCAAGAAGACACCCCACAGAAAGACTAGGCCCATGCAACACTCACCACCCCTGGGCAAAGGGCCACACCAGCAGGCCCAAAAAAAGGACAAAAATCAGCACAATCCCAGCCCATCCATGGCCTCAATGGTGTTTAAATTCAACAAAACAGTTGTATCATGCACCCCTAACCAACCCTGGTCCTACTGGATACTGTGGCTACCCACAATATAATTTATTTAATGTTCTGAAAAAGTTCCAACATTTTACTTGCAGCAACTGTAATGCCCCAAACAAACTTACTTGTGAAAGTTGATTTCTAATCCAAAAGTGATCCAAAGACAGTCAAAAAGGCCTCAAATCCAAATATCCAGCAGCACCCACAAAAAGTAATCCTTCCAGCTCCAGATCCAAATGAAAGTGACCAGGAGATGGACAAAGCACTGGGAGGAGCCTGCTGGACAGGAACAGGAAGTTGGAGACTGTGGGGCACTTCCTTCCTCCCCCCCAAAATGGACTCCTTGCAAAAAAAGGCCATGCAAATGTCAACCTGAGGAGTGATTCTGATAAAAATCATAATTTTCTGAAGGTTTATCCTGTTTGCTGGTGATTTTCTTGTGCAGAATTGCAAAAGCTCTATTTCGCGAGTGCGAGATTGTTCCGCCGCAACTACGTGTTCGCAATTGCGAACTCTCGTGAGGTGTGCTGTGCAAGGTGGCAAGCTGCGATTACGTATTCGCGGGCACCAAACTCCTGCGGGATCACGCAGCAAGATCCAAAATGGCGCGGCACTCGCAAAGAAAAACAACTCGGCAAAGGCTAAATGACGGAAAGTGAACGCCGTGCACCACGCCGCGCGCCGCAACCAAGCAAAAAATCCGCCGCGAGCGTATTCACGGATTTTCAACAAATTCGCGAGAGTTCGCGGATTGCGAATTTGCCGAAAATCCGAAAAATCCGCGATCGGAGCGGATTTTACGCCCATGCTTAGTCATTTGTTATCACGTGTCATGTGTCATGTGGTGTCATGTGTCATGTGGTGTCATGTGTCATGTAGTGTCATGTGTCATGTGATGCCATGTGTCACGTGTCATGTGATGTCATGTGTCATGTGTTAGCAAATCAAAAGGGAGAGAGAGGACTAGGTAAGCTAGTCCGGGTCCCCTGATTATATGTAGAAATATCAATATAGGACTAGCTAGGTTGTGTTAGTGAGACTCAGGAGGTACATCTGTGGGCAAACCGTGATGTCATGTGTCATGTGTTGTCATGTGTCATCACGTGTCATGTTTCATGTGGTGTCATGTGTCATGTGGTGTCATGTGTCATGTATCATCATGGGTCATGTGATGTCATGTGTCATGTGTTGTCATGTGATGTCATGTGTCATGTGGTGTCATGTGTCATGTGGTGTCATGTGTCATGTATCGCCATGTGTCATGTGATATCATGTGTCATGTGTTGTCATGTGATGTCATGTGTCATGTATTGTCATGTGATGTCATGTGTCATATGATGTCATGTGCCATGTGTTGTCATGTGATGTCATGTGTCATATGATGTCATGTGTCATCATGTGTCATGTGTTGTCATGTGGTACATGACACATGTGGTGTCATGTTTCATGTGTTGTCATGTGGTGTCATGTGTCAAGTGATGTCATGTGTCAAGTGGTGTCATGTGTCATGTTTCATGTGGTGTCATGTGTCATGTATCGTCATGTGTCATGTGATGTCATGTGTCATGTGTTGTCATGTGATGTCATGTGGTATTGTGTCATGTGGTGTCATGTGTCATGTATCGTCATGTGTCATGTGATGTCATGTGTCATGTGTTGTCATGTGATATCATGTGTCATGTGATATCATGTGTCATGTGATGTCATGTACCATGTGCATCGGTAGATGTGATATCATGTGTCATGTGGTGTCATGTGTCATGTGATGTCATGTGCCATGTGTTGTCATGTGATGTCATGTGTCATGTTGTGTCATGTGATGTCATGTGTCATGTGGTATCATGTGATGTCATGTGTCATGTGTCATGAGGTGTCATGTGGTGTCATGTGTCATGTATCGTCATGTGTATTGTGATGTCATGTGGTGTCATGTGGTGTCATGTGATGTCATGTGTCATGTGTCATGAGGTGTCATGTGGTGTCATGTGTCATGTATCGTCATGTGTCATGTGATGTCATGTGGTGTCATGTGGTGACATGTGGTGTCATGTGTCATGTATCGTCATGTGTCATGTGATATCATGTGTCATGTGATATCATGTGTCATGTGTTGTCATGTGGTGTCATGTGTCATCACATGTCATGTGGTGTCATGTGGTATCATGTGTCATCACATGTCATGTGTTGTCATGTCATGTGTCATGTGGTGTCATGTGTCATGTGGTGTCATGTGTCATCATGTGTCATGTGTTGTCATGTCATGTGTCATGTGATGTCATGTGTCATGTGATGTCATGTGTCATGTGATGTCATGTGGTGTCATGTGTCATCATGTGTCATGTGTTGTCATGTGGTGTCATGTGTCATCACGTGTCATGTGTCATGTGGTGTCATGTGTCATGAGGTGTCATGTGGTGTCATGTGTCATGTATCGTCATGTGTCATGTGTTGTCATGTGATGGCATGTGTCATGTGGTGTCATGTGTCATGTGATGTCATGTGTCATGTGGTGAGATGTGGTGTCATGTGTCATGTATCATCATGTGTCATGTGATGTCATGTGGTGTCATGTGTTGTCATGTGATGTCATGTGTCATGTGGTGTCATGTGTCATCATGTGTCATCTTGTGTCATGTGGTGTCATGTGTCATCATGTGGTGCCATGTGACGTCATGTGTTGTCAGTCATGTGGTGTCATGTGGTGTCATGTTTCATCATGTGTCATGTGTTGTCATGTGGTGTCATTTGTTATCACGTGTCATGTGTCATGTGGTGTCATGTGTCATGTGGTGTCATGTGTCATGTAGTGTCATGTGTCATGTGATGCCATGTGTCACGTGTCACGTGTCGTCATGTGTCATGTGTTGTCATGTGTCATCACATGTCATGTTTCAGGTGGTGTCATGTGTCATGTGGTGTCATGTGTCATGTATCATCATGTGTCATGTGATGTCATGTGTCATGTGTTGTCATGTGATGTCATGTGTCATGTGGTGTCATGTGTCATGTGGTGTCATGTGTCATGTATCATCATGTGTCATGTGATGTCATGTGTCATGTGTTGTCATGTGATGTCATGTGTCATATGATGTCATGTGCCATGTGTTGTCATGTTATGTCATGTGTCATATGGTGTCATGTATCATCATGTGTCATGTGTTGTCATGTGGTACATGACATGTGGTGTCATGTGTCATGTGTTGTCATGTGGTGTCATGTGTCAAGTGATGTCATGTGTTAAGTGGTGTCATGTGTCATGTTTCATGTGGTGTCATGTGTCATGTATCGTCATGTGTCATGTGATGTCATGTGTCATGTGTTGTCATGTGATGTCATGTGTCATGTGGTATTGTGTCATGTGGTGTCATGTGTCATGTATCGTCATGTGTCATGTGATGTCATGTGTCATGTGTTGTCATGTGATATCATGTGTCATGTGGTGTCATGTGTCATGTGATGTCATGTGCCATGTGCATCGGTAGATGTGATATCATGTGTCATGTGGTGTCATGTGTCATGTGATGTCAAGTGCCATGTGTTGTCATGTGATGTCATGTGTCATGTGATGTCATGTGTCATGTGGTGTCATGTGTTTTATCGGAGAAAGACCTAAAACTAGCTGTGCAGTCACTGGTTATCTCAAGAATTGAATATGGATGTACAACTCTAGCAGGTCTTCCAAAAATTTCCATAGCCCCCCTAAAAGCTTGTCTCAATGCAGCGGCAAGACCGGAACGAGGAAATTTGACCACATCACCCCTCACCTGAAGGTGCTAAACTGGCTACCCTTTGAAGCTAGAATACAACTAAAAATGGCATGTATCGCCTACAAAGCGATTCACCACAACACACCCAGATATCTTGCCCAGAAAATAGAAATTTCAGGAAGAAACAGACCAGCCCGAAGTGCCAATTTGCTACTGCTGAGACCACCTATCTTCAAGAAGAAAAAAACTTATGAGAGAGCGTTCTCCGGAGCAGCCCCTAGAATCTGGAACTCTCTGCCTGTGAATATCAGAAAAATTTCGAACATAGCATCGTTTAAGAAGGAAGCTAAGACCTTCCTCATGAGCAAATTTCTCCCATAGGCAGGCATTTCGCCTTCTATGACTTAACTGTGAGGTTCTTAAGATAACAAAATGAGAAATTGAAGAACAGTGGAATGACTATGCTGAAAATATTACCAACTACGGTGTGCAATATCATTGCTTGTTATATACACTGCTGTTTTTATCCTATGCCATTGTTGTAAAGCGCTCTGATACCCATGGGTCTAGTTCGCGCTATAGAAAACTGTTTATAAATAAATAAATAAATAAATAAATGTCATCATGTGTCATGTGGTGTCATGTGTCATCATGTGTCATGTGGTGTCATGTGTCATCACATGTCATGTGTCATGTGTCATGTGATGTCATGTGTCAAGTGGTGTCATGTGATGTCATGTGTCATGTGCTGTCAAGTGCTGTCGTGTCATGTGTCATGTGGTGTTATGTGTCATGTGGTGTCATTTGTCATCATGTGTTGTCATGTGTCATCATGTGGTGCCATGTGACGTCATGTGTTGTCAGTCATGTGGTGTCATGTGGTGTCATGTGTCATCATGTGTCATGTGGTGTCACGTATCATGTGGTGTCATGTGTCATATAGTGTCATGTGTCATGTGTCATTTGATGTCATGTGGTGTCATGTGTCATGTATCGTCATGTGTCATGTGATGTCATGTGTCATGTGTTGTCATGTGATGTCATGTGTCATGTGGTGTCATGTGTCATGTGATGTCATGTGTCATGTGGTGTCATGTGTCATCACGTGTCATGTGTCATGTGGTGTCATGTGTCATGTGGTGTCATGTGTCATGTATCGTCATGTGTTATGTGATGTCATGTGTCATGTGATGTCATGTGTTATCATGTGATGTCATGTGTCATGTGGTGTCATGTGTCATGTGATGTCATGTGTTGTCATGTGATGTCATGTGTCATGTGGTGTCATGTGTCATGTGATGTCATGTGTCATGTGTTGTCATGTGTCATCATGTGTCATGTGTTGTCATGTGGTGTCATGTGTCATCACGTGTCATGTGTCATGTGTCATGTATCGTCATGTGTCATGTGATGTCATGTGATGTGGTGACATGTGGTGTCATGTATCGTCATGTCATGTGATGTCATGTGTCATGTGATGTCATGTGGTGTCATGTGTTATGTGGTGTCATGTGTCATGTGTCATGTAAAGTCATATGTCATGTGTAAAAAAATGTATATATCTAGAGGAGCTTACTGTAAGATTACTGTAAGCTTACTGTACTCTGTACCTTTCCGAGCACGAGCTGAATGCTAATTGGCTGTCAACTGTCTGTCAATACTCCAAACCAGAAAGTGTGGGCAGCCATCTTGTGCCTCGGTAGACTGAGGCACAAGAAAGCAGAAAAACAAAGGTGTAAAATGCAAAAAGGGGTGCAGGGTAGAAACACCCTGCCCCCTAGGCCTGCTCTGAGTGTTTCACAAGGATCCCAAAGGCCCCCCCAATATTTTTGGGGGACAAAAACCACGGGGGACGAGTACCATACGAGTCCTGTAAGCTTACTGTAAGCTTACTGTACTCTGTACCTGCACGAGCTGAATGCGGTGTCATGTGTCATGTGTCATGTGGAGTCATATGTCATGTGTCAAAAAATGTATATATCTAGAGGAGCTTACTGTAAGATTCCTGTAAGCTTACTGTACTCTGTACCTTTCCGAGCACGAGCTGAATGCTAATTGGCTGTCAACTGTCTGTCAACACTCCAAACCAGAAAGTGTTGGCCGCCATCTTGTGCCTCGGTAGACTGAGGCACAAGAAAGCAGAAAAACAAACAAGTAGAACGCAAAAAGGGGGCAGGGTAGAAACCCCCTGACCCCCTAGGCCTGCTCAGGGATGCCACAAGGACCCACAAGGCCCCCCATTTTTTTTTACAAAAACTGCAGAGTACGAGTACTATACAAGCACAGTAAGCTTACTGTAAGCTTACTGTAATCTGTACCTTCCCGAGCACGAGCTGAATGCTAATTGGCTGTCAACTGTCTGTAAACACTCCAAACAATCATGTGTCATGTGTTGTCATGTGGTGTCATGTGTCATGTGGTGTCATGTGATGTCATGTGTCATGTGCTGTCATGTGCTGTCATGTGTCATGTGGTGTCATATGTCATCATGTGTCATCTTGTGTCCTGTGGTCTCATGTGGTGTCATGTGTCATCATGTGTTGTCATGTGTCATCATGTAGTGCCATGTGACGTCATGTGTTGTCAGTTATGTGGTGTCATGTGTTGTCATGTGTCATCACGTGTCATGTGTCATGTGGTGTCATGTGTCATGTGGTGTCATGTATCATGTGACATGACATGTGATGTCATGTGTCATGTGATGTAATGTGGTGTCATGTGTCATCATATGTCATGTGTCATCACGTGTCATGTGTCATGTGGTGTCATGTGTCATGTATCGTCATGTGTCACATCATGTGTTGTCATGTGAAGTCATGTGTCATGTGGTGTCATGTTTCATGTGATGTCATGTGTTGTCATGTGATGTCATGTGGTGTCATGTGTCATCTGATGTCATGTGTTGTCATGTGTCATGTGTCATGTGATGTCATGTGTCATGTAGTGTCATGTGTCATCACATGTCATGTGTGTGTCCTGTATCGTCATGTGTCATGTGACATGTCATGTGATGTCATGTGTCATGTGTTGTCATGTGATGTCATGTGTTGTCATGTGTTGTCATGTGGTGTCATGTGTCATGTGGTGTCATGTGTCATGTGGTGTCATGTGATGTCATGTGTCATGTGATGTCATGTGTCATGTGTTGTCATGTGTCATGTGGTGTCATGTGATGTCATGTGTCGTGTGGTGTCATGTGTCATCATGTGTCATGTGTTGTCATGTGTCATCACATGTCATGTGGTATCATGTGTCATGAGGTGTCATGTGTCATCATGTGTCATGTGATGTCATGTGTCATGTGGTGTCATGTGTCATGTGTTGTCACATGGTGTCATGTGTCATCACATGTCATGTGGTGTCATGTGTCATGAGGTGTCATGTGTCATGTGTCATCATGTGTCATGTGATGTCATGTGTCATGTGATGTCATCTGTCATGAGGTGTCATATGGTGTCAAGTGTCATGCATCGTCATATGTCATGTGATGTCATGTGTCATGTGTGTCATGTGTCATCACGTGTCATGTGATGTCATGTGTCATGTGCTGTCATGTGGTGTCATGATGTGTTGTCATGTGGTGCCATGTGATGTCATGTGTCATGTGATGTCATGTGGTGTCATGTATCATCATGTGTCATGTGTTGTCATGTGTCATCATGTGTCTTGTGTCACATGGTTTCATGTGTCATGAGGTGTCATGTATTGTCACATGGTATCATGTGTCATCACATGTCTTGTGTCACGTGGTGTCATGTGTCATGAGGTGTCATGTGGTGTCATGTGTCATGTATCATCATGTGTCATGTGTTGTCATGTGATGGCATGTGTCATGTGGCGTCATGTGATGTCATGTGTCATGTGGTGACATGTGGTGTCATGTGTCATGTATCGTCATGTGATGTCATGTGATGTCATGTTTTGTCATGTGTCATGTGGTGTCATGTGTCATCATGTGTCATATTGTGTCATGTGGTGTCATGTGTCATCATGTGTTGTCATGTGTCATCATGTGGTGCCATGTGACGTCATGTGTTGTGAGTCATGTGGTGTCATGTGGTGTCATGTGTCATGTGTTATCATGTGGTGTCATTTGTTATCACGTGTCATGTGTTATGTGGTGTCATGTGTCATGTAGTGTCATGTGTCATGTGATGTCATGTGTCATGTATTGTCATGTGATGTCATGTGTCATGTGGTGTCATGTGTCATCACGTGTCATGTTTCATGTGGTGTCATGTCATGTATCATCATGTGTCATGTGATGTCATGTGTCATGTGATGTCATGTGTCATGTGGTGTCATGTGTCATGTATCGCCATGTGTCATGTGATGTCATGTGACATGTGCCATATGATGTCATGTGCCATGTGTTGTCATGTGTCATCACGTGTCATGTGGTGTCATGTGTCATCACATGTCATGTGTCATGTGATGTCATGTGTCAAGTGGTGTCATGTGTCATCATGTGTCATGTTTCATGTGGTGTCATGTGTCATGTGGTGTCATGTATCATGTATTGTCATGTGATGTCATGTGTCATGTGATGTCATGTGTCATGTGTTGTCATGTGATGTCATGTGGTGCCATGTGTTGTCATGTGATGTCATGTGGTGTCATGTGATGTCATGTGTCATCATGTGTCATGTGTTGTCATGTGGTGTCATGTGTCATCATTTGTCATGTGTTGTCATGTGTCATCACATGTCATATGTCATGTGTCATGTGGTGTCATGTTTCAAGTGGTGTCATGTGATGTCATGTGTCATGTGCTGTCATGTGTCATGTCATGTGTCATCATGTGTCATCATGTGTCATGTGGTGTCATTTGTCATCATGTGCTGTCATGTGTCATGTGGTGCCATGTGACGTCATGTGTTGTCAGTCATGTGGTGTCATGTGTCATCATGTGTCATGTGTTGTCATGTGGTGTCATGTGTCATCACGTGTTATGTGTCATGTGGTGTCACGTATCATGTGGTGTCATGTGTCATATAGTGTCATGTCATGTGATGTCATGTGTCATGTGTTGTCATGTGGTGTCATGTGTCATGTGTCACGTGGTGTCATGTGTCATGTATTGTCATGTGTCATGTGATGTCATGTGTCATGGGATGTCATGTGTCATGTGATGTCATGTTATGTCATGTGTCATGTGGTGTCATGTGTCATGTGGTGTCATGTGTCATGTGGTGTCATGTGTCATGTATCGTCATGTGTCATGTGGTGTCATATGTCATGTGATGTCATGTGCCATGTGTTGTCATGTGATGTCATGTGTCATGTGGTGTCATGTGATGTCATGTGTCATGTGGTGTCATGTGTCATCATGTGTCATGTGTTGTCATGTGGTGTCATGTGTCATCACATGTTAAGTGTCATGTGATGTCATGTGTCAAGTGGTGTCATGTGTCATGTGATGTCATGTGTCATGTGCTGTCATGTGTCATGTGGTGTCATATGTCATATGTCATGTGTCATCATGTGTCATGTGGTGTCATGTGGTGTCATTTGTCATCATGTGTTGTCATGTGTCATCATGTGGTGCCATGACTGACGTGTTGTCAGTCATGTGGTGTCATGTGTCATCATGTGTCATGTGATGTCATGTGTTGTCATGTGGTGTCACGTATCATGTGGTGTCATGTGTGATGTGTCATGTGATATCATGTGTCATGTGTTGTCATGTGATGTCATGTTTCATGTGGTGTCATGTGTCATGTGATGTCATGTGTCATGTGGTGTCATGTGTCATCATGTGTCATGTGGTGTCATGTGTCATGTGGTGTCATGTGTCATGTATCGTCATGTGTCATGTGATGTCATGTGATGTCATGTCATGTGTTATCATGTGGTGTCATGTGATGTCATGTGTCATGTGGTGTCATGTGTCATGTGGTGTCATGTGTCATGTGGTGTCATGTCATGTATTGTCATGTGTCATGTGTCATGTGTTGTCATGTGATGTCATGTGTCATGTAGTGTCATGTGTCATGTGATGTCATGTGTCATGTGTTGTCATGTGTTGTCATGTGTCATCACGTGTCTTGTGTCACGTGGTGTCATGTGTCATGAGGTGTCATGTGGTGTCATGTGTCATGTATCGTCATGTGTCATGTGATGTCATGTGTCATGTGGTGACATGTGGTGTCATGTGTCATGTATCGTCATGTGTCATGTGATGTCATGTGTCATGTGTTGTCATGTGATGTCATGTGGTGTCATGTGTCATGTGTCATGTGGAGTCGTATGTCATGTGTCAAAAAATGTATATATCTAGAGGAGCTTACTGTAAGATTACAAAAAGCTTACTGTACTCTGTACCTTTCCGAGCACGAGCTGAATGCTAATTGGCTGTCAACTGTCTGTCAATACTCCAAACCAGAAAGTGTTGGCAGCCATCTTGTGCCTCGGTAGACTGAGGCACAAGAAAGCAGAAAAACAAACGCAAAAAGGGGGCAGGGTAGAAACACCCTGCCCCCTAGGCCTGCTCTGGGTGTTTCACAAGGATCCCAAAGGCCCCCCCCAATATTTTTGGGGGACAAAAACCACGGGGGACGAGTACCATACGAGTCCTGTAAGCTTACTGTAAGCTTACTGTACTCTGTACCTGCACGAGCTGAATGCGGTGTCATGTGTCATGTGTCATGTGGAGTCATATGTCATGTGTCAAAAAATGTATATATCTAGAGGAGCTTACTGTAAGATTACTGTAAGCTTACTGTACTCTGTACCTTTCCGAGCACGAGCTGAATGCTAATTGGCTGTCAACTGTCTGTCAACACTCCAAACCAGAAAGTGTTGGCCGTCATCTTGTGCCTCGGTAGACTGAGGCACAAGAAAGCAGAATAACAAACGTGTAAAACGCAAAAAGGGGGCAGGGTAGAAACACCCTGCCCCCTAGGCCTGCTCTGGGTGTTTCACAAGGACCCCAAAGGCCCCCCCCAAATTTTTGGGGGGACAAAAACCACGGGGGACGAGTACCATACGAGTCCTGTAAGCTTACTGTAAGCTTACTGTACTCTGTGCCTTTCCGAGCACGAGCTGAATGCTAATTGGCTGTCAACTGTCTGTCAACACTCCAAACTAGAAAGTGTTGGCCGCCATCTTGTGCCTCGGTAGACTGAGGCACAAGAAAGCAGAAAAACAAACAAGTAGAACGCAAAAAGGGGGCAGGGTAGAAACCCCCTGACCCCCTAGGCCTGCTCAGGGATCCCACAAGGACCCACAAGGCCCCCCATTTGTTTTATACAAAAACTGCAGAGTACGAGTACTGTACAAGCACAGTAAGCTTACTGTAAGCTTACTGTAATCTGTACCTTCCTGAGCACGAGCTGAATGCTAATTGGCTGTTAACTGTCTGTAAACACTCCAAACAATCATGTGTCATGTGTTGTCATGTGGTGTCATGTGTCATCACGTGTCATGTGATGTAATGTGTCATGTGCTGTCATGTGCTGTCATGTGTCATGTGTCATGTGGTGCCATATGTCATGTGTCATCATGTGTCATCTTGTGTCCTGTGGTGTCATGTGGTGTCATGTGTCATCATGTAGTGCCATGTGACGTCATGTGTTGTCAGTCATGTGGTGTCATGTGGTGTCATGTGTCATCATGTGTCATGTGTTGTCATGTGGTGTCATGTGTCATGTGGTGTCATGTGTCATGTAGTGTCATGTGACATGACATGTGATGTCATGTGTCATGTGGTGTCATGTGTCATGTGATATCATGTGTCATGTGTCATCATGTGTCATGTGGTGTCATGTGTCATCACGTGTCATGTGTCATGTGGTGTCATGTGTCATGTGGTATCATGTGTCATGTATCGTCATGTGTCATGTGATGTCATGTGTCATGTGTTGTCATGTGATGTCATGTATCATGTGGTGTCATGTGTCATGTGGTGTCATGTGTCATGTATCATCATGTGTCATGTGTCATGTGGTGTCATGTGTCATGTGGTGTCATGTGTCATGTGGTGTCATGTGTCATCATGTGTCATGTGTTGTCATGTCATGTGTCATGTGATGTCATGTGTCATGTGATGTCATGTGTCATGTGATGTCATGTGTCATGTGGTGTCATGTGTCATCATGTGTCATGTGTTGTCATGTGGTGTCATGTGTCATCACGTGTCATGTGTCATGTGATGTCATGTGTCATGAGGTGTCATGTGGTGTCATGTGTCATGTATCGTCATGTGTCATGTGTTGTCATGTGATGGCATGTGTCATGTTGTGTCATGTGTCATGTGATGTCATGTGTCATGTGGTGAGATGTGGTGTAATGTTTCATGTATCATCATGTGTCATGTGATGTCATGTGGTGTCATGTGTTGTCATGTGATGTCATGTGTCATGTGGTGTCATGTGTCATCATGTGTCATATTGTGTCATGTGGTGTCATGTGTCATCATGTGGTGCCATGTGACGTCATGTGTTGTCAGTCATGTGGTGTCATGTGGTGTCATGTTTCATCATGTGTCATGTGTTGTCATGTGGTGTCATTTGTTATCACGTGTCATGTGTCATGTGGTGTCATGTGTCATGTGGTGTCATGTGTCATGTAGTGTCATGTGTCATGTGATGCCATGTGTCACGTGTCACGTGTCGTCATGTGTCATGTGTTGTCATGTGTCATCACATGTCATGTTTCATGTGGTGTCATGTGTCATGTGGTGTCATGTGTCATGTATGATCATGTGTCATGTGATGTCATGTGTCATGTGTTGTCATGTGATGTCATGTGTTATGTGGTGTCATGTGTCATGTGGTGTCATGTGTCATGTATCACCATGTGTCATGTGATATCATGTGTCATGTGTTGTCATGTGATGTCATGTGTCATATGATGTCATGTGCCATGTGTTGTCATGTTATGTCATGTGTCATATGGTGTCATGTGTCATCATGTGTCATGTGTTGTCATGTGGTACATGACATGTGGTGTCATGTGTCATGTGTTGTCATGTGGTGTCATGTGTCAAGTGATGTCATGTGTTAAGTGGTGTCATGTGTCATGTTTCATGTGGTGTCATGTGTCATGTATCGTCATGTGTCATGTGATGTCATGTGTTGTCATGTGATGTCATGTG
The DNA here is from genome assembly GCF_964261635.1 of Lissotriton helveticus. Lineage (NCBI taxonomy): Eukaryota > Metazoa > Chordata > Amphibia > Caudata > Salamandridae > Lissotriton > Lissotriton helveticus. The sequence continues at coordinate 450,288,242 of NC_136062.1, forward strand.
TCATGTGGTATTGTGTCATGTGGTGTCATGTGTCATGTATCGTCATGTGTCATGTGATGTCATGTGTCATGTGTTGTCATGTGATATCATGTGTCATGTGGTGTCATGTGTCATGTGATATCATGTGCCATGTGCATCGGTAGATGTGATATCATGTGTCATGTGGTGTCATGTGTCATGTGATGTCATGTGCCATGTGTTGTCATGTGATGTCATGTGTCATGTGATGTCATGTGTCATGTGGTGTCATGTATTTTATCGGAGAAAGACCTAAAACTAGCTGTGCAGTCACTGGTTATCTCAAGAATTGAATATGGATGTACAACTCTAGCAGGTCTTCCAAAAATTTCCATAGCCCCCCCTAAAAGCTTGTCTCAATGCAGCGGCAAGATCGGAACGAGGAAATTTGACCACATCACCCCTCACCTGAAGGTGCTAAACTGGCTACCCTTTGAAGCTAGAATACAACTAAAAATGGCATGTATCGCCTACAAAGCGATTCACCACAACACACCCAGATATCTTGCCCAGAAAATAGAAATTTCAGGAAGAAACAGACCAGCCCGAAGTGCCAATTTGCTACTGCTGAGACCACCTATCTTCAAGAAGAAAAAAACTTATGAGAGAGCGTTCTCCGGAGCAGCCCCTAGAATCTGGAACTCTCTGCCTGTGAATATCAGAAAAATTTCGAACATAGCATCGTTTAAGAAGGAAGCTAAGACCTTCCTCATGAGCAAATTTCTCCCATAGGCAGGCATTTCGCCTTCTATGACTTAACTGTGAGGTTCTTAAGATAACAAAATGAGAAATTGAAGAACAGTGGAATGACTATGCTGAAAATATTACCAACTACGGTGTGCAATATCATTGCTTGTTATATACACTGCTGTTTTTATCCTATGCCATTGTTGTAAAGGGCTCTGATACCCATGGGTCTAGTTCGCGCTATAGAAAACTGTTTATAAATAAATAAATAAATAAATAAATGTCATCATGTGTCATCATGTGTCATGTGGTGTCATGTGTCATCACATGTCATGTGTCATGTGTCATGTGATGTCATGTGTCAAGTGGTGTCATGTGATGTCATGTGTCATGTGCTATCATGTGCTGTCGTGTCATGTGTCATGTGGTGTTATGTGTCATGTGGTGTCATTTGTCATCATGTGTTGTCATGTGTCATCATGTGGTGCCATGTGACGTCATGTGTTGTCAGTCATGTGGTGTCATGTGGTGTCATGTGTCATCATGTGTCATGTGGTGTCACGTATCATGTGGTGTCATGTGTCATATAGTGTCATGTGTCATGTGTTGTCATGTGGTGTCATGTGTCATTTGATGTCATGTGTCATGTGGTGTCATGTGTCATGTATCGTCATGTGTCATGTGATGTCATGTGTCATGTGTTGTCATGTGATGTCATGTGTCATGTGGTGTCATGTGTCATGTGATGTCATGTGTCATGTGGTATCATGTGTCATCACGTGTCATGTGTCATATAGTGTCATGTGTCATGTGGTGTCATGTGTCATGTATCGTCATGTGCTATGTGATGTCATGTGTCATGTGATGTCATGTGTTATCATGTGATGTCATGTGTCATGTGGTGTCATGTGTCATGTGATGTCATGTGTTGTCATGTGATGTCATGTGTCATGTGGTGTCATGTGTCATGTGATGTCATGTGTCATGTGTTGTCATGTGTCATCATGTGTCATGTGTTGTCATGTGGTGTCATGTGTCATCACGTGTCATGTGTCATGTGTCATGTATCGTCATGTGTCATGTGATGTCATGTGATGTGGTGACATGTGGTGTCATGTATCGTCATGTCATGTGATGTCATGTGTCATGTGATGTCATGTGATGTCTTGTGGTATGTGGTGGCATGTGTCATATAAAGTCATATGTCATGTGTCAAAAAATGTATATATCTAGAGGAGCTTACTGTAAGATTCCTGTAAGCTTACTGTACTCTGTACCTTTCCGAGCACGAGCTGAATGCTAATTGGCTGTCAACTGTCTGTCAACACTCCAAACCAGAAAGTGTTGGCCGTCATCTTGTGCCTCGGTAGACTGAGGCACAAGAAAGCAGAATAACAAACGTGTAAAACGCAAAAAGGGGGCAGGGTAGAAACACCCTGCCCCCTAGGCCTGCTCTGGGTGTTTCACAAGGACCCCAAAGGCCCCCCCAAATTTTTTGGGGGACAAAAACCACGGGGGACGAGTACCATACGAGTCCTGTAAGCTTACTGTAAGCTTACTGTACTCTGTACCTGCACGAGCTGAATGCTAATTGGCTGTCAACTGTTTGTCAACACTCCAAACTAGAAAGTGTTGGCCGCCATCTTGTGCCTCGGTAGACTGAGGCACAAGAAAGCAGAAAAACAAACAAGTAGAACGCAAAAAGGGGGCAGGGTAGAAACACCCTGACCCCCTAGGCCTGCTCAGGGATCCCACAAGGACCCACAAGGCCCCCCATTTGTTTTTTACAAAAACTGCAGAGTACGAGTACTGTACAAGCACAGTAAGCTTACTGTAAGCTTACTGTAATCTGTACCTTCCTGAGCACGAGCTGAATGCTAATTGGCTGTTAACTGTCTGTAAACACTCCAAACAATCATGTGTCATGTGTTGTCATGTGGTGTCATGTGTCATCACCTGTCATGTGATGTCATGTGTCATGTGCTGTCATGTGCTGTCATGTGTCATGTGTCATGTGGTGCCATATGTCATGTGTCATCATGTGTCATCTTGTGTCCTGTGGTGTCATGTGGTGTCATGTGTCATCATGTAGTGCCATGTGACGTCATGTGTTGTCAGTCATGTGGTGTCATGTGGTGTCATGTGTCATCATGTGTCATGTGTTGTCATGTGGTGTCATGTGTCATGTGGTGTCATGTGTCATGTAGTGTCATGTGACATGACATGTGATGTCATGTGTCATGTGGTGTCATGTGTCATGTGATGTCATGTGTCATGTGTCATCATGTGTCATGTGGTGTCATGTGTCATCACGTGTCATGTGTCATGTGGTGTCATGTGTCATGTGGTGTCATGTGTCATGTATCGTCATGTGTCATGTGATGTCATGTGTCATGTGTTGTCATGTGATGTCATGTATCATGTGGTGTCATGTGTCATGTGGTGTCATGTGTCATGTATCATCATGTGTCATGTGTCATGTGGTGTCATGTGTCATGTAATGTCATGTGATGTCATGTGTCATGTGGTGTCATGTGTCATCATGTGTCATGTGTTGTCACGTGGTGTTATGTGTCATCATATGTCTTGTGTCATGTGGTGTCATGTGTCATGTATCGTCATGTGTCTTGTGATGTCATGTGTCATGTGGTCTCATGTGTCATGTGATGTCATGTGTCATATGGTGACATGTGGTGTCATGTGTCATGTATTGTCATTTGTCATGTGATGTCATGTGTCATGTGATATCATTTGTCATGTGTTGTCATGTGTCATCACGTGTCATGTGGTGTCATGTGTCATCACGTGTCATGTGTCATGTGGTGTCATGTGGTGTCATGTGGTGCCATGTGTCATCATGTGTTGTCATGTGTCATCATGTGGTGCCATGTGACGTCATGTGTCATGTGATGTCATGTGGTGTCATGTGGTGTCATGTGTCATCATGTGTCATGTGTTGTCATGTGGTGTCATGTGTCATCACGTGTCATGTGTCATGTGGTGTCATGTGTCATGTAGTATGATGTGTCAAGTGATGTCATGTGTCATGTGTTGTCATGTGATGTCATGTGTCATGTGATGTCATGTGTTGTCATGTGTCATGTGTGTCATGTGTCATCACGTGTCATGTGTCATGTGATGTCATGTATCATGTGGTATCATGTGTCATGTGATGTCATGTGTCATGTGCTGTCATGTGGTGTCATGTGGTGTTGGCCTAACGGCTAAGGCGCTCGACCTCGGACCTGGGGATCTGGGTTCGAGTCTCGGTAACGACGCCAAAAACCCCCTGTGATTCTGGGCAAATCACTTAATCTCCCCGTGCCTAAAATGAAAGTGTGTCCTCATGTAACGTAACTGGTGCTATGTAAAGCGCTCTGATAACTGATTCGGTTCGGTTCTAGTTCGCGCTATATAAAACTCTGCAAAAAAAAAAAAAAAAGTATCATCATGTGTTGTGATGTGTCATCATGTGGTGCCATGTGACATCATGTGTCATGTGATGTCATGTGGTGTAATGTGTCATGTGATGTCATGTGTCATGTGTTGTCATGTGATGTCATGTGTCATGTGGTGTCATGTGTCATGTGATGTCATGTGTCATGTGGTGTCATGTGTCATGTGATGTCATGTGTTGTCATGTCATCATGTGTCATGTGGTGTCTTGTGTCATCATGTGTCTTGTGTCACGTGGTGTCATGTGTCATGTGTCATGTATCGTCATGTGTCATGTGTCATGTGGTGTCATGTGGTGTCATGTGTCATGTATCGTCATGTGTCATGTGTCATGTGTTGTCATGTGATGTCATGTGTCATGTGGTGTCATGTGTCATGGGGTGACATGTGGTGTCATTTGTCATGTATCGTCATGTGTCATGTGATGTCATGTGTCATGTGATCTCATGTGGTGTCATGTGTCATGTGGTGTCATGTGTCATGTATCATGTGGAGTCATATGTCATGTGTCAAAAAATGTATATATCTAGAGGAGCTTACTGTAAGATTACTAAAAGCTTACTGTACTCTGTACCTTTCCGAGCACGAGCTGAATGCTAATTGGCTGTCAACTGTCTGTCAATACTCCAAACCAGAAAGTGTTGGCAGCCATCTTGTGCATCGGTAGACTGAGGCACAAGAAAGCAGAAAAACAAACCTGTAAAATGCAAAAAGGGGGCAGGGTAAAAACACCCTGCCCCCTAGGCCTGCTATGGGGGTTTCACAAGGACCCCAAAGGCCCCCCCAAAATGTTTGGGGGACAAAAACCACGGGGGACGAGTATCATACAAGTCCTGTAAGCTTACTGTAAGCTTACTGTACTCTGTACCTGCACGAGCTGAATGCTAATTGGCTGTCAACTGTCTGTAAACACTCCAAACAATCATGTGTCATGTGTTGTCATGTGTCATCACGTGTCATGTGTCATGTGATGTCATGTGTCATGTGTCATGTGCTGTCATGTGTCATGTGTCATCATGTGTCATCTTGTGTCCTGTGGTGTCATGTGGTGTCATATGTTATCATGTGTCATCATGTAGTGCCATGTGATGTCATGTGTTGTCAGTCATGTGTTGTCATGTGGTGTCATGTGTCATCACGTGTCATGTGTCATGTGGTGTCATGTGTCATGTGGTGTCATGTGTCATGTAGTGTCATGTGTCATGTGACATGACATGTGATGTCATGTGGTGTCATGTATCATGTGATGTCATGTGTCATGTTGTGTCATGTGGTGTCATGTGTCATCACATGTCATGTGGTGTCAGGTGTCATGTGTAGTCATGTGTCATGTATCGTCATGTGTCATGTGATGTCATGTGTTGTCATGTGATGTCATGTGTCATGTGGTATCAAGTGTCATGTATTGTCATGTGTCATGTGATGTCATGTGTCATGTGGTGTCATGTGTCATGTGATGTCATGTGTTGTCAGTCATGTGGTGTCATGTGGTGTCATGTGTCATCATGTGTCATGTGTCATCATGTGTCATGTGTCATGTAGTGTCATGTGTCATCATGTGTTGTCATGTGTCATCATGTGGTGCCATGTGATGTCATGTGTTATGTGATGTCATGTGGTATCATGTGTCATCATGTGGTGCCATGTGACATCATGTGTCATGTGATGTCATGTGGTGTCATGTGGTGTCATGTGTCAACATGAATCATCATGTGTCATGTGGTGTCATGTGTCATGAGGTGTCATGTGATGTCATGTGTCATGTGGTGTCATGTGTCATGTGATGTCATGTGTCATGTGGTGTCATGTGTCATCATGTGTCATGTGTCGTCATGTGTCATGTGGTGCCATGTGTCATGTGGTGTCATGTGTCATGTATCGTCATGTGTCATGTGATGTCATGTGTTGTCATGTGATGTCATGTGTTGTCATGTGATGTCATGTGTCATGTGGTGTCATGTGTCATGTGATGTCATGTGTCATGTGGGGTCATGTGATGTCATGTGTCATGTGTCATGAGGTGTCATGTGGTGTCATGTATCGTCATGTGTCATGTGATGTCATGTGCTGTCATGTGGTGTCATGTGTCATGTATCATCATGTGTCATGTGATGTCATGTGTCATGTGATATCATGTGTCATGTGTCATGTGTCATGTGGTGTCATGTGTCATCACATGTCATGTGGTGTCATGTGTCATGTGATGACATGTGTCATGTGTTGTCATGTGATGTCATGTGTCATGTGGTATCATGTGTCATGTGGTGTCATGTGTCATGTATCATCATGTGTCATGTGTTGTGGTATCATGTGTCATGTGATGTCATGTGTCATGTGTTGTCATGTGATGTCATGTGTCATGTGATGTCATGTGTCATGTGATGTTATGTGTCATGTGGTGTCATGTGTCATCATGTGTCATGTGTTGTCATGTGGTGTCATGTGTCATGTGGTGTCATGTGTCATGAGGTGTCATGTGGTGTCATGTATCGTCATGTGTCATGTGTTGTCATGTGATGGCATGTGTCATGATGTGTCATGTGTCATGTGATGTCATGTGTCATTTGGTGACATGTGGTGTCATGTGTCATGTATCATCATGTGATGTCATGTGGTGTCATGTGTTGTCATGTGATGTCATGTGTCATGTGGTGTCATGTGTCATCTTGTGTCATGTGGTATCATGTGTCATCATGTGGTGCCATGTGACGTCATGTGTTGTCAGTCATGTGGTCTCATGTGGTGTCATGTTTCATCATGTGTCATGTGGTGTCATTTGTTATCACGTGTCATGTGTCATGTGATGTCATGTGTCATGTGGTGTCATGTGTCATGTAGTGTCATGTGTCATGTGATGCCATGTGTCACGTGTCATGTGATGTCATGTGTCATGTGTTGACATGTGTCATCACGTGTCATGTTTCATGTGGTATCATGTGTCATGTGGTGTCATATGTCATGTATCATCATGTCTCATGTGATGTCATGTGTCATGTGTTGTCATGTGATGTCATGTGGTGTCATGTGTCATGTGGTGTCATGTGTCATGTATCGCCATGTGTCATGTGATGTCATGTGTCATGTGTTGTCATGTGATGTCATGTGTCATATGATGTCATGTGCCATGTGTTGTCATGTGATGTCATGTGTCATATGGTGTCATGTGTCATCATGTGTCATGTGTTGTCATGTGGTACATGACACATGTGGTGTCATGTGGTGTCATGTGTCAAGTGATGTCATGTGTCAAGTGGTGTCATGTGTCATGTTTCATGTGGTGTCATGTGTCATGTATCGTCATGTGTCATGTGATGTCATGTGTCATGTGTTGTCATGTGATATCCTGTGTCATGTGGTGTCATGTGTCATGTGATGTCATGTGCCATGTGCATCGGTAGATGTGATATCATGTGTCATGTGGTGTCATGTGTCATGTGATGTCATGTGCCATGTGTTGCCATGTGATGTCATGTGTCATGTGATGTCATGTGTCATGTGGTGTCATGTGTTTTATCGGAGAAAGACCTAAAACTAGCTGTGCAGTCACTGGTTATCTCAAGAATTGAATATGGATGTACAACTCTAGCAGGTCTTCCAAAAATTTCCATAGCCCCCCTAAAAGCTTGTCTCAATGCAGCAGCAAGACCGGAACGAGGACATTTGACCACATCACCCCTCACCTGAAGGTGCTAAACTGGCTACCCTTTGAAGCTAGAATACAACTAAAAATGGCATGTATCACCTACAAAGCGATTCACCACAACACACCCAGATATCTTGCCCAGAAAATAGAAATTTCAGGAAGAAACAGACCAGCCCGAAGTGCCAATTTGCTACTGCTGAGACCACCTATCTTCAGGAAGAAAAAAACTTATGAGAGAGCATTCTCCGGAGCAGCCCCTAGAATCTGGAACTCTCTGCCTGTGAATATCAGAAAAATTTCGAACATAGCATCGTTTAAGAAGGAAGCTAAGACCTTCCTCATGAGCAAATTCCTCCCATAGGCAGGCATTTCGCCTTCTATGACTTAACTGTGAGGTTCTTAAGATAACAAAATGAGAAATTGAAGAACAGTGGAATGACTATGCTGAAAATATTACCAACTACGGTGTGCAATATCATTGCTTGTTATATACACTGCTGTTTTTATCCTATGCCATTGTTGTAAAGCGCTCTGATACCCATGGGTCTAGTTCGCGGTATAGGAAACTGTTTATAAATAAATAAATAAATAAATAAATGTGTCATCATGTGTCATGTGGTGTCATGTCATGTGTCATGTGGTGTCATTTGTCATCATTTGTTGTCATGTGTCATCATGTGGTGCTATGTGACGTCATGTGTTGTCAGTCATGTGGTGTCATGTGTCATCATGTGTCATGTGGTGTCACGTATCATGTGGTGTCAAGTGTCATATAGTGTCATGTGTTGTCATGTGGTGTCATGTGATGTCATGTGTCATGTGGTGTCATGTGTCATGTATCGTCATGTGTCATGTGATGTCATGTGTCATGTGTTGTCATGTGATGTCATGTGTCATGTGGTGTCATGTGTCATGTGATGTCATGTGTCATGTGGTGTCATGTGTCATGTGGTGTCATGTGTCATGTGGAGTCATGTGTCATGTATTGTCATGTGTCATGTGATGTCATGTGTCATGTGATGTCATGTGTCATGTGTTATCATGTGATGCCATGTGTCATGTGGTGTCATGTGTCATATATTGTCATGTAATGTCATGTGTTGTCATGTGATGTCATGTGTCATGTGGTGTCATGTGTCATGTGATGTCATGTGTCATATGTTGTCATGTGTCATCATGTGTCATGTGTTGTCATGTGGTATCATGTGTCATCACGTGTCATGTGTCATGTGATGTCATGTGATGTGGTGACATGTGGTGTCATGTATCGTCTTGTCATTTATTTATTTATTTTTGATATTTATAAAGCGCATCATTTACCCTTGGGCGTCTTGGCGCTGTCATGTGATGTCATGTGTCATGTGATGTCATGTGGTGTCATGTGTCATGTGGTGTCATGTGTCATGTGTCATGTGGAGTCATATGTCATGTGTCAAAAATGGATATATATCTAGAGGAGCTTACTGTAAGATTCCTGTAAGCTTACTGTACTCTGTACCTTTCCGAGCACGAGCTGAATGCTTATTGGCTGTCAAATGTCTGTCAACACTCCAAACCAGAAAGTGTTGGCCGCCATCTTGTGCCTCGGTAGACTGAGGCACAAGAAAGCAGAAAAACAAACAAGTAGAACGCAAAAAGGGGGCAGGGTAGAAACCCCCTGACCCCCTAGGCCTGCTCAGGGATGCCACAAGGACCCACAAGGCCCCCCATTTTTTTTTTACAAAAACTGCAGAGTACGAGTACTGTACAAGCACAGTAAGCTTACTGTAATCTGTACCTTCCCGAGCACGAGCTGAATGCTAATTGGCTGTCAACTGTCTGTAAACACTCCAAACAATCATGTGTCATGTGTTGTCATGTGGTGTCATGTGTCATGTGTCATGTGGTGTCATGTGATGTCATGTGTCATGTGCTATCATGTGCTGTCATGTGTCATGTGTCATGTGGTGTCATATGTCATCATGTGTCATCTTGTGTCCTTTGGTCACATGTGGTGTCATGTGTTGTCATGTGTCATCATGTAGTGCCATGTGACGTCATGTGTTGTCAGTTATGTGGTGTCATGTGTTGTCATGTGTCATCACGTGTCATGTGATGTCATGTGGTGTCATGTGTCATATGATGTCATGTGCCATGTGTTGTCATGTGATGTCATGTGTCATATGGTGTCATGTGTCATCATGTGTCATGTGTTGTCATGTGGTACATGACACATGTGGTGTCATGTGGTGTCATGTGTCAAGTGATGTCATGTGTCAAGTGGTGTCATGTGTCATGTTTCATGTGGTGTCATGTGTCATGTATCATCATGTGTCATGTGATGTCATGTGTCATGTGTTGTCATGTGATATCATGTGTCATGTGGTGTCATGTGTCATGTGATGTCATGTGCCATGTGCATCGGTAGATGTGATATCATGTGTCATGTGGTGTCATGTGTCATGTGATGTCATGTGCCATGTGTTGCCATGTGATGTCATGTGTCATGTGATGTCATGTGTCATGTGGTGTCATGTGTTTTATCGGAGAAAGACCTAAAACTAGCTGTGCAGTCACTGGTTATCTCAAGAATTGAATATGGATGTACAACTCTAGCAGGTCTTCCAAAAATTTCCATAGCCCCCCTAAAAGCTTGTCTCAATGCAGCAGCAAGACCGGAACGAGGACATTTGACCACATCACCCCTCACCTGAAGGTGCTAAACTGGCTACCCTTTGAAGCTAGAATACAACTAAAAATGGCATGTATCACCTACAAAGCGATTCACCACAACACACCCAGATATCTTGCCCAGAAAATAGAAATTTCAGGAAGAAACAGACCAGCCCGAAGTGCCAATTTGCTACTGCTGAGACCACCTATCTTCAGGAAGAAAAAAACTTATGAGAGAGCATTCTCCGGAGCAGCCCCTAGAATCTGGAACTCTCTGCCTGTGAATATCAGAAAAATTTCGAACATAGCATCGTTTAAGAAGGAAGCTAAGACCTTCCTCATGAGCAAATTCCTCCCATAGGCAGGCATTTCGCCTTCTATGACTTAACTGTGTGGTTCTTAAGATAACAAAATGAGAAATTGAAGAACAGTGGAATGACTATGCTGAAAATATTACCAACTACGGTGTGCAATATCATTGCTTGTTATATACACTGCTGTTTTTATCCTATGCCATTGTTGTAAAGCGCTCTGATACCCATGGGTCTAGTTCGTGGTATAGAAAACTGTTTATAAATAAATAAATACATAAATAAATGTGTCATCATGTGTCATGTGGTGTCATGTCATGTGTCATGTGGTGTCATTTGTCATCATGTGTTGTCATGTGTCATCATGTGGTGCCATGTGACGTCATGTGTTGTCAGTCATGTGGTGTCATGTGTCATCATGTGTCATGTGGTGTCACGTATCATGTGGTGTCATGTGTCATATAGTGTCATGTGTCATGTGTTGTCATGTGGTGTCATGTGTCATGTGATGTCATGTGTCATGTGGTGTCATGTGTCATGTATCGTCATGTGTCATGTGATGTCATGTGTCATGTGTTGTCATGTGATGTCATGTGTCATGTGGTGTCATGTGTCATGTGGTGTCATGTGTCATGTGGTGTCATGTGTCATGTGGTGTCATGTGTCATGTGGAGTCATGTGTCATGTATTGTCATGTATCATGTGATGTCATGTGTCATGTGATGTCATGTGTCATGTGTTATCATGTGATGCCATGTGTCATGTGGTGTCATGTGTCATATATTGTCATGTAATATCATGTGTTGTCATGTGATGTCATGTGTCATGTGGTGTCATGTGTCATGTGATGTCATGTGTCATATGTTGTCATGTGTCATCATGTGTCATGTGTTGTCATGTGGTATCATGTGTCATCACGTGTCATGTGTCATGTGATGTCATGTGATGTGGTGACATGTGGTGTCATGTATCGTCTTGTCATTTATTTATTTATTTTTGATATTTATAAAGCGCATCATTTACCCTTGGGCGTCTTGGCGCTGTCATGTGATGTCATGTGTCATGTGATGTCATGTGGTGTCATGTGTCATGTGGTGTCATGTGTCATGTGTCATGTGGAGTCATATGTCATGTGTCAAAAATGTATATATCTAGAGGAGCTTACTGTAAGATTCCTGTAAGCTTACTGTACTCTGTACCTTTCCGAGCACGAGCTGAATGCTTATTGGCTGTCAAATGTCTGTCAACACTCCAAACCAGAAAGTGTTGGCCGCCATCTTGTGCCTCAGTAGACTGAGGCACAAGAAAGCAGAAAAACAAACAAGTAGAACGCAAAAAGGGGGCAGGGTAGAAACCCCCTGACCCCCTAGGCCTGCTCAGGGATGCCACAAGGACCCACAAGGCCCCCCATTTTTTTTTTACAAAAACTGCAGAGTACGAGTACTGTACAAGCACAGTAAGCTTACTGTAATCTGTACCTTCCCGAGCACGAGCTGAATGCTAATTGGCTGTCAACTGTCTGTAAACACTCCAAACAATCATGTGTCATGTGTTGTCATGTGGTGTCATGTGTCATGTGTCATGTGGTGTCATGTGATGTCATGTGTCATGTGCTATCATGTGCTGTCATGTGTCATGTGTCATGTGGTGTCATATGTCATCATGTGTCATCTTGTGTCCTTTGGTCACATGTGGTATCATGTGTTGTCATGTGTCATCATGTAGTGCCATGTGACGTCATGTGTTGTCAGTTATGTGGTGTCATGTGTTGTCATGTGTCATCACGTGTCATGTGATGTCATGTGGTGTCATGTGTCATCACGTGTCATGTGTGTGTCCTGTATCGTCATGTGTCATGTGACATGTGTCATGTGATGTCATGTGTCATGTGTTGTCATGTGATGTCATGTGTTGTCATGTGGTGTCATGTGTCATGTGGTGTCATGTGTCATGTATCGTCATGTGTCGTGTCATGTCATGTGTCATGTGTTGTCATGTGTCATGTGTTGTCATGTGTCATGTGTTGTCATGTGATGTCATGTGTCATGTGGTGTCATGTGTCATCATGTGTCATGTGTTGTCACGTGGTGTCATGTGTCAGCACGTGTCTTGTGTCACTTGGTGTCATGTGTCCTGAGGTGTCATGTGATGTCATGTGTCATGTGGTGTCATGTGTCATGTGTTGTCATGTGTTGTCATGTGTCATCACGTGTCTTGTGTCACGTGGTGTCATGTGTCATGAGGTGTCATGTGGTGTCATGTGTCATGTATCGTCATGTGTCATGTGATGTCATGTGTCATGTGGTGACATGTGGTGTCATGTGTCATGTATCGTCATGTGTCATGTGATGTCATGTGTCATGTGTTGTCATGTGATGTCATGTGGTGTCATGTGTCATGTGTCATGTGGAGTCGTATGTCATGTGTCAAAAAATGTATATATCTAGAGGAGCTTACTGTAAGATTACAAAAAGCTTACTGTACTCTGTACCTTTCCGAGCACGAGCTGAATGCTAATTGGCTGTCAACTGTCTGTCAATACTCCAAACCAGAAAGTGTTGGCAGCCATCTTCTGCCTCGGTAGACTGAGGCACAAGAAAGCAGAAAAACAAACGCAAAAAGGGGGCAGGGTAGAAAACACCCTGCCCCCTAGGCCTGCTCTGGGTGTTTCACAAGGATCCCAAAGGCCCCCCCAATATTTTTGGGGGACAAAAACCACGGGGGACGAGTACCATACGAGTCCTGTAAGCTTACTGTAAGCTTACTGTACTCTGTACCTGCACGAGCTGAATGCGGTGTCATGTGTCATGTGTCATGTGGAGTCATATGTCATGTGTCAAAAAATGTATATATCTAGAGGAGCTTACTGTAAGATTACTGTAAGCTTACTGTACTCTGTACCTTTCCGAGCACGAGCTGAATGCTAATTGGCTGTCAACTGTCGGTCAACACTCCAAACCAGAAAGTGTTGGCCGTCATCTTGTGCCTCGGTAGACTGAGGCACAAGAAAGCAGAAAAACAAACAAGTAGAACGCAAAAAGGGGGCAGGGTAGAAACACCCTGCCCCCTAGGCCTGCTCTGGGTGTTTCACAAGGACCCCAAAGCCCCCCCCCAAATTTTTGGGGGGACAAAAACCACGGGGGACGAGTACCATACGAGTCCTGTAAGCTTACTGTAAGCTTACTGTACTCTGTACCTTTCCGAGCACGAGCTGAATGCTAATTGGCTGTCAACTGTCTGTCAACACTCCAAACTAGAAAGTGTTGGCCGCCATCTTGTGCCTCGGTAGACTGAGGCACAAGAAAGCAGAAAAACAAACAAGTAGAACGCAAAAAGGGGGCAGGGTAGAAACCCCCTGACCCCCTAGGCCTGCTCAGGGATCCCACAAGGACCCACAAGGCCCCCCATTTGTTTTTTACAAAAACTGCAGAGTACGAGTACTGTACAAGCACAGTAAGCTTACTGTAAGCTTACTGTAATCTGTACCTTCCTGAGCACGAGCTGAATGCTAATTGGCTGTTAACTGTCTGTAAACACTCCAAACAATCATGTGTCATGTGTTGTCATGTGGTGTCATGTGTCATCACGTGTCATGTGATGTCATGTGTCATGTGCTGTCATGTGCTGTCATGTGTCATGTGTCATGTGGTGCCATATGTCATGTGTCATCATGTGTCATCTTGTGTCCTGTGGTGTCATGTGGTGTCATGTGTCATCATGTAGTGCCATGTGACGTCATGTGTTGTCAGTCATGTGGTGTCATGTGGTGTCATGTGTCATCATGTGTCATGTGTTGTCATGTGGTGTCATGTGTCATGTGGTGTCATGTGTCATGTAGTGTCATGTGACATGACATGTGATGTCATGTGTCATGTGGTGTCATGTGTCATGTGATATCATGTGTCATGTGTCATCATGTGTCATGTGGTGTCATGTGTCATCACGTGTCATGTGTCATGTGGTGTCATGTGTCATGTGGTGTCATGTGTCATGTATCGTCATGTGTCATGTGATGTCATGTGTCATGTGTTGTCATGTGATGTCATGTATCATGTGGTGTCATGTGTCATGTGGTGTCATGTGTCATGTATCATCATGTGTCATGTGTCATGTGGTGTCATGTGTCATGTGGTGTCATGTGTCATGTGGTGTCATGTGTCATCATGTGTCATGTGTTGTCATGTCATGTGTCATGTGATGTCATGTGTCATGTGATGTCATGTGTCATGTGATGTCATGTGTCATGTGGTGTCATGTGTCATCATGTGTCATGTGTTGTCATGTGGTGTCATGTGTCATCACGTGTCATGTGTCATGTGGTGTCATGTGTCATGAGGTGTCATGTGGTGTCATGTGTCATGTATCGTCATGTGTCATGTGTTGTCATGTGATGGCATGTGTCATGTTGTGTCATGTGTCATGTGATGTCATGTGTCATGTGGTGAGATGTGGTGTAATGTTTCATGTATCATCATGTGTCATGTGATGTCATGTGGTGTCATGTGTTGTCATGTGATGTCATGTGTCATGTGGTGTCATGTGTCATCATGTGTCATATTGTGTCATGTGGTGTCATGTGTCATCATGTGGTGCCATGTGACGTCATGTGTTGTCAGTCATGTGGTATCATGTGGTGTCATGTTTCATCATGTGTCATGTGTTGTCATGTGGTGTCATTTGTTATCACGTGTCATGTGTCATGTGGTGTCATGTGTCATGTGGTGTCATGTGTCATGTAGTGTCATGTGTCATGTGATGCCATGTGTCACGTGTCACGTGTCGTCATGTGTCATGTGTTGTCATGTGTCATCACATGTCATGTTTCATGTGGTGTCATGTGTCATGTGGTGTCATGTGTCATGTATGATCATGTGTCATGTGATGTCATGTGTCATGTGTTGTCATGTGATGTCATGTGTTATGTGGTGCCATGTGTCATGTGGTGTCATGTGTCATGTATCACCATGTGTCATGTGATATCATGTGTCATGTGTTGTCATGTGATGTCATGTGTCATATGATGTCATGTGCCATGTGTTGTCATGTTATGTCATGTGTCATATGGTGTCATGTGTCATCATGTGTCATGTGTTGTCATGTGGTACATGACATGTGGTGTCATGTGTCATGTGTTGTCATGTGGTGTCATGTGTCAAGTGATGTCATGTGTTAAGTGGTGTCATGTGTCATGTTTCATGTGGTGTCATGTGTCATGTATCGTCATGTGTCATGTGATGTCATGTGTTGTCATGTGATGTCATGTGTCATGTGGTATTGTGTCATGTGGTGTCATGTGTCATGTATCGTCATGTGTCATGTGATGTCATGTGTCATGTGTTGTCATGTGATATCATGTGTCATGTGGTGTCATGTGTCATGTGATATCATGTGCCATGTGCATCGGTAGATGTGATATCATGTGTCATGTGGTGTCATGTGTCATGTGATGTCATGTGCCATGTGTTGTCATGTGATGTCATGTGTCATGTGATGTCATGTGTCATGTGGTGTCATGTGTTTTATCGGAGAAAGACCTAAAACTAGCTGTGCAGTCACTGGTTATCTCAAGAATTGAATATGGATGTACAACTCTAGCAGGTCTTCCAAAAATTTCCATAGCCCCCCCTAAAAGCTTGTCTCAATGCAGCGGCAAGATCGGAACGAGGAAATTTGACCACATCACCCCTCACCTGAAGGTGCTAAACTGGCTACCCTTTGAAGCTAGAATACAACTAAAAATGGCATGTATCGCCTACAAAGCGATTCACCACAACACACCCAGATATCTTGCCCAGAAAATAGAAATTTCAGGAAGAAACAGACCAGCCCGAAGTGCCAATTTGCTACTGCTGAGACCACCTATCTTCAAGAAGAAAAAAACTTATGAGAGAGCGTTCTCCGGAGCAGCCCCTAGAATCTGGAACTCTCTGCCTGTGAATATCAGAAAAATTTCGAACATAGCATCGTTTAAGAAGGAAGCTAAGACCTTCCTCATGAGCAAATTTCTCCCATAGGCAGGCATTTCGCCTTCTATGACTTAACTGTGAGGTTCTTAAGATAACAAAATGAGAAATTGAAGAACAGTGGAATGACTATGCTGAAAATATTACCAACTACGGTGTGCAATATCATTGCTTGTTATATACACTGCTGTTTTTATCCTATGCCATTGTTGTAAAGGGCTCTGATACCCATGGGTCTAGTTCGCGCTATAGAAAACTGTTTATAAATAAATAAATAAATAAATAAATGTCATCATGTGTCATCATGTGTCATGTGGTGTCATGTGTCATCACATGTCATGTGTCATGTGTCATGTGATGTCATGTGTCAAGTGGTGTCATGTGATGTCATGTGTCATGTGCTGTCATGTGCTGTCGTGTCATGTGTCATGTGGTGTTATGTGTCATGTGGTGTCATTTGTCATCATGTGTTGTCATGTGTCATCATGTGGTGCCATGTGACGTCATGTGTTGTCAGTCATGTGGTGTCATGTGGTGTCATGTGTCATCATGTGTCATGTGGTGTCACGTATCATGTGGTGTCATGTGTCATATAGTGTCATGTGTCATGTGTTGTCATGTGGTGTCATGTGTCATTTGATGTCATGTGTCATGTGGTGTCATGTGTCATGTATCGTCATGTGTCATGTGATGTCATGTGTCATGTGTTGTCATGTGATGTCATGTGTCATGTGGTGTCATGTGTCATGTGATGTCATTTGTCATGTGGTATCTTGTGTCATCACGTGTCATGTGTCATATAGTGTCATGTGTCATGTGGTGTCATGTGTCATGTATCGTCATCTGTTATGTGATGTCATGTGTCATGTGATGTCATGTGTTATCATGTGATGTCATGTGTCATGTGGTGTCATGTGTCATGTGATGTCATGTGTTGTCATGTGATGTCATGTGTCATGTGGTGTCATGTGTCATGTGATGTCATGTGTCATGTGTTGTCATGTGTCATCATGTGTCATGTGTTGTCATGTGGTGTCATGTGTCATCACGTGTCATGTGTCATGTGTCATGTATCGTCATGTGTCATGTGATGTCATGTGATGTGGTGACATGTGGTGTCATGTATCGTCATGTCATGTGATGTCATGTGTCATGTGATGTCATGTGATGTCTTGTGGTATGTGGTGGCATGTGTCATATAAAGTCATATGTCATGTGTCAAAAAATGTATATATCTAGAGGAGCTTACTGTAAGATTCCTGTAAGCTTACTGTACTCTGTACCTTTCCGAGCACGAGCTGAATGCTAATTGGCTGTCAACTGTCTGTCAACACTCCAAACCAGAAAGTGTTGGCCGTCATCTTGTGCCTCGGTAGACTGAGGCACAAGAAAGCAGAATAACAAACGTGTAAAACGCAAAAAGGGGGCAGGGTAGAAACACCCTGCCCCCTAGGCCTGCTCTGGGTGTTTCACAAGGACCCCAAAGGCCCCCCCAAATTTTTTGGGGGACAAAAACCACGGGGGACGAGTACCATACGAGTCCTGTAAGCTTACTGTAAGCTTACTGTACTCTGTACCTGCACGAGCTGAATGCTAATTGGCTGTCAACTGTTTGTCAACACTCCAAACTAGAAAGTGTTGGCCGCCATCTTGTGCCTCGGTAGACTGAGGCACAAGAAAGCAGAAAAACAAACAAGTAGAACGCAAAAAGGGGGCAGGGTAGAAACACCCTGACCCCCTAGGCCTGCTCAGGGATCCCACAAGGACCCACAAGGCCCCCCATTTGTTTTTTACAAAAACTGCAGAGTACGAGTACTGTACAAGCACAGTAAGCTTACTGTAAGCTTACTGTAATCTGTACCTTCCTGAGCACGAGCTGAATGCTAATTGGCTGTTAACTGTCTGTAAACACTCCAAACAATCATGTGTCATGTGTTGTCATGTGGTGTCATGTGTCATCACCTGTCATGTGATGTCATGTGTCATGTGCTGTCATGTGCTGTCATGTGTCATGTGTCATGTGGTGCCATATGTCATGTGTCATCATGTGTCATCTTGTGTCCTGTGGTGTCATGTGGTGTCATGTGTCATCATGTAGTGCCATGTGACGTCATGTGTTGTCAGTCATGTGGTGTCATGTGGTGTCATGTGTCATCATGTGTCATGTGTTGTCATGTGGTGTCATGTGTCATGTGGTGTCATGTGTCATGTAGTGTCATGTGACATGACATGTGATGTCATGTGTCATGTGGTGTCATGTGTCATGTGATGTCATGTGTCATGTGTCATCATGTGTCATGTGGTGTCATGTGTCATCACGTGTCATGTGTCATGTGGTGTCATGTGTCATGTGGTGTCATGTGTCATGTATCGTCATGTGTCATGTGATGTCATGTGTCATGTGTTGTCATGTGATGTCATGTATCATGTGGTGTCATGTGTCATGTGGTGTCATGTGTCATGTATCATCATGTGTCATGTGTCATGTGGTGTCATGTGTCATGTAATGTCATGTGATGTCATGTGTCATGTGGTGTCATGTGTCATCATGTGTCATGTGTTGTCACGTGGTGTTATGTGTCATCATATGTCTTGTGTCATGTGGTGTCATGTGTCATGTATCGTCATGTGTCTTGTGATGTCATGTGTCATGTGGTCTCATGTGTCATGTGATGTCATGTGTCATATGGTGACATGTGGTGTCATGTGTCATGTATTGTCATTTGTCATGTGATGTCATGTGTCATGTGATATCATTTGTCATGTGTTGTCATGTGTCATCACGTGTCATGTGGTGTCATGTGTCATCACGTGTCATGTGTCATGTGGTGTCATGTGGTGTCATGTGGTGCCATGTGTCATCATGTGTTGTCATGTGTCATCATGTGGTGCCATGTGACGTCATGTGTCATGTGATGTCATGTAGTGTCATGTGGTATCATGTGTCATCATGTGTCATGTGTTGTCATGTGGTGTCATGTGTCATCACGTGTCATGTGTCATGTGGTGTCATGTGTCATGTAGTATGATGTGTCAAGTGATGTCATGTGTCATGTGTTGTCATGTGATGTCATGTGTCATGTGATGTCATGTGTTGTCATGTGTCATGTGTGTCATGTGTCATCACGTGTCATGTGTCATGTGATGTCATGTATCATGTGGTATCATGTGTCATGTGATGTCATGTGTCATGTGCTGTCATGTGGTGTCATGTGGTGTTGGCCTAACGGCTAAGGCGCTCGACCTCGGACCTGGGGATCTGGGTTCGAGTCTCGGTAACGACGCCAAAAACCCCCTGTGATTCTGGGCAAATCACTTAATCTCCCCGTGCCTAAAATGAAAGTGTGTCCTCATGTAACGTAACTGGTGCTATGTAAAGCGCTCTGATAACTGATTCGGTTCGGTTCTAGTTCGCGCTATATAAAACTCTGCAAAAAAAAAAAAAAAAAGTGTCATCATGTGTTGTGATGTGTCATCATGTGGTGCCATGTGACATCATGTGTCATGTGATGTCATGTGGTGTAATGTGTCATGTGATGTCATGTGTCATGTGTTGTCATGTGATGTCATGTGTCATGTGGTGTCATGTGTCATGTGATGTCATGTGTCATGTGGTGTCATGTGTCATGTGATGTCATGTGTTGTCATGTCATCATGTGTCATGTGGTGTCTTGTGTCATCATGTGTCTTGTGTCACGTGGTGTCATGTGTCATGTAAATGTAAATGTAAATGTAAATGTAAATGTAGATTGTGCTTATATAGCGCACGGCTACCCGCAGTGGGTGTCCCGGCGCTTGCTTAGGGAACCCTTCCTGATATTCCCCTGTGAGATAGCAGGGTATCCACAAGGTGAAAGTCAGGCATCCCGCCACGAGGGGCCGATTGTGGAGATTAAGCAAGCTATTGCCCAGAGTCGCAGAGTGTGAACCCGTGAGTCGAGGAGGCACCGGGACGAGAATTATCGAGTCCGTAGAAATTTTGGCCCAAGACCTGCCGGGGCGGGGAAGCGAACCCTGGTCCAGGACCGATCTCAGATTCCAGGTCTGCCGCCTCTAACCCCTGAGCCACACTTCTCCATGTGTCATGTATCGTCATGTGTCATGTGTCATGTCATGTGTCATGTGTCATGTGTCATGTGGTGTCATGTGGTGTCATGTGTCATGTATCGTCATGTGTCATGTGTCATGTGTTGTCATGTGATGTCATGTGTCATGTGGTGTCATGTGTCATGGGGTGACATGTGGTGTCATTTGTCATGTATCGTCATGTGTCATGTGATGTCATGTGTCATGTGATCTCATGTGGTGTCATGTGTCATGTGGTGTCATGTGTCATGTATCATGTGGAGTCATATGTCATGTGTCAAAAAATGTATATATCTAGAGGAGCTTACTGTAAGATTACTAAAAGCTTACTGTACTCTGTACCTTTCCGAGCACGAGCTGAATGCTAATTGGCTGTCAACTGTCTGTCAATACTCCAAACCAGAAAGTGTTGGCAGCCATCTTGTGCATCGGTAGACTGAGGCACAAGAAAGCAGAAAAACAAACCTGTAAAATGCAAAAAGGGGGCAGGGTAAAAACACCCTGCCCCCTAGGCCTGCTATGGGGGTTTCACAAGGACCCCAAAGGCCCCCCCAAAATGTTTGGGGGACAAAAACCACGGGGGACGAGTATCATACAAGTCCTGTAAGCTTACTGTAAGCTTACTGTACTCTGTACCTGCACGAGCTGAATGCTAATTGGCTGTCAACTGTCTGTAAACACTCCAAACAATCATTTGTCATGTGTCATCACGTGTCATGTGTCATGTGATGTCATGTGTCATGTGTCATGTGCTGTCATGTGTCATGTGTCATCATGTGTCATCTTGTGTCCTGTGGTGTCATGTGGTGTCATATGTTATCATGTGTCATCATGTAGTGCCATGTGATGTCATGTGTTGTCAGTCATGTGTTGTCATGTGGTGTCATGTGTCATCACGTGTCATGTGTCATGTGGTGTCATGTGTCATGTGGTGTCATGTGTCATGTAGTGTCATGTGTCATGTGACATGACATGTGATGTCATGTGGTGTCATGTATCATGTGATGTCATGTGTCATGTTGTGTCATGTGGTGTCATGTGTCATCACATGTCATGTGGTGTCAGGTGTCATGTGTAGTCATGTGTCATGTATCGTCATGTGTCATGTGATGTCATGTGTTGTCATGTGATGTCATGTGTCATGTGGTATCAAGTGTCATGTATTGTCATGTGTCATGTGATGTCATGTGTCATGTGGTGTCATGTGTCATGTGATGTCATGTGTTGTCAGTCATGTGGTGTCATGTGGTGTCATGTGTCATCATGTGTCATGTGTCATCATGTGTCATGTGTCATGTAGTGTCATGTGTCATCATGTGTTGTCATGTGTCATCATGTGGTGCCATGTGATGTCATGTGTTATGTGATGTCATGTGGTGTCATGTGTCATCATGTGGTGCCATGTGACATCATGTGTCATGTGATGTCATGTGGTGTCATGTGGTGTCATGTGTCAACATGAATCATCATGTGTCATGTGGTGTCATGTGTCATGTGGTGTCATGTGATGTCATGTGTCATGTGGTATCATGTGTCATGTGATGTCATGTGTCATGTGGTGTCATGTGTCATCATGTGTCATGTGTCGTCATGTGTCATGTGGTGCCATGTGTCATGTGGTGTCATGTGTCATGTATCGTCATGTGTCATGTGATGTCATGTGTTGTCATGTGATGTCATGTGTTGTCATGTGATGTCATGTGTCATGTGGTGTCATGTGTCATGTGATGTCATGTGTCATGTGGGGTCATGTGATGTCATGTGTCATGTGTCATGAGGTGTCATGTGGTGTCATGTATCGTCATGTGTCATGTGATGTCATGTGCTGTCATGTGGTGTCATGTGTCATGTATCATCATGTGTCATGTGATGTCATGTGTCATGTGATATCATGTGTCATGTGTCATGTGTCATGTGGTGTCATGTGTCATCACATGTCATGTGGTGTCATGTGTCATGTGATGACATGTGTCATGTGTTGTCATGTGATGTCATGTGTCATGTGGTATCATGTGTCATGTGGTGTCATGTGTCATGTATCATCATGTGTCATGTGTTGTGGTGTCATGTGTCATGTGATGTCATGTGTCATGTGTTGTCATGTGATGTCATGTGTCATGTGATGTCATGTGTCATGTGATGTCATGTGTCATGTGGTGTCATGTGTCATCATGTGTCATGTGTTGTCATGTGGTGTCATGTGTCATGTGGTGTCATGTGTCATGAGGTGTCATGTGGTGTCATGTATCGTCATGTGTCATGTGTTGTCATGTGATGGCATGTGTCATGATGTGTCATGTGTCATGTGATGTCATGTGTCATTTGGTGACATGTGGTGTCATGTGCCATGTATCATCATGTGATGTCATGTGGTGTCATGTGTTGTCATGTGATGTCATGTGTCATGTGGTGTCATGTGTCATCTTGTGTCATGTGGTATCATGTGTCATCATGTGGTGCCATGTGACGTCATGTGTTGTCAGTCATGTGGTCTCATGTGGTGTCATGTTTCATCATGTGTCATGTGGTGTCATTTGTTATCACGTGTCATGTGTCATGTGATGTCATGTGTCATGTGGTGTCATGTGTCATGTAGTGTCATGTGTCATGTGATGCCATGTGTCACGTGTCATGTGATGTCATGTGTCATGTGTTGACATGTGTCATCACGTGTCATGTTTCATGTGGTATCATGTGTCATGTGGTGTCATATGTCATGTATCATCATGTCTCATGTGATGTCATGTGTCATGTGTTGTCATGTGATGTCATGTGGTGTCATGTGTCATGTGGTGTCATGTGTCATGTATCGCCATGTGTCATGTGATGTCATGTGTCATGTGTTGTCATGTGATGTCATGTGTCATATGATGTCATGTGCCATGTGTTGTCATGTGATGTCATGTGTCATATGGTGTCATGTGTCATCATGTGTCATGTGTTGTCATGTGGTACATGACACATGTGGTGTCATGTGGTGTCATGTGTCAAGTGATGTCATGTGTCAAGTGGTGTCATGTGTCATGTTTCATGTGGTGTCATGTGTCATGTATTGTCATGTGTCATGTGATGTCATGTGTCATGTGTTGTCATGTGATATCCTGTGTCATGTGGTGTCATGTGTCATGTGATGTCATGTGCCATGTGCATCGGTAGATGTGATATCATGTGTCATGTGGTGTCATGTGTCATGTGATGTCATGTGCCATGTGTTGCCATGTGATGTCATGTGTCATGTGATGTCATGTGTCATGTGGTGTCATGTGTTTTATCGGAGAAAGACCTAAAACTAGCTGTGCAGTCACTGGTTATCTCAAGAATTGAATATGGATGTACAACTCTAGCAGGTCTTCCAAAAATTTCCATAGCCCCCCTAAAAGCTTGTCTCAATGCAGCAGCAAGACCGGAACGAGGACATTTGACCACATCACCCCTCACCTGAAGGTGCTAAACTGGCTACCCTTTGAAGCTAGAATACAACTAAAAATGGCATGTATCACCTACAAAGCGATTCACCACAACACACCCAGATATCTTGCCCAGAAAATAGAAATTTCAGGAAGAAACAGACCAGCCCGAAGTGCCAATTTGCTACTGCTGAGACCACCTATCTTCAGGAAGAAAAAAACTTATGAGAGAGCATTCTCCGGAGCAGCCCCTAGAATCTGGAACTCTCTGCCTGTGAATATCAGAAAAATTTCGAACATAGCATCGTTTAAGAAGGAAGCTAAGACCTTCCTCATGAGCAAATTCCTCCCATAGGCAGGCATTTCGCCTTATATGACTTAACTGTGAGGTTCTTAAGATAACAAAATGAGAAATTGAAGAACAGTGGAATGACTATGCTGAAAATATTACCAACTACGGTATGCAATATCATTGCTTGTTATATACACTGCTGTTTTTATCCTATGCCATTGTTGTAAAGCGCTCTGATACCCATGGGTCTAGTTCGCGGTATAGAAAACTGTTTATAAATAAATAAATAAATAAATAAATGTGTCATCATGTGTCATGTGGTGTCATGTCATGTGTCATGTGGTGTCATTTGTCATCATGTGTTGTCATGTGTCATCATGTGGTGCCATGTGACGTCATGTGTTGTCAGTCATGTGGTGTCATGTGTCATCATGTGTCATGTGGTGTCACGTATCATGTGGTGTCATGTGTCATATAGTGTCATGTGTCATGTGTTGTCATGTGGTGTCATGTGTCATGTGATGTCATGTGTCATGTGGTGTCATGTGTCATGTATTGTCATGTGTCATGTGATGTCATGTGTCATGTGTTGTCATGTGATGTCATGTGTCATGTGGTGTCATGTGTCATGTGATGTCATGTGTCATGTGGTGTCATGTGTCATGTGGTGTCATGTGTCATGTGGAGTCATGTGTCATGTATTGTCATGTGTCATGTGATGTCATGTGTCATGTGATGTCATGTGTCATGTGTTATCATGTGATGCCATGTGTCATGTGGTGTCATGTGTCATATATTGTCATGTAATGTCATGTGTTGTCATGTGATGTCATGTGTCATGTGGTGTCATGTGTCATGTGATGTCATGTGTCATATGTTGTCATGTGTCATCATGTGTCATGTGTTGTCATGTGGTATCATGTGTCATCACGTGTCATGTGTCATGTGATGTCATGTGATGTGGTGACATGTGGTGTCATGTATCGTCTTGTCATTTATTTATTTATTTTTGATATTTATAAAGCGCATCATTTACCCTTGGGCGTCTTGGCGCTGTCATGTGATGTCATGTGTCATGTGATGTCATGTGGTGTCATGTGTCATGTGGTGTCATGTGTCATGTGTCATGTGGAGTCATATGTCATGTGTCAAAAATGTATATATCTAGAGGAGCTTACTGTAAGATTCCTGTAAGCTTACTGTACTCTGTACCTTTCCGAGCACGAGCTGAATGCTTATTGGCTGTCAAATGTCTGTCAACACTCCAAACCAGAAAGTGTTGGCCGCCATCTTGTGCCTCGGTAGACTGAGGCACAAGAAAGCAGAAAAACAAACAAGTAGAACGCAAAAAGGGGGCAGGGTAGAAACCCCCTGACCCCCTAGGCCTGCTCAGGGATGCCACAAGGACCCACAAGGCCCCCCATTTTTTTTTTACAAAAACTGCAGAGTACGAGTACTGTACAAGCACAGTAAGCTTACTGTAATCTGTACCTTCCCGAGCACGAGCTGAATGCTAATTGGCTGTCAACTGTCTGTAAACACTCCAAACAATCATGTGTCATGTGTTGTCATGTGGTGTCATGTGTCATGTGGTGTCATGTGATGTCATGTGTCATGTGCTATCATGTGCTGTCATGTGTCATGTGTCATGTGGTGTCATATGTCATCATGTGTCATCTTGTGTCCTTTGGTCACATGTGGTGTCATGTGTTGTCATGTGTCATCATGTAGTGCCATGTGACGTCATGTGTTGTCAGTTATGTGGTGTCATGTGTT
Source organism: Lissotriton helveticus (assembly GCF_964261635.1). NCBI lineage: Eukaryota > Metazoa > Chordata > Amphibia > Caudata > Salamandridae > Lissotriton > Lissotriton helveticus. The sequence continues at coordinate 450,314,533 of NC_136062.1, forward strand.
GTCATGTGTCATCACGTGTCATGTGATGTCATGTGGTGTCATGTGTCATATGATGTCATGTGCCATGTGTTGTCATGTGATGTCATGTGTCATATGGTGTCATGTGTCATCATGTGTCATGTGTTGTCATGTGGTACATGACACATGTGGTGTCATGTGGTGTCATGTGTCAAGTGATGTCATGTGTCAAGTGGTGTCATGTGTCATGTTTCATGTGGTGTCATGTGTCATGTATCGTCATGTGTCATGTGATGTCATGTGTCATGTGTTGTCATGTGATATCATGTGTCATGTGGTGTCATGTGTCATGTGATGTCATGTGCCATGTGCATCGGTAGATATGATATCATGTGTCATGTGGTGTCATGTGTCATGTGATGTCATGTGATATGTGTTGCCATGTGATGTCATGTGTCATGTGATGTCATGTGTCATGTGGTGTCATGTGTTTTATCGGAGAAAGACCTAAACCTAGCTGTGCAGTCACTGGTTATCTCAAGAATTGAATATGGATGTACAACTCTAGCAGGTCTTCCAAAAATTTCCATAGCCCCCCTAAAAGCTTGTCTCAATGCAGCAGCAAGACCGGAACGAGGACATTTGACCACATCACCCCTCACCTGAAGGTGCTAAACTGGCTACCCTTTGAAGCTAGAATACAACTAAAAATGGCATGTATCACCTACAAAGCGATTCACCACAACACACCCAGATATCTTGCCCAGAAAATAGAAATTTCAGGAAGAAACAGACCAGCCCGAAGTGCCAATTTGCTACTGCTGAGACCACCTATCTTCAGGAAGAAAAAAACTTATGAGAGAGCATTCTCCGGAGCAGCCCCTAGAATCTGGAACTCTCTGCCTGTGAATATCAGAAAAATTTCGAACATAGCATCGTTTAAGAAGGAAGCTAAGACCTTCCTCATGAGCAAATTCCTCCCATAGGCAGGCATTTCGCCTTCTATGACTTAACTGTGAGGTTCTTAAGATAACAAAATGAGAAATTGAAGAACAGTGGAATGACTATGCTGAAAATATTACCAACTACGGTGTGCAATATCATTGCTTGTTATATACACTGCTGTTTTTATCCTATGCCATTGTTGTAAAGCGCTCTGATACCCATGGGTCTAGTTCGCGGTATAGAAAACTGTTTATAAATAAATAAATAAATAAATAAATGTGTCATCATGTGTTATGTGGTGTCATGTCATGTGTCATGTGGTGTCATTTGTCATCATGTGTTGTCATGTGTCATCATGTGGTGCCATGTGACGTCATGTGTTGTCAGTCATGTGGTGTCATGTGTCATCATGTGTCATGTGGTGTCACGTATCATGTGGTGTCATGTGTCATATAGTGTCATGTGTCATGTGTTGTCATGTGGTGTCATGTGTCATGTGATGTCATGTGTCATGTGGTGTCATGTGTCATGTATCGTCATGTGTCATGTGATGTCATGTGTCATGTGTTGTCATGTGATGTCATGTGTCATGTGGTGTCATGTGTCATGTGATGTCATGTGTCATGTGATGTCATGTGTCATGTGTTATCATGTGATGCCATGTGTCATGTGGTGTCATGTGTCATATATTGTCATGTAATGTCATGTGTTGTCATGTGATGTCATGTGTCATGTGGTGTCATGTGTCATGTGATGTCATGTGTCATATGTTGTCATGTGTCATCATGTGTCATGTGTTGTCATGTGGTATCATGTGTCATCACGTGTCATGTGTCATGTGATGTCATGTGATGTGGTGACATGTGGTGTCATGTATCGTCTTGTCATTTATTTATTTATTTTTGATATTTATAAAGCGCATCATTTACCCTTGGGCGTCTTGGCGCTGTCATGTGATGTCATGTGTCATGTGATGTCATGTGGTGTCATGTGTCATGTGGTGTCATGTGTCATGTGTCATGTGGAGTCATATGTCATGTGTCAAAAATGTATATATCTAGAGGAGCTTACTGTAAGATTCCTGTAAGCTTACTGTACTCTGTACCTTTCCGAGCACGAGCTGAATGCTTATTGGCTGTCAAATGTCTGTCAACACTCCAAACCAGAAAGTGTTGGCCGCCATCTTGTGCCTCGGTAGACTGAGGCACAAGAAAGCAGAAAAACAAACAAGTAGATCGCAAAAAGGGGGCAGGGTAGAAACCCCCTGACCCCCTAGGCCTGCTCAGGGATGCCACAAGGACCCACAAGGCCCCCCATTTTTTTTTTACAAAAACTGCAGAGTACGAGTACTGTACAAGCACAGTAAGCTTACTGTAATCTGTACCTTCCCGAGCACGAGCTGAATGCTAATTGGCTGTCAACTGTCTGTAAACACTCCAAACAATCATGTGTCATGTGTTGTCATGTGGTGTCATGTGTCATGTGTCATGTGGTGTCATGTGATGTCATGTGTCATGTGCTATCATGTGCTGTCATGTGTCATGTGTCATGTAGTGTCATATGTCATCATGTGTCATCTTGTGTCCTTTGGTCACATGTGGTATCATGTGTTGTCATGTGTCATCATGTAGTGCCATGTGACGTCATGTGTTATCAGTTATGTGGTGTCATGTGTTGTCATGTGTCATCACGTGTCATGTGATGTCATGTGGTGTCATGTGTCATCACGTGTCATGTGTGTGTCCTGTATCGTCATGTGTCATGTGACATGTGTCATGTGATGTCATGTGTCATGTGTTGTCATGTGATGTCATGTGTTGTCATGTGGTGTCATGTGTCATGTGGTGTCATGTGTCATGTATCGTCATGTGTCGTGTCATGTCATGTGTCATGTGTTGTCATGTGTCATGTGTTGTCATGTGTCATGTGTTGTCATGTGATGTCATGTGTCATGTGGTGTCATGTGTCATCATGTGTCATGTGTTGTCACGTGGTGTCATGTGTCAGCACGTGTCTTGTGTCACTTGGTGTCATGTGTCCTGAGGTGTCATGTGATGTCATGTGTCATGTGGTGTCATGTGTCATGTGTTGTCATGTGGTGTCATGTGTCATCACATGTCATGTGGTGTCATGTGTCATGAGGTGTCATGTGGTGTCATGTGTCATGTGTCATCATGTGTCATGTGATGTCATGTATCATGTGATATCATGTGTCATGAGGTGTCATGTGGTGTCATGCATCATCATGTGTCATGTGATGTCATGTGTCATGTGTGTCATGTGTCATCACGTGTCATGTGATGTCATGTGTCATGTGCTGTCATGTGGTGTCATGATGTGTTGTCATGTGGTGCCATGTGATGTCATGTGTCATGTGATATCATGTGGTGTCATGTGGTGTCATGTGTCATCATGTGTCATGTGTTGTCATGTGTCATCACATGTCTTGTGTCACGTGGTTTCATGTGTCATGAGGTGTCATGTGTTGTCACGTGGTGTCACGTGTCATCACGTGTCTTGTGTCACGTGGTGTCATGTGTCATGAGGTGTCATGTGGTGTCATGTGTCATGTATCGTCATGTGTCATGTGTTGTCATATGATGGCATGTGTCATGTGGTGTCATGTGATGTCATGTGTCATGTGGTGACATGTGGTGTCATGTGTCATGTATCGTCATGTGTCATGTGATGTCATGTGGTGTCATGTTTTGTCATATGGTGTCATGTGTCATCATGTGTTGTTATGTGTCATCATGTGGTGCCATGTGACGTCATGTGTTGTGAGTCATGTGGTGTCATGTGGTGTCATGTGTCATGTATTGTCATGTGGTATCATTTGTTATCACGTGTCATGTGTCATGTGGTGTCATGTGTCATGTAGTGTCATGTGTCATGTGATATCATGTGTCATGTGGTGTCATGTCATCACATGTCATGTTTCATGTGGTGTCATGTGTCATGTATCATCATGTGTCATGTGATGTCATGTGTCATGTGTTTTCATGTGTCATGTGGTGTCATGTGTCATGTGGTGTCATGTGTCATGTATCGCCATGTGTCATGTATCGCCATGTGTCATGTGATGTCATGTGTCATGTGCCATATGATGTCATGTGCCATGTGTTGTCATGTGTCATCACGTGTCATGTTTCATGTGGTGTCATGTGTCATGTGGTGTCATGTGTCATCATGTGTCATGTGTTGTCATGTGGTGTCATGTGTCCTCATGTGTCATGTATTGTCATGTGGTGTCATGTATCATCACGTCATGTGTCATGTGTCAAGTGGTGTCATGTGTCATCACGTGTCATGTTTCATGTGGTGTCATGTGTCATGTGGTGTCATGTGTCATGTGTTGTCATGTGATGTCAGGTGTCATGTGGTGTCATGTGTCATGTATCATCATGTGTCATGTGATGTCATGTGTCATGTGTTGTCATGTGGTGCCATGTGTTGTCATGTGATGTCATGTGTCATCATGTGTTGTCATGTGTCATCATGTAGTGCCATGTGACGTCATGTGTTGTCAGTTATGTGGTGTCATGTGTTGTCATGTGTCATCACGTGTCATGTGTCATGTGGTGTCATGTGTCATGTGACATGACATGTGATGTCATGTGATGTCATGTGTCATGTGGTGTCATGTGTCATCATATGTAATGTGTCATCACGTGTCATGTGTCATGTGGTGTCATGTGTCATGTGTCATGTATCGTCATGTGTTGTCATGTATCGTCATGTGATGTCATGTGTCATGTGGTGTCATGTGTCATGTGATGTCATGTGGTGTCATGTGTCATCACATGTCATGTGTGTGTCCTGTATTGTCATGTGTCATGTGACATGTGTCATGTGTTGTCATGTGTCATGTGTTGTCATGTGATGTCATGTGTTGTCATGTGGTGTCATGTGTCATGTGGTGCCATGTGTCATGTATCGTCATGTGTCGTGTCATGTCATGTGTCATGTGTTGTCATGTGTCATGTGTTGTCATGTGTCATGTGTTGTCATGTGTCATGTGGTGTCATGTGTCATGTGGTGTCATGTGTCATCATGTGTCATGTGTTGTCACATGGTGTCATGTGTCAGCACGTGTCTTGTGTCACTTAGTGTCATGTGATGTCATGTGTCATGTGGTGTCATGTGTTGTCACGTGGTGTCATGTGTCATCACATGTCATGTGGTGTCATGTGTCATGAGGTGTCATGTGGTGTCATGTGTCATGTGTCATCATGTGTCATGTTATGTCATGTGTCATGTGATGTCATGTGTCATGAGGTGTCATGTGGTGTCGTGTCATGCATCGTAATGTGTCAAGTGATGTCATGTGCCATGTGTGTCATGTGTCATCACGTGTCATGTCATGTGTCATGTGCTGTCATGTGGTGTCATGATGTGTTGTCATGTGGTGCCATGTGATGTCATGTGTCATGTGATATCATGTGGTATCATGTGGTGTCTTGTGTCATCATGTGTCATGTGTTGTCATGTGTCATCACATGTCTTGTGTCACGTGGTTTCATGTGTCATGAGGTGTCATGTGTTGTCACGTGGTGTCATGTGTTATCACGTGTCTTGTGTCACGTGGTGTCATGTGTCATGAGGTGTCATGTGGTGTCATGTGTCATGTATTGTCATGTGTCATGTGGTGTCATGTGATGTCATGTGTCATGTGGTGACATGTGGTGTCATGTGTCATGTCATGTGTCATGTATCATCATGTGTCATGTGATGTCATGTGGTGTCATGTTTTGTCATGTGATGTCATGTGTCATGTGGTGTCATGTGTCATGTGATGTCATGTGATGTCATGTGTCATGTGGTGTCATGTGTCATCATGTGTCATGTGTTGTCACGTGGTGTTATGTGTCATCATATGTCTTGTGTCATGTGGTGTCATGTGTCATGTATCGTCATGTGTCTTGTGATGTCATGTGTCATGTGGTCTCATGTGTCATGTGATGTCATGTGTCATATGGTGACATGTGGTGTCATGTGTCATGTATTGTCATTTGTCATGTGATGTCATGTGTCATGTGATATGATTTGTCATGTGTTGTCATGTGTCATCACGTGTCATGTGTCATGTGGTGTCATGTGGTGCCATGTGTCATCATGTGTTGTCATGTGTCATTATGTGGTGCCATGTGACGTCATGTGTCATGTGATGTCATGTGGTGTCATGTGGTGTCATGTGTCATCATGTGTCATGTGTTGTCATGTGGTGTCATGTGTCATCACGTGTCATGTGTCATGTGGTGTCATGTGTCATGTAGTATGATGTTTCAAGTGATGTCATGTGTCATGTGTTGTCATGTGATGTCATGTGTCATGTGATGTCATGTATTGTCATGTGTCATGTGTGTCATGTGTCATCACGTGTCATGTGTCATGTGATGTCATGTGTCATGTGGTATCATGTGTCATGTGATGTCATGTGTCATGTGCTGTCATGTGGTGTCATGTGGTGTTGGCCTAACGGCTAAGGCCCTCGACCTCGGACCTGGGGATCTGGGTTCGAGTCTCGGTAACGACGCCAAAAACCCCCTGTGATTCTGGGCAAATCACTTAATCTCCCCGTGCCTAAAATGAAAGTGTGTCCTCATGTAATGTAACTGGTGCTATGTAAAGCGCTCTGATAACTGATTCGGTTCGGTTCTAGTTCGCGCTATATAAAACTGCAAAAAAAAAAAAAAAATGTGTCATCATGTGTTGTGATGTGTCATCATGTGGTGCCATGTGACATCATGTGTCATGTGATGTCATGTGGTGTAATGTGTCATGTGATGTCATGTGTCATGTGTTGTCATGTGATGTCATGTGTCATGTGGTGTCATGTGTCATGTGGTGTCATGTGTCATGTATCGTCATGTGTCATGTGATGTCATGTGTCATGTGTTGTCATGTGATGTCATGTGTCATGTGGTGTCATGTGTCATGTGATGTCATGTGTTGTCATGTCATCATGTGTCATGTGGTGTCTTGTGTCATCATGTGTCTTGTGTCACGTGGTGTCATGTGTCATGTGTCATGTATCGTCATGTGTCATGTGATGTCATGTGTCATGTGGTGTCATGTGGTGTCATGTGTCATGTATCGTCATGTGTCATGTGTCATGTGTTGTCATGTGATGTCATGTGTCATGTGGTGTCATGTGTCATGGGGTGACATGTGGTGTCATTTGTCATGTATCGTCATGTGTCATGTGATGTCATGTGTCATGTGATCTCATGTGGTGTCATGTGTCATGTGGTGTCATGTGTCATGTATCATGTGGAGTCATATGTCATGTGTCAAAAAATGTATATATCTAGAGGAGCTTACAGTAAGATTACTAAATCTTACTGTACTCTGTACCTTTCCGAGCACGAGCTGAATGCTAATTGGCTGTCAACTGTCTGTCAATACTCCAAACCAGAAAGTGTTGGCAGCCATCTTGTGCATCGGTAGACTGAGGCACAAGAAAGCAGAAAAACAAACCTGTAAAATGCAAAAAGGGGGCAGGGTAAAAACACCCTGCCCCCTAGGCCTGCTCTGGGTGTTTCACAAGGACCCCAAAGGCCCCCCCAAAATTTTTGGGGGACAAAAACCACGGGGGACGAGTATCATACAAGTCCTGTAAGCTTACTGTAAGCTTACTGTACTCTGTACCTGCACGAGCTGAATGCTAATTGGCTGTCAACTGTCTGTAAACACTCCAAACAATCATGTGTCATGTGTTGTCATGTGTCATCACGTGTCATGTGTCATGTGATGTCATGTGTCATGTGTCATGTGCTGTCATGTGTCATGTGTCATCATGTGTCATCTTGTGTCCTGTGGTGTCATGTGGTGTCATATGTTATCATGTGTCATCATGTAGTGCCATGTGATGTCATGTGTTGTCAGTCATGTGTTGTCATGTGGTGTCATGTGTCATCACGTGTCATGTGTCATGTGGTGTCATGTGTCATGTGATGTCATGTGTCATATGGTGTCATGTGTCATCATGTGTCATGTGTTGTCATGTGGTACATGACACATGTGGTGTCATGTGGTGTCATGTGTCAAGTGATGTCATGTGTCAAGTGATGTCATGTGTCAAGTGGTGTCATGTGTCATGTTTCATGTGGTGTCATGTGTCATGTATCGTCATGTGTCATGTGATGTCATGTGTCATGTGTTGTCATGTGATATCATGTGTCATGTGGTGTCATGTGTCATGTGATGTCATGTGCCATGTGCATCGGTAGATGTGATATCATGTGTCATGTGGTGTCATGTGTCATGTGATGTCATGTGCCATGTGTTGCCATGTGATGTCATGTGTCATGTGATGTCATGTGTCATGTGGTGTCATGTGTTTTATCGGAGAAAGACCTAAAACTAGCTGTGCAGTCACTGGTTATCTCAGAATTGAATATGGATGTACAACTCTAGCAGGTCTTCCAAAAATTTCCATAGCCCCCCTAAAAGCTTGTCTCAATGCAGCAGCAAGACCGGAACGAGGACATTTGACCACATCACCCCTCACCTGAAGGTGCTAAACTGGCTACCCTTTGAAGCTAGAATACAACTAAAAATGGCATGTATCACCTACAAAGCGATTCACCACAACACACCCAGATATCTTGCCCAGAAAATAGAAATTTCAGGAAGAAACAGACCAGCCCGAAGTGCCAATTTGCTACTGCTGAGACCACCTATCTTCAGGAAGAAAAAAACTTATGAGAGAGCGTTCTCCGGAGCAGCCCCTAGAATCTGGAACTCTCTGCCTGTGAATATCAGAAACATTTCGAACATAGCATCGTTTAAGAAGGAAGCTAAGACCTTCCTCATGAGCAAATTCCTCCCATAGGCAGGCATTTCGCCTTCTATGACTTAACTGTGAGGTTCTTAAGATAACAAAATGAGAAATTGAAGAACAGTGGAATGACTATGCTGAAAATATTACCAACTACGGTGTGCAATATCATTGCTTGTTATATACACTGCTGTTTTTATCCTATGCCATTGTTGTAAAGCGCTCTGATACCCATGGGTCTAGTTCGCGGTATAGAAAACTGTTTATAAATAAATAAATAAATAAATAAATGTGTCATCATGTGTCATGTGGTATCATGTCATGTGTCATGTGGTGTCATTTGTCATCATGTGTTGTCATGTGTCATCATGTGGTGCCATGTGACGTCATGTGTTGTCAGTCATGTGGTGTCATGTGTCATCATGTGTCATGTGGTATCACGTATCATGTGGTGTCATGTGTCATATAGTGTCATGTGTCATGTGTTGTCATGTGGTGTCATGTGTCATGTGATGTCATGTGTCATGTGGTGTCATGTGTCATGTATCGTCATGTGTCATGTGATGTCATGTGTCATGTGTTGTCATGTGATGTCATGTGTCATGTGGTGTCATGTGTCATGTGATGTCATGTGTCATGTGGTGTCATGTGTCATGTGGTGTCATGTGTCATGTGGAGTCATGTGTCATGTATTGTCATGTGTCATGTGATGTCATGTGATGTCATGTGTCATGTGTTATCATGTGATGCCATGTGTCATGTGGTGTCATGTGTCATATATTGTAATGTAATGTCATGTGTTGTCATGTGATGTCATGTGTCATGTGGTGTCATGTGTCATGTGATGTCATGTGTCATATGTTGTCATGTGTCATCATGTGTCATGTGTTGTCATGTGGTATCATGTGTCATCACGTGTCATGTGTCATGTGATGTCATGTGATGTGGTGACATGTGGTGTCATGTATCGTCTTGTCATTTATTTATTTATTTTTGATATTTATAAAGCGCATCATTTACCCTTGGGCATCTTGGCGCTGTCATGTGATGTCATGTGTCATGTGATGTCATGTGGTGTCATGTGTCATGTGGTGTCATGTGTCATGTGTCATGTGGAGTCATATGTCATGTGTCAAAAATGTATATATCTAGAGGAGCTTACTGTAAGATTCCTGTAAGCTTACTGTACTCTGTACCTTTCCGAGCACGAGCTGAATGCTAATTGGCTGTCAAATGTCTGTCAACACTCCAAACCAGAAAGTGTTGGCCGCCATCTTGTGCCTCGGTAGACTGAGGCACAAGAAAGCAGAAAAACAAACAAGTAGAACGCAAAAAGGGGGCAGGGTAGAAACCCCCTGACCCCCTAGGCCTGCTCAGGGATGCCACAAGGACCCACAAGGCCCCCCATTTTTTTTTACAAAAACTGCAGAGTACGAGTACTGTACAAGCACAGTAAGCTTACTGTAATCTGTACCTTCCCGAGCACGAGCTGAATGCTAATTGGCTGTCAACTGTCTGTAAACACTCCAAACAATCATGTGTCATGTGTTGTCATGTGGTGTCATGTGTCATGTGTCATGTGGTGTCATGTGATGTCATGTGTCATGTGCTATCATGTGCTGTCATGTGTCATGTGTCATGTGGTGTCATATGTCATCATGTGTCATCTTGTGTCCTTTGGTCACATGTGGTGTCATGTGTTGTCATGTGTCATCATGTAGTGCCATATGACGTCATGTGTTGTCAGTTATGTGGTGTCATGTGTTGTCATGTGTCATCACGTGTCATGTGATGTCATGTGGTGTCATGTGTCATCACGTGTCATGTGTGTGTCCTGTATCGTCATGTGTCATGTGACATGTGTCATGTGATGTCATGTGTCATGTGTTGTCATGTGATGTCATGTGTTGTCATGTGGTGTCATGTGTCATGTGGTGTCATGTGTCATGTATCGTCATGTGTTGTGTCATGTCATGTGTCATGTGTTGTCATGTGTCATGTGTTGTCATGTGTCATGTGTTGTCATGTGATGTCATGTGTCATGTGGTGTCATGTGTCATCATGTGTCATGTGTTGTCACGTGGTGTCATGTGTCAGCATGTGTCTTGTGTCACTTGGTGTCATGTGTCCTGAGGTGTCATGTGATGTCATGTGTCATGTGGTGTCATGTGTCATGTGTTGTCATGTGGTGTCATGTGTCATCACATGTCATGTGGTGTCATGTGTCATGAGGTGTCATGTGGTGTCATGTGTCATGTGTCATCATGTGTCATGTGATGTCATGTATCATGTGATATCATGTGTCATGAGGTGTCATGTGGTGTCATGCATCATCATGTGTCATGTGATGTCATGTGTCATGTGTGTCATGTGTCATCACGTGTCATGTGATGTCATGTGTCATGTGCTGTCATGTGGTGTCATGATGTGTTGTCATGTGGTGCCATGTGATGTCATGTGTCATGTGATATCATATGGTGTCATGTGGTGTCATGTGTCATCATGTGTCATGTGTTGTCATGTGTCATCACGTGTCTTGTGTCACGTGGTTTCATGTGTCATGAGGTGTCATGTGTTGTCACGTGGTGTCACGTGTCATCACGTGTCTTGTGTCACGTGGTGTCATGTGTCATGAGGTGTCATGTGGTGTCATGTGTCATGTATCGTCATGTGTCATGTGTTGTCATATGATGGCATGTGTCATGTGGTGTCATGTGATGTCATGTGTCATGTGGTGACATGTGGTGTCATGTGTCATGTATCGTCATGTGTCATGTGATGTCATGTGGTGTCATGTTTTGTCATATGGTGTCATGTGTCATCATGTGTTGTTATGTGTCATCATGTGGTGCCATGTGACGTCATGTGTTGTGAGTCATGTGGTGTCATGTGGTGTCATGTGTCATGTGTTGTCATGTGGTATCATTTGTTATCACGTGTCATGTGTCATGTGGTGTCATGTGTCATGTAGTGTCATGTGTCATGTGATATCATGTGTCATGTGGTGTCATGTCATCACATGTCATGTTTCATGTGGTGTCATGTGTCATGTATCATCATGTGTCATGTGATGTCATGTGTCATGTGTTTTCATGTGTCATGTGGTGTCATGTGTCATGTGGTGTCATGTGTCATGTATCGCCATGTGTCATGTATCGCCATGTGTCATGTGATGTCATGTGTCATGTGCCATATGATGTCATGTGCCATGTGTTGTCATGTGTCATCACGTGTCATGTTTCATGTGGTGTCATGTGTCATGTTGTGTCATGTGTCATCATGTGTCATGTGTTGTCATGTGGTGTCATGTGTCCTCATGTGTCATGTATTGTCATGTGGTGTCATGTATCATCACATGTCATGTGTCATGTGTCAAGTGGTGTCATGTGTCATCACGTGTCATGTTTCATGTGGTGTCATGTGTCATGTGGTGTCATGTGTCATGTGTTGTCATGTGATGTCAGGTGTCATGTGGTGTCATGTGTCATGTATCATCATGTGTCATGTGATGTCATGTGTCATGTGTTGTCATGTGGTGCCATGTGTTGTCATGTGATGTCATGTGTCATCATGTGTTGTCATGTGTCATCATGTAGTGCCATGTGACGTCATGTGTTGTCAGTTATGTGGTGTCATGTGTTGTCATGTGTCATCACGTGTCATGTGTCATGTGGTGTCATGTGTCATGTGGTGTCATGTGTCATGTGACATGACATGTGATGTCATGTGATGTCATGTGTCATGTGGTGTCATGTGTCATCATATGTAATGTGTCATCACGTGTCATGTGTCATGTGGTGTCATGTGTCATGTGATGTCATGTGTCATATGGTGACATGTGGTGTTATGTGTCATGTATTGTCATTTGTCATGTGATGTCATGTGTCATGTGATATCATTTGTCATGTGTTGTCATGTGTCATCACGTGTTATGTGTCATGTGGTGTCATGTGTCCACACGTGTCATGTGTCATGTGGTGTCATGTGGTGTCATGTGGTGCCATGTGTCATCATGTGTTGTCATGTGTCATCATGTGGTGCCATGTGACGTCATGTGTCATGGGATGTCATGTGGTGTCATGTGGTGTCATGTGTCATCATGTGTCATGTGTTGTCATGTGGTGTCATGTGTCATCACGTGTCATGTGTCATGTGGTGTCATGTGTCATGTAGTATGATGTGTCAAGTGATGTCATGTGTCATGTGTTGTCATGTGATGTCATGTGTCATGTGATGTCATGTATTGTCATGTGTCATGTGTGTCATGTGTCATCACGTGTCATGTGTCATGTGATGTCATGTGTCATGTGATGTCATGTGTCATGTGCTGTCATGTGGTGTCATGTGGTGTTGGCCTAACGGCTAAGGCCCTCGACCTCGGACCTGGGGATCTGGGTTCGAGTCTCGGTAACGACGCCAAAAACCCCCTGTGATTCTGGGCAAATCACTTAATCTCCCCGTGCCTAAAATGAAAGTGTGTCCTCATGTAACGTAACTGGTGCTATGTAAAGCGCTCTGATAACTGATTCGGTTCGGTTCTAGTTCGCGCTATATAAAACTCTGCAAAAAAAAAAAAAAAATGTGTCATCATGTGTTGTGATGTGTCATCATGTGGTGCCATGTGACATCATGTGTCATGTGATGTCATGTGGTGTAATGTGTCATGTGATGTCATGTGTCATGTGTTGTCATGTGATGTCATGTGTCATGTGGTGTCATGTGTCATGTGGTGTCATGTGTCATGTATCGTCATGTGTCATGTGATGTCATGTGTCATGTGTTGTCATGTGATGTCATGTGTCATGTGGTGTCATGTGTCATGTGATGTCATGTGTTGTCATGTCATCATGTGTCATGTGGTGTCTTGTGTCATCATGTGTCTTGTGTCACGTGGTGTCATGTGTCATGTGTCATGTATCGTCATGTGTCATGTGATGTCATGTGTCATGTGGTGTCATGTGGTGTCATGTGTCATGTATCGTCATGTGTCATGTGTCATGTGTTGTCATGTGATGTCATGTGTCATGTGGTGTCATGTGTCATGGGGTGACATGTGGTGTCATTTGTCATGTATCGTCATGTGTCATGTGATGTCATGTGTCATGTGATCTCATGTGGTGTCATGTGTCATGTGGTGTCATGTGTCATGTATCATGTGGAGTCATATGTCATGTGTCAAAAAATGTATATATCTAGAGGAGCTTACTGTAAGATTACTAAAAGCTTACTGTACTCTGTACCTTTCCGAGCACGAGCTGAATGCTAATTGGCTGTCAACTGTCTGTCAATACTCCAAACCAGAAAGTGTTGGCAGCCATCTTGTGCATCGGTAGACTGAGGCACAAGAAAGCAGAAAAACAAACCTGTAAAATGCAAAAAGGGGGCAGGGTAAAAACACCCTGCCCCCTAGGCCTGCTCTGGGTGTTTCACAAGGACCCCAAAGGCCCCCCAAAATTTTTGGGGGACAAAAACCACGGGGGACGAGTATCATACAAGTCCTGTAAGCTTACTGTAAGCTTACTGTACTCTGTACCTGCACGAGCTGAATGCTAATTGGCTGTCAACTGTCTGTAAACACTCCAAACAATCATGTGTCATGTGTTGTCATGTGTCATCACGTGTCATGTGTCATGTGATGTCATGTGTCATGTGTCATGTGCTGTCATGTGTCATCATGTGTCATCTTGTGTCCTGTGGTGTCATGTGGTGTCATATGTTATCATGTGTCATCATGTAGTGCCATGTGATGTCATGTGTTGTCAGTCATGTGTTGTCATGTGGTGTCATGTGTCATCATGTGTCATGTGTCATGTGGTGTCATGTGTCATGTGGTGTCATGTGTCATGTAGTGTCATGTGTCATATGACATGACATGTGATGTCATGTGGTGTCATGTATCATGTGATGTCATGTGTCATGTTGTGTCATGTGGTGTCATGTGTCATCACATGTCATGTGGTGTCATGTGTCATGTGGTGTCATGTGTCATGTATCGTCATGTGTCATGTGATGTCATGTGTTGTCATGTGATGTCATGTGTCATGTGGTATCAAGTGTCATGTATTGTCATGTGTCATGTGATGTCATGTGTCATGTGGTGTCATGTGTCATGTGATGTCATGTGTTGTCAGTTATGTGGTGTCATGTGGTGTCATGTGTCATCATGTGTCATGTGTCATCATGTGTCATGTGTCATGTAGTGTCATGTGTCATCATGTGTTGTCATGTGTCATCATGTGGTGCCATGTGATGTCATGTGTTATGTGATGTCATGTGGTGTCATGTGTCATCATGTGGTGCCATGTGACATCATGTGTCATGTGATGTCATGTGGTGTCATGTGGTGTCATGTGTCAACATGAATCATCATGTGTCATGTGCTGTCATGTGTCATGTGGTGTCATGTGATGTCATGTGTCATGTGGTGTCATGTGTCATGTGATGTCATGTGTCATGTGGTGTCATGTGTCATCATGTGTCATGTGTCGTCATGTGTCATGTGGTGCCATGTGTCATGTGGTGTCATGTGTCATGTATCGTCATGTGTCATGTGATGTCATGTGTTGTCATGTGATGTCATGTGTTGTCATGTGATGTCATGTGTCATGTGGTGTCATTTGTCATGTGATGTCATGTGTCATGTGGGGTCATGTGATGTCATGTGTCATGTGTCATGAGGTGTCATGTGGTGTCATGTATCGTCATGTGTCATGTGATGTCATGTGCTGTCATGTGGTGTCATGTGTCATGTATCATCATGTGTCATGTGATGTCATGTGTCATGTGATATCATGTGTCATGTGTCATGTGTCATGTGGTGTCATGTGTCATCACATGTCATGTGGTGTCATGTGTCATGTGATGACATGTGTCATGTGTTGTCATGTGATGTCATGTGTCATGTGGTATCATGTGTCATGTGGTGTCATGTGTCATGTATCATCATGTGTCATGTGTTGTGGTGTCATGTGTCATGTGATGTCATGTGTCATGTGTTGTCATGTGATGTCATGTGTCATGTGATGTCATGTGTCATGTGATGTCATGTGTCATGTGGTGTCATGTGTCATCATGTGTCATGTGTTGTCATGTGGTGTCATGTGTCATGTGGTGTCATGTGTCATGAGGTGTCATGTGGTGTCATGTATCGTCATGTGTCATGTGTTGTCATGTGATGGCATGTGTCATGATGTGTCATGTGTCATGTGATGTCATGTGTCATTTGGTGACATGTGGTGTCATGTGTCATGTATCATCATGTGATGTCATGTGGTGTCATGTGTTGTCATGTGATGTCATGTGTCATGTGGTGTCATGTGTCATCTTGTGTCATGTGGTATCATGTGTCATCATGTGGTGCCATGTGACGTCATGTGTTGTCAGTCATGTGGTGTCATGTGGTGTCATGTTTCATCATGTGTCATGTGGTGTCATTTGTTATCACGTGTCATGTGTCATGTGATGTCATGTGTCATGTGGTGTCATGTGTCATGTAGTGTCATGTGTCATGTGATGCCATGTGTCACGTGTCATGTGATGTCATGTGTCATGTGTTGACATGTGTCATCACGTGTCATGTTTCATGTGGTATCATGTGTCATGTGGTGTCATATGTCATGTATCATCATGTCTCATGTGATGTCATGTGTCATGTGTTGTCATGTGATGTCATGTGGTGTCATGTGTCATGTGGTGTCATGTGTCATGTATCGCCATGTGTCATGTGATGTCATGTGTCATGTGTTGTCATGTGATATCATGTGTCATATGATGTCATGTGCCATGTGTTGTCATGTGATGTCATGTGTCATATGGTGTCATGTGTCATCATGTGTCATGTGTTGTCATGTGGTACATGACACATGTGGTGTCATGTGGTGTCATGTGTCAAGTGATGTCATGTGTCAAGTGGTGTCATGTGTCATGTTTCATGTGGTGTCATGTGTCATGTATCGTCATGAGTCATGTGATGTCATGTGTCATGTGTTGTCATGTGATATCATGTGTCATGTGGTGTCATGTGTCATGTGATGTCATGTGCCATGTGCATCGGTAGATGTGATATCATGTGTCATGTGGTGTCATGTGTCATGTGATGTCATGTGCCATGTGTTGCCATGTGATGTCATGTGTCATGTGATGTCATGTGTCATGTGGTGTCATGTGTTTTATCGGCGAAAGACCTAAAACTAGCTGTGCAGTCACTGGTTATCTCAGAATTGAATATGGATGTACAACTCTAGCAGGTCTTCCAAAAATTTCCATAGCCCCCCTAAAAGCTTGTCTCAATGCAGCAGCAAGACCGGAACGAGGACATTTGACCACATCACCCCTCACCTGAAGGTGCTAAACTGGCTACCCTTTGAAGCTAGAATACAACTAAAAATGGCATGTATCACCTACAAAGCGATTCACCACAACACACCCAGATATCTTGCCCAGAAAATAGAAATTTCAGGAAGAAACAGACCAGCCCGAAGTGCCAATTTGCTACTGCTGAGACCACCTATCTTCAGGAAGAAAAAAACTTATGAGAGAGCGTTCTCCGGAGCAGCCCCTAGAATCTGGAACTCTCTGCCTGTGAATATCAGAAACATTTCGAACATAGCATCGTTTAAGAAGGAAGCTAAGACCTTCCTCATGAGCAAATTCCTCCCATAGGCAGGCATTTCGCCTTCTATGACTTAACTGTGAGGTTCTTAAGATAACAAAATGAGAAATTGAAGAACAGTGGAATGACTATGCTGAAAATATTACCAACTACGGTGTGCAATATCATTGCTTGTTATATACACTGCTGTTTTTATCCTATGCCATTGTTGTAAAGCGCTCTGATACCCATGGGTCTAGTTCGCGGTATAGAAAACTGTTTATAAATAAATAAATAAATAAATAAATGTGTCATCATGTGTCATGTGGTGTCATGTCATGTGTCATGTGGTGTCATTTGTCATCATGTGTTGTCATGTGTCATCATGTGGTGCCATGTGACGTCATGTGTTGTCAGTCATGTGGTGTCATGTGTCATCATGTGTCATGTGGTATCACGTATCATGTGGTGTCATGTGTCATATAGTGTCATGTGTCATGTGTTGTCATGTGATGTCATGTGTCATGTGGTGTCATGTGTCATGTATCGTCATGTGTCATGTGATGTCATGTGTCATGTGTTGTCATGTGATGTCATGTGTCATGTGGTGTCATGTGTCATGTGATGTCATGTGTCATGTGGTGTCATGTGTCATGTGGTGTCATGTGTCATGTGGAGTCATGTGTCATGTATTGTCATGTGTCATGTGATGTCATGTGTCATGTGATGTCATGTGTCATGTGTTATCATGTGATGCCATGTGTCATGTGGTGTCATGTGTCATATATTGTCATGTAATGTCATGTGTTGTCATGTGATGTCATGTGTCATGTGGTGTCATGTGTCATGTGATGTCATGTGTCATATGTTGTCATGTGTCATCATGTGTCATGTGTTGTCATGTGGTATCATGTGTCATCACGTGTCATGTGTCATGTGATGTCATGTGATGTGGTGACATGTGGTGTCATGTATCGTCTTGTCATTTATTTATTTATTTTTGATATTTATAAAGCGCATCATTTACCCTTGGGCGTCTTGGCGCTGTCATGTGATGTCATGTGTCATGTGATGTCATGTGGTGTCATGTGTCATGTGGTGTCATGTGTCATGTGTCATGTGGAGTCATATGTCATGTGTCAAAAATGTATATATCTAGAGGAGCTTACTGTAAGATTCCTGTAAGCTTACTGTACTCTGTACCTTTCAGAGCACGAGCTGAATGCTAATTGGCTGTCAAATGTCTGTCAACACTCCAAACCAGAAAGTGTTGGCCGCCATCTTGTGCCTCGGTAGACTGAGGCACAAGAAAGCAGAAAAACAAACAAGTAGAATGCAAAAAGGGGGCAGGGTAGAAACCCCCTGACCCCCTAGGCCTGCTCAGGGATGCCACAAGGACCCACAAGGCCCCCCATTTTTTTTTTACAAAAACTGCAGAGTACGAGTACTGTACAAGCACAGTAAGCTTACTGTAATCTGTACCTTCCCGAGCACGAGCTGAATGCTAATTGGCTGTCAACTGTCTGTAAACACTCCAAACAATCATGTGTCATGTGTTGTCATGTGGTGTCATGTGTCATGTGTCATGTGGTGTCATGTGATGTCATGTGTCATGTGCTATCATGTGCTGTCATGTGTCATGTGTCATGTGGTGTCATATGTCATCATGTGTCATCTTGTGTCCTTTGGTCACATGTGGTGTCATGTGTTGTCATGTGTCATCATGTAGTGCCATATGACGTCATGTGTTGTCAGTTATGTGGTGTCATGTGTTGTCATGTGTCATCACGTGTCATGTGATGTCATGTGGTGTCATGTATCATCACGTGTCATGTGTGTGTCCTGTATCGTCATGTGTCATGTGACATGTGTCATGTGATGTCATGTGTCATGTGTTGTCATGTGATGTCATGTGTTGTCATGTGGTGTCATGTGTCATGTGGTGTCATGTGTCATGTATCGTCATGTGTTGTGTCATGTCATGTGTCATGTGTTGTCATGTGTCATGTGTTGTCATGTGTCATGTGTTGTCATGTGATCTCATGTGTCATGTGGTGTCATGTGTCATCATGTGTCATGTGTTGTCACGTGGTGTCATGTGTCAGCACGTGTCTTGTGTCACTTGGTGTCATGTGTCCTGAGGTGTCATGTGATGTCATGTGTCATGTGGTGTCATGTGTCATGTGTTGTCATGTGGTGTCATGTGTCATCACATGTCATGTGGTGTCATGTGTCATGAGGTGTCATGTGGTGTCATGTGTCATGTGTCATCATGTGTCATGTGATGTCATGTATCATGTGATATCATGTGTCATGAGGTGTCATGTGGTGTCATGCATCATCATGTGTCATGTGATGTCATGTGTCATGTGTGTCATGTGTCATCACGTGTCATGTGATGTCATGTGTCATGTGCTGTCATGTGGTGTCATGATGTGTTGTCATGTGGTGCCATGTGATGTCATGTGTCATGTGATATCATGTGGTGTCATGTGGTGTCATGTGTCATCATGTGTCATGTGTTGTCATGTGTCATCACGTGTCTTGTGTCACGTGGTTTCATGTGTCATGAGGTGTCATGTGTTGTCACGTGGTGTCACGTGTCATCACGTGTCTTGTGTCACGTGGTGTCATGTGTCATGAGGTGTCATGTGGTGTCATGTGTCATGTATCGTCATGTGTCATGTGTTGTCATATGATGGCATGTGTCATGTGGTGTCATGTGATGTCATGTGTCATGTGGTGACATGTGGTGTCATGTGTCATGTATCGTCATGTGTCATGTGATTTCATGTGGTGTCATGTTTTGTCATATGGTGTCATGTGTCATCATGTGTTGTTATGTGTCATCATGTGGTGCCATGTGACGTCATGTGTTGTGAGTCATGTGGTGTCATGTGTTGTCATGTGTCATGTGTTGTCATGTGGTATCATTTGTTATCACGTGTCATGTGTCATGTGGTGTCATGTGTCATGTAGTGTCATGTGTCATGTGATATCATGTGTCATGTGGTGTCATGTCATCACATGTCATGTTTCATGTGGTGTCATGTGTCATGTATCATCATGTGTCATGTGATGTCATGTGTCATGTGTTTTCATGTGTCATGTGGTGTCATGTGTCATGTGGTGTCATGTGTCATGTATCGCCATGTGTCATGTATCGCCATGTGTCATGTGATGTCATGTGTCATGTGCCATATGATGTCATGTGCCATGTGTTGTCATGTGTCATCACGTGTCATGTTTCATGTGGTGTCATGTGTCATGTGGTGTCATGTGTCATCATGTGTCATGTGTTGTCATGTGGTGTCATGTGTCCTCATGTGTCATGTATTGTCATGTGGTGTCATGTATCATCACATGTCATGTGTCATGTGTCAAGTGGTGTCATGTGTCATCACGTGTCATGTTTCATGTGGTGTCATGTGTCATGTGGTGTCATGTGTCATGTGTTGTCATGTGATGTCAGGTGTCATGTGGTGTCATGTGTCATGTATCATCATGTGTCATGTGATGTCATGTGTCATGTGTTGTCATGTGGTGCCATGTGTTGTCATGTGATGTCATGTGTCATCATGTGTTGTCATGTGTCATCATGTAGTGCCATGTGACGTCATGTGTTGTCAGTTATGTGGTGTCATGTGTTGTCATGTGTCATCACGTGTCATGTGTCATGTGGTGTCATGTGTCATGTGGTGTCATGTGTCATGTGACATGACATGTGATGTCATGTGATGTCATGTGTCATGTGTCATCATATGTAATGTGTCATCACGTGTCATGTGTCATGTGGTGTCATGTGTCATGTGATGTCATGTGTCATATGGTGACATGTGGTGTCATGTGTCATGTATTGTCATTTGTCATGTGATGTCATGTGTCATGTGATATCATTTGTCATGTGTTGTCATGTGTCATCACGTGTCATGTGTCATGT
Source organism: Lissotriton helveticus (assembly GCF_964261635.1). Classification (NCBI taxonomy): domain Eukaryota; kingdom Metazoa; phylum Chordata; class Amphibia; order Caudata; family Salamandridae; genus Lissotriton; species Lissotriton helveticus. The sequence continues at coordinate 450,335,749 of NC_136062.1, forward strand.
GGTGTCATGTGTCATCACGTGTCATGTGTCATGTGGTGTCATGTGGTGTCATGTGGTGCCATGTGTCATCATGTGTTGTCATGTGTCATCATGTGGTGCCATGTGACGTCATGTGTCATGTGATGTCATGTGGTGTCATGTGGTGTCATGTGTCATCATGTGTCATGTGTTGTCATGTGGTGTCATGTGTCATCACGTGTCATGTGTCATGTGGTGTCATGTGTCATGTAGTATGATGTGTCAAGTGATGTCATGTGTCATGTGTTGTCATGTGATGTCATGTGTCATGTGATGTCATGTATTGTCATGTGTCATGTGTGTCATGTGTCATCACGTGTCATGTGTCATGTGATGTCATGTGTCATGTGGTATCATGTGTCATGTGATGTCATGTGTCATGTGCTGTCATGTGGTGTCATGTGATGTTGGCCTAACGGCTAAGGCCCTCGACCTCGGACCTGGGGATCTGGGTTCGAGTCTCGGTAACGACGCCAAAAACCCCCTGTGATTCTGGGCAAATCACTTAATCTCCCCGTGCCTAAAATGAAAGTGTGTCCTCATGTAACGTAACTGGTGCTATGTAAAGCGCTCTGATAACTGATTCGGTTCGGTTCTAGTTCGCGCTATATAAAACTCTGCAAAAAAAAAAAAAAAATGTGTCATCATGTGTTGTGATGTGTCATCATGTGGTGCCATGTGACATCATGTGTCATGTGATGTCATGTGGTGTAATGTGTCATGTGATGTCATGTGTCATGTGTTGTCATGTGATGTCATGTGTCATGTGGTGTCATGTGTCATGTGGTGTCATGTGTCATGTATCGTCATGTGTCATGTGATGTCAGGTGTCATGTGTTGTCATGTGATGTCATGTGTCATGTGGTGTCATGTGTCATGTGATGTCATGTGTTGTCATGTCATCATGTGTCATGTGGTGTCTTGTGTCATCATGTGTCTTGTGTCACGTGGTGTCATGTGTCATGTGTCATGTATCGTCATGTGTCATGTGATGTCATGTGTCATGTGGTGTCAAGTGGTGTCATGTGTCATGTATCGTCATGTGTCATGTGTCATGTGTTGTCATGTGATGTCATGTGTCATGTGGTGTCATGTGTCATGGGGTGACATGTGGTGTCATTTGTCATGTATCGTCATGTGTCATGTGATGTCATGTGTCATGTGATCTCATGTGGTGTCATGTGTCATGTGGTGTCATGTGTCATGTATCATGTGGAGTCATATGTCATGTGTCAAAAAATGTATATATCTAGAGGAGCTTACTGTAAGATTACTAAAAGCTTACTGTACTCTGTACCTTTCCGAGCACGAGCTGAATGCTAATTGGCTGTCAACTGTCTGTCAATACTCCAAACCAGAAAGTGTTGGCAGCCATCTTGTGCATCGGTAGACTGAGGCACAAGAAAGCAGAAAAACAAACCTGTAAAATGCAAAAAGGGGGCAGGGTAAAAACACCCTGCCCCCTAGGCCTGCTCTGGGTGTTTCACAAGGACCCCAAAGGCCCCCCCAAAATTTTTGGGGGACAAAAACCACGGGGGACGAGTATCATACAAGTCCTGTAAGCTTACTGTAAGCTTACTGTACTCTGTACCTGCACGAGCTGAATGCTAATTGGCTGTCAACTGTCTGTAAACACTCCAAACAATCATGTGTCATGTGTTGTCATGTTTCATCATGTGTCATGTGTCATGTGATGTCATGTGTCATGTGTCATGTGCTGTCATGTGTCATGTGTCATCATGTGTCATCTTGTGTCCTGTGGTGTCATGTGGTGTCATATGTTATCATGTGTCATCATGTAGTGCCATGTGATGTCATGTGTTGTCAGTCATATGTTGTCATGTGGTGTCATGTGTCATCACGTGTCATGTGTCATGTGGTGTCATGTGTCATGTGGTGTCATGTGTCATGTAGTGTCATGTGTCATATGACATGACATGTGATGTCATGTGGTGTCATGTATCATGTGATGTCATGTGTCATGTTGTGTCATGTGGTGTCATGTGTCATCACATGTCATGTGGTGTCATGTGTCATGTAGTGTCATGTGTCATGTATCGTCATGTGTCATGTGATGTCATGTGTTGTCATGTGATGTCATGTGTCATGTGGTATCAAGTGTCATGTGGTGTCATGTGTCATGTGATGTCATGTGTTGTCAGTCATGTGGTGTCATGTGGTGTCATGTGTCATCATGTGTCATGTGTCATCATGTGTCATGTGTCATGTAGTGTCATGTGTCATCATGTGTTGTCATGTGTCATCATGTGGTGCCATGTGATGTCATGTGTTATGTGATGTCATGTGGTGTCATGTGTCATCATGTGGTGCCATGTGACATCATGTGTCATGTGATGTCATGTGGTGTCATGTGGTGTCATGTGTCAACATGAATCATCATGTGTCATGTGCTGTCATGTGTCATGTGGTGTCATGTGATGTCATGTGTCATGTGGTGTCATGTGTCATGTGATGTCATGTGTCATGTGGTGTCATGTGTCATCATGTGTCATGTGTCGTCATGTGTCATGTGGTGCCATGTGTCATGTGGTGTCATGTGTCATGTATCGTCATGTGTCATGTGATGTCATGTGTTGTCATGTGATGTCATGTGTTGTCATGTGATGTCATGTGTCATGTGGTGTCATGTGTCATGTGATGTCATGTGTCATGTGGGGTCATGTGATGTCATGTGTCATGTGTCATGAGGTGTCATGTGGTGTCATGTATCGTCATGTGTCATGTGATGTCATGTGCTGTCATGTGGTGTCATGTGTCATGTATCATCATGTGTCATGTGATGTCATGTGTCATGTGATATCATGTGTCATGTGTCATGTGTCATGTGGTGTCATGTGTCATCACATGTCATGTGGTGTCATGTGTCATGTGATGACATGTGTCATGTGTTGTCATGTGATGTCATGTGTCATGTGGTATCATGTGTCATGTGGTGTCATGTGTCATGTATCATCATGTGTCATGTGTTGTGGTGTCATGTGTCATGTGATGTCATGTGTCATGTGTTGTCATGTGATGTCATGTGTCATGTGATGTCATGTGTCATGTGATGTCATGTGTCATGTGGTGTCATGTGTCATCATGTGTCATGTGTTGTCATGTGGTGTCATGTGTCATGTGGTGTCATGTGTCATGAGGTGTCATGTGGTGTCATGTATCGTCATGTGTCATGTGTTGTCATGTGATGGCATGTGTCATGATGTGTCATGTGTCATGTGATGTCATGTGTCATTTGGTGACATGTGGTGTCATGTGTTATGTATCATCATGTGATGTCATGTGGTGTCATGTGTTGTCATGTGATGTCATGTGTCATGTGGTGTCATGTGTCATCTTGTGTCATGTGGTATCATGTGTCATCATGTGGTGCCATGTGACGTCATGTGTTGTCAGTCATGTGGTGTCATGTGGTGTCATGTTTCATCATGTGTCATGTGGTGTCATTTGTTATCACGTGTCATGTGTCATGTGATGTCATGTGTCATGTGGTGTCATGTGTCATGTAGTGTCATGTGTCATGTGATGCCATGTGTCACGTGTCATGTGATGTCATGTGTCATGTGTTGACATGTGTCATCACGTGTCATGTTTCATGTGGTATCATGTGTCATGTGGTGTCATATGTCATGTATCATCATGTCTCATGTGATGTCATGTGTCATGTGTTGTCATGTGATGTCATGTGGTGTCATGTGTCATGTGGTGTCATGTGTCATGTATCGCCATGTGTCATGTGATGTCATGTGTCATGTGTTGTCATGTGATGTCATGTGTCATATGATGTCATGTGCCATGTGTTGTCATGTGATGTCATGTGTCATATGGTGTCATGTGTCATCATGTGTCATGTGTTGTCATGTGGTACATGACACATGTGGTGTCATGTGGTGTCATGTGTCAAGTGATGTCATGTGTCAAGTGGTGTCATGTGTCATGTTTCATGTGGTGTCATGTGTCATGTATCGTCATGTGTCATGTGATGTCATGTGTCATGTGTTGTCATGTGATATCATGTGTCATGTGGTGTCATGTGTCATGTGATGTCATGTGCCATGTGCATCGGTAGATGTGATATCATGTGTCATGTGGTGTCATGTGTCATGTGATGTCATGTGCCATGTGTTGCCATGTGATGTCATGTGTCATGTGATGTCATGTGTCATGTGGTGTCATGTGTTTTATCGGAGAAAGACCTAAAACTAGCTGTGCAGTCACTGGTTATCTCAGAATTGAATATGGATGTACAACTCTAGCAGGTCTTCCAAAAATGTCCATAGCCCCCCTAAAAGCTTGTCTCAATGCAGCAGCAAGACCGGAACGAGGACATTTGACCACATCACCCCTCACCTGAAGGTGCTAAACTGGCTACCCTTTGAAGCTAGAATACAACTAAAAATGGCATGTATCACCTACAAAGCGATTCACCACAACACACCCAGATATCTTGCCCAGAAAATAGAAATTTCAGGAAGAAACAGACCAGCCCGAAGTGCCAATTTGCTACTGCTGAGACCACCTATCTTCAGGAAGAAAATAACTTATGAGAGAGCGTTCTCCGGAGCAGCCCCTAGAATCTGGAACTCTCTGCCTGTGAATATCAGAAACATTTCGAACATAGCATCGTTTAAGAAGGAAGCTAAGACCTTCCTCATGAGCAAATTCCTCCCATAGGCAGGCATTTCGCCTTCTATGACTTAACTGTGAGGTTCTTAAGATAACAAAATGAGAAATTGAAGAACAGTGGAATGACTATGCTGAAAATATTACCAACTACGGTGTGCAATATCATTGCTTGTTATATACACTGCTGTTTTTATCCTATGCCATTGTTGTAAAGCGCTCTGATACCCATGGGTCTAGTTCGCGGTATAGAAAACTGTTTATAAATAAATAAATAAATAAATAAATGTGTCATCATGTGTCATGTGGTGTCATGTCATGTGTCATGTGGTGTCATTTGTCATCATGTGTTGTCATGTGTCATCATGTGGTGCCATGTGACATCATGTGTTGTCAGTCATGTGGTGTCATGTGTCATCATGTGTCATGTGGTATCACGTATCATGTGGTGTCATGTGTCATATAGTGTCATGTGTTGTCATGTGGTGTCATGTGTCATGTGATGTCATGTGTCATGTGGTGTCATGTGTCATGTATCGTCATGTGTCATGTGATGTCATGTGTCATGTGTTGTCATGTGATGTCATGTGTCATGTGGTGTCATGTGTCATGTGATGTCATGTGTCATGTGGTGTCATGTGTCATGTGGTGTCATGTGTCATGTGGAGTCATGTGTCATGTATTGTCATGTGTCATGTGATGTCATGTGTCATGTGATGTCATGTGTCATGTGTTATCATGTGATGCCATGTGTCATGTGGTGTCATGTGTCATATATTGTCATGTAATGTCATGTGTTGTCATGTGATGTCATGTGTCATGTGGTGTCATGTGTCATGTGATGTCATGTGTCATATGTTGTCATGTGTCATCATGTGTCATGTGTTGTCATGTGGTATCATGTGTCATCACGTGTCATGTGTCATGTGATGTCATGTGATGTGGTGACATGTGGTGTCATGTATCGTCTTGTCATTTATTTATTTATTTTTGATATTTATAAAGCGCATCATTTATCCTTGGGCGTCTTGGCGCTGTCATGTGATGTCATGTGTCATGTGATGTCATGTGGTGTCATGTGTCATGTGGTGTCATGTGTCATGTGTCATGTGGAGTCATATGTCATGTGTCAAAAATGTATATATCTAGAGGAGCTTACTGTAAGATTCCTGTAAGCTTACTGTACTCTGTACCTTTCCGAGCACGAGCTGAATGCTAATTGGCTGTCAAATGTCTGTCAACACTCCAAACCAGAAAGTGTTGGCCGCCATCTTGTGCCTCGGTAGACTGAGGCACAAGAAAGCAGAAAAACAAACAAGTAGAACGCAAAAAGGGGGCAGGGTAGAAACCCCCTGACCCCCTAGGCCTGCTCAGGGATGCCACAAGGACCCACAAGGCCCCCCATTTTTTTTTTACAAAAACTGCAGAGTACGAGTACTGTACAAGCACAGTAAGCTTACTGTAATCTGTACCTTCCCGAGCACGAGCTGAATGCTAATTGGCTGTCAACTGTCTGTAAACACTCCAAACAATCATGTGTCATGTGTTGTCATGTGGTGTCATGTGTCATGTGTCATGTGGTGTCATGTGATGTCTTGTGTCATGTGCTATCATGTGCTGTCATGTGTCATGTGTCATGTGGTGTCATATGTCATCATGTGTCATCTTGTGTCCTTTGGTCACATGTGGTGTCATGTGTTGTCATGTGTCATCATGTAGTGCCATATGACGTCATGTGTTGTCAGTTATGTGGTGTCATGTGTTGTCATGTGTCATCACGTGTCATGTGATGTCATGTGGTGTCATGTGTCATCACGTGTCATGTGTGTGTCCTGTATCGTCATGTGTCATGTGACATGTGTCATGTGATGTCATGTGTCATGTGTTGTCATGTGATGTCATGTGTTGTCATGTGGTGTCATGTGTCATGTGGTGTCATGTGTCATGTATCGTCATGTGTTGTGTCATGTCATGTGTCATGTGTTGTCATGTGTCATGTGTTGTCATGTGTCATGTGTTGTCATGTGATGTCATGTGTCATGTGGTGTCATGTGTCATCATGTGTCATGTGTTGTCACGTGGTGTCATGTGTCAGCACGTGTCTTGTGTCACTTGGTGTCATGTGTCCTGAGGTGTCATGTGATGTCATGTGTCATGTGGTGTCATGTGTCATGTGTTGTCATGTGGTGTCATGTGTCATCACATGTCATGTGGTGTCATGTGTCATGAGGTGTCATGTGGTGTCATGTGTCATGTGTCATCATGTGTCATGTGATGTCATGTATCATGTGATATCATGTGTCATGAGGTGTCATGTGGTGTCATGCATCATCATGTGTCATGTGATGTCATGTGTCATGTGTGTCATGTGTCATCACGTGTCATGTGATGTCATGTGTCATGTGCTGTCATGTGGTGTCATGATGTGTTGTCATGTGGTGCCATGTGATGTCATGTGTCATGTGATATCATGTGGTGTCATGTGGTGTCATGTGTCATCATGTGTCATGTGTTGTCATGTGTCATCACGTGTCTTGTGTCACGTGGTTTCATGTGTCATGAGGTGTCATGTGTTGTCACGTGGTGTCACGTGTCATCACGTGTCTTGTGTCACGTGGTGTCATGTGTCATGAGGTGTCATGTGGTGTCATGTGTCATGTATCGTCATGTGTCATGTGTTGTCATATGATGGCATGTGTCATGTGGTGTCATGTGATGTCATGTGTCATGTGGTGACATGTGGTGTCATGTGTCATGTATCGTCATGTGTCATGTGATGTCATGTGGTGTCATGTTTTGTCATATGGTGTCATGTGTCATCATGTGTTGTTATGTGTCATCATGTGGTGCCATGTGACGTCATGTGTTGTGAGTCATATGGTGTCATGTGGTGTCATGTGTCATGTGTTGTCATGTGGTATCATTTGTTATCACGTGTCATGTGTCATGTGGTATCATGTGTCATGTAGTGTCATGTGTCATGTGATATCATGTGTCATGTGGTTTCATGTCATCACATGTCATGTTTCATGTGGTGTCATGTGTCATGTATCATCATGTGTCATGTGATGTCATGTGTCATGTGTTTTCATGTGTCATGTGGTGTCATGTGTCATGTGGTGTCATGTGTCATGTATCGCCATGTGTCATATATCGCCATGTGTCATGTGATGTCATGTGTCATGTGCCATATGATGTCATGTGCCATGTGTTGTCATGTGTCATCACGTGTCATGTTTCATGTGGTGTCATGTGTCATGTGGTGTCATGTGTCATCATGTGTCATGTGTTGTCATGTGGTGTCATGTGTCCTCATGTGTCATGTATTGTCATGTGGTGTCATGTATCATCACATGTCATGTGTCATGTGTCAAGTGGTGTCATGTGTCATCACGTGTCATGTTTCATGTGGTGTCATGTGTCATGTGGTGTCATGTGTCATGTGTTGTCATGTGATGTCAGGTGTCATGTGGTGTCATGTGTCATGTATCATCATGTGTCATGTGATGTCATGTGTCATGTGTTGTCATGTGGTGCCATGTGTTGTCATGTGATGTCATGTGTCATCATGTGTTGTCATGTGTCATCATGTAGTGCCATGTGACGTCATGTGTTGTCAGTTATGTGGTGTCATGTGTTGTCATGTGTCATCACGTGTCATGTGTCATGTGGTGTCATGTGTCATGTGGTGTCATGTGTCATGTATCGTCATGTGTCATGTGATGTCATGTGTCATGTGTTGTCATGTGATATCATGTGTCATGTGGTGTCATGTGTCATGTGATGTCATGTGCCATGTGCATCGGTAGATGTGATATCATGTGTCATGTGGTGTCATGTGTCATGTGATGTCATGTGCCATGTGTTGCCATGTGATGTCATGTGTCATGTGATGTCATGTGTCATGTGGTGTCATGTGTTTTATCGGCGAAAGACCTAAAACTAGCTGTGCAGTCACTGGTTATCTCAGAATTGAATATGGATGTACAACTCTAGCAGGTCTTCCAAAAATTTCCATAGCCCCCCTAAAAGCTTGTCTCAATGCAGCAGCAAGACCGGAACGAGGACATTTGACCACATCACCCCTCACCTGAAGGTGCTAAACTGGCTACCCTTTGAAGCTAGAATACAACTAAAAATGGCATGTATCACCTACAAAGCGATTCACCACAACACACCCAGATATCTTGCCCAGAAAATAGAAATTTCAGGAAGAAACAGACCAGCCCGAAGTGCCAATTTGCTACTGCTGAGACCACCTATCTTCAGGAAGAAAAAAACTTAGGAGAGAGCGTTCTCCGGAGCAGCCCCTAGAATCTGGAACTCTCTGCCTGTGAATATCAGAAACATTTCGAACATAGCATCGTTTAAGAAGGAAGCTAAGACCTTCCTCATGAGCAAATTCCTCCCATAGGCAGGCATTTCGCCTTCTATGACTTAACTGTGAGGTTCTTAAGATAACAAAATGAGAAATTGAAGAACAGTGGAATGACTATGCTGAAAATATTACCAACTACGGTGTGCAATATCATTGCTTGTTATATACACTGCTGTTTTTATCCTATGCCATTGTTGTAAAGCGCTCTGATACCCATGGGTCTAGTTCGCGGTATAGAAAACTGTTTATAAATAAATAAATAAATAAATAAATGTGTCATCATGTGTCATGTGGTGTCATGTCATGTGTCATGTGGTGTCATTTGTCATCATGTGTTGTCATGTGTCATCATGTGGTGCCATGTGACGTCATGTGTTGTCAGTCATGTGGTGTCATGTGTCATCATGTGTCATGTGGTATCACGTATCATGTGGTGTCATGTGTCATATAGTGTCATGTGTCATGTGTTGTCATGTGGTGTCATGTGTCATGTGATGTCATGTGTCATGTGGTGTCATGTGTCATGTATCGTCATGTGTCATGTGATGTCATGTGTCATGTGTTGTCATGTGATGTCATGTGTCATGTGGTGTCATGTGTCATGTGATGTCATGTGTCATGTGGTGTCATGTGTCATGTGGTGTCATGTGTCATGTGGAGTCATGTGTCATGTATTGTCATGTGTCATGTGATGTCATGTGTCATGTGATGTCATGTGTCATGTGTTATCATGTGATGCCATGTGTCATGTGGTGTCATGTGTCATATATTGTCATGTAATGTCATGTGTTGTCATGTGATGTCATGTGTCATGTGGTGTCATGTGTCATGTGATGTCATGTGTCATATGTTGTCATGTGTCATCATGTGTCATGTGTTGTCATGTGGTATCATGTGTCATCACGTGTCATGTGTCATGTGATGTCATGTGATGTGGTGACATGTGGTGTCATGTATCGTCTTGTCATTTATTTATTTATTTTTGATATTTATAAAGCGCATCATTTACCCTTGGGCGTCTTGGCGCTGTCATGTGATGTCATGTGTCATGTGATGTCATGTGGTGTCATGTGTCATGTGGTGTCATGTGTCATGTGTCATGTGGAGTCATATGTCATGTGTCAAAAATGTATATATCTAGAGGAGCTTACTGTAAGATTCCTGTAAGCTTACTGTACTCTGTACCTTTCAGAGCACGAGCTGAATGCTAATTGGCTGTCAAATGTCTGTCAACACTCCAAACCAGAAAGTGTTGGCCGCCATCTTGTGCCTCGGTAGACTGAGGCACAAGAAAGCAGAAAAACAAACAAGTAGAATGCAAAAAGGGGGCAGGGTAGAAACCCCCTGACCCCCTAGGCCTGCTCAGGGATGCCACAAGGACCCACAAGGCCCCCCATTTTTTTTTTACAAAAACTGCAGAGTACGAGTACTGTACAAGCACAGTAAGCTTACTGTAATCTGTACCTTCCCGAGCACGAGCTGAATGCTAATTGGCTGTCAACTGTCTGTAAACACTCCAAACAATCATGTGTCATGTGTTGTCATGTGGTGTCATGTGTCATGTGTCATGTGGTGTCATGTGATGTCATGTGTCATGTGCTATCATGTGCTGTCATGTGTCATGTGTCATGTGGTGTCATATGTCATCATGTGTCATCTTGTGTCCTTTGGTCACATGTGGTGTCATGTGTTGTCATGTGTCATCATGTAGTGCCATATGACGTCATGTGTTGTCAGTTATGTGGTGTCATGTGTTGTCATGTGTCATCACGTGTCATGTGATGTCATGTGGTGTCATGTATCATCACGTGTCATGTGTGTGTCCTGTATCGTCATGTGTCATGTGACATGTGTCATGTGATGTCATGTGTCATGTGTTGTCATGTGATGTCATGTGTTGTCATGTGGTGTCATGTGTCATGTGGTGTCATGTGTCATGTATCGTCATGTGTTGTGTCATGTCATGTGTCATGTGTTGTCATGTGTCATGTGTTGTCATGTGTCATGTGTTGTCATGTGATGTCATGTGTCATGTGGTGTCATGTGTCATCATGTGTCATGTGTTGTCACGTGGTGTCATGTGTCAGCACGTGTCTTGTGTCACTTGGTGTCATGTGTCCTGAGGTGTCATGTGATGTCATGTGTCATGTGGTGTCATGTGTCATGTGTTGTCATGTGGTGTCATGTGTCATCACATGTCATGTGGTGTCATGTGTCATGAGGTGTCATGTGGTGTCATGTGTCATGTGTCATCATGTGTCATGTGATGTCATGTATCATGTGATATCATGTGTCATGAGGTGTCATGTGGTGTCATGCATCATCATGTGTCATGTGATGTCATGTGTCATGTGTGTCATGTGTCATCACGTGTCATGTGATGTCATGTGTCATGTGCTGTCATGTGGTGTCATGATGTGTTGTCATGTGGTGCCATGTGATGTCATGTGTCATGTGATATCATGTGGTGTCATGTGGTGTCATGTGTCATCATGTGTCATGTGTTGTCATGTGTCATCACGTGTCTTGTGTCACGTGGTTTCATGTGTCATGAGGTGTCATGTGTTGTCACGTGGTGTCACGTGTCATCACGTGTCTTGTGTCACGTGGTGTCATGTGTCATGAGGTGTCATGTGGTGTCATGTGTCATGTATCGTCATGTGTCATGTGTTGTCATATGATGGCATGTGTCATGTGGTGTCATGTGATGTCATGTGTCATGTGGTGACATGTGGTGTCATGTGTCATGTATCGTCATGTGTCATGTGATGTCATGTGGTGTCATGTTTTGTCATATGGTGTCATGTGTCATCATGTGTTGTTATGTGTCATCATGTGGTGCCATGTGACGTCATGTGTTGTGAGTCATGTGGTGTCATGTGGTGTCATGTGTCATGTGTTGTCATGTGGTATCATTTGTTATCACGTGTCATGTGTCATGTGGTGTCATGTGTCATGTAGTGTCATGTGTCATGTGATATCATGTGTCATGTGGTGTCATGTCATCACATGTCATGTTTCATGTGGTGTCATGTGTCATGTATCATCATGTGTCATGTGATGTCATGTGTCATGTGTTTTCATGTGTCATGTGGTGTCATGTGTCATGTGGTGTCATGTGTCATGTATCGCCATGTGTCATGTATCGCCATGTGTCATGTGATGTCATGTGTCATGTGCCATATGATGTCATGTGCCATGTGTTGTCATGTGTCATCACGTGTCATGTTTCATGTGGTGTCATGTGTCATGTGGTGTCATGTGTCATCATGTGTCATGTGTTGTCATGTGGTGTCATGTGTCCTCATGTGTCATGTATTGTCATGTGGTGTCATGTATCATCACATGTCATGTGTCATGTGTCAAGTGGTGTCATGTGTCATCACGTGTCATGTTTCATGTGGTGTCATGTGTCATGTGGTGTCATGTGTCATGTGTTGTCATGTGATGTCAGGTGTCATGTGGTGTCATGTGTCATGTATCATCATGTGTCATGTGATGTCATGTGTCATGTGTTGTCATGTGGTGCCATGTGTTGTCATGTGATGTCATGTGTCATCATGTGTTGTCATGTGTCATCATGTAGTGCCATGTGACGTCATGTGTTGTCAGTTATGTGGTGTCATGTGTTGTCATGTGTCATCACGTGTCATGTGTCATGTGGTGTCATGTGTCATGTGGTGTCATGTGTCATGTAACATGACATGTGATGTCATGTGATGTCATGTGTCATGTGTCATCATATGTAATGTGTCATCACGTGTCATGTGTCATGTGGTGTCATGTGTCATGTGATGTCATGTGTCATATGGTGACATGTGGTGTCATGTGTCATGTATTGTCATTTGTCATGTGATGTCATGTGTCATGTGATATCATTTGTCATGTGTTGTCATGTGTCATCACGTGTCATGTGTCATGTGGTGTCATGTGTCATCACGTGTCATGTGTCATGTGGTGTCATGTGGTGTCATGTGGTGCCATGTGTCATCATGTGTTGTCATGTGTCATCATGTGGTGCCATGTGACGTCATGTGTCATGTGATGTCATGTGGTGTCATGTGGTGTCATGTGTCATCATGTGTCATGTGTTGTCATGTGGTGTCATGTGTCATCACGTGTCATGTGTCATGTGGTGTCATGTGTCATGTAGTATGATGTGTCAAGTGATGTCATGTGTCATGTGTTGTCATGTGATGTCATGTGTCATGTGATGTCATGTATTGTCATGTGTCATGTGTGTCATGTGTCATCACGTGTCATGTGTCATGTGATGTCATGTGTCATGTGGTATCATGTGTCATGTGATGTCATGTGTCATGTGCTGTCATGTGGTGTCATGTGATGTTGGCCTAACGGCTAAGGCCCTCGACCTCGGACCTGGGGATCTGGGTTCGAGTCTCGGTAACGACGCCAAAAACCCCCTGTGATTCTGGGCAAATCACTTAATCTCCCCGTGCCTAAAATGAAAGTGTGTCCTCATGTAACGTAACTGGTGCTATGTAAAGCGCTCTGATAACTGATTCGGTTCGGTTCTAGTTCGCGCTATATAAAACTCTGCAAAAAAAAAAAAAAATGTGTCATCATGTGTTGTGATGTGTCATCATGTGGTGCCATGTGACATCATGTGTCATGTGATGTCATGTGGTGTAATGTGTCATGTGATGTCATGTGTCATGTGTTGTCATGTGATGTCATGTGTCATGTGGTGTCATGTGTCATGTGGTGTCATGTGTCATGTATCGTCATGTGTCATGTGATGTCAGGTGTCATGTGTTGTCATGTGATGTCATGTGTCATGTGGTGTCATGTGTCATGTGATGTCATGTGTTGTCATGTCATCATGTGTCATGTGGTATCTTGTGTCATCATGTGTCTTGTGTCACGTGGTGTCATGTGTCATGTGTCATGTATCGTCATGTGTCATGTGATGTCATGTGTCATGTGGTGTCAAGTGGTGTCATGTGTCATGTATCGTCATGTGTCATGTGTCATGTGTTGTCATGTGATGTCATGTGTCATGTGGTGTCATGTGTCATGGGGTGACATGTGGTGTCATTTGTCATGTATCGTCATGTGTCATGTGATGTCATGTGTCATGTGATCTCATGTGGTGTCATGTGTCATGTGGTGTCATGTGTCATGTATCATGTGGAGTCATATGTCATGTGTCAAAAAATGTATATATCTAGAGGAGCTTACTGTAAGATTACTAAAAGCTTACTGTACTCTGTACCTTTCCGAGCACGAGCTGAATGCTAATTGGCTGTCAACTGTCTGTCAATACTCCAAACCAGAAAGTGTTGGCAGCCATCTTGTGCATCGGTAGACTGAGGCACAAGAAAGCAGAAAAACAAACCTGTAAAATGCAAAAAGGGGGCAGGGTAAAAACACCCTGCCCCCTAGGCCTGCTCTGGGTGTTTCACAAGGACCCCAAAGGCCCCCCCAAAATTTTTGGGGGACAAAAACCACGGGGGACGAGTATCATACAAGTCCTGTAAGCTTACTGTAAGCTTACTGTACTCTGTACCTGCACGAGCTGAATGCTAATTGGCTGTCAACTGTCTGTAAACACTCCAAACAATCATGTGTCATGTGTTGTCATGTGTCATCACGTGTCATGTGTCATGTGATGTCATGTGTCATGTCTCATGTGCTGTCATGTGTCATGTGTCATCATGTGTCATCTTGTGTCCTGTGGTGTCATGTGGTGTCATATGTTATCATGTGTCATCATGTAGTGCCATGTGATGTCATGTGTTGTCAGTCATATGTTGTCATGTGGTGTCATGTGTCATCACGTGTCATGTGTCATGTGGTGTCATGTGTCATGTGGTGTCATGTGTCATGTAGTGTCATGTGTCATATGACATGACATGTGATGTCATGTGGTGTCATGTATCATGTGATGTCATGTGTCATGTTGTGTCATGTGGTGTCATGTGTCATCACATGTCATGTGGTGTCATGTGTCATGTAGTGTCATGTGTCATGTATCGTCATGTGTCATGTGATGTCATGTGTTGTCATGTGATGTCATGTGTCATGTGGTATCAAGTGTCATGTATTGTCATGTGTCATGTGATGTCATGTGTCATGTGGTGTCATGTGTCATGTGATGTCATGTGTTGTCAGTCATGTGGTGTCATGTGGTGTCATGTGTCATCATGTGTCATGTGTCATCATGTGTCATGTGTCATGTAGTGTCATGTGTCATCATGTGTTGTCATGTGTCATCATGTGGTGCCATGTGATGTCATGTGTTATGTGATGTCATGTGGTGTCATGTGTCATCATGTGGTGCCATGTGACATCATGTGTCATGTGATGTCATGTGGTGTCATGTGGTGTCATGTGTCAACATGAATCATCATGTGTCATGTGCTGTCATGTGTCATGTGGTGTCATGTGATGTCATGTGTCATGTGGTGTCATGTGTCATGTGATGTCATGTGTCATGTGGTGTCATGTGTCATCATGTGTCATGTGTCGTCATGTGTCATGTGGTGCCATGTGTCATGTGGTGTCATGTGTCATGTATCGTCATGTGTCATGTGATGTCATGTGTTGTCATGTGATGTCATGTGTTGTCATGTGATGTCATGTGTCATGTGGTGTCATGTGTCATGTGATGTCATGTGTCATGTGGGGTCATGTGATGTCATGTGTCATGTGTCATGAGGTGTCATGTGGTGTCATGTATCGTCATGTGTCATGTGATGTCATGTGCTGTCATGTGGTGTCATGTGTCATGTATCATCATGTGTCATGTGATGTCATGTGTCATGTGATATCATGTGTCATGTGTCATGTGTCATGTGGTGTCATGTGTCATCACATGTCATGTGGTGTCATGTGTCATGTGATGACATGTGTCATGTGTTGTCATGTGATGTCATGTGTCATGTGGTATCATGTGTCATGTGGTGTCATGTGTCATGTATCATCATGTGTCATGTGTTGTGGTGTCATGTGTCATGTGATGTCATGTGTCATGTGTTGTCATGTGATGTCATGTGTCATGTGATGTCATGTGTCATGTGATGTCATGTGTCATGTGGTGTCATGTGTCATCATGTGTCATGTGTTGTCATGTGGTGTCATGTGTCATGTGGTGTCATGTGTCATGAGGTGTCATGTGGTGTCATGTATCGTCATGTGTCATGTGTTGTCATGTGATGGCATGTGTCATGATGTGTCATGTGTCATGTGATGTCATGTGTCATTTGGTGACATGTGGTGTCATGTGTTATGTATCATCATGTGATGTCATGTGGTGTCATGTGTTGTCATGTGATGTCATGTGTCATGTGGTGTCATGTGTCATCTTGTGTCATGTGGTATCATGTGTCATCATGTGGTGCCATGTGACGTCATGTGTTGTCAGTCATGTGGTGTCATGTGGTGTCATGTTTCATCATGTGTCATGTGGTGTCATTTGTTATCACGTGTCATGTGTCATGTGATGTCATGTGTCATGTGGTGTCATGTGTCATGTAGTGTCATGTGTCATGTGATGCCATGTGTCACGTGTCATGTGATGTCATGTGTCATGTGTTGACATGTGTCATCATGTGTCATGTTTCATGTGGTATCATGTGTCATGTGGTGTCATATGTCATGTATCATCATGTCTCATGTGATGTCATGTGTCATGTGTTGTCATGTGATGTCATGTGGTGTCATGTGTCATGTGGTGTCATGTGTCATGTATCGCCATGTGTCATGTGATGTCATGTGTCATGTGTTGTCATGTGATGTCATGTGTCATATGATGTCATGTGCCATGTGTTGTCATGTGATGTCATGTGTCATATGGTGTCATGTGTCATCATGTGTCATGTGTTGTCATGTGGTACATGACACATGTGGTGTCATGTGGTGTCATGTGTCAAGTGATGTCATGTGTCAAGTGGTGTCATGTGTCATGTTTCATGTGGTGTCATGTGTCATGTATCGTCATGTGTCATGTGATGTCATGTGTCATGTGTTGTCATGTGATATCATGTGTCATGTGGTGTCATGTGTCATGTGATGTCATGTGCCATGTGCATCGGTAGATGTGATATCATGTGTCATGTGGTGTCATGTGTCATGTGATGTCATGTGCCATGTGTTGCCATGTGATGTCATGTGTCATGTGATGTCATGTGTCATGTGGTGTCATGTGTTTTATCGGCGAAAGACCTAAAACTAGCTGTGCAGTCACTGGTTATCTCAGAATTGAATATGGATGTACAACTCTAGCAGGTCTTCCAAAAATTTCCATAGCCCCCCTAAAAGCTTGTCTCAATGCAGCAGCAAGACCGGAACGAGGACATTTGACCACATCACCCCTCACCTGAAGGTGCTAAACTGGCTACCCTTTGAAGCTAGAATACAACTAAAAATGGCATGTATCACCTACAAAGCGATTCACCACAACACACCCAGATATCTTGCCCAGAAAATAGAAATTTCAGGAAGAAACAGACCAGCCCGAAGTGCCAATTTGCTACTGCTGAGACCACCTATCTTCAGGAAGAAAAAAACTTAGGAGAGAGCGTTCTCCGGAGCAGCCCCTAGAATCTGGAACTCTCTGCCTGTGAATATCAGAAACATTTCGAACATAGCATCGTTTAAGAAGGAAGCTAAGACCTTCCTCATGAGCAAATTCCTCCCATAGGCAGGCATTTCGCCTTCTATGACTTAACTGTGAGGTTCTTAAGATAACAAAATGAGAAATTGAAGAACAGTGGAATGACTATGCTGAAAATATTACCAACTACGGTGTGCAATATCATTGCTTGTTATATACACTGCTGTTTTTATCCTATGCCATTGTTGTAAAGCGCTCTGATACCCATGGGTCTAGTTCGCGGTATAGAAAACTGTTTATAAATAAATAAATAAATAAATAAATGTGTCATCATGTGTCATGTGGTGTCATGTCATGTGTCATGTGGTGTCATTTGTCATCATGTGTTGTCATGTGTCATCATGTGGTGCCATGTGACGTCATGTGTTGTCAGTCATGTGGTGTCATGTGTCATCATGTGTCATGTGGTATCACGTATCATGTGGTGTCATGTGTCATATAGTGTCATGTGTCATGTGTTGTCATGTGGTGTCATGTGTCATGTGATGTCATGTGTCATGTGGTGTCATGTGTCATGTATCGTCATGTGTCATGTGATGTCATGTGTCATGTGTTGTCATGTGATGTCATGTGTCATGTGGTGTCATGTGTCATGTGATGTCATGTGTCATGTGGTGTCATGTGTCATGTGGTGTCATGTGTCATGTGGAGTCATGTGTCATGTATTGTCATGTGTCATGTGATGTCATGTGTCATGTGATGTCATGTGTCATGTGTTATCATGTGATGCCATGTGTCATGTGGTGTCATGTGTCATATATTGTCATGTAATGTCATGTGTTGTCATGTGATGTCATGTGTCATGTGGTGTCATGTGTCATGTGATGTCATGTGTCATATGTTGTCATGTGTCATCATGTGTCATGTGTTGTCATGTGGTATCATGTGTCATCACGTGTCATGTGTCATGTGATGTCATGTGATGTGGTGACATGTGGTGTCATGTATCGTCTTGTCATTTATTTATTTATTTTTGATATTTATAAAGCGCATCATTTACCCTTGGGCGTCTTGGCGCTGTCATGTGATGTCATGTGTCATGTGATGTCATGTGGTGTCATGTGTCATGTGGTGTCATGTGTCATGTGTCATGTGGAGTCATATGTCATGTGTCAAAAATGTATATATCTAGAGGAGCTTACTGTAAGATTCCTGTAAGCTTACTGTACTCTGTACCTTTCAGAGCACGAGCTGAATGCTAATTGGCTGTCAAATGTCTGTCAACACTCCAAACCAGAAAGTGTTGGCCGCCATCTTGTGCCTCGGTAGACTGAGGCACAAGAAAGCAGAAAAACAAACAAGTAGAATGCAAAAAGGGGGCAGGGTAGAAACCCCCTGACCCCCTAGGCCTGCTCAGGGATGCCACAAGGACCCACAAGGCCCCCCATTTTTTTTTTACAAAAACTGCAGAGTACGAGTACTGTACAAGCACAGTAAGCTTACTGTAATCTGTACCTTCCCGAGCACGAGCTGAATGCTAATTGGCTGTCAACTGTCTGTAAACACTCCAAACAATCATGTGTCATGTGTTGTCATGTGGTGTCATGTGTCATGTGTCATGTGGTGTCATGTGATGTCATGTGTCATGTGCTATCATGTGCTGTCATGTGTCATGTGTCATGTGGTGTCATATGTCATCATGTGTCATCTTGTGTCCTTTGGTCACATGTGGTGTCATGTGTTGTCATGTGTCATCATGTAGTGCCATATGACGTCATGTGTTGTCAGTTATGTGGTGTCATGTGTTGTCATGTGTCATCACGTGTCATGTGATGTCATGTGGTGTCATGTATCATCACGTGTCATGTGTGTGTCCTGTATCGTCATGTGTCATGTGACATGTGTCATGTGATGTCATGTGTCATGTGTTGTCATGTGATGTCATGTGTTGTCATGTGGTGTCATGTGTCATGTGGTGTCATGTGTCATGTATCGTCATGTGTTGTGTCATGTCATGTGTCATGTGTTGTCATGTGTCATGTGTTGTCATGTGTCATGTGTTGTCATGTGATGTCATGTGTCATGTGGTGTCATGTGTCATCATGTGTCATGTGTTGTCACGTGGTGTCATGTGTCAGCACGTGTCTTGTGTCACTTGGTGTCATGTGTCCTGAGGTGTCATGTGATGTCATGTGTCATGTGGTGTCATGTGTCATGTGTTGTCATGTGGTGTCATGTGTCATCACATGTCATGTGGTGTCATGTGTCATGAGGTGTCATGTGGTGTCATGTGTCATGTGTCATCATGTGTCATGTGATGTCATGTATCATGTGATATCATGTGTCATGAGGTGTCATGTGGTGTCATGCATCATCATGTGTCATGTGATGTCATGTGTCATGTGTGTCATGTGTCATCACGTGTCATGTGATGTCATGTGTCATGTGCTGTCATGTGGTGTCATGATGTGTTGTCATGTGGTGCCATGTGATGTCATGTGTCATGTGATATCATGTGGTGTCATGTGGTGTCATGTGTCATCATGTGTCATGTGTTGTCATGTGTCATCACGTGTCTTGTGTCACGTGGTTTCATGTGTCATGAGGTGTCATGTGTTGTCACGTGGTGTCACGTGTCATCACGTGTCTTGTGTCACGTGGTGTCATGTGTCATGAGGTGTCATGTGGTGTCATGTGTCATGTATCGTCATGTGTCATGTGTTGTCATATGATGGCATGTGTCATGTGGTGTCATGTGATGTCATGTGTCATGTGGTGACATGTGGTGTCATGTGTCATGTATCGTCATGTGTCATGTGATGTCATGTGGTGTCATGTTTTGTCATATGGTGTCATGTGTCATCATGTGTTGTTATGTGTCATCATGTGGTGCCATGTGACGTCATGTGTTGTGAGTCATGTGGTGTCATGTGGTGTCATGTGTCATGTGTTGTCATGTGGTATCATTTGTTATCACGTGTCATGTGTCATGTGGTGTCATGTGTCATGTAGTGTCATGTGTCATGTGATATCATGTGTCATGTGGTGTCATGTCATCACATGTCATGTTTCATGTGGTGTCATGTGTCATGTATCATCATGTGTCATGTGATGTCATGTGTCATGTGTTTTCATGTGTCATGTGGTGTCATGTGTCATGTGGTGTCATGTGTCATGTATCGCCATGTGTCATGTATCGCCATGTGTCATGTGATGTCATGTGTCATGTGCCATATGATGTCATGTGCCATGTGTTGTCATGTGTCATCACGTGTCATGTTTCATGTGGTGTCATGTGTCATGTGGTGTCATGTGTCATCATGTGTCATGTGTTGTCATGTGGTGTCATGTGTCCTCATGTGTCATGTATTGTCATGTGGTGTCATGTATCATCACATGTCATGTGTCATGTGTCAAGTGGTGTCATGTGTCATCACGTGTCATGTTTCATGTGGTGTCATGTGTCATGTGGTGTCATGTGTCATGTGTTGTCATGTGATGTCAGGTGTCATGTGGTGTCATGTGTCATGTATCATCATGTGTCATGTGATGTCATGTGTCATGTGTTGTCATGTGGTGCCATGTGTTGTCATGTGATGTCATGTGTCATCATGTGTTGTCATGTGTCATCATGTAGTGCCATGTGACGTCATGTGTTGTCAGTTATGTGGTGTCATGTGTTGTCATGTGTCATCACGTGTCATGTGTCATGTGGTGTCATGTGTCATGTGGTGTCATGTGTCATGTAACATGACATGTGATGTCATGTGATGTCATGTGTCATGTGTCATCATATGTAATGTGTCATCACGTGTCATGTGTCATGTGGTGTCATGTGTCATGTGATGTCATGTGTCATATGGTGACATGTGGTGTCATGTGTCATGTATTGTCATTTGTCATGTGATGTCATGTGTCATGTGATATCATTTGTCATGTGTTGTCATGTGTCATCACGTGTCATGTGTCATGTGGTGTCATGTGTCATCACGTGTCATGTGTCATGTGGTGTCATGTGGTGTCATGTGGTGCCATGTGTCATCATGTGTTGTCATGTGTCATCATGTGGTGCCATGTGACGTCATGTGTCATGTGATGTCATGTGGTGTCATGTGGTGTCATGTGTCATCATGTGTCATGTGTTGTCATGTGGTGTCATGTGTCATCACGTGTCATGTGTCATGTGGTGTCATGTGTCATGTAGTATGATGTGTCAAGTGATGTCATGTGTCATGTGTTGTCATGTGATGTCATGTGTCATGTGATGTCATGTATTGTCATGTGTCATGTGTGTCATGTGTCATCACGTGTCATGTGTCATGTGATGTCATGTGTCATGTGGTATCATGTGTCATGTGATGTCATGTGTCATGTGCTGTCATGTGGTGTCATGTGATGTTGGCCTAACGGCTAAGGCCCTCGACCTCGGACCTGGGGATCTGGGTTCGAGTCTCGGTAACGACGCCAAAAACCCCCTGTGATTCTGGGCAAATCACTTAATCTCCCCGTGCCTAAAATGAAAGTGTGTCCTCATGTAACGTAACTGGTGCTATGTAAAGCGCTCTGATAACTGATTCGGTTCGGTTCTAGTTCGCGCTATATAAAACTCTGCAAAAAAAAAAAAAAATGTGTCATCATGTGTTGTGATGTGTCATCATGTGGTGCCATGTGACATCATGTGTCATGTGATGTCATGTGGTGTAATGTGTCATGTGATGTCATGTGTCATGTGTTGTCATGTGATGTCATGTGTCATGTGGTGTCATGTGTCATGTGGTGTCATGTGTCATGTATCGTCATGTGTCATGTGATGTCAGGTGTCATGTGTTGTCATGTGATGTCATGTGTCATGTGGTGTCATGTGTCATGTGATGTCATGTGTTGTCATGTCATCATGTGTCATGTGGTATCTTGTGTCATCATGTGTCTTGTGTCACGTGGTGTCATGTGTCATGTGTCATGTATCGTCATGTGTCATGTGATGTCATGTGTCATGTGGTGTCAAGTGGTGTCATGTGTCATGTATCGTCATGTGTCATGTGTCATGTGTTGTCATGTGATGTCATGTGTCATGTGGTGTCATGTGTCATGGGGTGACATGTGGTGTCATTTGTCATGTATCGTCATGTGTCATGTGATGTCATGTGTCATGTGATCTCATGTGGTGTCATGTGTCATGTGGTGTCATGTGTCATGTATCATGTGGAGTCATATGTCATGTGTCAAAAAATGTATATATCTAGAGGAGCTTACTGTAAGATTACTAAAAGCTTACTGTACTCTGTACCTTTCCGAGCACGAGCTGAATGCTAATTGGCTGTCAACTGTCTGTCAATACTCCAAACCAGAAAGTGTTGGCAGCCATCTTGTGCATCGGTAGACTGAGGCACAAGAAAGCAGAAAAACAAACCTGTAAAATGCAAAAAGGGGGCAGGGTAAAAACACCCTGCCCCCTAGGCCTGCTCTGGGTGTTTCACAAGGACCCCAAAGGCCCCCCCAAAATTTTTGGGGGACAAAAACCACGGGGGACGAGTATCATACAAGTCCTGTAAGCTTACTGTAAGCTTACTGTACTCTGTACCTGCACGAGCTGAATGCTAATTGGCTGTCAACTGTCTGTAAACACTCCAAACAATCATGTGTCATGTGTTGTCATGTGTCATCACGTGTCATGTGTCATGTGATGTCATGTGTCATGTCTCATGTGCTGTCATGTGTCATGTGTCATCATGTGTCATCTTGTGTCCTGTGGTGTCATGTGGTGTCATATGTTATCATGTGTCATCATGTAGTGCCATGTGATGTCATGTGTTGTCAGTCATATGTTGTCATGTGGTGTCATGTGTCATCACGTGTCATGTGTCATGTGGTGTCATGTGTCATGTGGTGTCATGTGTCATGTAGTGTCATGTGTCATATGACATGACATGTGATGTCATGTGGTGTCATGTATCATGTGATGTCATGTGTCATGTTGTGTCATGTGGTGTCATGTGTCATCACATGTCATGTGGTGTCATGTGTCATGTAGTGTCATGTGTCATGTATCGTCATGTGTCATGTGATGTCATGTGTTGTCATGTGATGTCATGTGTCATGTGGTATCAAGTGTCATGTATTGTCATGTGTCATGTGATGTCATGTGTCATGTGGTGTCATGTGTCATGTGATGTCATGTGTTGTCAGTCATGTGGTGTCATGTGGTGTCATGTGTCATCATGTGTCATGTGTCATCATGTGTCATGTGTCATGTAGTGTCATGTGTCATCATGTGTTGTCATGTGTCATCATGTGGTGCCATGTGATGTCATGTGTTATGTGATGTCATGTGGTGTCATGTGTCATCATGTGGTGCCATGTGACATCATGTGTCATGTGATGTCATGTGGTGTCATGTGGTGTCATGTGTCAACATGAATCATCATGTGTCATGTGCTGTCATGTGTCATGTGGTGTCATGTGATGTCATGTGTCATGTGGTGTCATGTGTCATGTGATGTCATGTGTCATGTGGTGTCATGTGTCATCATGTGTCATGTGTCGTCATGTGTCATGTGGTGCCATGTGTCATGTGGTGTCATGTGTCATGTATCGTCATGTGTCATGTGATGTCATGTGTTGTCATGTGATGTCATGTGTTGTCATGTGATGTCATGTGTCATGTGGTGTCATGTGTCATGTGATGTCATGTGTCATGTGGGGTCATGTGATGTCATGTGTCATGTGTCATGAGGTGTCATGTGGTGTCATGTATCGTCATGTGTCATGTGATGTCATGTGCTGTCATGTGGTGTCATGTGTCATGTATCATCATGTGTCATGTGATGTCATGTGTCATGTGATATCATGTGTCATGTGTCATGTGTCATGTGGTGTCATGTGTCATCACATGTCATGTGGTGTCATGTGTCATGTGATGACATGTGTCATGTGTTGTCATGTGATGTCATGTGTCATGTGGTATCATGTGTCATGTGGTGTCATGTGTCATGTATCATCATGTGTCATGTGTTGTGGTGTCATGTGTCATGTGATGTCATGTGTCATGTGTTGTCATGTGATGTCATGTGTCATGTGATGTCATGTGTCATGTGATGTCATGTGTCATGTGGTGTCATGTGTCATCATGTGTCATGTGTTGTCATGTGGTGTCATGTGTCATGTGGTGTCATGTGTCATGAGGTGTCATGTGGTGTCATGTATCGTCATGTGTCATGTGTTGTCATGTGATGGCATGTGTCATGATGTGTCATGTGTCATGTGATGTCATGTGTCATTTGGTGACATGTGGTGTCATGTGTTATGTATCATCATGTGATGTCATGTGGTGTCATGTGTTGTCATGTGATGTCATGTGTCATGTGGTGTCATGTGTCATCTTGTGTCATGTGGTATCATGTGTCATCATGTGGTGCCATGTGACGTCATGTGTTGTCAGTCATGTGGTGTCATGTGGTGTCATGTTTCATCATGTGTCATGTGGTGTCATTTGTTATCACGTGTCATGTGTCATGTGATGTCATGTGTCATGTGGTGTCATGTGTCATGTAGTGTCATGTGTCATGTGATGCCATGTGTCACGTGTCATGTGATGTCATGTGTCATGTGTTGACATGTGTCATCATGTGTCATGTTTCATGTGGTATCATGTGTCATGTGGTGTCATATGTCATGTATCATCATGTCTCATGTGATGTCATGTGTCATGTGTTGTCATGTGATGTCATGTGGTGTCATGTGTCATGTGGTGTCATGTGTCATGTATCGCCATGTGTCATGTGATGTCATGTGTCATGTGTTGTCATGTGATGTCATGTGTCATATGATGTCATGTGCCATGTGTTGTCATGTGATGTCATGTGTCATATGGTGTCATGTGTCATCATGTGTCATGTGTTGTCATGTGGTACATGACACATGTGGTGTCATGTGGTGTCATGTGTCAAGTGATGTCATGTGTCAAGTGGTGTCATGTGTCATGTTTCATGTGGTGTCATGTGTCATGTATCGTCATGTGTCATGTGATGTCATGTGTCATGTGTTGTCATGTGATATCATGTGTCATGTGGTGTCATGTGTCATGTGATGTCATGTGCCATGTGCATCGGTAGATGTGATATCATGTGTCATGTGGTGTCATGTGTCATGTGATGTCATGTGCCATGTGTTGCCATGTGATGTCATGTGTCATGTGATGTCATGTGTCATGTGGTGTCATGTGTTTTATCGGAGAAAGACCTAAAACTAGCTGTGCAGTCACTGGTTATCTCAGAATTGAATATGGATGTACAACTCTAGCAGGTCTTCCAAAAATGTCCATAGCCCCCCTAAAAGCTTGTCTCAATGCAGCAGCAAGACCGGAACGAGGACATTTGACCACATCACCCCTCACCTGAAGGTGCTAAACTGGCTACCCTTTGAAGCTAGAATACAACTAAAAATGGCATGTATCACCTACAAAGCGATTCACCACAACACACCCAGATATCTTGCCCAGAAAATAGAAATTTCAGGAAGAAACAGACCAGCCCGAAGTGCCAATTTGCTACTGCTGAGACCACCTATCTTCAGGAAGAAAAAAACTTATGAGAGAGCGTTCTCCGGAGCAGCCCCTAGAATCTGGAACTCTCTGCCTGTGAATATCAGAAACATTTCGAACATAGCATCGTTTAAGAAGGAAGCTAAGACCTTCCTCATGAGCAAATTCCTCCCATAGGCAGGCATTTCGCCTTCTATGACTTAACTGTGAGGTTCTTAAGATAACAAAATGAGAAATTGAAGAACAGTGGAATGACTATGCTGAAAATATTACCAACTACGGTGTGCAATATCATTGCTTGTTATATACACTGCTGTTTTTATCCTATGCCATTGTTGTAAAGCGCTCTGATACCCATGGGTCTAGTTCGCGGTATAGAAAACTGTTTATAAATAAATAAATAAATAAATAAATGTGTCATCATGTGTCATGTGGTGTCATGTCATGTGTCATGTGGTGTCATTTGTCATCATGTGTTGTCATGTGTCATCATGTGGTGCCATGTGACATCATGTGTTGTCAGTCATGTGGTGTCATGTGTCATCATGTGTCATGTGGTATCACGTATCATGTGGTGTCATGTGTCATATAGTGTCATGTGTCATGTGTTGTCATGTGGTGTCATGTGTCATGTGATGTCATGTGTCATGTGGTGTCATGTGTCATGTATCGTCATGTGTCATGTGATGTCATGTGTCATGTGTTGTCATGTGATGTCATGTGTCATGTGGTGTCATGTGTCATGTGATGTCATGTGTCATGTGGTGTCATGTGTCATGTGGTGTCATGTGTCATGTGGAGTCATGTGTCATGTATTGTCATGTGTCATGTGATGTCATGTGTCATGTGATGTCATGTGTCATGTGTTATCATGTGATGCCATGTGTCATGTGGTGTCATGTGTCATATATTGTCATGTAATGTCATGTGTTGTCATGTGATGTCATGTGTCATGTGGTGTCATGTGTCATGTGATGTCATGTGTCATATGTTGTCATGTGTCATCATGTGTCATGTGTTGTCATGTGGTATCATGTGTCATCACGTGTCATGTGTCATGTGATGTCATGTGATGTGGTGACATGTGGTGTCATGTATCGTCTTGTCATTTATTTATTTATTTTTGATATTTATAAAGCGCATCATTTATCCTTGGGCGTCTTGGCGCTGTCATGTGATGTCATGTGTCATGTGATGTCATGTGGTGTCATGTGTCATGTGGTGTCATGTGTCATGTGTCATGTGGAGTCATATGTCATGTGTCAAAAATGTATATATCTAGAGGAGCTTACTGTAAGATTCCTGTAAGCTTACTGTACTCTGTACCTTTCCGAGCACGAGCTGAATGCTAATTGGCTGTCAAATGTCTGTCAACACTCCAAACCAGAAAGTGTTGGCCGCCATCTTGTGCCTCGGTAGACTGAGGCACAAGAAAGCAGAAAAACAAACAAGTAGAACGCAAAAAGGGGGCAGGGTAGAAACCCCCTGACCCCCTAGGCCTGCTCAGGGATGCCACAAGGACCCACAAGGCCCCCCATTTTTTTTTTACAAAAACTGCAGAGTACGAGTACTGTACAAGCACAGTAAGCTTACTGTAATCTGTACCTTCCCGAGCACGAGCTGAATGCTAATTGGCTGTCAACTGTCTGTAAACACTCCAAACAATCATGTGTCATGTGTTGTCATGTGGTGTCATGTGTCATGTGTCATGTGGTGTCATGTGATGTCTTGTGTCATGTGCTATCATGTGCTGTCATGTGTCATGTGTCATGTGGTGTCATATGTCATCATGTGTCATCTTGTGTCCTTTGGTCACATGTGGTGTCATGTGTTGTCATGTGTCATCATGTAGTGCCATATGACGTCATGTGTTGTCAGTTATGTGGTGTCATGTGTTGTCATGTGTCATCACGTGTCATGTGATGTCATGTGGTGTCATGTGTCATCACGTGTCATGTGTGTGTCCTGTATCGTCATGTGTCATGTGACATGTGTCATGTGATGTCATGTGTCATGTGTTGTCATGTGATGTCATGTGTTGTCATGTGGTGTCATGTGTCATGTGGTGTCATGTGTCATGTATCGTCATGTGTTGTGTCATGTCATGTGTCATGTGTTGTCATGTGTCATGTGTTGTCATGTGTCATGTGTTGTCATGTGATGTCATGTGTCATGTGGTGTCATGTGTCATCATGTGTCATGTGTTGTCACGTGGTGTCATGTGTCAGCACGTGTCTTGTGTCACTTGGTGTCATGTGTCCTGAGGTGTCATGTGATGTCATGTGTCATGTGGTGTCATGTGTCATGTGTTGTCATGTGGTGTCATGTGTCATCACATGTCATGTGGTGTCATGTGTCATGAGGTGTCATGTGGTGTCATGTGTCATGTGTCATCATGTGTCATGTGATGTCATGTATCATGTGATATCATGTGTCATGAGGTGTCATGTGGTGTCATGCATCATCATGTGTCATGTGATGTCATGTGTCATGTGTGTCATGTGTCATCACGTGTCATGTGATGTCATGTGTCATGTGCTGTCATGTGGTGTCATGATGTGTTGTCATGTGGTGCCATGTGATGTCATGTGTCATGTGATATCATGTGGTGTCATGTGGTGTCATGTGTCATCATGTGTCATGTGTTGTCATGTGTCATCACGTGTCTTGTGTCACGTGGTTTCATGTGTCATGAGGTGTCATGTGTTGTCACGTGGTGTCACGTGTCATCACGTGTCTTGTGTCACGTGGTGTCATGTGTCATGAGGTGTCATGTGGTGTCATGTGTCATATATCGTCATGTGTCATGTGTTGTCATATGATGGCATGTGTCATGTGGTGTCATGTGATGTCATGTGTCATGTGGTGACATGTGGTGTCATGTGTCATGTATCGTCATGTGTCATGTGATGTCATGTGGTGTCATGTTTTGTCATATGGTGTCATGTGTCATCATGTGTTGTTATGTGTCATCATGTGGTGCCATGTGACGTCATGTGTTGTGAGTCATATGGTGTCATGTGGTGTCATGTGTCATGTGTTGTCATGTGGTATCATTTGTTATCACGTGTCATGTGTCATGTGGTATCATGTGTCATGTAGTGTCATGTGTCATGTGATATCATGTGTCATGTGGTTTCATGTCATCACATGTCATGTTTCATGTGGTGTCATGTGTCATGTATCATCATGTGTCATGTGATGTCATGTGTCATGTGTTTTCATGTGTCATGTGGTGTCATGTGTCATGTGGTGTCATGTGTCATGTATCGCCATGTGTCATATATCGCCATGTGTCATGTGATGTCATGTGTCATGTGCCATATGATGTCATGTGCCATGTGTTGTCATGTGTCATCACGTGTCATGTTTCATGTGGTGTCATGTGTCATGTGGTGTCATGTGTCATCATGTGTCATGTGTTGTCATGTGGTGTCATGTGTCCTCATGTGTCATGTATTGTCATGTGGTGTCATGTATCATCACATGTCATGTGTCATGTGTCAAGTGGTGTCATGTGTCATCACGTGTCATGTTTCATGTGGTGTCATGTGTCATGTGGTGTCATGTGTCATGTGTTGTCATGTGATGTCAGGTGTCATGTGGTGTCATGTGTCATGTATCATCATGTGTCATGTGATGTCATGTGTCATGTGTTGTCATGTGGTGCCATGTGTTGTCATGTGATGTCATGTGTCATCATGTGTTGTCATGTGTCATCATGTAGTGCCATGTGACGTCATGTGTTGTCAGTTATGTGGTGTCATGTGTTGTCATGTGTCATCACGTGTCATGTGTCATGTGGTGTCATGTGTCATGTGGTGTCATGTGTCATGTGACATGACATGTGATGTCATGTGATGTCATGTGTCATGTGGTGTCATGTGTCATCATATGTAATGTGTCATCACGTGTCATGTGTCATGTGGTGTCATGTGTCATGTGTCATGTATCGTCATGTGTTGTCATGTATCGTCATGTGATGTCATTTGTCATGTGGTGTCATGTGTCATGTGATGTCATGTGGTATCATGTGGTGTCATGTGTCATCACATGTCATGTGTGTGTCCTGTATTGTCATGTGTCATGTGACATGTGTCATGTGTTGTCATGTGTCATGTGTTGTCATGTGATGTCATGTGTCATGTGGTGTCATGTGTCATGTATCGTCATGTGTCGTGTCATGTCATGTGTCATGTGTTGTCATGTGTCATGTGTTGTCATGTGTCATGTGGTGTCATGTGTCATGTGGTGTCATGTGTCATGTGGTGTCATGTGTCATCATGTGTCATGTGTTGTCACGTGGTGTCATGTGTCAGCACGTGTCTTGTGTCACTTAGTGTCATGTGATGTCATGTGTCATGTGGTGTCATGTGTTGTCACGTGGTGTCATGTGTCATCACATGTCATGTGGTGTCATGTGTCATGAGGTGTCATATGGTGTCATGTGTCATGTGTCATCATGTGTCATGTGATGTCATGTGTCATGTGATGTCATGTGTCATGAGGTGTCATGTGGTGTCGTGTCATGCATCATAATGTGTCAAGTGATGTCATGTGCCATGTGTGTCATGTGTCATCACGTGTCATGTGATGTCATGTGTCATGTGCTGTCATGTGGTGTCATGATGTGTTGTCATGTGGTGCCATGTGATGTCATGTGTCATGTGATATCATGTGGTATCATGTGGTGTCTTGTGTCATCATGTGTCATGTGTTGTCATGTGTCATCACATGTCTTGTGTCACGTGGTTTCATGTGTCATGAGGTGTCATGTGTTGTCACGTGGTGTCATGTGTTATCACGTGTCTTGTGTCACGTGGTGTCATGTGTCATGAGGTGTCATGTGGTGTCATGTGTCATGTATTGTCATGTGTCATGTGGTGTCATGTGATGTCATGTGTCATGTGGTGACATGTGGTGTCATGTGTCATGTCATGTGTCATGTGTTGACATGTGTCATCACGTGTCATGTTTCATGTGGTATCATGTGTCATGTGGTGTCATATGTCATGTATCATCATGTCTCATGTGATGTCATGTGTCATGTGTTGTCATGTGATGTCATGTGGTGTCATGTGTCATGTGGTGTCATGTGTCATGTATCGCCATGTGTCATGTGATGTCATGTGTCATGTGTTGTCATGTGATGTCATGTGTCATATGATGTCATGTGCCATGTGTTGTCATGTGATGTCATGTGTCATATGGTGTCATGTGTCATCATGTGTCATGTGTTGTCATGTGGTACATGACACATGTGGTGTCATGTGGTGTCATGTGTCAAGTGATGTCATGTGTCAAGTGGTGTCATGTGTCATGTTTCATGTGGTGTCATGTGTCATGTATCGTCATGTGTCATGTGATGTCATGTGTCATGTGTTGTCATGTGATATCATGTGTCATGTGGTGTCATGTGTCATGTGATGTCATGTGCCATGTGCATCGGTAGATGTGATATCATGTGTCATGTGGTGTCATGTGTCATGTGATGTCATGTGCCATGTGTTGCCATGTGATGTCATGTGTCATGTGATGTCATGTGTCATGTGGTGTCATGTGTTTTATCGGAGAAAGACCTAAAACTAGCTGTGCAGTCACTGGTTATCTCAAGAATTGAATATGGATGTACAACTCTAGCAGGTCTTCCAAAAATTTCCATAGCCCCCCTAAAAGCTTGTCTCAATGCAGCAGCAAGACCGGAACGAGGACATTTGACCACATCACCCCTCACCTGAAGGTGCTAAACTGGCTACCCTTTGAAGCTAGAATACAACTAAAAATGGCATGTATCACCTACAAAGCGATTCACCACAACACACCCAGATATCTTGCCCAGAAAATAGAAATTTCAGGAAGAAACAGACCAGCCCGAAGTGCCAATTTGCTACTGCTGAGACCACCTATCTTCAGGAAGAAAAAAACTTATGAGAGAGCGTTCTCCGGAGCAGCCCCTAGAATCTGGAACTCTCTGCCTGTGAATATCAGAAAAATTTCGAACATAGCATCGTTTAAGAAGGAAGCTAAGACCTTCCTCATGAGCAAATTCCTCCCATAGGCAGGCATTTCGCCTTCTATGACTTAACTGTGAGGTTCTTAAGATAACAAAATGAGAAATTGAAGAACAGTGGAATGACTATGCTGAAAATATTACCAACTACGGTGTGCAATATCATTGCTTGTTATATACACTGCTGTTTTTATCCTATGCCATTGTTGTAAAGCACTCTGATACCCATGGGTCTAGTTCGCGGTATAGAAAACTGTTTATAAATAAATAAATAAATAAATGTGTCATCATGTGTCATGTGGTGTCATGTCATGTGTCATGTGGTGTCATTTGTCATCATGTGTTGTCATGTGTCATCATGTGGTGCCATGTGACGTCATGTGTTGTCAGTCATGTGGTGTCATGTGTCATCATGTGTCATGTGGTGTCACGTATCATGTGGTGTCATGTGTCATATAGTGTCATGTGTCATGTGTTGTCATGTGGTGTCATGTGTCATGTGATGTCATGTGTCATGTGGTGTCATGTGTCATGTATCGTCATGTGTCATGTGATGTCATGTGTCATGTGTTGTCATGTGATGTCATGTGTAATGTGGTGTCATGTGTCATGTGATGTCATGTGTCATGTGGTGTCATGTGTCATGTGGTGTCATGTGTCATGTGGAGTCATGTGTCATGTATTGTCATGTGTCATGTGATGTCATGTGTCATGTGATGTCATGTGTCATGTGTTATCATGTGATGCCATGTGTCATGTGGTGTCATGTGTCATATATTGTCATGTAATGTCATGTGTTGTCATGTGATGTCATGTGTCATGTGGTGTCATGTGTCATGTGATATCATGTGTCATATGTTGTCATGTGTCATCATGTGTCATGTGTTGTCATGTGGTATCATGTGTCATCACGTGTCATGTGTCATGTGATGTCATGTGATGTGGTGACATTTGGTGTCATGTATCGTCTTGTCATTTATTTATTTATTTTTGATATTTATAAAGCGCATCATTTACCCTTGGGCGTCTTGGCGCTGTCATGTGATGTCATGTGTCATGTGATGTCATGTGGTGTCATGTGTCATGTGGTGTCATGTGTCATGTGTCATGTGGAGTCATATGTCATGTGTCAAAAATGTATATATCTAGAGGAGCTTACTGTAAGATTCCTGTAAGCTTACTGTACTCTGTACCTTTCCGAGCACGAGCTGAATGCTAATTGGCTGTCAAATGTCTGTCAACACTCCAAACCAGAAAGTGTTGGCCGCCATCTTGTGCCTCGGTAGACTGAGGCACAAGAAAGCAGAAAAACAAACAAGTAGAACGCAAAAAGGGGGCAGGGTAGAAACCCCCTGACCCCGTAGGCCTGCTCAGGGATGCCACAAGGACCCACAAGGCCCCCCATTTTTTTTTTACAAAAACTGCAGAGTACGAGTACTGTACAAGCACAGTAAGCTTACTGTAATCTTTACCTTCCCGAGCACGAGCTGAATGCTAATTGGCTGTCAACTGTCTGTAAACACTCCAAACAATCATGTGTCATGTGTTGTCATGTGGTGTCATGTGTCATGTGTCATGTGGTGTCATGTGATGTCATGTGTCATGTGCTATCATGTGCTGTCATGTGTCATGTGTCATGTGGTGTCATATGTCATCATGTGTCATCTTGTGTCCGTTGGTCACATGTGGTATCATGTGTTGTCATGTGTCATCATGTAGTGCCATATGACATCATGTGTTGTCAGTTATGTGGTGTCATGTGTTGTCATGTGTCATCACGTGTCATGTGTTGTCATGTGATGTCATGTGTCATGTGGTGTCATGTGTCATCATGTGTCATGTGTTGTCACGTGGTGTCATGTGTCAGCACGTGTCTTGTGTCATATGGTGTCATGTGTCCTGAGGTGTCATGTGATGTCATGTGTCATGTGGTGTCATGTGTCATGTGTTGTCATGTGGTGTCATGTGTCATCACATGTCATGTGGTGTCATGTGTCATGAGGTGTCATGTGGTGTCATGTGTCATGTGTCATCATGTGTCATGTGATGTCATGTATCATGTGATATCATGTGTCATGAGGTGTCATGTGGTGTCATGCATCATCATGTGTCATGTGATGTCATGTGTCATGTGTGTCATGTGTCATCACGTGTCATGTGTCATGTGCTGTCATGTGGTGTCATGATGTGTTGTCATGTGGTGCCATGTGATGTCATGTGTCATGTGATATCATGTGGTGTCATGTGGTGTCATGTGTCATCATGTGTCATGTGTTGTCATGTGTCATCACATGTCTTGTGTCACGTGGTTTCATGTGTCATGAGGTGTCATGTGTTGTCACGTGGTGTCACGTGTCATCACGTGTCTTGTGTCACGTGGTGTCATGTGTCATGAGGTGTCATGTGGTGTCATGTGTCATGTATCGTCATGTGTCATGTGTTGTCATATGATGGCATGTGTCATGTGGTGTCATGTGATGTCATGTGTCATGTGGTGACATGTGGTGTCATGTGTCATGTATCGTCATGTGTCATGTGATGTCATGTGGTGTCATGTTTTGTCATATGGTGTCATGTGTCATCATGTGTTGTTATGTGTCATCATGTGGTGCCATGTGACGTCATGTGTTGTGAGTCATGTGGTGTCATGTGGTGTCATGTGTCATGTGTTGTCATGTGGTATCATTTGTTATCACGTGTCATGTGTCATGTGGTGTCATGTGTCATGTAGTGTCATGTGTCATGTGATATCATGTGTCATGTGGTGTCATGTCATCACATGTCATGTTTCATGTGGTGTCATGTGTCATGTATCATCATGTGTCATGTGATGTCATGTGTCATGTGTTTTCATGTGTCATGTGGTGTCATGTGTCATGTGGTGTCATGTGTCATGTATCGCCATGTGTCATGTATCGCCATGTGTCATGTGATGTCATGTGTCATGTGCCATATGATGTCATGTGCCATGTGTTGTCATGTGTCATCACGTGTCATGTTTCATGTGGTGTCATGTGTCATGTGGTGTCATGTGTCATCATGTGTCATGTGTTGTCATGTGGTGTCATGTGTCCTCATGTGTCATGTATTGTCATGTGGTGTCATGTATCATCACATGTCATGTGTCATGTGTCAAGTGGTGTCATGTGTCATCACGTGTCATGTTTCATGTGGTGTCATGTGTCATGTGGTGTCATGTGTCATGTGTTGTCATGTGATGTCAGGTGTCATGTGGTGTCATGTGTCATGTATCATCATGTGTCATGTGATGTCATGTGTCATGTGTTGTCATGTGGTGCCATGTGTTGTCATGTGATGTCATGTGTTATCATGTGTTGTCATGTGTCATCATGTAGTGCCATGTGACGTCATGTGTTGTCAGTTATGTGGTGTCATGTGTTGTCATGTGTCATCACGTGTCATGTGTCATGTGGTGTCATGTGTCATGTGGTGTCATGTGTCATGTGACATGACATGTGATGTCATGTGATGTCATGTGTCATGTGGTGTCATGTGTCATCATATGTAATGTGTCATCACGTGTCATGTGTCATGTGGTGTCATGTGTTGTCACGTGGTGTCACGTGTCATCACGTGTCTTGTGTCACGTGGTGTCATGTGTCATGAGGTGTCATGTGGTGTCATGTGTCATGTATCGTCATGTGTCATGTGTTGTCATATGATGGCATGTGTCATGTGGTGTCATGTGATGTCATGTGTCATGTGGTGACATGTGGTGTCATGTGTCATGTATCGTCATGTGTCATGTGATGTCATGTGGTGTCATGTTTTGTCATATGGTGTCATGTGTCATCATGTGTTGTTATGTGTCATCATGTGGTGCCATGTGACGTCATGTGTTGTGAGTCATGTGGTGTCATGTGGTGTCATGTGTCATGTGTTGTCATGTGGTATCATTTGTTATCACGTGTCATGTGTCATGTGGTGTCATGTGTCATGTAGTGTCATGTGTCATGTGATATCATGTGTCATGTGGTGTCATGTCATCACATGTCATGTTTCATGTGGTGTCATGTGTCATGTATCATCATGTGTCATGTGATGTCATGTGTCATGTGTTTTCATGTGTCATGTGGTGTCATGTGTCATGTGGTGTCATGTGTCATGTATCGCCATGTGTCATGTATCGCCATGTGTCATGTGATGTCATGTGTCATGTGCCATATGATGTCATGTGCCATGTGTTGTCATGTGTCATCACGTGTCATGTTTCATGTGGTGTCATGTGTCATGTGGTGTCATGTGTCATCATGTGTCATGTGTTGTCATGTGGTGTCATGTGTCCTCATGTGTCATGTATTGTCATGTGGTGTCATGTATCATCACATGTCATGTGTCATGTGTCAAGTGGTGTCATGTGTCATCACGTGTCATGTTTCATGTGGTGTCATGTGTCATGTGGTGTCATGTGTCATGTGTTGTCATGTGATGTCAGGTGTCATGTGGTGTCATGTGTCATGTATCATCATGTGTCATGTGATGTCATGTGTCATGTGTTGTCATGTGGTGCCATGTGTTGTCATGTGATGTCATGTGTCATCATGTGTTGTCATGTGTCATCATGTAGTGCCATGTGACGTCATGTGTTGTCAGTTATGTGGTGTCATGTGTTGTCATGTGTCATCACGTGTCATGTGTCATGTGGTGTCATGTGTCATGTGGTGTCATGTGTCATGTAACATGACATGTGATGTCATGTGATGTCATGTGTCATGTGTCATCATATGTAATGTGTCATCACGTGTCATGTGTCATGTGGTGTCATGTGTCATGTGATGTCATGTGTCATATGGTGACATGTGGTGTCATGTGTCATGTATTGTCATTTGTCATGTGATGTCATGTGTCATGTGATATCATTTGTCATGTGTTGTCATGTGTCATCACGTGTCATGTGTCATGTGGTGTCATGTGTCATCACGTGTCATGTGTCATGTGGTGTCATGTGGTGTCATGTGGTGCCATGTGTCATCATGTGTTGTCATGTGTCATCATGTGGTGCCATGTGACGTCATGTGTCATGTGATGTCATGTGGTGTCATGTGGTGTCATGTGTCATCATGTGTCATGTGTTGTCATGTGGTGTCATGTGTCATCACGTGTCATGTGTCATGTGGTGTCATGTGTCATGTAGTATGATGTGTCAAGTGATGTCATGTGTCATGTGTTGTCATGTGATGTCATGTGTCATGTGATGTCATGTATTGTCATGTGTCATGTGTGTCATGTGTCATCACGTGTCATGTGTCATGTGATGTCATGTGTCATGTGGTATCATGTGTCATGTGATGTCATGTGTCATGTGCTGTCATGTGGTGTCATGTGATGTTGGCCTAACGGCTAAGGCCCTCGACCTCGGACCTGGGGATCTGGGTTCGAGTCTCGGTAACGACGCCAAAAACCCCCTGTGATTCTGGGCAAATCACTTAATCTCCCCGTGCCTAAAATGAAAGTGTGTCCTCATGTAACGTAACTGGTGCTATGTAAAGCGCTCTGATAACTGATTCGGTTCGGTTCTAGTTCGCGCTATATAAAACTCTGCAAAAAAAAAAAAAATGTGTCATCATGTGTTGTGATGTGTCATCATGTGGTGCCATGTGACATCATGTGTCATGTGATGTCATGTGGTGTAATGTGTCATGTGATGTCATGTGTCATGTGTTGTCATGTGATGTCATGTGTCATGTGGTGTCATGTGTCATGTGGTGTCATGTGTCATGTATCGTCATGTGTCATGTGATGTCAGGTGTCATGTGTTGTCATGTGATGTCATGTGTCATGTGGTGTCATGTGTCATGTGATGTCATGTGTTGTCATGTCATCATGTGTCATGTGGTATCTTGTGTCATCATGTGTCTTGTGTCACGTGGTGTCATGTGTCATGTGTCATGTATCGTCATGTGTCATGTGATGTCATGTGTCATGTGGTGTCAAGTGGTGTCATGTGTCATGTATCGTCATGTGTCATGTGTCATGTGTTGTCATGTGATGTCATGTGTCATGTGGTGTCATGTGTCATGGGGTGACATGTGGTGTCATTTGTCATGTATCGTCATGTGTCATGTGATGTCATGTGTCATGTGATCTCATGTGGTGTCATGTGTCATGTGGTGTCATGTGTCATGTATCATGTGGAGTCATATGTCATGTGTCAAAAAATGTATATATCTAGAGGAGCTTACTGTAAGATTACTAAAAGCTTACTGTACTCTGTACCTTTCCGAGCACGAGCTGAATGCTAATTGGCTGTCAACTGTCTGTCAATACTCCAAACCAGAAAGTGTTGGCAGCCATCTTGTGCATCGGTAGACTGAGGCACAAGAAAGCAGAAAAACAAACCTGTAAAATGCAAAAAGGGGGCAGGGTAAAAACACCCTGCCCCCTAGGCCTGCTCTGGGTGTTTCACAAGGACCCCAAAGGCCCCCCCAAAATTTTTGGGGGACAAAAACCACGGGGGACGAGTATCATACAAGTCCTGTAAGCTTACTGTAAGCTTACTGTACTCTGTACCTGCACGAGCTGAATGCTAATTGGCTGTCAACTGTCTGTAAACACTCCAAACAATCATGTGTCATGTGTTGTCATGTGTCATCACGTGTCATGTGTCATGTGATGTCATGTGTCATGTGTCATGTGCTGTCATGTGTCATGTGTCATCATGTGTCATCTTGTGTCCTGTGGTGTCATGTGGTGTCATATGTTATCATGTGTCATCATGTAGTGCCATGTGATGTCATGTGTTGTCAGTCATATGTTGTCATGTGGTGTCATGTGTCATCACGTGTCATGTGTCATGTGGTGTCATGTGTCATGTGGTGTCATGTGTCATGTAGTGTCATGTGTCATATGACATGACATGTGATGTCATGTGGTGTCATGTATCATGTGATGTCATGTGTCATGTTGTGTCATGTGGTGTCATGTGTCATCACATGTCATGTGGTGTCATGTGTCATGTAGTGTCATGTGTCATGTATCGTCATGTGTCATGTGATGTCATGTGTTGTCATGTGATGTCATGTGTCATGTGGTATCAAGTGTCATGTATTGTCATGTGTCATGTGATGTCATGTGTCATGTGGTGTCATGTGTCATGTGATGTCATGTGTTGTCAGTCATGTGGTGTCATGTGGTGTCATGTGTCATCATGTGTCATGTGTCATCATGTGTCATGTGTCATGTAGTGTCATGTGTCATCATGTGTTGTCATGTGTCATCATGTGGTGCCATGTGATGTCATGTGTTATGTGATGTCATGTGGTGTCATGTGTCATCATGTGGTGCCATGTGACATCATGTGTCATGTGATGTCATGTGGTGTCATGTGGTGTCATGTGTCAACATGAATCATCATGTGTCATGTGCTGTCATGTGTCATGTGGTGTCATGTGATGTCATGTGTCATGTGGTGTCATGTGTCATGTGATGTCATGTGTCATGTGGTGTCATGTGTCATCATGTGTCATGTGTCGTCATGTGTCATGTGGTGCCATGTGTCATGTGGTGTCATGTGTCATGTATCGTCATGTGTCATGTGATGTCATGTGTTGTCATGTGATGTCATGTGTTGTCATGTGATGTCATGTGTCATGTGGTGTCATGTGTCATGTGATGTCATGTGTCATGTGGGGTCATGTGATGTCATGTGTCATGTGTCATGAGGTGTCATGTGGTGTCATGTATCGTCATGTGTCATGTGATGTCATGTGCTGTCATGTGGTGTCATGTGTCATGTATCATCATGTGTCATGTGATGTCATGTGTCATGTGATATCATGTGTCATGTGTCATGTGTCATGTGGTGTCATGTGTCATCACATGTCATGTGGTGTCATGTGTCATGTGATGACATGTGTCATGTGTTGTCATGTGATGTCATGTGTCATGTGGTATCATGTGTCATGTGGTGTCATGTGTCATGTATCATCATGTGTCATGTGTTGTGGTGTCATGTGTCATGTGATGTCATGTGTCATGTGTTGTCATGTGATGTCATGTGTCATGTGATGTCATGTGTCATGTGATGTCATGTGTCATGTGGTGTCATGTGTCATCATGTGTCATGTGTTGTCATGTGGTGTCATGTGTCATGTGGTGTCATGTGTCATGAGGTGTCATGTGGTGTCATGTATCGTCATGTGTCATGTGTTGTCATGTGATGGCATGTGTCATGATGTGTCATGTGTCATGTGATGTCATGTGTCATTTGGTGACATGTGGTGTCATGTGTTATGTATCATCATGTGATGTCATGTGGTGTCATGTGTTGTCATGTGATGTCATGTGTCATGTGGTGTCATGTGTCATCTTGTGTCATGTGGTATC
Source organism: Lissotriton helveticus (assembly GCF_964261635.1). Lineage (NCBI taxonomy): Eukaryota > Metazoa > Chordata > Amphibia > Caudata > Salamandridae > Lissotriton > Lissotriton helveticus. Next base: position 450,376,259 of record NC_136062.1, read on the forward strand.
ATGTGTCATCATGTGGTGCCATGTGACGTCATGTGTTGTCAGTCATGTGGTGTCATGTGGTGTCATGTTTCATCATGTGTCATGTGGTGTCATTTGTTATCCCGTGTCATGTGTCATGTGATGTCATGTGTCATGTGGTGTCATGTGTCATGTAGTGTCATGTGTCATGTGATGCCATGTGTCACGTGTCATGTGATGTCATGTGTCATGTGTTGACATGTGTCATCATGTGTCATGTTTCATGTGGTATCATGTGTCATGTGGTGTCATATGTCATGTATCATCATGTCTCATGTGATGTCATGTGTCATGTGTTGTCATGTGATGTCATGTGGTGTCATGTGTCATGTGGTGTCATGTGTCATGTATCGCCATGTGTCATGTGATGTCATGTGTCATGTGTTGTCATGTGATGTCATGTGTCATATGATGTCATGTGCCATGTGTTGTCATGTGATGTCATGTGTCATATGGTGTCATGTGTCATCATGTGTCATGTGTTGTCATGTGGTACATGACACATGTGGTGTCATGTGGTGTCATGTGTCAAGTGATGTCATGTGTCAAGTGGTGTCATGTGTCATGTTTCATGTGGTGTCATGTGTCATGTATCGTCATGTGTCATGTGATGTCATGTGTCATGTGTTGTCATGTGATATCATGTGTCATGTGGTGTCATGTGTCATGTGATGTCATGTGCCATGTGCATCGGTAGATGTGATATCATGTGTCATGTGGTGTCATGTGTCATGTGATGTCATGTGCCATGTGTTGCCATGTGATGTCATGTGTCATGTGATGTCATGTGTCATGTGGTGTCATGTGTTTTATCGGAGAAAGACCTAAAACTAGCTGTGCAGTCACTGGTTATCTCAGAATTGAATATGGATGTACAACTCTAGCAGGTCTTCCAAAAATGTCCATAGCCCCCCTAAAAGCTTGTCTCAATGCAGCAGCAAGACCGGAACGAGGACATTTGACCACATCACCCCTCACCTGAAGGTGCTAAACTGGCTACCCTTTGAAGCTAGAATACAACTAAAAATGGCATGTATCACCTACAAAGCGATTCACCACAACACACCCAGATATCTTGCCCAGAAAATAGAAATTTCAGGAAGAAACAGACCAGCCCGAAGTGCCAATTTGCTACTGCTGAGACCACCTATCTTCAGGAAGAAAAAAACTTATGAGAGAGCGTTCTCCGGAGCAGCCCCTAGAATCTGGAACTCTCTGCCTGTGAATATCAGAAACATTTCGAACATAGCATCGTTTAAGAAGGAAGCTAAGACCTTCCTCATGAGCAAATTCCTCCCATAGGCAGGCATTTCGCCTTCTATGACTTAACTGTGAGGTTCTTAAGATAACAAAATGAGAAATTGAAGAACAGTGGAATGACTATGCTGAAAATATTACCAACTACGGTGTGCAATATCATTGCTTGTTATATACACTGCTGTTTTTATCCTATGCCATTGTTGTAAAGCGCTCTGATACCCATGGGTCTAGTTCGCGGTATAGAAAACTGTTTATAAATAAATAAATAAATAAATAAATGTGTCATCATGTGTCATGTGGTGTCATGTCATGTGTCATGTGGTGTCATTTGTCATCATGTGTTGTCATGTGTCATCATGTGGTGCCATGTGACATCATGTGTTGTCAGTCATGTGGTGTCATGTGTCATCATGTGTCATGTGGTATCACGTATCATGTGGTGTCATGTGTCATATAGTGTCATGTGTCATGTGTTGTCATGTGGTGTCATGTGTCATGTGATGTCATGTGTCATGTGGTGTCATGTGTCATGTATCGTCATGTGTCATGTGATGTCATGTGTCATGTGTTGTCATGTGATGTCATGTGTCATGTGGTGTCATGTGTCATGTGATGTCATGTGTCATGTGGTGTCATGTGTCATGTGGTGTCATGTGTCATGTGGAGTCATGTGTCATGTATTGTCATGTGTCATGTGATGTCATGTGTCATGTGATGTCATGTGTCATGTGTTATCATGTGATGCCATGTGTCATGTGGTGTCATGTGTCATATATTGTCATGTAATGTCATGTGTTGTCATGTGATGTCATGTGTCATGTGGTGTCATGTGTCATGTGATGTCATGTGTCATATGTTGTCATGTGTCATCATGTGTCATGTGTTGTCATGTGGTATCATGTGTCATCACGTGTCATGTGTCATGTGATGTCATGTGATGTGGTGACATGTGGTGTCATGTATCGTCTTGTCATTTATTTATTTATTTTTGATATTTATAAAGCGCATCATTTATCCTTGGGCGTCTTGGCGCTGTCATGTGATGTCATGTGTCATGTGATGTCATGTGGTGTCATGTGTCATGTGGTGTCATGTGTCATGTGTCATGTGGAGTCATATGTCATGTGTCAAAAATGTATATATCTAGAGGAGCTTACTGTAAGATTCCTGTAAGCTTACTGTACTCTGTACCTTTCCGAGCACGAGCTGAATGCTAATTGGCTGTCAAATGTCTGTCAACACTCCAAACCAGAAAGTGTTGGCCGCCATCTTGTGCCTCGGTAGACTGAGGCACAAGAAAGCAGAAAAACAAACAAGTAGAACGCAAAAAGGGGGCAGGGTAGAAACCCCCTGACCCCCTAGGCCTGCTCAGGGATGCCACAAGGACCCACAAGGCCCCCCATTTTTTTTTTACAAAAACTGCAGAGTACGAGTACTGTACAAGCACAGTAAGCTTACTGTAATCTGTACCTTCCCGAGCACGAGCTGAATGCTAATTGGCTGTCAACTGTCTGTAAACACTCCAAACAATCATGTGTCATGTGTTGTCATGTGGTGTCATGTGTCATGTGTCATGTGGTGTCATGTGATGTCTTGTGTCATGTGCTATCATGTGCTGTCATGTGTCATGTGTCATGTGGTGTCATATGTCATCATGTGTCATCTTGTGTCCTTTGGTCACATGTGGTGTCATGTGTTGTCATGTGTCATCATGTAGTGCCATATGACGTCATGTGTTGTCAGTTATGTGGTGTCATGTGTTGTCATGTGTCATCACGTGTCATGTGATGTCATGTGGTGTCATGTGTCATCACGTGTCATGTGTGTGTCCTGTATCGTCATGTGTCATGTGACATGTGTCATGTGATGTCATGTGTCATGTGTTGTCATGTGATGTCATGTGTTGTCATGTGGTGTCATGTGTCATGTGGTGTCATGTGTCATGTATCGTCATGTGTTGTGTCATGTCATGTGTCATGTGTTGTCATGTGTCATGTGTTGTCATGTGTCATGTGTTGTCATGTGATGTCATGTGTCATGTGGTGTCATGTGTCATCATGTGTCATGTGTTGTCACGTGGTGTCATGTGTCAGCACGTGTCTTGTGTCACTTGGTGTCATGTGTCCTGAGGTGTCATGTGATGTCATGTGTCATGTGGTGTCATGTGTCATGTGTTGTCATGTGGTGTCATGTGTCATCACATGTCATGTGGTGTCATGTGTCATGAGGTGTCATGTGGTGTCATGTGTCATGTGTCATCATGTGTCATGTGATGTCATGTATCATGTGATATCATGTGTCATGAGGTGTCATGTGGTGTCATGCATCATCATGTGTCATGTGATGTCATGTGTCATGTGTGTCATGTGTCATCACGTGTCATGTGATGTCATGTGTCATGTGCTGTCATGTGGTGTCATGATGTGTTGTCATGTGGTGCCATGTGATGTCATGTGTCATGTGATATCATGTGGTGTCATGTGGTGTCATGTGTCATCATGTGTCATGTGTTGTCATGTGTCATCACGTGTCTTGTGTCACGTGGTTTCATGTGTCATGAGGTGTCATGTGTTGTCACGTGGTGTCACGTGTCATCACGTGTCTTGTGTCACGTGGTGTCATGTGTCATGAGGTGTCATGTGGTGTCATGTGTCATATATCGTCATGTGTCATGTGTTGTCATATGATGGCATGTGTCATGTGGTGTCATGTGATGTCATGTGTCATGTGGTGACATGTGGTGTCATGTGTCATGTATCGTCATGTGTCATGTGATGTCATGTGGTGTCATGTTTTGTCATATGGTGTCATGTGTCATCATGTGTTGTTATGTGTCATCATGTGGTGCCATGTGACGTCATGTGTTGTGAGTCATATGGTGTCATGTGGTGTCATGTGTCATGTGTTGTCATGTGGTATCATTTGTTATCACGTGTCATGTGTCATGTGGTATCATGTGTCATGTAGTGTCATGTGTCATGTGATATCATGTGTCATGTGGTTTCATGTCATCACATGTCATGTTTCATGTGGTGTCATGTGTCATGTATCATCATGTGTCATGTGATGTCATGTGTCATGTGTTTTCATGTGTCATGTGGTGTCATGTGTCATGTGGTGTCATGTGTCATGTATCGCCATGTGTCATATATCGCCATGTGTCATGTGATGTCATGTGTCATGTGCCATATGATGTCATGTGCCATGTGTTGTCATGTGTCATCACGTGTCATGTTTCATGTGGTGTCATGTGTCATGTGGTGTCATGTGTCATCATGTGTCATGTGTTGTCATGTGGTGTCATGTGTCCTCATGTGTCATGTATTGTCATGTGGTGTCATGTATCATCACATGTCATGTGTCATGTGTCAAGTGGTGTCATGTGTCATCACGTGTCATGTTTCATGTGGTGTCATGTGTCATGTGGTGTCATGTGTCATGTGTTGTCATGTGATGTCAGGTGTCATGTGGTGTCATGTGTCATGTATCATCATGTGTCATGTGATGTCATGTGTCATGTGTTGTCATGTGGTGCCATGTGTTGTCATGTGATGTCATGTGTCATCATGTGTTGTCATGTGTCATCATGTAGTGCCATGTGACGTCATGTGTTGTCAGTTATGTGGTGTCATGTGTTGTCATGTGTCATCACGTGTCATGTGTCATGTGGTGTCATGTGTCATGTGGTGTCATGTGTCATGTGACATGACATGTGATGTCATGTGATGTCATGTGTCATGTGGTGTCATGTGTCATCATATGTAATGTGTCATCACGTGTCATGTGTCATGTGGTGTCATGTGTCATGTGTCATGTATCGTCATGTGTTGTCATGTATCGTCATGTGATGTCATTTGTCATGTGGTGTCATGTGTCATGTGATGTCATGTGGTATCATGTGGTGTCATGTGTCATCACATGTCATGTGTGTGTCCTGTATTGTCATGTGTCATGTGACATGTGTCATGTGTTGTCATGTGTCATGTGTTGTCATGTGATGTCATGTGTCATGTGGTGTCATGTGTCATGTATCGTCATGTGTCGTGTCATGTCATGTGTCATGTGTTGTCATGTGTCATGTGTTGTCATGTGTCATGTGGTGTCATGTGTCATGTGGTGTCATGTGTCATGTGGTGTCATGTGTCATCATGTGTCATGTGTTGTCACGTGGTGTCATGTGTCAGCACGTGTCTTGTGTCACTTAGTGTCATGTGATGTCATGTGTCATGTGGTGTCATGTGTTGTCACGTGGTGTCATGTGTCATCACATGTCATGTGGTGTCATGTGTCATGAGGTGTCATATGGTGTCATGTGTCATGTGTCATCATGTGTCATGTGATGTCATGTGTCATGTGATGTCATGTGTCATGAGGTGTCATGTGGTGTCGTGTCATGCATCATAATGTGTCAAGTGATGTCATGTGCCATGTGTGTCATGTGTCATCACGTGTCATGTGATGTCATGTGTCATGTGCTGTCATGTGGTGTCATGATGTGTTGTCATGTGGTGCCATGTGATGTCATGTGTCATGTGATATCATGTGGTATCATGTGGTGTCTTGTGTCATCATGTGTCATGTGTTGTCATGTGTCATCACATGTCTTGTGTCACGTGGTTTCATGTGTCATGAGGTGTCATGTGTTGTCACGTGGTGTCATGTGTTATCACGTGTCTTGTGTCACGTGGTGTCATGTGTCATGAGGTGTCATGTGGTGTCATGTGTCATGTATTGTCATGTGTCATGTGGTGTCATGTGATGTCATGTGTCATGTGGTGACATGTGGTGTCATGTGTCATGTCATGTGTCATGTGTTGACATGTGTCATCACGTGTCATGTTTCATGTGGTATCATGTGTCATGTGGTGTCATATGTCATGTATCATCATGTCTCATGTGATGTCATGTGTCATGTGTTGTCATGTGATGTCATGTGGTGTCATGTGTCATGTGGTGTCATGTGTCATGTATCGCCATGTGTCATGTGATGTCATGTGTCATGTGTTGTCATGTGATGTCATGTGTCATATGATGTCATGTGCCATGTGTTGTCATGTGATGTCATGTGTCATATGGTGTCATGTGTCATCATGTGTCATGTGTTGTCATGTGGTACATGACACATGTGGTGTCATGTGGTGTCATGTGTCAAGTGATGTCATGTGTCAAGTGGTGTCATGTGTCATGTTTCATGTGGTGTCATGTGTCATGTATCGTCATGTGTCATGTGATGTCATGTGTCATGTGTTGTCATGTGATATCATGTGTCATGTGGTGTCATGTGTCATGTGATGTCATGTGCCATGTGCATCGGTAGATGTGATATCATGTGTCATGTGGTGTCATGTGTCATGTGATGTCATGTGCCATGTGTTGCCATGTGATGTCATGTGTCATGTGATGTCATGTGTCATGTGGTGTCATGTGTTTTATCGGAGAAAGACCTAAAACTAGCTGTGCAGTCACTGGTTATCTCAAGAATTGAATATGGATGTACAACTCTAGCAGGTCTTCCAAAAATTTCCATAGCCCCCCTAAAAGCTTGTCTCAATGCAGCAGCAAGACCGGAACGAGGACATTTGACCACATCACCCCTCACCTGAAGGTGCTAAACTGGCTACCCTTTGAAGCTAGAATACAACTAAAAATGGCATGTATCACCTACAAAGCGATTCACCACAACACACCCAGATATCTTGCCCAGAAAATAGAAATTTCAGGAAGAAACAGACCAGCCCGAAGTGCCAATTTGCTACTGCTGAGACCACCTATCTTCAGGAAGAAAAAAACTTATGAGAGAGCGTTCTCCGGAGCAGCCCCTAGAATCTGGAACTCTCTGCCTGTGAATATCAGAAAAATTTCGAACATAGCATCGTTTAAGAAGGAAGCTAAGACCTTCCTCATGAGCAAATTCCTCCCATAGGCAGGCATTTCGCCTTCTATGACTTAACTGTGAGGTTCTTAAGATAACAAAATGAGAAATTGAAGAACAGTGGAATGACTATGCTGAAAATATTACCAACTACGGTGTGCAATATCATTGCTTGTTATATACACTGCTGTTTTTATCCTATGCCATTGTTGTAAAGCACTCTGATACCCATGGGTCTAGTTCGCGGTATAGAAAACTGTTTATAAATAAATAAATAAATAAATGTGTCATCATGTGTCATGTGGTGTCATGTCATGTGTCATGTGGTGTCATTTGTCATCATGTGTTGTCATGTGTCATCATGTGGTGCCATGTGACGTCATGTGTTGTCAGTCATGTGGTGTCATGTGTCATCATGTGTCATGTGGTGTCACATATCATGTGGTGTCATGTGTCATATAGTGTCATGTGTCATGTGTTGTCATGTGGTGTCATGTGTCATGTGATGTCATGTGTCATGTGGTGTCATGTGTCATGTATCGTCATGTGTCATGTGATGTCATGTGTCATGTGTTGTCATGTGATGTCATGTGTAATGTGGTGTCATGTGTCATGTGATGTCATGTGTCATGTGGTGTCATGTGTCATGTGGTGTCATGTGTCATGTGGAGTCATGTGTCATGTATTGTCATGTGTCATGTGATGTCATGTGTCATGTGATGTCATGTGTCATGTGTTATCATGTGATGCCATGTGTCATGTGGTGTCATGTGTCATATATTGTCATGTAATGTCATGTGTTGTCATGTGATGTCATGTGTCATGTGGTGTCATGTGTCATGTGATATCATGTGTCATATGTTGTCATGTGTCATCATGTGTCATGTGTTGTCATGTGGTATCATGTGTCATCACGTGTCATGTGTCATGTGATGTCATGTGATGTGGTGACATTTGGTGTCATGTATCGTCTTGTCATTTATTTATTTATTTTTGATATTTATAAAGCGCATCATTTACCCTTGGGCGTCTTGGCGCTGTCATGTGATGTCATGTGTCATGTGATGTCATGTGGTGTCATGTGTCATGTGGTGTCATGTGTCATGTGTCATGTGGAGTCATATGTCATGTGTCAAAAATGTATATATCTAGAGGAGCTTACTGTAAGATTCCTGTAAGCTTACTGTACTCTGTACCTTTCCGAGCACGAGCTGAATGCTAATTGGCTGTCAAATGTCTGTCAACACTCCAAACCAGAAAGTGTTGGCCGCCATCTTGTGCCTCGGTAGACTGAGGCACAAGAAAGCAGAAAAACAAACAAGTAGAACGCAAAAAGGGGGCAGGGTAGAAACCCCCTGACCCCGTAGGCCTGCTCAGGGATGCCACAAGGACCCACAAGGCCCCCCATTTTTTTTTTACAAAAACTGCAGAGTACGAGTACTGTACAAGCACAGTAAGCTTACTGTAATCTTTACCTTCCCGAGCACGAGCTGAATGCTAATTGGCTGTCAACTGTCTGTAAACACTCCAAACAATCATGTGTCATGTGTTGTCATGTGGTGTCATGTGTCATGTGTCATGTGGTGTCATGTGATGTCATGTGTCATGTGCTATCATGTGCTGTCATGTGTCATGTGTCATGTGGTGTCATATGTCATCATGTGTCATCTTGTGTCCGTTGGTCACATGTGGTATCATGTGTTGTCATGTGTCATCATGTAGTGCCATATGACGTCATGTGTTGTCAGTTATGTGGTGTCATGTGTTGTCATGTGTCATCACGTGTCATGTGTTGTCATGTGATGTCATGTGTCATGTGGTGTCATGTGTCATCATGTGTCATGTGTTGTCACGTGGTGTCATGTGTCAGCACGTGTCTTGTGTCATATGGTGTCATGTGTCCTGAGGTGTCATGTGATGTCATGTGTCATGTGGTGTCATGTGTCATGTGTTGTCATGTGGTGTCATGTGTCATCACATGTCATGTGGTGTCATGTGTCATGAGGTGTCATGTGGTGTCATGTGTCATGTGTCATCATGTGTCATGTGATGTCATGTATCATGTGATATCATGTGTCATGAGGTGTCATGTGGTGTCATGCATCATCATGTGTCATGTGATGTCATGTGTCATGTGTGTCATGTGTCATCACGTGTCATGTGTCATGTGCTGTCATGTGGTGTCATGATGTGTTGTCATGTGGTGCCATGTGATGTCATGTGTCATGTGATATCATGTGGTGTCATGTGGTGTCATGTGTCATCATGTGTCATGTGTTGTCATGTGTCATCACATGTCTTGTGTCACGTGGTTTCATGTGTCATGAGGTGTCATGTGTTGTCACGTGGTGTCACGTGTCATCACGTGTCTTGTGTCACGTGGTGTCATGTGTCATGAGGTGTCATGTGGTGTCATGTGTCATGTATCGTCATGTGTCATGTGTTGTCATATGATGGCATGTGTCATGTGGTGTCATGTGATGTCATGTGTCATGTGGTGACATGTGGTGTCATGTGTCATGTATCGTCATGTGTCATGTGATGTCATGTGGTGTCATGTTTTGTCATATGGTGTCATGTGTCATCATGTGTTGTTATGTGTCATCATGTGGTGCCATGTGACGTCATGTGTTGTGAGTCATGTGGTGTCATGTGGTGTCATGTGTCATGTGTTGTCATGTGGTATCATTTGTTATCACGTGTCATGTGTCATGTGGTGTCATGTGTCATGTAGTGTCATGTGTCATGTGATATCATGTGTCATGTGGTGTCATGTCATCACATGTCATGTTTCATGTGGTGTCATGTGTCATGTATCATCATGTGTCATGTGATGTCATGTGTCATGTGTTTTCATGTGTCATGTGGTGTCATGTGTCATGTGGTGTCATGTGTCATGTATCGCCATGTGTCATGTATCGCCATGTGTCATGTGATGTCATGTGTCATGTGCCATATGATGTCATGTGCCATGTGTTGTCATGTGTCATCACGTGTCATGTTTCATGTGGTGTCATGTGTCATGTGGTGTCATGTGTCATCATGTGTCATGTGTTGTCATGTGGTGTCATGTGTCCTCATGTGTCATGTATTGTCATGTGGTGTCATGTATCATCACATGTCATGTGTCATGTGTCAAGTGGTGTCATGTGTCATCACGTGTCATGTTTCATGTGGTGTCATGTGTCATGTGGTGTCATGTGTCATGTGTTGTCATGTGATGTCAGGTGTCATGTGGTGTCATGTGTCATGTATCATCATGTGTCATGTGATGTCATGTGTCATGTGTTGTCATGTGGTGCCATGTGTTGTCATGTGATGTCATGTGTTATCATGTGTTGTCATGTGTCATCATGTAGTGCCATGTGACGTCATGTGTTGTCAGTTATGTGGTGTCATGTGTTGTCATGTGTCATCACGTGTCATGTGTCATGTGGTGTCATGTGTCATGTGGTGTCATGTGTCATGTGACATGACATGTGATGTCATGTGATGTCATGTGTCATGTGGTGTCATGTGTCATCATATGTAATGTGTCATCACGTGTCATGTGTCATGTGGTGTCATGTGTCATGTGTCATGTATCGTCATGTGTTGTCATGTATCGTCATGTGATGTCATTTGTCATGTGGTGTCATGTGTCATGTGATGTCATGTGGTGTCATGTGGTGTCATGTGTCATCACATGTCATGTGTGTGTCCTGTATTGTCATGTGTCATGTGACATGTGTCATGTGTTGTCATGTGTCATGTGTTGTCATGTGATGTCATGTGTTGTCATGTGGTGTCATGTGTCATGTGGTGTCATGTGTCATGTATCGTCATGTGTCGTGTCATGTCATGTGTCATGTGTTGTCATATGTCATGTGTTGTCATGTGTCATGTGGTGTCATGTGTCATGTGGTGTCATGTGTCATGTGGTGTCATGTATCATCATGTGTCATGTGTTGTCACGTGGTGTCATGTGTCAGCACGTGTCTTGTGTCACTTAGTGTCATGTGATGTCATGTGTCATGTGGTGTCATGTGTTGTCACGTGGTGTCATGTGTCATCACATGTCATGTGGTGTCATGTGTCATGAGGTGTCATGTGGTGTCATGTGTCATGTGTCATCATGTGTCATGTGATGTCATGTGTCATGTGATGTCATGTGTCATGAGGTGTCATGTGGTGTCGTGTCATGCATCATAATGTGTCAAGTGATGTCATGTGCCATGTGTGTCATGTGTCATCACGTGTCATGTGATGTCATGTGTCATGTGCTGTCATGTGGTGTCATGATGTGTTGTCATGTGGTGCCATGTGATGTCATGTGTCATGTGATATCATGTGGTATCATGTGGTGTCTTGTGTCATCATGTGTCATGTGTTGTCATGTGTCATCACATGTCTTGTGTCACGTGGTTTCATGTGTCATGAGGTGTCATGTGTTGTCACGTGGTGTCATGTGTTATCACGTGTCTTGTGTCACGTGGTGTCATGTGTCATGAGGTGTCATGTGGTGTCATGTGTCATGTATTGTCATGTGTCATGTGGTGTCATGTGATGTCATGTGTCATGTGGTGACATGTGGTGTCATGTGTCATGTCATGTGTCATGTGTTGACATGTGTCATCACGTGTCATGTTTCATGTGGTATCATGTGTCATGTGGTGTCATATGTCATGTATCATCATGTCTCATGTGATGTCATGTGTCATGTGTTGTCATGTGATGTCATGTGGTGTCATGTGTCATGTGGTGTCATGTGTCATGTATCGCCATGTGTCATGTGATGTCATGTGTCATGTGTTGTCATGTGATGTCATGTGTCATATGATGTCATGTGCCATGTGTTGTCATGTGATGTCATGTGTCATATGGTGTCATGTGTCATCATGTGTCATGTGTTGTCATGTGGTACATGACACATGTGGTGTCATGTGGTGTCATGTGTCAAGTGATGTCATGTGTCAAGTGGTGTCATGTGTCATGTTTCATGTGGTGTCATGTGTCATGTATCGTCATGTGTCATGTGATGTCATGTGTCATGTGTTGTCATGTGATATCATGTGTCATGTGGTGTCATGTGTCATGTGATGTCATGTGCCATGTGCATCGGTAGATGTGATATCATGTGTCATGTGGTGTCATGTGTCATTTGATGTCATGTGCCATGTGTTGCCATGTGATGTCATGTGTCATGTGATGTCATGTGTCATGTGGTGTCATGTGTTTTATCGGAGAAAGACCTAAAACTAGCTGTGCAGTCACTGGTTATCTCAAGAATTGAATATGGATGTACAACTCTAGCAGGTCTTCCAAAAATTTCCATAGCCCCCCTAAAAGCTTGTCTCAATGCAGCAGCAAGACCGGAACGAGGACATTTGACCACATCACCCCTCACCTGAAGGTGCTAAACTGGCTACCCTTTGAAGCTAGAATACAACTAAAAATGGCATGTATCACCTACAAAGCGATTCACCACAACACACCCAGATATCTTGCCCAGAAAATAGAAATTTCAGGAAGAAACAGACCAGCCCGAAGTGCCAATTTGCTACTGCTGAGACCACCTATCTTCAGGAAGAAAAAAACTTATGAGAGAGCGTTCTCCGGAGCAGCCCCTAGAATCTGGAACTCTCTGCCTGTGAATATCAGAAAAATTTCGAACATAGCATCGTTTAAGAAGGAAGCTAAGACCTTCCTCATGAGCAAATTCCTCCCATAGGCAGGCATTTCGCCTTCTATGACTTAACTGTGAGGTTCTTAAGATAACAAAATGAGAAATTGAAGAACAGTGGAATGACTATGCTGAAAATATTACCAACTACGGTGTGCAATATCATTGCTTGTTATATACACTGCTGTTTTTATCCTATGCCATTGTTGTAAAGCGCTCTGATACCCATGGGTCTAGTTCGCGGTATAGAAAACTGTTTATAAATAAATAAATAAATAAATAAATGTGTCATCATGTGTCATGTGGTGTCATGTCATGTGTCATGTGGTGTCATTTGTCATCATGTGTTGTCATGTGTCATCATGTGGTGCCATGTGACGTCATGTGTTGTCAGTCATGTGGTGTCATGTGTCATCATGTGTCATGTGGTGTCACGTATCATGTGGTGTCATGTGTCATATAGTGTCATGTGTCATGTGTTGTCATGTGGTGTCATGTGTCATGTGATGTCATGCGTCATGTGGTGTCATGTGTCATGTATCGTCATGTGTCATGTGATGTCATGTGTCATGTGTTGTCATGTGATGTCATGTGTCATGTGGTGTCATGTGTCATGTGATGTCATGTGTCATGTGGTGTCATGTGTCATGTGGTGTCATGTGTCATGTGGAGTCATGTGTCATGTATTGTCATGTGTCATGTGATGTCATGTGTCATGTGATGTCATGTGTCATGTGTTATCATGTGATGCCATGTGTCATGTGGTGTCATGTGTCATATATTGTCATGTAATGTCATGTGTTGTCATGTGATGTCATGTGTCATGTGGTGTCATGTGTCATGTGATGTCATGTGTCATATGTTGTCATGTGTCATCATGTGTCATGTGTTGTCATGTGGTATCATGTGTCATCACGTGTCATGTGTCATGTGATGTCATGTGATGTGGTGACATGTGGTGTCATGTATCGTCTTGTCATTTATTTATTTATTTTTGATATTTATAAAGCGCATCATTTACCCTTGGGCGTCTTGGCGCTGTCATGTGATGTCATGTGTCATGTGATGTCATGTGGTGTCATGTGTCATGTGGTGTCATGTGTCATGTGTCATGTGGAGTCATATGTCATGTGTCAAAAATGTATATATCTAGAGGAGCTTACTGTAAGATTCCTGTAAGCTTACTGTACTCTGTACCTTTCCGAGCACGAGCTGAATGCTAATTGGCTGTCAAATGTCTGTCAACACTCCAAACCAGAAAGTGTTGGCCGCCATCTTGTGCCTCGGTAGACTGAGGCACAAGAAAGCAGAAAAACAAACAAGTAGAACGCAAAAAGGGGGCAGGGTAGAAACCCCCTGACCCCCTAGGCCTGCTCAGGGATGCCACAAGGACCCACAAGGCCCCCCATTTTTTTTTACAAAAACTGCAGAGTACGAGTACTGTACAAGCACAGTAAGCTTACTGTAATCTGTACCTTCCCGAGCACGAGCTGAATGCTAATTGGCTGTCAACTGTCTGTAAACACTCCAAACAATCATGTGTCATGTGTTGTCATGTGGTGTCATGTGTCATGTGTCATGTGGTGTCATGTGATGTCATGTGTCATGTGCTATCATGTGCTGTCATGTGTCATGTGTCATGTGGTGTCATATGTCATCATGTGTCATCTTGTGTCCTTTGGTCACATGTGGTGTCATGTGTTGTCATGTGTCATCATGTAGTGCCATATGACGTCATGTGTTGTCAGTTATGTGGTGTCATGTGTTGTCATGTGTCATCACGTGTCATGTGATGTCATGTGGTGTCATGTGTCATCACGTGTCATGTGTGTGTCCTGTATCGTCATGTGTCATGTGACATGTGTCATGTGATGTCATGTGTCATGTGTTGTCATGTGATGTCATGTGTTGTCATGTGGTGTCATGTGTCATGTGTCATGTATCGTCATGTGTTGTGTCATGTCATGTGTCATGTGTTGTCATGTGTCATGTGTTGTCATGTGTCATGTGTTGTCATGTGATGTCATGTGTCATGTGGTGTCATGTGTCATCATGTGTCATGTGTTGTCACGTGGTGTCATGTGTCAGCACGTGTCTTGTGTCACTTGGTGTCATGTGTCCTGAGGTGTCATGTGATGTCATGTGTCATGTGGTGTCATGTGTCATGTGTTGTCATGTGGTGTCATGTGTCATCACATGTCATGTGGTGTCATGTGTCATGAGGTGTCATGTGGTGTCATGTGTCATGTGTCATCATGTGTCATGTGATGTCATGTATCATGTGATATCATGTGTCATGAGGTGTCATGTGGTGTCATGCATCATCATGTGTCATGTGATGTCATGTGTCATGTGTGTCATGTGTCATCACGTGTCATGTGATGTCATGTGTCATGTGCTGTCATGTGGTGTCATGATGTGTTGTCATGTGGTGCCATGTGATGTCATGTGTCATGTGATATCATGTGGTGTCATGTGGTGTCATGTGTCATCATGTGTCATGTGTTGTCATGTGTCATCACGTGTCTTGTGTCACGTGGTTTCATGTGTCATGAGGTGTCATGTGTTGTCACGTGGTGTCACGTGTCATCACGTGTCTTGTGTCACGTGGTGTCATGTGTCATGAGGTGTCATGTGGTGTCATGTGTCATGTATCGTCATGTGTCATGTGTTGTCATATGATGGCATGTGTCATGTGGTGTCATGTGATGTCATGTGTCATGTGGTGACATGTGGTGTCATGTGTCATGTATCGTCATGTGTCATGTGATGTCATGTGGTGTCATGTTTTGTCATATGGTGTCATGTGTCATCATGTGTTGTTATGTGTCATCATGTGGTGCCATGTGACGTCATGTGTTGTGAGTCATGTGGTGTCATGTGGTGTCATGTGTCATGTGTTGTCATGTGGTATCATTTGTTATCACGTGTCATGTGTCATGTGGTGTCATGTGTCATGTAGTGTCATGTGTCATGTGATATTGTTGCAGGGTTTCTGTACTCACACAGAACTGTGCACAGAGGAGTGGAACCTCGGCAAATTAGGATGTCCCAAAACTTACCTTAGCAACCAACTCACCCCTTACCGAGCTAGCTACAGTGTCTCATTGGACATATCAAACACCCAATGTTTAGACAAACCAGAACATGAACTTACAGTACCTCAGGGTACGTGGGACTCATGAACACTCTTTCGTTATATTATCATTACAAACCAGAACATGGAGTAAAGAAGACACATGTGCATTTGAAATGTTTATTTACTAATGCCGTCTTCTCAGGCGCAGTATCTTTGATAATACAAGTATACTTATTATCAGTAGCAAAATTATCAGCATAGTTACTAAGACATAAAAAGCGAATGGTGACAGCATGTTAACATGCTGTAATGAATAAGAGTTAACAACACTTATATCTCACCCTCCCTAACACATATATTATATTATTATCTAAGAAGGTCTCTTTGGGTTGTTTTAGGGCGGGCCCATACCTTAGTGTCCTAGCATGAAGGAATCACATCAGCATACACCAGCTCTCTCTGCATGTGCACCGCATCAAGTGTGTTAACAATTCTCGTGCAAAGCAATATCAATCCCGCCTCAAGCCCAAGTTGGCAAAGGCTGCACTTGTGTTATGACTATGAAGGCGTGGAGATCAGACCTCATAACAATTCCATATCGTGTTGCTCCTGAAACTTCAGCACTCTCCGTGCAGACATGTTTTATTAAACAAAGCAGATATCAGAGCAATAACATATTATTCTCACATTCACCACGGCAAACCACTAGGTTGAAAGCTAAGTCAACAATTAAGGGTCGTGTGCAGAAGTTGCAAGAAAGGAAAAATGGCGTTTAAATCTGAAATGTACCTATGCTAACTTAACACGAAATATGGATATATAGGAGCTATACAACACCCCCCCATGATCCGAGAACGGACGAAATAAGGTAACAGAAGTGCCATCACATGAGAGCAGAATTCATTTACAAACGAGCATGAATAAAAATTCAATAATAAAAACTAATGCTAAAAAATAGTCCACAAATATAATGTGGCTCAAGCCAATAGGCAAGCAAAAATAAAATGTCTTGACCAAAAGTCAATAAAATCAAGGAAATGCTATCAATCAGCATGCCAATTTGAGGCAGTGTCTATGATAAGACCGTATATGAAAAGTAAGCTGCAACAGCCTCCAGGAGGAAGTCACTGTCCTCATCCGAAAACAGTTCAGCCATCCAATTTAAAAGATGAAAGGAACATACGTGATCTGCCAGCACCGGATCCTCTATAACCATCAGAGGACAGCTCGGTGGGTTCTCAAGAAAACTTAGTTCCAAGAAATTTTGCGCTGCCGACAACACATCCCAGGGACCCATTAGTCCATGTGCCACCGCCAAGGCCATAATCCTTTCGTCAGAACAAACCAACTCGTGAGCAATGATAGGACTCATCAGTTGATCAAAATCGACGTCAGCAGATATCGGTCCGCAGAGACACAAATCAATGGCCCAAAGGAAATCACAGGTCAGGCAGCGAAATACAGGCTGGACACAGGTGAAATAGGAGAACCGAAAAGATAATCCAAAAGCCGTGCTTAGAGTCGCTAACGGCAGTGTGCCATAGTAATCAAGCATGCGGTTGCGAAACCGCGTCAGTAGTAGCCGTGCGTGGTCTTGCACAGGAAGGGCATCCATATTTGAAAAGGCAGAAAACCACCAATGCGCCAGCCGCTAATGCAAGCAAAAACGGAAACCCTCCAAACAAGGATGAAAAAATAGAATGGAAGAAAGCAGGGATGACTCCAAAAATATTCTCAAAGGAAGTCACGAGACCACCGCTAACAACTTTAAAAAAATGTGCTAGGCCCGTCGTGGAGGACGCGTTAAAGATAGAACGGACCATAGCTCCGAAATGCAAGGGCAAATCAGTGTTTAAAAGAGCCTGAACCTCCGTGCGGGTGTTAGCAATGTGAAGCACGAAAGTTTCACGGGCCGAGCTCAAGGCCACCTCTTTCTGGGACAATAGAGCTCTTATTCTAGCCATGCCGCTGAATTCTGCTCCCAAGGTCGGTATCTGTGGCCAAATGGAAGACTCCCTATGTTCACGTGTGGGAGGATAAAGAACATTTCTGCAGCAAATAACTCGCTCACTAACTGTTACTATGAAAGCTATACCTTTAATTAAACCACAACAGTTTTCATTATTGAGCATCAAATAACTACCATTCTCTAACAATTTAAACGTGGGGATCATAGCAGGAACTGGCGTGCCCTGTAAAACGCAAGCCATATTCGGGCGGTCCTTGTTACATGAACCGTGCAACTGTATGTGTCTGCACATTAAAGAATGATCTGGATTCTCAGTACACTCATCCCCTGTCAGATAAACCTCTTGATCATCCTTGAAACATCTGTATGTGTATGGGAGTGACCAGACCTCATGAAGAAAACCGCTACCTAAGGGTTCAAAACGACCTATTGGCACATATTTCATACAATTTGAAAACTTATATAAAGCAAAAGGCAGTGTTATCAAACCGTGGATAAGCCACGTAGCAGCAGTGGTCTCTGCCACAGAGAAAGGTAAAGATTCCAACCTTTCAATATGGAGCATTGAAAAGGAAGCATCACGCATTGAAAGCAAGCGTTGTTTGTCTGTCAAATTAAACGGTGCAAATAAAGAGGAAACGTTCATGTATCCCCAGGGAACTTTACCCATTTTTAGAGTCTGTAGTGTCCATGCAAACTGCATGATTGAACGTAATTGATTTTGACCATGGTATAATACAGACACTTCATCATGCACAATATCAACAACAGACGACACAATATTATCTAATGTGTAAATTCTAGAGGAAAGCACGTTAATGCTATTGTCAACCACTGCAAGCACTTTTTCAAGATTTGCTTGATCAATAGCCCTAAGACGTGAAGCAGCCTCAATCTGTGAGAGTTTCCAAATTTCATTGTAAACCCCATATAACCATCTTTTCGACCTGCCACTAGCCGGGCCTTTAATGAAATCATTCAAATCCACGTCTGCATTCAGTTTGGAAAGGTGATACTTAACCGCAGGTAAAGTCGAATGTTTCAGCCAAGCTTGACACAACTTGCCAACTGAGTAAGAGGTGACAGTATGACTCAAATCAAAACGGGGATCAGATCTAACAGCCTTAAAACCGTTAGTTATATTTAAAAATCTCTTTTGGCAAGAATCAGCACTACGGTGCCAAAGCAGCCAACCCATGGGATTCATACTGGAAATGTTAAAGGAGGAATTCAGAAGCGAAGCCTGTATTTCTCTAATGGACAATTTAGTAAAATTACTCCAATTCTCATATTCCTCCAACTCCGGGAAAGACGGGGTGTTTAACCTTTTAGATGTAGCCAATCCAAAGCACGTGGTCTGGGAAATGGTTTCATTTAAAAACCACATATGATTTGGGATGAGACATGCACGGTGCAAAGCCTCAGTGCCTTGTACCTGCCAGGCCCTTGAGCCCCAAACTGATTTAAGGTCTATGGTATCCTTCCATAACTCATACCCTCCAGTAACTAATTGATCCAGGAAGGCTTTTGAATATAACAATTTTGTATTTGTAAGTCGAACCTTGGACTGTGGCTGTTTGTGAAATTTAAAATAAAAGGACTCGGGATTGGACTGATTAAAGTCAGTGAAATAAGTATACTTTTTAAGAAACGTTTCAGAACTCCCTTGTGTTGGTGCTGGGCAATGCTCCCACTGAGTAAAATTAACCGCATCCCTCCGGGAAGATGTCTTGTGTAAGAAGTGATTGCCATAATGTTGGTAACAGAACAATTCACCATAATTAGCAGATTCTAAATATAAATCCTCAGCATCAAAAGCAGCATAATATTTCAAATCAGAAAACAAACTCTCCACAGCATTAACATCCCAATCATCAGAACGAATGTTTTGTTTCACTACATCCCCCATATTAACTCTTAGTACATTAGGGACATTAACGACTTCCGTTGGACCATGAATCTGAAAACGAACTGCATCCCACGCGATTCCATCCAGAACAGGCCATGCTGTGATGTTAACCAAAGTCAAGTCTCTTTTTAATCTGTGTGTAGAATGTGAAGAGGAAAGTGGGGCCAAAGTTCCATTTAAATGAGTAATGCAAGTTCTCTCCTCGACATAGTGTCCATTCATAATCCGAAAAAAATAAAACACAAAACCAATTGACATAAAAAGGTAAACTGAAAAAAGGACCAGCCAAATGTATATCCAAGGAGGTATCAAAAAATGTTTTTTAAACAGGCTGGCATATACTGCAATTTTAGAGGGTTTTTTCGAGGCAAGGGAAGCAGAGTCAAATGAAAATCTGGATTCCGTGGCTAAACGAGCTTGCAGGTCAGGCATGGACAGATCAGTGGGGTATGTATAGTCTGTCTCATCAAGGTTAGTTCCTGGTAAATTATTCAATAATGGACTGGAAACAGCAGGTAAATCGATTGCCACCTCAGGTTCATTATTAGAAGCAGTGTGCATAACTGAATTTCTCACAATGGAAGGACAGGAAACAGCCGGTGTCATGCTAAGAAGAATCGGCCACTCTGTGTATCTTGACATTGTCAATAGAAATAAACCTGTTTTCCTTACGACCTGGAAGTGGTGGTAAAATGACTGTTCTCGTGCCCTTCACTCCAAGCACTGGGACCGGAGTTCGATAGGAGGGACCAAACTCTTTCTTGTTGTCGATCTTCTCTCGAACCAGTTCTCCAACTTGGGGTAGCCAGCCAACTACCGGGATCTGCAACGCATCATCCGATGTGGAGGGCAAATGTTCCTTTGCAAGAGTGTCTCTCGTCTTTTGTAGATTCTGTAAAACATTGTAATGTTCATCTGCGTCAAAGGAAGTGGCGCGAACCACCGAGTCTAGACCGTCAAGGTCAGGGACGAACATCTTGATGCCAAAGAGCATTTCGTATGGGGTCCGCCCACCCAGAGACCTTCTAGGGAGATTATTAAGAGCACGCTGCACGCCATAGAGGTGAGCCAGCCAGTTTCTGCCAGTGCCTATAACTCGGGCTGTCAAAGATTGCTTTAAATCACGGTTCATTCGTTCAACTACACTATTACCCTCGGGTCTGTAGGGTGACGAAAACTTGACTTGGACCCCCATCGAAGTCATGGCATCCTTATACGCCTTAGAGGCGAAAGCCGGACCCTGATCCGAATGGAAGGTACCACAGGCAAAAATCCCTATAAAGATACGCAAATCTCTGATGACAGTCCGGGAATCAGCGCTGCGATGTGGCCATAACCACACAAAGCGTGTGCATGAGTCAACTGCTACTAAGATGTATTTATACGCAGTATCAGATGAAAATGGACCGCAGTGATCTAAATAAACACAGCCTAGTGGTTTATTAGAAATGTACAACTGAGTCTGAGGCGGACGCGTAGCAGTTGAAGGTTTAATCTGCTGGCATATGTCACAAAGAAGGACATAATCACGCGTCTGTTTGTACAGTCCCCGCCACCAGAAACGTTGTTGCAGTTGCGTTACAGTGGCTGAGACGCCCGCATGCGCAGACGCCACACCTTCATGAGCCGCTGTAATCAAGTCTGTTCTGCGATCCGTGTTGGGAATCAGCCGTTCCCCAACATCAGGAATTGTCACAAAAGGAACCTTTTCGGGACTTAAGTGGTATTTATACTTCGAAGGGAATCCCGAAGGATGTTTACTTCCCTTCTCAGAGGCAGCTACCGCTGCCAAGATGTCGCTATCAATCTTGGTTTTAGACCTAGTAACTGCTGCAACTAAGTATGTAGATACTGCTGATTTCGCTGCTTCATCAGCAAGCGAGTTGCCAAGAGCGTGTACTCCCACGCGCTGATGACCGAGAGTATGAATCACATAAACGAGTGGCAACATAGCTTTAAGCTCTGCCACTCGAACCCAGATCATTTTATGTTTTATTGTGCTACCCTTGGAATCACGAAAGTCATTTTGAATCCAAAAGAACAAGTTTTCATTGTAAGACTGGACACAGTAGTAAGAATCACTTACAATTAGAGTAGTAACACTTGGATCTGCGTACTCCAAAGCTAGTAATAGAGCACGAAGCTCTGCCAATTGTGCAGTGCAATCGCCCAGGGGCAACGTGTGTACCTCCCGGGAAATGAACTCGTCATTCAACATAGCACCGACCACAATGGCGCATGCGGAAACGTAGGCATGTTTAGAGCCATGCGCAACCTGCGCCGACCCATCAGTGTAAATGATGCAATGGAAGTCCTCCAAAGGTCGCATCGCCAGAGGAGCAGGATGAACGAATTCATACTGCAAGTACTCCTGTGACCGTAAGGAGGCGTCAAAAATAAACATGACATCTGCGGATGACAATGACGCAGCCCACTGAATCCACCGAGGGTGCAAAGCCTTTGAATTTGGTACACTGGCTTTCGTGACTGCCTCCAAATGAGGACAGGGTGTTACCACTAGCATGCGTTTCCCCTGTGACAGAGCACGCTCTTTTAGAATTGCCATCTGTACAGCAGTTAAAACCTTTTCTATGGTGGGAAACCGCATCTCAGCCGAGGTGTACAAGTGTGACTTGTAAGCAATAGGTACTGTGTCACCCTCATTAAAAGTGAGGTAGGTGAAACCCACCGTCCCAGGAATAATTCTTATTACCAGGTTGGTGTGGTTATCACGAGTCAGTAAATATTTAGAAGCGAGCAGATCAGCCTGCAAAGATTGCAAAATGGCTGAATGCTCAGGCAGCCAGCATGATTTTGAGAAAGTTGGTTGTATCAAAGCATACAGAGGCTTGACACGCTGGGCATATTCCGGAATGTAAGTTCTGCCGAAATTCAAAAAGCCCAGTAAGGATTGTAATTTCTTCAGTGTTGTTGGTGCGCGCAATTGTGCGCACTTCTCCAAGAAGTGAGGAGCCAAACCTCTACCTTCATTGTTGAGCTCATAGCCCAAAAACAACACTGTGTGTTCAGCTATGTGCGATTTTGCAAAGTTGAATTTGTAACCCATGTCTGCGAAGTTGCAAACAAGAGAATTTACACGACACAGATGCTCCCAAATATCGTCGTCCGTGAGATATATGTCATCCACATACGAAAAAGCATCAGGGTCGAGTGCCTCCAGAATAGAGACAATTCGAGCGGTAAATACACCAGGACTATTCTTGTAGCCCATGGGAAGACGCCGGAATTGCTTTTGGACTCCAGCGCTTGTAAAACTGGTCCATTGGGAGCTAAAGCTGTCCAATCTGTGGGCATAAAAACCATTGGATATGTCAAGCGTTGTCTTGAAACGCTTACGCACGAGACTATCCACTAGGGCAGAGCCGTGGGTATTCTGTACTGCACAGTTACGGCAATGCGAGTTCAAATGCCGGTAATCCAAAACCAAACGATATGATCCGTCAGGTTTATTCACAGTAAAAAGGGGATTATTCATCGGTGACACACACGTTTCAATAACTCCCTGATATTCCAATTGTTCAAGGATTTCCGCGACGGAAGATTTTGCTTCACGCCGGATGGGATATTGAGGTTGAGGCTGCGGCTGAGACCGCAACGGTATTTCGTGGCAAGGCGACAATTTATCCCAACCACATTGGTTACGGTACAGAGCCGGCGCGAGAGCCCGAGCCCACTCTTCTGCAAAATGCTGCGCATGCTCTTTCGAGACAGTGTTCGCGAAACTGGGTAGGATTACCTCCTCCCCTCGCGGCGCCGCGAGCACAAAAGGTGGGGGCCAGTCAGCCTCCGAAAGTAAAATATCATATGTAGAAGACAGATTCTCCCAAAATACACCTTTAACGGTACGCTGTATGTCACCTTCAATTAACAGGACAATTTCATATAGTCTTTCAGGGGGAGCAAGTCTCGTATCCGCTGTTTCTATCACAACGTAGACATCAGTCGCTGTCACCCTCAGTAGTGGACGCAGCGCCTCTCTGACTATTGTTATCTCCGCCGCGCTGTCCAGCAAGGTCAGAGCCCACGTCAGATTCCGAAGCCGCGTTCTCACTATCTGTGGCATATCGATGCGCTGTTAAGGCTGCGACTTTCTTTTTCGCAAACTGCGGACGCCGAGGCGTAGAATCCTCCTGCTTCACTGCGCCGTCCGTCTGGCGGGACTGACCACGTCCTTGTTGGCCACCACGTCCACGTCCACCCCCTCCTCCTCCACCGGTTTTCTGGGCCGATGTGTCCTGAAAGGAACGAGGAGAGCGTTGATCAGAACCCTGAAAACGATCAGGTGATTTAATCATCGCGCGGTCGCGCAAATCATAAACTTTTTCGGGTGGTGCAGGAGCTAGTATTGCAGGAAAAGGACCCTGAGTCTGCGTTGTCTGCTTCCCCTGTGTCTGTTTTTTAGGCCAATTTTGTTTCTTGGACTTGGGCTGGGCATCTGTCACTGCAGATTGTCCCAGTGGTTGTTTTTTCTCCTTCACTGGAAAATATTTCAGACCTCTACTTGTGCGGCCAATCGTTTTATAAGCGGCCACCACAATCTTTGCTAACTGGCGGGGTTTGTCGGCATCGGGCAGAGCAGCCAAAGCATTCGACACCTGAAAGTTAACTGCATCTCCTTTAACATTGGAGAGAATGAGATCACTTACAATCTCAAAAGAACCACACAGGCGCATACCCAATTCAACCGCTGCCTCTGGACCGTGATCATTCTGAACACGTCGAACGATTTCAGGCAGGGCAGTCATAGACGGGGTGCCGAAGCACCTTGTATAAACTGCCGCAAATGTTTTTCCCCAGCTGTCACAGTCAGCAAGTTCAGGAGTAATATCCTTCGGGAGAGTAATCGTCAACATTCTATGTTTATCAGCAGGAGTGGAATTCGGAAAAACCGCTTCCAGTTGATCAAACTTCTCTGCTAGCCAGAATGGGAAGTCATCGTTGTCAACAGGACGCGCACCAAAAACCGAATTTACCATAACAGGATTGAGACGCATTCCGCCTCGTTCCATGGGAGCGATCACACCCACCTGGGGACCACCAGGAAGATGTCGACCGATGTATTGCACTAAAGCACGAATCACGGAAATGGAAACTACATGCAGCCTGCGTATTTCTATCAGGGTACAAGCCCCGTGATTCGGGTGCGGGGTAAAGCCACCCAGCGCAGGCCAATTAGTACCTGGAATCGAGAGTGGACCTAACCTCGCACGGGACAAAGAGTGGGGGAGGGCGCCATCAAACCAAACTCGATGCTGCCAATGATCAATAGGTATTTCCAAAGCCCTGTATGGCGTATATTCAGCCGGGACATCCGAGGCGGTGTAGGAGTGGTACAAACCAGAATTAGCGTCCACAGCCGGAAACGTAACCCAAGAGTAAAACAACTCGTAAGGAAACGCCGGATCTGCACTTACCACGAAAATCACAGCCATCCCATCCACTGGGACTTGGTACGTCTGAAGATGGTTGCGTACCGCTACGCGACTATGCTGCGCAATAGCCACCGCTGCCGCCATCACAGAAATGGAAACAAGAAAACACAAAGAATACTTTGTAGCACAACTGGGTAGTAATTCAAAGAAACCGTTTGAGTAAGAATCAAGCTTGAATAAAGACCTATTTCAAAAAATAGGTAGGTTTCACCAACACCCCGTTTTCCGGAAACGGATGTGAAGGGGTAAAGGCATGAATGATAAACTACTCGAGTGTCATGATATAAGACCACCGAAACCGTTGGGCGCCATGTTGCAGGGTTTCTGTACTCACACAGAACTGTGCACAGAGGAGTGGAACCTCGGCAAATTAGGATGTCCCAAAACTTACCTTAGCAACCAACTCACCCCTTACCGAGCTAGCTACAGTGTCTCATTGGACATATCAAACACCCAATGTTTAGACAAACCAGAACATGAACTTACAGTACCTCAGGGTACGTGGGACTCATGAACACTCTTTCGTTATATTATCATTACAAACCAGAACATGGAGTAAAGAAGACACATGTGCATTTGAAATGTTTATTTACTAATGCCGTCTTCTCAGGCGCAGTATCTTTGATAATACAAGTATACTTATTATCAGTAGCAAAATTATCAGCATAGTTACTAAGACATAAAAAGCGAATGGTGACAGCATGTTAACATGCTGTAATGAATAAGAGTTAACAACACTTATATCTCACCCTCCCTAACACATATATTATATTATTATCTAAGAAGGTCTCTTTGGGTTGTTTTAGGGCGGGCCCATACCTTAGTGTCCTAGCATGAAGGAATCACATCAGCATACACCAGCTCTCTCTGCATGTGCACCGCATCAAGTGTGTTAACAATTCTCGTGCAAAGCAATATCAATCCCGCCTCAAGCCCAAGTTGGCAAAGGCTGCACTTGTGTTATGACTATGAAGGCGTGGAGATCAGACCTCATAACAATTCCATATCGTGTTGCTCCTGAAACTTCAGCACTCTCCGTGCAGACATGTTTTATTAAACAAAGCAGATATCAGAGCAATAACATATTATTCTCACATTCACCACGGCAAACCACTAGGTTGAAAGCTAAGTCAACAATTAAGGGTCGTGTGCAGAAGTTGCAAGAAAGGAAAAATGGCGTTTAAATCTGAAATGTACCTATGCTAACTTAACACGAAATATGGATATATAGGAGCTATACAACAATATCATGTGTCATGTGGTGTCATGTCATCACATGTCATGTTTCATGTGGTGTCATGTGTCATGTATCATCATGTGTCATGTGATGTCATGTGTCATGTGTTTTCATGTGTCATGTGGTGTCATGTGTCATGTGGTGTCATGTGTCATGTATCGCCATGTGTCATGTATCGCCATGTGTCATGTGATGTCATGTGTCATGTGCCATATGATGTCATGTGCCATGTGTTGTCATGTGTCATCACGTGTCATGTTTCATGTGGTGTCATGTGTCATGTGGTGTCATGTGTCATCATGTGTCATGTGTTGTCATGTGGTGTCATGTGTCCTCATGTGTCATGTATTGTCATGTGGTGTCATGTATCATCACATGTCATGTGTCATGTGTCAAGTGGTGTCATGTGTCATCACGTGTCATGTTTCATGTGGTGTCATGTGTCATGTGGTGTCATGTGTCATGTGTTGTCATGTGATGTCAGGTGTCATGTGGTGTCATGTGTCATGTATCATCATGTGTCATGTGATGTCATGTGTCATGTGTTGTCATGTGGTGCCATGTGTTGTCATGTGATGTCATGTGTCATCATGTGTTGTCATGTGTCATCATGTAGTGCCATGTGACGTCATGTGTTGTCAGTTATGTGGTGTCATGTGTTGTCATGTGTCATCACGTGTCATGTGTCATGTGGTGTCATGTGTCATGTGGTGTCATGTGTCATGTGACATGACATGTGATGTCATGTGATGTCATGTGTCATGTGTCATCATATGTAATGTGTCATCACGTGTCATGTGTCATGTGGTGTCATGTGTCATGTGATGTCATGTGTCATATGGTGACATGTGGTATCATGTGTCATGTATTGTCATTTGTCATGTGATGTCATGTGTCATGTGATATCATTTGTCATGTGT
Source organism: Lissotriton helveticus (assembly GCF_964261635.1). NCBI lineage: Eukaryota > Metazoa > Chordata > Amphibia > Caudata > Salamandridae > Lissotriton > Lissotriton helveticus. The sequence goes on from NC_136062.1 coordinate 450,403,638, forward strand.
TGTCATGTGTCATCACGTGTCATGTGTCATGTGGTGTCATGTGTCATCACGTGTCATGTGTCATGTGGTGTCATGTGGTGTCATGTGGTGCCATGTGTCATCATGTGTTGTCATGTGTCATCATGTGGTGCCATGTGACGTCATGTGTCATGTGATGTCATGTGGTGTCATGTGGTGTCATGTGTCATCATGTGTCATGTGTTGTCATGTGGTGTCATGTGTCATCACGTGTCATGTGTCATGTGGTGTCATGTGTCATGTAGTATGATGTGTCAAGTGATGTCATGTGTCATGTGTTGTCATGTGATGTCATGTGTCATGTGATGTCATGTATTGTCATGTGTCATGTGTGTCATGTGTCATCACGTGTCATGTGTCATGTGATGTCATGTGTCATGTGGTATCATGTGTCATGTGATGTCATGTGTCATGTGCTGTCATGTGGTGTCATGTGATGTTGGCCTAACGGCTAAGGCCCTCGACCTCGGACCTGGGGATCTGGGTTCGAGTCTCGGTAACGACGCCAAAAACCCCCTGTGATTCTGGGCAAATCACTTAATCTCCCTGTGCCTAAAATGAAAGTGTGTCCTCATGTAACGTAACTGGTGCTATGTAAAGCGCTCTGATAACTGATTCGGTTCGGTTCTAGTTCGCGCTATATAAAACTCTGCAAAAAAAAAAAAAAAATGTGTCATCATGTGTTGTGATGTGTCATCATGTGGTGCCATGTGACATCATGTGTCATGTGATGTCATGTGGTGTAATGTGTCATGTGATGTCATGTGTCATGTGTTGTCATGTGATGTCATGTGTCATGTGGTGTCATGTGTCATGTGGTGTCATGTGTCATGTATCGTCATGTGTCATGTGATGTCAGGTGTCATGTGTTGTCATGTGATGTCATGTGTCATGTGGTGTCATGTGTCATGTGATGTCATGTGTTGTCATGTCATCATGTGTCATGTGGTGTCTTGTGTCATCATGTGTCTTGTGTCACGTGGTGTCATGTGTCATGTGTCATGTATCGTCATGTGTCATGTGATGTCATGTGTCATGTGGTGTCAAGTGGTGTCATGTGTCATGTATCGTCATGTGTCATGTGTCATGTGTTGTCATGTGATGTCATGTGTCATGTGGTGTCATGTGTCATGGGGTGACATGTGGTGTCATTTGTCATGTATCGTCATGTGTCATGTGATGTCATGTGTCATGTGATCTCATGTGGTGTCATGTGTCATGTGGTGTCATGTGTCATGTATCATGTGGAGTCATATGTCATGTGTCAAAAAATGTATATATCTAGAGGAGCTTACTGTAAGATTACTAAAAGCTTACTGTACTCTGTATCTTTCCGAGCACGAGCTGAATGCTAATTGGCTGTCAACTGTCTGTCAATACTCCAAACCAGAAAGTGTTGGCAGCCATCTTGTGCATCGGTAGACTGAGGCACAAGAAAGCAGAAAAACAAACCTGTAAAATGCAAAAAGGGGGCAGGGTAAAAACACCCTGCCCCCTAGGCCTGCTCTGGGTGTTTCACAAGGACCCCAAAGGCCCCCCCAAAATTTTTGGGGGACAAAAACCACGGGGGACGAGTATCATACAAGTCCTGTAAGCTTACTGTAAGCTTACTGTACTCTGTACCTGCACGAGCTGAATGCTAATTGGCTGTCAACTGTCTGTAAACACTCCAAACAATCATGTGTCATGTGTTGTCATGTGTCATCACGTGTCATGTGTCATGTGATGTCATGTGTCATGTGCTGTCATGTGTCATGTGTCATCATGTGTCATCTTGTGTCCTGTGGTGTCATGTGGTGTCATATGTTATCATGTGTCATCATGTAGTGCCATGTGATGTCTTGTGTTGTCAGTCATGTGTTGTCATGTGGTGTCATGTGTCATCACGTGTCATGTGTCATGTGGTGTCATGTGTCATGTGGTGTCATGTGTCATGTAGTGTCATGTGTCATATGACATGACATGTGATGTCATGTGGTGTCATGTATCATGTGATGTCATGTGTCATGTTGTGTCATGTGGTGTCATGTGTCATCACATGTCATGTGGTGTCATGTGTCATGTAGTGTCATGTGTCATGTATCGTCATGTGTCATGTGATGTCATGTGTTGTCATGTGATGTCATGTGTCATGTGGTATCAAGTTTCATGTATTGTCATGTGTCATGTGATGTCATGTGTCATGTGGTGTCATGTGTCATGTGATGTCATGTGTTGTCAGTCATGTGGTGTCATGTGGTGTCATGTGTCATCATGTGTCATGTGTCATCATGTGTCATGTGTCATGTAGTGTCATGTGTCATCATGTGTTGTCATGTGTCATCATGTGGTGCCATGTGATGTCATGTGTTATGTGATGTCATGTGGTGTCATGTGTCATCATGTGGTGCCATGTGACATCATGTGTCATGTGATGTCATGTGGTGTCATGTGGTGTCATGTGTCAACATGAATCATCATGTGTCATGTGCTGTCATGTGTCATGTGGTGTCATGTGATGTCATGTGTCATGTGGTGTCATGTGTCATGTGATGTCATGTGTCATGTGGTGTCATGTGTCATCATGTGTCATGTGTCGTCATGTGTCATGTGGTGCCATGTGTCATGTGGTGTCATGTGTCATGTATCGTCATGTGTCATGTGATGTCATGTGTTGTCATGTGATGTCATGTGTTGTCATGTGATGTCATGTGTCATGTGGTGTCATGTGTCATGTGATGTCATGTGTCATGTGGGGTCATGTGATGTGATGTGTCATGTGTCATGAGGTATCATGTGGTGTCATGTATCGTCATGTGTCATGTGATGTCATGTGCTATCATGTGGTGTCATGTGTCATGTATCATCATGTGTCATGTGATGTCATGTGTCATGTGATATCATGTGTCATGTGTCATGTGTCATGTGGTGTCATGTGTCATCACATGTCATGTGGTGTCATGTGTCATGTGATGACATGTGTCATGTGTTGTCATGTGATGTCATGTGTCATGTGGTATCATGTGTCATGTGGTGTCATGTGTCATGTATCATCATGTGTCATGTGTTGTGGTGTCATGTGTCATGTGATGTCATGTGTCATGTGTTGTCATGTGATGTCATGTGTCATGTGATGTCATGTGTCATGTGATGTCATGTGTCATGTGGTGTCATGTGTCATCATGTGTCATGTGTTGTCATGTGGTGTCATGTGTCATGTGGTGTCATGTGTCATGAGGTGTCATGTGGTGTCATGTATCGTCATGTGTCATGTGTTGTCATGTGATGGCATGTGTCATGATGTGTCATGTGTCATGTGATGTCATGTGTCATTTGGTGACATGTGGTGTCATGTGTTATGTATCATCATGTGATGTCATGTGGTGTCATGTGTTGTCATGTGATGTCATGTGTCATGTGGTGTCATGTGTCATCTTGTGTCATGTGGTATCATGTGTCATCATGTGGTGCCATGTGACGTCATGTGTTGTCAGTCATGTGGTGTCATGTGGTGTCATGTTTCATCATGTGTCATGTGGTGTCATTTGTTATCACGTGTCATGTGTCATGTGATGTCATGTGTCATGTGGTGTCATGTGTCATGTAGTGTCATGTGTCATGTGATGCCATGTGTCACGTGTCATGTGATGTCATGTGTCATGTGTTGACATGTGTCATCACGTGTCATGTTTCATGTGGTATCATGTGTCATGTGGTGTCATATGTCATGTATCATCATGTCTCATGTGATGTCATGTGTCATGTGTTGTCATGTGATGTCATGTGGTGTCATGTGTCATGTGGTGTCATGTGTCATGTATCGCCATGTGTCATGTGATGTCATGTGTCATGTGTTGTCATGTGATGTCATGTGTCATATGATGTCATGTGCCATGTGTTGTCATGTGATGTCATGTGTCATATGGTGTCATGTGTCATCATGTGTCATGTGTTGTCATGTGGTACATGACACATGTGGTGTCATGTGGTGTCATGTGTCAAGTGATGTCATGTGTCAAGTGGTGTCATGTGTCATGTTTCATGTGGTGTCATGTGTCATGTATCGTCATGTGTCATGTGATGTCATGTGTCATGTGTTGTCATGTGATATCATGTGTCATGTGGTGTCATGTGTCATGTGATGTCATGTGCCATGTGCATCGGTAGATGTGATATCATGTGTCATGTGGTGTCATGTGTCATGTGATGTCATGTGCCATGTGTTGCCATGTGATGTCATGTGTCATGTGATGTCATGTGTCATGTGGTGTCATGTGTTTTATCGGAGAAAGACCTAAAACTAGCTGTGCAGTCACTGGTTATCTCAGAATTGAATATGGATGTACAACTCTAGCAGGTCTTCCAAAAATGTCCATAGCCCCCCTAAAAGCTTGTCTCAATGCAGCAGCAAGACCGGAACGAGGACATTTGACCACATCACCCCTCACCTGAAGGTGCTAAACTGGCTACCCTTTGAAGCTAGAATACAACTAAAAATGGCATGTATCACCTACAAAGCGATTCACCACAACACACCCAGATATCTTGCCCAGAAAATAGAAATTTCAGGAAGAAACAGACCAGCCCGAAGTGCCAATTTGCTACTGCTGAGACCACCTATCTTCAGGAAGAAAAAAACTTATGAGAGAGCCTTCTCCGGAGCAGCCCCTAGAATCTGGAACTCTCTGCCTGTGAATATCAGAAACATTTCGAACATAGCATCGTTTAAGAAGGAAGCTAAGACCTTCCTCATGAGCAAATTCCTCCCATAGGCAGGCATTTCGCCTTCTATGACTTAACTGTGAGGTTCTTAAGATAACAAAATGAGAAATTGAAGAACAGTGGAATGACTATGCTGAAAATATTACCAACTACGGTGTGCAATATCATTGCTTGTTATATACACTGCTGTTTTTATCCTATGCCATTGTTGTAAAGCGCTCTGATACCCATGGGTCTAGTTCGCGGTATAGAAAACTGTTTATAAATAAATAAATAAATAAATAAATGTGTCATCATGTGTCATGTGGTGTCATGTCATGTGTCATGTGGTGTCATTTGTCATCATGTGTTGTCATGTGTCATCATGTGGTGCCATGTGACGTCATGTGTTGTCAGTCATGTGGTGTCATGTGTCATCATGTGTCATGTGGTATCACGTATCATGTGGTGTCATGTGTCATATAGTGTCATGTGTCATGTGTTGTCATGTGGTGTCATGTGTCATGTGATGTCATGTGTCATGTGGTGTCATGTGTCATGTATCGTCATGTGTCATGTGATGTCATGTGTCATGTGTTGTCATGTGATGTCATGTGTCATGTGGTGTCATGTGTCATGTGATGTCATGTGTCATGTGGTGTCATGTGTCATGTGGTGTCATGTGTCATGTGGAGTCATGTGTCATGTATTGTCATGTGTCATGTGATGTCATGTGTCATGTGATGTCATGTGTCATGTGTTATCATGTGATGCCATGTGTCATGTGGTGTCATGTGTCATATATTGTCATGTAATGTCATGTGTTGTCATGTGATGTCATGTGTCATGTGGTGTCATGTGTCATGTGATGTCATGTGTCATATGTTGTCATGTGTCATCATGTGTCATGTGTTGTCATGTGGTATCATGTGTCATCACGTGTCATGTGTCATGTGATGTCATGTGATGTGGTGACATGTGGTGTCATGTATCGTCTTGTCATTTATTTATTTATTTTTGATATTTATAAAGCGCATCATTTACCCTTGGGCGTCTTGGCGCTGTCATGTGATGTCATGTGTCATGTGATGTCATGTGGTGTCATGTGTCATGTGGTGTCATGTGTCATGTGTCATGTGGAGTCATATGTCATGTGTCAAAAATGTATATATCTAGAGGAGCTTACTGTAAGATTCCTGTAAGCTTACTGTACTCTGTACCTTTCCGAGCACGAGCTGAATGCTAATTGGCTGTCAAATGTCTGTCAACACTCCAAACCAGAAAGTGTTGGCCGCCATCTTGTGCCTCGGTAGACTGAGGCACAAGAAAGCAGAAAAACAAACAAGTAGAACGCAAAAAGGGGGCAGGGTAGAAACCCCCTGACCCCCTAGGCCTGCTCAGGGATGCCACAAGGACCCACAAGGCCCCCCATTTTTTTTTTACAAAAACTGCAGAGTACGAGTACTGTACAAGCACAGTAAGCTTACTGTAATCTGTACCTTCCCGAGCACGAGCTGAATGCTAATTGGCTGTCAACTGTCTGTAAACACTCCAAACAATCATGTGTCATGTGTTGTCATGTGGTGTCATGTGTCATGTGTCATGTGGTGTCATGTGATGTCATGTGTCATGTGCTATCATGTGCTGTCATGTGTCATGTGTCATGTGGTGTCATATGTCATCATGTGTCATCTTGTGTCCTTTGGTCACATGTGGTGTCATGTGTTGTCATGTGTCATCATGTAGTGCCATATGACGTCATGTGTTGTCAGTTATGTGGTGTCATGTGTTGTCATGTGTCATCACGTGTCATGTGATGTCATGTGGTGTCATGTGTCATCACGTGTCATGTGTGTGTCCTGTATCGTCATGTGTCATGTGACATGTGTCATGTGATGTCATGTGTCATGTGTTGTCATGTGATGTCATGTGTTGTCATGTGGTGTCATGTGTCATGTGGTGTCATGTGTCATGTATCGTCATGTGTTGTGTCATGTCATGTGTCATGTGTTGTCATGTGTCATGTGTTGTCATGTGTCATGTGTTGTCATGTGATGTCATGTGTCATGTGGTGTCATGTGTCATCATGTGTCATGTGTTGTCACGTGGTGTCATGTGTCAGCACGTGTCTTGTGTCACTTGGTGTCATGTGTCCTGAGGTGTCATGTGATGTCATGTGTCATGTGGTGTCATGTGTCATGTGTTGTCATGTGGTGTCATGTGTCATCACATGTCATGTGGTGTCATGTGTCATGAGGTGTCATGTGGTGTCATGTGTCATGTGTCATCATGTGTCATGTGATGTCATGTATCATGTGATATCATGTGTCATGAGGTGTCATGTGGTGTCATGCATCATCATGTGTCATGTGATGTCATGTGTCATGTGTGTCATGTGTCATCACGTGTCATGTGATGTCATGTGTCATGTGCTGTCATGTGGTGTCATGATGTGTTGTCATGTGGTGCCATGTGATGTCATGTGTCATGTGATATCATGTGGTGTCATGTGGTGTCATGTGTCATCATGTGTCATGTGTTGTCATGTGTCATCACGTGTCTTGTGTCACATGGTTTCATGTGTCATGAGGTGTCATGTGTTGTCACGTGGTGTCACGTGTCATCACGTGTCTTGTGTCACGTGGTGTCATGTGTCATGAGGTGTCATGTGGTGTCATGTGTCATGTATCGTCATGTGTCATGTGTTGTCATATGATGGCATGTGTCATGTGGTGTCATGTGATGTCATGTGTCATGTGGTGACATGTGGTGTCATGTGTCATGTATCGTCATGTGTCATGTGATGTCATGTGGTGTCATGTTTTGTCATATGGTGTCATGTGTCATCATGTGTTGTTATGTGTCATCATGTGGTGCCATGTGACGTCATGTGTTGTGAGTCATATGGTGTCATGTGGTGTCATGTGTCATGTGTTGTCATGTGGTATCATTTGTTATCACGTGTCATGTGTCATGTGGTATCATGTGTCATGTAGTGTCATGTGTCATGTGATATCATGTGTCATGTGGTGTCATGTCATCACATGTCATGTTTCATGTGGTGTCATGTGTCATGTATCATCATGTGTCATGTGATGTCATGTGTCATGTGTTTTCATGTGTCATGTGGTGTCATGTGTCATGTGGTGTCATGTGTCATGTATCGCCATGTGTCATATATCGCCATGTGTCATGTGATGTCATGTGTCATGTGCCATATGATGTCATGTGCCATGTGTTGTCATGTGTCATCACGTGTCATGTTTCATGTGGTGTCATGTGTCATGTGGTGTCATGTGTCATCATGTGTCATGTGTTGTCATGTGGTGTCATGTGTCCTCATGTGTCATGTATTGTCATGTGGTGTCATGTATCATCACATGTCATGTGTCATGTGTCAAGTGGTGTCATGTGTCATCACGTGTCATGTTTCATGTGGTGTCATGTGTCATGTGGTGTCATGTGTCATGTGTTGTCATGTGATGTCAGGTGTCATGTGGTGTCATGTGTCATGTATCATCATGTGTCATGTGATGTCATGTGTCATGTGTTGTCATGTGGTGCCATGTGTTGTCATGTGATGTCATGTGTCATCATGTGTTGTCATGTGTCATCATGTAGTGCCATGTGACGTCATGTGTTGTCAGTTATGTGGTGTCATGTGTTGTCATGTGTCATCACGTGTCATGTGTCATGTGGTGTCATGTGTCATGTGGTGTCATGTGTCATGTGACATGACATGTGATGTCATGTGATGTCATGTGTCATGTGGTGTCATGTGTCATCATATGTAATGTGTCATCATGTGTCATGTGTCATGTGGTGTCATGTGTCATGTGTCATGTATCGTCATGTGTTGTCATGTATCGTCATGTGATGTCATTTGTCATGTGGTGTCATGTGTCATGTGATGTCATGTGGTATCATGTGGTGTCATGTGTCATCACATGTCATGTGTGTGTCCTGTATTGTCATGTGTCATGTGACATGTGTCATGTGTTGTCATGTGTCATGTGTTGTCATGTGATGTCATGTGTCATGTGGTGTCATGTGTCATGTATCGTCATGTGTCGTGTCATGTCATGTGTCATGTGTTGTCATGTGTCATGTGTTGTCATGTGTCATGTGGTGTCATGTGTCATGTGGTGTCATGTGTCATGTGGTGTCATGTGTCATCATGTGTCATGTGTTGTCACGTGGTGTCATGTGTCAGCACGTGTCTTGTGTCACTTAGTGTCATGTGATGTCATGTGTCATGTGGTGTCATGTGTTGTCACGTGGTGTCATGTGTCATCACATGTCATGTGGTGTCATGTGTCATGAGGTGTCATGTGGTGTCATGTGTCATGTGTCATCATGTGTCATGTGATGTCATGTGTCATGTGATGTCATGTGTCATGAGGTGTCATGTGGTATCGTGTCATGCATCATATTGTGTCAAGTGATGTCATGTGCCATGTGTGTCATGTGTCATCACGTGTCATGTGATGTCATGTGTCATGTGCTGTCATGTGGTGTCATGATGTGTTGTCATGTGGTGCCATGTGATGTCATGTGTCATGTGATATCATGTGGTATCATGTGGTGTCTTGTGTCATCATGTGTCATGTGTTGTCATGTGTCATCACATGTCTTGTGTCACGTGGTTTCATGTGTCATGAGGTGTCATGTGTTGTCACGTGGTGTCATGTGTTATCACGTGTCTTGTGTCACGTGGTGTCATGTGTCATGAGGTGTCATGTGGTGTCATGTGTCATGTATTGTCATGTGTCATGTGGTGTCATGTGATGTCATGTGTCATGTGGTGACATGTGGTGTCATGTGTCATGTCATGTGTCATGTGTTGACATGTGTCATCACGTGTCATGTTTCATGTGGTATCATGTGTCATGTGGTGTCATATGTCATGTATCATCATGTCTCATGTGATGTCATGTGTCATGTGTTGTCATGTGATGTCATGTGGTGTCATGTGTCATGTGGTGTCATGTGTCATGTATCGCCATGTGTCATGTGATGTCATGTGTCATGTGTTGTCATGTGATGTCATGTGTCATATGATGTCATGTGCCATGTGTTGTCATGTGATGTCATGTGTCATATGGTGTCATGTGTCATCATGTGTCATGTGTTGTCATGTGGTACATGACACATGTGGTGTCATGTGGTGTCATGTGTCAAGTGATGTCATGTGTCAAGTGGTGTCATGTGTCATGTTTCATGTGGTGTCATGTGTCATGTATCGTCATGTGTCATGTGATGTCATGTGTCATGTGTTGTCATGTGATATCATGTGTCATGTGGTGTCATGTGTCATGTGATGTCATGTGCCATGTGCATCGGTAGATGTGATATCATGTGTCATGTGGTGTCATGTGTCATGTGATGTCATGTGCCATGTGTTGCCATGTGATGTCATGTGTCATGTGATGTCATGTGTCATGTGGTGTCATGTGTTTTATCGGAGAAAGACCTAAAACTAGCTGTGCAGTCACTGGTTATCTCAAGAATTGAATATGGATGTACAACTCTAGCAGGTCTTCCAAAAATTTCCATAGCCCCCCTAAAAGCTTGTCTCAATGCAGCAGCAAGACCGGAACGAGGACATTTGACCACATCACCCCTCACCTGAAGGTGCTAAACTGGCTACCCTTTGAAGCTAGAATACAACTAAAAATGGCATGTATCACCTACAAAGCGATTCACCACAACACACCCAGATATCTTGCCCAGAAAATAGAAATTTCAGGAAGAAACAGACCAGCCCGAAGTGCCAATTTGCTACTGCTGAGACCACCTATCTTCAGGAAGAAAAAAACTTATGAGAGAGCGTTCTCCGGAGCAGCCCCTAGAATCTGGAACTCTCTGCCTGTGAATATCAGAAAAATTTCGAACATAGCATCGTTTAAGAAGGAAGCTAAGACCTTCCTCATGAGCAAATTCCTCCCATAGGCAGGCATTTCGCCTTCTATGACTTAACTGTGAGGTTCTTAAGATAACAAAATGAGAAATTGAAGAACAGTGGAATGACTATGCTGAAAATATTACCAACTACGGTGTGCAATATCATTGCTTGTTATATACACTGCTGTTTTTATCCTATGCCATTGTTGTAAAGCACTCTGATACCCATGGGTCTAGTTCGCGGTATAGAAAACTGTTTATAAATAAATAAATAAATAAATGTGTCATCATGTGTCATGTGGTGTCATGTCATGTGTCATGTGGTGTCATTTGTCATCATGTGTTGTCATGTGTCATCATGTGGTGCCATGTGACGTCATGTGTTGTCAGTCATGTGGTGTCATGTGTCATCATGTGTCATGTGGTGTCACGTATCATGTGGTGTCATGTGTCATATAGTGTCATGTGTCATGTGTTGTCATGTGGTGTCATGTGTCATGTGATGTCATGTGTCATGTGGTGTCATGTGTCATGTATCGTCATGTGTCATGTGATGTCATGTGTCATGTGTTGTCATGTGATGTCATGTGTAATGTGGTGTCATGTGTCATGTGATGTCATGTGTCATGTGGTGTCATGTGTCATGTGGTGTCATGTGTCATGTGGAGTCATGTGTCATGTATTGTCATGTGTCATGTGATGTCATGTGTCATGTGATGTCATGTGTCATGTGTTATCATGTGATGCCATGTGTCATGTGGTGTCATGTGTCATATATTGTCATGTAATGTCATGTGTTGTCATGTGATGTCATGTGTCATGTGGTGTCATGTGTCATGTGATATCATGTGTCATATGTTGTCATGTGTCATCATGTGTCATGTGTTGTCATGTGGTATCATGTGTCATCACGTGTCATGTGTCATGTGATGTCATGTGATGTGGTGACATTTGGTGTCATGTATCGTCTTGTCATTTATTTATTTATTTTTGATATTTATAAAGCGCATCATTTACCCTTGGGCGTCTTGGCGCTGTCATGTGATGTCATGTGTCATGTGATGTCATGTGGTGTCATGTGTCATGTGGTGTCATGTGTCATGTGTCATGTGGAGTCATATGTCATGTGTCAAAAATGTATATATCTAGAGGAGCTTACTGTAAGATTCCTGTAAGCTTACTGTACTCTGTACCTTTCCGAGCACGAGCTGAATGCTAATTGGCTGTCAAATGTCTGTCAACACTCCAAACCAGAAAGTGTTGGCCGCCATCTTGTGCCTCGGTAGACTGAGGCACAAGAAAGCAGAAAAACAAACAAGTAGAACGCAAAAAGGGGGCAGGGTAGAAACCCCCTGACCCCGTAGGCCTGCTCAGGGATGCCACAAGGACCCACAAGGCCCCCCATTTTTTTTTTACAAAAACTGCAGAGTACGAGTACTGTACAAGCACAGTAAGCTTACTGTAATCTTTACCTTCCCGAGCACGAGCTGAATGCTAATTGGCTGTCAACTGTCTGTAAACACTCCAAACAATCATGTGTCATGTGTTGTCATGTGGTGTCATGTGTCATGTGTCATGTGGTGTCATGTGATGTCATGTGTCATGTGCTATCATGTGCTGTCATGTGTCATGTGTCATGTGGTGTCATATGTCATCATGTGTCATCTTGTGTCCGTTGGTCACATGTGGTGTCATGTGTTGTCATGTGTCATCATGTAGTGCCATATGACGTCATGTGTTGTCAGTTATGTGGTGTCATGTGTTGTCATGTGTCATCACGTGTCATGTGTTGTCATGTGATGTCATGTGTCATGTGGTGTCATGTGTCATCATGTGTCATGTGTTGTCACGTGGTGTCATGTGTCAGCACGTGGCTTGTGTCATATGGTGTCATGTGTCCTGAGGTGTCATGTGATGTCATGTGTCATGTGGTGTCATGTGTCATGTGTTGTCATGTGGTGTCATGTGTCATCACATGTCATGTGGTGTCATGTGTCATGAGGTGTCATGTGGTGTCATGTGTCATGTGTCATCATGTGTCATGTGATGTCATGTATCATGTGATATCATGTGTCATGAGGTGTCATGTGGTGTCATGCATCATCATGTGTCATGTGATGTCATGTGTCATGTGTGTCATGTGTCATCACGTGTCATGTGTCATGTGCTGTCATGTGGTGTCATGATGTGTTGTCATGTGGTGCCATGTGATGTCATGTGTCATGTGATATCATGTGGTGTCATGTGGTGTCATGTGTCATCATGTGTCATGTGTTGTCATGTGTCATCACATGTCTTGTGTCACGTGGTTTCATGTGTCATGAGGTGTCATGTGTTGTCACGTGGTGTCACGTGTCATCACGTGTCTTGTGTCACGTGGTGTCATGTGTCATGAGGTGTCATGTGGTGTCATGTGTCATGTATCGTCATGTGTCATGTGTTGTCATATGATGGCATGTGTCATGTGGTGTCATGTGATGTCATGTGTCATGTGGTGACATGTGGTGTCATGTGTCATGTATCGTCATGTGTCATGTGATGTCATGTGGTGTCATGTTTTGTCATATGGTGTCATGTGTCATCATGTGTTGTTATGTGTCATCATGTGGTGCCATGTGACGTCATGTGTTGTGAGTCATGTGGTGTCATGTGGTGTCATGTGTCATGTGTTGTCATGTGGTATCATTTGTTATCACGTGTCATGTGTCATGTGGTGTCATGTGTCATGTAGTGTCATGTGTCATGTGATATCATGTGTCATGTGGTGTCATGTCATCACATGTCATGTTTCATGTGGTGTCATGTGTCATGTATCATCATGTGTCATGTGATGTCATGTGTCATGTGTTTTCATGTGTCATGTGGTGTCATGTGTCATGTGGTGTCATGTGTCATGTATCGCCATGTGTCATGTATCGCCATGTGTCATGTGATGTCATGTGTCATGTGCCATATGATGTCATGTGCCATGTGTTGTCATGTGTCATCACCTGTCATGTTTCATGTGGTGTCATGTGTCATGTGGTGTCATGTGTCATCATGTGTCATGTGTTGTCATGTGGTGTCATGTGTCCTCATGTGTCATGTATTGTCATGTGGTGTCATGTATCATCACATGTCATGTGTCATGTGTCAAGTGGTGTCATGTGTCATCACGTGTCATGTTTCATGTGGTGTCATGTGTCATGTGGTGTCATGTGTCATGTGTTGTCATGTGATGTCAGGTGTCATGTGGTGTCATGTGTCATGTATCATCATGTGTCATGTGATGTCATGTGTCATGTGTTGTCATGTGGTGCCATGTGTTGTCATGTGATGTCATGTGTTATCATGTGTTGTCATGTGTCATCATGTAGTGCCATGTGACGTCATGTGTTGTCAGTTATGTGGTGTCATGTGTTGTCATGTGTCATCACGTGTCATGTGTCATGTGGTGTCATGTGTCATGTGGTGTCATGTGTCATGTGACATGACATGTGATGTCATGTGATGTCATGTGTCATGTGGTGTCATGTGTCATCATATGTAATGTGTCATCACGTGTCATGTGTCATGTGGTGTCATGTGTCATGTGTCATGTATCGTCATGTGTTGTCATGTATCGTCATGTGATGTCATTTGTCATGTGGTGTCATGTGTCATGTGATGTCATGTGGTGTCATGTGGTGTCATGTGTCATCACATGTCATGTGTGTGTCCTGTATTGTCATGTGTCATGTGACATGTGTCATGTGTTGTCATGTGTCATGTGTTGTCATGTGATGTCATGTGTTGTCATGTGGTGTCATGTGTCATGTGGTGTCATGTGTCATGTATCGTCATGTGTCGTGTCATGTCATGTGTCATGTGTTGTCATATGTCATGTGTTGTCATGTGTCATGTGGTGTCATGTGTCATGTGGTGTCATGTGTCATGTGGTGTCATGTATCATCATGTGTCATGTGTTGTCACGTGGTGTCATGTGTCAGCACGTGTCTTGTGTCACTTAGTGTCATGTGATGTCATGTGTCATGTGGTGTCATGTGTTGTCACGTGGTGTCATGTGTCATCACATGTCATGTGGTGTCATGTGTCATGAGGTGTCATGTGGTGTCATGTGTCATGTGTCATCATGTGTCATGTGATGTCATGTGTCATGTGATGTCATGTGTCATGAGGTGTCATGTGGTGTCGTGTCATGCATCATAATGTGTCAAGTGATGTCATGTGCCATGTGTGTCATGTGTCATCACGTGTCATGTGATGTCATGTGTCATGTGCTGTCATGTGGTGTCATGATGTGTTGTCATGTGGTGCCATGTGATGTCATGTGTCATGTGATATCATGTGGTATCATGTGGTGTCTTGTGTCATGTGTCATGTGTTGTCATGTGTCATCACATGTCTTGTGTCACGTGGTTTCATGTGTCATGAGGTGTCATGTGTTGTCACGTGGTGTCATGTGTTATCACGTGTCTTGTGTCACGTGGTGTCATGTGTCATGAGGTGTCATGTGGTGTCATGTGTCATGTATTGTCATGTGTCATGTGGTGTCATGTGATGTCATGTGTCATGTGGTGACATGTGGTGTCATGTGTCATGTCATGTGTCATGTGTTGACATGTGTCATCACGTGTCATGTTTCATGTGGTATCATGTGTCATGTGGTGTCATATGTCATGTATCATCATGTCTCATGTGATGTCATGTGTCATGTGTTGTCATGTGATGTCATGTGGTGTCATGTGTCATGTGGTGTCATGTGTCATGTATCGCCATGTGTCATGTGATGTCATGTGTCATGTGTTGTCATGTGATGTCATGTGTCATATGATGTCATGTGCCATGTGTTGTCATGTGATGTCATGTGTCATATGGTGTCATGTGTCATCATGTGTCATGTGTTGTCATGTGGTACATGACACATGTGGTGTCATGTGGTGTCATGTGTCAAGTGATGTCATGTGTCAAGTGGTGTCATGTGTCATGTTTCATGTGGTGTCATGTGTCATGTATCGTCATGTGTCATGTGATGTCATGTGGTGTCATGTGTCAGCACGTGTCTTGTGTCACTTAGTGTCATGTGATGTCATGTGTCATGTGGTGTCATGTGTTGTCACGTGGTGTCATGTGTCATCACATGTCATGTGGTGTCATGTGTCATCATATGTAATGTGTCATCACGTGTCATGTGTCATGTGGTGTCATGTGTCATGTGTCATGTATCGTCATGTGTTGTCATGTATCGTCATGTGATGTCATTTGTCATGTGGTGTCATGTGTCATGTGATGTCATGTGGTGTCATGTGGTGTCATGTGTCATCACATGTCATGTGTGTGTCCTGTATTGTCATGTGTCATGTGACATGTGTCATGTGTTGTCATGTGTCATGTGTTGTCATGTGATGTCATGTGTTGTCATGTGGTGTCATGTGTCATGTGGTGTCATGTGTCATGTATCGTCATGTGTCGTGTCATGTCATGTGTCATGTGTTGTCATATGTCATGTGTTGTCATGTGTCATGTGGTGTCATGTGTCATGTGGTGTCATGTGTCATGTGGTGTCATGTATCATCATGTGTCATGTGTTGTCACGTGGTGTCATGTGTCAGCACGTGTCTTGTGTCACTTAGTGTCATGTGATGTCATGTGTCATGTGGTGTCATGTGTTGTCACGTGGTGTCATGTGTCATCACATGTCATGTGGTGTCATGTGTCATGAGGTGTCATGTGGTGTCATGTGTCATGTGTCATCATGTGTCATGTGATGTCATGTGTCATGTGATGTCATGTGTCATGAGGTGTCATGTGGTGTCGTGTCATGCATCATAATGTGTCAAGTGATGTCATGTGCCATGTGTGTCATGTGTCATCACGTGTCATGTGATGTCATGTGTCATGTGCTGTCATGTGGTGTCATGATGTGTTGTCATGTGGTGCCATGTGATGTCATGTGTCATGTGATATCATGTGGTATCATGTGGTGTCTTGTGTCATCATGTGTCATGTGTTGTCATGTGTCATCACATGTCTTGTGTCACGTGGTTTCATGTGTCATGAGGTGTCATGTGTTGTCACGTGGTGTCATGTGTTATCACGTGTCTTGTGTCACGTGGTGTCATGTGTCATGAGGTGTCATGTGGTGTCATGTGTCATGTATTGTCATGTGTCATGTGGTGTCATGTGATGTCATGTGTCATGTGGTGACATGTGGTGTCATGTGTCATGTCATGTGTCATGTGTTGACATGTGTCATCACGTGTCATGTTTCATGTGGTATCATGTGTCATGTGGTGTCATATGTCATGTATCATCATGTCTCATGTGATGTCATGTGTCATGTGTTGTCATGTGATGTCATGTGGTGTCATGTGTCATGTGGTGTCATGTGTCATGTATCGCCATGTGTCATGTGATGTCATGTGTCATGTGTTGTCATGTGATGTCATGTGTCATATGATGTCATGTGCCATGTGTTGTCATGTGATGTCATGTGTCATATGGTGTCATGTGTCATCATGTGTCATGTGTTGTCATGTGGTACATGACACATGTGGTGTCATGTGGTGTCATGTGTCAAGTGATGTCATGTGTCAAGTGGTGTCATGTGTCATGTTTCATGTGGTGTCATGTGTCATGTATCGTCATGTGTCATGTGATGTCATGTGTCATGTGTTGTCATGTGATATCATGTGTCATGTGGTGTCATGTGTCATGTGATGTCATGTGCCATGTGCATCGGTAGATGTGATATCATGTGTCATGTGGTGTCATGTGTCATGTGATGTCATGTGCCATGTGTTGCCATGTGATGTCATGTGTCATGTGATGTCATGTGTCATGTGGTGTCATGTGTTTTATCGGAGAAAGACCTAAAACTAGCTGTGCAGTCACTGGTTATCTCAAGAATTGAATATGGATGTACAACTCTAGCAGGTCTTCCAAAAATTTCCATAGCCCCCCTAAAAGCTTGTCTCAATGCAGCAGCAAGACCGGAACGAGGACATTTGACCACATCACCCCTCACCTGAAGGTGCTAAACTGGCTACCCTTTGAAGCTAGAATACAACTAAAAATGGCATGTATCACCTACAAAGCGATTCACCACAACACACCCAGATATCTTGCCCAGAAAATAGAAATTTCAGGAAGAAACAGACCAGCCCGAAGTGCCAATTTGCTACTGCTGAGACCACCTATCTTCAGGAAGAAAAAAACTTATGAGAGAGCGTTCTCCGGAGCAGCCCCTAGAATCTGGAACTCTCTGCCTGTGAATATCAGAAAAATTTCGAACATAGCATCGTTTAAGAAGGAAGCTAAGACCTTCCTCATGAGCAAATTCCTCCCATAGGCAGGCATTTCGCCTTCTATGACTTAACTGTGAGGTTCTTAAGATAACAAAATGAGAAATTGAAGAACAGTGGAATGACTATGCTGAAAATATTACCAACTACGGTGTGCAATATCATTGCTTGTTATATACACTGCTGTTTTTATCCTATGCCATTGTTGTAAAGCGCTCTGATACCCATGGGTCTAGTTCGCGGTATAGAAAACTGTTTATAAATAAATAAATAAATAAATAAATGTGTCATCATGTGTCATGTGGTGTCATGTCATGTGTCATGTGGTGTCATTTGTCATCATGTGTTGTCGTGTGTCATCATGTGGTGCCATGTGACGTCATGTGTTGTCAGTCATGTGGTGTCATGTGTCATCATGTGTCATGTGGTGTCACGTATCATGTGGTGTCATGTGTCATATAGTGTCATGTGTCATGTGTTGTCATGTGGTGTCATGTGTCATGTGATGTCATGCGTCATGTGGTGTCATGTGTCATGTATCGTCATGTGTCATGTGATGTCATGTGTCATGTGTTGTCATGTGATGTCATGTGTCATGTGGTGTCATGTGTCATGTGATGTCATGTGTCATGTGGTGTCATGTGTCATGTGGTGTCATGTGTCATGTGGAGTCATGTGTCATGTATTGTCATGTGTCATGTGATGTCATGTGTCATGTGATGTCATGTGTCATGTGTTATCATGTGATGCCATGTGTCATGTGGTGTCATGTGTCATATATTGTCATGTAATGTCATGTGTTGTCATGTGATGTCATGTGTCATGTGGTGTCATGTGTCATGTGATGTCATGTGTCATATGTTGTCATGTGTCATCATGTGTCATGTGTTGTCATGTGGTATCATGTGTCATCACGTGTCATGTGTCATGTGATGTCATGTGATGTGGTGACATGTGGTGTCATGTATCGTCTTGTCATTTATTTATTTATTTTTGATATTTATAAAGCGCATCATTTACCCTTGGGCGTCTTGGCGCTGTCATGTGATGTCATGTGTCATGTGATGTCATGTGGTGTCATGTGTCATGTGGTGTCATGTGTCATGTGTCATGTGGAGTCATATGTCATGTGTCAAAAATGTATATATCTAGAGGAGCTTACTGTAAGATTCCTGTAAGCTTACTGTACTCTGTACCTTTCCGAGCACGAGCTGAATGCTAATTGGCTGTCAAATGTCTGTCAACACTCCAAACCAGAAAGTGTTGGCCGCCATCTTGTGCCTCGGTAGACTGAGGCACAAGAAAGCAGAAAAACAAACAAGTAGAACGCAAAAAGGGGGCAGGGTAGAAACCCCCTGACCCCCTAGGCCTGCTCAGGGATGCCACAAGGACCCACAAGGCCCCCCATTTTTTTTTACAAAAACTGCAGAGTACGAGTACTGTACAAGCACAGTAAGCTTACTGTAATCTGTACCTTCCCGAGCACGAGCTGAATGCTAATTGGCTGTCAACTGTCTGTAAACACTCCAAACAATCATGTGTCATGTGTTGTCATGTGGTGTCATGTGTCATGTGTCATGTGGTGTCATGTGATGTCATGTGTCATGTGCTATCATGTGCTGTCATGTGTCATGTGTCATGTGGTGTCATATGTCATCATGTGTCATCTTGTGTCCTTTGGTCACATGTGGTGTCATGTGTTGTCATGTGTCATCATGTAGTGCCATATGACGTCATGTGTTGTCAGTTATGTGGTGTCATGTGTTGTCATGTGTCATCACGTGTCATGTGATGTCATGTGGTGTCATGTGTCATCACGTGTCATGTGTGTGTCCTGTATCGTCATGTGTCATGTGACATGTGTCATGTGATGTCATGTGTCATGTGTTGTCATGTGATGTCATGTGTTGTCATGTGGTGTCATGTGTCATGTGGTGTCATGTGTCATGTATCGTCATGTGTTGTGTCATGTCATGTGTCATGTGTTGTCATGTGTCATGTGTTGTCATGTGTCATGTGTTGTCATGTGATGTCATGTGTCATGTGGTGTCATGTGTCATCATGTGTCATGTGTTGTCACGTGGTGTCATGTGTCAGCACGTGTCTTGTGTCACTTGGTGTCATGTGTCCTGAGGTGTCATGTGATGTCATGTGTCATGTGGTGTCATGTGTCATGTGTTGTCATGTGGTGTCATGTGTCATCACATGTCATGTGGTGTCATGTGTCATGAGGTGTCATGTGGTGTCATGTGTCATGTGTCATCATGTGTCATGTGATGTCATGTATCATGTGATATCATGTGTCATGAGGTGTCATGTGGTGTCATGCATCATCATGTGTCATGTGATGTCATGTGTCATGTGTGTCATGTGTCATCACGTGTCATGTGATGTCATGTGTCATGTGCTGTCATGTGGTGTCATGATGTGTTGTCATGTGGTGCCATGTGATGTCATGTGTCATGTGATATCATGTGGTGTCATGTGGTGTCATGTGTCATCATGTGTCATGTGTTGTCATGTGTCATCACGTGTCTTGTGTCACGTGGTTTCATGTGTCATGAGGTGTCATGTGTTGTCACGTGGTGTCACGTGTCATCACGTGTCTTGTGTCACGTGGTGTCATGTGTCATGAGGTGTCATGTGGTGTCATGTGTCATGTATCGTCATGTGTCATGTGTTGTCATATGATGGCATGTGTCATGTGGTGTCATGTGATGTCATGTGTCATGTGGTGACATGTGGTGTCATGTGTCATGTATCGTCATGTGTCATGTGATGTCATGTGGTGTCATGTTTTGTCATATGGTGTCATGTGTCATCATGTGTTGTTATGTGTCATCATGTGGTGCCATGTGACGTCATGTGTTGTGAGTCATGTGGTGTCATGTGGTGTCATGTGTCATGTGTTGTCATGTGGTATCATTTGTTATCACGTGTCATGTGTCATGTGGTGTCATGTGTCATGTAGTGTCATGTGTCATGTGATATCATGTGTCATGTGGTGTCATGTCATCACATGTCATGTTTCATGTGGTGTCATGTGTCATGTATCATCATGTGTCATGTGATGTCATGTGTCATGTGTTTTCATGTGTCATGTGGTGTCATGTGTCATGTGGTGTCATGTGTCATGTATCGCCATGTGTCATGTATCGCCATGTGTCATGTGATGTCATGTGTCATGTGCCATATGATGTCATGTGCCATGTGTTGTCATGTGTCATCACGTGTCATGTTTCATGTGGTGTCATGTGTCATGTGGTGTCATGTGTCATCATGTGTCATGTGTTGTCATGTGGTGTCATGTGTCCTCATGTGTCATGTATTGTCATGTGGTGTCATGTATCATCACATGTCATGTGTCATGTGTCAAGTGGTGTCATGTGTCATCACGTGTCATGTTTCATGTGGTGTCATGTGTCATGTGGTGTCATGTGTCATGTGTTGTCATGTGATGTCAGGTGTCATGTGGTGTCATGTGTCATGTATCATCATGTGTCATGTGATGTCATGTGTCATGTGTTGTCATGTGGTGCCATGTGTTGTCATGTGATGTCATGTGTCATCATGTGTTGTCATGTGTCATCATGTAGTGCCATGTGATGTCATGTGTTGTCAGTTATGTGGTGTCATGTGTTGTCATGTGTCATCACGTGTCATGTGTCATGTGGTGTCATGTGTCATGTGGTGTCATGTGTCATGTGACATGACATGTGATGTCATGTGATGTCATGTGTCATGTGGTGTCATGTGTCATCATATGTAATTTGTCATCACGTGTCATGTGTCATGTGGTGTCATGTGTCATGTGATGTCATGTGTCATATGGTGACATGTGGTGTCATGTGTCATGTATTGTCATTTGTCATGTGATGTCATGTGTCATGTGATATCATTTGTCATGTGTTGTCATGTGTCATCACGTGTCATGTGTCATGTGGTGTCATGTGTCATCATGTGTCATGTGTCATGTGGTGTCATGTGGTGTCATGTGGTGCCATGTGTCATCATGTGTTGTCATGTGTCATCATGTGGTGCCATGTGACGTCATGTGTCATGTGATGTCATGTGGTGTCATGTGGTGTCATGTGTCATCATGTGTCATGTGTTGTCATGTGGTGTCATGTGTCATCACGTGTCATGTGTCATGTGGTGTCATGTGTCATGTAGTATGATGTGTCAAGTGATGTCATGTGTCATGTGTTGTCATGTGATGTCATGTGTCATGTGATGTCATGTATTGTCATGTGTCATGTGTGTCATGTGTCATCACGTGTCATGTGTCATGTGATGTCATGTGTCATGTGGTATCATGTGTCATGTGATGTCATGTGTCATGTGCTGTCATGTGGTGTCATGTGATGTTGGCCTAACGGCTAAGGCCCTCGACCTCGGACCTGGGGATCTGGGTTCGAGTCTCGGTAACGACGCCAAAAACCCCCTGTGATTCTGGGCAAATCACTTAATCTCCCCGTGCCTAAAATGAAAGTGTGTCCTCATGTAACGTAACTGGTGCTATGTAAAGCGCTCTGATAACTGATTCGGTTCGGTTCTAGTTCGCGCTATATAAAACTCTGCAAAAAAATAAAATAAATGTGTCATCATGTGTTGTGATGTGTCATCATGTGGTGCCATGTGACATCATGTGTCATGTGATGTCATGTGGTGTAATGTGTCATGTGATGTCATGTGTCATGTGTTGTCATGTGATGTCATGTGTCATGTGGTGTCATGTGTCATGTGGTGTCATGTGTCATGTATCGTCATGTGTCATGTGATGTCAGGTGTCATGTGTTGTCATGTGATGTCATGTGTCATGTGGTGTCATGTGTCATGTGATGTCATGTGTTGTCATGTCATCATGTGTCATGTGGTGTCTTGTGTCATCATGTGTCTTGTGTCACGTGGTGTCATGTGTCATGTGTCATGTATCGTCATGTGTCATGTGATGTCATGTGTCATGTGGTGTCATGTGGTGTCATGTGTCATGTATCGTCATGTGTCATGTGTTGTCATGTGATGTCATGTGTCATGTGGTGTCATGTGTCATGGGGTGACATGTGGTGTCATTTGTCATGTATCGTCATGTGTCATGTGATGTCATGTGTCATGTGATCTCATGTGGTGTCATGTGTCATGTGGTGTCATGTGTCATGTATCATGTGGAGTCATATGTCATGTGTCAAAAAATGTATATATCTAGAGGAGCTTACTGTAAGATTACTAAAAGCTTACTGTACTCTGTACCTTTCCGAGCACGAGCTGAATGCTAATTGGCTGTCAATTGTCTGTCAATACTCCAAACCAGAAAGTGTTGGCAGCCATCTTGTGCATCGGTAGACTGAGGCACAAGAAAGCAGAAAAACAAACCTGTAAAATGCAAAAAGGGGGCAGGGTAAAAACACCCTGCCCCCTAGGCCTGCTCTGGGTGTTTCACAAGGACCCCAAAGGCCCCCCCAAAATTTTTGGGGGACAAAAACCACGGGGGACGAGTATCATACAAGTCCTGTAAGCTTACTGTAAGCTTACTGTACTCTGTACCTGCACGAGCTGAATGCTAATTGGCTGTCAACTGTCTGTAAACACTCCAAACAATCATGTGTCATGTGTTGTCATGTGTCATCACGTGTCATGTGTCATGTGATGTCATGTGTCATGTGTCATGTGCTGTCATGTGTCATGTGTCATCATGTGTCATCTTGTGTCCTGTGGTGTCATGTGGTGTCATATGTTATCATGTGTCATCATGTAGTGCCATGTGATGTCATGTGTTGTCAGTCATGTGTTGTCATGTGGTGTCATGTGTCATCACGTGTCATGTGTCATGTGGTGTCATGTGTCATGTGGTGTCATGTGTCATGTAGTGTCATGTGTCATATGACATGACATGTGATGTCATGTGGTGTCATGTATCATGTGATGTCATGTGTCATGTTGTGTCATGTGGTGTCATGTGTCATCACATGTCATGTGGTGTCATGTGTCATGTGGTGTCATGTGTCATGTATTGTCATGTGTCATGTGATGTCATGTGTTGTCATGTGATGTCATGTGTCATGTGGTATCAAGTGTCATGTATTGTCATGTGTCATTTGATGTCATGTGTCATGTGGTGTCATGTGTCATGTGATGTCATGTGTTGTCAGTCATGTGGTGTCATGTGGTGTCATGTGTCATCATGTGTCATGTGTCATCATGTGTCATGTGTCATGTAGTGTCATGTGTCATCATGTGTTGTCATGTGTCATCATGTGGTGCCATGTGATGTCATGTGTTATGTGATGTCATGTGGTGTCATGTGTCATCATGTGGTGCCATGTGACATCATGTGTCATGTGATGTCATGTGGTGTCATGTGGTGTCATGTGTCAACATGAATCATCATGTGTCATGTGCTGTCATGTGTCATGTGGTGTCATGTGATGTCATGTGTCATGTGGTGTCATGTGTCATGTGATGTCATGTGTCATGTGGTGTCATGTGTCATCATGTGTCATGTGTCGTCATGTGTCATATGGTGCCATGTGTCATGTGGTGTCATGTGTCATGTATCGTCATGTGTCATGTGATGTCATGTGTTGTCATGTGATGTCATGTGTTGTCATGTGATGTCATGTGTCATGTGGTGTCATGTGTCATGTGATGCCATGTGTCATGTGGGGTCATGTGATGTCATGTGTCATGTGTCATGAGGTGTCATGTGGTGTCATGTATCGTCATGTGATGTTATGTGCTGTCATGTGGTGTCATGTGTCATGTATCATCATGTGTCATGTGATGTCATGTGTCATGTGATATCATGTGTCATGTGTCATGTGTCATGTGGTGTCATGTGTCATCACATGTCATGTGGTGTCATGTGTCATGTGATGACATGTGTCATGTGTTGTCATGTGATGTCATGTGTCATGTGGTATCATGTGTCATGTGGTGTCATGTGTCATGTATCATCATGTGTCATGTGTTGTGGTGTCATGTGTCATGTGATGTCATGTGTCATGTGTTGTCATGTGATGTCATGTGTCATGTGATGTCATGTGTCATGTGATGTCATGTGTCATGTGGTGTCATGTGTCATCATGTGTCATGTGTTGTCATGTGGTGTCATGTGTCATGTGGTGTCATGTGTCATGAGGTGTCATGTGGTGTCATGTATCGTCATGTGTCATGTGTTGTCATGTGATGGCATGTGTCATGATGTGTCATGTGTCATGTGATGTCATGTGTCATTTGGTGACATGTGGTGTCATGTGTCATGTATCATCATGTGATGTCATGTGGTGTCATGTGTTGTCATGTGATGTCATGTGTCATGTGGTGTCATGTGTCATCTTGTGTCATGTGGTATCATGTGTCATCATGTGGTGCCATGTGACGTCATGCGTTGTCAGTCATGTGGTGTCATGTGTTGACATGTGTCATCACGTGTCATGTTTCATGTGGTATCATGTGTCATGTGGTGTCATATGTCATGTATCATCATGTCTCATGTGATGTCATGTGTCATGTGTTGTCATGTGATGTCATGTGGTGTCATGTGGTGTCATGTGTCATGTATCGCCATGTGTCATGTGATGTCATGTGTCATGTGTTGTCATGTGATGTCATGTGTCATATGAT
The DNA here is from genome assembly GCF_964261635.1 of Lissotriton helveticus. Taxonomy (NCBI): domain Eukaryota; kingdom Metazoa; phylum Chordata; class Amphibia; order Caudata; family Salamandridae; genus Lissotriton; species Lissotriton helveticus. Next base: position 450,429,146 of record NC_136062.1, read on the forward strand.
GTCATGTGCCATGTGTTGTCATGTGATGTCATGTGTCATATGGTGTCATGTGTCATCATGTGTCATGTGTTGTCATGTGGTACATGACACATGTGGTGTCATGTGGTGTCATGTGTCAAGTGATGTCATGTGTCAAGTGGTGTCATGTGTCATGTTTCATGTGGTGTCATGTGTCATGTATCGTCATGTGTCATGTGATGTCATGTGTCATGTGTTGTCATGTGATATCATGTGTCATGTGGTGTCATGTGTCATGTGATGTCATGTGCCATGTGCATCGGTAGATGTGATATCATGTGTCATGTGGTGTCATGTGTCATGTGATGTCATGTGCCATGTGTTGCCATGTGATGTCATGTGTCATGTGATGTCATGTGTCATGTGGTGTCATGTGTTTTATCGGAGAAAGACCTAAAACTAGCTGTGCAGTCACTGGTTATCTCAGAATTGAATATGGATGTACAACTCTAGCAGGTCTTCCAAAAATGTCCATAGCCCCCCTAAAAGCTTGTCTCAATGCAGCAGCAAGACCGGAACGAGGACATTTGACCACATCACCCCTCACCTGAAGGTGCTAAACTGGCTACCCTTTGAAGCTAGAATACAACTAAAAATGGCATGTATCACCTACAAAGCGATTCACCACAACACACCCAGATATCTTGCCCAGAAAATAGAAATTTCAGGAAGAAACAGACCAGCCCGAAGTGCCAATTTGCTACTGCTGAGACCACCTATCTTCAGGAAGAAAAAAACTTATGAGAGAGCGTTCTCCGGAGCAGCCCCTAGAATCTGGAACTCTCTGCCTGTGAATATCAGAAACATTTCGAACATAGCATCGTTTAAGAAGGAAGCTAAGACCTTCCTCATGAGCAAATTCCTCCCATAGGCAGGCATTTCGCCTTCTATGACTTAACTGTGAGGTTCTTAAGATAACAAAATGAGAAATTGAAGAACAGTGGAATGACTATGCTGAAAATATTACCAACTACGGTGTGCAATATCATTGCTTGTTATATACACTGCTGTTTTTATCCTATGCCATTGTTGTAAAGCGCTCTGATACCCATGGGTCTAGTTCGCGGTATAGAAAACTGTTTATAAATAAATAAATAAATAAATAAATAAATGTGTCATCATGTGTCATGTGGTGTCATGTCATGTGTCATGTGGTGTCATTTGTCATCATGTGTTGTCATGTGTCATCATGTGGTGCCATGTGACGTCATGTGTTGTCAGTCATGTGGTGTCATGTGTCATCATGTGTCATGTGGTATCACGTATCATGTGGTGTCATGTGTCATATAGTGTCATGTGTCATGTGTTGTCATGTGGTGTCATGTGTCATGTGATGTCATGTGTCATGTGGTGTCATGTGTCATGTATCGTCATGTGTCATGTGATGTCATGTGTCATGTGTTGTCATGTGATGTCATGTGTCATGTGGTGTCATGTGTCATGTGATGTCATGTGTCATGTGGTGTCATGTGTCATGTGGTGTCATGTGTCATGTGGAGTCATGTGTCATGTATTGTCATGTGTCATGTGATGTCATGTGTCATGTGATGTCATGTGTCATGTGTTATCATGTGATGCCATGTGTCATGTGGTGTCATGTGTCATATATTGTCATGTAATGTCATGTGTTGTCATGTGATGTCATGTGTCATGTGGTGTCATGTGTCATGTGATGTCATGTGTCATATGTTGTCATGTGTCATCATGTGTCATGTGTTGTCATGTGGTATCATGTGTCATCACGTGTCATGTGTCATGTGATGTCATGTGATGTGGTGACATTTGGTGTCATGTATCGTCTTGTCATTTATTTATTTATTTTTGATATTTATAAAGCGCATCATTTACCCTTGGGCGTCTTGGCGCTGTCATGTGATGTCATGTGTCATGTGATGTCATGTGGTGTCATGTGTCATGTGGTGTCATGTGTCATGTGTCATGTGGAGTCATATGTCATGTGTCAAAAATGTATATATCTAGAGGAGCTTACTGTAAGATTCCTGTAAGCTTACTGTACTCTGTACCTTTCCGAGCACGAGCTGAATGCTAATTGGCTGTCAAATGTCTGTCAACACTCCAAACCAGAAAGTGTTTGCCGCCATCTTGTGCCTCGGTAGACTGAGGCACAAGAAAGCAGAAAAACAAACAAGTAGAACGCAAAAAGGGGGCAGGGTAGAAACCCCCTGACCCCCTAGGCCTGCTCAGGGATGCCACAAGGACCCACAAGGCCCCCCATTTTTTTTTTACAAAAACTGCAGAGTACGAGTACTGTACAAGCACAGTAAGCTTACTGTAATCTGTACCTTCCCGAGCACGAGCTGAATGCTAATTGGCTGTCAACTGTCTGTAAACACTCCAAACAATCATGTGTCATGTGTTGTCATGTGGTGTCATGTGTCATGTGTCATGTGGTGTCATGTGATGTCATGTGTCATGTGCTATCATGTGCTGTCATGTGTCATGTGGTGTCATATGTCATTATGTGTCATCTTGTGTCCGTTGGTCACATGTGGTGTCATGTGTTGTCATGTGTCATCATGTAGTGCCATATGACGTCATGTGTTGTCAGTTATGTGGTGTCATGTGTTGTCATGTGTCATCACGTGTCATGTGTTGTCATGTGATGTCATGTGTCATGTGGTGTCATGTGTCATCATGTGTCATGTGTTGTCACGTGGTGTTATGTGTCAGCACGTGTCTTGTGTCACTTGGTGTCATGTGTCCTGAGGTGTCATGTGATGTCATGTGTCATGTGGTGTCATGTGTCATGTGTTGTCATGTGGTGTCATGTGTCATCACATGTCATGTGGTGTCATGTGTCATGAGGTGTCATGTGGTGTCATGTGTCATGTGTCATCATGTGTCATGTGATGTCATGTATCATGTGATATCATGTGTCATGAGGTGTCATGTGGTGTCATGCATCATCATGTGTCATGTGATGTCATGTGTCATGTGTGTCATGTGTCATCACGTGTCATGTGTCATGTGCTGTCATGTGGTGTCATGATGTGTTGTCATGTGGTGCCATGTGATGTCATGTGTCATGTGATATCATGTGGTGTCATGTGGTGTCATGTGTCATCATGTGTCATGTGTTGTCATGTGTCATCACATGTCTTGTGTCACGTGGTTTCATGTGTCATGAGGTGTCATGTGTTGTCACGTGGTGTCACGTGTCATCACGTGTCTTGTGTCACGTGGTGTCATGTGTCATGAGGTGTCATGTGGTGTCATGTGTCATGTATCGTCATGTGTCATGTGTTGTCATATGATGGCATGTGTCATGTGGTGTCATGTGATGTCATGTGTCATGTGGTGACATGTGGTGTCATGTGTCATGTATCGTCATGTGTCATGTGATGTCATGTGGTGTCATGTTTTGTCATATGGTGTCATGTGTCATCATGTGTTGTTATGTGTCATCATGTGGTGCCATGTGACGTCATGTGTTGTGAGTCATGTGGTGTCATGTGGTGTCATGTGTCATGTGTTGTCATGTGGTATCATTTGTTATCACGTGTCATGTGTCATGTGGTGTCATGTGTCATGTAGTGTCATGTGTCATGTGATATCATGTGTCATGTGGTGTCATGTCATCACATGTCATGTTTCATGTGGTGTCATGTGTCATGTATCATCATGTGTCATGTGATGTCATGTGTCATGTGTTTTCATGTGTCATGTGGTGTCATGTGTCATGTGGTGTCATGTGTCATGTATCGCCATGTGTCATGTATCGCCATGTGTCATGTGATGTCATGTGTCATGTGCCATATGATGTCATGTGCCATGTGTTGTCATGTGTCATCACGTGTCATGTTTCATGTGGTGTCATGTGTCATGTGGTGTCATGTGTCATCATGTGTCATGTGTTGTCATGTGGTGTCATGTGTCCTCATGTGTCATGTATTGTCATGTGGTGTCATGTATCATCACATGTCATGTGTCATGTGTCAAGTGGTGTCATGTGTCATCACGTGTCATGTTTCATGTGGTGTCATGTGTCATGTGGTGTCATGTGTCATGTGTTGTCATGTGATGTCAGGTGTCATGTGGTGTCATGTGTCATGTATCATCATGTGTCATGTGATGTCATGTGTCATGTGTTGTCATGTGGTGCCATGTGTTGTCATGTGATGTCATGTGTCATCATGTGTTGTCATGTGTCATCATGTAGTGCCATGTGACGTCATGTGTTGTCAGTTATGTGGTGTCATGTGTTGTCATGTGTCATCACGTGTCATGTGTCATGTGGTGTCATGTGTCATGTGGTGTCATGTGTCATGTGACATGACATGTGATGTCATGTGATGTCATGTGTCATGTGGTGTCATGTGTCATCATATGTAATGTGTCATCACATGTCATGTGTCATGTGGTGTCATGTGTCATGTGTCATGTATCGTCATGTGTTGTCATGTATCGTCATGTGATGTCATTTGTCATGTGGTGTCATGTGTCATGTGATGTCATGTGGTGTCATGTGGTATCATGTGTCATCACATGTCATGTGTGTGTCCTGTATTGTCATGTGTCATGTGACATGTGTCATGTGTTGTCATGTGTCATGTGTTGTCATGTGATGTCATGTGTTGTCATGTGGTGTCATGTGTCATGTGGTGTCATGTGTCATGTATCGTCATGTGTCGTGTCATGTCATGTGTCATGTGTTGTCATATGTCATGTGTTGTCATGTGTCATGTGGTGTCATGTGTCATGTGGTGTCATGTGTCATGTGGTGTCATGTATCATCATGTGTCATGTGTTGTCACGTGGTGTCATGTGTCAGCACGTGTCTTGTGTCACTTAGTGTCATGTGATGTCATGTGTCATGTGGTGTCATGTGTTGTCACGTGGTGTCATGTGTCATCACATGTCATGTGGTGTCATGTGTCATGAGGTGTCATGTGGTGTCATGTGTCATGTGTCATCATGTGTCATGTGATGTCATGTGTCATGTGATGTCATGTGTCATGAGGTGTCATGTGGTGTCGTGTCATGCATCATAATGTGTCAAGTGATGTCATGTGCCATGTGTGTCATGTGTCATCACGTGTCATGTGATGTCATGTGTCATGTGCTGTCATGTGGTGTCATGATGTGTTGTCATGTGGTGCCATGTGATGTCATGTGTCATGTGATATCATGTGGTATCATGTGGTGTCTTGTGTCATCATGTGTCATGTGTTGTCATGTGTCATCACATGTCTTGTGTCACGTGGTTTCATGTGTCATGAGGTGTCATGTGTTGTCACGTGGTGTCATGTGTTATCACGTGTCTTGTGTCACGTGGTGTCATGTGTCATGAGGTGTCATGTGGTGTCATGTGTCATGTATTGTCATGTGTCATGTGGTGTCATGTGATGTCATGTGTCATGTGGTGACATGTGGTGTCATGTGTCATGTCATGTGTCATGTGTTGACATGTGTCATCACGTGTCATGTTTCATGTGGTATCATGTGTCATGTGGTGTCATATGTCATGTATCATCATGTCTCATGTGATGTCATGTGTCATGTGTTGTCATGTGATGTCATGTGGTGTCATGTGTCATGTGGTGTCATGTGTCATGTATCGCCATGTGTCATGTGATGTCATGTGTCATGTGTTGTCATGTGATGTCATGTGTCATATGATGTCATGTGCCATGTGTTGTCATGTGATGTCATGTGTCATATGGTGTCATGTGTCATCATGTGTCATGTGTTGTCATGTGGTACATGACACATGTGGTGTCATGTGGTGTCATGTGTCAAGTGATGTCATGTGTCAAGTGGTGTCATGTGTCATGTTTCATGTGGTGTCATGTGTCATGTATCGTCATGTGTCATGTGATGTCATGTGTCATGTGTTGTCATGTGATATCATGTGTCATGTGGTGTCATGTGTCATGTGATGTCATGTGCCATGTGCATCGGTAGATGTGATATCATGTGTCATGTGGTGTCATGTGTCATGTGATGTCATGTGCCATGTGTTGCCATGTGATGTCATGTGTCATGTGATGTCATGTGTCATGTGGTGTCATGTGTTTTATCGGAGAAAGACCTAAAACTAGCTGTGCAGTCACTGGTTATCTCAAGAATTGAATATGGATGTACAACTCTAGCAGGTCTTCCAAAAATTTCCATAGCCCCCCTAAAAGCTTGTCTCAATGCAGCAGCAAGACCGGAACGAGGACATTTGACCACATCACCCCTCACCTGAAGGTGCTAAACTGGCTACCCTTTGAAGCTAGAATACAACTAAAAATGGCATGTATCACCTACAAAGCGATTCACCACAACACACCCAGATATCTTGCCCAGAAAATAGAAATTTCAGGAAGAAACAGACCAGCCCGAAGTGCCAATTTGCTACTGCTGAGACCACCTATCTTCAGGAAGAAAAAAACTTATGAGAGAGCGTTCTCCGGAGCAGCCCCTAGAATCTGGAACTCTCTGCCTGTGAATATCAGAAAAATTTCGAACATAGCATCGTTTAAGAAGGAAGCTAAGACCTTCCTCATGAGCAAATTCCTCCCATAGGCAGGCATTTCGCCTTCTATGACTTAACTGTGAGGTTCTTAAGATAACAAAATGAGAAATTGAAGAACAGTGGAATGACTATGCTGAAAATATTACCAACTACGGTGTGCAATATCATTGCTTGTTATATACACTGCTGTTTTTATCCTATGCCATTGTTGTAAAGCGCTCTGATACCCATGGGTCTAGTTCGCGGTATAGAAAACTGTTTATAAATAAATAAATAAATAAATAAATGTGTCATCATGTGTCATGTGGTGTCATGTCATGTGTCATGTGGTGTCATTTGTCATCATGTGTTGTCATGTGTCATCATGTGGTGCCATGTGACGTCATGTGTTGTCAGTCATGTGGTGTCATGTGTCATCATGTGTCATGTGGTGTCACGTATCATGTGGTGTCATGTGTCATATAGTGTCATGTGTCATGTGTTGTCATGTGGTGTCATGTGTCATGTGATGTCATGTGTCATGTGGTGTCATGTGTCATGTATCGTCATGTGTCATGTGATGTCATGTGTCATGTGTTGTCATGTGATGTCATGTGTCATGTGGTGTCATGTGTCATGTGATGTCATGTGTCATGTGGTGTCATGTGTCATGTGGTGTCATGTGTCATGTGGAGTCATGTGTTGTCATGTGTCATGTGATGTCATGTGTCATGTGATGTCATGTGTCATGTGTTATCATGTGATGCCATGTGTCATGTGGTGTCATGTGTCATATATTGTCATGTAATGTCATGTGTTGTCATGTGATGTCATGTGTCATGTGGTGTCATGTGTCATGTGATGTCATGTGTCATATGTTGTCATGTGTCATCATGTGTCATGTGTTGTCATGTGGTATCATGTGTCATCACGTGTCATGTGTCATGTGATGTCATGTGATGTGGTGACATGTGGTGTCATGTATCGTCTTGTCATTTATTTATTTATTTTTGATATTTATAAAGCGCATCATTTACCCTTGGGCGTCTTGGCGCTGTCATGTGATGTCATGTGTCATGTGATGTCATGTGGTGTCATGTGTCATGTGGTGTCATGTGTCATGTGTCATGTGGAGTCATATGTCATGTGTCAAAAATGTATATATCTAGAGGAGCTTACTGTAAGATTCCTGTAAGCTTACTGTACTCTGTACCTTTCCGAGCACAAGCTGAATGCTAATTGGCTGTCAAATGTCTGTCAACACTCCAAACCAGAAAGTGTTGGCCGCCATCTTGTGCCTCGGTAGACTGAGGCACAAGAAAGCAGAAAAACAAACAAGTAGAACGCAAAAAGGGGGCAGGGTAGAAACCCCCTGACCCCCTAGGCCTGCTCAGGGATGCCACAAGGACCCACAAGGCCCCCCATTTTTTTTTTACAAAAACTGCAGAGTACGAGTACTGTACAAGCACAGTAAGCTTACTGTAATCTGTACCTTCCCGAGCACGAGCTGAATGCTAATTGGCTGTCAACTGTCTGTAAACACTCCAAACAATCATGTGTCATGTGTTGTCATGTGGTGTCATGTGTCATGTGTCATGTGGTGTCATGTGATGTCATGTGTCATGTGCTATCATGTGCTGTCATGTGTCATGTGTCATGTGGTGTCATATGTCATCATGTGTCATCTTGTGTCCTTTGGTCACATGTGGTGTCATGTGTTGTCATGTGTCATCATGTAGTGCCATATGACGTCATGTGTTGTCAGTTATGTGGTGTCATGTGTTGTCATGTGTCATCACGTGTCATGTGATGTCATGTGGTGTCATGTGTCATCACGTGTCATGTGTGTGTCCTGTATCGTCATGTGTCATGTGACATGTGTCATGTGATGTCATGTGTCATGTGTTGTCATGTGATGTCATGTGTTGTCATGTGGTGTCATGTGTCATGTGGTGTCATGTGTCATGTATCGTCATGTGTCGTGTCATGTCATGTGTCATGTGTTGTCATATGTCATGTGTTGTCATGTGTCATGTGTTGTCATGTGATGTCATGTGTCATGTGGTGTCATGTGTCATCATGTGTCATGTGTTGTCACGTGGTGTCATGTGTCAGCACGTGTCTTGTGTCACTTGGTGTCATGTGTCCTGAGGTGTCATGTGATGTCATGTGTCATGTGGTGTCATGTGTCATGTGTTGTCATGTGGTGTCATGTGTCATCACATGTCATGTGGTGTCATGTGTCATGAGGTGTCATGTGGTGTCATGTGTCATGTGTCATCATGTGTCATGTGATGTCATATATCATGTGATATCATGTGTCATGAGGTGTCATGTGGTGTCATGCATCATCATGTGTCATGTGATGTCATGTGTCATGTGTGTCATGTGTCATCACGTGTCATGTGATGTCATGTGTCATGTGCTGTCATGTGGTGTCATGATGTGTTGTCATGTGGTGCCATGTGATGTCATGTGTCATGTGATATCATGTGGTGTCATGTGGTGTCATGTGTCATCATGTGTCATGTGTTGTCATGTGTCATCACGTGTCTTGTGTCACGTGGTTTCATGTGTCATGAGGTGTCATGTGTTGTCACGTGGTGTCACGTGTCATCACGTGTCTTGTGTCACGTGGTGTCATGTGTCATGAGGTGTCATGTGGTGTCATGTGTCATGTATCGTCATGTGTCATGTGTTGTCATATGATGGCATGTGTCATGTGGTGTCATGTGATGTCATGTGTCATGTGGTGACATGTGGTGTCATGTGTCATGTATCGTCATGTGTCATGTGATGTCATGTGGTGTCATGTTTTGTCATATGGTGTCATGTGTCATCATGTGTTGTTATGTGTCATCATGTGGTGCCATGTGACGTCATGTGTTGTGAGTCATGTGGTGTCATGTGGTGTCATGTGTCATGTGTTGTCATGTGGTATCATTTGTTATCACGTGTCATGTGTCATGTGGTGTCATGTGTCATAAAGTGTCATGTGTCATGTGATATCATGTGTCATGTGGTGTCATGTCATCACATGTCATGTTTCATGTGGTGTCATGTGTCATGTATCATCATGTGTCATGTGATGTCATGTGTCATGTGTTTTCATGTGTCATGTGGTGTCATGTGTCATGTGGTGTCATGTGTCATGTATCGCCATGTGTCATGTATCGCCATGTGTCATGTGATGTCATGTGTCATGTGCCATATGATGTCATGTGCCATGTGTTGTCATGTGTCATCACGTGTCATGTTTCATGTGGTGTCATGTGTCATGTGGTGTCATGTGTCATCATGTGTCATGTGTTGTCATGTGGTGTCATGTGTCCTCATGTGTCATGTATTGTCATGTGGTGTCATGTATCATCACATGTCATGTGTCATGTGTCAAGTGGTGTCATGTGTCATCACGTGTCATGTTTCATGTGGTGTCATGTGTCATGTGGTGTCATGTGTCATGTGTTGTCATGTGATGTCAGGTGTCATGTGGTGTCATGTGTCATGTATCATCATGTGTCATGTGATGTCATGTGTCATGTGTTGTCATGTGGTGCCATGTGTTGTCATGTGATGTCATGTGTCATCATGTGTTGTCATGTGTCATCATGTAGTGCCATGTGACGTCATGTGTTGTCAGTTATGTGGTGTCATGTGTTGTCATGTGTCATCACGTGTCATGTGTCATGTGGTGTCATGTGTCATGTGGTGTCACGTGTCATGTGACATGACATGTGATGTCATGTGATGTCATGTGTCATGTGGTGTCATGTGTCATCATATATAATGTGTCATCACGTGTCATGTGTCATGTGGTGTCATGTGTCATGTGTCATGTATCGTCATGTGTTGTCATGTATCGTCATGTGATGTCATGTGTCTCGTGGTATCATGTGTCATGTGATGTCATGTGGTGTCATGTGGTGTCATGTGTCATCACATGTCATGTGTGTGTCCTGTATTGTCATGTGTCATGTGACATGTGTCATGTGTTGTCATGTGTCATGTGTTGTCATGTGATGTCATGTGTTGTCATGTGGTGTCATGTGTCATGTGGTGTCATGTGTCATGTATCGTCATGTGTCGTGTCATGTCATGTGTCATGTGTTGTCATGTGTCATGTGTTGTCATGTGTCATGTGTTGTCATGTGTCATGTGGTGTCATGTGTCATGTGGTGTCATGTGTCATCATGTGTCATGTGTTGTCACGTGGTGTCATGTGTCAGCACGTGTCTTGTGTCACTTAGTGTCATGTGATGTCATGTGTCATGTGGTGTCATGTGTTGTCACGTGGTGTCATGTGTCATCACATGTCATGTGGTGTCATGTGTCATGAGGTGTCATGTGGTGTCATGTGTCATGTGTCATCATGTGTCATGTGATGTCATGTGTCATGTGATGTCATGTGTCATGAGGTGTCATGTGGTGTCGTGTCATGCATCGTAATGTGTCAAGTGATGTCATGTGCCATGTGTGTCATGTGTCATCACGTGTCATGTGATGTCATGTGCTGTCATGTGGTGTCATGATGTGTTGTCATGTGGTGCCATGTGATGTCATGTGTCATGTGATATCATGTGGTATCATGTGGTGTCTTGTGTCATCATGTGTCATGTGTTGTCATGTGTCATCACATGTCTTGTGTCACGTGGTTTCATGTGTCATGAGGTGTCATGTGTTGTCACGTGGTGTCATGTGTTATCACGTGTCTTGTGTCACGTGGTGTCATGTGTCATGAGGTGTCATGTGGTGTCATGTGTCATGTATTGTCATGTGTCATGTGGTGTCATGTGATGTCATGTGTCATGTGGTGACATGTGGTGTCATGTGTCATGTCATGTGTCATGTATCATCATGTGTCATGTGATGTCATGTGGTGTCATGTTTTGTCATGTGATGTCATGTGTCATGTGGTGTCATGTGTCATCATGTGTCATCTTGTGTCATGTGGTGTCATGTGTCATCATGTGTTGTCATATGTCATCATGTGGTGCCATGTGACGTCATGTGTTGTGAGTCATGTGGTGTCATGTGTCATGTGTTGTCATGTGGTGTCATTTGTTATCACGTGTCATGTGTCATGTGGTGTCATGTGTCATGTAGTGTCATGTGTCATGTGATGTCATGTGTCATGTGTTGTCATGTGATGTCATGTGTCATGTGGTGTCATGTGTCATCATGTGTCATGTTTCATGTGGTGTCATGTGTCATGTATCATCATTTGTCATGTGATGTCATGTGTCATGTGTTGTCATGTGTCATGTGGTGTCATGTGTCATGTGGTGTCATGTATCGCCATGTGTCATGTATCGCCATGTGTCATGTGATATCATGTGTCATGTGCCATATGATGTCATGTGCCATGTGTTGTCATGTGTCATCACGTGTCATGTTTCATGTGGTGTCATATGTCATGTGGTGTCATGTGTTGTCATGTGGTGTCATGTGTCTTCATGTGTCATGTGTTGTCATGTGGTGTCATGTGTCTTGTGATGTCATGTGATGTCATGTGTCAAGTGGTGTCATGTGTCATCACGTGTCATGTTTCATGTGGTGTCATGTGTCATGTGGTGTCATGTGTCATGTGTTGTCATGTGATGTCAGGTGTCATGTGGTGTCATGTGTCATGTATCATCATGTGTCATGTGATGTCATGTGTCATGTGTTGTCATGTGATGTCATGTGGTGCCATGTGTTGTCATGTGGTGTCATGTGATGTCATGTGTCATCATGTGTCATGTGTTGTCATGTGGTGTCATGTGGTGTCGTGTGTCATCATGTGTCATGTGTTGTCATGTGTCATCACATGTTATATGTCATGTGTCATGTGGTGTCATGTGTCAAGTGGTGTCATGTGTCATGTGCTGTCATGTGGTGTGGTGTCATATGTCATGTGTCATCATGTGTCATGTGGTGTCATTTGTCATCATGTGTTGTCATGTGTCATGTGGTGCCATGTGACGTCATGTGTTGTCAGTCATGTGGTATCATGTGTCATCATGTGTCATGTGTTGTCATGTGGTGTCATGTGTCATCACGTGTCATGTGTCATGTGGTGTCACGTATCATGTGATGTCATGTGTCATATAGTGTCATGTGTCATGTGATGTCATGTGTCATATGTTGTCATGTGATGTCATGTGTCATGTGGTATCATGTGTCACGTGATGTCATGTGTCATGTATCGTCATGTGTCATGTGATGTCATGTGTCATGTGATGTCATGTGTCATGTGGTGTCATGTGATGTCATTTGTCATGTGGTGTCATGTGTCATGTGGTGTCATGTGTCATGTGGTGTCATGTGTCATGTATCGTCATGTGTCATGTGGTGTCATGTGTCATGTGATGTCATGTGCCATGTGTTGTCATATGATGTCATGTGATGTCATGTGTCATGTGGTGTCATGTGTCATCATGTATCATGTGTTGTGATGTGGTGTCATGTGTCATCACATGTCATGTGTCATGTGATGTCATGTGTCAAGTGGTGTCATGTGTCATGTGATGTCATGTGTCATGTGCTGTCATGTGTCATGTGCTGTCATATGTCATATGTCATATGTCATCATGTGTCATGTGGTGTCATGTGGTGTCATTTGTCATCATGTGTTGTCATGTGTCATCATGTGGTGCCATGACTGATGTGTTGTCAGTCATGTGGTGTCATGTGTCATCATGTGTCATGTGTTGTCATGTGTTGTCATGTGGTGTCACGTATCATGTGGTGTCATGTGTCATGTGTTGTCATGTGTCAAGTGGTGTCATGTGTCATCATGTGTCATGTGGTGTCATGTGTCATGTGGTGTCATGTGTCATGTATCGTCATGTGTCATGTGATGTCATGTGTCATGTGATGTCATGTCATGTGTTATGATGTGGTGTCATGTGTCATGTGGTGTCATGTGTCATGTGGTGTCATGTGTCATGTATTGTCATGTGTCATGTGATGTCATGTGTCATGTAGTGTCATGTGTCATGTAGTGCCATGTGTCATGTGATGTCATGTGTCATGTGTTGTGATGTGTCATCATGTGTCATGTATTGTCATGTGGTGTCATGTGTCATCACGTGTCTTGTGTCACGTGGTGTCATGTGTCATGAGGTGTTATGTGGTGTCATGTGTCATGTGATGTCATGTGTCATGGGGTGACATGTGGTGTCATTTGTCATGTATCGTCATGTGTCATGTGATGTCATGTGTCATGTGATCTCATGTGGTGTCATGTGTCATGTGGTGTCATGTGTCATGTGTCATGTGGAGTCATATGTCATGTGTCAAAAAATTTATATATCTAGAGGAGCTTACTGTAAGATTACTAAAAGCTTACTGTACTCTGTACCTTTCTGAGCACGAGCTGAATGCTAATTGGCTGTCAACTGTCTGTCAATACTCCAAACCAGAAAGTGTTGGCAGCCATCTTGTGCCTCGGTAGACTGAGGCACAAGAAAGCAGAAAAACAAACGCAAAAAGGGGGCAGGGTAGAAACACCCTGCCCCCTAGGCCTGCTCTGGGTGTTTCACAAGGATCCCAAAGGCCCCCCCCAATATTTTTGGGGGACAAAAACCACGGGGGACGAGTACCATACGAGTCCTGTAAGCTTACTGTAAGCTTACTGTACTCTGTACCTGCACGAGCTGAATGCGGTGTCATGTGTCATGTGTCATGTGGAGTCATATGTCATGTGTCAAAAAATGTATATATCTAGAGGAGCTTACTGTAAGATTACTGTAAGCTTACTGTACTCTGTACCTTTCCAAGCACGAGCTGAATGCTAATTGGCTGTCAACTGTCTGTCAACACTCCAAACCAGAAAGTGTTGGCCGCCATCTTGTGCCTTGGTAGACTGAGGCACAAGAAAGCAGAATAACAAATGTGTAAAACGCAAAAAGGGGGCAGGGTAGAAACACCCTGCCCCCTAGGCCTGCTCTGGGTGTTTCACAAGGACCCCAAAGGCCCCCCCCAAATTTTTGAGGGGACAAAAACCACGGGGGAGGAGTACCATACGAGTCCTGTAAGCTTACTGTACTCTGTACCTGCACGAGCTGAATGCTAATTGGCTGTCAACTGTCTGTCAACACTCCAAACTAGAAAGTGTTGGCCGCCATCTTGTGCCTCGGTAGACTGAGGCACAAGAAAGTAGAAAAACAAACAAGTAGAACGCAAAAAGGGGGCAGGGTAGAAACCCCCTGACCCCCTAGGCCTGCTCAGGGATCCCACAAGGCCCCCCATTTGTTTTTTACAAAAACTGCAGAGTACGAGTACTGTACAAGCACAGTAAGCTTACTGTAAGCTTACTGTAATCTGTACCTTCCTGAGCACGAGCTGAATGCTAATTGGCTGTTAACTGTCTGTAAACACTCCAAACAATCATGTGTCATGTGTTGTCATGTGGTGTCATGCGTCATCACGTGTCATGTGTCATATGATGTCATGTGTCATGTGGTGTCATGTGATGTCATGTGTCATATGCTGTCATGTGGTGTCATGTGGTGTCATGTGTCATCATGTGTTGTTATGTGTCATCATGTGGTGCCATGTGACATCATATGTCATGTGATGTCATATGGTGTCATGTGTCATCACGTGTCATGTGTCATGTAGTGTCATGTGTCATGTGATGTCATGTGTTGTCATGTGATGTCATGTGTCATGTGGTGTCATGTGTCATGTGATGTCATGTGTCATGTGGTTTCATGTGTCATCACGTGTCCTGTGGTATCATGTGTCATGTGGTGTCATGTGTCATGTATCATCATGTGTCATGTGATGTCATGTGTCATGTGTTGTCATGTGATGTCATGTGTCATGTATCGCCATGTGTCATGTGATGTCATGTGTCATGTGCCATATGATGTCATGTGCCATGTGTTGTCATGTGTCATCACGTGTCATGTTTCATGTGGTGTCATATGTCATGTGGTGTCATGTGTTGTCATGTGGTGTCATGTGTCCTCATGTGTCATGTGTTGTCATGTGGTGTCATGTGTCTTGTGATATCATGTGTCATGTGATGTCATGTGTCAAGTGGTGTCATGTGTCATCACGTGTCATGTTTCATGTGGTGTCATGTGTCATGTGGTGTCATGTGTCATGTGTTGTCATGTGATGTCAGGTGTCATGTGGTGTCATGTGTCATGTATCATCATGTGTCATGTGATGTCATGTGTCATGTGTTGTCATGTGATGTCATGTGGTGCCATGTGTTGTCATGTGGTGTCATGTGATGTCATGTGTCATCATGTGTCATGTGTTGTCATGTGGTGTCATGTGGTGTCGTGTGTCATCATGTGTCATGTGTTGTCATGTGTCATCACATGTCATATGTCATGTGATGTCATGTGTCAAGTGGTGTCATGTGTCATGTGCTGTCATGTGGTGTGGTGTCATATGTCATGTGTCATCATGTGTCATGTGGTGTCATTTGTCATCATGTGTTTTCATGTGTCATGTGGTGCCATGTGACGTCATGTGTTGTCAGTCATGTGGTGTCATGTGTCATCATGTGTCATGTGTTGTCATGTGGTGTCATGTGTCATCACGTGTCATGTGTCATGTGGTGTCACGAATCATGTGGTGTCATGTGACATATAGTGTCATGTGTCATGTGATGTCATGTGTCATATGTTGTCATGTGATGTCATGTGTCATGTGGTGTCATGTGTCACGTGGTGTCATGTGTCATGTATCGTCATGTGTCATGTGATGTCATGTGTCATGTGATGTCATGTGTCATGTGGTGTCATGTGATGTCATGTGTCATGTGGTGTCATGTGTCATGTGGTGTCATGTGTCATGTGGTGTCATGTGTCATGTATCGTCATGTGTCATGTGGTGTCATGTGTCATGTGATGTCATGTGCCATGTGTTGTCATGTGATGTCATGTGATGTCATGTGTCATGTGGTGTCATGTGTCATCATGTATCATGTGTTGTGATATGGTGTCATGTGTCATCACATGTCATGTGTCATGTGATGTCATGTGTCAAGTGGTGTCATGTGTCATGTGATGTCATGTGTCATGTGCTGTCATGTGTCATGTGCTGTCATATGTCATATGTCATGTGTCATCATGTGTCATGTGGTGTCATGTGGTGTCATTTGTCATCATGTGTTGTCATGTGTCATCATGTGGTGCCATGACTGATGTGTTGTCAGTCATATGGTGTCATGTGTCATCATGTGTCATGTGTTGTCATGTATTGTCATGTGGTGTCACATATCATGTGGTGTCATGTGTCATGTGATGTC
The DNA here is from genome assembly GCF_964261635.1 of Lissotriton helveticus. Classification (NCBI taxonomy): domain Eukaryota; kingdom Metazoa; phylum Chordata; class Amphibia; order Caudata; family Salamandridae; genus Lissotriton; species Lissotriton helveticus. The sequence goes on from NC_136062.1 coordinate 450,445,876, forward strand.
ATGTGTCAAGTGGTGTCATGTGTCATCATGTGTCATGTGATGTCATGTCATGTGTTATGATGTGGTGTCATGTGTCATGTGGTGTCATGTGTCATGTGGTGTCATGTGTCATGTATTGTCATGTGTCATGTGATGTCATGTGTCATGTAGTGTCATGTGTCATGTAGTGTCATGTGTCATGTGATGTCATGTGTCATGTGTTGTGATGTGTCATCATGTGTCATGTGTTGTCATGTGGTGTCATGTGTCATCACGTGTCTTGTGTCACGTGGTGTCATGTGTCATGAGGTGTCATGTGGTGTCATGTGTCATGTGATGTCATGTGTCATGGGGTGACATGTGGTGTCATTTGTCATGTATCGTCATGTGTCATGTGATGTCATGTGTCATGTGATCTCATGTGGTGTCATGTGTCATGTGGTGTCATGTGTCATGTGTCATGTGGAGTCATATGTCATGTGTCAAAAAATTTATATATCTAGAGGAGCTTACTGTAAGATTACTAAAAGCTTACTGTACTCTGTACCTTTCCGAGCACGAGCTGAATGCTAATTGGCTGTCAACTGTCTGTCAATACTCCAAACCAGAAAGTGTTGGCAGCCATCTTGTGCCTCGGTAGACTGAGGCACAAGAAAGCAGAAAAACAAACGCAAAAAGGGGGCAGGGTAGAAACACCCTGCCCCCTAGGCCTGCTCTGGGTGTTTCACAAGGATCCCAAAGGCCCCCCCCAATATTTTTGGGGGACAAAAACCACGGGGGACGAGTACCATACGAGTCCTGTAAGCTTACTGTAAGCTTACTGTACTCTGTACCTGCACGAGCTGAATGCGGTGTCATGTGTCATGTGTCATGTGGAGTCATATGTCATGTGTCAAAAAATGTATATATCTAGAGGAGCTTACTGTAAGATTACTGTAAGCTTACTGTACTCTGTACCTTTCCAAGCACGAGCTGAATGCTAATTGGCTGTCAACTGTCTGTCAACACTCCAAACCAGAAAGTGTTGGCCGCCATCTTGTGCCTTGGTAGACTGAGGCACAAGAAAGCAGAATAACAAACGTGTAAAACGCAAATAGGGGCAGGGTAGAAACACCCTGCCCCCTAGGCCTGCTCTGGGTGTTTCACAAGGACCCCAAAGGCCCCCCCCAAATTTTTTGGGGGACAAAAACCACGGGGGACGAGTACCATACGAGTCCTGTAAGCTTACTGTACTCTGTACCTGCACGAGCTGAATGCTAATTGGCTGTCAACTGTCTGTCAACACTCCAAACTAGAAAGTGTTGGCCGCCATCTTGTGCCTCGGTAGACTGAGGCACAAGAAAGCAGAAAAACAAACAAGTAGAACGCAAAAAGGGGGCAGGGTAGAAACCCCCTGACCCCCTAGGCCTGCTCAGGGATCCCACAAGGCCCCCCATTTGTTTTTTACAAAAACTGCAGAGTACGAGTACTGTACAAGCACAGTAAGCTTACTGTAAGCTTACTGTAATCTGTACCTTCCTGAGCACGAGCTGAATGCTAATTGGCTGTTAACTGTCTGTAAACACTCCAAACAATCATGTGTCATGTGTTGTCATGTGGTGTCATGCGTCATCACGTGTCATGTGTCATGTGATGTCATGTGTCATGTGGTGTCATGTGTCATGTGATGTCATGTGTCATATGCTGTCATGTGGTGTCATGTGGTGTCATGTGTCATCATGTGTTGTTATGTGTCATCATGTGGTGCCATGTGACATCATGTGTCATGTGATGTCATGTGGTGTCATGTGTCATCACGTGTCATGTGTCATGTAGTGTCATGTGTCATGTGATGTCATGTGTCATGTGTTGTTATGTGATGTCATGTATCATGTGGTGTCATGTGTCATGTGATGTCATGTGTCATGTGGTTTCATGTGTCATCACGTGTCCTGTGGTATCAGGTGTCATGTGGTGTCATGTGTCATGTATCATCATGTGTCATGTGATGTCATGTGTCATGTGTTGTCATGTGATGTCATGTGTCATGTGGTGTCATGTGTCATGTGATGTCATGTGTCATGTCATCATGTGTCATGTGGTGTCATGTGTCATCACGTGTCTTGTGTCACGTGGTGTCATGTGTCATGTGATGTCATGTGTCATGTGGTGACATGTGGTGTCATGTGTCATGTATCGTCATGTGTCATGTGTCATGTGTTGTCATGTGATGTCATGTGTCATGTGGTGTCATGTGTCATGTGGTGTCATGTGTCATGTATCATGTGGAGTCATATGTAATGTGTCAAAAAATGTATATATCTAGAGGAGCTTACTGTAAGGTTACTAAAAGCTTACTGTACTCTGTCCCTTTCCGAGCACGAGCTGAATGCTAATTGGCTGTCAACTGTCTGTCAACACTCCAAACCAGAAAGTGTTGGCCGCCATCTTGTGCCTTGGTAGACTGAGGCACAAGAAAGCAGAATAACAAACGTGTAAAACGCAAATAGGGGCAGGGTAGAAACACCCTGCCCCCTAGGCCTGCTCTGGGTGTTTCACAAGGACCCCAAAGGCCCCCCCCAAATTTTTTGGGGGACAAAAACCACGGGGGACGAGTACCATACGAGTCCTGTAAGCTTACTGTACTCTGTACCTGCACGAGCTGAATGCTAATTGGCTGTCAACTGTCTGTCAACACTCCAAACTAGAAAGTGTTGGCCGCCATCTTGTACCTCGGTAGACTGAGGCACAAGAAAGCAGAAAAACAAACAAGTAGAACGCAAAAAGGGGGCAGGGTAGAAACCCCCTGACCCCCTAGGCCTGCTCAGGGATCCCACAAGGCCCCCCATTTGTTTTTTACAAAAACTGCAGAGTACGAGTACTGTACAAGCACAGTAAGCTTACTGTAAGCTTACTGTAATCTGTACCTTCCTGAGCACGAGCTGAATGCTAATTGGCTGTTAACTGTCTGTAAACACTCCAAACAATCATGTGTCATGTGTTGTCATGTGGTGTCATGCGTCATCACGTGTCATGTGTCATGTGATGTCATGTGTCATGTGGTGTCATGTGTCATGTGATGTCATGTGTCATATGCTGTCATGTGGTGTCATGTGGTGTCATGTGTCATCATGTGTTATGTGTCATCATGTGGTGCCATGTGACATCATGTGTCATGTGATGTCATGTGGTGTCATGTGTCATCACGTGTCATGTGTCATGTAGTGTCATGTGTCATGTGATGTCATGTGTCATGTGTTGTTATGTGATGTCATGTATCATGTGGTGTCATGTGTCATGTGATGTCATGTGTCATGTGGTTTCATGTGTCATCACGTGTCCTGTGGTATCAGGTGTCATGTGGTGTCATGTGTCATGTATCATCATGTGTCATGTGATGTCATGTGTCATGTGTTGTAATGTGATGTCATGTGTCATGTGGTGTCATTTGTCATGTGATGTCATGTGTCATGTCATCATGTGTCATGTGGTGTCATGTGTCATCACGTGTCTTGTGTCACGTGGTGTCATGTGTCATGTGATGTCATGTGTCATGTGGTGACATGTGGTGTCATGTGTCATGTATCGTCATGTGTCATGTGTCATGTGTTGTCATGTGATGTCATGTGTCATGTGGTGTCATGTGTCATGTGGTGTCATGTGTCATGTATCATGTGGAGTCATATGTCATGTGTCAAAAAATGTATATATCTAGAGGAGCTTACTGTAAGGTTACTAAAAGCTTACTGTACTCTGTCCCTTTCCGAGCACGAGCTGAATGCTAATTGGCTGTCAACTGTCTGTCAATACTCCAAACCAGAAAGTGTTGGCAGCCATCTTGTGCATCGGTAGACTGAGGCACAAGAAAGCAGAAAAACAAACCTGTAAAATGCAAAAAGGGGGCAGGGTAGAAACACCCTGCCCCCTAGGCCTGCTCTGGGTGTTTCACAAGGACCCCAAAGGCCCCCCCCCAAATTTTTGGGGGGACAAAAACGACGGGGGACGAGTACCATACAAGTCCTGTAAGCTTACTGTAAGCTTACTGTACGCTGTACCTGCACGAGCTGAATGCTAATTGGCTGTCAACTGTCTGTCAACACTCCAAACCAGAAAGTGTTGGCCGCCATCTTGTGCCTCGGTAGACTGAGGCACAAGAAAGCAGAAAAACAAACAGGTAGAACGCAAAAAGGGGGCAGGGTAGAAACCCCCTGACCCCCAAGGCCTGCTCAGGGATCCCACAAGGACCCACAAGGCCCCCCATTATTTTTGTTTACAAAAACTGCAGAGTACGAGTACTGTACAAGCACAGTAAGCTTACTGTAATCTGTACCTTCCCGAGCACGAGCTGAATGCTAATTGGCTGCCAACTGTCTGTAAACACGCCAAACAATCATGTGTCATGTGTTGTCATGTGTCATCACGTGTCATGTGTCATGTGTCATGTGCTGTCATGTGTCATGTGTCATCATGTGTCATCTTGTGTCCTGTGGTGTCATGTGGTGTCATATGTTATCATGTGTCATCATGTAGTGCCATGTGATGTCATGTGTTGTCAGTCATGTGTTGTCATGTGGTGTCATGTGTCATCACGTGTCATGTGTCATGTGTCATGTGGTGTCATGTGTCATGTAGTGTCATGTGTCATGTGACATGACATGTGATGTCATGTGTCTTGTGGTATCATGTATCATGTGATGTCATGTGTCATGTGGTGTCATGTGTCATGTGGTGTCATGTGTCATCACGTGTCATGTGGTGTCATGTGTCATGTGGTGTCATGTGTCATGTATTGTCATGTGTCATGTGATGTCATGTGTTGTCATGTGATGTCATGTGTCATGTGGTGTCATGTGTGATGATGTTGATCATCATGTTGATGTGTGATGATGTTGGCAAGATGGCCGCTACATAGGAGCTCTTTGTGAGAGCTCCTGGGTTAGGGATAACTAGCTTTTAGTTTAAATCCCTGCTAAACCCAAGCAAAAAGACATCTTCGCCCCCCCCCCCAACACAAGGAATAAACGACAACATACCTGGAGGTACCTGGTGACGAGAAAAGAGAATCCACCACGATTGCTCCCTGCTGGACCGGACCACCAGGACTGAAGATCGACTGCCTGGAGGATCGACCGGACCGCCATGACGGAGGATCGACTGCCCGGAGGACCGACTGCGGCGCTTTCCTGTCCGATGGACATGAGAGGGAAGGTGACAGAAAGGCACCGACTGACCCCCGCGCTGTAGCGGTAGTCACGAAGGAAGGGAGGCAGCGTCCACGTTGCCCTAACTACTGGATGTCCCTGGAGGCGTTCTGGAGGTGCTGAGCGCTGGTCATCAAGAGTCCTTAGCGCCAACGCTGGTTGCAGCCCACCATTGAGACCGGAGGCCCGAGACCGGGGGCTGGCCGAGGAGCGGTGCGGTGCGAGGAGCGGTGAGAGAACACTGCCGGCGCGGCTGGAGGCCTGGGGAGAGGAGTGGGAGCGGAAGAGGAGGAAGAGTGACGATAAGGCCAGGAAGCGGAGAGAGCCAGCGGGTGAGAGGCATAACAGGAGGAGGAAGGAAAGGAACTGAATTTAGGTAAAGCAAACGCGGGAGCATTCGAAACGGCGCGCCTGACTTTAAAATGGCGGCCGCTTGAGACATTTAACCCTCTTATACTGAAGGAAGTAAACAACCAGGAGGCAAGAAATGGTAAAAGGACAAAGAAACACCAAACACAGAGAAAGGAGCCTACAACAGATATAATATGGGGCGAGAAAGGGAAAATGGACTAAATGAATAAGTAGAAAGAGAAAAAGTCCCCTGATCATAGCAAGTACCAAAACGGCGGACATCTTGGAATATCCAGTTTTTTAACCACTACACCACAATAAGGACTAGCTATAATTAGTGCTACCAGAAACCACAACCTACAAGGCCCCAAGAATTCTATTGGAAGTGAAATTATCATCTATGACTAGCAATGAAGGAGATCACTTAACAGAGAAACCGGGATATATCTCCATCATAGTAGAATATTACTTAATAAGACATCTAGGCATTTGTCTATCTAACTTTAATCCCTAGATCATCTAAGAGATTAACAGTGAAGAGCCACCCTAAGGCATTTAACGCAAAGCAAAAATGGGCGAAAGACACCGAGATGACCTAAACGCCCAGGTCATAAAATATCCGCCTAAATTATCTAAAAACGGAGCCAAAAAGTTCAAACATAATACCCTGAAGAAAAACACGGACACACTGTTCGCTGACCCATACTTTAATACAGATAAAGGCACTATAACCAATGACTTGATATTTTACACTAATAAAACGGCTAAATGGTGCAATGCCTTCACAAGAATGCTCTGCATTAAAGCTACGAAAAACATCCCACATGGCACAAAAATAATGACCTCACCATCAAGAAGATGTAGAGCGGAATTATGCATCACCATTTATAAAACTGGAATAGTGTTGATACAGGCAGGGAACAACGAACTTATGAAGTTTGACGAGATATTCCCTATGATAAAAGAATCACTAGAGGGCTTAAGACACCAACTACGCCCGACCCCACCATTATTTACTCCTGATAACATTGATATCAGAGACGCCAATCGAACGGGAGGCTGCCTGGAGCCAGCTACTAAATCCGAAGAGAAAACTGAAACAGGAACGACCATACCGAAAAATAAGACAGAAGGGGCAAAGAGATTTACGAATCATGTGAATAAAGAACAAGACCAACTCCAAAGAGAAGAGCCAACAACGCGTCCAAATACTGAGCCTTCCCACGTGGAACATACAATGATGCCGAATGAATTACACATTGTAAATGAGGAAATAGATAAGTTAGGAGATACCAACCGTGCTCCACCTATCCACAGTTCTATGCTAAAACCAGGTGGAACCTCAACCACAAAGATACGCCTACCCTCACAAAAACCAGATAACGCACACAACACCTCAAGAAGGTACGGAACGGACGACCGAACGGAAGATATAAAGGATAAGAAAATGACTGAGGCACTAAGAATAGATCAAAATCAGACAAAAGCGACATACAACACCCGGACACACAGGCCAACTGTCCTTAAGAGACCAACCAAGAACCAGAAGGCTATTAAGGATCTCCAGAAACTAGTCTGCAACATGACTAAAGCCACAACTAGTACTCTACAAGCGATGGAAAAAATAATGGAAATGACAGCAAGCACCCATTCTATGATCACGAATATTCAAGATCTTGTACATTCAATACATAGAAAGAGCAACGAGACAGACACGTCACTAGCGAATAGGATCAACCGACCAAATAGGACGAAGGCCTTGTCGAAGGCGGAAACCCTTGCCTTACTCCGAACATATGATCCATCAGATCCTGCGGAAGAAGAGAACATCAAAACAGTTCTGATAGATCCTAACAGAACGGCAAGAAAGAAGGATAGGAAACCCAACCATAACAACTTACAACAAATCCAGCTTAACTCCGAATACGAAACACTGAACATTAATAACTCTGGGAAACAACTGACCTGCCTCCTACTAAACTGTAGATCGGCCACCAAACATGCATCAGACATAGCAGACCTCATCATCAACAAGGAAATTGATCTGGCAATACTTACAGAAACGTGGCTATCGGAATCATCATCTCCAACTATGGATCTCTTAGTACCACCTGACTATAACATTGTGAGACTAGATAGACCAAGAAATTCAGGAGGAGGAATTGCCTGCATTCACCGGGCAGAGATAGCGGTCAACCAAATACAATCTGACCCTCTAGAATCTTGCGAATACTTAGGACTCAACATAAAATCAGCAACAAATCAAAGATGCAATTTACATGCATTCTACCACCCACCAGGAGAGAACGCGAAGTTCATAGAACAGCTAATGGAGATCATTACGACCAACTCTAATAGGAATGCCAATAACATATTCTTAGAAGATTTCAACTTACACTGGAATGACTGCAACGACAAACTAGTCAACACGCTCAAGGATTTCCTTGATGAACTAAACCTCAATCAAGCATGCACGCAACCTACACACTCTAAAGGACCTACACTTGACTGGATTATATCAGATAACAAACATGCATCAATCCTCTCAATAACACCATGTGACTGGTCGGATCACTATGCAATAACATTCCGGATACCCATAGTGAAAAAGGGCAAGACAGTTCAACCTGCCAATGTCAAAAAATGGATTTGAGACACAAGAGAGGCTAATATTGAGCTACTAGTTGAAAGCTGTGAGACAGAACTAAAGCCACCTAGCAACTTACAGAATGCAAATGAGTTGACAGAGCATTATATAACATCAGTCGGGAATATAGTCAACAAGACCTTACCACTAAAACTAAAAAGAATAACGGAGAAGACGAAAAATCCATGGTTTGACGGATCACTGAACGAAGATAGGCGCAAACTAAGAATGGCAGAAAGGAAATGGAGACAACACCCATCATCCCCGGAACTGAAAGCCCTCAGAAAAATTAGAAGCCAATACAACAAAAAGATCATCAACTCCAAAAAGGAATTCATAAGATCGGAACTGGATAATGCCAAAAACAGACCACGGAAACTCTTTGAAATCCTGAAACAACAATCAAACAAACTTTCCAAAACTGCTCTTCAAAACGTAAAAACATCCCTAAGTAGCGAGGAATTTTCAACATTCTTCACGGAAAAAGCCAAAACGCTTGAAAAAGAGCTACTAAGTGCAGCAAATAACCTCCCCATCCAACCTCTAACTGCGAATGACCCCAACTCAACTACATTGGGTAACAAAACAAAAAACAAGGCAAACTGGAACACATTTGAACTATATGATCAGAACACGATCGCCAAAACGCTATCGAAAATCAAACCTAACAATCACTACCAAGATCCCCTACCCGCGAAATGTTTAAGAGAAATTAACCATATTGTGGTTCCAATCTGGACAAAAATAATAAATGCATCATTATCACAAGGGACCCTTCCAGACTGTCTAAAAACTGGTCAAGTTGTTCCATTGATCAAAAAACCGATTGCAGATGCTACAGACCCGAATAACTTTCGACCAGTAACTAACATCCCTCTATTGGCCAAATTAATTGAGAAATGTGTGCAGGGACAACTGAGCCAACACATCACTAAGTTCTCCTTACTAGATGAATGCCAATCGGGATTCAGGTCAGGGCATAGCACGGAAACAGCTATCCTCCACATTGTTGATGACGCACTACAGGCTCTTGATCGAAATCAAGCATGCCTGCTAATTCTCCTGGACCTATCATTGGCATTTGACACAGTAAATCATAAAGCATTACTGGCCAGGCTACAGGACAGGATGGGAATATCTGGAAATGTGCTGAAATGGTTTGAATCTTTCCTACGGAACAGAACCCAACGTTTCCTGGTTAATCAATCATTTTCTGCATCATCCCCTAACTCAATCGGAGTCCCACAAGGATCAACATTATCCCCTGATCTATTTAATTTATATGTCGAACCTCTTACAACAATTCTCAGAAACTCACAGATGTCGTATCACATGTATGCGGACGACACGCAAATATATATAAAGATCGCCTCCCTTGAAGACATTGAGCGAATGAATGAAACTTTAAAAAGGGCACTGCATTGGTTAACCATCAATCATTTGAAGCTAAATGCTCAAAAAACAGAGTTCTTACTAATCTCACCACCAAGATGCGTTACGGAAATAAAGGAATGGACCAAGTTGGTGACCGCGCTCAACTGCTCCCCGACTCTAGTCAATTCAGCCAAGTCGCTAGGAATTACTCTAGACGAGAATCTTGACATGAAAGCTCACATTAATTCTATGGCAAAAAGCGCGCGCTTCCACCTGAACTACCTAAGGAAATTGAAACCATTCATCTCTGAAGCAGATCTGAAACTGGCAATCCAATCTTTAGTCATCTCTAGAATTGAATATGGTTGCACCACCATAGCAGTTTACCAAAAACATCCACAGCACCACTAAAAGCTTGCCTCAACGCTGCGGCGAGACTCATCACCGGATCAAGGAAGTTTGACCACATATCCCCTCACCTGAAAGCATTAAACTGGCTACCCTATGAGGCCAGAATCCAACTAAAGATAGCATGTATCACCCACAGAGCACTCCACCACAAGACTCCTGGATACCTATCTAAGAAAATTGAACTATCAGGAGGCAGCAGACCGGCTAGAAATGCCAAAGAGCTGGTGCTACGTCCAGCCATATTCAGAAAGAAAAAAACTTATGACAGAGCGTTCACAGGAGCTGCCCCCAGAATCTGGAACTCACTCCCTCCAAACATTAGGAAGATTCCTAATACCGCAACATTTAAACGAGAAGTGAAGAGCTTCCTAATGAGTAAATACCTCATATAGGCTAGCGAATTCTATCCTCAAACCAAATACTACCTCATAAGAAAGGGAAGGACTGACGGGAATTAGTTGAAAGATAAATGTTGACTCGAAACTGAAGACTCTTCTTTGTAACCAATATATATACCAATTGCTACCTCATGTCAAAAGGAACTCATATAGTTACCTCACATAGTAAACTATATAACCGCTACCTCCTATGTACGACGAAATGGACAAATGACATAACCTATGCTGTTTAGTGAATTCGTATTATAATCGACTAACCTGAGTTGAATGTATGTATATGGCAATCCATATTGTGCCAGTGTATAGTAACCTGAGTGGAATGTATAGTAGTTAAATAAGCATCAACTATAGCCATATATTTATCTACCTCATAGCTATTTGTTGTCTAATGGTTAACATCTTATCAATACTTATCCTACTTCTATGTTAAGCGCTCTGATACCCACGGGTCTTGTTCGCGCTATACAAAACTTTCAATAAATAAATAAATAAATAAAAATGTGTCATGTATCGTCATGTGTCATGTGTCATGTGTTGTCATGTGTCATGTGGTGTCATGTGTCATGTGATGTCATGTGTTGTCAGTCATGTGGTGTCATGTGTCATCATGTGTCATGTGTCATCATGTGTCATGTGTCATGTAGTGTCATGTGTCATCATGTGTCATCATGTGGTGCCATGTGACATCATGTGTCATGTGATGTCATGTGGTGTCATGTGTCATCATGTGGTGCCATGTGACGTCATGTGTCATGTGATGTCATGTGGTGACATGTGGTGTCATGTGTCAACATGTGTCATGTGTCATCATGTGTCATGTGGTGTCATGTGTCATGTGGTGTCATGTGATGTCATGTGTCATGTAGTGTCATGTGTCTTGTGATGTCATGTGTCATGTGGTGTCATGTGTCATCATGTCTCATGTGGTGTCATGTGTCATCATGTGTCATGTGTCATGTGGTGCCATGTGTCATGTGGTGTCATGTGTCATGTATCGTCATGTGTCATGTGATGTCATGTGTCATGTGTTGTCATGTGATGTCATGTGTTGTCATGTGATGTCATGTGTCATGTTGTGTCATGTGATGTCATGTGTCATGTGGTGTCATGTGTCATGTGTCATGAGGTGTCATGTGGTGTCATGTGTCATGTATCGTCATGTGTCATGTGATGTCATGTGGTGTCATGTGGTGACATGTGGTGTCATGTGTCATGTATCGTCATGTGTCATGTGATGTCATGTGTCATGTGATATCATGTGTCATGTGTTGTCATGTGGTGTCATGTGTCATGTGGTGTCATGTGTCATCACATGTCATGTGGTGTCATGTGTCATGTATCGTCATGTGTCATGTGATGACATGTGTCATGTGTTGTCATGTGATATCATGTGTCATGTGGTGTCATGTGTCATGTGGTGTCATGTGTCATGTATCATCATGTGTCATGTGTTGTCATATCATGTGGTGTCATGTGTCATGTAATGTCATGTGTCATGTGTTGTCATGTGATGTCATGTGATGTCATGTGTCATGTGATGTCATGTGTCATGTGGTGTCATGTGTCATCATGTGTCATGTATTGTCATGTGGTGTCATGTATCATCACATGTCATGTGTCATGTGGTGTCATGTGTCATGAGGTGTCATGTGGTGTCATGTGTCATGTATCATCATGTGTCATGTGTTGTCATGTGATGGCATGTGTCATGTGGTATCATGTGTCATGTGATGTCATGTGTCATGTGGTGACATGTGGTGTCATGTGTCATGTATCGTCATGTGTCATGTGATGTCATGTGGTGTCATGTGTTGTTATGTGATGTCATGTGTCATGTGGTGTCATGTGTCATGTGTCATCTTGTGTCATGTGGTGTCATCATGTGGTGCCATGTGACGTCATGTGTTGTCAGTCATGTGGTGTCATGTGGTGTCATGTTTCATCATGTGTCATGTGTTGTCATGTGGTGTCATTTGTAAGCATGGGCGGATCTAGCGTATCTCGCGTACGCGAAATTGCGGATTTACGGATTCGCAATCCGCGAAGATACGCGAACTCTAGCGGATTTGCGGATTTTCCCGTTTTTTGTGTTGGCGCGCGTTCGCGACGATTTTGGGACAATTTCGCAATTGCGAACTTACTTTTCGGCACGCAACGGCCGCGACTATGTTGTTTCTACGTCTGGTTTATCATCACAGGTTCACAGCACCCTCTGCTTCACCACTGCCACCCTCTGGGACACCCATGCCACCCTCTGGTACATCCTCACTGCCACCCATTAGGTTTGTTTATCACTGTAGTTTATGGGGGGTGAAAAAAGCAAGCACACCTCCCCTACTTCAACTGCCATGAATTAATTGGGGGTTGATTAATGTGTCAGTTATTTAGAAAGTTCCAGTCTGGCTGGCACCTGCTTCCTTCCTTATCTGTAATTTGCTTTCTGTTGCAGTAAAATATTTTTTCACAGGACCTTTATGGTCTACTTGTAGCTATTCTATGAGCCTGCTGTTTGGGTCATAGCAGGGTCATAGAATAGTTGCAAACTCTGGAGGGGCCCCTCAGGAAGCACTACAGTGAATGTTACAAATGTTAAGTTTGAACTTTTGCACCTGCTCATTGCTTTCAGTTTAGCAAAAACCGTTTTTTCTGCAATTTCGCGCGTTTTTTGGGGCGCGAATCCGTGCGAGATCGATTTCGGGAGCCGCGAATGCTTGCGAATACACTTTTTTTTTGCGACATGTATGTTCGCGGGCTTTTGCGCGTGTTCGCGAGGCGCTTGTAGCTATACGTTTGCCAAGTTACCCTAGCGGTCGTACACGGGCGCGGCCATCTTGTTTGCGTGACGTAATTCCGTTTCCGGCCGCTATGTGTAATCTCGCAAACTGTGCTGCTCGCTAGTACAATTTCACGCGTGCTCGCGAGGAAAATCTCGCGCGAACTTACCCACGCGGTTGTGAACGGGCGCGGCCATCTTGTTTCTCATTCATTGCTATGGTTCTGGGCATGCTTTCTGTATCCTCTCTGAATCTCTGCCATCCTTTGCTTGTTTGAAGTTTATTTAATCTATTTTACTTATTATCTATCCCTCTATTTTTCTAGCTGTATATTTTTGTGTTTTCTGCTACTTTTAGTTACTTTTAAACTACTTTTTTAAACTCTTTTCTTTTCTTCTTCACTATTCTATTTCTTCTTTATCATTTAAGTTTATTTCTGCCCAGACCATGGTAAAGGGAGCCGGGAAGCACCCTGAGAAGGGGAAGGGTCCCGCACCCCGTGCCCGGCTCCCGTGCGGGCGTTTGAGGGGGGAGCAAGTGGTGCCGCGGGAAATCTTCAGCACGGAGGAAGTGGCGGCACTCATCTTCCACGTCCAGCGCCACCTCCCCAAGACGATCCTGGGAGGCGGCAAGATTGCGACTGGCTATGGCATCCGGGAGCGCCGGAAGCGGTGGGAGAAGGTGTGCCGGGCCATGTATAAGCTCTCTGGGGTCCGGCGCACATATAACCAGGCCACCCACCGCTGGACCGATGTCATGGACCGGGAGCGGGACTTGCTGGACGAGCTCGGCGTAGAGGTCCCCGGGCTTGGTGAGTAGTAGTAGCTATTCATCACTACTCTGTTTTATCCGGCTCTGTTATTTGCAAATCTTTGTTCTTTACCAAGAGCAATAATGCTGCCGATTACATTGTAGGTAAATTATATTTCAAAATCTTCTATGCATTTCAGGTGCACTGCTCTCCTTCTCAGTAGCCTTGCTTGCTACTATGCTTATTTGTTTTGTACATTGTGTTCATTTCATTGGCCTGAGAAATTATGTATGAGTGTAGTGTAAAGATAAGAACTGCGTAATGCTAGACACTAAGGGTCATATTTTCAATTAACGGCGCATCCCTGCAAAGTAGCAGGGATGCGGCAGTAATTGTGTGCCATGCCACCACCACCACCCATTGGCCCAAAACGTCACAGAAGCCTTACGCATCTGTGCCGTAAAGGCGGCACATTGCTGGAGTTGCGTGCCAACGATGGCGCAGCTCCAGCAATGCTCTGGGGTACCCTATCTCCCCAATGCTGCATCAAGCCGTACGTCGGCTTCAAGCGCGCAGGGTTTGACTCATGCATCATTGTCTTAAAAGTGACTGATTGACATCTTGTAGATTTCCCTCAGCCACTTTTAGGATTCGTCCCTGCGCAGGTACGCCCTCCCTTGCGCCGGAACGCCCCCTGATGGCGCAGGGCTTTACAACGTGATGCATCGCCCATAATTTTTTTTTAATTAATATATACGCCGCACCAACACCATGGCGAGTCTTTTGTTCTGCCGCAGCGTCACAAAAGTCACGCAACAATGGAGGAAAATGAGCCGCAAGGGACTTCTAAATCAGCCCCAACAGACTGAAGTCCACTCCTTCCTTTAGACACATGGCTATAAGAAGAAATAGTGGTGGTGGTGGGTGGATTGATAGTTTGAGTATTCACTGATCTGCAAGCAGGATGGACTTTGTCTGTCACTTCGCGTGCTGCGGACTGCTGCCTGCAGTGCCAGGCCTAGGCAAACCTCTTTAGTAGTCTGTTTATTGAGTTACATAGGAACTTTCTAAGTCAACGTTCCGCAAATCAGGCAATACGAATAACGTAGTATACCACATGAGATAGATCCCGTGGAATAGTTGTCTATCTATTTGCTATTTCTCCAAAAAATGTTGTTATTGTTCTTTTGAAATGGTTGATTTGGTTGACAAATCTCATCCATGTTTTCTGGTCTTTCTTTCTTTCATGTTGTACATCAGCTCCCCCCAAGGGCAAGAGGACACAGGAGGAGGAGGGTGCTCAGAATGCAGGCCAGGATCGGGCAGGCAAGGGCTCCTTTGCTGGCCCCAGTAAGTTTTAATTGTAATAAAGAGTACCTATTTTTTCCTAGCGTTCCTCATTCGATTTTTTCTAAATCGTCTTTGATCTTCTTGTAGACTGGATATAAATTCTTATCCTGGCTCTAATATGACTCCCTGTGGTATTACTAGATTATTCTTATTAGTCTGTCTGTGTAGCTAACTAAGATTGGACATTTGGCAATTCCATTGGACTCCCATTCTATTCAGCAATAGCTCTATGCACTGTCTCCTTACTGACTAGATAGTGTGGCAGAGTCATTCAGCTCCCGAAGTCACCGATTATTGATCCCCAATGATCTCTAGATTATCGTACGCAGGACAAGAGAGTACGGAGTCACAGCACAGTCAAGAAGTGTCAGAGGCACTCATGCTTGCAAAAATTCCAAAACCTTTAGCTCATCCACTCTAGTCTGGAGGACCAAAAACCACAGAGTCTATTTAAGTTTAAAAGCTTTATTAAAAGTAAACACATTTATTAAAATCTACTTTGTCATAA
The DNA here is from genome assembly GCF_964261635.1 of Lissotriton helveticus. Classification (NCBI taxonomy): domain Eukaryota; kingdom Metazoa; phylum Chordata; class Amphibia; order Caudata; family Salamandridae; genus Lissotriton; species Lissotriton helveticus. The sequence continues at coordinate 450,461,599 of NC_136062.1, forward strand.
AACTATTTAACTGAAAACGGAAAAGTGGTTAGTGCTGACGATTAATTGGACACATTTCTTGTGGTCGAGCCGAGCTCTCACCTGGTTTGAACTTGATCCTGGTCGTGTTCTTAGGAGTCAAGCTTCTGTCTGTTAGGAGAAAAAGTGGTGCGTGTTAAAAATAAAAAGCAAGCATTCATCAGTTGTGCATAAAAGTGCAGCAAGACAACAGCCTTCCCTGGAAAAAGGGACATTTTTACTTTGGAGTAGACAGTCACAAATTATTACATTGTATTCAGTTTTTTTAACATTTCTCCTAGACCAAATATTATATAGTAGTGAGTGGTGTATTCTAACATTCTTAAATGTACTTTGTAGGTGTAACATCTGGTGACGGGGCCAGCGCGGAGGTGGCTGTGTTAGGCGAGGACTCGGAGGACTCTGGGGAGGAGGCGGTGCAAGAGCCGGCGGACGGTCCTGTGGGGGTTCAAACGGTGGTGGCGGAAACAGGTAAGCTATATATTCCTTACTTATTGAGATTGAAGACTGCATAGTGTGCTTTCTGCATGGGTGTATTACAAATCAACCAGGTAGTAGCCTCCTCGAAATGTACTTCGACTTAGCTGTGAAGTTTTTGGTGAGAAGAATCCCAATAAGTTCTTAGACGAACGTGATGGATGGGATGAACGAAAAGCGAAAGAAGGGTGTAAGTAAGTGGGACACGAAATTGTATGATGGCTGGCAAAGAAGAACGATATGTGTTTGCTTGGCCCCCGAGGTGGCTTGGAAGGAAAGAATATGGTATGGTGCATGGCTGGGTCAATGATGAAGCAAGGATGGGTGGAAGGACAGCAGCCTGGGTGGGTGAAACAGAAACTGTATGTGTGCGTATACTTTGACTGAATGGATGCCTGGAGCATGGTATTCTCTGACTCTTAGATAGCACATGTGTATCTAGAGAGAGTAGATGGTCGCCAGATGAACTAAGTGTTACCTTGAAGAGCATGTACCACCGCACCCGCACATCCGTTCCAGTGCAGGGAAGGAAAGGAAAAGGAATTGTAAATGTGTCCAATACTACCATGAATAGTAGCAGTACTTTGTATTGCGTCTGCAATCACAGCATATATCTGGTTATTACGGTGGACACTCCGTACCTCTCTTAATAACTTTAGTTTGCATTTAGTACGTCATTCATGTGGGGGTGTATCACTGTTCACTCAATATTAAGCAAAGCACCTAAAGTCATCCCATATGTCATCAAATACGTCCCATGTGAAGTGATAGATAATCAAATTAGTTAGCTTCTTCATTTTCCTTTTCTAGTACTCATTTGCACTGTAGGGTGAAAGGTAAATTAATTAAGCAGTAGCCCTTGTAACAGAGTATTCTCAGTGCCACCCGTAATAGAAAAGTAATAGCTTCACCACCTGCATGTACTGGACCGGTACAGTAACGCAAGTCTGTCTCACTCATCATGGTGTGCAACTTTTTTTCTCGGGTGCAAGTTCACTGTGCTGTCCATGTCATTCTGCCGGCTTGCATAAGATAACGTACCGTTCATTAAACTACCACTAATGTTAGAGCAAGGATGCAGAAGTGGGAGGTTACATAGATACTGTCCTCAATAGTTATGTACTGTGCTTTCAATTTGCTACTTGTACTGTGACCCAACTTTCGGCTCAATCACTTTGTGTTATTAATGCTAAGGAGCATTGGTTACAGACTATGTCTTTCTTTCTTCATATAGTTGCTCCTTCCAAATCAACAACACGGAGGGAGCAGGCTAGAATGGCCCGGCAACGGAGGCTGGAGGCCACTGTCGCCGAATATCGGCGGCTGGTGGCCCTGGAGGAGGAGGAGGACACGCAGTCGAGCGGTGCAACAACAACATCCTCGGCTGGGACCGCTGCATCCTCCTCCGTGACCCCACGGGACGCCAGCATGCGCAGTGCTCCAGCGGGACCGAGCCGGGCTAACAAAGCCAACCGCCACCGCCAAACAACAGAAAAACCAGCTGCCCCCCACAGGAGCTGCAAGGAACGCCAACACCGCCTACGAGTCCGAATGTCCAACCTGGAGCAGGAGGTCCAGAAGTATAAGAACTTGGTGAAGGGCCTCCGCTCCGAGCTTGCCACCCTCCGCAAGGAGTATGATGCCCATGCCGCAAAATGCACCAGCACCAGCACCCTCCAGTAGTGGAGTGTCCCTTGCCCTTTTTTTATAGACTTTTGGGGGGTGGGATTTGGGAGTTGGGATTGTTTTGGGACGTTTCAAAGACAATCGTTGGGGTTAGGGTGGGTCTTGAGGGAGATTATTTTGTTAGGGCTACATAAATATACATTTTTAAACTTTATCTGACCATACCTGTTTTTTACTGCTTTTCAGTCTGGTGGGTGGGGGACGGGGGTGTAACAGTAACTTTGTTTTCCTGAACAGTCGTAGGACTTTAGTAGTACAACCGTCAATCTCTTGTCTACTCCGAAATAATACTCCATTATACTACCTCCCACCAAACGCTTATCTTACCTGTAATTAGTGTTAGAAATTAGGGCTAGGCCCAGGGCTGGCTCCACGTGAAATGGGGATTAACGTTGTCAATCCTGGGCGGGTGACATTTCCTCATTGCGGTGGTACTAGTGGTGTGACACAGTGGCAGTTGCATGCCTATGGAAAAAAAGAAAACAAAACCTTGTTTGTCCTTACTGTAGCATTACAACGGTTACGGTACGATCGAGAATATAGCAGGTGACAGTACACTAGAACAGTGCCATAATGTAGCCTAACAAATGGTAAAGTATTTGCTTGCAAGTATAACTAGTACTTGCGTTGAATTTATTTGACATTGGCTACTACTACTAGAAGATATAGTACTGAAGCTGAGTAAGTCTAGAAGATATCCTCGTATTCCTTCACCAGCCTGTTGCTATGACCTTATCCTCCCCAGCAAGTGTGTGGAATTATTGATGTCATTTTAGTCAGACATCAAGCAAAACAACACAGCCCGGGGGAAGAGGGTTAGGGTTTGTAAAATGGATGGGAATGGGGGTTTCTTTTTGGGTAGGTTTTGTTGAGAGAAGAAAAAAAAAGCAGAGCATGGACAAACAATAATTGAAGATAAAGACAATCTTTGGTTACAAACTAAAGCTAAGCACATGCAGTCACACTCATAGAATAAAACAATGGATACTGTATCTGTATTGCGTATGTTGTTGGAGTTGTCCTGTTGAATTTGGTAAGTAAGTTGCATGCAGCAAACAATTCCTCTTATTGGCGGCACTCCTCCATTCCAGCTGACGCTTCGTCCATCAATGTTGGTGACCACTGACAGAAGACACCCTGTCCACTGCCTGCCTGGCGGATGTTGACTGAAACCCGGCCTGTAATTATTGAACGGAAAACAGGAAGTGCTATTACAATACCACTGATAAATAAATAAAAGGTATGTACGCTGTGTGGTTCAAAAAGTGACACTTTGATTTCCCTAATAGACAGTACAATATTTTTGAAATTGCGTGCTCTGTCTGAGTCACCTTTTTAAGGATAAATAAGTATGGCCAAAATATTATAGCGGATCTTTCCCCTCAAGGTAGGTGTACTGTAAACTGTGTTTTAGAACAAAATTTGACCTTCCCAGCAATGCTCCCACCAAGACCCTTACTAAAGCCAGTCGCAAAAATGTAGAAGAACCCCAATCAGATCTCCAAAAACGATGCCTAGCAGAAAAATGGTTACAAAACGTACTTTGAAAGTAACAGTAGGCCCAAATACAGACCGTGGATTGTATTCAAACCACTTGCAAGCAAGCAAAAGTATCCATAGCCAGCATCGCTCCAACAGTGCTCTACAACACCAGAACTGCGTTGCAATAGAACCCCCCGAAACACATGCAATCCTGCTGCTAGGGCTAACCCTAACGAACCCTAACTTACAAAAAGTGCCAAAACTGGTGTTTCCTTATGGATTTTGTCCAAAACACTTCTATCCGGTATTAGACCTTCCCAGGAATGCCCCAGGCAAGACCCGCCAACCCACCCGGAAAAAACCACCCGACAACACCCCCAAACAGCGAAAAAGCTAAATCTCATACTTACAATATCTCTCGGCCTTCGGTCCAAACGCGCCGCTGTGCAGCTAGGTCATCATCATCAATCATCATAACTCCTGTTTTCCACCACGGATTTCCTGAAAAGCAAATGCAATCAAGATTAGATTGTCGCAGCAGTGCTTCGACAGAGACCCCGGCCGCAACCCACCCACGAACAGCAGGAAGCCCCCCAAAACGCTACATTGAGCAAGATGACAGAAGAAATAGCAAAAAAAAGGCTGTTCCTTAAGGATTTTGTCCAAAACACTTCTATCCGGTATTAGACCTTCCCAGGAATGCCCCAGGCAAGACCCGCCAACCCACCCGGAAAAAACCACCCGGCAACACCCCCAAACAGCGAAAAAGCTAAATCTCATACTTACAATATCTCACGGCCTTCGGTCCAAACGCGCCGCTGTGCAGCTAGGTCATCATCATCAATTATCATAACTCCTGTTTTCCACCACGGATTTCCTGAAAAGCAAATGCAATCAAGATTAGATTGTCGCAGCAGTGCTTCGACAGAGACCCCGGCCGCAACCCACCCACGAACAGCAGGAAGCCCCCCAAAACGCTATATTGAGCAAGATGACAGAAGAAATAGCAAAAAAAAGGCTGTTCCTTAAGGATTTTGTCCAAAACACTTCTATCCGGTATTAGACCTTCCCAGGAATGCCCCAGGCAAGACCCGCCAACCCACCCGGAAAAAACCACCCGACAACACCCCCAAACAGCGAAAAAGCTAAATCTCATACTTACAATATCTCTTGGCCTTCGGTCCAAACGCGCCGCTGTGCAGCTAGGTCATCATCATCAATCATCATAACTCCTGTTTTCCACCACGGATTTCCTGAAAAGCAAATGCAATCAAGATTAGACTGTCGCAGCAGTGCTCCCAGACACCAAAAATCACCCACAAACACCCCAAAGGCAAGCAAGTCAGCAAAAACGGCAAGAAATTTCCACCTCATATTTGGTCCAAAACACTTTTGTCCATTATTAGAGCTTCACAGCAATGGGCCCAAATCCGTCAACTCACCCGCAAAGAAGTACCACACCCCCACAAGTGCTGAGTCTTTCTTCATTGGGCGTAATCCAGCACTCTGCTTTGAGGGAAATCGCAGTCTGGAGGAGGAGGATAGAGGAGCATGTTCTTCAGAACTTGTGAACCTGAGGAATGTAGACTGCGGCACCTTCAAATCAATAAGCAAACAAGTGAAGACAGTTCGGCTGATGGTCTTGTTTTTGGGATTAGGTGATTAAAGTTTGAATTAAATTAACTGTGCAAACCAAAGAAAGAGAGACAAACAGGAATAAAAGTGAATAAGGATGAAAAAGAAAGTTCTTAATTCATTGTCTCATTTTCAGGGCTCGGTGTCAGGGAATAAGAAGAAGATTTCGTCATCATACTCTGCGAATTCAGGCAGGATGAGGTCAGTGCCACCGAACAGAGAACAAATCCCCTCATCTACGTTGCCGTCCTCCTCGTCTTCATGCGGCGTGCTTTCTCGTACTTTGTAATCTGGTGGTATGAGGTGCTGATTCATCTTGATCATTGTCAGCCGCTCCACATTTTTGGGCGAGAGGCGGCTCCGTTTGGGAGTTACAATGCCACCAGCAGCACTGAAAACACGTTCAGAAGACACACTTGCGAGTGGGCAAGACAAATAGTTTATAGCCAGGTTGGAGAGCTGTGGCCACAATTGTTTTTTGCCATGCCAATACTGCAATGGCTCATCATTAAGAAAGACCTCTGTTGAGTCATTCATATAGTCCTGCACCATCGACTCAAGGTCATCAACGGTTCCTCCACTTTGCTTACTTTTTGCTGTGCCTTTGACATTTTTTCGAGAACCATACCCAAGCAAACTTAGCCAATCCTCTACAACAGCCACTGTTACTGTTGTGTGTGGTGCAGATGATCCAGTTGCCTTTAACGGCTGAGAGGTCACTTGTGCCCCAGCCACAGGTGCAGAAGTGGATTCTTGTGACTGGGGATGGCCTGCTGATGCTGATGCTGATGTACTGTCTTCTCCTTCAATAAGCTGCCGTTCTTTTTCAAACCTCTTGGCTGACAAGGCTAACCAATGTTTGTACTTTTGAACATCTGCATCAGCAAAAGGAAAGAATGCTTCGCCTGCCAGCGCCTTTTTGTAGCATGGATCCAGAATAGTAGCACAAATGTAATGCTGTTCTGACTTGATTTTTTGAAGACGTTCATCACCACGTAGGCGCTCTAATAATTTCTCAGACAAAATAAAATGGTCTTTTTTTTTTTCATCTTTTTCAAACTCAGAAGACACCGCCATCAGTTGGTGCTCCAGCATGCACAACAATGGGATAGCTTTTCCCAAATTACAGTCCTCCTGGCTGACTGCAACCGTGAAGAACTCAAAAGGACGAAGCATGTCTGTCAGGCTTTTAACTATGTCCCATTGCGCCGCACCCAACCGCATGTCCTCCTTCTGAGATGTACCCTCTGTGAAGAAATAGTGATCGAGTACCGTATACTGCTCATACAGACGCTCAAGCATGTAGAAGGTTGAGTTCCAACGTGTTGCCACCTCCTGGATGAGTGCTTTCACTGGCATTTGACGTTCAAGTAGCAGTCTCCTCAGATGCTTCCGGGCCTTAAAAGAATGGCTGAAATGGTTGCACATTTTGCGGCAGGTGGCCATTACCTCGAATGCTGGACTGTGTTTATCACTCAAGAATTTTTGAACTACCAGGTTGATACAGTGCGCCAAACACGGCACTCTAAAATAGTCACCCTTCCACATGGCCTTAACTACATTGGCGCCATTATCCGTGGAAACATAACCAATCTTGCGTTTTTGGGGGGATAGCATTTTCAAGACCTTTTTGTCAAACTCTTCCAAAAGGTTTTCTGCTGTGTGACTTTTCTCCAAGCCAAACATGGCTAGTGTTGCATGTTTCCGAGCAGCTTTGAAAACTTTGTCCGGGTCAACACCTGCGTTTAGCTTTGCTTTAACACCTGAAAAAGAGACCCAGTGTGCAGTGATGCACATGTAATCAGCGCCTGCGCCACTGGTCCACATTTCTGTTGTCAGATGTATTGTGTGAACAGCACTCTTCTGCAAAGCTGCCCCAATCGCCTCCAGCACATCTTCATGTAGTGCTGGAACCGCAACTCTGGCAAAATAGAACCGGCTAGGAACCTTCCATTTAGGGCAGAGCGTTGCCACTAATTCTAGAAAACCTACTGCTTCTACAAAAGAAAAAGGGAGAAGGTCCACAGCTAGCATTTTAGCCAGCTTAGTGTTATACAGACGCGTCAGTGGGTGGTTGCGTTCATATGGCACGTCTGAAGTAAGCATTGTTCTAATGTTGCCCTGGACCAAGCATTTACGGGCTGATAATGACTTCGTTGACCCAATTTTGCTCGCTGGTGAACTTTTGTGCGTTGGTGTCTCACTCGCTCCAACACTCTTAGTGTGCCTCACATTGGGTGTGCTGCTGACAGGGGTACTGGGTGTAAGGGAAGTGTTTGACACGTCTTGTTCCTCCTCGTCATCATCAGATGAAACATCAACGTTTCCTTGAATTCGGCCTTTCTTGATCGCATCTAGGTGCGCAAACCATTTGACAGTGTGCTGTCTCCTAAGATGACCTCTCTGGCCGCCGGTACCATAGTTGGTACCTGGCTTACCACGACTAACTGCATCCTTACAAAGGGTACAAATGGCAAACTTTGGATTTTTTTGACAAACAGTAAAGAAGTCCCAAACTGGGGACTTGAAGTGTCTGTGGGACCTGGAGGAGGCGGCGATACTGGTGGTGGTGGTCATGAAGCTAATGCCAGATGAAGTGGAGGATCTGGATTGCCCAACTTTTGTACGTTTTGCACTTTCACCGCCACTAATTAAGGTCGAGGTTGACGGAGGTCTCTTCTTGCCAGAAAGAAATATGGAAGCGGGACGAGATGGTGTACTACTTAACTCCAATGATTGTGGTGTTTCCACTGCCTCCTCATCGACAACATCATCATCATCATCACGCTCAGCAGCTCTTCGGGCTAGGGACAAAATGTCTGTTTGCTGCATGCCCGCTGGGGCTGCAGTGACCTTTATGATGACTGGGTCGTCGTTGGCAGAGTCTTCATCAGCAGCAGTATCCGCCACTTCTTGTTGAGCCTCATCACACTCCATAACTCTGAGACTTTGGACGAGCTTCCTTCTACGCTTAACTACCTTTGTTGGATCATGGTGTGCCTCACTCTCAGACGGCTGTGGTGCTGGTTCCCAAGTTTGATCCGTATCATCAGAAGGAGGTGTGCTTGAAGAAGATGTAGACACCACCCTTGATCTCTTCCTTGCTAGGGGTGTGGAAGACAATGAAGGATCATCAGGAGGAGTGGCTTCCTCAAATGATAGCTCGCCTTGATTGTCGATTTCCTGATGTGCCCCTACTTCGGGAGGAACAACTATTGTGGGCACTTATGACCCTCCATGCACCTCTGCTTGCGCATCTCCTTGCGCTGCCTCTCCTTCCACATGTACTTGGGCTTGCACTTGCACATGTGATTGTTGTTGCGGCTGTGGTTGTTCAACACTCGTCAGATGAGCTACAACAACCTGTGTTGATTGAGGGACATTGCTGCTGCTTTCTTGCGATGAGCTAACATCACTGGTCGATGGTGATCGAAGAACTATACTGGCTGCCTCTGCAGCACTCAAGGGCTTGGACTTAAGTTGGCGTGGTGATGGTGGTGGCACTGAGCCCAATGGAGCGGGGGTGCTGCTGCCAGCTTGGTCCCCAGCAGATCCCGCTGCTGCTGCAGGCATACTTTTTTTTTTACTCCCAAAAAAAGGGGCGGGTGGCACACCAGTGTCCTTGGTAACTTGCTTCTTCTGCTCCTTACTGGCACCTTTCTTGCTAGAGGAGCTACGGGTTACTTTTTTTGGGGCCATCTTCTTCAGAGCAGGTCAGCAGGCAGCAGTTGCACGAGTTGCAGAGGGTTCTGTGTCCAGACGTGACGTCGCCTGACGTTATGCTGCACACACACACCGCTGCAGGACTTCTTCCTGGCACTGGTGGTTCTCTTGAGTCTTCTTGTGCACCTAAAAGCAATGGAAGACAGAGGAACATCAGTTCAGTTAAACACCCCAAAAAATCGACAAAACACAGAAAAATGAGCACAATCCCATGCCATCCATGATGTTTACATTGAAGACACCCCACAGAAAGACTAGGCCCATGCAACACTCACCACCCCTGGGCAAAGGGCCCCACCAGCAGGCCCAAAAAAACGACAAAAAACAATAAAATCAGCACAATCCCAGCCCATCCATGGCCTCAATGGTGTTTAAATTCAAGAAGACACCCCTCAGAAACACTAGGCCCATGCAACACTCACTACCCCTGGGCATAATGGATGAAAAGTAGGCAAAATAAGTGCAGGCCTCAGACACTGCCTCTCCTCAAAATGGCCCCTTACACCCCAAGCACATGTTGCCTGTACCAGCCAGCACTCAAGATGGCCACCACCACCACCCACATAGCCAGTCCACATCAACAGTACACCCCCAAAAAACAGAAAAACAGCCAGAAATCACCACAATCCCATGCCATCCATGATGTTTACATTAAAGAGAGTAAGACCACACCACAGGCACACTCAGTCCATGCACCACCACCCCTGGGCAAAAGGCCACACCAGCAGCCCCCAAAAAACGACAAAAAACAATAAAATAAGCACAATCCCAGCCCATCCATGGCCTCAATTATGTTTAAATTCAAGAAGACACCCCACAGAAAGACTAGGCCCATGCAACACTCACTACCCCTGGGCATAATGGATGAAAAGTAGGCAAAATAAGTGCAGGCCTCAGACACTGCCTCTCCTCAAAATGGCCCCTTACACCCCAAGCACATGTTGCCTGTACCAGCCAGCACTCAAGATGGCCACCACCACCACCCACATGGCCAGTCCACATCAACAGTACACCCCCAAAAAACAGAAGAACAGCCAGAAATCACCACAATCCAATGCCATCCATGATGTTTACATTAAAGAGAGTGAGACCACACCACAGGCACACTCAGTCCATGCACCACCACCCCTGGGCAAAAGGCCACACCAGCAGCCCCCCAAAAACGACAAAAAACAATAAAATAAGCACAATCCCACCCCATTCATGGCCTCAATTATGTTTAAATTCAAGAAGACACCCCACAGAAAGACTAGGCCCATGCAACACTCACCACCCCTGGGCAAAGGGCCCCACCAGCAGGCCCAAAAAAACGACAAAAAACAATAAAATCAGCACAATCCCAGCCCATCCATGGCCTCAATGGTGTTTAAATTCAAGAAGACACCCCTCAGAAACACTAGGCCCATGCAACACTCACTACCCCTGGCATAATGGATGAAAAGTAGGCAAAATAAGTGCAGGCCTCAGACACTGCCTCTCCTCAAAATGGCCCCTTACACCCCAAGCACATGTTGCCTGTACCAGCCAGCACTCAAGATGGCCACCACCACCACCCACATGGCCAGTCCACATCAACAGTACACCCCCAAAAAACAGAAAAACAGCCAGAAATCACCACAATCCAATGCCATCCATGATGTTTACATTAAAGAGATTGAGACCACACCACAGGCACACTCAGTCCATGCACCACCACCCCTGGGCAAAAGGCCACACCAGCAGCCCCCCAAAAACGACAAAAAACAATAAAATAAGCACAATCCCAGCCCATCCATGGCCTCAATTATGTTTAAATTCAAGAAGACACCCCACAGAAAGACTAGGCCCATGCAACACTCACCACCCCTGGGCAAAGGGCCACACCAGCAGGCCCAAAAAAAGGACAAAAATCAGCACAATCCCAGCCCATCCATGGCCTCAATGGTGTTTAAATTCAACAAAACAGTTGTATCATGCACCCCTAACCAACCCTGGTCCTACTGGATACTGTGGCTACCCACAATATAATTTATTTAATGTTCTGAAAAAGTTCCAAAATTTTACTTGCAGCAACTGTAATGCCCCAAACAAACTTACTTGTGAAAGTTGATTTCTAATCCAAAAGTGATCCAAAGACAGTCAAAAAAGGCCTCAAATTCAAATATCCAGCAGCACCCACAAAAAGTAATCCTTCCAGCTCCAGATCCAAATGAAAGTGACCAGGAGATGGACAAAGCACTGGGAGGAGCCTGCTGGACAGGAACAGGAAGTTGGAGACTGTGGGGCACTTCCTTCCTCCCCCCCAAAATGGACTCCTTGCAAAAAAAAGGCCATGCAAATGTCAACCTGAGGAGTGATTCTGATAAAAATCATAATTTTCTGAAGGTTTATCCTGTTTGCTGGTGATTTTCTTGTGCAGAATTGCAAAAGCTCTATTTCGCGAGTGCGAGATTGTTCCTTTCCGCCGCAACTACGTGTTCGCAATTGCGAACTCTCGCGAGGTGTGCTGTGCAAGGTGGCAAGCCGCGATTACGTATTCGCGGGCACCAAACTCCCGCGGGATCACGCAGCAAGATCCAAAATGGCGCGGCACTCGCAAAGAAAAACAACTCGGCAAACGCTAAATGACGGAAAGTGAACGCCGTGCACCAAGCCGCGCGCCGCAACCAAGCAAAAAATCCGCCGCGAGCGGATTCACGGCTTTTCAACAAATTCGCGAGAGTTCGCGGATTGCGAATTTGCCGAAAATCCGAAAAATCCGCGATCGGAGCGGATTTTACGCCCATGCTTAGTCATTTGTTATCACGTGTCATGTGTCATGTGGTGTCATGTGTCATGTGGTGTCATGTGTCATGTAGTGTCATGTGATGCCATGTGTCATGTGTCATGTGATGTCATGTGTCATGTGTTGTCATGTGTCATCACGTGTCATGTTTCATGTGGTGTCATGTGTCATGTGGTGTCATGTGTCATGTATCATCATGGGTCATGTGATGTCATGTGTCATGTGTTGTCATGTGATGTCATGTGGCATGTGGTGTCATGTGTCATGTGGTGTCATGTGTCATGTATCGCCATGTGTCATGTGATGTCATGTGTCATGTGTTGTCATGTGATGTCATGTGTCATATGATGTCATGTGTCATGTGTTGTCATGTGATGTCATGTGTCATATGGTGTCATGTGTCATCATGTGTCATGTGTTGTCATGTGGTACATGACACATGTGGTGTCATGTGTTATGTGTTGTCATGTGGTGTCATGTGTCAAGTGATGTCATGTGTCAAGTGGTGTCATGTGTCATGTTTCATGTGGTCATGTGTCATGTATCGTCATGTGTCATGTGATGTCATGTGTCATGTGTTGTCATGTGATGTCATGTGGTATTGTGTCATGTGGTGTCATGTGTCATGTATCGTCATGTGTCATGTGATGTCATGTGTCATGTGTTGTCATGTGATATCATGTGTCATGTGGTGTCATGTGTCATGTGATGTCATGTGCCATGTGTTGTCATGTGATGTCATGTGTCATGTTGTGTCATGTGATGTCATGTGTCATGTGGTGTCATGTGATGTCATGTGTCATGTGTCATGAGGTGTCATGTGGTGTCATGTGTCATGTATCGTCATGTGTCATGTGATGTCATGTGGTGTCATGTGGTGACATGTGGTGTCATGTGTCATGTATCGTCATGTGTCATGTGATGTCATGTGTCATGTGATATCATGTGTCATGTGTTGTCATATGGTGTCATGTGTCATCACATGTCATGTGGTGTCATGTGGTATCATGTGTCATCATGTGTCATGTGTTGTCATGTCATGTGTCATGTGGTGTCATGTGTCATCATGTGTCATGTGTTGTCATGTCATGTGTCATGTGATGTCATGTGTCATGTGATGTCATGTGTCATGTGATGTCATGTGTCATGTGGTGTCATGTGTCATCATGTGTCATGTGTTGTCATGTGGTGTCATGTGTCATCACGTGTCATGTGTCATGTGGTGTCATGTGTCATGAGGTGTCATGTGGTGTCATGTGTCATGTATCGTCATGTGTCATGTGTTGTCATGTGATGGCATGTGTCATGTGGTGTCATGTGTCATGTGATGTCATGTGTCATGTGGTGAGATGTGGTGTCATGTGTCATGTATCATCATGTGTCAAGTGATGTCATGTGGTGTCATGTGTTGTCATGTGATGTCATGTGTCATGTGGTGTCATGTGTCATCATGTGTCATCTTGTGTCATGTGGTGTCATGTGTCATCATGTGGTGCCATGTGACGTCATGTGTTGTCAGTCATGTGGTGTCATGTGGTGTCATGTTTCATCATGTGTCATGTGTTGTCATGTGGTGTCATTTGTTATCACGTGTCATGTGTCATGTGGTGTCATGTGTCATGTGGTGTCATGTGTCATGTGATGCCATGTGTCACGTGTCACGTGTCGTCATGTGTCATGTGTTGTCATGTGTCATCACATGTCATGTTTCATGTGGTGTCATGTGTCATGTGGTGTCATGAGTCATGTATCATTATGTGTCATGTGATGTCATGTGTCATGTGTTGTCATGTGATGTCATGTGTCATGTGGTGTCATGTGTCATGTGGTGTCATGTGTCATGTATCACCATGTGTCATGTGATGTCATGTGTCATGTGTTGTCATGTGATGTCATGTGTCATATGATGTCATGTGCCATGTGTTGTCATGTTATGTCATGTGTCATATGGTGTCATGTGTCATCATGTGTCATGTGTTGTCATGTGGTACATGACATGTGGTGTCATGTGTCATGTGTTGTCATGTGGTGTCATGTGTCAAGTGATGTCATGTGTTAAGTGGTGTCATGTGTCATGTTTCATGTGATGTCATGTGTCATGTGTCATGTGTTGTCATGTGATGTCATGTGTCATGTGGTATTGTGTCATGTGGTGTCATGTGTCATGTATCGCCATGTGTCATGTGATGTCATGTGTCATGTGTTGTCATGTGATATCATGTGTCATGTGGTGTCATGTGTCATGTGATGTCATGTGCCATGTGCATCGGTAGATGTGATATCATGTGTCATGTGGTGTCATGTGTCATGTGATGTCATGTGCCATGTGTTGTCATGTGATGTCATGTGTCATGTGATGTCATGTGTCATGTGGTGTCATGTGTTTTATCGGAGAAAGACCTAAAACTAGCTGTGCAGTCACTGGTTATCTCAAGAATTGAATATGGATGTACAACTCTAGCAGGTCTTCCAAAATTTTCCATAGCCCCCCTAAAAGCTTGTCTCAATGCAGCGGCAAGACCGGAACGAGGAAATTTGACCACATCACCCCTCACCTGAAGGTGCTAAACTAGCCCCTAGAATCTGGAACTCTCTGCCTGTGAATATCAGAAAAATTTCAAACATAGCATCGTTTAAGAAGGAAGCTAAGACCTTCCTCATGAGCAAATTTCTCCCATAGGCAGGCATTTCGCCTTCTATGACTTAACTGTGAGGTTCTTAAGATAACAAAATGAGAAATTGAAGAACAGTGGAATGACTATGCTGAAAATATTACCAACTACGGTGTGCAATATCATTGCTTGTTATATACACTGCTGTTTTTATCCTATGCCATTGTTGTAAAGCGCTCTGATACCCATGGGTCTAGTTCGCGCTATAGAAAACTGTTTATAAATAAATAAATAAATAAATAAATAAATGTCATCATGTGTCATGTGGTGTCATGTGTCATCATGTGTCATGTGGTGTCATGTGTCATCACATGTCATGTGTCATGTGTCATGTGATGTCATGTGTCAAGTGGTGTCATGTGATGTCATGTGTCATGTGCTGTCATGTGCTGTCGTGTCATGTGTCATGTGGTGTAATGTGTCATGTGGTGTCATTTGTCATCATGTGTTGTCATGTGTCATCATGTGGTGCCATGTGACGTCATGTGTTGTCAGTCATGTGGTGTCATGTGGTGTCATGTGTCATCATGTGTCATGTGGTGTCACGTATCATGTGGTGTCATGTGTCATATAGTGTCATGTGTCATGTGTTGTCATGTGGTGTCATGTGTCATTTGATGTCATGTGTCATGTGGTGTCATGTGTCATGTATCGTCATGTGTCATGTGATGTCATGTGTCATGTGTTGTCATGTGATGTCATGTGTCATGTGGTGTCATGTGTCATGTGATGTCATGTGTCATGTATCGTCATTTGTTATGTGATGTCATGTGTCATGTGATGTCATGTGTTATCATGTGATGTCATGTGTCATGTGGTGTCATGTGTCATGTGATGTCATGTGTTGTCATGTGATGTCATGTGTCATGTGGTGTCATGTGTCATGTGATGTCATGTGTCATGTGTTGTCATGTGTCATCATGTGTCATGTGTTGTCATGTGGTGTCATGTGTCATCACGTGTCATGTGTCATGTGTCATGTATCGTCATGTGTCATGTGATATCATGTGATGTGGTGACATGTGGTGTCATGTATCGTCATGTCATGTGATGTCATGTGTCATCACGTGTCATGTGTCATGTGGTGTCATGTGTCATGTGGTGTCATGTGTCATGTATCGTCATTTGTTATGTGATGTCATGTGTCATGTGATGTCATGTGTTATCATGTGATGTCATGTGTCATGTGGTGTCATGTGTCATGTGATGTCATGTGTTGTCATGTGATGTCATGTGTCATGTGGTGTCATGTGTCATGTGATGTCATGTGTCATGTGTTGTCATGTGTCATCATGTGTCATGTGTTGTCATGTGGTGTCATGTGTCATCACGTGTCATGTGTCATGTGTCATGTATCGTCATGTGTCATGTGATATCATGTGATGTGGTGACATGTGGTGTCATGTATCGTCATGTCATGTGATGTCATGTGTCATGTGGTGTCATGTGTCATGTGGTGTCATGTGTTATGTGGTGTCATGTGACATGTGTCATGTAAAGTCATATGTCATGTGTCAAAAAATGTATATATCTAGAGGAGCTTACTGTATTACTGTAAGCTTACTGTACATGTGGTGTCATGTGTCATGTGTCACGTGGTGTCATGTGTCATATATTGTCATGTGTCATGTGATGTCATGTGTCATGGGATGTCATGTGTCATGTGATGTCATGAGATGTCATGTGTCATGTGGTGTCATGTGTCATGTGGTGTCATGTGTTATTTGGTGTCATGTGTCATGTATCGTCATGTGTCATGTGGTGTCATGTGTCATGTGATGTCATGTGCCATGTGTTGTCATGTGATGTCATGTGTCATGTGGTGTCATGTGTCATCATGTGTCATGTGTTGTCATGTGGTGTCATGTGTCATCACATGTTATGTGTCATGTGATGTCATGTGTCAAGTGGTGTCATGTGTCATGTGATGTCATGTGTCATGTGCTGTCATGTGTCATGTGGTGTCATATGTCATATGTCATGTGTCATCATGTGTCATGTGGTGTCATGTGGTGTCATTTGTCATCATGTGGTGCTATGACTGACGTGTTGTCAGTCATGTGGTGTCATGTGTCATCATGTGTCATGTGATATCATGTGTCATGTGTCATGTGATGTCATGTGTTATGTGTTGTCATGTGATGTCATGTTTCATGTGGTGTCATGTGTCATGTGATGTCATGTGTCATGTGGTGTCATGTGTCATCATGTGTCATGTGGTGTCATGTGTCATGTGGTGTCATGTGTCATGTATCGTCATGTGTCATGTGATGTTATGTGTCATGTGATGTCATGTCATGTGTTATCATGTGGTGTCATGTGATGTCATGTGTCATGTGGTGTCATGTGTCATATAGTGTCATGTGTCATGTGGTGTCATGTATCTTGTGATGTCATGTGTCATGTGTTGTCATGTGTCATCATGTGTCATGTGTTGTCATGTGGTGTCATGTGTCATCACGTGTCTTGTGTCACGTGGTGTCATGTGTCATGAGGTGTCATGTGGTGTCATGTGTCATGTATCGTCATGTGTCATGTGATGTCATGTGTCATGTGGTGACATGTGGTGTCATGTGTCATGTATCGTCATGTGTCATGTGATGTCATGTGTCATGTGTTGTCATGTGATGTCATGTGGTGTCATGTGTCATGTGTCGTGGAGTCGTATGTCATGTGTCAAAAAATGTATATATCTAGAGGAGCTTACTGTAAGATTACTAAAAGCTTACTGTACTCTGTACCTTTCCGAGCACGAGCTGAATGCTAATTGGCTGTCAACTGTCTGTCAATACTCCAAACCAGAAAGTGTTGGCAGCCATCTTGTGCCTCGGTAGACTGAGGCACAAGAAAGCAGAAAAACAAACGCAAAAAGGGGGCAGGGTAGAAACACCCTGCCCCCTAGGCCTGCTCTGGGTGTTTCACAAGGATCCCAAAGCCCCCCCCCCAATATTTTTGGGGGACAAAAACCACGGAGGACGAGTACCATACGAGTCCTGTAAGCTTACTGTAAGCTTACTGTACTCTGTACCTGCACGAGCTGAATGCGGTGTCATGGGTCATGTGTCATGTGGAGTCATATGTCATGTGTCAAAAAATTTATATATCTAGAGGAGCTTACTGTAAGATTACTAAAAGCTTACTGTACTCTATACCTTTCCGAGCACGAGCTGAATGCTAATTGGCTGTCAACTGTCTGTCAATACTCCAAACCAGAAAGTGTTGGCAGCCATCTTGTGCCTCGGTAGACTGAGGCACAAGAAAGCAGAAAAACAAGCGCAAAAAGGGGGCAGGGTAGAAACACCCTGCCCCCTAGGCCTGCTCTGGGTGTTTCACAAGGATCCCAAAGGCCCCCCCCAATATTTTTGGGGGACAAAAACCACGGGGGACGAGTACCATACGAGTCCAGTAAGCTTACTGTAAGCTTACTGTACTCTGTACCTGCACGAGCTGAATGCGGTGTCATGTGTCATGTGTCATGTGGAGTCATATGTCATGTGTCAAAAAATGTATATATCTAGAGGAGCTTACTGTAAGATTACTGTAAGCTTACTGTACTCTGTACCTTTCCGAGCACGAGCTGAATGCTAATTGGCTGTCAACTGTCTGTCAACACTCCAAACCAGAAAGTGTTGGCCGCCATCTTGTGCCTCGGTAGACTGAGGCACAAGAAAGCAGAAAAACAAACAAGTAGAACGCAAAAAGGGGGCAGGGTAGACACCCCCTGACCCCCTAGGCCTGCTCAGGGATGCCACAAGGACCCCAAAGGCCCCCCCCAAATTTTTGGGGGGACAAAAACCACGGGGGACGAGTCTCCTGAGGCAAAATAGCCGGGAGTGTGTTTTTATAACTGTAATTCTGTGTATTGTGATTTTAAAACTTACCTTTCATTGCCACTGCTACTTGCATCTCGAGGGCGCCGTGTAGTGGATTTAGCGCTCACGTGACCCCCTCCCTCCGGCTTCCTCCACGGCTGGCCACGTCCACCTAGAGGCCACGCCCCCTTCCCGCCCTACTTAAGCGCTGAGTCGCTAGCGCTCGCTTGGTTCGAGTCTCCTGAGGCAAAATAGCCGGGAGTGTGTTTTTATAACTGTAATTCTATGTATTGTGATTTTAAAACTTACCTTTCATTGCCACTGCTACTTGCATCTCGAGGGCGCCGTGTAGCGGATTTAGCGCTCACGTGACCCCCTCCCTCCGGCTTCCTCCACGGCTGGCCACGCCCACCTAGAGGCCACGTCCCCTTCCCGCCCTACTTAAGCGCTGAGTCGCTAGCGCTCGCTTGGTTCGAGTCTCCTGAGGCAAAATAGCTGGGAGTGTGTTTTTATAACTGTAATTCTGTGTACTGTGATTTTAAAACTTACCTTTCATTGCCACTGCTACTTGCATCTCGAGGGCGCCGTGTAGCAGATTTAGCGCTCACGTGACCCCCTCCCTCCGGCTTCCTCCACGGCTGGCCACGCCCACCTAGAGGCAACGCCCCCTTCCCGCCCTACTTAAGCGCTGAGTCGCTAGCGCTCGCTTGGTTCGAGTCTCCTGATGCAAAATAGCCGGGAGTGTGTTTTTATAACTGTAATTCTGTGTATTGTGATTTTAAAACTTACCTTTCATTGCCACTGCTACTTGCATCTCGAGGGCGCCGTGTAGCGGATTTAGCGCTCATGTGACCCCCTCCCTCCGGCTTCCTCCACGGCTGGCCACGCCCACCTAGAGGCCACGCCCCCTTCCCGCCCTACTTAAGCGCTGAGTCGCTAGCGCTCGCTTGGTTCGAGTCTCCTGAGGCAAAATAGCAGGGAGTGTGTTTTTATAACTGTAATTCTGTGTATTGTGATTTTAAAACGTACCTTTCATTGCCACTGCTACTTGCATCTCGAGGGCACCGTGTAGCGGATTTAGCGCTCACGTGACCCCCTCCCTCCGGCTTCCTCCACGGCTGGCCACGCCCACCTAGAGGCCACGCCCCCTCCCCGCCTTTAAGATCTCCTATATTAATGTGTAACCCCAGAACGCGCAGCAGACGTGCGCAGCGGGCGCGCCGTTTGCGCGCCGAAGGCACGTCTAAGGCAAGCCCGTCTGCGCCCGTCCACGGCCGTACGGGGCTAGGGGCACGATCCCATGCCAAACTCACATCATACTCCCCTGAGGAGCTTACCACCCTCCAAGGCCACTGGCCTCTCTCAGAAACCGTCCGCAGGCACATCGCCTCATTAGGGCTTGCCTCCTCTTCTACTTCTACATTGCCACCTTCCCGGTTGGCCTCTCCGCCACATGGCTCTCCCCCACCTGACCCCCCCCCCTACTCCGTCGCTATCTGTTCTCTTACTCAACACCAGGTCAGCGGTCAAGCACCATCACGAGCTGTTTGTCCTGCTTGATACTGAGAAGCCTGACTTACTGCTCTTGACCGAAACCTGGTTTTGTGATTCTTCCCTCCCCGTTCTCTTGGCTACCCTCCCCCCTTCCTACGTTGCCCTGCGCGCCGATCGTTCGGCGGGCAGGGTTGGTGGTGGTGTGGCGTTAATCGCTCGGTCTGAATTGAATTTTCAAACTCTCCCCTCTCCCCCCATCCCCCTCACTGAGTTCCTTGTAGCCCATTCCCTCTCCTTCTCTCCCCCTATTACCTTACTTCTGATGTATCGCCCACCCCAGTCTTCGTCTCTGTTCTTACCGGCATTTCAAGATCTGCTGGCCAATTTGGTGGTCAACTACACCTCGGTTCTGGTGCTAGGGGATTTTAACTACTGGCCCTCGGACCCCTCTGAGTGCACTGCTTCGAAAGAGTTCACAGAATCTCTTTTTTCTCTGAACTTTGTCCCGCACATAACTATCCCCACTCATTCGCACGGTCACATACTTGACCAGGTTTGGTCCCTCAATCTTCCAGTCTCCTCAGTGACTATATCTCCCTGTCCCTGGTCCGACCATGCCCTTATTGCTTTTTCCATCTCTTCCAACCCTGTATCCAAAGCCCCACACGCCAAAAATACCTGGGCGCGGAATTGGAACAGAGTCGATTTCCCTTCCTTGTCCTCTCTGCTTCGGAACTCCACTCCAACCCTTTCTGGTCTTTCATCCGACTCCCAAGCCAACGCTATTAATACCTGGCTGACTGGAGGCTGTGACTCAGTGGCTCCCCTGCGTCGCATTTCCATTTGGCGACCCAAGGACTCCAACAGGTGGTTTAACGACCACCTAAAAGAGCTAAAACTGACCGCTAGACAGGCAGAGAGGCAGTGGAGAAAAAGTTACCACCCCTCACTAAAAACCCTCTATCTCACATCACTTGCCGAATATAAAACTGCAATTCTCTCCGCCAAAACCTCCTATTTTTCAACAAAAATAATGTCAGCCGAGAACAAACCTAGGGAAATATTCGGTATAGTGAATGACCTGGCCTATTCTGACAGAGCTTCACCCCAAATCCCCCCATCTCAGTCACTATGCGACCAACTCAACATTTACTTCTTGGAGAAGATCGATACCATCAAGGCCAACATCCCCCCTCCTTCGTCGGCCTTTGTTGATCCCTCCCCTCCCACTGTTCAACGTCATCTTACCTCCATCCCCCCCCTTACTGAGGCAAGATTCCGGGAGATACTCCCCAAAGTAAAGTCGGGTTCTCCGGCAGACATCTGTTCCGCACGAATCCTGCTACAAATTTATTCCTCTTGCCCTGAATCCCCCATTACTTTCCTCAACAACTCCCTTGCGCAGGGAGTAGTGACCCCTGCGCTCAAATCAGCCACCATAGTGCCCATCTTAAAAAAGCCTGGCGCTGACCCGTCCATCTCAGCCAATTACCGCCCCATTTCCCTGCTGCCCTATCTGGGCAAGGTGCTGGAACGCCATGTCACCGCAGTATTCAGCGCCCACGTAGAGGTTAATGGGGGACTGGCCTCCTGCCAGGCCGGTTTTCGCCCCAGGCACTCGACCGAATCAGTTGTGGTCTCGGTCCTGGACAACCTCAGGAAGGGTATGGATAATAACAAACATCAGGCACTGGTACTCCTCGATCTCTCCGCCGCCTTTGACACGGTGGACCACACTATCTTACTGGAATTGAGGGTTCAGCCCTGATCTGGCTTTCCTCCTTCCTGAGGGACCGCACCCAGGCGGTTCGGCTAGGAGACTTCACGACCACTCCACTCCCTGTCACCTGTGGTGTTCCCCAGGGCTCCTCTCTTTCCCCTCTACTATTCAACCTTTATATCTCTCCTCTTATTTTCGCTCTTCAGCAGCTGGAGGTCACCGTGTACAATTATGCCGATGACCTCCACCTCATCTTTGACCTGTCTTCTTCTCCTCTCTCTGTTTCCAACTTCCAGTCTTCCATGTCATTCATCAGGGACTGGATGAACCACAACCATCTCAAATTGAACCCGGATAAAACCGAGTTGGTTCTCACCGGTGGTTCTTCCAGTCCCTGGAATTCTCTCTTCTGGCCCCCCTCTCTTGGACCCTCCCCCACTCCTTCAACCTCGGTCAAAACACTGGGTGTTAAAATGAACAACCAGCTCACCCTTCATTCACAAATCAGCGCTGTAGTCTCCTCCTGCTTCCTCACCCTCCGAACCATCCGCACTGTTTCCTGTTTTTTCCCCCCCAGGCACTCAAGTTGATCATGGCCGCACTGGTGATATCGCGGCTGGACTATGCCAATGCCCTCTACAACGGCATCCCAGCATACAGCCTGCGGAGGCTCCAGATGGTCCAGAACCAGGCGGTCCGGTTGGTCTTTGGTCTCCCACGATATCATCACTCCACACCGCTCCTCAGGCAGCTTCACTGGCTTCCTGTTAAGGAACGTTCCCTTTTTAAGACCGGCTGCATGGTATTCCATTTTTTTTTACAAAAACTGCAGAGTACGAGTACTGTACAAGCACAGTAAGCTTACTATAAGCTTACTGTAATCTTTACCTTCCCGAGCAAGAGCTGAATGCTAATTGGCTGCCAACTGTCTATAAACACTCCAAACAATCATGTGTCATGTGTTGTCATGTGGTGTCATGTGTCATGTGTCATGTGGTGTCATGTGATGTCATGTGTCATGTGCTGTCATGTGCTGTCATGTGTCATGTGTCATGTGGTGTCATATGTCATCATGTGTCATCTTGTGTCCTGTGGTCTCATGTGGTGTCATGTGTTGTCATGTGTCATCATGTAGTGCCATGTGACGTCATGTGTTGTCAGTTATGCGGTGTCATGTGTTGTCATGTGTCATCACGTGTCATGTGATGTCATGTGGTGTCATGTGTCATCACGTGTCATGTGTGTGTCCTGTATCGTCATGTGTCATGTGACATGTGTCATGTGATGTCATGTGTCATGTGTTGTCATGTGATGTCATGTGTTGTCATGTGGTGTCATGTGTCATGTGGTGTCATGTGTCATGTATCGTCATGTGTCGTGTCATGTCATGTGTCATGTGTTGTCATGTGTCATGTGTTGTCATGTGATGTCATGTGTCGTGGTGTCATGTGTCATCATGTGTCATGTGTTGTCACGTGATGTCATGTGTCAGCACGTGTCTTGTGTCACTTGGTGTCATGTGTCATGAGGTGTCATGTGATGTCATGTGTCATGTGGTGTCATGTGTCATGTGTTGTCACATGGTGTCATGTGTCATCACATGTCATGTGGTGTCATGTGTCATGAGGTGTCATGTGGTGTCATGTGTCATGTGTCATCATGTGTCATGTGATGTCATGTGTCATGTGATATCATGTGTCATGAGGTGTCATGTGGTGTCATGCATCGTCATGTGTCATGTGATGTCATGTGTCATGTTTGTCATGTGTCATCATGTGTCATGTGATGTCATGTGTCATGTGCTGTCATGTGGTGTCATGATGTGTTGTCATGTGGTGCCATGTGATGTCATGTGATATCATGTGGTGTCATGTGGTGTCATGTGTCATCATGTGTCATGTGTTGTCATGTGTCATCACATGTCTTGTGTCACGTGGTTTCATGTGTCATGAGGTGTCATGTGTTGTCACGTGGTGTCATGTGTCATCACGTGTCTTGTGTCACGTGGTGTCATGTGTCATGAGGTGTCATGTGGTGTCATGTGTCATGTATCGTCATGTGTCATGTGATGGCATATGTCATGTGGTGTCATGTGATGTCATGTGTCATGTGGTGACATGTGGTGTCATGTGTCATGTATCGTCATGTGTCATGTGATGTCATGTGGTGTCATGTTTTGTCATGTGTCATGTGGTGTCATGTGTCATCATGTGTTATCTTGTGTCATGTGGTGTCATGTGTCATCATGTGTTGTTATGTGTCATCATGTGGTGCCATGTGACGTCATGTGTTGTGAGTCATGTGGTGTCATGTGGTGTCATGTGTTGTCATGTGGTGTCATTTGTTATGACGTGTCATGTGTCATGTGGTGTCATGTGTCATGTAGTGTCATGTGTCATGTGATGTCATGTGTCATGTGGTGTCATGTCATCACATGTCATGTTTCATGTGGTGTCATGTGTCATGTATCATCATGTGTCATGTGATGTCATGTGTCATGTGTTGTCATGTGTCATGTGGTGTCATGTGTCATGTGGTGTCATGTATCGCCATGTGTCATGTATTGCCATGTGTCATGTGATGTCATGTGTCATGTGCCATATGATGTCATGTGCCATGTGTTGTCATGTGTCATCACGTGTCATGTTTCATGTGGTATCATGTGTCATGTGGTGTCATGTGTCATCATGTGTCATGTGTTGTCATGTGGTGTCATGTGTCCTCATGTGTCATGTGTTGTCATGTGGTGTCATGTGTCATCACATGTCATGTGTCATGTGTCAAGTGGTGTCATGTGTCATCACGTGTCATGTTTCATGTGGTGTCATGTGTCATGTGGTGTCATGTGTCATGTGTTGTCATGTGATGTCAGGTGTCATGTGGTGTCATGTGTCATGTATCATCATGTGTCATGTGATGTCATGTGTCATGTGTTGTCATGTGGTGCCATGTGTTGTCATGTGATGTCATGTGTCATCATGTGTTGTCATGTGTCATCATGTAGTGCCATGTGACGTCATGTGTTATCAGTTATGTGGTGTCATGTGTTGTCATGTGTCATCACGTGTCATGTGTCATGTGGTGTCATGTGTCATGTGGTGTCATGTGTCATGTGACATGACATGTGATGTCATGTGTCATGTGATGTCATGTGTCATGTGGTGTCATGTGTCATCATATGTAATGTGTCATGTGTCATGTGGTGTCATGTGTCATGTGTCGTCATGTGTTGTCATGTGTCATGTATCGTCATGTGATGTCATGTGTCATGTGGTGTCATGTGTCATGTGATGTCATGTGGTGTCATGTGTCATCACGTGTCATGTGTGTGTCCTGTATCGTCATGTGTCATGTGACATGTGTCATGTGATGTCATGTGTCATGTGTTGTCATGTGATGTCATGTGGTGTCATGTGGTGTCATGTGTCATGTGGTGTCATGTGTCATGTATCGTCATGTGTCGTGTCATGTCATTTGTCATGTGTTGTCATGTGTTGTCATGTGTCATGTGTTGTCATGTGTCATGTGGTGTCATTTGTCATGTGATGTCATGTGTCATCATGTGTCATGTGTTGTCACGTGGTGTCATGTGTCAGCACGTGTCTTGTGTCACTTAGTGTCATGTGATGTCATGTGTCATGTGGTGTCATGTGTTGTCACATGGTGTCATGTGTCATCACATGTCATGTGGTATCATGTGTCATGAGGTGTCATGTGGTGTCATGT
Source organism: Lissotriton helveticus (assembly GCF_964261635.1). Classification (NCBI taxonomy): domain Eukaryota; kingdom Metazoa; phylum Chordata; class Amphibia; order Caudata; family Salamandridae; genus Lissotriton; species Lissotriton helveticus. Next base: position 450,486,808 of record NC_136062.1, read on the forward strand.
GTCATGTGTCATCATGTGTCATGTGATGTCATGTGTCGTGTGATGTCATGTGTCATGAGATGTCATGTGGTGTCATGTGTCATGCATCGTAATGTGTCTAGTGATGTCATGTGTCATGTGTGTCATGTGTCATCATGTGTCATGTGATGTCATGTGTCATGTGCTGTCATGTGGTGTCATGATGTATTGTCATGTGGTGCCATGTGATGTCATGTGTCATGTGATATCATGTGGTGTCATGTGGTGTCATGTGTCATCATGTGTCATGTGTTGTCATGTGTCATCACGTGTCTTGTGTCACGTGGTTTCATGTGTCATGAGGTGTCATGTGTTGTCACGTGGTGTCATGTGTCATCACGTGTCTTGTGTCACGTGGTGTCATGTGTCATGAGGTGTCATGTGGTGTCATGTGTCATGTATTGTCATGTGTCATGTGGTGTCATGTGATGTCATGTGTCATGTGGTGACATGTGGTGTCATGTGTCATGTCATGTGTCATGTATCGTCATGTGTCATGTGATGTCATGTGGTGTCATGTTTTGTCATGTGATGTCATGTGTCATGTGGTGTCATGTGTCATCATGTGTCATCTTGTGTCATGTGGTGTCATGTGTCATCATGTGTTGTCATGTGTCATCATGTGGTGCCATGTGACGTCATGTGTTGTGAGTCATGTGGTGTCATGTGGTGTCATGTGTCATGTGTTGTCATGTGGTGTCATTTGTTATCACGTGTCATGTGTCATGTGGTGTCATGTGTCATGTAGTGTCATGTGTCATGTGATGTCATGTGTCATGTGTTGTCATGTGATGTCATGTGTCATGTGGTGTCTTGTGTCATCACGTGTCATGTTTCATGTGGTGTCATGTGTCATGTATCATCATGTGTCATGTGATGTCATGTGGCATGTGTTGTCATGTGTCATGTGGTGTCATGTGTCATGTGGTGTCATGTGTCATGTATCGCCATGTGTCATGTATCGCCATGTGTCATGTGATGTCATGTGTCATGTGCCATATGATGTCATGTGCCATGTGTTGTCATGTGTCATCACGTGTCATGTTTCATGTGGTGTCATATGTCATGTGGTGTCATGTGTTGTCATGTCGTGTCATGTGTCCTCATGTGGTGTCATGTGTCATCACATGTCATGTGTCATGTGATGTCATGTGTCAAGTGGTGTCATGTGTCATCACGTGTCATGTTTCATGTGGTGTCATGTGTCATGTGGTGTCATGTGTCATGTGTTGTCATGTGATGTCAGGTGTCATGTGGTGTCATGTGTCATGTATCATCATGTGTCATGTGATGTCATGTGTCATGTGTTGTCATGTGATGTCATGTGGTGCCATGTGTTGTCATGTGGTGTCATGTGATGTCATGTGTCATCATGTGTTGTCATGTGGTGTCATGTGGTATCATGTGTCATCATGTGTCATGTGTTGTCATGTGTCATCACATGTCATATGTCATGTGTCATGTGGTGTCATGTGTCAAGTGGTGTCATGTGTCATGTGATGTCATGTGTCATGTGCTGTCATGTGGTGTGGTGTCATATGTCATGTGTCATCATGTGTCATGTGGTGTCATTTGTCATCATGTGTTGTCATGTGTCATGTGGTGCCATGTGACGTCATGTGTTGTCAGTCATGTGGTGTCATGTGTCATCATGTGTCATGTGTTGTCATGTGGTGTCATGTGTCATCACGTGTCATGTGTCATGTGGTGTCACGTATCATGTGGTGTCATGTGTCATATAGAGTCATGTGTCATGTGATGTCATGTGTCATGTGTTGTCATGTGATGTCATGTGTCATGTGGTGTCATGTGTCACGTGGTGTCATGTGTCATGTATCGTCATGTGTCATGTGATGTCATGTGTCATGTGATGTCATGTGTCATGTGGTGTCATGTGATGTCATGTGTCATGTGGTGTCATGTGTCATGTGGTGTCATGTGTCATGTGGTGTCATGTGTCATGTGGTGTCATGTGTCATGTATCGTCATGTGTCATGTGGTGTCATGTGTCATGTGATGTCATGTGCCATGTGTTGTCATGTGATGTCATGTGATGTCATGTGTCATGTGGTGTCATGTGTCATCATGTGTCATGTGTTGTGATGTGGTGTCATGTGTCATCACATGTCATGTGTCAAGTGGTGTCATGTGTCATGTGATGTCATGTGTCATGTGCTGTCATGTGTCATGTGGTGTCATATGTCATATGTCATGTGTCATCATGTGTCATGTGGTGTCATGTGGTGTCATTTGTCATCATGTGTTGTCATGTGTCATCATGTGGTGCCATGACTGATGTGTTGTCAGTCATGTGGTGTCATGTGTCATCATGTGTCATGTGTTGTCATGTGTTGTCATGTGGTGTCACGTATCATGTGGTGTCATGTGTCATCATGTGTCATGTGATGTCATGTGTCATGTGTTGTCATGTGATGTCATGTTTCATGTGGTGTCATGTGTCATGTGATGTCATGTGTCATGTGGTGTCATGTGTCATCATGTGTCATGTGTCATGTGGTATCATGTGTCATGTGGTGTCATGTGTCATGCATCATCATGTGTCATGTGATGTCATGTGTCATGTGATGTCATGTCATGTGTTATCATGTGGTGTCATGTGTCATGAGGTGTCATGTGTCATGTGGTGTCATGTGTCATGTGGTGTCATGTGTCATGTATTGTCATGTGTCATGTGATGTCATGTGTCATGTAGTGTCATGTGTCATGTAGTGTCATGTGTCATGTGATGTCATGTGTCATGTGTTTTCATGTGTCATCATGTGTCATGTGTTGTCATGTGGTATCATGTGTCATCACGTGTCTTGTGTCACGTGGTGTCATGTGTCATGAGGTGTCATGTGGTGTCATGTGTCATGTGATGTCATGTGTCATGTGGTGACACGTGGTGTCATGTGATGTCATGTGTCATGTGATGTCATGTGGTGTCATGTGTCATGTGGTGTCATGTGTCATGTGTCATGTGGAGTCATATGTCGCGTCAAAAAATGTATATATCTAGAGGAGCTTACTGTAAGATTACTAAAAGCTTACTGTACTCTGTACCTTTCCGAGCACGAGCTGAATGCTAATTGGCTGTCAACTGTCTGTCAATACTCCAAACCAGAAAGTGTTGGCAGCCATCTTGTGCCTCGGTAGACTGAGGCACAAGAAAGCAGAAAAACAAGCGCAAAAAGGGGGCAGGGTAGAAACACCCTGCCCCCTAGGCCTGCTCTGGGTGTTTCACAAGGATCCCAAAGGCCCCCCCAATATTTTTGGGGGACAAAAACCACGGGGGACGAGTACCATACGAGTCCTGTAAGCTTACTGTACGCTAACTGTACTCTGTACCTGCACGAGCTGAATGCGGTGTCATGTGTCATATGTCATGTGGAGTCATCACGTGTCTTGTGTCACGTGGTGTCATGTGTCATGAGGTGTCATGTGGTGTCATGTATCGTCATGTGTCATGTGATGTCATGTGTCATGTGGTGACATGTAGTGTCATGTGTCATGTATCGTCATGTGTCATGTGATGTCATGTGTCATGTGTTGTCATGTGATGTCATGTGGTGTCATGTGTCATGTGGTGTCATGTGTCATGTGTCATGTTGAGTCATATGTCATGTGTCAAAAAATGTATATATCTAGAGGAGCTTACTGTAAGATTACTGTAAGCTTACTGTACTCTGTACCTTTCCGAGCACGAGCTGAATGCTAATTGGCTGTCAACTGTCTGTCAACACTCCAAACCAGAAAGTGTTGGCCGCCATCTTGTGCCTCGGTAGACTGAGGCACAAGAAAGCAGAATAACAAACATGTAAAACGCAAAAAGGGGGCAGGGTAGAAACACCCTGCCCCCTAGGCCTGCTCTGGGTGTTTCACAAGGACCCCAAAGGCCCCCCCCAAATTTTTTGGGGGACAAAAACCACGGGGGACGAGTACCATACGAGTCCTGTAAGCTTACTGTAAGCTTACTGTACTCTGTACCTGCACGAGCTGAATGCTAATTGGCTGTCAACTGTCTGTCAACACTCCAAACTAGAAAGTGTTGGCCGCCATCTTGTGCCTCGGTAGACTGAGGCACAAGAAAGCAGAAAAACAAACAAGTAGAACGCAAAAAGGGGGCAGGGTAGAAACCCCCTTACCCCCTAGGCCTGCTCAGGGATCCCACAAGGCCCCCCATTTGTTTTTTACAAAAACTGCAGAGTACGAGTACTGTACAAGCACAGTAAGCTTACTGTAAGCTTACTGTAATCTGTACCTTCCTGAGCACGAGCTGAATGCTAATTGGCTGTTAACTGTCTGTAAACACTCCAAACAATCATGTGTCATGTGTTGTCATGTGGTGTCATGCGTCATCACGTGTCATGTGTCATGTGATGTCATGTGTCATGTGGTGTCATGTGTCATGTGATGTCATGTGTCATATGCTGTCATGTGGTGTCATGTATCATCATGTGTTGTCATGTGTCATCATGTGGTGCCATGTGACATCATGTGTCATGTGATGTCATGTGGTGTCATGTGTCATCACGTGTCATGTGTTATGTAGTGTCATGTGTCATGTGATGTCATGTGTCATGTGTTGTCATGTGATGTCATGTGTCATGTGGTGTCATGTGTCATGTGATGTCATGTGTCATGTGGTTTCATGTGTCATCACGTGTCCTGTGGTATCATGTGTCATATGGTGTCATGTGTCATGTATCATCATGTGTCATGTGATGTCATGTGTCATGTGTTGTCATGTGATGTCATGTGTCATGTGGTGTCATGTGTCATGTGATGTCAGGTGTCATGTCATCATGTGTCATGTGGTGTCATGTGTCATCACGTGTCTTGTGTCACGTGGTGTCATGTGTCATGTGATGTCATGTGTCATGTGGTGACATGTGGTGTCATGTGTCATGTATCGTCATGTGTCATGTGTCATGTGTTGTCATGTGATATCATGTGTCATGTGGTGTCATGTATCATGTGGAGTCATATGTCATGTGTCAAAAAATTTATATATCTAGAGGAGCTTACTGTAAGATTACTAAAAGCTTACTGTACTCTGTACCTTTCCGAGCACGAGCTGAATGCTAATTGGCTGTCAACTGTCTGTCAATACTCCAAACCAGAAAGTGTTGGCAGCGATCTTGTGCATCGGTAGACTGAGGCACAAGAAAGCAGAAAAACAAACCTGTAAAATGCAAAAAGGGGGCAGGGTAGAAACACCCTGCCCCCTAGGCCTGCTCTGGGTGTTTCACAAGGACCCCAAAGGCCCCCCCCCCCAAATTTTTGGGGGGACAAAAACCACGGGGGATGAGTACCATACAAGTCCTGTAAGCTTACTGTAAGCTTACTGTACTCTGTACCTGCACGAGCTGAATGCTAATTGGCTGTCAACTGTCTGTCAACACTCCAAACCAGAAAGTGTTGGCCGCCATCTTGTGCCTCGGTAGACTGAGGCACAAGAAAGCAGAAAAACAAACAAGTAGAACGCAAAAAGGGGGCAGGGTAGAAACCCCCTGACCCCCAAGGCCTGCTCAGGGATCCCACAAGGACCCACAAGGCCCCCCATTATTTTTGTTTACAAAAACTGCAGAGTACGAGTACTGTACAAGCACAGTAAGCTTACTGTAATCTGTACCTTCCCGAGCACGAGCTGAATGCTATTTGGCTGCCAACTGTCTGTAAACACTCCAAACAATCATGTGTCATCGGTTGTCATGTGTCATCACGTGTCATGTGTCATGTGTCATGTGCTGTCATGTGTCATGTGTCATCATGTGTCATCTTGTGTCCTGTGGTGTCATGTGGTATCATATGTTATCATGTGTCATCATGTAGTGCCATGTGATGTCATGTGTTGTCAGTCATGTGTTGTCATGTGGTGTCATGTGTCATCACGTGTCATGTGTCATGTGGTGTCATGTGTCATGTGGTGTCATGTGTCATGTAGTGTCATGTGTCATGTGACATGACATGTGATGTCATGTGTCATGTGGTGTCATGTATCATGTGATGTCATGTGTCATGTGGTGTCATGTGTCATATGGTGTCATGTGTCATCATGTGTCATGTGTCATGTGGTGTCATGTGTCATGTGGTGTCATGTGTCATGTATTGTCATGTGTCATGTGATGTCATGTGTTGTCATGTGATGTCATGTGTCATGTGGTGTCATGTGTGATGATGTTGATCATCATGTTGATGTGTGATGATGTTGGCAAGATGGCCGCTACATAGGAGCTCTTTGTGAGAGCTCCTGGGTTAGGGATAACTAGCTTTTAGTTTAAATCCCTGCTAAACCCAAGCAAAAAGACATCTTCGCCCCCACCCCCCCAACACAAGGAATAAACAACAACATACCTGGAGGTACCTGGTGACGAGAAAAGAGAATCCACCACGATTGCTCCCTGCTGGACCGGACCACCAGGACTGAAGATCGACTGCCTGGAGGATCGACCGGACCGCCAGGACGGAGGATCGACTGCCCGGAGGACCGACTGCGGCGCTTTCATGTCCGATGGACACGAGAGGGAAGGTGACAGAAAGGCACCGACTGACCCCCGCGCTGTAGCGGTAGTCACGAAGGAAGGGAGGCAGCGTCCACGTTGCCCTAACTACTGGATGTCCCTGGAGGCGTTCTGGAGGTGCTGAGCGCTGGTCATAAAGAGTCCTTAGCGCCGACGCTGGTTGCAGCCCACCATTGAGACCGGAGGCCCGAGACCGGGGTCTGGCCGAGGAGCGGTGCGGTGCGAGGAGCGGTGAGAGAACACTGCCGGCGCGGCTGGAGGCCTGGGGAGAGGAGCGGGAGCGGAAGAGGAGGAAGAGTGACGATAAGGCCAGGAAGCGGAGAGAGCCAGCGGGTGAGAGGCATAACAGGAGGATGAAGGAAAGGAACTGAATTTAAGTTAAGCAAACGCGGGAGCATTCGAAGCGGCGCGCCTGACTTTAAAATGGCGGCCGCTTGAGACATTTAACCCTCTTATACTGAAGGAAGTAAACAACCAGGAGGCAAGAAATGGTAAAAGGACAAAGAAACACCAAACACAGAGAAAGGAGCCTACAACAGATATAATATGGGGCGAGAAAGGGAAAATGGACTAAATGAATAAGTAGAAAGAGAAAAAGTCCCCTGATCATAGCAAGTACCAAAACGGCAGACATCTTGGAATATCCAGTTTTTTAACCACTACACCACAATAAGGACTAGCTATAATTAGTGCTACCAGAAACCACAACATGCAAGGCCCCAAGAATTCTATTGGAAGTTAAATTATCATCTATGACTAGCAATGAAGGAGATCACTTAACAGAGAAACCGGGATATATCTCCATCATAGTAGAATATTACATAATAAGACATCTAGGCATTTGTCTATCTAACTTTAATCCCTAGATCATCTAAGAGATTAACAGTGAAGAGCCACCCTAAGGCATTTAACGCAAAGCAAAAATGGGCGAAAGACACCGAGATGACCTAAACGCCCAGGTCATAAAATATCCGCCTAAATTATCTAAAAACGGAGCCAAAAAGTTCAAACATAATACCCTGAAGAAAAACGCGGACACACTGTTCGCTGACCCATACTTTAATACAGATAAAGGCACTATAACCAATGACTTGATATTTTACACTAATAAAACGGCTAAATGGCGCAATGCCTTCACAAGAATGCTCTGCATTAAAGCTACGAAAAACATCCCACATGGCACAAAAATAATGACCTCACCATCAAGAAGATGTAGAGCGGAATTATGCATCACCATTTATAAAACTGGAATAGTATTGATACAGGCAGGGAACAACGAACTTATGAAGTTTGACGAGATATTCCCTATGATAAAAGAATCACTAGAGGGCTTAAGACACCAACTACGCCCGACCCCACCATTATTTACTCCTGATAACATTGATATCAGAGACGCCAATCGAATGGGAGGCTGCCTGGAGCCAGCTACTAAATCCGAAGAGAAAACTGAAACAGGAACAACCATACCGAAAAATAAGACAGAAGGGGCAAAGAGATTTACGAATCATGTGAATAAAGAACAAGACCAACTCCAAAGAGAAGAGCCAACAACGCGTCCAAATACTGAGCCTTCCCACGCGGAACATACAATGATGCCGAATGAATTACACATTGTAAATGAGGAAATAGATAAGTTAGAAGATACCAACCGTGCTCCACCTATCCACAGTTCTATGCTAAAACCAGGTGGAACCTCAACCACAAAAATACGCCTACCCTCACAAAAACCAGATAACGCACACAACACCTCAAGAAGGTTCGGAACGGACGACCGAACGGAAGATATAAAGGATAAGAAAATGACTGAGGCACTAAGAATAGATCAAAATCAGAGAAAAGCGACATACAACACCCGGACACACAGGCCAACTGTCCTTAAGAGACCAAACAAGAACCAGAAGGCTATTAAGGATCTCCAGAAACTAGTCTGCAACATGACTAAAGCCACAACTAGTACTCTACAAGCGATGGAAAAAATACTGGAAATGACAGCAAGCACCCATTCTATGATCACGAATATTCAAGATCTTGTACATTCAATACATAGAAAGAGCAACGAGACAGATACGTCACTAGCGAATAGGATCAACCGACCAAATAGGACGAAGGCCTTGTCGAAGGCGGAAACCCTTGCCTTACTCCGAACATATGATCCATCAGATCCTGCGGAAGAAGAGAACATCAAAACAGTTCCGATAGATCCTAACAGAATGGCAAGAAAGAAGGATAGGAAACCCAACCATAACAACTTACAACAAATCCAGCTTAACTCCGAATACGAAACACTGAACAGTAATAACTCTGGGAAACAACTGACCTGCCTCCTACTAAACTGTAGATCGGCCACCAAACATGCATCAGACATAGCAGACCTCATCATCAACAAGGAAATTGATCTGGCAATACTTACAGAAACGTGGCTATCGGAATCATCATCTCCAACTATGGATCTCTTAGTACCACCTGACTATAACATTGTGAGACTAGATAGACCAAGAAATTCAGGAGGAGGAATTGCCTGCATTCACCGGGCAGAGATAGCGGTCAACCAAATACAATCTGACCCTCTAGAATCTTGCGAATACTTAGGACTCAACATAAAATCAGCAACAAATCAAAGATGCAATTTACATGCATTCTACCACCCACCAGGAGAGAACGCAAAGTTCATAGAACAGCTAATGGAGATCATTACGACCAACTCTAATAGGAATGCCAATAACATATTCTTAGGAGATTTCAACTTACACTGGAATGACTGCAACGACAAACTAGTCAACACGCTCAAGGATTTCCTTGATGAACTAAACCTCAATCAAGCATGCACGCAACCTACACACTCTAAAGGACCTACACTTGACTGGATTATATCAGATAACAAAAATGCATCAATCCTCTCAATAACACCATGTGACTGGTCGGATCACTATGCAATAACATTCCGGATACCCATAGTGAAAAAGGGCAAGACGGTTCAACCTGCCAATGTCAAAAAATGGATTCGAGACACAAGAGAGGCTAATATTGAGCTACTAGTTGAAAGCTGTGAGACAGAACTAAAGCCACCTAGCAACTTACAGAATGCAAATGAGTTGACAGAGTATTATATAACATCAGTCGGGAATATAGTCAACAAGACCTTACCACTAAAACTAAAAAGAATAACGGAGAAGACGAAAAATCCATGGTTTGACGGATCACTGAACGAAGATAGGCGCAAACTAAGAATGGCAGAAAGGAAATGGAGACAACACCATCATCCCCGGAACTGAAAGCCCTCAGAAAAATTAGAAGCCAATACAACAAAAAGATCATCAACTCCAAAAAGGAATTCATAAGATCGGAACTGGATAATGCCAAAAACAGACCACGGAAACTCTTTGAAATCCTGAAACAACAATCAAACAAACTTTCCAAAACTGCTCTTCAAAACGTAAAAACATCCCTGAGTAGCGAGGAATTTTCAACATTCTTCACGGAAAAAGCCAAAACGCTTGAAAAAGAGCTACTAAGTGCAGCAAATAACCTCCCCATCCAACCTCTAACTGCGAATGACCCCAACTCAACTACATTGGGTAACAAAACAAAAAACAAGGCAAACTGGAACACATTTGAACTATATGATCAGAACACGATCGCCAAAACGCTATCGAAAATCAAACCTAACAATCACTACCAAGATCCCCTACCCGCAAAATGTTTAAGAGAAATTAACCATATTGTGGTTCCAATCTGGACAAAAATAATAAATGCATCATTATCACAAGGGACCCTTCCAGACTGTCTAAAAACTGGTCAAGTTGTTCCATTGATCAAAAAACCGAGTGCAGATGCTACAGACCCGAATAACTTTCGACCAGTATCTAACATCCCTCTATTGGCCAAATTAATTGAGAAATGTGTGCAGGGACAACTGAGCCAACACATCACTAAGTTCTCCTTACTAGATGAATGCCAATCGGGATTCAGGGCAGGGCATAGCACGGAAACAGCTATCCTCCACATTGTTGATGACGCACTACAGGCTCTTGATCGAAATCAAGCATGCCTGCTAATTCTCCTGGACCTATCATCGGCATTTGACACAGTAAATCATAAAGCATTACTGGCTAGACTACAGGACAGGATGGGAATATCTGGAAATGTGCTGAAATGGTTCGAATCTTTCCTACGGAACAGAACCCAACGTTTCCTGGTTAATCAATCATTTTCTGCATCATCCCCTAACTCAATCGGTCAACATTATCCCCTGATCTATTTAATTTATATGTCGAACCTCTTACAACAATTCTCAGAAACTCACAGATGTCGTATCACATGTATGCGGACGACACGCAAATATATATAAAGATCGCCTCCCTTGAAGACATTGAGCGAATGAATGAAACTTTAAAAAGGGCACTGCATTGGTTAACCATCAATCATTTGAAGCTAAATGCTCAAAAAACAGAGTTCTTACTAATCTCACCACCAAGATGCGTTACGGAAATAAAGGAATGGACCAAGTTGGTGACCGCGCTCAACTGCTCCCCGACTCTAGTCAATTCAGCCAAGTCGCTAGGAATTACTCTAGATGAGAATCTTGACATGAAAGCTCACATTAATTCTATGGCAAAAAGCGCGCGCTTCCACCTGAACTACCTAAGGAAATTGAAACCATTCATCTCTGAAGCAGATCTGAAACTGGCAATCCAATCTTTAGTCATCTCTAGAATTGAATATGGTTGCACCACTGTAGCAGGTTTACCAAAAACATCCACAGCACCACTAAAAGCTTGCCTCAACGCTGCGGCGAGACTCATCACCGGATCAAGGAAGTTTGACCACATATCCCCTCACCTGAAAGCATTAAACTGGCTACCCTATGAGGCCAGAATCCAACTAAAGATAGCATGTATCACCCACAGAGCACTCCACCACAAGACTCCTGGATACCTATCTAAGAAAATTGAACTATCAGGAGGCAGCAGACCGGCTAGAAATGCCAAAGAGCTGGTGCTACGTCCAGCCATATTCAGAAAGAAAAAAACTTATGACAGAGCGTTCACAGGAGCTGCCCCCAGAATCTGGAACTCACTCCCTCCAAACATTAGGAAGATTCCTAATACCGCAACATTTAAACGAGAAGTGAAGAGCTTCCTAATGAGTAAATACCTCATATAGGCTAGCGAATTCTATCCTCAAACCAAATACTACCTCATAAGAAAGGGAAGGACTGACGGGAATTAGTTGAAAGATAAATGTTGACTCGAAACTGAAGACTCTCCTTTGTAACCAATATATATACCAATTGCTACCTCATGTCAAAAGGAACTCATATAGTTACCTCACATAGTAAACTATATAACCGCTACCTCCTATGTACGACGAAATGGACAAATGACATAACCTATGCTGTTTAGTGAATTCGTATTATAATCGACTAACCTGAGTTGAATGTATGTATATGGCAATTCATATTGTGCCAGTGTATAGTAACCTGAGTGGAATGTATAGTAGTTAAATAAGCATCAACTATAGCCATATATTTATCTACCTCATAGCTATTTGTTGTCTAATGGTTAACATCTTATCAATACTTATCCTACTTCTATGTTAAGCGATCTGATACCCATGGGTCTTGTTCGCGCTATACAAAACTTTCAATAAATAAATAAATAAATAAAAATATGTCATGTATCGTCATGTGTCATATGTTGTCATGTGTCATGTGGTGTCATGTGTCATGTGATGTCATGTGTTGTCAGTCATGTGGTGTCATGTGTCATCATGTGTCATGTGTCATCATGTGTCATGTGTCATGTAGTGTCATGTGTCATCATGTGTTGTCATGTGTCATCATGTGGTGCCATGTGAGGTCATGTGTCATGTGATGTCATGTGGTGTCATGTGTCATCATGTGGTGCCATGTGACGTCATGTGTCATGTGATGTCATGTGGTGTCATGTGGTGTCATGTGTCAACATGTGTCATGTGTCATCATGTGTCATGTGGTGTCATGAGTCATGTGGTGTCATGTGATGTCATGTGTCATGTGGTGTCATGTGTCATGTGATGTCATGTGTCATGTGGTGTCATGTGTCATCATGTGTCATGTGGTGTCATGTATCATCATGTGTCATGTGTCATGTGGTGCCATGTGTCATGTGGTGTCATGTGTCATGTATCATCATGTGTCATGTGATGTCATGTGTCATGTGTTGTCATGTGATGTCATGTGATGTCATGTGTTGTCATGTGATGTCATGTGTCATGTTGTGTCATGTGATGTCATGTGTCATGTGGTGTCATGTGATGTCATGTGTCATGTGTCATGAGGTGTCATGTGGTGTCATGTGTCATGTATCGTCATGTGTCATGTGATGTCATGTGGTGTCATGTGGTGACATGTGGTGTCATGTGTCATGTATCGTCATGTGGCATGTGATGTCATGTGTCATGTGATATCTTGTGTCATGTGTTGTCATGTGGTGTCATGTGTCATGTGGTGTCATGTGTCATCACATGTCATGTGGTGTCATGTGTCATGTATCGTCATGTGTCATGTGATGTCATCTGGTGTCATGTTTTGTCATGTTATGTCATGTTTTGTCATGTAGTATCATGTGTCATCATGTGTCATCTTGTGTCATGTGGTGTCATGTGTCATCATGTGTTGTCATGTGTCATCATGTGGTGCCATGTGACGTCATGTGTTGTGAGTCATGTGGTATCATGTGGTGTCATGTGTCATGTGGTGTCATGTGTCATGTATCATCATGTGTCATGTGTTGTCATGTCATGTGTCATGTGGTGTCATGTGTCATGTGATGTCATGTGTCATGTGTTGTTATGTGATGTCATGTGTCATGTGATGTCATGTGTCATGTGATGTCATGTGTCATGTGGTGTCATGTGTCATCAGGTGTCATGTGTTGTCATGTGGTGTCATGTGTCATCACGTGTCATCACGTGTCATGTGGTGTCATGTGTCATGAGGTGTCATGTGGTGTCATGTGTCATGTATCGTCATGTGTCATGTGTTGTCATGTGATGGCATGTGTCATGTGGTGTCATGTGTCATGTGATGTCATGTGCCATGTTGTGACATGTGGTGTCATGTGTCATGTATCGTCATGTGTCATGTGATGTCATGTGGTATCATGTGTTGTCATGTGATGTCATGTGTCATGTGGTGTCCTGTGTCATGTGTCATCTTGTGTCATGTGGTGTCATGTGTCATCATGTCGTGCCATGTGACGTCATGTGTTGTCAGTCATGTGGTGTCATGTGGTGTCATGTTTCATCATGTGTCATGTGTTGTCATGTGGTGTCATTTGTTATCACATGTCATGTGTCATGTGGTGTCATGTGTCATGTGGTGTCATGTGTCATGTAGTGTCATGTGTCATGTGATGCCATGTGTCACGTGTCATGTGATGTCATGTGTCATGTGTTGTCATGTGTCATCACGTGTCATGTTTCATGTGGTGTCATGTGTCATGTGGTGTCATGTGTCATGTATCATCATGTGTCATGTGATGTCATGTGTCATGTGTTGTCATGTGATATCATGTGTCATGTGGTGTCTTGTGTCATGTGGTGTCATATGTCATGTATCGCCACATGTCATGTGATGTCATGTGTCATGTGTTGTCATGTGATGTCATGTGTCATGTGTTGTCATGTGATGTCATGTGTCATATGATGTCATGTGCCATGTGTTATCATGTGATGTCATGTGTCATATGGTGTCATGTGTCATCATGTGTCATGTGTTGTCATGTGGTACATGACACATGTGGTGTCATGTGTCATGTGTTGTCATGTGGTGTCATGTGTCAAGTGATGTCATGTGTCAAGTGGTGTCATGTGTCATGTTTCATGTGGTGTCATGTGTCATGTATCGTCATGTGTCATGTGATGTCATGTGTCATGTGTTGTCATGTGATATCATGTGTCATGTGGTGTCATGTGTCATGTGATGTCATGTGCCATGTGCATCGGTAGATGTGATATCATGTGTCATGTGGTGTCATGTGTCATGTGATGTCATGTGCCATGTGTTGTCATGTGATGTCATTTGTCATGTGATGTCATGTGTCATGTGGTGTCATGTGTTTTATTGGAGAAAGACCTAAAACTAGCTGTGCAGTCACTGGTTATCTCAAGAATTGAATATGGATGTACAACTCTAGCAGGTCTTCCAAAAATTTCCATAGCCCCTCTAAAAGCTTGTCTCAATGCAGCGGCAAGACCGGAACGAGGAAATTTGACCACATCACCCCTCACCTGAAGGTGCTAAACTGGCTACCCTTTGAAGCTAGAATACAACTAAAAATGGCATGTATCGCCCACAAAGCGATTCACCACAACACACCCAGATATCTTGCCCAGAAAATAGAAATTTCAGGAAGAAACAGACCAGCCCGAAGTGCCAATTTGCTACTGCTGAGACCACCTATCTTCAGGAAGAAAAAAACTTATGAGAGAGCGTTCTCCGGAGCAGCCCCTAGAATCTGGAACTCTCTGCCTGTGAATATCAGAAACATTTCGAACATAGCATCGTTTAAGAAGGAAGCTAAGACCTTCCTCATGAGCAAAATCCTCCCATAGGCAGGCATTTCGCCTTCTATGACTTAACTGTGAGGTTCTTAAGATAACAAAATGAGAAATTGAAGAACAGTGGAATGACTATGCTGAAAATATTACCAACTACGGTGTGCAATATCATTGCTTGTTATATACACTGCTGTTTTTATCCTATGCCATTGTTGTAAAGCGCTCTGATACCCATGGGTCTAGTTCGCGCTATAGAAAACTGTTTATAAATAAATAAATAAATGTGTCATCATGTGTCATGTGGTGTCATGTGTCATCATGTGTCATGTGGTGTCATGTGGTGTCATGTGTCATCACATGTCATGTGTCATGTGTCATGTGATGTCATGTGTCAAGTGGTGTCATGTGATGTCATGTGTCATGTGCTGTTGTGTCATGTGTCATGTGGTGTCATATGTCATGTGTCATGTGGTGTCATTTGTCATCATGTGTTGTCATGTGTCATATAGTGTCATGTGTCATGTGTTGTCATGTGGTGTCATGTGTCATGTATCGTCATTTGTCATGTGATGTCATGTGTCATGTGTTGTCATGTGATGTCATGTGTCATGTGGTGTCATGTGTCATCATGTGTCATGTGGTCTCACGTATCATGTGTTGTCATGTGTCATATAGTGTCATGTGTCATGTGTTGTCATGTGGTGTCATGTGTCATGTATCGTCATGTGTCATGTGATGTCATGTGTCATGTGTTGTCATGTGATGTCATGTGTCATGTGGTGTCATGTGTCATGTGATGTCATGTGTCATCACATGTCATGTGTCATGTAGTGTCATGTGTCATGTGGTGTCATGTGTCATGTATCATCATGTGTCATTTGATGTCATGTGTCATGTGATGTCATGTGTCATGTGTTATCATGTGATGTCATGTGGCATGTGGTGTCATGTGTCATGTATTGTCATGTGATGTCATGTGTTGTCATGTGATGTCATGTGTTGTCATGTGATGTCATGTGTCATGTGGTGTCATGTGTCATGTGATGTCATGTGTCATGTGTCATGTATCGTCATGTGTCATGTGATGTCATGTGATGTGGTGACATGTGGTGTCATGTATCGTCATGTCATGTGATGTCATGTGTCATGTGATGTCATGTGGTGTCATGTGTCATGTGTCATGTGGAGTCATATGTCATGTGTCAAAAAATGTATATATCTAGAGGAGCTTACTGTAAGATTCCTGTAAGCTTACTGTACTCTGTACCTTTCCGAGCACGAGCTGAATGCTAATTGGCTGTCAACTGTCTGTCAACACTCCAAACCAGAAAGTGTTGGCCGCCATCTAGGCCTCGGTAGACTGAGGCACAAGAAAGCAGAAAAACAAACAAGTAGAATGCAACAAGGGGGCAGGGTAGAAACCCCCTGACCCTCTCGGCCTGCTCAGGGATGCCACAAGGACCCACAAGGCCCCACATTTTTTTTTACAAAAACTGCAGAGTACGAGTACTGTACAAGCACAGTAAGCTTACTGTATCTTGTACCTTCCCGAGCACGAGCTGAATGCTAATTGGCTGTCAACTGTCTGTAAACACTCCAAACAATCATGTGTCATGTGTTGTCATGTGGTGTCATGTGGCATGTGTCATGTGGTGTCATGTGATGTCATGTGTCATGTGCTGTCATGTGCTGTCATGTGTCATGTGTCATGTGGTGTCATATGTCATCATGTGTCATCTTGTGTCCTGTGGTCTCATGTGATGTCATGTGTCATCATGTGTTGTCATGTGTCATCATGTAGTGCCATGTGACGTCATGTGTTGTCAGTTATATGGTGTCATGTGTTGTCATGTGTCATCACGTGTCATGTGTCATGTGGTGTCATGTGTCATGTGACATGACATGTGATGTCATGTGTCATGTGATGTCATGTGTCATGTGGTGTCATGTGTCATCATATGTCATGTGTCATTACATGTCATGTGGTGTCATGTGTCATGTGTCATGTATCGTCATGTGTCATGTCATGTGTTGTCATGTGATGTCATGTGTCATGTGGTGTCATGTGTCATGTGATGTCATGTGTTGTCATGTGATGTCATGTGGTGTCATGTGTCATGTGATGTCATGTGTCATGTGATGTCATGTGTCATGTGTCATGTGGTGTCATGTGTCATGTATTGTCATGTGATGTCATGTGTTGTCATGTGATGTCATGTGTTGTCATGTGATGTCATGTGTCATGTGGTGTCATGTGTCATGTGATGTCATGTGTCATGTGTTGTCATGTGTCATGTGTCATGTGTTGTCATGTGGTGTCATGGGTCATCACATGTCATGTGTCATGTGTCATGTATCGTCATGTGTCATGTGATGTCATGTGATGTGGTGACATGTGGTGTCATGTATCGTCATGTCATGTGATGTCATGTGTCATGTGATGTCATGTGGTGTCATGTGTCATGTGTCATGTGGAGTCATATGTCATGTGTCAAAAAATGTATATATCTAGAGGAGCTTACTGTAAGATTCCTGTAAGCTTACTGTACTCTGTACCTTTCCGAGCACGAGCTGAATGCTAATTGGCTGTCAACTGTCTGTCAACACTCCAAACCAGAAAGTGTTGGCCGCCATCTAGGCCTCGGTAGACTGAGGCACAAGAAAGCAGAAAAACAAACAAGTAGAATGCAACAAGGGGGCAGGGTAGAAACCCCCTGACCCTCTCGGCCTGCTCAGGGATGCCACAAGGACCCACAAGGCCCCACATTTTTTTTTACAAAAACTGCAGAGTACGAGTACTGTACAAGCACAGTAAGCTTACTGTATCTTGTACCTTCCCGAGCACGAGCTGAATGCTAATTGGCTGTCAACTGTCTGTAAACACTCCAAACAATCATGTGTCATGTGTTGTCATGTGGTGTCATGTGGCATGTGTCATGTGGTGTCATGTGATGTCATGTGTCATGTGCTGTCATGTGCTGTCATGTGTCATGTGTCATGTGGTGTCATATGTCATCATGTGTCATCTTGTGTCCTGTGGTCTCATGTGATGTCATGTGTCATCATGTGTTGTCATGTGTCATCATGTAGTGCCATGTGACGTCATGTGTTGTCAGTTATGTGGTGTCATGTGTTGTCATGTGTCATCACGTGTCATGTGTCATGTGGTGTCATGTGTCATGTGACATGACATGTGATGTCATGTGTCATGTGATGTCATGTGTCATGTGGTGTCATGTGTCATCATATGTCATGTGTCATTACATGTCATGTGGTGTCATGTGTCATGTGTCATGTATCGTCATGTGTCATGTCATGTGTTGTCATGTGATGTCATGTGTCATGTGGTGTCATGTGTCATGTGATGTCATGTGTTGTCATGTGATGTCATGTGGTGTCATGTGTCATGTGATGTCATGTGTTGTCATGTGTTGTCATGTGTCATGTGGTGTCATGTGTCATCACGTGTCATGTGTGTGTCCTGTATCGTCATGTGTCATGTGACATGTGTCATGTGATGTCATGTGTCATGTGTTGTCATTTCATGTGTTGTCATGTGGTGTCATGTGGTGTCATGTGTCATGTGATGTCATGTGTCATGTGTTGTCATGTGTCATGTGGTGTCATGTGGTGTCATGTGATGTCATGTGTCATGTGGTGTCATGTGTCATCATGTGTCATGTGTTGTCACGTGGTGTCATGTGTCAGCACGTGTCTTGTGTCACTTGGTGTCATGTGTCATGAGGTGTTATGTGATGTCATGTGTCATGTGGTGTCATATGTCATGTGTTGTCACGTGGTGTCATGTGTCATCACATGTCATGTGGTGTCATGTGTCATGAGGTGTCATGTGTCATCATGTGTCATGTGATGTCATGTGTCATGTGATATCATGTGTCATGAGGTGTCATGTGGTGTCATGTGTCATGCATCGTCATGTGTCATGTGATGTCATGTGTCATGTGTGTCATGTGTCATCACATGTCATGTGATGTCATGTGTCATGTGCTATCATGTGGTGTCATGATGTGTTGTCATGTGGTGCCATGTGATGTCATGTGTCATGTGATATCATGTGGTGTCATGTGGTGTCATGTGTCATCATGTGTCATGTGTTGTCATGTGTCATCACGTGTCTTGTGTCACGTGGTTTCATGTGTCATGAGGTGTCATGTGTTGCCACGTGGTGTCATGTGTCATCGAAGATAGGCGCAAACTAAGAATGGCAGAAAGGAAATGGAGACAACACCATCATCCCCGGAACTGAAAGCCCTCAGAAAAATTAGAAGCCAATACAACAAAAAGATCATCAACTCCAAAAAGGAATTCATAAGATCGGAACTGGATAATGCCAAAAACAGACCACGGAAACTCTTTGAAATCCTGAAACAACAATCAAACAAACTTTCCAAAACTGCTCTTCAAAACGTAAAAACATCCCTGAGTAGCGAGGAATTTTCAACATTCTTCACGGAAAAAGCCAAAACGCTTGAAAAAGAGCTACTAAGTGCAGCAAATAACCTCCCCATCCAACCTCTAACTGCGAATGACCCCAACTCAACTACATTGGGTAACAAAACAAAAAACAAGGCAAACTGGAACACATTTGAACTATATGATCAGAACACGATCGCCAAAACGCTATCGAAAATCAAACCTAACAATCACTACCAAGATCCCCTACCCGCGAAATGTTTAAGAGAAATTAACCATATTGTGGTTCCAATCTGGACAAAAATAATAAATGCATCATTATCACAAGGGACCCTTCCAGACTGTCTAAAAACTGGTCAAGTTGTTCCATTGATCAAAAAACCGAGTGCAGATGCTACAGACCCGAATAACTTTCGACCAGTAACTAACATCCCTCTATTGGCCAAATTAATTGAGAAATGTGTGCAGGGACAACTGAGCCAACACATCACTAAGTTCTCCTTACTAGATGAATGCCAATCGGGATTCAGGGCAGGGCATAGCACGGAAACAGCTATCCTCCACATTGTTGATGACGCACTACAGGCTCTTGATCGAAATCAAGCATGCCTGCTAATTCTCCTGGACCTATCATCGGCATTTGACACAGTAAATCATAAAGCATTACTGGCCAGACTACAGGACAGGATGGGAATATCTGGAAATGTGCTGAAATGGTTCGAATCTTTCCTACGGAACAGAACCCAACGTTTCCTGGTTAATCAATCATTTTCTGCATCATCCCCTAACTCAATCGGTCAACATTATCCCCTGATCTATTTAATTTATATGTCGAACCTCTTACAACAATTCTCAGAAACTCACAGATGTTGTATCACATGTATGCGGACGACACGCAAATATATATAAAGATCGCCTCCCTTGAAGACATTGAGCGAATGAATGAAACTTTAAAAAGGGCACTGCATTGGTTAACCATCAATCATTTGAAGCTAAATGCTCAAAAAACAGAGTTCTTACTAATCTCACCACCAAGATGCGTTACGGAAATAAAGGAATGGACCAAGTTGGTGACCGCGCTCAACTGCTCCCCGACTCTAGTCAATTCAGCCAAGTCGCTAGGAATTACTCTAGATGAGAATCTTGACATGAAAGCTCACATTAATTCTATGGCAAAAAGCGCGCGCTTCCACCTGAACTACCTAAGGAAATTGAAACCATTCATCTCTGAAGCAGATCTGAAACTGGCAATCCAATCTTTAGTCATCTCTAGAATTGAATATGGTTGCACCACTGTAGCAGGTTTACCAAAAACATCCACAGCACCACTAAAAGCTTGCCTCAACGCTGCGGCGAGACTCATCACCGGATCAAGGAAGTTTGACCACATATCCCCTCACCTGAAAGCATTAAACTGGCTACCCTATGAGGCCAGAATCCAACTAAAGATAGCATGTATCACCCACAGAGCACTCCACCACAAGACTCCTGGATACCTATCTAAGAAAATTGAACTATCAGGAGGCAGCAGACCGGCTAGAAATGCCAAAGAGCTGGTGCTACGTCCAGCCATATTCAGAAAGAAAAAAACTTATGACAGAGCGTTCACAGGAGCTGCCCCCAGAATCTGGAACTCACTCCCTCCAAACATTAGGAAGATTCCTAATACCGCAACATTTAAACGAGAAGTGAAGAGCTTCCTAATGAGTAAATACCTCATATAGGCTAGCGAATTCTATCCTCAAACCAAATACTACCTCATAAGAAAGGGAAGGACTGACGGGAATTAGTTGAAAGATAAATGTTGACTCGAAACTGAAGACTCTCCTTTGTAACCAATATATATACCAATTGCTACCTCATGTCAAAAGGAACTCATATAGTTACCTCACATAGTAAACTATATAACCGCTACCTCCTATGTACGACGAAATGGACAAATGACATAACCTATGCTGTTTAGTGAATTCGTATTATAATCGACTAACCTGAGTTGAATGTATGTATATGGCAATTCATATTGTGCCAGTGTATAGTAACCTGAGTGGAATGTATAGTAGTTAAATAAGCATCAACTATAGCCATATATTTATCTACCTCATAGCTATTTGTTGTCTAATGGTTAACATCTTATCAATACTTATCCTACTTCTATGTTAAGCGATCTGATACCCATGGGTCTTGTTCGCGCTATACAAAACTTTCAATAAATAAATAAATAAATAAAAATATGTCATGTATCGTCATGTGTCATATGTTGTCATGTGTCATGTGGTGTCATGTGTCATGTGATGTCATGTGTTGTCAGTCATGTGGTGTCATGTGTCATCATGTGTCATGTGTCATCATGTGTCATGTGTCATGTAGTGTCATGTGTCATCATGTGTTGTCATGTGTCATCATGTGGTGCCATGTGAGGTCATGTGTCATGTGATGTCATGTGGTGTCATGTGTCATCATGTGGTGCCATGTGACGTCATGTGTCATGTGATGTCATGTGGTGTCATGTGGTGTCATGTGTCAACATGTGTCATGTGTCATCATGTGTCATGTGGTGTCATGAGTCATGTGGTGTCATGTGATGTCATGTGTCATGTGGTGTCATGTGTCATGTGATGTCATGTGTCATGTGGTGTCATGTGTCATCATGTGTCATGTGGTGTCATGTATCATCATGTGTCATGTGTCATGTGGTGCCATGTGTCATGTGGTGTCATGTGTCATGTATCATCATGTGTCATGTGATGTCATGTGTCATGTGTTGTCATGTGATGTCATGTGATGTCATGTGTTGTCATGTGATGTCATGTGTCATGTTGTGTCATGTGATGTCATGTGTCATGTGGTGTCATGTGATGTCATGTGTCATGTGTCATGAGGTGTCATGTGGTGTCATGTGTCATGTATCGTCATGTGTCATGTGATGTCATGTGGTGTCATGTGGTGACATGTGGTGTCATGTGTCATGTATCGTCATGTGGCATGTGATGTCATGTGTCATGTGATATCTTGTGTCATGTGTTGTCATGTGGTGTCATGTGTCATGTGGTGTCATGTGTCATCACATGTCATGTGGTGTCATGTGTCATGTATCGTCATGTGTCATGTGATGTCATCTGGTGTCATGTTTTGTCATGTTATGTCATGTTTTGTCATGTGGTATCATGTGTCATCATGTGTCATCTTGTGTCATGTGGTGTCATGTGTCATCATGTGTTGTCATGTGTCATCATGTGGTGCCATGTGACGTCATGTGTTGTGAGTCATGTGGTATCATGTGGTGTCATGTGTCATGTGGTGTCATGTGTCATGTATCATCATGTGTCATGTGTTGTCATGTCATGTGTCATGTGGTGTCATGTGTTATGTGATGTCATGTGTCATGTGTTGTCATGTGATGTCATGTGTCATGTGATGTCATGTGTCATGTGATGTCATGTGTCATGTGGTGTCATGTGTCATCAGGTGTCATGTGTTGTCATGTGGTGTCATGTGTCATCACGTGTCATCACATGTCATGTGGTGTCATGTGTCATGAGGTGTCATGTGGTGTCATGTGTCATGTATCGTCATGTGTCATGTGTTGTCATGTGATGGCATGTGTCATGTGGTGTCATGTGTCATGTGATGTCATGTGACATGTTGTGACATGTGGTGTCATTTGTCATGTATCGTCATGTGTCATGTGATGTCATGTGGTATCATGTGTTGTCATGTGATGTCATGTGTCATGTGGTGTCCTGTGTCATGTGTCATCTTGTGTCATGTGGTGTCATGTGTCATCATGTCGTGCCATGTGACGTCATGTGTTGTCAGTCATGTGGTGTCATGTGGTGTCATGTTTCATCATGTGTCATGTGTTGTCATGTGGTGTCATTTGTTATCACATGTCATGTGTCATGTGGTGTCATGTGTCATGTGGTGTCATGTGTCATGTAGTGTCATGTGTCATGTGATGCCATGTGTCACGTGTCATGTGATGTCATGTGTCATGTGTTGTCATGTGTCATCACGTGTCATGTTTCATGTGGTGTCATGTGTCATGTGGTGTCATGTGTCATGTATCATCATGTGTCATGTGATGTCATGTGTCATGTGTTGTCATGTGATATCATGTGTCATGTGGTGTCTTGTGTCATGTGGTGTCATATGTCATGTATCGCCACATGTCATGTGATGTCATGTGTCATGTGTTGTCATGTGATGTCATGTGTCATGTGTTGTCATGTGATGTCATGTGTCATATGATGTCATGTGCCATGTGTTGTCATGTGATGTCATGTGTCATATGGTGTCATGTGTCATCATGTGTCATGTGTTGTCATGTGGTACATGACACATGTGGTGTCATGTGTCATGTGTTGTCATGTGGTGTCATGTGTCAAGTGATGTCATGTGTCAAGTGGTGTCATGTGTCATGTTTCATGTGGTGTCATGTGTCATGTATCGTCATGTGTCATGTGATGTCATGTGTCATGTGTTGTCATGTGATATCATGTGTCATGTGGTGTCATGTGTCATGTGATGTCATGTGCCATGTGCATCGGTAGATGTGATATCATGTGTCATGTGGTGTCATGTGTCATGTGATGTCATGTGCCATGTGTTGTCATGTGATGTCATTTGTCATGTGATGTCATGTGTCATGTGGTGTCATGTGTTTTATTGGAGAAAGACCTAAAACTAGCTGTGCAGTCACTGGTTATCTCAAGAATTGAATATGGATGTACAACTCTAGCAGGTCTTCCAAAAATTTCCATAGCCCCTCTAAAAGCTTGTCTCAATGCAGCGGCAAGACCGGAACGAGGAAATTTGACCACATCACCCCTCACCTGAAGGTGCTAAACTGGCTACCCTTTGAAGCTAGAATACAACTAAAAATGGCATGTATCGCCCACAAAGCGATTCACCACAACACACCCAGATATCTTGCCCAGAAAATAGAAATTTCAGGAAGAAACAGACCAGCCCGAAGTGCCAATTTGCTACTGCTGAGACCACCTATCTTCAGGAAGAAAAAAACTTATGAGAGAGCGTTCTCCGGAGCAGCCCCTAGAATCTGGAACTCTCTGCCTGTGAATATCAGAAAAATTTCGAACATAGCATCGTTTAAGAAGGAAGCTAAGACCTTCCTCATGAGCAAATTCCTCCCATAGGCAGGCATTTCGCCTTCTATGACTTAACTGTGAGGTTCTTAAGATAACAAAATGAGAAATTGAAGAACAGTGGAATGACTATGCTGGAAATATTACCAACTACGGTGTGCAATATCATTGCTTGTTATATACACTGCTGTTTTTATCCTATGCCATTGTTGTAAAGCGCTCTGATACCCATGGGTCTAGTTCGCGCTATAGAAAACTGTTTATAAATAAATAAATAAATGTGTCATCATGTGTCATGTGGTGTCATGTGTCATCATGTGTCATGTGGTGTCATGTGGTGTCATGTGTCATCACATGTCATGTGTCATGTGTCATGTGATGTCATGTGTCAAGTGGTGTCATGTGATGTCATGTGTCATGTGCTGTTGTGTCATGTGTCATGTGGTGTCATATGTCATGTGTCATGTGGTGTCATTTGTCATCATGTGTTGTCATGTGTCATATAGTGTCATGTGTCATGTGTTGTCATGTGGTGTCATGTGTCATGTATCGTCATGTGTCATGTGATGTCATGTGTCATGTGTTGTCATGTGATGTCATGTGTCATGTGGTGTCATGTGTCATCATGTGTCATGTGGTCTCACGTATCATGTGTTGTCATGTGTCATATAGTGTCATGTGTCATGTGTTGTCATGTGGTGTCATGTGTCATGTATCGTCATGTGTCATGTGATGTCATGTGTCATGTGTTGTCATGTGATGTCATGTGTCATGTGGTGTCATGTGTCATGTGATGTCATGTGTCATCACATGTCATGTGTCATGTAGTGTCATGTGTCATGTGGTGTCATGTGTCATGTATCATCATGTGTCATTTGATGTCATGTGTCATGTGATGTCATGTGTCATGTGTTATCATGTGATGTCATATGGCATGTGGTGTCATGTGTCATGTGGTGTCATGTGTCATCACGTGTCATGTGTGTGTCCTGTATCGTCATGTGTCATGTGACATGTGTCATGTGATGTCATGTGTCATGTGTTGTCATTTCATGTGTTGTCATGTGGTGTCATGTGGTGTCATGTGTCATGTGATGTCATGTGTCATGTGTTGTCATGTGTCATGTGGTGTCATGTGGTGTCATGTGATGTCATGTGTCATGTGGTGTCATGTGTCATCATGTGTCATGTGTTGTCACGTGGTGTCATGTGTCAGCACGTGTCTTGTGTCACTTGGTGTCATGTGTCATGAGGTGTTATGTGATGTCATGTGTCATGTGGTGTCATATGTCATGTGTTGTCACGTGGTGTCATGTGTCATCACATGTCATGTGGTGTCATGTGTCATGAGGTGTCATGTGTCATCATGTGTCATGTGATGTCATGTGTCATGTGATATCATGTGTCATGAGGTGTCATGTGGTGTCATGTGTCATGCATCGTCATGTGTCATGTGATGTCATGTGTCATGTGTGTCATGTGTCATCACATGTCATGTGATGTCATGTGTCATGTGCTATCATGTGGTGTCATGATGTGTTGTCATGTGGTGCCATGTGATGTCATGTGTCATGTGATATCATGTGGTGTCATGTGGTGTCATGTGTCATCATGTGTCATGTGTTGTCATGTGTCATCACGTGTCTTGTGTCACGTGGTTTCATGTGTCATGAGGTGTCATGTGTTGCCACGTGGTGTCATGTGTCATCGAAGATAGGCGCAAACTAAGAATGGCAGAAAGGAAATGGAGACAACACCATCATCCCCGGAACTGAAAGCCCTCAGAAAAATTAGAAGCCAATACAACAAAAAGATCATCAACTCCAAAAAGGAATTCATAAGATCGGAACTGGATAATGCCAAAAACAGACCACGGAAACTCTTTGAAATCCTGAAACAACAATCAAACAAACTTTCCAAAACTGCTCTTCAAAACGTAAAAACATCCCTGAGTAGCGAGGAATTTTCAACATTCTTCACGGAAAAAGCCAAAACGCTTGAAAAAGAGCTACTAAGTGCAGCAAATAACCTCCCCATCCAACCTCTAACTGCGAATGACCCCAACTCAACTACATTGGGTAACAAAACAAAAAACAAGGCAAACTGGAACACATTTGAACTATATGATCAGAACACGATCGCCAAAACGCTATCGAAAATCAAACCTAACAATCACTACCAAGATCCCCTACCCGCGAAATGTTTAAGAGAAATTAACCATATTGTGGTTCCAATCTGGACAAAAATAATAAATGCATCATTATCACAAGGGACCCTTCCAGACTGTCTAAAAACTGGTCAAGTTGTTCCATTGATCAAAAAACCGAGTGCAGATGCTACAGACCCGAATAACTTTCGACCAGTAACTAACATCCCTCTATTGGCCAAATTAATTGAGAAATGTGTGCAGGGACAACTGAGCCAACACATCACTAAGTTCTCCTTACTAGATGAATGCCAATCGGGATTCAGGGCAGGGCATAGCACGGAAACAGCTATCCTCCACATTGTTGATGACGCACTACAGGCTCTTGATCGAAATCAAGCATGCCTGCTAATTCTCCTGGACCTATCATCGGCATTTGACACAGTAAATCATAAAGCATTACTGGCCAGACTACAGGACAGGATGGGAATATCTGGAAATGTGCTGAAATGGTTCGAATCTTTCCTACGGAACAGAACCCAACGTTTCCTGGTTAATCAATCATTTTCTGCATCATCCCCTAACTCAATCGGTCAACATTATCCCCTGATCTATTTAATTTATATGTCGAACCTCTTACAACAATTCTCAGAAACTCACAGATGTTGTATCACATGTATGCGGACGACACGCAAATATATATAAAGATCGCCTCCCTTGAAGACATTGAGCGAATGAATGAAACTTTAAAAAGGGCACTGCATTGGTTAACCATCAATCATTTGAAGCTAAATGCTCAAAAAACAGAGTTCTTACTAATCTCACCACCAAGATGCGTTACGGAAATAAAGGAATGGACCAAGTTGGTGACCGCGCTCAACTGCTCCCCGACTCTAGTCAATTCAGCCAAGTCGCTAGGAATTACTCTAGATGAGAATCTTGACATGAAAGCTCACATTAATTCTATGGCAAAAAGCGCGCGCTTCCACCTGAACTACCTAAGGAAATTGAAACCATTCATCTCTGAAGCAGATCTGAAACTGGCAATCCAATCTTTAGTCATCTCTAGAATTGAATATGGTTGCACCACTGTAGCAGGTTTACCAAAAACATCCACAGCACCACTAAAAGCTTGCCTCAACGCTGCGGCGAGACTCATCACCGGATCAAGGAAGTTTGACCACATATCCCCTCACCTGAAAGCATTAAACTGGCTACCCTATGAGGCCAGAATCCAACTAAAGATAGCATGTATCACCCACAGAGCACTCCACCACAAGACTCCTGGATACCTATCTAAGAAAATTGAACTATCAGGAGGCAGCAGACCGGCTAGAAATGCCAAAGAGCTGGTGCTACGTCCAGCCATATTCAGAAAGAAAAAAACTTATGACAGAGCGTTCACAGGAGCTGCCCCCAGAATCTGGAACTCACTCCCTCCAAACATTAGGAAGATTCCTAATACCGCAACATTTAAACGAGAAGTGAAGAGCTTCCTAATGAGTAAATACCTCATATAGGCTAGCGAATTCTATCCTCAAACCAAATACTACCTCATAAGAAAGGGAAGGACTGACGGGAATTAGTTGAAAGATAAATGTTGACTCGAAACTGAAGACTCTCCTTTGTAACCAATATATATACCAATTGCTACCTCATGTCAAAAGGAACTCATATAGTTACCTCACATAGTAAACTATATAACCGCTACCTCCTATGTACGACGAAATGGACAAATGACATAACCTATGCTGTTTAGTGAATTCGTATTATAATCGACTAACCTGAGTTGAATGTATGTATATGGCAATTCATATTGTGCCAGTGTATAGTAACCTGAGTGGAATGTATAGTAGTTAAATAAGCATCAACTATAGCCATATATTTATCTACCTCATAGCTATTTGTTGTCTAATGGTTAACATCTTATCAATACTTATCCTACTTCTATGTTAAGCGATCTGATACCCATGGGTCTTGTTCGCGCTATACAAAACTTTCAATAAATAAATAAATAAATAAAAATATGTCATGTATCGTCATGTGTCATATGTTGTCATGTGTCATGTGGTGTCATGTGTCATGTGATGTCATGTGTTGTCAGTCATGTGGTGTCATGTGTCATCATGTGTCATGTGTCATCATGTGTCATGTGTCATGTAGTGTCATGTGTCATCATGTGTTGTCATGTGTCATCATGTGGTGCCATGTGAGGTCATGTGTCATGTGATGTCATGTGGTGTCATGTGTCATCATGTGGTGCCATGTGACGTCATGTGTCATGTGATGTCATGTGGTGTCATGTGGTGTCATGTGTCAACATGTGTCATGTGTCATCATGTGTCATGTGGTGTCATGAGTCATGTGGTGTCATGTGATGTCATGTGTCATGTGGTGTCATGTGTCATGTGATGTCATGTGTCATGTGGTGTCATGTGTCATCATGTGTCATGTGGTGTCATGTATCATCATGTGTCATGTGTCATGTGGTGCCATGTGTCATGTGGTGTCATGTGTCATGTATCATCATGTGTCATGTGATGTCATGTGTCATGTGTTGTCATGTGATGTCATGTGATGTCATGTGTTGTCATGTGATGTCATGTGTCATGTTGTGTCATGTGATGTCATGTGTCATGTGGTGTCATGTGATGTCATGTGTCATGTGTCATGAGGTGTCATGTGGTGTCATGTGTCATGTATCGTCATGTGTCATGTGATGTCATGTGGTGTCATGTGGTGACATGTGGTGTCATGTGTCATGTATCGTCATGTGGCATGTGATGTCATGTGTCATGTGATATCTTGTGTCATGTGTTGTCATGTGGTGTCATGTGTCATGTGGTGTCATGTGTCATCACATGTCATGTGGTGTCATGTGTCATGTATCGTCATGTGTCATGTGATGTCATCTGGTGTCATGTTTTGTCATGTTATGTCATGTTTTGTCATGTGGTATCATGTGTCATCATGTGTCATCTTGTGTCATGTGGTGTCATGTGTCATCATGTGTTGTCATGTGTCATCATGTGGTGCCATGTGACGTCATGTGTTGTGAGTCATGTGGTATCATGTGGTGTCATGTGTCATGTGGTGTCATGTGTCATGTATCATCATGTGTCATGTGTTGTCATGTCATGTGTCATGTGGTGTCATGTGTTATGTGATGTCATGTGTCATGTGTTGTCATGTGATGTCATGTGTCATGTGATGTCATGTGTCATGTGATGTCATGTGTCATGTGGTGTCATGTGTCATCAGGTGTCATGTGTTGTCATGTGGTGTCATGTGTCATCACGTGTCATCACATGTCATGTGGTGTCATGTGTCATGAGGTGTCATGTGGTGTCATGTGTCATGTATCGTCATGTGTCATGTGTTGTCATGTGATGGCATGTGTCATGTGGTGTCATGTGTCATGTGATGTCATGTGACATGTTGTGACATGTGGTGTCATTTGTCATGTATCGTCATGTGTCATGTGATGTCATGTGGTATCATGTGTTGTCATGTGATGTCATGTGTCATGTGGTGTCCTGTGTCATGTGTCATCTTGTGTCATGTGGTGTCATGTGTCATCATGTCGTGCCATGTGACGTCATGTGTTGTCAGTCATGTGGTGTCATGTGGTGTCATGTTTCATCATGTGTCATGTGTTGTCATGTGGTGTCATTTGTTATCACATGTCATGTGTCATGTGGTGTCATGTGTCATGTGGTGTCATGTGTCATGTAGTGTCATGTGTCATGTGATGCCATGTGTCACGTGTCATGTGATGTCATGTGTCATGTGTTGTCATGTGTCATCACGTGTCATGTTTCATGTGGTGTCATGTGTCATGTGGTGTCATGTGTCATGTATCATCATGTGTCATGTGATGTCATGTGTCATGTGTTGTCATGTGATATCATGTGTCATGTGGTGTCTTGTGTCATGTGGTGTCATATGTCATGTATCGCCACATGTCATGTGATGTCATGTGTCATGTGTTGTCATGTGATGTCATGTGTCATGTGTTGTCATGTGATGTCATGTGTCATATGATGTCATGTGCCATGTGTTGTCATGTGATGTCATGTGTCATATGGTGTCATGTGTCATCATGTGTCATGTGTTGTCATGTGGTACATGACACATGTGGTGTCATGTGTCATGTGTTGTCATGTGGTGTCATGTGTCAAGTGATGTCATGTGTCAAGTGGTGTCATGTGTCATGTTTCATGTGGTGTCATGTGTCATGTATCGTCATGTGTCATGTGATGTCATGTGTCATGTGTTGTCATGTGATATCATGTGTCATGTGGTGTCATGTGTCATGTGATGTCATGTGCCATGTGCATCGGTAGATGTGATATCATGTGTCATGTGGTGTCATGTGTCATGTGATGTCATGTGCCATGTGTTGTCATGTGATGTCATTTGTCATGTGATGTCATGTGTCATGTGGTGTCATGTGTTTTATTGGAGAAAGACCTAAAACTAGCTGTGCAGTCACTGGTTATCTCAAGAATTGAATATGGATGTACAACTCTAGCAGGTCTTCCAAAAATTTCCATAGCCCCTCTAAAAGCTTGTCTCAATGCAGCGGCAAGACCGGAACGAGGAAATTTGACCACATCACCCCTCACCTGAAGGTGCTAAACTGGCTACCCTTTGAAGCTAGAATACAACTAAAAATGGCATGTATCGCCCACAAAGCGATTCACCACAACACACCCAGATATCTTGCCCAGAAAATAGAAATTTCAGGAAGAAACAGACCAGCCCGAAGTGCCAATTTGCTACTGCTGAGACCACCTATCTTCAGGAAGAAAAAAACTTATGAGAGAGCGTTCTCCGGAGCAGCCCCTAGAATCTGGAACTCTCTGCCTGTGAATATCAGAAAAATTTCGAACATAGCATCGTTTAAGAAGGAAGCTAAGACCTTCCTCATGAGCAAATTCCTCCCATAGGCAGGCATTTCGCCTTCTATGACTTAACTGTGAGGTTCTTAAGATAACAAAATGAGAAATTGAAGAACAGTGGAATGACTATGCTGGAAATATTACCAACTACGGTGTGCAATATCATTGCTTGTTATATACACTGCTGTTTTTATCCTATGCCATTGTTGTAAAGCGCTCTGATACCCATGGGTCTAGTTCGCGCTATAGAAAACTGTTTATAAATAAATAAATAAATGTGTCATCATGTGTCATGTGGTGTCATGTGTCATCATGTGTCATGTGGTGTCATGTGGTGTCATGTGTCATCACATGTCATGTGTCATGTGTCATGTGATGTCATGTGTCAAGTGGTGTCATGTGATGTCATGTGTCATGTGCTGTTGTGTCATGTGTCATGTGGTGTCATATGTCATGTGTCATGTGGTGTCATTTGTCATCATGTGTTGTCATGTGTCATATAGTGTCATGTGTCATGTGTTGTCATGTGGTGTCATGTGTCATGTATCGTCATGTGTCATGTGATGTCATGTGTCATGTGTTGTCATGTGATGTCATGTGTCATGTGGTGTCATGTGTCATCATGTGTCATGTGGTCTCACGTATCATGTGTTGTCATGTGTCATATAGTGTCATGTGTCATGTGTTGTCATGTGGTGTCATGTGTCATGTATCGTCATGTGTCATGTGATGTCATGTGTCATGTGTTGTCATGTGATGTCATGTGTCATGTGGTGTCATGTGTCATGTGATGTCATGTGTCATCACATGTCATGTGTCATGTAGTGTCATGTGTCATGTGGTGTCATGTGTCATGTATCATCATGTGTCATTTGATGTCATGTGTCATGTGATGTCATGTGTCATGTGTTATCATGTGATGTCATATGGCATGTGGTGTCATGTGTCATGTATTGTCATGTGATGTCATGTGTTGTCATGTGATGTCATGTGTTGTCATGTGATGTCATGTGTCATGTGGTGTCATGTGTCATGTGATGTCATGTGTCATGTGTTGTCATGTGTCATGTGTCATGTGTTGTCATGTGGTGTCATGGGTCATCACATGTCATGTGTCATGTGTCATGTATCGTCATGTGTCATGTGATGTCATGTGATGTGGTGACATGTGGTGTCATGTATCGTCATGTCATGTGATGTCATGTGTCATGTGATGTCATGTGGTGTCATGTGTCATGTGTCATGTGGAGTCATATGTCATGTGTCAAAAAATGTATATATCTAGAGGAGCTTACTGTAAGATTCCTGTAAGCTTACTGTACTCTGTACCTTTCCGAGCACGAGCTGAATGCTAATTGGCTGTCAACTGTCTGTCAACACTCCAAACCAGAAAGTGTTGGCCGCCATCTAGGCCTCGGTAGACTGAGGCATAAGAAAGCAGAAAAACAAACAAGTAGAATGCAACAAGGGGGCAGGGTAGAAACCCCCTGACCCTCTCGGCCTGCTCAGGGATGCCACAAGGACCCACAAGGCCCCACATTTTTTTTTACAAAAACTGCAGAGTACGAGTACTGTACAAGCACAGTAAGCTTACTGTATCTTGTACCTTCCCGAGCACGAGCTGAATGCTAATTGGCTGTCAACTGTCTGTAAACACTCCAAACAATCATGTGTCATGTGTTGTCATGTGGTGTCATGTGGCATGTGTCATGTGGTGTCATGTGATGTCATGTGTCATGTGCTGTCATGTGCTGTCATGTGTCATGTGTCATGTGGTGTCATATGTCATCATGTGTCATATTGTGTCCTGTGGTCTCATGTGATGTCATGTGTCATCATGTATTGTCATGTGTCATCATGTAGTGCCATGTGACGTCATGTGTTGTCAGTTATGTGGTGTCATGTGTTGTCATGTGTCATCACGTGTCATGTGTCATGTGGTGTCATGTGTCATGTGACATGACATGTGATGTCATGTGTCATGTGATGTCATGTGTCATGTGGTGTCATGTGTCATCATATGTCATGTGTCATTACATGTCATGTGGTGTCATGTGTCATGTGTCATGTATCGTCATGTGTCATGTCATGTGTTGTCATGTGATGTCATGTGTCATGTGGTGTCATGTGTCATGTGATGTCATGTGTTGTCATGTGATGTCATGTGGTGTCATGTGTCATGTGATGTCATGTGTTGTCATGTGTTGTCATGTGTCATGTGGTGTCATGTGTCATCACGTGTCATGTGTGTGTCCTGTATCGTCATGTGTCATGTGACATGTGTCATGTGATGTCATGTGTCATGTGTTGTCATTTCATGTGTTGTCATTTCATGTGGTGTCATGTGGTGTCATGTGGTGTCATGTGTCATGTGATGTCATGTGTCATGTGTTGTCATGTGTCATGTGGTGTCATGTGGTGTCATGTGATGTCATGTGTCATGTGGTGTCATGTGTCATCATGTGTCATGTGTTGTCACGTGGTGTCATGTGTCAGCACGTGTCTTGTGTCACTTGGTGTCATGTGTCATGAGGTGTTATGTGATGTCATGTGTCATGTGGTGTCATATGTCATGTGTTGTCACGTGGTGTCATGTGTCATCACATGTCATGTGGTGTCATGTGTCATGTGGTGTCATGTGTCATCATGTGTCATGTGTTGTCACGTGGTGTCATGTGTCAGCACGTGTCTTGTGTCACTTGGTGTCATGTGTCATGAGGTGTTATGTGATGTCATGTGTCATGTGGTGTCATATGTCATGTGTTGTCACGTGGTGTCATGTGTCATCACATGTCATGTGGTGTCATGTGTCATGAGGTGTCATGTGTCATGTGTCATCATGTGTCATGTGATGTCATGTGTCATGTGATATCATGTGTCATGAGGTGTCATGTGGTGTCATGTGTCATGCATCATCATGTGTCATGTGATGTCATGTGTCATGTGTGTCATGTGTCATCACATGTCATGTGATGTCATGTGTCATGTGCTATCATGTGGTGTCATGATGTGTTGTCATGTGGTGCCATGTGATGTCATGTGTCATGTGATATCATGTGGTGTCATGTGGTGTCATGTGTCATCATGTGTCATGTGTTGTCATGTGTCATCACGTGTCTTGTGTCACGTGGTTTCATGTGTCATGAGGTGTCATGTGTTGCCACGTGGTGTCATGTGTCATCGAAGATAGGCGCAAACTAAGAATGGCAGAAAGGAAATGGAGACAACACCATCATCCCCGGAACTGAAAGCCCTCAGAAAAATTAGAAGCCAATACAACAAAAAGATCATCAACTCCAAAAAGGAATTCATAAGATCGGAACTGGATAATGCCAAAAACAGACCACGGAAACTCTTTGAAATCCTGAAACAACAATCAAACAAACTTTCCAAAACTGCTCTTCAAAACGTAAAAACATCCCTGAGTAGCGAGGAATTTTCAACATTCTTCACGGAAAAAGCCAAAACGCTTGAAAAAGAGCTACTAAGTGCAGCAAATAACCTCCCCATCCAACCTCTAACTGCGAATGACCCCAACTCAACTACATTGGGTAACAAAACAAAAAACAAGGCAAACTGGAACACATTTGAACTATATGATCAGAACACGATCGCCAAAACGCTATCGAAAATCAAACCTAACAATCACTACCAAGATCTCCTACCCGCGAAATGTTTAAGAGAAATTAACCATATTGTGGTTCCAATCTGGACAAAAATAATAAATACATCATTATCACAAGGGACCCTTCCAGACTGTCTAAAAACTGGTCAAGTTGTTCCATTGATCAAAAAACCGAGTGCAGATGCTACAGACCCGAATAACTTTCGACCAGTAACTAACATCCCTCTATTGGCCAAATTAATTGAGAAATGTGTGCAGGGACAACTGAGCCAACACATCACTAAGTTCTCCTTACTAGATGAATGCCAATCGGGATTCAGGGCAGGGCATAGCACGGAAACAGCTATCCTCCACATTGTTGATGACGCACTACAGGCTCTTGATCGAAATCAAGCATGCCTGCTAATTCTCCTGGACCTATCATCGGCATTTGACACAGTAAATCATAAAGCATTACTGGCCAGACTACAGGACAGGATGGGAATATCTGGAAATGTGCTGAAATGGTTCGAATCTTTCCTACGGAACAGAACCCAACGTTTCCTGGTTAATCAATCATTTTCTGCATCATCCCCTAACTCAATCGGTCAACATTATCCCCTGATCTATTTAATTTATATGTCGAACCTCTTACAACAATTCTCAGAAACTCACAGATGTTGTATCACATGTATGCGGACGACACGCAAATATATATAAAGATCGCCTCCCTTGAAGACATTGAGCGAATGAATGAAACTTTAAAAAGGGCACTGCATTGGTTAACCATCAATCATTTGAAGCTAAATGCTCAAAAAACAGAGTTCTTACTAATCTCACCACCAAGATGCGTTACGGAAATAAAGGAATGGACCAAGTTGGTGACCGCGCTCAACTGCTCCCCGACTCTAGTCAATTCAGCCAAGTCGCTAGGAATTACTCTAGATGAGAATCTTGACATGAAAGCTCACATTAATTCTATGGCAAAAAGCGCGCGCTTCCACCTGAACTACCTAAGGAAATTGAAACCATTCATCTCTGAAGCAGATCTGAAACTGGCAATCCAATCTTTAGTCATCTCTAGAATTGAATATGGTTGCACCACTGTAGCAGGTTTACCAAAAACATCCACAGCACCACTAAAAGCTTGCCTCAACGCTGCGGCGAGACTCATCACCGGATCAAGGAAGTTTGACCACATATCCCCTCACCTGAAAGCATTAAACTGGCTACCCTATGAGGCCAGAATCCAACTAAAGATAGCATGTATCACCCACAGAGCACTCCACCACAAGACTCCTGGATACCTATCTAAGAAAATTGAACTATCAGGAGGCAGCAGACTGGCTAGAAATGCCAAAGAGCTGGTGCTACGTCCAGCCATATTCAGAAAGAAAAAAACTTATGACAGAGCGTTCACAGGAGCTGCCCCCAGAATCTGGAACTCACTCCCTCCAAACATTAGGAAGATTCCTAATACCGCAACATTTAAACGAGAAGTGAAGAGCTTCCTAATGAGTAAATACCTCATATAGGCTAGCGAATTCTATCCTCAAACCAAATACTACCTCATAAGAAAGGGAAGGACTGACGGGAATTAGTTGAAAGATAAATGTTGACTCGAAACTGAAGACTCTCCTTTGTAACCAATATATATACCAATTGCTACCTCATGTCAAAAGGAACTCATATAGTTACCTCACATAGTAAACTATATAACCGCTACCTCCTATGTACGACGAAATGGACAAATGACATAACCTATGCTGTTTAGTGAATTCGTATTATAATCGACTAACCTGAGTTGAATGTATGTATATGGCAATTCATATTGTGCCAGTGTATAGTAACCTGAGTGGAATGTATAGTAGTTAAATAAGCATCAACTATAGCCATATATTTATCTACCTCATAGCTATTTGTTGTCTAATGGTTAACATCTTATCAATACTTATCCTACTTCTATGTTAAGCGATCTGATACCCATGGGTCTTGTTCGCGCTATACAAAACTTTCAATAAATAAATAAATAAATAAAAATATGTCATGTATCGTCATGTGTCATATGTTGTCATGTGTCATGTGGTGTCATGTGTCATGTGATGTCATGTGTTGTCAGTCATGTGGTGTCATGTGTCATCATGTGTCATGTGTCATCATGTGTCATGTGTCATGTAGTGTCATGTGTCATCATGTGTTGTCATGTGTCATCATGTGGTGCCATGTGAGGTCATGTGTCATGTGATGTCATGTGGTGTCATGTGTCATCATGTGGTGCCATGTGACGTCATGTGTCATGTGATGTCATGTGGTGTCATGTGGTGTCATGTGTCAACATGTGTCATGTGTCATCATGTGTCATGTGGTGTCATGAGTCATGTGGTGTCATGTGATGTCATGTGTCATGTGGTGTCATGTGTCATGTGATGTCATGTGTCATGTGGTGTCATGTGTCATCATGTGTCATGTGGTGTCATGTATCATCATGTGTCATGTGTCATGTGGTGCCATGTGTCATGTGGTGTCATGTGTCATGTATCATCATGTGTCATGTGATGTCATGTGTCATGTGTTGTCATGTGATGTCATGTGATGTCATGTGTTGTCATGTGATGTCATGTGTCATGTTGTGTCATGTGATGTCATGTGTCATGTGGTGTCATGTGATGTCATGTGTCATGTGTCATGAGGTGTCATGTGGTGTCATGTGTCATGTATCGTCATGTGTCATGTGATGTCATGTGGTGTCATGTGGTGACATGTGGTGTCATGTGTCATGTATCGTCATGTGGCATGTGATGTCATGTGTCATGTGATATCTTGTGTCATGTGTTGTCATGTGGTGTCATGTGTCATGTGGTGTCATGTGTCATCACATGTCATGTGGTGTCATGTGTCATGTATCGTCATGTGTCATGTGATGTCATCTGGTGTCATGTTTTGTCATGTTATGTCATGTTTTGTCATGTGGTATCATGTGTCATCATGTGTCATCTTGTGTCATGTGGTGTCATGTGTCATCATGTGTTGTCATGTGTCATCATGTGGTGCCATGTGACGTCATGTGTTGTGAGTCATGTGGTATCATGTGGTGTCATGTGTCATGTGGTGTCATGTGTCATGTATCATCATGTGTCATGTGTTGTCATGTCATGTGTCATGTGGTGTCATGTGTCATGTGATGTCATGTGTCATGTGTTGTCATGTGATGTCATGTGTCATGTGATGTCATGTGTCATGTGATGTCATGTGTCATGTGGTGTCATGTGTCATCAGGTGTCATGTGTTGTCATGTGGTGTCATGTGTCATCACGTGTCATCACGTGTCATGTGGTGTCATGTGTCATGAGGTGTCATGTGGTGTCATGTGTCATGTATCGTCATGTGTCATGTGTTGTCATGTGATGGCATGTGTCATGTGGTGTCATGTGTCATGTGATGTCATGTGACATGTTGTGACATGTGGTGTCATTTGTCATGTATCGTCATGTGTCATGTGATGTCATGTGGTATCATGTGTTGTCATGTGATGTCATGTGTCATGTGGTGTCCTGTGTCATGTGTCATCTTGTGTCATGTGGTGTCATGTGTCATCATGTCGTGCCATGTGACGTCATGTGTTGTCAGTCATGTGGTGTCATGTGGTGTCATGTTTCATCATGTGTCATGTGTTGTCATGTGGTGTCATTTGTTATCACATGTCATGTGTCATGTGGTGTCATGTGTCATGTGGTGTCATGTGTCATGTAGTGTCATGTGTCATGTGATGCCATGTGTCACGTGTCATGTGATGTCATGTGTCATGTGTTGTCATGTGTCATCACGTGTCATGTTTCATGTGGTGTCATGTGTCATGTGGTGTCATGTGTCATGTATCATCATGTGTCATGTGATGTCATGTGTCATGTGTTGTCATGTGATATCATGTGTCATGTGGTGTCTTGTGTCATGTGGTGTCATATGTCATGTATCGCCACATGTCATGTGATGTCATGTGTCATGTGTTGTCATGTGATGTCATGTGTCATGTGTTGTCATGTGATGTCATGTGTCATATGATGTCATGTGCCATGTGTTGTCATGTGATGTCATGTGTCATATGGTGTCATGTGTCATCATGTGTCATGTGTTGTCATGTGGTACATGACACATGTGGTGTCATGTGTCATGTGTTGTCATGTGGTGTCATGTGTCAAGTGATGTCATGTGTCAAGTGGTGTCATGTGTCATGTTTCATGTGGTGTCATGTGTCATGTATCGTCATGTGTCATGTGATGTCATGTGTCATGTGTTGTCATGTGATATCATGTGTCATGTGGTGTCATGTGTCATGTGATGTCATGTGCCATGTGCATCGGTAGATGTGATATCATGTGTCATGTGGTGTCATGTGTCATGTGATGTCATGTGCCATGTGTTGTCATGTGATGTCATTTGTCATGTGATGTCATGTGTCATGTGGTGTCATGTGTTTTATTGGAGAAAGACCTAAAACTAGCTGTGCAGTCACTGGTTATCTCAAGAATTGAATATGGATGTACAACTCTAGCAGGTCTTCCAAAAATTTCCATAGCCCCTCTAAAAGCTTGTCTCAATGCAGCGGCAAGACCGGAACGAGGAAATTTGACCACATCACCCCTCACCTGAAGGTGCTAAACTGGCTACCCTTTGAAGCTAGAATACAACTAAAAATGGCATGTATCGCCCACAAAGCGATTCACCACAACACACCCAGATATCTTGCCCAGAAAATAGAAATTTCAGGAAGAAACAGACCAGCCCGAAGTGCCAATTTGCTACTGCTGAGACCACCTATCTTCAGGAAGAAAAAAACTTATGAGAGAGCGTTCTCCGGAGCAGCCCCTAGAATCTGGAACTCTCTGCCTGTGAATATCAGAAAAATTTCGAACATAGCATCGTTTAAGAAGGAAGCTAAGACCTTCCTCATGAGCAAATTCCTCCCATAGGCAGGCATTTCGCCTTCTATGACTTAACTGTGAGGTTCTTAAGATAACAAAATGAGAAATTGAAGAACAGTGGAATGACTATGCTGGAAATATTACCAACTACGGTGTGCAATATCATTGCTTGTTATATACACTGCTGTTTTTATCCTATGCCATTGTTGTAAAGCGCTCTGATACCCATGGGTCTAGTTCGCGCTATAGAAAACTGTTTATAAATAAATAAATAAATGTGTCATCATGTGTCATGTGGTGTCATGTGTCATCATGTGTCATGTGGTGTCATGTGGTGTCATGTGTCATCACATGTCATGTGTCATGTGTCATGTGATGTCATGTGTCAAGTGGTGTCATGTGATGTCATGTGTCATGTGCTGTTGTGTCATGTGTCATGTGGTGTCATATGTCATGTGTCATGTGGTGTCATTTGTCATCATGTGTTGTCATGTGTCATATAGTGTCATGTGTCATGTGTTGTCATGTGGTGTCATGTGTCATGTATCGTCATGTGTCATGTGATGTCATGTGTCATGTGTTGTCATGTGATGTCATGTGTCATGTGGTGTCATGTGTCATCATGTGTCATGTGGTCTCACGTATCATGTGTTGTCATGTGTCATATAGTGTCATGTGTCATGTGTTGTCATGTGGTGTCATGTGTCATGTATCGTCATGTGTCATGTGATGTCATGTGTCATGTGTTGTCATGTGATGTCATGTGTCATGTGGTGTCATGTGTCATGTGATGTCATGTGTCATCACATGTCATGTGTCATGTAGTGTCATGTGTCATGTGGT
This sequence comes from Lissotriton helveticus, assembly GCF_964261635.1. NCBI lineage: Eukaryota > Metazoa > Chordata > Amphibia > Caudata > Salamandridae > Lissotriton > Lissotriton helveticus. Next base: position 450,527,846 of record NC_136062.1, read on the forward strand.
GTCATGTGTCATGTATCATCATGTGTCATTTGATGTCATGTGTCATGTGATGTCATGTGTCATGTGTTATCATGTGATGTCATATGGCATGTGGTGTCATGTGTCATGTATTGTCATGTGATGTCATGTGTTGTCATGTGATGTCATGTGTTGTCATGTGATGTCATGTGTCATGTGGTGTCATGTGTCATGTGATGTCATGTGTCATGTGTTGTCATGTGTCATGTGTCATGTGTTGTCATGTGGTGTCATGGGTCATCACATGTCATGTGTCATGTGTCATGTATCGTCATGTGTCATGTGATGTCATGTGATGTGGTGACATGTGGTGTCATGTATCGTCATGTCATGTGATGTCATGTGTCATGTGATGTCATGTGGTGTCATGTGTCATGTGTCATGTGGAGTCATATGTCATGTGTCAAAAAATGTATATATCTAGAGGAGCTTACTGTAAGATTCCTGTAAGCTTACTGTACTCTGTACCTTTCCGAGCACGAGCTGAATGCTAATTGGCTGTCAACTGTCTGTCAACACTCCAAACCAGAAAGTGTTGGCCGCCATCTAGGCCTCGGTAGACTGAGGCATAAGAAAGCAGAAAAACAAACAAGTAGAATGCAACAAGGGGGCAGGGTAGAAACCCCCTGACCCTCTCGGCCTGCTCAGGGATGCCACAAGGACCCACAAGGCCCCACATTTTTTTTTACAAAAACTGCAGAGTACGAGTACTGTACAAGCACAGTAAGCTTACTGTATCTTGTACCTTCCCGAGCACGAGCTGAATGCTAATTGGCTGTCAACTGTCTGTAAACACTCCAAACAATCATGTGTCATGTGTTGTCATGTGGTGTCATGTGGCATGTGTCATGTGGTGTCATGTGATGTCATGTGTCATGTGCTGTCATGTGCTGTCATGTGTCATGTGTCATGTGGTGTCATATGTCATCATGTGTCATCTTGTGTCCTGTGGTCTCATGTGATGTCATGTGTCATCATGTGTTGTCATGTGTCATCATGTAGTGCCATGTGACGTCATGTGTTGTCAGTTATGTGGTGTCATGTGTTGTCATGTGTCATCACGTGTCATGTGTCATGTGGTGTCATGTGTCATCACGTGTCATCACGTGTCATGTGGTGTCATGTGTCATGAGGTGTCATGTGTCATCATATGTCATGTGTCATTACATGTCATGTGGTGTCATGTGTCATGTGTCATGTATCGTCATGTGTCATGTCATGTGTTGTCATGTGATGTCATGTGTCATGTGGTGTCATGTGTCATGTGATGTCATGTGTTGTCATGTGATGTCATGTGGTGTCATGTGTCATGTGATGTCATGTGTTGTCATGTGTTGTCATGTGTCATGTGGTGTCATGTGTCATCACGTGTCATGTGTGTGTCCTGTATCGTCATGTGTCATGTGACATGTGTCATGTGATGTCATGTGTCATGTGTTGTCATTTCATGTGTTGTCATGTGGTGTCATGTGGTGTCATGTGTCATGTGATGTCATGTGTCATGTGTTGTCATGTGTCATGTGGTGTCATGTGATGTCATGTGTCATGTGGTGTCATGTGTCATCATGTGTCATGTGTTGTCACGTGGTGTCATGTGTCAGCACGTGTCTTGTGTCACTTGGTGTCATGTGTCATGAGGTGTTATGTGATGTCATGTGTCATGTGGTGTCATATGTCATGTGTTGTCACGTGGTGTCATGTGTCATCACATGTCATGTGTCATGTGATGTCATGTGTCAAGTGGTGTCATGTGTCATCACGTGTCATGTTTCATGTGGTGTCATGTGTCATGTGGTGTCATGTGTCATGTGTTGTCATGTGATGTCAGGTGTCATGTGGTGTCATGTGTCATGTATCATCATGTGTCATGTGATGTCATGTGTCATGTGTTGTCATGTGATGTCATGTGGTGCCATGTGATGTCATGTGGTGTCTTGTGATGTCATGTGGTGTCATGTGTCATCATGTGTCATATGTTGTCATGTGTCATCACATGTCATATGTCATGTGTCATGTGGTGTCATGTGTCAAGTGGTGTCATGTGATGTCATGTGTCATGTGCTGTCATATGTCATGTCATGTGGTGTCATATGTCATGTGTCATCATGTGTCATGTGGTGTCATTTGTCATCATGTGTTGTCATGTGTCATGTGGTGCCATGTGATGTCATATGTTGTCAGTCATGTGGTGTCATGTGTCATCCTGTGTCATGTGTTGTCATGTGGTGTCATCACGTGTCATGTGTCATGTGGTGTCACGTATCATGTGGTGTCATGTGTCATATAGTATCATGTGTCATGTGATGTCATGTGTCATGTGTTGTCATGTGATGTCATGTGTCATGTGGTGTCTTGTGTCATGTGTCACGTGGTGTCATGTGTCATGTATCGTCATGTGTCATGTGATGTCATGTGTCATGTGATGTCATGTGTCATGTGGTGTCATGTGATGTCATGTGTCATGTGGTGTCATGTGTCATGTGGTGTCATGTGTCATGTGGTGTCATGTGTCATGTATCGTCATGTGTCATGTGGTGTCATATGTCATGTGATGTCAAGTGCCATGTGTTGTCATCATGTGATGTCATGTGTCATGTGGTGTCATGTGATGTCATGTGTCATATGGTGTCATGTGTCATCATGTGTCATGTGTTGTCATGTGGTGTCATGTGTCATCACATGTTATGTGTCATGTGATGTCATGTGTCAAGTGGTGTCATGTGTCATGTGATGTCATGTGTCATGTGCTGTCATGTGTCATGTGTCATAATGTGTCATGTGGTGTCATGTGGTGTCATTTGTCATCATGTGTTGTCATGTGTCATCATGTGGTGCCATGACTGACGTGTTGTCAGTCATGTGGTATCATGTGTCATCATGTGTCATATGTTGTCATGTGTTGTCATGTGGTGTCACGTATCATGTGGTGTCATGTGTCATGTGTCATGTGATGTCATGTGTCATGTGTTGTCATGTGATGTCATGTTTCATGTGGTGTCATGTGATGTCATGTGTCATGTGGTGTCATGTGTCATCATGTGTCATGTGGTGTCATGTGTCATGTGGTGTCATGTGTCATGTGGTATCATGTGTCATGTATCGTCATGTGTCATGTGATGTCATGTGTCATGTGATGTCATGTCATGTGTTATCATGTGGTGTCATGTGATGTCATGTGTCATGTGATGTCATGTGTCATGTGGTGTCATGTGTCATGTGGTGTCATGTGTCATGTATTGTCATGTGTCATGTGATGTCATGTGTCATGTGTTGTCATGTGATGTCATGTGTCATGTAGTGTCATGTGTCATGTGTTGTCATGTGTCATCATGTGTCATGCGTTGTCATGTGGTGTCATGTGTCATCATGTGTCTTGTGTCACGTGGTGTCATGTGTCATGAGGTGTCATGTGGTGTCATGTATCGTCATGTGTCATGTGATGTCATGTGTCATGTGGTGACATGTGGTGTCATGTGTCATGTATCGTCATGTGTCATGTGATGTCATGTGTCATGTGTTGTCATGTGATGTCATGTGGTGTCATGTGTCATGTGGTGTCATGTGTCATGTGTCATGTTGGGTCATATGTCATGTGTCAAAAAATGTATATATCTAGAGGAGCTTACTGTAAGATTACTAAAAGCTTACTGTACTCTGTACCTTTCCGAGCACGAGCTGAATGCTAATTGGCTATCAACTGTCTGTCAATACTCCAAACCAGAAAGTGTTGACAGCCATCTTGTGCCTCGGTAGACTGAGGCACAAGAAAGCAGAAAAACAAACGCAAAAAGGGGGCAGGGTAGAAACACCCTGCCCCCTAGGCCTGCTCTGGGTGTTTCACAAGGATCCCAAAGGCCCCCCCCAATATTTTTGGGGGACAAAAACCACGGGGGACGAGTACCATACGAGTCCTGTAAGCTTACTGTAAGCTTACTGTACTCTGTACCTGCACGAGCTGAATGCGGTGTCATGTGTCATTTGTCATGTGGAGTCATATGTCATGTGTCAAAAAATGTATATATCTAGAGGAGCTTACTGTAAGATTACTGTAAGCTTACTGTACTCTGTACCTTTCCGAGCACGAGCTGAATGCTAATTGGCTGTCAACTGTCTGTCAACACTCCAAACCAGAAAGTGTTGGCCGCCATCTTGTGCCTCGGTAGACTGAGGCACAAGAAAGCAGAATAACAAACGTGTAAAACGCAAAAAGGGGGCAGGGTAGAAACACCCTGCCCCCTAGGCCTGCTCTGGGTGTTTCACAAGGACCCCAAAGGCCCCCCCCAAATTTTTGGGGGGACAAAAACCACGGGGGACGAGTACCATACGAGTCCTGTAAGCTTACTGTAAGCTTACTGTACTCTGTACCTGCACAAGCTGAATGCTAATTGGCTGTCAACTGTCTGTCAACACTCCAAACCAGAAAGTGTTGGCCGCCATCTTGTGCCTCGGTAGACTGAGGCACAAGAAAGCAGAAAAACAAACAAGTAGAACGCAAAAAGGGGGCAGGGTAGAAACCCCCTGACCCCCTAGGCCTGCTCAGGGATGCCATAAGGACCCACAAGGCCCCCCATTTTTTTTTTACAAAAACTGCAGAGTACGAGTACTGTACAAGCACAGTAAGCTTACTGTAAGCTTACTGTAATCTGTACCTTCCCAAGCACGAGCTGAATGCTAATTAGCTGTCAACTGTCTGTAAACACTCCAAACAATCATGTGTCATGTGTTGTCATGTGGTGTCATGTGTCATGTGTCATGTGGTGTCATGTGATGTCATGTGCCATGTGCTGTCATGTGTCATGTGTCATGTGGTGTCATATGTCATCATGTGTCATCTTGTGTCCTGTGGTCTCATGTGGTGTAAGGTGTCATCATGTGTTGTCATGTGTCATCATGTAGTGCCATGTGACATCATGTGTTGTCAGTTATGTGGTGTCATGTGTTGTCATGAGTTATCACATGTCATGTGTCATGTGGTGTCATGTGTCATGTGGTGTCATGTGTCATGTGACATGACATGTGATGTCATGTGTCATGTGATGTCATGTGTCATGTGGTGTCATGTGTCATCATATGTAATGTGTCATCACGTGTCATGTGTCATGTGTCATGTATCGTCATGTGTTGTCATGTGTCATGTTTTGTCATGTGTCATGTCATGTGTTGTCATGTGATATCATGTGTCATGTGGTGTCATGTGTCATGTGATGTCATGTGTTGTCATGTGGTGTCATGTGATGTCATGTGTCATGTGGTGTCATGTGTCATCACGTGTCATGTGTGTGTCCTGTATCGTCATGTGACATGTGTCATGTGATGTCATGTGTCATGTGTTGTCATGTGATGTCATGTGTTGTCATGTGGTGTCATGTGTCATGTGGTGTCATGTGTCATGTATCGTCATGTGTTGTGTCATGTCATGTGTCATGTGTTGTCATGTGTCATGTGTTGTCATGTGTCATGTGGTGTCATGTGATGTCATGTGTCATGTGGTGTCATGTGTCATCATGTGTCATGTGTTGTCACGTGGTGTCATGTGTCAGCACATATCTTGTGTCACTTGGTGTCATGTGTCATGAGGTGTCATGTGATGTCATATGTCATGTGGTGTCATGTGTCATGTGTTGTCACGTGGTGTCATGTGTCATCACATGTCATGTGGTATCATGTGGTATCATGTGTCATGTGTCATCATGTGTCATGTGATGTCATGTGTCATGTGATGTCATGTGTCATGAGGTGTCATGTGGTGTCATGCATTGTCATGTGTCATGTGATGTCATGTGTCATGTGTGTCATATGTCATCACGTGTCATGTGCTGTCATGTGATGTCATGATGTGTTGTCATGTGGTGCCATGTGATGTCATGTGTCATGTGATATCATGTGGTGTCATGTGGTGTCATGTGTCATCATGTCATGTGTTGTCATGTGTCATCACGTGTCTTGTGTCACGTGGTTTCATGTGTCATGAGGTGTCATGTGTTGTCACGTGGTGTCATGTGTCATCACATGTCTTGTGTCACGTGGTGTCATGTGTCATGAGGTGTCATGTGGTATCATGTGTCATGTATCGTCATGTGTCATTGGCTGTCAACTGTCTGTAAACAATCCAAACAATCATGTGTCATGTGTTGTCATGTGGTGTCATGTGTCATGTGGTGTCATGTGATGTCATGTGCCATGTGCTGTCATGTGCTGTCATGTGTCATGTGTCATGTGGTGTCATATGTCATCATGTGTCATCTTGTGTCCTCTGGTCTCATGTGGTGTCATGTGTCATCATGTGTTGTCATGTGTCATCATGTAGTGCCATGTGACGTCATGTGTTGTCAGTTATGTGGTGTCATGTGTTGTCATGTGTCATCACATGTCATGTGTCATGTGGTGTCATGTGGTGTCATGTATCATGTGACATGACATGTGATGTCATGTGTCATGTGATGTCATGTGTCATGTGGTGTCATGTGTCATCATATGTAATGTGTCATCACGTGTCATGTGTGATGTGTCATGTATCGTCATGTGTTGTCATGTGTCATGTTTTGTCATGTGTCATGTCATGTGTTGTCATGTGATGTCATGTGTCATGTGGTGTCATGTGTCATGTGATGTCATGTGTTGTCATGTGGTGTCATGTGATGTCATGTGTCATGTGGTGTCATGTGTCATCACGTGTCATGTGTGTGTCCTGTATCGTCATTTGACATGTGTCATGTGATGTCATGTGTCATGTGTTGTCATGTGATGTCATGTGTTGTCATGTGGTGTCATGTGCTGTCATGTGTCATGTATCGCCATGTGTCGTGTCATGTCATGTGTCATGTGTTGTCATGTGTCATATGTTGTCATGTGTCATGTGGTGTCATGTGATGTCATGTGTCATGTGGTGTCATGTGTCATCATGTGTCATGTGTTGTCACGTGGTGTCATGTGTCAGCACGTGTCTTGTGTCACTTGGTGTCATGTGTCATGAGGTGTCATGTGATGTCATGTGTCATGTGGTGTCATGTGTTGTCACGTGGTGTCATGTGTCATCACGTCATGTGGTGTCATGTGGTATCATGTGTCATGTGTCATCATGTGTCATGTGATGTCATATGTCATGTGATGTCATATGTCATGTGATGTCATGTGTCATGAGGTGTCATGTGGTGTCATGCATCGTCATGTGTCATGTGATGTCATGTGTCATGTGTGTCATGTGTCATCACGTGTCATGTGCTGTCATGTGGTGTCATGCTGTGTTGTCATGTGGTGCCATGTGATGTCATGTGTCATGTGATATCATGTGGTGTCATGTGGTGTCATGTGTCATCATGTGTCATGTGTTGTCATGTGTCATCACGTGTCTTGTGTCACGTGGTTTCATGTGTCATGAGGTGTCATGTGTTGTCACGTGGTATCATGTGTCATCACGTGTCTTTTTTCATGTATTGTCATGTGTCATGTGTTGTCATGTGATGGCATGTGTCATGTGGTGTCATGTGATGTCATGTGTCATGTGGTGACATGTGGTGTCATGTGTCATGTATCGTCATGTGTCATGTGATGTCATGTTTTGTCATGTGATGTCATGTGTCATGTGGTGTCATGTGTCATCATGTGTCATCTTGTGTCATGTGGTGTCATGTGTCTTCATGTGTTGTCATGTGTCATCATGTGGTGCCATGTGACGTCATGTGTTGTGAGTCATGTGGTGTCATGTGGTGTCATGTGTCATGTGTTGTCATGTGGTGTCATTTGTTATCACGTGTCATGTGTCATGTGGTGTCATGTGTCATGTAGTGTCATGTGTCATGTGATGTCATGTGTCATGTGTTGTCATGTGATGTCATGTGTCATGTGGTGTCATGTGTCATCACGTGTCATGTTTCATGGGGTGTCATGTGTCATGTATCATCATGTGTCATGTGATGTCATGTGTCATGTGTTGTCATGTGTCATGTGGTGTCATATGTCATGTGGTTTCATGTGTCATGTATCGCCATGTGTCATGTATCGCCATGTGTCATGTGATGTCATGTGTCATGTGCCATATGATGTCACGTGTCATGTGTTGTCATGTGTCATCACGTGTCATGTTTCATGTGGTGTCATGTGTCATGTGGTGTCATGTGTCATCATGTGTCATGTGTTGTCATGTGGTGTCATGTGTCCTCATGTGTCATGTGTTGTCATGTGGTGTCCTGTGTCATCACATGTCATGTGTCATGTGATGTCATGTGTCAAGTGGTGTCATGTGTCATCACGCGTCATGTTTCATGTGGTGTCATGTGTCATGTGGTGTTATGTGTCATGTGTTGTCATGTGATGTCAGGTGTCATGTGGTGTCATGTGTCATGTATCATCATGTGTCATGTGATGTCATGTGTCATGTGTTGTCATGTGATGTCATGTGGTGCCATGTGTTGTCATGTGATGTCATGTGTCATCATGTGTTGTCATGTGTCATCATGTAGTGCCATGTGACGTCATGTGTTGTCAGTTATGTGGTGTCATGTGTTGTCATGTGTCATCACGTGTCATGTGTCATGTGGTGTAATGTGTCATGTGTTGTCATGTGTCATGTATCATCATGTGATGTCATGTGTCATGTGGTGTCATGTGTCATGTGATGTCATGTGTTGTCATGTGATGTCATGTGTCATGTGGTGTCATGTGTCATCACGTGTCATGCATGTGTCCTGTATTGTTATGTGTCATGTGACATGTGTCATGTGATGTCATGTGTCATGTGTTGTCATGTGATGTCATGTGTTGTCATGTGGTGTCATGTGTCATGTGGTGTCATGTGTCATGTATCGTCATGTGTTGTGTCATGTCATGTGTCATGTGTTGTCATGTGTCATGTGTTGTCATGTGGTGTCATGTGTCATGTGGTGTCATGTGTCATCATGTGTCATGTGTTGTCACGTGGTGTCATGTGTCAGCACGTGTCTTGTGTCACTTGGTGTCATGTGTCATGAGGTGTCATGTGATGTCATGTGTCATGTGGTGTCATGTGTCATGTGTTGTCACGTGGTGTCATGTGTCATCACATGTCATGTGGTGTCATGTGTCATGAGGTGTCATGTGGTGTCATGTGTCATGTGTCATCATGTGTCATGTGATGTCATGTGTCATGAGGTGTCATGTGGTGTCATGTGTCATGCATCGTCATGTGTCATGTGATGTCATATGTCATGTGTGTCATGTGTCATCACGTGTCATGTGATGTCATGTGTCATGTGCTGTCATGTGGTGTCATGTTGTGCTGTCATGTGGTGCCATGTGATGTCATGTGTCATGTGATATCATGTGGTGTCATGTGTCATCATGTGTTATGTGTTGTCATGTGTCATCACGTATCTTGTGTCACGTGGTTTCATGTGTCATGAGGTGTCATGTGTTGTCATGTGGTGTCATGTGTCATCACGTGTCTTGTGTCACGTGGTGTCATGTGTCATGAGGTGTCATGTGGTGTCATGTGTCATGTATCATCATGTGTCATGTGTTGTCATGTGTCATGTGGTGACATGTGGTGTCATGTGTCATGTATCGTTATGTGTCATGTGTTGTCATGTGATGTCATGTGTCATGTGGTGTCATGTGTCATGTGGTGTCATGTGTCATGTATCATGTGGAGTCATATGTCATGTGTCAAAAAATTTATATATCTAGAGGAGCTTACTGTAAGATTACTAAAAGCTTACTGTACTCTGTACCTTTCCGAGCACAAGCTGAATGCTAATTGGCTGTCAACTGTCTGTCAATACTCCAAACCAGAAAGTGTTGGCAGCCATCTTGTGCATCGGTAGACTGAGGCACAAGAAAGCAGAAAAACAAACCTGTAAAATGCAAAAAGGGGGCAGGGTAGAAACACCCTGCCCCCTAGGCCTGCTCTGGGTGTTTCACAAGGACCCCAAAGGCCCCACCCAAAATTTTTGGGGGGACAAAAACCACGGGGGACGAGTACCATACAAGTCCTGTAAGCTTACTGTAAGCTTACTGTACTCTGTACCTGCATGAGCTGAATGCTAATTGGCTGTCAACTGTCTGTCAACACTCCAAACCAGAAAGTGTTGGCCGCCATCTTGTGCCTCGGTAGACTGAGGCACAAGAAAGCAGAAAAACAAACAAGTAGAATGCAAAAAGGGGGCAGGGTAGAAACCCCCTGACCCCAAGGCCTGCTCAGGGATCCCACAAGGACCCACAAGGCCCCCCATTTGTTTTTTACAAAAACTGCAGAGTACGAGTACTGTACAAGCACAGTAAGCTTACTGTAAGCTTACTGTAATCTGTACCTTCCTGAGCATGAGCTGAATGCTAATTGGCTGTTAACTGTCTGTAAACACTCCAAACAATCATGTGTCATGTGTTGTCATGTGGTGTCATGTGTCATCACGTGTCATGTGATGTCATGTGTCATGTGCTGTCATGTGCTGTCATGTGTCATGTGTCATGTGGTGCCATATGTCATGTGTCATCATGTGTCATCTTGTGTCCTGTGGTGTCATGTGGTGTCATGTGTCATCATGTAGTGCCATGTGACGTCATGTGTTGTCAGTCATGTGGTGTCATGTGGTGTCATGTGTCATCATGTGTCATGTGTTGTCATGTGGTGTCATATGTCATGTGGTGTCATGTGTCATGTGACATGACATGTGATGTCATGTGTCATGTGGTGTCATATGTCATGTGATGTCATGTGTCATGTGTCATCATGTGTCATGTGGTGTCATGTGTCATCACGTGTCATGTGTCATGTGGTGTCATGTGTCATGTGGTGTCATGTGTCATGTATCGTCATGTGTCATGTGATGTCATGTGTCATGTGTTGTCATGTGATGTCATGTATCATTAGGTGTCATGTGTCATGTGGTGTCATGTGTCATGTATCATCATGTGTCATGTGTCATGTGGTGTCATGTGTCATGTGATGTCATGTGATGTCATGTGTCATGTGGTGTCATGTGTCATCATGTGTCATGTGTTGTCACGTGGTGTCATGTGTCATCACATGTCTTGTGTCATGTGGTGTCATGTGTCATGTATCGTCATGTGTCTTGTGATGTCATGTGTCATGTGGTCTCATATGTCATGTGATGTCATGTGTCATATGGTGACATGTGGTGTCATGTGTCATGTATTGTCATTTGTCATGTGATGTCATGTGTCATGTGATGTCATTTGTCATGTGTCATCATGTGTCATGTTTCATGTGGTGTCATGTGTCATCACGTGTCATGTGTCATGTGCTGTCATGTGGTGTCATGTGGTGTCATGTGTCATCATGTGTTGTCATGTGTCATCATGTGGTGCCATGTGACGTCATGTGTCATGTGATGTCATGTGGTGTCATGTGGTGTCATGTGTCATCATTTGTCATGTGTTGTCATGTGGTGTCATGTGTCATCACGTGTCATGTGTCATGCTGTGTCATGTGTCATGTGGTGTCATGTGGTGTCATGTGTTGTCATGTGGTGTCATGTGTTGTCATGTGGTGTCATGTGTCATCATGTGTCATGTGTCATGTGGTGTCATGTGTCATGTGATGTCATGTGTCATGTAGTGTGATGTGTCATGTGATGTCATGTGTCATGTGTTGTCATGTGATGTCATGTGTCATGTGATGTCATGTGTTGTCATGTGTCATCATGTGTCATATGTGTCATGTGTCATCACGTGTCATGTGTCATGTGATGTCATGTGTCATATGGTGTCATGTGATGTCATGTGTCATGTGCTGTCATGTGGTGTCATGTGGTGTCATGTGTCATCATGTGTTGTCATGTGTCATCATGTGGTGCCATGTGACATCATGTGTCATGTGATGTCATGTGATGTCATGTGTCATGTGTTGTCATGTGATGTCATGTGTCATGTGGTGTCATGTGTCATGTGATGTCATGTGTCATCACATGTCATGTGTCATGTAGTGTCATGTGTCATGTGGTGTCATGTGTCATGTATCATCATGTGTCATTTGATGTCATGTGTCATGTGATGTCATGTGTCATGTGTTATCATGTGATGTCATATGGCATGTGGTGTCATGTGTCATGTATTGTCATGTGATGTCATGTGTTGTCATGTGATGTCATGTGTCATGTGGTGTCATGTGTCATGTGATGTCATGTGTCATGTGTTGTCATGTGTCATGTGTCATGTGTTGTCATGTGGTGTCATGGGTCATCACATGTCATGTGTCATGTGTCATGTATCGTCATGTGTCATGTGATGTCATGTGATGTGGTGACATGTGGTGTCATGTATCGTCATGTCATGTGATGTCATGTGTCATGTGATGTCATGTGGTGTCATGTGTCATGTGTCATGTGGAGTCATATGTCATGTGTCAAAAAATGTATATATCTAGAGGAGCTTACTGTAAGATTCCTGTAAGCTTACTGTACTCTGTACCTTTCCGAGCACGAGCTGAATGCTAATTGGCTGTCAACTGTCTGTCAACACTCCAAACCAGAAAGTGTTGGCCGCCATCTAGGCCTCGGTAGACTGAGGCATAAGAAAGCAGAAAAACAAACAAGTAGAATGCAACAAGGGGGCAGGGTAGAAACCCCCTGACCCTCTCGGCCTGCTCAGGGATGCCACAAGGACCCACAAGGCCCCACATTTTTTTTTACAAAAACTGCAGAGTACGAGTACTGTACAAGCACAGTAAGCTTACTGTATCTTGTACCTTCCCGAGCACGAGCTGAATGCTAATTGGCTGTCAACTGTCTGTAAACACTCCAAACAATCATGTGTCATGTGTTGTCATGTGGTGTCATGTGGCATGTGTCATGTGGTGTCATGTGATGTCATGTGTCATGTGCTGTCATGTGCTGTCATGTGTCATGTGTCATGTGGTGTCATATGTCATCATGTGTCATCTTGTGTCCTGTGGTCTCATGTGATGTCATGTGTCATCATGTGTTGTCATGTGTCATCATGTAGTGCCATGTGACGTCATGTGTTGTCAGTTATGTGGTGTCATGTGTTGTCATGTGTCATCACGTGTCATGTGTCATGTGGTGTCATGTGTCATGTGACATGACATGTGATGTCATGTGTCATGTGATGTCATGTGTCATGTGGTGTCATGTGTCATCATATGTCATGTGTCATTACATGTCATGTGGTGTCATGTGTCATGTGTCATGTATCGTCATGTGTCATGTCATGTGTTGTCATGTGATGTCATGTGTCATGTGGTGTCATGTGTCATGTGATGTCATGTGTTGTCATGTGATGTCATGTGGTGTCATGTGTCATGTGATGTCATGTGTTGTCATGTGTTGTCATGTGTCATGTGGTGTCATGTGTCATCACGTGTCATGTGTGTGTCCTGTATCGTCATGTGTCATGTGACATGTGTCATGTGATGTCATGTGTCATGTGTTGTCATTTCATGTGTTGTCATGTGGTGTCATGTGGTGTCATGTGTCATGTGATGTCATGTGTCATGTGTTGTCATGTGTCATGTGGTGTCATGTGGTGTCATGTGATGTCATGTGTCATGTGGTGTCATGTGTCATCATGTGTCATGTGTTGTCACGTGGTGTCATGTGTCAGCACGTGTCTTGTGTCACTTGGTGTCATGTGTCATGAGGTGTTATGTGATGTCATGTGTCATGTGGTGTCATATGTCATGTGTTGTCACGTGGTGTCATGTGTCATCACATGTCATGTGGTGTCATGTGTCATGTGGTGTCATGTGTCATCATGTGTCATGTGTTGTCACGTGGTGTCATGTGTCAGCACGTGTCTTGTGTCACTTGGTGTCATGTGTCATGAGGTGTTATGTGATGTCATGTGTCATGTGGTGTCATATGTCATGTGTTGTCACGTGGTGTCATGTGTCATCACATGTCATGTGGTGTCATGTGTCATGAGGTGTCATGTGTCATGTGTCATCATGTGTCATGTGATGTCATGTGTCATGTGATATCATGTGTCATGAGGTGTCATGTGGTGTCATGTGTCATGCATCGTCATGTGTCATGTGATGTCATGTGTCATGTGTGTCATGTGTCATCACATGTCATGTGATGTCATGTGTCATGTGCTATCATGTGGTGTCATGATGTGTTGTCATGTGGTGCCATGTGATGTCATGTGTCATGTGATATCATGTGGTGTCATGTGGTGTCATGTGTCATCATGTGTCATGTGTTGTCATGTGTCATCACGTGTCTTGTGTCACGTGGTTTCATGTGTCATGAGGTGTCATGTGTTGCCACGTGGTGTCATGTGTCATCGAAGATAGGCGCAAACTAAGAATGGCAGAAAGGAAATGGAGACAACACCATCATCCCCGGAACTGAAAGCCCTCAGAAAAATTAGAAGCCAATACAACAAAAAGATCATCAACTCCAAAAAGGAATTCATAAGATCGGAACTGGATAATGCCAAAAACAGACCACGGAAACTCTTTGAAATCCTGAAACAACAATCAAACAAACTTTCCAAAACTGCTCTTCAAAACGTAAAAACATCCCTGAGTAGCGAGGAATTTTCAACATTCTTCACGGAAAAAGCCAAAACGCTTGAAAAAGAGCTACTAAGTGCAGCAAATAACCTCCCCATCCAACCTCTAACTGCGAATGACCCCAACTCAACTACATTGGGTAACAAAACAAAAAACAAGGCAAACTGGAACACATTTGAACTATATGATCAGAACACGATCGCCAAAACGCTATCGAAAATCAAACCTAACAATCACTACCAAGATCCCCTACCCGCGAAATGTTTAAGAGAAATTAACCATATTGTGGTTCCAATCTGGACAAAAATAATAAATGCATCATTATCACAAGGGACCCTTCCAGACTGTCTAAAAACTGGTCAAGTTGTTCCATTGATCAAAAAACCGAGTGCAGATGCTACAGACCCGAATAACTTTCGACCAGTAACTAACATCCCTCTATTGGCCAAATTAATTGAGAAATGTGTGCAGGGACAACTGAGCCAACACATCACTAAGTTCTCCTTACTAGATGAATGCCAATCGGGATTCAGGGCAGGGCATAGCACGGAAACAGCTATCCTCCACATTGTTGATGACGCACTACAGGCTCTTGATCGAAATCAAGCATGCCTGCTAATTCTCCTGGACCTATCATCGGCATTTGACACAGTAAATCATAAAGCATTACTGGCCAGACTACAGGACAGGATGGGAATATCTGGAAATGTGCTGAAATGGTTCGAATCTTTCCTACGGAACAGAACCCAACGTTTCCTGGTTAATCAATCATTTTCTGCATCATCCCCTAACTCAATCGGTCAACATTATCCCCTGATCTATTTAATTTATATGTCGAACCTCTTACAACAATTCTCAGAAACTCACAGATGTTGTATCACATGTATGCGGACGACACGCAAATATATATAAAGATCGCCTCCCTTGAAGACATTGAGCGAATGAATGAAACTTTAAAAAGGGCACTGCATTGGTTAACCATCAATCATTTGAAGCTAAATGCTCAAAAAACAGAGTTCTTACTAATCTCACCACCAAGATGCGTTACGGAAATAAAGGAATGGACCAAGTTGGTGACCGCGCTCAACTGCTCCCCGACTCTAGTCAATTCAGCCAAGTCGCTAGGAATTACTCTAGATGAGAATCTTGACATGAAAGCTCACATTAATTCTATGGCAAAAAGCGCGCGCTTCCACCTGAACTACCTAAGGAAATTGAAACCATTCATCTCTGAAGCAGATCTGAAACTGGCAATCCAATCTTTAGTCATCTCTAGAATTGAATATGGTTGCACCACTGTAGCAGGTTTACCAAAAACATCCACAGCACCACTAAAAGCTTGCCTCAACGCTGCGGCGAGACTCATCACCGGATCAAGGAAGTTTGACCACATATCCCCTCACCTGAAAGCATTAAACTGGCTACCCTATGAGGCCAGAATCCAACTAAAGATAGCATGTATCACCCACAGAGCACTCCACCACAAGACTCCTGGATACCTATCTAAGAAAATTGAACTATCAGGAGGCAGCAGACCGGCTAGAAATGCCAAAGAGCTGGTGCTACGTCCAGCCATATTCAGAAAGAAAAAAACTTATGACAGAGCGTTCACAGGAGCTGCCCCCAGAATCTGGAACTCACTCCCTCCAAACATTAGGAAGATTCCTAATACCGCAACATTTAAACGAGAAGTGAAGAGCTTCCTAATGAGTAAATACCTCATATAGGCTAGCGAATTCTATCCTCAAACCAAATACTACCTCATAAGAAAGGGAAGGACTGACGGGAATTAGTTGAAAGATAAATGTTGACTCGAAACTGAAGACTCTCCTTTGTAACCAATATATATACCAATTGCTACCTCATGTCAAAAGGAACTCATATAGTTACCTCACATAGTAAACTATATAACCGCTACCTCCTATGTACGACGAAATGGACAAATGACATAACCTATGCTGTTTAGTGAATTCGTATTATAATCGACTAACCTGAGTTGAATGTATGTATATGGCAATTCATATTGTGCCAGTGTATAGTAACCTGAGTGGAATGTATAGTAGTTAAATAAGCATCAACTATAGCCATATATTTATCTACCTCATAGCTATTTGTTGTCTAATGGTTAACATCTTATCAATACTTATCCTACTTCTATGTTAAGCGATCTGATACCCATGGGTCTTGTTCGCGCTATACAAAACTTTCAATAAATAAATAAATAAATAAAAATATGTCATGTATCGTCATGTGTCATATGTTGTCATGTGTCATGTGGTGTCATGTGTCATGTGATGTCATGTGTTGTCAGTCATGTGGTGTCATGTGTCATCATGTGTCATGTGTCATCATGTGTCATGTGTCATGTAGTGTCATGTGTCATCATGTGTTGTCATGTGTCATCATGTGGTGCCATGTGAGGTCATGTGTCATGTGATGTCATGTGGTGTCATGTGTCATCATGTGGTGCCATGTGACGTCATGTGTCATGTGATGTCATGTGGTGTCATGTGGTGTCATGTGTCAACATGTGTCATGTGTCATCATGTGTCATGTGGTGTCATGAGTCATGTGGTGTCATGTGATGTCATGTGTCATGTGGTGTCATGTGTCATGTGATGTCATGTGTCATGTGGTGTCATGTGTCATCATGTGTCATGTGGTGTCATGTATCATCATGTGTCATGTGTCATGTGGTGCCATGTGTCATGTGGTGTCATGTGTCATGTATCATCATGTGTCATGTGATGTCATGTGTCATGTGTTGTCATGTGATGTCATGTGATGTCATGTGTTGTCATGTGATGTCATGTGTCATGTTGTGTCATGTGATGTCATGTGTCATGTGGTGTCATGTGATGTCATGTGTCATGTGTCATGAGGTGTCATGTGGTGTCATGTGTCATGTATCGTCATGTGTCATGTGATGTCATGTGGTGTCATGTGGTGACATGTGGTGTCATGTGTCATGTATCGTCATGTGGCATGTGATGTCATGTGTCATGTGATATCTTGTGTCATGTGTTGTCATGTGGTGTCATGTGTCATGTGGTGTCATGTGTCATCACATGTCATGTGGTGTCATGTGTCATGTATCGTCATGTGTCATGTGATGTCATCTGGTGTCATGTTTTGTCATGTTATGTCATGTTTTGTCATGTGGTATCATGTGTCATCATGTGTCATCTTGTGTCATGTGGTGTCATGTGTCATCATGTGTTGTCATGTGTCATCATGTGGTGCCATGTGACGTCATGTGTTGTGAGTCATGTGGTATCATGTGGTGTCATGTGTCATGTGGTGTCATGTGTCATGTATCATCATGTGTCATGTGTTGTCATGTCATGTGTCATGTGGTGTCATGTGTCATGTGATGTCATGTGTCATGTGTTGTCATGTGATGTCATGTGTCATGTGATGTCATGTGTCATGTGATGTCATGTGTCATGTGGTGTCATGTGTCATCAGGTGTCATGTGTTGTCATGTGGTGTCATGTGTCATCACGTGTCATCACGTGTCATGTGGTGTCATGTGTCATGAGGTGTCATGTGGTGTCATGTGTCATGTATCGTCATGTGTCATGTGTTGTCATGTGATGGCATGTGTCATGTGGTGTCATGTGTCATGTGATGTCATGTGACATGTTGTGACATGTGGTGTCATTTGTCATGTATCGTCATGTGTCATGTGATGTCATGTGGTATCATGTGTTGTCATGTGATGTCATGTGTCATGTGGTGTCCTGTGTCATGTGTCATCTTGTGTCATGTGGTGTCATGTGTCATCATGTCGTGCCATGTGACGTCATGTGTTGTCAGTCATGTGGTGTCATGTGGTGTCATGTTTCATCATGTGTCATGTGTTGTCATGTGGTGTCATTTGTTATCACATGTCATGTGTCATGTGGTGTCATGTGTCATGTGGTGTCATGTGTCATGTAGTGTCATGTGTCATGTGATGCCATGTGTCACGTGTCATGTGATGTCATGTGTCATGTGTTGTCATGTGTCATCACGTGTCATGTTTCATGTGGTGTCATGTGTCATGTGGTGTCATGTGTCATGTATCATCATGTGTCATGTGATGTCATGTGTCATGTGTTGTCATGTGATATCATGTGTCATGTGGTGTCTTGTGTCATGTGGTGTCATATGTCATGTATCGCCACATGTCATGTGATGTCATGTGTCATGTGTTGTCATGTGATGTCATGTGTCATGTGTTGTCATGTGATGTCATGTGTCATATGATGTCATGTGCCATGTGTTGTCATGTGATGTCATGTGTCATATGGTGTCATGTGTCATCATGTGTCATGTGTTGTCATGTGGTACATGACACATGTGGTGTCATGTGTCATGTGTTGTCATGTGGTGTCATGTGTCAAGTGATGTCATGTGTCAAGTGGTGTCATGTGTCATGTTTCATGTGGTGTCATGTGTCATGTATCGTCATGTGTCATGTGATGTCATGTGTCATGTGTTGTCATGTGATATCATGTGTCATGTGGTGTCATGTGTCATGTGATGTCATGTGCCATGTGCATCGGTAGATGTGATATCATGTGTCATGTGGTGTCATGTGTCATGTGATGTCATGTGCCATGTGTTGTCATGTGATGTCATTTGTCATGTGATGTCATGTATCATGTGGTGTCATGTGTTTTATTGGAGAAAGACCTAAAACTAGCTGTGCAGTCACTGGTTATCTCAAGAATTGAATATGGATGTACAACTCTAGCAGGTCTTCCAAAAATTTCCATAGCCCCTCTAAAAGCTTGTCTCAATGCAGCGGCAAGACCGGAACGAGGAAATTTGACCACATCACCCCTCACCTGAAGGTGCTAAACTGGCTACCCTTTGAAGCTAGAATACAACTAAAAATGGCATGTATCGCCCACAAAGCGATTCACCACAACACACCCAGATATCTTGCCCAGAAAATAGAAATTTCAGGAAGAAACAGACCAGCCCGAAGTGCCAATTTGCTACTGCTGAGACCACCTATCTTCAGGAAGAAAAAAACTTATGAGAGAGCGTTCTCCGGAGCAGCCCCTAGAATCTGGAACTCTCTGCCTGTGAATATCAGAAAAATTTCGAACATAGCATCGTTTAAGAAGGAAGCTAAGACCTTCCTCATGAGCAAATTCCTCCCATAGGCAGGCATTTCGCCTTCTATGACTTAACTGTGAGGTTCTTAAGATAACAAAATGAGAAATTGAAGAACAGTGGAATGACTATGCTGGAAATATTACCAACTACGGTGTGCAATATCATTGCTTGTTATATACACTGCTGTTTTTATCCTATGCCATTGTTGTAAAGCGCTCTGATACCCATGGGTCTAGTTCGCGCTATAGAAAACTGTTTATAAATAAATAAATAAATGTGTCATCATGTGTCATGTGGTGTCATGTGTCATCATGTGTCATGTGGTGTCATGTGGTGTCATGTGTCATCACATGTCATGTGTCATGTGTCATGTGATGTCATGTGTCAAGTGGTGTCATGTGATGTCATGTGTCATGTGCTGTTGTGTCATGTGTCATGTGGTGTCATATGTCATGTGTCATGTGGTGTCATTTGTCATCATGTGTTGTCATGTGTCATATAGTGTCATGTGTCATGTGTTGTCATGTGGTGTCATGTGTCATGTATCGTCATGTGTCATGTGATGTCATGTGTCATGTGTTGTCATGTGATGTCATGTGTCATGTGGTGTCATGTGTCATCATGTGTCATGTGGTCTCACGTATCATGTGTTGTCATGTGTCATATAGTGTCATGTGTCATGTGTTGTCATGTGGTGTCATGTGTCATGTATCGTCATGTGTCATGTGATGTCATGTGTCATGTGTTGTCATGTGATGTCATGTGTCATGTGGTGTCATGTGTCATGTGATGTCATGTGTCATCACATGTCATGTGTCATGTAGTGTCATGTGTCATGTGGTGTCATGTGTCATGTATCATCATGTGTCATTTGATGTCATGTGTCATGTGATGTCATGTGTCATGTGTTATCATGTGATGTCATATGGCATGTGGTGTCATGTGTCATGTATTGTCATGTGATGTCATGTGTTGTCATGTGATGTCATGTGTTGTCATGTGATGTCATGTGTCATGTGGTGTCATGTGTCATGTGATGTCATGTGTCATGTGTTGTCATGTGTCATGTGTCATGTGTTGTCATGTGGTGTCATGGGTCATCACATGTCATGTGTCATGTGTCATGTATCGTCATGTGTCATGTGATGTCATGTGATGTGGTGACATGTGGTGTCATGTATCGTCATGTCATGTGATGTCATGTGTCATGTGATGTCATGTGGTGTCATGTGTCATGTGTCATGTGGAGTCATATGTCATGTGTCAAAAAATGTATATATCTAGAGGAGCTTACTGTAAGATTCCTGTAAGCTTACTGTACTCTGTACCTTTCCGAGCACGAGCTGAATGCTAATTGGCTGTCAACTGTCTGTCAACACTCCAAACCAGAAAGTGTTGGCCGCCATCTAGGCCTCGGTAGACTGAGGCATAAGAAAGCAGAAAAACAAACAAGTAGAATGCAACAAGGGGGCAGGGTAGAAACCCCCTGACCCTCTCGGCCTGCTCAGGGATGCCACAAGGACCCACAAGGCCCCACATTTTTTTTTACAAAAACTGCAGAGTACGAGTACTGTACAAGCACAGTAAGCTTACTGTATCTTGTACCTTCCCGAGCACGAGCTGAATGCTAATTGGCTGTCAACTGTCTGTAAACACTCCAAACAATCATGTGTCATGTGTTGTCATGTGGTGTCATGTGGCATGTGTCATGTGGTGTCATGTGATGTCATGTGTCATGTGCTGTCATGTGCTGTTATGTGTCATGTGTCATGTGGTGTCATATGTCATCATGTGTCATCTTGTGTCCTGTGGTCTCATGTGATGTCATGTGTCATCATGTGTTGTCATGTGTCATCATGTAGTGCCATGTGACGTCATGTGTTGTCAATTATGTGGTGTCATGTGTTGTCATGTGTCATCACGTGTCATGTGTCATGTGGTGTCATGTGTCATCACGTGTCATCACGTGTCATGTGGTGTCATGTGTCATGAGGTGTCATGTGTCATCATATGTCATGTGTCATTACATGTCATGTGGTGTCATGTGTCATGTGTCATGTATCGTCATGTGTCATGTCATGTGTTGTCATGTGATGTCATGTGTCATGTGGTGTCATGTGTCATGTGATGTCATGTGTTGTCATGTGATGTCATGTGGTGTCATGTGTCATGTGATGTCATGTGTTGTCATGTGTTGTCATGTGTCATGTGGTGTCATGTGTCATCACGTGTCATGTGTGTGTCCTGTATCGTCATGTGTCATGTGACATGTGTCATGTGATGTCATGTGTCATGTGTTGTCATTTCATGTGTTGTCATGTGGTGTCATGTGGTGTCATGTGTCATGTGATGTCATGTGTCATGTGTTGTCATGTGTCATGTGGTGTCATGTGATGTCATGTGTCATGTGGTGTCATGTGTCATCATGTGTCATGTGTTGTCACGTGGTGTCATGTGTCAGCACGTGTCTTGTGTCACTTGGTGTCATGTGTCATGAGGTGTTATGTGATGTCATGTGTCATGTGGTGTCATATGTCATGTGTTGTCACGTGGTGTCATGTGTCATCACATGTCATGTGTCATGTGATGTCATGTGTCAAGTGGTGTCATGTGTCATCACGTGTCATGTTTCATGTGGTGTCATGTGTCATGTGGTGTCATGTGTCATGTGTTGTCATGTGATGTCAGGTGTCATGTGGTGTCATGTGTCATGTATCATCATGTGTCATGTGATGTCATGTGTCATGTGTTGTCATGTGATGTCATGTGGTGCCATGTGATGTCATGTGGTGTCTTGTGATGTCATGTGGTGTCATGTGTCATCATGTGTCATATGTTGTCATGTGTCATCACATGTCATATGTCATGTGTCATGTGGTGTCATGTGTCAAGTGGTGTCATGTGATGTCATGTGTCATGTGCTGTCATATGTCATGTCATGTGGTGTCATATGTCATGTGTCATCATGTGTCATGTGGTGTCATTTGTCATCATGTGTTGTCATGTGTCATGTGGTGCCATGTGATGTCATATGTTGTCAGTCATGTGGTGTCATGTGTCATCCTGTGTCATGTGTTGTCATGTGGTGTCATCACGTGTCATGTGTCATGTGGTGTCACGTATCATGTGGTGTCATGTGTCATATAGTATCATGTGTCATGTGATGTCATGTGTCATGTGTTGTCATGTGATGTCATGTGTCATGTGGTGTCTTGTGTCATGTGTCACGTGGTGTCATGTGTCATGTATCGTCATGTCTCATGTGATGTCATGTGTCATGTGATGTCATGTGTCATGTGGTGTCATGTGATGTCATGTGTCATGTGGTGTCATGTGTCATGTGGTGTCATGTGTCATGTGGTGTCATGTGTCATGTATCGTCATGTGTCATGTGGTGTCATATGTCATGTGATGTCAAGTGCCATGTGTTGTCATCATGTGATGTCATGTGTCATGTGGTGTCATGTGATGTCATGTGTCATATGGTGTCATGTGTCATCATGTGTCATGTGTTGTCATGTGGTGTCATGTGTCATCACATGTTATGTGTCATGTGATGTCATGTGTCAAGTGGTGTCATGTGTCATGTGATGTCATGTGTCATGTGCTGTCATGTGTCATGTGTCATAATGTGTCATGTGGTGTCATGTGGTGTCATTTGTCATCATGTGTTGTCATGTGTCATCATGTGGTGCCATGACTGACGTGTTGTCAGTCATGTGGTATCATGTGTCATCATGTGTCATATGTTGTCATGTGTTGTCATGTGGTGTCACGTATCATGTGGTGTCATGTGTCATGTGTCATGTGATGTCATGTGTCATGTGTTGTCATGTGATGTCATGTTTCATGTGGTGTCATGTGATGTCATGTGTCATGTGGTGTCATGTGTCATCATGTGTCATGTGGTGTCATGTGTCATGTGGTGTCATGTGTCATGTGGTATCATGTGTCATGTATCGTCATGTGTCATGTGATGTCATGTGTCATGTGATGTCATGTCATGTGTTATCATGTGGTGTCATGTGATGTCATGTGTCATGTGATGTCATGTGTCATGTGGTGTCATGTGTCATGTGGTGTCATGTGTCATGTATTGTCATGTGTCATGTGATGTCATGTGTCATGTGTTGTCATGTGATGTCATGTGTCATGTAGTGTCATGTGTCATGTGTTGTCATGTGTCATCATGTGTCATGCGTTGTCATGTGGTGTCATGTGTCATCATGTGTCTTGTGTCACGTGGTGTCATGTGTCATGAGGTGTCATGTGGTGTCATGTATCGTCATGTGTCATGTGATGTCATGTGTCATGTGGTGACATGTGGTGTCATGTGTCATGTATCGTCATGTGTCATGTGATGTCATGTGTCATGTGTTGTCATGTGATGTCATGTGGTGTCATGTGTCATGTGGTGTCATGTGTCATGTGTCATGTTGGGTCATATGTCATGTGTCAAAAAATGTATATATCTAAAGGAGCTTACTGTAAGATTACTAAAAGCTTACTGTACTCTGTACCTTTCCGAGCACGAGCTGAATGCTAATTGGCTATCAACTGTCTGTCAATACTCCAAACCAGAAAGTGTTGACAGCCATCTTGTGCCTCGGTAGACTGAGGCACAAGAAAGCAGAAAAACAAACGCAAAAAGGGGGCAGGGTAGAAACACCCTGCCCCCTAGGCCTGCTCTGGGTGTTTCACAAGGATCCCAAAGGCCCCCCCCAATATTTTTGGGGGACAAAAACCACGGGGGACGAGTACCATACGAGTCCTGTAAGCTTACTGTAAGCTTACTGTACTCTGTACCTGCACGAGCTGAATGCGGTGTCATGTGTCATTTGTCATGTGGAGTCATATGTCATGTGTCAAAAAATGTATATATCTAGAGGAGCTTACTGTAAGATTACTGTAAGCTTACTGTACTCTGTACCTTTCCGAGCACGAGCTGAATGCTAATTGGCTGTCAACTGTCTGTCAACACTCCAAACCAGAAAGTGTTGGCCGCCATCTTGTGCCTCGGTAGACTGAGGCACAAGAAAGCAGAATAACAAACGTGTAAAACGCAAAAAGGGGGCAGGGTAGAAACACCCTGCCCCCTAGGCCTGCTCTGGGTGTTTCACAAGGACCCCAAAGGCCCCCCCCAAATTTTTGGGGGGACAAAAACCACGGGGGACGAGTACCATACGAGTCCTGTAAGCTTACTGTAAGCTTACTGTACTCTGTACCTGCACAAGCTGAATGCTAATTGGCTGTCAACTGTCTGTCAACACTCCAAACCAGAAAGTGTTGGCCGCCATCTTGTGCCTCGGTAGACTGAGGCACAAGAAAGCAGAAAAACAAACAAGTAGAACGCAAAAAGGGGGCAGGGTAGAAACCCCCTGACCCCCTAGGCCTGCTCAGGGATGCCATAAGGACCCACAAGGCCCCCCATTTTTTTTTACAAAAACTGCAGAGTACGAGTACTGTACAAGCACAGTAAGCTTACTGTAAGCTTACTGTAATCTGTACCTTCCCAAGCACAAGCTGAATGCTAATTAGCTGTCAACTGTCTGTAAACACTCCAAACAATCATGTGTCATGTGTTGTCATGTGGTGTCATGTGTCATGTGTCATGTGGTGTCATGTGATGTCATGTGCCATGTGCTGTCATGTGTCATGTGTCATGTGGTGTCATATGTCATCATGTGTCATCTTGTGTCCTGTGGTCTCATGTGGTGTAAGGTGTCATCATGTGTTGTCATGTGTCATCATGTAGTGCCATGTGACATCATGTGTTGTCAGTTATGTGGTGTCATGTGTTGTCATGAGTTATCACATGTCATGTGTCATGTGGTGTCATGTGTCATGTGGTGTCATGTGTCATGTGACATGACATGTGATGTCATGTGTCATGTGATGTCATGTGTCATGTGGTGTCATGTGTCATCATATGTAATGTGTCATCACGTGTCATGTGTCATGTGTCATGTATCGTCATGTGTTGTCATGTGTCATGTTTTGTCATGTGTCATGTCATGTGTTGTCATGTGATATCATGTGTCATGTGGTGTCATGTGTCATGTGATGTCATGTGTTGTCATGTGGTGTCATGTGATGTCATGTGTCATGTGGTGTCATGTGTCATCACGTGTCATGTGTGTGTCCTGTATCGTCATGTGACATGTGTCATGTGATGTCATGTGTCATGTGTTGTCATGTGATGTCATGTGTTGTCATGTGGTGTCATGTGTCATGTGGTGTCATGTGTCATGTATCGTCATGTGTTGTGTCATGTCATGTGTCATGTGTTGTCATGTGTCATGTGTTGTCATGTGTCATGTGGTGTCATGTGATGTCATGTGTCATGTGGTGTCATGTGTCATCATGTGTCATGTGTTGTCACGTGGTGTCATGTGTCAGCACATATCTTGTGTCACTTGGTGTCATGTGTCATGAGGTGTCATGTGATGTCATATGTCATGTGGTGTCATGTGTCATGTGTTGTCACGTGGTGTCATGTGTCATCACATGTCATGTGGTATCATGTGGTATCATGTGTCATGTGTCATCATGTGTCATGTGATGTCATGTGTCATGTGATGTCATGTGTCATGAGGTGTCATGTGGTGTCATGCATTGTCATGTGTCATGTGATGTCATGTGTCATGTGTGTCATATGTCATCACGTGTCATGTGCTGTCATGTGATGTCATGATGTGTTGTCATGTGGTGCCATGTGATGTCATGTGTCATGTGATATCATGTGGTGTCAAGTGGTGTCATGTGTCATCATGTCATGTGTTGTCATGTGTCATCACGTGTCTTGTGTCACGTGGTTTCATGTGTCATGAGGTGTCATGTGTTGTCACGTGGTGTCATGTGTCATCACATGTCTTGTGTCACGTGGTGTCATGTGTCATGAGGTGTCATGTGGTATCATGTGTCATGTATCGTCATGTGTCATTGGCTGTCAACTGTCTGTAAACAATCCAAACAATCATGTGTCATGTGTTGTCATGTGGTGTCATGTGTCATGTGGTGTCATGTGATGTCATGTGCCATGTGCTGTCATGTGCTGTCATGTGTCATGTGTCATGTGGTGTCATATGTCATCATGTGTCATCTTGTGTCCTCTGGTCTCATGTGGTGTCATGTGTCATCATGTGTTGTCATGTGTCATCATGTAGTGCCATGTGACGTCATGTGTTGTCAGTTATGTGGTGTCATGTGTTGTCATGTGTCATCACATGTCATGTGTCATGTGGTGTCATGTGGTGTCATGTATCATGTGACATGACATGTGATGTCATGTGTCATGTGATGTCATGTGTCATGTGGTGTCATGTGTCATCATATGTAATGTGTCATCACGTGTCATGTGTGATGTGTCATGTATCGTCATGTGTTGTCATGTGTCATGTTTTGTCATGTGTCATGTCATGTGTTGTCATGTGATGTCATGTGTCATGTGGTGTCATGTGTCATGTGATGTCATGTGTTGTCATGTGGTGTCATGTGATGTCATGTGTCATGTGGTGTCATGTGTCATCACGTGTCATGTGTGTGTCCTGTATCGTCATGTGACATGTGTCATGTGATGTCATGTGTCATGTGTTGTCATGTGATGTCATGTGTTGTCATGTGGTGTCATGTGCTGTCATGTGTCATGTATCGCCATGTGTCGTGTCATGTCATGTGTCATGTGTTGTCATGTGTCATATGTTGTCATGTGTCATGTGGTGTCATGTGATGTCATGTGTCATGTGGTGTCATGTGTCATCATGTGTCATGTGTTGTCACGTGGTGTCATGTGTCAGCACGTGTCTTGTGTCACTTGGTGTCATGTGTCATGAGGTGTCATGTGATGTCATGTGTCATGTGGTGTCATGTGTTGTCACGTGGTGTCATGTGTCATCACGTCATGTGGTGTCATGTGGTATCATGTGTCATGTGTCATCATGTGTCATGTGATGTCATATGTCATGTGATGTCATATGTCATGTGATGTCATGTGTCATGAGGTGTCATGTGGTGTCATGCATCGTCATGTGTCATGTGATGTCATGTGTCATGTGTGTCATGTGTCATCACGTGTCATGTGCTGTCATGTGGTGTCATGCTGTGTTGTCATGTGGTGCCATGTGATGTCATGTGTCATGTGATATCATGTGGTGTCATGTGGTGTCATGTGTCATCATGTGTCATGTGTTGTCATGTGTCATCACGTGTCTTGTGTCACGTGGTTTCATGTGTCATGAGGTGTCATGTGTTGTCACGTGGTATCATGTGTCATCACGTGTCTTTTTTCATGTATTGTCATGTGTCATGTGTTGTCATGTGATGGCATGTGTCATGTGGTGTCATGTGATGTCATGTGTCATGTGGTGACATGTGGTGTCATGTGTCATGTATCGTCATGTGTCATGTGATGTCATGTTTTGTCATGTGATGTCATGTGTCATGTGGTGTCATGTGTCATCATGTGTCATCTTGTGTCATGTGGTGTCATGTGTCTTCATGTGTTGTCATGTGTCATCATGTGGTGCCATGTGACGTCATGTGTTGTGAGTCATGTGGTGTCATGTGGTGTCATGTGTCATGTGTTGTCATGTGGTGTCATTTGTTATCACGTGTCATGTGTCATGTGGTGTCATGTGTCATGTAGTGTCATGTGTCATGTGATGTCATGTGTCATGTGTTGTCATGTGATGTCATGTGTCATGTGGTGTCATGTGTCATCATGTGTCATGTTTCATGGGGTGTCATGTGTCATGTATCATCATGTGTCATGTGATGTCATGTGTCATGTGTTGTCATGTGGTGTCATATGTCATGTGGTTTCATGTGTCATGTATCGCCATGTGTCATGTATCGCCATGTGTCATGTGATGTCATGTGTCATGTGCCATATGATGTCACGTGTCATGTGTTGTCATGTGTCATCACGTGTCATGTTTCATGTGGTGTCATGTGTCATGTGGTGTCATGTGTCATCATGTGTCATGTGTTGTCATGTGGTATCATGTGTCCTCATGTGTCATGTGTTGTCATGTGGTGTCCTGTGTCATCACATGTCATGTGTCATGTGATGTCATGTGTCAAGTGGTGTCATGTGTCATCACGCGTCATGTTTCATGTGGTGTCATGTGTCATGTGGTGTTATGTGTCATGTGTTGTCATGTGATGTCAGGTGTCATGTGGTGTCATGTGTCATGTATCATCATGTGTCATGTGATGTCATGTGTCATGTGTTGTCATGTGATGTCATGTGGTGCCATGTGTTGTCATGTGATGTCATGTGTCATCATGTGTTGTCATGTGTCATCATGTAGTGCCATGTGACGTCATGTGTTGTCAGTTATGTGGTGTCATGTGTTGTCATGTGTCATCACGTGTCATGTGTCATGTGGTGTAATGTGTCATGTGTTGTCATGTGTCATGTATCATCATGTGATGTCATGTGTCATGTGGTGTCATGTGTCATGTGATGTCATGTGTTGTCATGTGATGTCATGTGTCATGTGGTGTCATGTGTCATCACGTGTCATGCATGTGTCCTGTATTGTTATGTGTCATGTGACATGTGTCATGTGATGTCATGTGTCATGTGTTGTCATGTGATGTCATGTGTTGTCATGTGGTGTCATGTGTCATGTGGTGTCATGTGTCATGTATCGTCATGTGTTGTGTCATGTCATGTGTCATGTGTTGTCATGTGTCATGTGTTGTCATGTGGTGTCATGTGTCATGTGGTGTCATGTGTCATCATGTGTCATGTGTTGTCACGTGGTGTCATGTGTCAGCACGTGTCTTGTGTCACTTGGTGTCATGTGTCATGAGGTGTCATGTGATGTCATGTGTCATGTGGTGTCATGTGTCATGTGTTGTCACGTGGTGTCATGTGTCATCACATGTCATGTGGTGTCATGTGTCATGAGGTGTCATGTGGTGTCATGTGTCATGTGTCATCATGTGTCATGTGATGTCATGTGTCATGAGGTGTCATGTGGTGTCATGTGTCATGCATCGTCATGTGTCATGTGATGTCATATGTCATGTGTGTCATGTGTCATCACGTGTCATGTGATGTCATGTGTCATGTGCTGTCATGTGGTGTCATGTTGTGCTGTCATGTGGTGCCATGTGATGTCATGTGTCATGTGATATCATGTGGTGTCATGTGTCATCATGTGTTATGTGTTGTCATGTGTCATCACGTATCTTGTGTCACGTGGTTTCATGTGTCATGAGGTGTCATGTGTTGTCATGTGGTGTCATGTGTCATCACGTGTCTTGTGTCACGTGGTGTCATGTGTCATGAGGTGTCATGTGGTGTCATGTGTCATGTATCATCATGTGTCATGTGTTGTCATGTGTCATGTGGTGACATGTGGTGTCATGTGTCATGTATCGTTATGTGTCATGTGTTGTCATGTGATGTCATGTGTCATGTGGTGTCATGTGTCATGTGGTGTCATGTGTCATGTATCATGTGGAGTCATATGTCATGTGTCAAAAAATTTATATATCTAGAGGAGCTTACTGTAAGATTACTAAAAGCTTACTGTACTCTGTACCTTTCCGAGCACAAGCTGAATGCTAATTGGCTGTCAACTGTCTGTCAATACTCCAAACCAGAAAGTGTTGGCAGCCATCTTGTGCATCGGTAGACTGAGGCACAAGAAAGCAGAAAAACAAACCTGTAAAATGCAAAAAGGGGGCAGGGTAGAAACACCCTGCCCCCTAGGCCTGCTCTGGGTGTTTCACAAGGACCCCAAAGGCCCCACCCAAAATTTTTGGGGGGACAAAAACCACGGGGGACGAGTACCATACAAGTCCTGTAAGCTTACTGTAAGCTTACTGTACTCTGTACCTGCATGAGCTGAATGCTAATTGGCTGTCAACTGTCTGTCAACACTCCAAACCAGAAAGTGTTGGCCGCCATCTTGTGCCTCGGTAGACTGAGGCACAAGAAAGCAGAAAAACAAACAAGTAGAATGCAAAAAGGGGGCAGGGTAGAAACCCCCTGACCCCAAGGCCTGCTCAGGGATCCCACAAGGACCCACAAGGCCCCCCATTTGTTTTTTACAAAAACTGCAGAGTACGAGTACTGTACAAGCACAGTAAGCTTACTGTAAGCTTACTGTAATCTGTACCTTCCTGAGCATGAGCTGAATGCTAATTGGCTGTTAACTGTCTGTAAACACTCCAAACAATCATGTGTCATGTGTTGTCATGTGGTGTCATGTGTCATCACGTGTCATGTGATGTCATGTGTCATGTGCTGTCATGTGCTGTCATGTGTCATGTGTCATGTGGTGCCATATGTCATGTGTCATCATGTGTCATCTTGTGTCCTGTGGTGTCATGTGGTGTCATGTGTCATCATGTAGTGCCATGTGACGTCATGTGTTGTCAGTCATGTGGTGTCATGTGGTGTCATGTGTCATCATGTGTCATGTGTTGTCATGTGGTGTCATATGTCATGTGGTGTCATGTGTCATGTGACATGACATGTGATGTCATGTGTCATGTGGTGTCATATGTCATGTGATGTCATGTGTCATGTGTCATCATGTGTCATGTGGTGTCATGTGTCATCACGTGTCATGTGTCATGTGGTGTCATGTGTCATGTGGTGTCATGTGTCATGTATCGTCATGTGTCATGTGATGTCATGTGTCATGTGTTGTCATGTGATGTCATGTATCATTAGGTGTCATGTGTCATGTGGTGTCATGTGTCATGTATCATCATGTGTCATGTGTCATGTGGTGTCATGTGTCATGTGATGTCATGTGATGTCATGTGTCATGTGGTGTCATGTGTCATCATGTGTCATGTGTTGTCACGTGGTGTCATGTGTCATCACATGTCTTGTGTCATGTGGTGTCATGTGTCATGTATCATCATGTGTCTTGTGATGTCATGTGTCATGTGGTCTCATATGTCATGTGATGTCATGTGTCATATGGTGACATGTGGTGTCATGTGTCATGTATTGTCATTTGTCATGTGATGTCATGTGTCATGTGATGTCATTTGTCATGTGTCATCATGTGTCATGTTTCATGTGGTGTCATGTGTCATCACGTGTCATGTGTCATGTGCTGTCATGTGGTGTCATGTGGTGTCATGTGTCATCATGTGTTGTCATGTGTCATCATGTGGTGCCATGTGACGTCATGTGTCATGTGATGTCATGTGGTGTCATGTGGTGTCATGTGTCATCATGTGTCATGTGTTGTCATGTGGTGTCATGTGTCATCACGTGTCATGTGTCATGCTGTGTCATGTGTCATGTGGTGTCATGTGGTGTCATGTGTTGTCATGTGGTGTCATGTGTTGTCATGTGGTGTCATGTGTCATCATGTGTCATGTGTCATGTGGTGTCATGTGTCATGTGATGTCATGTGTCATGTAGTGTGATGTGTCATGTGATGTCATGTGTCATGTGTTGTCATGTGATGTCATGTGTCATGTGATGTCATGTGTTGTCATGTGTCATCATGTGTCATATGTGTCATGTGTCATCACGTGTCATGTGTCATGTGATGTCATGTGTCATATGGTGTCATGTGATGTCATGTGTCATGTGCTGTCATGTGGTGTCATGTGGTGTCATGTGTCATCATGTGTTGTCATGTGTCATCATGTGGTGCCATGTGACATCATGTGTCATGTGATGTCATGTGTTGTCATGTGTCATGTGTTGTCATGTGATGTCATGTGTCATGTGGTGTCATGTGTAATGTGGTGTCATGTGTAATGTATCGTCATGTGTCATGTGATGTCATGTGTCATGTGTTGTCATGTGATGTAATGTGTCATGTGGTGTCATGTGTCATGTGATGTCATGTGTTGTCATGTCATCATGTGTCATGTGGTGTCTTGTGTCATCACGTGTCTTGTGTCACGTGATGTCATATGTCATGTATCGTCATGTGTCATGTGATGTCATGTGTCATGTGGTGACATGTGGTGTCATGTGTCATGTATCGTCATGTGTCATGTGTTGTCATGTGATGTCATGTGTCATGTGGTGTCATGTGTCATGTGGAGTCATGTGTCATGTATCATGTGGAGTCATATGTCACGTGTCAAAAAATTTATATATCTAGAGGAGCTTACTGTAAGATTACTAAAAGCTTACTGTACTCTGTACCTTTCCGAGCACGAGCTGAATGCTAATTGGCTGTCAACTGTCTGTCAATACTCCAAACCAGAAAGTGTTGGCAGCCATCTTGTGCATCGGTAGACTGAGGCACAAGAAAGCAGAAAAATAAACCTGTAAAATGCAAAAAGGGGGCAGGGTAGAAACACCCTGCCCCCTAGGCCTGCTCTGGGTGTTTCACAAGGACCCCAAAGGCCCCACCCAAAATTTTTGGGGGGACAAAAACCACGGGGGACGAGTACCATACAAGTCCTGTAAGCTTACTGTAAGCTTACTGTACTCTGTACCTGCACGAGCTGAATGCTAATTGGCTGTCAACTGTCTGTCAACACTCCAAACCAGAAAGTGTTGGCCGCCATCTTGTGCCTCGGTAGACTGAGGCACAAGAAAGCAGAAAAACAAACAAGTAGAACGCAAAAAGGGGGCAGGGTAGAAACCCCCTGATCCCCAAGGCCTGCTCAGGGATCCCACAAGGACCCACAAGGCCCCCCATTATTTTTGTTTACAAAAACTGCAGAGTATGAGTACTGTACAAGCACAGTAAGCTTACTGTAATCTGTACCTTCCCGAGCACGAGCTGAATGCTAATTGGCTGCCAACTGTCTGTAAACACTCCAAACAATCATGTGTCATGTGTTGTCATGTGTCATCACGTGTCATGTGTCATGTGATGTCATGTGTCATGTGCTGTTATGTGTCATGTGCTGTCATGTGTCATCATGTGTCATCTTGTGTCCTGTGGTGTCATGTGTCATCATGTAGTGCCATGTGATGTCATGTGTTGTCAGTCATGTGTTGTCATGTGGTGTCATGTGTCATCACGTGTCATGTGGTGTCATGTGTCATGTGGTGTCATGTGTCATGTAGTGTCATGTGTCATGTGACATGACATGTGATGTAATGTGTCATGTGGTGTCATGTATCGTGATGTCATGTGCCATGTGGTGTCATGTGTCATGTGGTGTCATGTGTCATCACGTGTCATTTGTCATGTGGTGTCATGTGTCATGTGGTGTCATGTGTCATGTATCGTCATGTGTCATGTGATGTCATATGTTGTCATGTGATGTCATGTGCATTTGGTGTCATGTGTCATGTATCGTCATGTGTCATGTGTCATGTGTTGTCATGTGTCATGTGGTGTCATGTGTCATGTGATGTCATGTGTTGTCAGTCATGTGGTGTCATGTGGTGTCATGTGTCATCATGTGTCATGTGTCATCATGTGGCATGTGTCATGTAGTGTCATGTGTCATCATGTGTTGTCATGTGTCATCATGTGGTGCCATGTGTCATGTGATGTCATGTGGTATCATGTGTCATCATGTGGTGCCATGTGACGTCATGTGTCATGTGATGTCATGTGGTGTCATGTGGTGTCATGTGTCAACATGTGTCATGTGTCATCACGTGTCATGTGGTGTCATGTGTCATGTGGTGTCATATGATGTCATGTGTCATGTGGTGTCATGTGTCATGTGATGTCGTGTGTCATGTGGTGTCATGTGTCATCATGTGTCATGTGGTGTCATGTGTCATCACGTGTCATGTGTCATGTGGTGTCATGTGTCATGTGGTGTCATGTGTCATGTATCGTCATGTGTCATGTGATGTAATGTGTCATGTGTTGTCATGTGTTGTCATGTGATGTCATGTGTCATGTGTCATGTGATGTCATGTGTCATGTGATGTCATGTGTCATGAGGTGTCATGTGGTGTCATGTGTCATGTATCATCATGTGTCATGTGATGTCATGTCATGTGGTGTCATGTGGTGTCATATGTCATGTATCGTCATGTGTCATGTGATGTCATGTGTCATGTGATATCATGTGTCATGTGTTGTCATGTGGTGTCATCATGTGTCATCACATGTCATGTGGTGTCATGTGTCATGTGGTGTCATGTGTCATGTATCGTCATGTGTCATGTGATGACATGTCATGTGTTGTCATGTGATGTCATGTGTCATGTGGTGTCATGTGTCATGTATCATCATGTGTCATGTGTTGTCATGTCATGTGTCATGTGGTGTCATGTGTCATGTGATGTCATGTGTCATGTGTTGTCATCTGATGTCATGTGTCATGTGATGTCATGTGTCATGTGATGTCATGTGTCATGTGGTGTCATGTGTCATCATGTGTCATGTGTTGTCATGTGGTGTCATGTGTCATCACGTGTCATGTGTCATGTGGTGTCGTGTCATGAGGTGTCATGTGTTGTCATGTGTCATGTATCGTCATGTGTCATGTGTTGTCATGTGGTGTCATGTGTCATGTATCGTCATATGTCATCATGTGTCATCTTGTGTCATGTGGTGTCATGTGTCATCATGTGGTACCATGTGACGTCATGTGTTGTCAGTCATGTGTTGTCATGTGGTGTCATTTGTTATCACGTGTCATGTGTCATGTGGTATCATGTGTCATGTGGTGTCATGTGTCATGTAGTGTCATGTGTCATGTGATGCCATGTGTCATGTGTTGTCATGTGATGTCATGTGTCATCACGTGTCATGTTTCATGTGGTGCCATGTGTCATGTGGTGTCATGTGTCATGTGATGTCATGTGTCATGTGATGTCATGTGATGTCATGTGTCATGTGGTGTCATGTGTCATGTGGTGTCATGTGTCATGTATCGCCATGTGTCATGTGATGTCATGTGTTGTCATGTGATGTCATGTGTCATATGATGTCATGTGCCATGTGTTGTCATGTGATGTCATGTGTCATATGGTTTCATGTGTCATCATGTGTCATGTGTTGTCATGTGGTACATGACACATGTGGTGTCATGTGTCATGTGTTGTCATGTGTTGTTATGTGTCAAGTGATGTCATGTGTCAAGTGGTGTCATGTGTCATAACGTGTCATGTTTCATGTGGTGTCATGGGTAATGTATCATCATGTGTCATGTGATGTCATGTGTCATGTGTTGTCATGTGATGTCATGTATTATGTGTCATGTGGTGTCATGTGTCATATATTGTCATGTGTCATGTGATGTCATGTGTCATGTGTTGTCATGTGATATCATGTGTCATGTGGTGTCATGTGTCATGTGATGTCATGTGCCATGTGCATTGGTAGATGTGATATCATGTGTCATGTGGTGTCATGTGTCATGTGATGTCATGTGTTTTATCAGAGAAAGACCTAAAACTAGCTGTGCAGTCACTGGTTATCTCAAGAATTGAATATGGATGTACAACTCTAGCAGGTCTTCCAAAAATTTCCATAGCCTCCCTAAAAGCTTGTCTCAATGCAGCGGCAAGACCGGAACGAGGAAATTTGACCACATCACCCCTCACCTGAAGGTGCTAAACTGGCTACCCTTTGAAGCTAGAATACAACTAAAAATGGCATGTATCGCCCACAAAGCGATTCACCACAACACACCCAGATAGCTTGCCCAGAAAATAGAAATTTCAGGAAGAAACAGACCAGCCCGAAGTGCCAATTTGCTACTGCTGAGACCACCTATCTTCAGGAAGAAAAAAACTTATGAGAGAGCGTTCTCCGGAGCAGCCCCTAGAATCTGGAACTCTCTGCCTGTGAATATCAGAAAAATTTCGAACATAGCATCGTTTAAGAAGGAAGCTAAGACCTTCCTCATGAGCAAATTCCTCCCATAGGCAGGCATTTTGCCTTCCATGACTTAACTGTGAGGTTCTTAAGATAACAAAATGAGAAATTGAAGAACAGTGGAATGACTATGCTGAAAATATTACCAACTACGGTGTGCAATATCATCGCTTGTTATATAAACTGCTGTTTTTATCCTATGCCATTGTTGTAAAGTGCTCTGATACCCATGGGTCTAGTTTGCGCTATAGAAAACTGTTTATAAATAAATAAATAAATAAATAAATGTGTCATCATGTGTCATGTGGTATCATGTGTCATCATGTGTCATGTGGTGTCATGTGGTGTCATGTGTCATCACATCTCATGTGTCATGTGTCATGTGATGTCATGTTTTATGTGCTGTCGTGTCATGTGTCATGTGGTGTCATATGTCATGTGTCATGTGGTATCATTTGTCATCATGTGTTGTCATGTGTTATCATGTGGTGCCATGTGACGTCATGTGTTGTCAGTCATGTGGTGTCATGTGTCATCATGTGTCATCATGTGTCATGTGGTGTCATGTATCATGTGGTATCATGTGTCATATAGTGTCATGTGTCATGTGTTGTCATGTGGTGTCATGTGTCATGTGATGTCATGTGTCATGTGGTGTCATGTGTCATGTATCGTCATGTGTCATGTGATGTCATGTGTCATGTGTTGTCATGTGATGTCATGTGTCATGTGGTGTCATGTGTCATGTGATGTCATGTGTCATGTGGTGTCATGTGTCATCACGTGTCATGTGTCATGTGGTGTCATGTGTCATGTGGTGTCATGTGTCATGTATTGTCATGTGTCATGTGATGTCATGTGTCATGTGATGTCGTGTTATCATGTGATGTCATGTGTCATGTGGTGTCATGTGTCATGTATTGTCATGTGATGTCATGTGTTGTCATGTGATGTCATGTGTCATGTGGTGTCATGTGATGTCATGTGTCATGTGTTGTCATGTGTCATCATGTGTCATGTGTTGTCATGTGGTGTCATGTGTCATCATGTGTCATGTGTCATATGTCATGTATCGTCATGTGTCATGTGATGTCATGTGTCATGTGATGTCATGATGTGGTGACATGTGGTGTCATGTATCGTCATGTCATGTGATGTCATGTGTCATGTGATGTCATGTGGTGTCATGTGTCATGTGGTGTCATGTGTCATGTGTCATGTGGAGTCATATGTCATGTGTCAAAAAATGTATATATCTAGAGGAGCTTACTGTAAGATTACTGTAAGGTTACTGTACTCTGTACCTTTCCGAGCACGAGCTGAATGCTAATTGGCTGTCAACTGTCTGTCAATACTCCAAACCAGAAAGTGTTGGCAGCCATCTTGTGCCTCGGTAGACTGAGGCACGAGAAAGCAGAAAAACAAACGTGTAAAACGCAAAAAGGGGGCAGGGTAGAAACACCCTGCCCCCTAGGCCTGCTCTCGGTGTTTCACAAGGATCCCAAAGGCCCCCCTCAATATTTTTGGGGGACAAAAACCACGGGGGACGAGTACCATACGAGTCCTGTAAGCTTACTGTAAGCTTACTGTACTCTGTACCTGCACGAGCTGAATGCGGTGTCATGTGTCATGTGTCATGTGGAGTCATATGTCATGTGTCAAAAAATGTATATATCGAGATGAGCTTACTGTAAGATTCCTGTAAGCTTACTGTACTCTGTACCTTTCTGAGCACGAGCTGAATGCTAATTGGCTGTCAACTGTCTGTCAACACTCCAAACCAGAAAGTGTTGGCCGCCATCTTGTGCCTCGGTAGACTGAGGCACAAGAAAGCAGAAAAACAAACAAGTAGAACGCAAAAAGGGGGCAGGGTAGAAACCCCCTGACCCCCTAGGCCTGCTCAGGGATGCCATAAGGACCCACAAGGCCCCCCATTTTTTTTTTACAAAAACTGCAGAGTACGAGTACTGTACAAGCACAGTAAGCTTACTGTAAGCTTACTGTAATCTGTACCTTCCCGAGCACGAGCTGAATGCTAATTAGCTGTCAACTGTCTGTAAACACTCCAAACAATCATGTGTCATGTGTTGTCATGTGGTGTCATGTGTCATGTGTCATGTGGTGTCATGTGATGTCATGTGCCATGTGCTGTCATGTGCTGTCATGTGTCATGTGTCATGTGGTGTCATATGTCATCATGTGTCATCTTGTGTCCTGTGGTCTCATGTGGTGTAAGGTGTCATCATGTGTTGTCATGTGTCATCATGTAGTGCCATGTGACGTCATGTGTTGTCAGTTATGTGGTATCATGTGTTGTCATGTGTCATCACATGTCATGTGTCATGTGGTGTCATGTGTCATGTGGTGTCATGTGTCATGTGACATGACATGTGATGTCATGTGTCATGTGATGTCATGTGTCATGTGGTGTCATGTGTCATCATATGTAATGTGTCATCACGTGTCATGTGTCATGTGTCATGTTTTGTCATGTGTTGTCATGTGTCATGTTTTGTCATGTGTCATGTCATGTGTTGTCATGTGATGTCATGTGTCATGTGGTGTCATGTGTCATGTGATGTCATGTGTTGTCATGTGGTGTCATGTGATGTCATGTGTCATGTGGTGTCATATGTCATCATGTGTCATGTGTGTGTCCTGTATCGTCATGTGACATGTGTCACGTGATGTCATGTGTCATGTGTTGTCATGTGATGTCATGTGTTGTCATGTGGTGTCATGTGTCATGTGGTGTCATGTGTCATGTATCGTCATGTGTCGTGTCATGTCATGTGTCATGTGTTGTCATGTGTCATGTGTTGTCATGTGTCATGTGGTGTCATGTGATGTCATGTGTCATGTGGTGTCATGTGTCATCATGTGTCATGTGTTGTCACGTGGTGTCATGTGTCAGCACGTGTCTTGTGTCACTTGGTGTCATGTGTCATGAGGTGTCATGTGATGTCATATGTCATGTGGTGTCATGTGTCATGTGTTGTCACGTGGTGTCATGTGTCATCACATGTCATGTGGTGTCATGTGGTATCATGTGTCATGTGTCATCATGTGTCATGTGATGTCATGTGTCATGTGATGTCATGTGTCATGTGATGTCATGTGTCATGAGGTGTCATGTGGTGTCATGCATCATCATGTGCCATGTGATGTCATGTGTCATGTGTGTCATATGTCATCACGTGTCATGTGCTGTCATGTGATGTCATGATGTGTTGTCATGTGGTGCCATGTGATGCCATGTGTCATGTGATATCATGTGGTGTCATGTGGTGTCATGTGTCATCATGTGTCATGTGTTGTCATGTGTCATCACGTGTCTTGTGTCACGTGGTTTCATGTGTCATGAGGTGTCATGTGTTGTCACGTGGTGTCATGTGTCATCACATGTCTTGTGTCACGTGGTGTCATGTGTCATGAGGTATCATGTGGTATCATGTGTCATGTATCGTCATGTGTCATTGGCTGTCAACTGTCTGTAAACAATCCAAACAATCATGTCAAGTCAAGTCAAGTCATAAAATTTATATAGCGCACTACATACCCGGAGGGTTTCAAGGCGCTTGGGGAGGGGAGGGGGGCTAGATATCCTTAGGGAGGGGGATTATTTGTCAAATACCCACGTTTTAAGTTGTTTTCTGAACGCTAGGTGATTCTGGGTGAGGCGAAGGTAAGCGGGGAGTGAGTTCCATGTTTTGGCAGCCAGGTATGAGAAGGATCTGCCTCCCATGGTGGTTTTGTTGATGCGAGGGACAGTGGCGAGTGCTTGGCTGGAAGAGCGAAGTTGGCGGGAGGGGGTGTAGAAGGACAGTCGAGAGTTGAGGCAATCTGGTCCGATGTCGTAGAGTGATTTGTGTGCGTGGGTAAGCAGTCGGAAAGTAATCCTCTTATTGACGGGTAGCCAGTGGAGGTCTTTAAGGTGGCCAGAGATGTGTTCATTGCGTGGGATGTCTAGTATGAGCCTGGCTGAGGCGTTTTGGATTCGTTGTAGTTTCTTCTGGAGTTTGGCGGTGGTACCTGCGTAGAGGGTGTTTCCGTAGTCCAGTCGGCTCGTGACCAGGGCATGGGTGACTGTTTTCCTGGTTTCGGTGGGGATCCAGCGAAATGTTTTTCTGAGCATGCGAAGGATGTTGAAGCAGGATGAGGATACGGCGCTGACTTGTTTGTTCATTGAAAGTGAAGAGTCCAGGATGACGCCAAGGTTCCGTGCGTGGTCTGTCGGGATGGGTGCTTTTCCGAGGGCTTCCGGCCACCAGGAGTCGTCCCATGCAGAGGGGGATTTACCTAAGATGAGGACTTCTGTTTTGTCTGAGTTCAGTTTCAGACGGCTTTGTTTCATCCATTCGGCGACTTCTTTCATTCCTTCGTGTAGGTTAGTTTTGGCGGTGCTGGGGTCCTTGGTGAGAGAAAGGATCAGTTGAGTGTCATCCGCGTAAGAGATGATGTTGAGGTTGTGTTGGCGGGCGATGGTCGCGAGGGGGCTCATGTATACGTTGAAAAGGGTGGGGCTAAGTGAGGATCCTTGTGGTACGCCGCAGATGATTTCAGAGGCCTCGGACTTGAATGGTGGGAGGCGGACTCTCTGGGTTCTTCCGGAGAGGAACGAGGTGATCCATTCCAGTGCCTTTCCTTGGATTCCGATGTTTCTGAGGCGCTGTAAAAGGGTGCTGTGGCAGACTGTGTCGAAGGCTGCAGAGAGGTCGAGGAGGATGAGGGCGACTGTGTCTCCATTGTCCAGTAGAGTTCGAATGTCGTCTGTTGCTGCGATGAGGGCGGTCTCAGTGCTGTGTTTTGCTCGGAAGCCAGATTGTGAAGAGTCGAGGGATTTGTTGGCTTCGAGGAAGGCGGCGAGCTGGTTGTTGACAGCTTTCTCGATGACTTTGGCCGGGAATGGAAGAAGTGAGATGGGGCGGTAGTTTTTGAGTTCGGTGGGGTCTGCTGTTGGTTTTTTCAGAAGGGCGGTGAGTTCAGCGTGTTTCCAGTCTTCTGGGAAGGTAGCGGAGTTGAAGGAGCAGTTGATGACGTCTCGGAGGTGCGGAGCTATGACGGAGTCTACTTTGTTGAAGATGTGGTGAGGGCATGGGTCTGTGGGGGATCCAGAGTGGATGGAATTCATCAGGCGGATGGTGTCCTCAGTGGTG
This sequence comes from Lissotriton helveticus, assembly GCF_964261635.1. Classification (NCBI taxonomy): domain Eukaryota; kingdom Metazoa; phylum Chordata; class Amphibia; order Caudata; family Salamandridae; genus Lissotriton; species Lissotriton helveticus. The sequence continues at coordinate 450,569,344 of NC_136062.1, forward strand.
ATTGGGTTCCAGGCGTTAAGGGTGTTAACGGGGGGAAGAGAGTCAGCTGATGGTGGGGTGGGTTGGCTTCCGGGTTGGTTGTCAAAGCTGTTGTGGATGTCAGCAATCTTGTTGTGGAAAAAAGAGGCTAGGGAGTCGCAGAGGGTTTGAGAGGGGGTGATGTCGTTGGAGTTGGCCGAGGGGTTGGAGAATTCCTTGACGATGTTGAAAAGTTCCTTGCTGTTGTGGGCGTTGTTGTCGAGTCGATCCTTGAATGCTGTTTTTTTGGCTTTTCGGATCAGTTGGTGGTGAGTACGGATGGCGTTTTTGAAGGTGACTTTGTTGCTGGTGGATGAGTCTTTTTTCCAGGCCTTTTCAAGGGAGCGGCATAGTTTCTTGGATTTCTTGAGGTCCTCGTTGAACCATGAGGCCTTCTTGCTTTTGTGTTGGCGTTTTTTCAGTGGTGCTAAGGTGTCTGCGGTGTTGGATAACCAAAGGGTGAGGTTGGAGGCGGCCTCGTTGGCGTTAGAAGAGAGGGCTGGGGAGGTTTGAAGGAGCGATGAGGAGATCTGTTCCGTGGTGATTTTGTTCCAGTTTCTTTGTAGAGTTGGTTGGAGGTGGATGATGGGTTTCGGCTTGTTGTAGGTGAAGTGGACGCAGCTGTGGTCAGTCCAGAGGAGCTCCATAGTGTGGTTGAAAGAGACATGGTTGCTAGAGGTGAAGATGGGGTCGAGTGTGTGACCTGCGATGTGGGTGGGGGAGGTGACCAGTTGTTTAAGTCCGAGGTTGGCGAGGTTGTCTAAGAGGGTGGCGGTGTTGTGGTCGTTGATCTTCTCAAGGTGGAAGTTCAGATCTCCCAGGAGGATGTATTCTTTGGAGGGGAGCGCGTGTGGAGTGATGAAGTCCGTGATGTCTTCACTGAATTTTGCGCGTGGTCCTGGTGGTCTGTAGAGGAGGGTGCCTCTGAGTGTGGTCTTGGGGTCGATGTGGATCTGGAAGTGGAGGTGTTCGGAGTTGGCGAGGTTGGCGTCAGAGCTGGTTGAGATGCGGATTGATTTCTTGTGGACGATAGCGATTCCTCCTCCTGTTTGGTCGGTGCGGTCTTTGCGTGTAATCTTATAGTCGTCAGGGATAGCGATGGCGATGTCGGGTGCGGAGGAGGCGTTCATCCATGTTTCCGTTAGGAAGGCGACGTCTGGAGAGATGGTGTCTAGTAGGTTCCAAAGGTCAATGGCGTGTCTGTGGACCGAGCGGGTGTTGAGAAGGATGCATTCTAGGTGGTTGGGGTCGGGAATCTGTGGTGTGGTCGGAGCGGGGACGTTGACGGTGCCGCTGAATTTGCAGGAGAGGCAGGAGAACGATCCATGGGTGCGTCCTGGAGCGGCTTGGATGCAGTTGGGGGCGCGACCGGGGTTAAGGGCTAGGAGGGCGGCGGCATCGTAGGTAATGCGGGGGGGCTGGGGAGCGCGAGGGGCAGGGGGTCTGGCGCTGGGCGCGGTCCAGGCGCGGACGGGCGTAGACGGGCTTACCTTTGGCGCACCTTCGGCGTGTCCGAAGCGCGTGGACGCTGCGCGTGGGGGCATTGGCCATAAATGGAAGGTGGGGGGGAGGGGCGAGGGCGCTTCAGCTGGGAGGCGGGGCGGGCAAAGGACGACGACAACAACAACAAAATGGAGGTGGGGGGGTCAGGGGGGCAGGAGCGCTAGGGCAAACGAATGCTGAAGAGAAAAAGCGGCGAGGTGAACACACAATGAGTCACGCTAGCACAAATGCACAATGAGTCACGCTAGCACAAATGCACTTACAATCGGCAAATCAGTAAATACAATGATTAAAATGCCAAAGCGGCAGTTCCAGCAAGCAGCGTAATGGGGGCACACAGCAGGCAGTAATTGTGAATGCAGACCAGGTCAGGGCTTAAGCGCTGCAGAAACGATACCTGAGCAGCATCAGCAGGGGAGCGACCACTCAGCTTGGAAGCAGAGAGTGAGTCATGTGTCATGTGTTGTCATGTGGTGTCATGTGTCATGTGTCATGTGGTGTCATGTGATGTCATGTGTCATGTGCTGTCATGTGCTGTCATGTGTCATGTGTCATGTGGTGTCATATGTCATCATGTGTCATCTTGTGTCCTGTGGTCTCATGTGGTGTCATGTGTCATCATGTGTTGTCATGTGTCATCATGTAGTGCCATGTGACGTCATGTGTTGTCAGTTATGTGGTGTCATGTGTTGTCATGTGTCATCACGTGTCATGTGTCATGTGGTGTCATGTGGTGTCATGTGTCATGTGACATGACATGTGATGTCATGTGTCATGTGATGTCATGTGTCATGTCGTTTCATGTGTCATCATATGTAATGTGTCATCACGTGTCATGTGTGATGTGTCATGTATCGTCATGTGTTGTCATGTGTCATGTTTTGTCATGTGTCATGTCATGTGTTGTCATGTGATGTCATGTGTCATGTGGTGTCATGTGTCATGTGATGTCATGTGTTGTCATGTGGTGTCATGTGATGTCATGTTTCATGTGGTGTCATGTGTCATCACGTGTCATGTGTGTGTCCTGTATCGTCATGTGACATGTGTCATGTGATGTCATGTGTTGTCATGTGATGTCATGTGTTGTCATGTGGTGTCATGTGTCATGTGCTGTCATGTGTCATGTATCGTCATGTGTCGTGTCATGTCATGTGTTATCATGTGTCATGTGTTGTCATGTGTCATGTGGTGTCATGTGATGTCATGTGTCATGTGGTGTCATGTGTCATCATGTGTCATGTGTTGTCACGTGGTGTCATGTGTCAGCACGTGTCTTGTGTCACTTGGTGTCATGTGTCATGAGGTGTCATGTGATGTCATGTGTCATGTGGTGTCATGTGTCATGTGTTGTCACGTGGTGTCATGTGTCATCACATGTCATGTGGTATCATGTGGTATCATGTGTCATGTGTCATCATGTGTCATGTGATGTCATGTGTCATGTGATGTCATATGTCATGTGATGTCATGTGTCATGAGGTGTCATGTGGTGTCATGCATCGTCATGTGTCATGTGATGTCATGTGTCATGTGTGTCATGTGTCATCACGTGTCATGTGCTGTCATGTGGTGTCATGCTGTGTTGTCATGTGGTGCCATGTGATGTCATGTGTCATGTGATATCATGTGGTGTCATGTGGTGTCATGTGTCATCATGTGTCATGTGTTGTCATGTGTAATCACGTGTCTTGTGTCATGTGGTTTCATGTGTCATGAGGTGTCATGTGTTGTCACGTGTTATCATGTGTCATCACGTGTCTTGTTTCATGTATTGTCATGTGTCATGTGTTGTCATGTGATGGCATGTGTCATGTGGTGTCATGTGATGTCATGTGTCATGTGGTGACATGTGGTGTCATGTGTCATGTATCGTCATGTGTCATGTGATGTCATGTTTTGTCATGTGATGTCATGTGTCATGTGGTGTCATGTGTCATCATGTGTCATCTTGTGTCATGTGGTGTCATGTGTCATCATGTGTTGTCATGTGTCATCATGTGGTGCCATGTGACGTCATGTGTTGTGAGTCATGTGGTGTCATGTGGTGTCATGTGTCATGTGGTGTCATGTGTCATGTAGTGTCATGTGTCATGTGATGTCATGTGTCATGTGTTGTCATGTGATGTCATGTGTCATGTGGTGTCATGTGTCATCACGTGTCATGTTTCATGGGGTGTCATGTGTCATGTATCATCATGTGTCATGTGATGTCATGTGTCATGTGTTGTCATGTGTCATGTGGTGTCATGTGTCATGTGGTTTCATGTGTCATGTATCGCCATGTGTCATGTATCGCCATGTGTCATGTGATGTCATGTGTCATGTGCCATATGATGTCATGTGTCATGTGTTGTCATGTGTCATCACGTGTCATGTTTCATGTGGTGTCATGTGTCATGTGGTGTCATGTGTCATCATGTGTCATGTGTTGTCATGTGGTGTCATGTGTCCTCATGTGTCATGTGTTGTCATGTGGTGTCCTGTGTCATCACATGTCATGTGTCATGTGATGTCATGTGTCAAGTGGTGTCATGTGTCATCACGCGTCATGTTTCATGTGGTGTCATGTGTCATGTGGTGTCATGTGTCATGTGTTGTCATGTGATGTCAGGTGTCATGTGGTGTCATGTGTCATGTATCATCATGTGTCATGTGATGTCATGTGTCATGTGTTGTCATGTGATGTCATGTGGTGCCATGTGTTGTCATGTGATGTCATGTGTCATCATGTGTTGTCATGTGTCATCATGTAGTGCCATGTGACGTCATGTGTTGTCAGTTATGTGGTGTCATGTGTCATGTGTCATCATGTGTCATGTGATGTCATGTGTCATGTGATGTTATGTGTCATGAGGTGTCATGTGGTGTCATGTGTCATGCATCATCATGTGTCATGTGATGTCATGTGTCATGTGTGTCATGTGTCATCACGTGTCATGTGATGTCATGTGCCATGTGCTGTCATGTGTCATGTGTCATGTGGTGTCATATGTCATCATGTGTCATCTTGTGTCCTGTGGTCTCATGTGGTGTCATGTGTCATCATGTGTTGTCATGTGTCATCATGTAGTGCCATGTGATGTCATGTGTTGTCAGTTATGTGGTGTCATGTGTTGTCATGTGTCAACACGTGTCATGTGTCATGTGTCATGTGGTGTCATGTGGTGTCATGTGTCATGTGACATGACATGTGATGTCATGTGTCATGTGATGTCATGTGTCATGTGGTGTCATGTTTCATCATATGTAATGTGTCATCACGTGTCATGTGTGATGTGTCATGTATTGTTATGTTTTGTCATGTTTTGTCATGTGTCATGTCATGTGTTGTCATGTGATGTCATGTGTCATGTGGTGTCATGTGTCATGTGATGTCATGTGTTGTCATGTGGTGTCATGTGATATCATGTGTCATGTGGTGTCATGTGTCATCACGTGTCATGTGTGTGTCCTGTATCGTCATGTGACATGTTTCATGTGATGTCATGTGTCATGTGTTGTCATGTGATGTCATGTGTTGTCATGTGGTGTCATGTGTCATGTGCTGTCATGTGTCATGTATCGTCATGTGTCGTGTCATGTCATGTGTCATGTGTTGTCATGTGTCATGTGTTGTCATGTGTCATGTGGTGTCATGTGATGTCATGTGTCATGTGGTGTCATGTGTCATCATGTGTCATGTGTTGTCACATGGTGTCGTGTCAGCACGTGTCTTGTGTCACTTGGTGTCATGTGTCATGAGGTGTCATGTGATGTCATGTGTCATGTGGTGTCATGGGTCATGTGTTGTCACGTGGTGTCATGTGTCATGTAGTGTCATGTGTCATGTGGTGTCATGTGTCATCACGTGTCATGTTTCATGGGGTGTCATGTGTCATGTATCATCATGTGTCATGTGATGTCATGTGTCATGTGTTGTCATGTGTCATGTGGTGTCATGTGTCATGTGGGTTCATGTGTCATGTATCGCCATGTGTCATGTATCGCCATGTGTTATGTGATGTCATGTGTCATGTGCCATATGATATCATGTGCCATGTGTTGTCATGTGTCATCACGTGTCATGTTTCATGTGGTGTCATGTGTCATGTGGTGTCATGTGTAATCATGTGTCATGTGTTGTCATGTGGTGTCATTTGTCCTCATGTGTCATGTGTTGTCATGTGGTGTCCTGTGTCATCACATGTCATGTGTCATGTGGTGTCATGTGTCATGTGTTGTCATGTGATGTCAGGTGTCATGTGGTGTCATGTGTCATGTATCATCATGTGTCATGTGATGTCATGTGTCATGTGTTGTCATGTGATGTCATGTGGTGCCATGTGTTGTCATGTGATGTCATGTGTCATCATGTGTTGTCATGTGTCATCATGTAGTGCCATGTGACGTCATGTGTTGTCAGTTATGTGGTGTCATGTGTTGTCATGTGTCATCACGTGTCATGTGTCATGTGGTGTCATGTGTCATGGGTTGTCATGTGTCATGTATCGTCATGTGATGTCATGTGTCATGTGGTGTCATGTGTCATGTGATGTCATGTGTTGTCATGTGATGTCATGTGGTGTCATGTGTCATGTGATGTCATGTGTCATGTGGTGTCATGTGTCATCACGTGTCATGTGTGTGTCCTGTATTGTTATGTGTCATGTGACATGTGTCATGTGATGTCATGTGTCATGTGTTGTCATGTGATGTCATGTGTTGTCATGTGGTGTCATGTGTCATGTGGTGTCATGTGTCATGTATCATCATGTGTTGTGTTATGTCATGTGTCATGTGTTGTCATGTGTCATGTGTTGTCATGTGGTGTCATGTGTCATATGGTGTCATGTGTCATCATGTGTCATGTGTTGTCACGTGGTGTCAGCACGTGTCTTGTGTCACTTGGTGTCATGTGTCATGAGGTGTCATGTGATGTCATGTGTCATGTGGTGTCATGTGTCATGTGTTGTCACGTGGTGTCATGTGTCATCACATGTCATGTGGTGTCATGTGTCATGAGGTGTCATGTGGTGTCATGTGTCATCATGTGTCATGTGATGTCATGTGTCATGTGATGTCATGTGTCATGAGGTGTCATGTGGTGTCATGTGTCATGCATCGTCATGTGTCATGTGATGTCATGTGTCATGTGTGTCATGTGTCATCACAAGTCATGTGATGTAATGTGTCATGTGCTGTCATGTGGTGTCATGATGTGCTGTCATGTGGTGCCATGTGATGTCATGTGTCATGTGATATCATGTGGTATCATGTGTCATCATGTGTCATGTGTTGTCATGTGTCATCATGTGTCTTGTGTCACGTGGTTTCATGTGTCATGAGGTGTCATGTGTTGTCATGTGGTGTCATGTGTCATCACGTGTCTTGTGTCACGTGGTATCATGTGTCATGAGGTGTCATGTGGTATCATGTGTCATGTATCATCATGTGTCATGTGTTGTCATGTGATGGCATGTGTCATGTGGTGTCATGTGATGTCATGTGTCATGTGGTGAGATGTAATGTCATGTGTCATGTATCGTCATGTTTCATGTGATGTCATGTGGTGTCATGTTTTGTCATGTGATGTCATGTGTCATGTGGTGTCATGTGTCATCATGTATCATCTTGTGTCATGTGGTGTCATGTGTCATCATGTGTTGTCATGTGTCATCATGTGGTGCCATGTGATGTCATGTGTTGTGAGTCATGTGGTGTCATGTGGTGTCATGTGGTGTCATGTGTCATGTGGTGTCATGTGTCATGTGGTGTCATGTGATGTCATGTGTCATGTGGTGTCATGTGTCATCACGTGTCATGTTTCATGTGTTGTCATGTGTCATGTATCATCATGTGTCATGTGATGTCATGTGTCATGTGTTGTCATGTGTCATGTGGTGTCATATGTCGTGTGGTGTCATGTGTCATGTATCATCATGTCATGTGGTGTCATGTGTCATGTGATGTCATGTGCCATGTGTTGTCATGTGATGCCATGTGTCATGTGGTGTCATGTGATGTCATGTGTCATGTGGTGTCATATGTCATCATGTTTCATGTGTTGTCATGTGGTATCATGTGTCATCACGTCATGTGTCATGTGATGTCATGTGTCAAGTGGTGTCATGTGTCATGTGATGTCATGTGTCATGTGCTGTCATGTGTCATGTGGTGTCATATGTCATGTGTCATGTGTCATGTGGTGTCATTTGTCATCATGTGTTGTCATGTGTCATCATGTGGTGCCATGACTGACGTGTTGTCAGTCATGTGGTGTCATGTGTCATGTGTTGTCATGTGTTGTCATGTGTTGTCATGTGTTGTCATGTGGTGTCACGTATCATGTGGTGTCATGTGTCATGTGTCATGTGATGTCATGTGTCATGTGTTGTCATGTGATGTCATGTTTCATGTGGTGTCATGTGTCATGTGATGTCATGTGTCATGTGGTGTCATGTGTCATCATGTGTCATGTGGTGTCATGTGTCATGTGGTGTCATGTGTCATGTGGTGTCATGTGTCATGTATCGTCATGTGTCATGTGATGTCATGTGTCATGTGATGTCATGTGGTGTCATGTGGTGTCATGTGTCATCATGTGTCATGTGTTGTCATGTGTCATCACGTGTCTTGTGTCACGTGGTTTCATGTGTCATGAGGTGTCATGTGTTGTCACGTGGTGTCATGTGTCATCACATGTCTTGTGTCACGTGGTGTCATGTGTCATGAGGTATCATGTGGTATCATGTGTCATGTATCGTCATGTGTCATTGGCTGTCAACTGTCTGTAAACAATCCAAACAATCATGTGTCATGTGTTGTCATGTGGTGTCATGTGTCATGTGTCATGTGGTGTCATGTGATGTCATGTGTCATGTGCTGTCATGTGCTGTCATGTGTCATGTGTCATGTGGTGTCATATGTCATCATGTGTCATCTTGTGTCCTGTGGTCTCATGTGGTGTCATGTGTCATCATGTGTTGTCATGTGTCATCATGTAGTGCCATGTGACGTCATGTGTTGTCAGTTATGTGGTGTCATGTGTTGTCATGTGTCATCACGTGTCATGTGTCATGTGGTGTCATGTGGTGTCATGTGTCATGTGACATGACATGTGATGTCATGTGTCATGTGATGTCATGTGTCATGTCGTTTCATGTGTCATCATATGTAATGTGTCATCACGTGTCATGTGTGATGTGTCATGTATCGTCATGTGTTGTCATGTGTCATGTTTTGTCATGTGTCATGTCATGTGTTGTCATGTGATGTCATGTGTCATGTGGTGTCATGTGTCATGTGATGTCATGTGTTGTCATGTGGTGTCATGTGATGTCATGTTTCATGTGGTGTCATGTGTCATCACGTGTCATGTGTGTGTCCTGTATCGTCATGTGACATGTGTCATGTGATGTCATGTGTCATGTGTTGTCATGTGATGTCATGTGTTGTCATGTGGTGTCATGTGTCATGTGCTGTCATGTGTCATGTATCGTCATGTGTCGTGTCATGTCATGTGTCATGTGTTATCATGTGTCATGTGTTGTCATGTGTCATGTGGTGTCATGTGATGTCATGTGTCATGTGGTGTCATGTGTCATCATGTGTCATGTGTTGTCACGTGGTGTCATGTGTCAGCACGTGTCTTGTGTCACTTGGTGTCATGTGTCATGAGGTGTCATGTGATGTCATGTGTCATGTGGTGTCATGTGTCATGTGTTGTCACGTGGTGTCATGTGTCATCACATGTCATGTGGTATCATGTGGTATCATGTGTCATGTGTCATCATGTGTCATGTGATGTCATGTGTCATGTGATGTCATATGTCATGTGATGTCATGTGTCATGAGGTGTCATGTGGTGTCATGCATCGTCATGTGTCATGTGATGTCATGTGTCATGTGTGTCATGTGTCATCACGTGTCATGTGCTGTCATGTGGTGTCATGCTGTGTTGTCATGTGGTGCCATGTGATGTCATGTGTCATGTGATATCATGTGGTGTCATGTGGTGTCATGTGTCATCATGTGTCATGTGTTGTCATGTGTAATCACGTGTCTTGTGTCATGTGGTTTCATGTGTCATGAGGTGTCATGTGTTGTCACGTGTTATCATGTGTCATCACGTGTCTTGTTTCATGTATTGTCATGTGTCATGTGTTGTCATGTGATGGCATGTGTCATGTGGTGTCATGTGATGTCATGTGTCATGTGGTGACATGTGGTGTCATGTGTCATGTATCGTCATGTGTCATGTGATGTCATGTTTTGTCATGTGATGTCATGTGTCATGTGGTGTCATGTGTCATCATGTGTCATCTTGTGTCATGTGGTGTCATGTGTCATCATGTGTTGTCATGTGTCATCATGTGGTGCCATGTGACGTCATGTGTTGTGAGTCATGTGGTGTCATGTGGTGTCATGTGTCATGTGGTGTCATGTGTCATGTAGTGTCATGTGTCATGTGATGTCATGTGTCATGTGTTGTCATGTGATGTCATGTGTCATGTGGTGTCATGTGTCATCACGTGTCATGTTTCATGGGGTGTCATGTGTCATGTATCATCATGTGTCATGTGATGTCATGTGTCATGTGTTGTCATGTGTCATGTGGTGTCATGTGTCATGTGGTTTCATGTGTCATGTATCGCCATGTGTCATGTATCGCCATGTGTCATGTGATGTCATGTGTCATGTGCCATATGATGTCATGTGTCATGTGTTGTCATGTGTCATCACGTGTCATGTTTCATGTGGTGTCATGTGTCATGTGGTGTCATGTGTCATCATGTGTCATGTGTTGTCATGTGGTGTCATGTGTCCTCATGTGTCATGTGTTGTCATGTGGTGTCCTGTGTCATCACATGTCATGTGTCATGTGATGTCATGTGTCAAGTGGTGTCATGTGTCATCACGCGTCATGTTTCATGTGGTGTCATGTGTCATGTGGTGTCATGTGTCATGTGTTGTCATGTGATGTCAGGTGTCATGTGGTGTCATGTGTCATGTATCATCATGTGTCATGTGATGTCATGTGTCATGTGTTGTCATGTGATGTCATGTGGTGCCATGTGTTGTCATGTGATGTCATGTGTCATCATGTGTTGTCATGTGTCATCATGTAGTGCCATGTGACGTCATGTGTTGTCAGTTATGTGGTGTCATGTGTCATGTGTCATCATGTGTCATGTGATGTCATGTGTCATGTGATGTTATGTGTCATGAGGTGTCATGTGGTGTCATGTGTCATGCATCATCATGTGTCATGTGATGTCATGTGTCATGTGTGTCATGTGTCATCACGTGTCATGTGATGTCATGTGCCATGTGCTGTCATGTGTCATGTGTCATGTGGTGTCATATGTCATCATGTGTCATCTTGTGTCCTGTGGTCTCATGTGGTGTCATGTGTCATCATGTGTTGTCATGTGTCATCATGTAGTGCCATGTGACGTCATGTGTTGTCAGTTATGTGGTGTCATGTGTTGTCATGTGTCATCACGTGTCATGTGTCATGTGTCATGTGGTGTCATGTGGTGTCATGTGTCATGTGACATGACATGTGATGTCATGTGTCATGTGATGTCATGTGTCATGTGGTGTCATGTTTCATCATATGTAATGTGTCATCACGTGTCATGTGTGATGTGTCATGTATTGTCATGTTTTGTCATGTTTTGTCATGTGTCATGTCATGTGTTGTCATGTGATGTCATGTGTCATGTGGTGTCATGTGTCATGTGATGTCATGTGTTGTCATGTGGTGTCATGTGATATCATGTGTCATGTGGTGTCATGTGTCATCACGTGTCATGTGTGTGTCCTGTATCGTCATGTGACATGTTTCATGTGATGTCATGTGTCATGTGTTGTCATGTGATGTCATGTGTTGTCATGTGGTGTCATGTGTCATGTGCTGTCATGTGTCATGTATCGTCATGTGTCGTGTCATGTCATGTGTCATGTGTTGTCATGTGTCATGTGTTGTCATGTGTCATGTGGTGTCATGTGATGTCATGTGTCATGTGGTGTCATGTGTCATCATGTGTCATGTGTTGTCACATGGTGTCGTGTCAGCACGTGTCTTGTGTCACTTGGTGTCATGTGTCATGAGGTGTCATGTGATGTCATGTGTCATGTGGTGTCATGGGTCATGTGTTGTCACGTGGTGTCATGTGTCATGTAGTGTCATGTGTCATGTGGTGTCATGTGTCATCACGTGTCATGTTTCATGGGGTGTCATGTGTCATGTATCATCATGTGTCATGTGATGTCATGTGTCATGTGTTGTCATGTGTCATGTGGTGTCATGTGTCATGTGGTTTCATGTGTCATGTATCGCCATGTGTCATGTATCGCCATGTGTTATGTGATGTCATGTGTCATGTGCCATATGATATCATGTGCCATGTGTTGTCATGTGTCATCACGTGTCATGTTTCATGTGGTGTCATGTGTCATGTGGTGTCATGTGTAATCATGTGTCATGTGTTGTCATGTGGTGTCATTTGTCCTCATGTGTCATGTGTTGTCATGTGGTGTCCTGTGTCATCACATGTCATGTGTCATGTGGTGTCATGTGTCATGTGTTGTCATGTGATGTCAGGTGTCATGTGGTGTCATGTGTCATGTATCATCATGTGTCATGTGATGTCATGTGTCATGTGTTGTCATGTGATGTCATGTGGTGCCATGTGTTGTCATGTGATGTCATGTGTCATCATGTGTTGTCATGTGTCATCATGTAGTGCCATGTGACGTCATGTGTTGTCAGTTATGTGGTGTCATGTGTTGTCATGTGTCATCACGTGTCATGTGTCATGTGGTGTCATGTGTCATGGGTTGTCATGTGTCATGTATCGTCATGTGATGTCATGTGTCATGTGGTGTCATGTGTCATGTGATGTCATGTGTTGTCATGTGATGTCATGTGGTGTCATGTGTCATGTGATGTCATGTGTCATGTGGTGTCATGTGTCATCACGTGTCATGTGTGTGTCCTGTATTGTTATGTGTCATGTGACATGTGTCATGTGATGTCATGTGTCATGTGTTGTCATGTGATGTCATGTGTTGTCATGTGGTGTCATGTGTCATGTGGTGTCATGTGTCATGTATCATCATGTGTTGTGTTATGTCATGTGTCATGTGTTGTCATGTGTCATGTGTTGTCATGTGGTGTCATGTGTCATATGGTGTCATGTGTCATCATGTGTCATGTGTTGTCACGTGGTGTCATGTGTCAGCACGTGTCTTGTGTCACTTGGTGTCATGTGTCATGAGGTGTCATGTGATGTCATGTGTCATGTGGTGTCATGTGTCATGTGTTGTCACGTGGTGTCATGTGTCATCACATGTCATGTGGTGTCATGTGTCATGAGGTGTCATGTGGTGTCATGTGTCATCATGTGTCATGTGATGTCATGTGTCATGTGATGTCATGTGTCATGAGGTGTCATGTGGTGTCATGTGTCATGCATCGTCATGTGTCATGTGATGTCATGTGTCATGTGTGTCATGTGTCATCACAAGTCATGTGATGTAATGTGTCATGTGCTGTCATGTGGTGTCATGATGTGCTGTCATGTGGTGCCATGTGATGTCATGTGTCATGTGATATCATGTGGTATCATGTGTCATCATGTGTCATGTGTTGTCATTTGTCATCATGTGTCTTGTGTCACGTGGTTTCATGTGTCATGAGGTGTCATGTGTTGTCATGTGGTGTCATGTGTCATCACGTGTCTTGTGTCACGTGGTATCATGTGTCATGAGGTGTCATGTGGTATCATGTGTCATGTATCATCATGTGTCATGTGTTGTCATGTGATGGCATGTGTCATGTGGTGTCATGTGATGTCATGTGTCATGTGGTGAGATGTAATGTCATGTGTCATGTATCGTCATGTCTCATGTGATGTCATGTGGTGTCATGTTTTGTCATGTGATGTCATGTGTCATGTGGTGTCATGTGTCATCATGTATCATCTTGTGTCATGTGGTGTCATGTGTCATCATGTGTTGTCATGTGTCATCATGTGGTGCCATGTGATGTCATGTGTTGTGAGTCATGTGGTGTCATGTGGTGTCATGTGGTGTCATGTGTCATGTGGTGTCATGTGTCATGTGGTGTCATGTGATGTCATGTGTCATGTGGTGTCATGTGTCATCACGTGTCATGTTTCATGTGTTGTCATGTGTCATGTATCATCATGTGTCATGTGATGTCATGTGTCATGTGTTGTCATGTGTCATGTGGTGTCATATGTCGTGTGGTGTCATGTGTCATGTATCATCATGTCATGTGGTGTCATGTGTCATGTGATGTCATGTGCCATGTGTTGTCATGTGATGCCATGTGTCATGTGGTGTCATGTGATGTCATGTGTCATGTGGTGTCATATGTCATCATGTTTCATGTGTTGTCATGTGGTATCATGTGTCATCACATGTCATGTGTCATGTGATGTCATGTGTCAAGTGGTGTCATGTGTCATGTGATGTCATGTGTCATGTGCTGTCATGTGTCATGTGGTGTCATATGTCATGTGTCATGTGTCATGTGGTGTCATTTGTCATCATGTGTTGTCATGTGTCATCATGTGGTGCCATGACTGACGTGTTGTCAGTCATGTGGTGTCATGTGTCATGTGTTGTCATGTGTTGTCATGTGTTGTCATGTGTTGTCATGTGGTGTCACGTATCATGTGGTGTCATGTGTCATGTGTCATGTGATGTCATGTGTCATGTGTTGTCATGTGATGTCATGTTTCATGTGGTGTCATGTGTCATGTGATGTCATGTGTCATGTGGTGTCATGTGTCATCATGTGTCATGTGGTGTCATGTGTCATGTGGTGTCATGTGTCATGTGGTGTCATGTGTCATGTATCGTCATGTGTCATGTGATGTCATGTGTCATGTGATGTCATGTCATGTGTTATCATGTGGTGTCATGTGTCATGTGATGTCAAGTATCATGTGATGTCATGTGCCATGTGGTTTCATGTGTCATGTGATGTCATGTGTCATGTATTGTCATGTGTCATGTGATGTCATGTGTCATGTGTTGTCATGTGATGTCATGTGTCATGTAGTGTCATGTGTCATGTGATGTCATGTGTCATGTGTTGTCATGTGTCATCATGTGTCATGTGTTGTCATGTGGTGTCATGTGTCATCACGTGTCTTGTGTCATGTGGTGTCATGAGGTGTCATGTGGTGTCATGTGTCATGTATCGTCATGTGTCATGTGATGTCATGTGTCATGTGGTGACATGTGGTGTCATATGTCATGTATCGTCATGTGTCATGTGATGTCATCTGTCATGTGTTGTCATGTGATGTCATGTGGTGTCATGTGTCATGTGGTGTCAAGTGTCATGTGTCATGTGGAGTCATATGTCATGTGTCAAAAAATTTATATATCTAGAGGAGCTTACTGTAAGATTACTAAAAGCTTACTGTACTCTGTACCTTTCCGAGCACGAGCTGAATGCTAATTGGCTGTCAACTGTCTGTCAATACTCCAAACCAGAAAGTGTTGGCAGCCATCTTGTGCCTCGGTAGACTGAGGCACAAGAAAGCAGAAAAACAAACGCAAAAAGGGGGCAGGGTAGAAACACCCTGCCCCCTAGGCCTGCTCTGGGTGTTTCACAAGGATCCCAAAGGCCCCCCCCAATATTTTTGGGGGACAAAAACCACGGGGGACAAGTACCATACGAGTCCTGTAAGCTTACTGTAAGCTTACTGTACTATGTACCTGCGCGAGCTGAATGCTAACTGGCTATCAACTGTCTGTCGACACTCCAAACCAGGAAGTGTTGGCCGCCATCTTGTGCCTCGGTAGACTGAGGCACAAGAAAGCAGAAAAACAAACAAGTAGAATGCAAAAAGGGGGCAGGGTAGAAACCCCCTGACCCCCTAGGCCTGCTCAGGGATCCCACAAGGACCCACAAAGCCCCCCATTATTTTTTTTTACAAAAACTGCAGAGTACGAGTACTGTACAAGCACAGTAAGCTTACTGTAAGCTTACTGTAATCTGTACCTTCCTGAGCACGAGCTGAATGCTAATTGGCCATTAACTGTCTGTAAACACTCCAAACAATCATGTGTCATGTGTTGTCATGTGGTGTCATGTGTCATCACGTGTCATGTGATGTCATTTGTCATGTGCTGTCATGTGCTGTCATGTGTCATGTGTCATGTGGTGCCATATGTCATGTGTCATCATGTGTCATCTTGTGTCCTGTGGTGTCATATGGTGTCATGTGTCATCATGTAGTGCCATGTGACGTCATGTGTTGTCAGTCATGTGGTGTCATGTGGTGTCATGTGTCATCATGTGTCATGTGTTGTCATGTGGTGTCATGGGTCATCATGTGTCATGTGTCGTGTAGTGTCATGTGGTGTCATGTGGTATCATGTGTCAGGTGTATTGTGGTATCAGTTGTCATGTGGTGTCATGTGTCATGTGGTATCATGTGACATCATGTGTTGTCAGTCATGTGGTGTCATGTGTCATCATGTGTTAACATGTGGTGTCATGTGTCATCACGTGTCATGTGTCATGTGGTGTCATGTATCATGTGGTGTCAAGTGTCATGTAGTGTCATGTGTCGCTTTATGTCATGTGTCATGTGTTGTCATGTCACATCATGTGTCATGTGATGTCATGTGTCATGTGATGTCATGTGTCATCATGTGTCATGTGGTGTCATCACGTGTCATGTGGTGTCATGTGTCATGTGATGTCATGTGTCATGTGGTGTCATGTGTCATGTGATGTCATGTGTCATGTGGTGTCATGTGTCATGTATCGTCATGTGATATGTGATGTCATGTGTTGTCATGTGATGTCATGTGTCATGTGGTGTCATGTGTCATGTGGTGTCATGTGTCATGTATCGTCATGTGATGTCATGTATCATGTGTTGTCATGTGATGTCATGTGTCATGTGGTGTCATGTGTCATGTGATGTCATGTGTTGTCATGTGATGTCATGTGGTGTCATGTGTCATGTGATGTCATGTGTTGTCATGTGTCATGTGGTGTCATGTGTCATCACGTGTCATGTGTGTGTCCTGTATTGTCATGTGTCATGTGACATGTGTCATGTGATGTCATGTGTCATGTGTTGTCATTTGATGTCATGTGTTGTCATGTGGTGTCATGTGTCATGTGGTGTCATGTGTCATGTGATGTCATGTGTCATGTGTTGTCATGTGTCATGTGGTGTCATGTGATGTCATGTGTCATGTGGTGTCATGTGTCATCATGTGTCATGTGTTGTCACGTGGTGTCATGTGTCAGCACGTGTCTTGTGTCACTTGGTGTCATGTGTCATGAGGTGTCATGTGATGTCATGTGTCATGTGGTGTCATGTGTCACGTGTTGTCACATAGGTGTCATCACATGTCATGTGGTGTCATGTGTCATGAGGTGTCATGTGGTGTCATGTGTCATGTGTCATCATGTGTCATGTGATGTCATGTGTCATGTGATGTCATGTGTCATATGTGTCATGTGTCATCACGTGTCATGTGATGTCATGTGTCATGTGCTATCATGTGGTGTCATGATGTGTTGTCATGTGGTGCCATGTGATGTCATGTGTCATGTTATATCATGTGGTGTCATGTGGTGTCATGTGTCATCATGTGTCATGTGTTGTCATGTGTCATCACGTGTCTTGTGTAACGTGGTTTCATGTGTCATGAGGTGTCATGTGTTGTCACGTGGTATCATGTGTCATCACGTGTCTGGTGTCATGTGTCATGAGGTGTCATGTGGTGTCATGTGTCATGTATCGTCATGTGTCATGTGTTGTCATGTGATGGCATTAGTCATGTGGTGTCATGTGATGTCATGTGTCATGTGGTAACATGTGGTATCATGTGTCATGTATCGTCATGTGTCATGTGATGTCATGTGGTGTCATGTTTTGTCATGTGATGTCATGTGTCATGTGGTGTCATGTGTCATCATGTGTCATCTTGTGTCATATGGTGTCATGTGTCATCATGTGTTGTCATGTGTCATGATGTGGTGCCATGTGACGTCATGTGTTGTGAGTCATGTGGTGTCATGTGGTGTCATGTGTCATGTGTTGTCATGTGTTGTCATTTGTTATCACGTGTCATGTGGTGTCATGTGTCATGTAGTGTCATGTGATGTCATGTGTCATGTGTTGTCATGTGATGTCATGTGTCATGTGGTGTCATGTGTCACCACGTGTCATGTTTCATGTGGTGTCATGTGTCATGTATCATCATGTGTCATGTGATGTCATGTGTCATGTGTTGTCATGTGTCATGTGGTGTCATGTGTCATGTGGTGTCATGTGTCATGTATCGCCATGTGTCATGTATCGCCATGTGTCATGTGATGTCATGTGTCATATGCCATATGATGTCATGTGCCATGTGTTGTCATGTGTCATCACGTGTCATGTTTCATGTGGTGTCATGTGTCATGTGGTATCATGTGTCATCATGTGTCATGTGTTGTCATGTGGTGTCATGTGTCCTCATGTGTCATGTGTTGTCATGTGGTGTCATGTGTCATCACATGTCATGTGTCATGTGATGTCATGTGTCAAGTGGTGTCATGTGTCATCACGTGTCATGTTTCATGTGTCATGTGGTGTCATGTGTCATGTGTTGTCATGTGATGTCAGGTATCATGTGGTGTCATGTGTCATGTATCATCATGTGTCATGTGATGTCATGTGGTGCCATGTGTTGTCATGTGATGTCATGTGGTGTCATGTGATGTCATGTGTCATCATGTGTCATGTGTTGTCATGTGGTGTCATGTGTCATCATGTATCATGTGTTGTCATGTGTCATCACATGTCATATGTCATGTGTCATGTGGTGTCATGTGTCAAGTGGTGTCATGTGTCATGTGATGTCATGTGTCATGTGCTGTCATGTGTCATGTCATGTGGTGTCATATGTCATGTGTCATCATGTGTCATGTGGTGTCATTTGTCATCATGTGTTGTCATGTGTCATGTGGTGCCATGTGATGTCATGTGTTGTCAGTCATGTGGTGTCATGTGTCATCATGTGTCATGTGTTGTCATGTGGTGTCATGTGTCATCACGTGTCATGTGTCATGTGGTGTCATGTATCATGTGGTGTCATGTGTCATATAGTGTCATGTGTCATGTGATGTCATGTGTCATGTGTTGTCATGTGATGTCATGTGTCATGTGTCACGTGGTGTCATGTGTCATGTATCGTCATGTGTCATGTGATGTCATGTGTAATGTGATGTCATGTGTCATGTGGTATCATGTGATGTCATGTGTCATGTGGTGTCATGTGTCATGTGGTGTCATGTGTCATTTGGTGTCATGTGTCATGTATCGTCATGTGTCATGTGGTGTCATGTGTCATGTGATGTCATGTGCCATGTGTTGTCATGTGATGTCATGTGTCATGTGATGTCATGTGATGTCATGTGTCATGTGGTGTCATATGTCATCATGTGTTGTCATGTGGTGTCATGTGTCATCACATGTCATGTGTCATGTGATGTCATGTGTCAAGTGGTGTCATGTGATGTCATGTGTCATGTGCTGTCATGTGTCATGTGGTGTCATATGTCATATGTCATGTGTCATCATGTGTCATGTGGTGTCATTTGTCATCATGTGTTGTCATGTGTCATCATGTGGTGCCATGACTGACGTGCTGTCAGTCATGTGTCATCATGTGTCATGTGTTGTCATGTGTTGTCATGTGGTGTCACGTATCATGTGGTGTCATGTGTCATGTGTCATGTGATGTCATGTGTCATGTGTTGTCATGTGATGTCATGTTTCATGTGGTATCATGTGTCATGTGATGTCATGTGTCATGTGGTATCATGTGTCATCATGTGTCATGTGGTGTCATGTGTCATGTGGTGTCATGTGTCATGTGGTGTCATGTGCCATGTATCGTCATGTGTCATGTGATGTGATGTGTCATGTGATGTTATGTGTTATCATGTGGTGTCATGTGTCATGTGATGTCATGTGTCATGTGGTGTCATGTGTCATGTGGTGTTATGTGTCATGTGGTGTCATAAGTCATGTGATGTCATGTGTCATGTGTTGTCATGTGATGTCATGTGTCATGTAGTGTCATGTGTCATGTGATGTCATGTGTCATGTGTTGTCATGTGTCATCATGTGTCATGTGTTGTCATGTAGTGTCATGTGTCATCACATGTCTTGTGTCACGTGGTGTCATGTGTCATGAGGTGTCATGTGGTGTCATGTGTCATGTATCGTCATGTGTCATGTGATGTCATGTGTCATGTGGTGACATGTGGTGTCATGTGTCATGTATCGTCATGTGTCATGTGATGTCATGTGTCATGTGTTGTCATGTGATGTCATGTGGTGTCATGTGTCATGTGGTGTCATGTGTCATGTGTCATGTGGAGTCATATGTCATGTGTCAAAAAATTTATATATCTAGAGGAGCTTACTGTAAGATTACTAAAAGCTTACTGTACTCTGTACCTTTCCGAGCACGAGCTGAATGCTAATTGGCTGTCAACTGTCTGTCAATACTCCAAACCAGAAAGTGTTGGCAGCCATCTTGTGCCTCGGTAGACTGAGGCACAAGAAAGCAGAAAAACAAACGTGTAAAACGCAAAAAGGGGGCAGGGTAGAAACACCCTGCCCCCTAGGCCTGCTCTGGGTGTTTCACAAGGATCCCAAAGGCCCCCCCAAATTTTTTGGGGGACAAAAACCACGGGGGACGAGTCTCCTGAGGCAAAATAGCCGGGAGTGTGTTTTTATAACTGTAATTCTGTGTATTGTGATTTTAAAACTTACCTTTCATTGCCACTGCTACTTGCATCTCGAGGGCGCCGTGTAGCGGATTTAGCACTCACGTGACCCCCTCCCTCCGGCTTCCTCCACGGCTGGCCACGTCCACCTAGAGGCCACGCCCCCTTCCCGCCCTACTTAAGCGCTGAGTCGCTAGCGCTCGCTTGGTTCGAGTCTCCTGAGGCAAAATAGCCGGGAGTGTGTTTTTATAACTGTAATTCTGTGTATTGTGATTTTAAAACTTACCTTTCATTGCCACTGCTACTTGCATCTCGAGGGCGCCGTGTAGCGGATTTAGCGCTCACGTGACCCCCTCCCTCCGGCTTCCTCCACGGCTGGCCACGCCCACCTAGAGGCCACGCCCCCTTCCCGCCCTACTTAAGCGCTGAGTCGCTAGCTCTCGCTTGGTTCGAGTCTCCTGAGGCAAAATAGCCGGGAGTGTGTTTTTATAACTGTAATTCTGTGTACTGTGATTCTAAAACTTACCTTTCATTGCCACTGCTACTTGCATCTCGAGGGCGCCGTGTAGCAGATTTAGCGCTCACGTGACCCCCTCCCTCCGGCTTCCTCCACGGCTGGCCACGCCCACCTAGAGGCCACGACCCCTTCCCGCCCTACTTAAGCGCTGAGTCGCTAGCGCTCGCTTGGTTCGAGTCTCCTGAGGCAAAATAGCCGGGAGTGTGTTTTTATAACTGTAATTCTGTGTATTGTGATTTTAAAACTTACCTTTCATTGCCACTGCTACTTGCATCTCGAGGGCGCCGTGTAGCGGATTTAGCGCTCACGTGACCCCCTCCCTCCGGCTTCCTCCACGGCTGGCCACGCCCACCTAGAGGCCACGCCCCCTTCCCGCCCTACTTAAGCGCTGAGTCGCTAGCGCTCGCTTGGTTCGAGTCTCCTGAGGCATAATAGCAGGGAGTGTGTTTTTATAACTGTAATTTTGTGTATTGTGATTTTAAAACGTACCTTTCATTGCCACTGCTACTTGTATCTCGAGGGCGCCGTGTAGCGGATTTAGCGCTCACGTGACCCCCTCCCTCCGGCTTCCTCCACAGCTGGCCACGCCCACCTAGAGGCCACGCCCCCTCCCCGCCTTTATGATCTCCTATATTAATGTGTAACCCCAGAACGCGCAGCAGACGTGCGCAGCGGGCGCACCGTTTGCGCGCCGAAGGCACGCCTAAGGCAAGCCCGTCTGCGCCCGTCCACGGCTGGACGGGGCTAGGGGCACGATCCCATGCCAAACTCACATCATACTCCCCTGAGGAGCTTACCACCCTCCAAGGCCACTGGCCTCTCTCAGAAACCGTCCGCAGGCACATCGCCTCATTAGGGCTTGCCTCCTCTTCTACTTCTACATCGCCACCTTCCTGGTTGGCCTCTCCGCCACATGGCTCTCCCCCACCTGACCCCCCCCTACTCCGTCGCTATCTGTTCTCTTACTCAACACCAGGTCAGCGGTCAAGCACCATCACGAGCTGTTTGTCCTGCTTGATACTGAGAAGCCTGACTTACTGCTCTTGACCGAAACCTGGTTTTGTGATTCTTCCCTCCCCGTTCTCTTGGCTACCCTCCCCCCTTCCTACGTTGCCCTGCGCGCCGATCGTTCGGCGGGCAGGGTTGGTGGTGGTGTGGCGTTAATCGCTCGGTCTGAATTGAATTTTCAAACTCTCCCCTCTCACCCCATCCCCCTCACTGAGTTCCTTGTAGCCCATTCCCTCTCCTTCTCTCCCCCTATTACCTTACTTCTAATGTATCGCCCACCCCAGTCTTCGTCTCTGTTCTTACCGGCATTTCAAGATCTGCTGGCCAATTTGGTGGTCAACTACGCCTCGGTTCTGGTGCTAGGGGATTTTAACTACTGGCCCTCGGACCCCTCTGAGTGCACTGCTTCGAAAGAGTTCACAGAATCTCTTTTTTCTCTGAACTTTGTCCAGCACATAACTATCCCCACTCATTCGCACGGTCACATACTTGACCAGGTTTGGTCCCTCAATCTTCCAGTCTCCTCGGTGACTATATCTCCCTGTCCCTGGTCCGACCATGCCCTTATTGCTTTTTCCATCTCTTCCAACCCTGTATCCAAAGCCCCACACGCCAAAAATACCTGGGCGCGGAATTGGAACAGAGTCGATTTCCCTTCCTTGTCCTCTCTGCTTCGAAACTCCACTCCAACCCTTTCTGGTCTTTCATCCGACTCCCAAGCCAACGCTATTAATACCTGGCTGACTGGAGGTTGTGACTCAGTGGCTCCCCTGCGTCGCATTTCCATCCGGCGACCCAAGGACTCCAACAGGTGGTTTAACGACCACCTAAAAGAGCTACAACTGACCGCTAGACAGGCAGAGAGGCAGTGGAGAAAAAGTTACCACCCCTCACTAAAAACCCTCTATCTCACATCACTTGCCGAATATAAAACTGCAATTCTCTCCGCCAAAACCTCCTATTTTTCAACAAAAATAATGTCAGCCGAGAACAAACCTAGGGAAATATTCGGTATAGTGAATGACCTGGCCTATTCCGACAGAGCTGCACCCCAAATCCCCCCATCTCAGTCACTATGCGACCAACTCAACATTTACTTCTTGGAGAAGATCGATACCATCAAGGCCAACATCCCCCCTCCTTCGTCGGCCTTTGTTGATCCCTCCCCTCCCACTGTTCAACGTCATCTTACCTCCATCCCCCCCCTTACTGAGGCAAGATTCCAGGAGATACTCCCCAAAGTAAAGTCGGGTTCTCCGGCAGACATCTGTCCGGCACGAATCCTGCTACAAATGTATTCCTCTTGCCCTGAATCCCCCATTACTTTCCTCAACAACTCCCTTGCGCAGGGAGTAGTGACCCCTGCGCTCAAATCAGCCACCATAGTGCCCATCTTAAAAAAGCCTGGCGCTGACCCGTCCATCTCAGCCAATTACCGCCCCATTTCCCTGCTGCCCTATCTGGGCAAGGTGCTGGAACGCCATGTCACCGCAGTATTCAGCGCCCACGTAGAGGTTAATGGGGGACTGGCCTCCCGCCAGGCCGGTTTTCGCCCCAGGCACTCGACCGAATCAGTTGTGGTCTCGGTCCTAGACAACCTCAGGAAGGGTATGGATAATAACAAACATCAGGCGCTGGTACTCCTCGATCTCTCCGCCGCCTTTGACACGGTGGACCACACTATCTTACTGTCCCGTGTCAAGGCAGCTGGAATTGAGGGTTCAGCCCTGATCTGGCTTTCCTCCTTCCTGAGGGACCGCACCCAGGCGGTTCGGCTAGGAGACTTCACGACCACTCCACTCCCTGTCACCTGTGGTGTTCCCCAGGGCTCCTCTCTTTCCCCTCTACTATTCAACCTTTATATCTCTCCTCTTATTTTCGCTCTTCAGCAGCTGGAGGTCACCATGTACAATTATGCCGATGACCTCCAGCTCATCTTTGACCTGTCTTCTTCTCCTCTCTCTGTTTCCAACTTGCAGTCTTCCATGTCATTCATCAGGGACTGGATGAACCACAACCATCTCAAATTGAACCCGGATAAAACCGAGTTGGTTCTCACCGGTAGTTCTTCCAGTCCCTGGAATTCTCTCTTCTGGCCCCCCTCTCTTGGTCCCTCCCCCACTCCTTCAACCTCGGTCAAAACACTGGGTGTTAAAATGAACAACCAGCTCACCCTTCATTCACAAATCAGCGCTATAGTCTCCTCCTGCTTCCTCACCCTCCGAACCATCCGCACTGTTTCCCGTTTTTTTCCCCCCCAGGGCACTCAAGTTGATCATGGCCGCACTGGTGATATCGCGGCTGAACTATGCCAATGCCCTCTACAACGGCATCCCAGCATACAGCCTGCGGAGGCTCCAGATGGTCCAGAACCAGGCGGCCCGGTTGGTCTTTAGTCTCCCACGATTTCATCACTCCACACCGCTCCTCAGGGAGCTTCACTGGCTTCCTGTTAAGGAACGTTCCCTTTTTAAGACCGGCTGCATGGTCTTCCAGGCCCGCCAAGGCACTGCCCCTGCCTTCATCTCCTCGTTAATAAAAGAATACGTCCCCACTAGAGAGCTTCGCTCTTCTTCCAAATCTCTCCTTCAAATCCCACGTTTCAAACGTAAAAAGTGGGGTGGAACCAACTTTTCTACCTTAGCCCCCACATTCTGGAACTCCCTTCCTGATCACCTTCGTTCTGCCACCCACTATCTTTCTTTTCGTAAAGACCTAAAAACGTTCCTTTTCAAACAGGCCTTCTCCGTGTAATCTCCCTTCTTCTCTACGACAGGTTAATTTTGCCTCTGTTGCCGAACTCCCCACTAGCGCCAAGAAACCGTACGGTGCACGCTGCGCTCTATAAACGTTTTAAATTAGAAATTAGAAATTACCATACGAGTCCTGTAAGCTTACTGTAAGCTTACTGTACTCTGTACCTGCACGAGCTGAATGCTAATTGGCTGTCAAATGTCTGTCAACACTCCAAACTAGAAAGTGTTGGCCGCCATCTTATGCCTCGGTAGACTGAGGCACAAGAAAGCAGAAAAACAAACAAGTAGAACGCAAAAAGGGGGCAGGGTAGAAACCCCCTGACCCCCTAGGCCTGCTCAGGGATCCCACAAGGACCCACAAGGCCCCATTTGTTTTTTACAAAAACTGCAGAGTACGAGTACTGTACAAGCACAGTAAGCTTACTGTAAGCTTACTGTAATCTGTACCTTCCTGAGCACGAGCTGAATACTAATTGGCTGTTAACTGTCTGTAAACACTCCAAACAATCATGTGTCATGTGTTGTCATGTGGTGTCATATGTCATCACGTGTCATGTGATGTCATGTGTCATGTGCTGTCATGTGCTGTCATGTGTCATGTGTCATGTGGTGCCATATGTCATGTGTCATCATGTGTCATCTTGTGTCCTGTGGTGTCATGTGGTGTCATGTGTCATCATGTAGTGCCATGTGACGTCATGTGTTGTCAGTCATGTGGTGTCATGTGTCATCATGTGTCATGTGTTGTCATGTGGTGTCATGTGTCATCACGTGTCATGTGTCGTGTAGTGTCATGTGATGTCATGTGTCATGTGGTATCATGTGTCAGGTGTATTGTGGTATCAATTGTTATGTAGTGTCATGTGGTGTCATGTGTCATGTGGTGTCATGTGTCATGTGACATCATGTGTTGTCAGTCATGTGGTGTCATGTGTCATGTGGTGTCATGTGTCATCACGTGTCATGTGTCATGTGGTGTCATGTATCATGTGATGTCAAGTGTCATGTAGTGTCATGTGTCATGTGTTGTCATGTCACATCATGTGTCATGTGATGTCATGTGTCATGTGGTGTCATGTGTCATCATGTGTCATGTGGTGTCATCACGTGTCATGTGGTGTCATGTGTCATGTGATGTCATGTGTCATGTGAGGTCATGTGTCATGTGTTGTCATGTGATGTCATGTGGTGTCATGTGTCATGTGGTGTCATGTGTCATGTGGAGTCATATGTAATGTTAAAAAAATGTATATATCTAGAGGAGCTTACTGTAAGATTACTAAAAGCTTACTGTACTCTGTACCTTTCCGAGCACAAGCTGAATGCTAATTGGCTGTCAACTGTCTGTCAATACTCCAAACCAGAAAGTGTTGGCAGCCATCTTGTGCCTCGGTAGACTGAGGCACAAGAAAACAGAAAAACAAACGTGTAAAACGCAAAAAGGGGGCAGGGTAGAAACACCCTGCCCCCTAGGCCTGCTCTGGGTGTTTCACAAGGATCCCAAAGGCCCCCCCCAATATTTTTGGGGGACAAAAACCACGGGGGACGAGTACCATACGAGTCCTGTAAGCTTACTGTAAGCTTACTGTACTCTGTAGCTGCACGAGCTGAATGCCTCGGCAGACTGAGGCACAAGAAAGCAGAAAAACAAACAAGTAGAACGCAAAAAGGGGGCAGGGTAGAAACCCCCTGACCCCCTAGGCCTGCTCAGGGATGCCACAAGGACCAACAAGGCCCCCCATTTTTTTTTACAAAAACTGCAGAGTACGAGTACTGTACAAGCACAGTAAGCTTACTGTAAGCTTACTGTAATCTGTACCTTCCCGAGCAAGAGCTGAATGCTAATTGGCTGCCAACTGTCTGTAAACACTCCAAACAATCATGTGTCATGTGTTGTCATGTGGTGTCATGTGTCATGTGTCATGTGGTGTCATGTGATGTCATGTGTCATGTGCTGTCATGTGATGTCATGTGTCATGTGTCATGTGGTGTCATATGTCATCATGTGTCATCTTGTGTTCTGTGGTCTCATGTGGTGTCATGTGTTGTCATGTGTCATCATGTAGTGCCATGTGACGTCATGTGTTGTCAGTTATGTGGTGTCATGTGTTGTCATATGTCATCACGTGTCATGTGATGTCATGTGGTGTCATGTGTCATCACGTGTCATGTGGGTGTCCTGTATCGTCATGTGTCATGTGACATGTGTCATGTGATGTCATGTGTTGTCATGTGATGTCATGTGTTGTCATGTGGTGTCATGTGTCATGTGGTGTCATGTGTCATGTATCATCATGTGTTGTGTCATGTCATGTGCCATGTGTTGTCATGTGTCATGTGTTGTCATGTGTCATGTGTTGTCATGTGTCATGTGGTGTCATGTGTCATCATGTGTCATGTGTTGTCACGTGGTGTCATGTGTCAGCACGTGTCTTGTGTCACTTGGTGTCATGTGTCATGAGGTGTCATGTGATGTCATGTGTCATGTGGTGTCATGTGTCATGTGTTGTCACGTGGTGTCATGTGTCATCACATGTCATGTGGTGTCATGTGTCATGAGGTGTCATGTGGTGTCATATGTCATGTGTCATCATGTGTCATGTGATGTCATGTGTCATGTGATATCATGTGTCATGAGGTGTCATGTGGTGTCATGCATCGTCATGTGTCATGTGATGTCATGTGTGTCATATGTCATCATGTGTCATGTGATGTCATGTGTCATGTGCTGTCATGTGGTGTCATGATGTGTTGTCATGTGGTGCCATGTGATGTCATGTGATATCATGTGGTGTCATGTGGTGTCATGTGTCATCATGTGTCATGTGTTGTCATGTGTCATCACGTGTCTTGTGTCACGTGGTTTCATGTGTCATGAGGTGTCATGTGTTGTCACGTGGTGTCATGTGTCATCACGTGTCTTGTGTCACGTGGTGTCATGTGTCATGAGGTGTCATGTGATGTCATGTGTCATGTATCGTCATGTGTCATGTGTTGTCATGTGATGGCATATGTCATGTGGTGTCATGTGATGTCATGTGTCATGTGCTGACATGTGGTGTCATGTGTCATGTATCATCATGTGTCATGTGATGTCATGTGGTGTCATGTTTTGTCATGTGATGTCATGTGTCATGTGGTGTCATGTGTCATCATGTGTCATCTTGTGTCATGTGGTATCATGTGTCATCATGTGTTGTTATGTGTCATCATGTGGTGCCATGTGACTTCATGTGTTGTGAGTCATGTGGTGTCATGTGGTGTCATGTGCTGTCATGTGGTGTCATTTGTTATGACGTGTCATGTGTCATGTGGTGTCATGTGTCATGTAGTGTCATGTGTCATGTGATGTCATGTGTCATGTGGTGTCATGTCATCACATGTCATGTTTCATATGGTGTCATGTGTCATGTATCATCATGTGTCATGTGATGTCATGTGTCATGTGTTGTCATGTGTCATGTGGTGTCATGTGTCATGTGGTGTCATGTGTCATGTATCGCCATGTGTCATGTATCGCCATGTGTCATGTGATGTCATGTGTCATGTGCCATATGATGTCATGTGCCATGTGTTGTCATGTGTCATCACGTGTCATGTTTCATGTGGTGTCATGTGTCATGTGGTGTCATGTGTCATCATGTGTCATGTGTTGTCATGTGGTGTCATGTGTCCTCATGTGTC
The DNA here is from genome assembly GCF_964261635.1 of Lissotriton helveticus. NCBI lineage: Eukaryota > Metazoa > Chordata > Amphibia > Caudata > Salamandridae > Lissotriton > Lissotriton helveticus. Next base: position 450,597,608 of record NC_136062.1, read on the forward strand.
ATGTGTTGTCATGTGGTGTCATGTGTCATCACATGTCATGTGTCATGTGTCAAGTGGTATCATGTGTCATCACGTGTCATGTTTCATGTGGTGTCATGTGGTGTCATGTGTCATGTGTTGTCATGTGATGTCAGGTGTCATGTGGTGTCATGTGTCATGTATCATCATGTGTCATGTGATGTCATGTGTCATGTGTTGTCATGTGGTGCCATGTGTTGTCATGTGATGTCATGTGTCATCATGTGTTGTCATGTGTCATCATGTAGTGCCATGTGACGTCATGTGTTGTCAGTTATGTGGTGTCATGTGTTGTCATGTGTCATCACGTGTCATGTGTCATGTGGTGTCATGTGTCATGTGTCATGTGACATGACATGTGATGTCATGTGTCATGTGATGTCATGTGTCATGTGGTGTCATGTGTCATCATATGTAATGTGTCATCATGTGTCATGTGTCATGTGGTGTCATGTGTCATGTGTCGTCATATGTTGTCATGTGTCATGTATCGTCATGTGATGTCATGTGTCATGTGGTGTCATGTGTCATCATGTGTCATGTGTTGTCACGTGGTGTCATGTGTCAGCACGTGTCTTGTGTCACTTGGTATCACATGACTTGTTTTCCTACTTGGTGTCATGTGTCATGAGGTGTCATGTGATATCATGTGTCATGTGGTGTCATGTGTCATGTGTTGTCACATGGTGTCATGTTTCATCACGTCATGTGGTGTCATGTGTCATGAGGTGTCATGTGGTGTCATGTGTCATGTGTCATCATGTGTCATGTGATGTCATGTGTCATGTGATATCATGTGTCATGAGGTGTCATGTGGTGTCATGCATCGTCATGTGTCATGTGATGTCATGTGTCATGTGTGTCATGTGTCATCACGTGTCATGTGATGTCATGTGTCATGTGCTGTCATGTGGTGTCATGATGTGTTGTCATGTGGTGCCATGTGATGTCATGTGATATCATGTGGTGTCATGTGGTGTCATGTGTCATCATGTGTCATGTGTTGTCATGTGTCATCACGTGTCTTGTGTCACGTGGTTTCATGTGTCATGAGGTGTCATGTGTTGTCACGTGGTGTCATGTGTCATCACGTGTCTTGTGTCACGTGGTGTCATGTGTCATGAGGTGTCTTGAGGTGTCATGTGTCATGTATCGTCATGTGTCATGTGTTGTCATGTGATGGCATATGTCATGTGGTGTCATGTGATGTCATGTGTCATGTGGTGACATGTGGTGTCATGTGTCATGTATCGTCATGTGTCATGTGATGTCATGTGGTGTCATGTTTTGTCATGTGATGTCATGTGTCATGTGGTGTCATGTGTCATCATGTGTCACCTTGTGTCATGGGGTGTCATGTGTCATCATGTGTTGTTATGTGTCATCATGTGGTGCCATGTGACGTCATGTGTTGTGAGTCATGTGGTGTCATGTGGTGTCATATGTTGTCATGTGGTGTCATTTGTTATGACATGTCATGTGTCATGTGGTGTCATGTGTCATGTAGTGTCATGTGTCATGTGATGTCATGTATCATGTGGTGTCATGTCATCACATGTCATGTTTCATGTGGTGTCATGTGTCATGTATCATCATGTGTCATGTGATGGCATGTGTCATGTGTTGTCATGTGTCATGTGGTATCATGTGTCATGTGGTGTCATGTGTCATGTATCGCCATGTGTCATGTATCGCCATGTGTCATGTGATGTCATGTGTCATGTGCCATATGATGTCATGTGCCATGAGTTGTCATGTGTCATCACGTGTCATGTTTCATGTGGTGTCATGTGTCATGTGGTGTCATGTGTCATCATGTGGCATGTGTTGTCATGTGGTGTCATGTGTCCTCATGTGTCATGTGTTGTCATGTGGTGTCATGTGTCATCACATGTCATGTGTCATGTGTCAAGTGGTGTCATGTGTCATCACGTGTCATGTTTCCTGTGGTGTCATATGTCATGTGGTATCATGTGTCATGTGTTGTCATGTGATGTCAGGTGTCATGTGGTGTCATGTGTCATGTATCATCATGTGTCATGTGATGTCATGTGTCATGTGTTGTCATGTGGTGCCATGTGTTGTCATGTGATGTCATGTGTCATCATGTGTTGTCATGTGTCATCATGTAGTGCCATGTGACGTCATGTGTTGTCAGTTATATGGTATCATGTGTTGTCATGTGTCATAACGTGTCATGTGTCATGTGGTGTCATGTGTCATGTGGTGTCATGTGTCATGTGACATGACATGTGATGTCATGTGATGTCATGTGTCATGTGGTATCATGTGTCATCATATGTAATGTGTCATCACGTGTCATGTGTCATGTGGTGTCATGTGTCATGTGTCGTCATGTGTTGTCATGTGTCATGTATCGTCATGTGATGTCATGTGTCATATGGTGTCATGTGTCATGTGATGTCATGTGGTGTCATGTGATGTCATGTGTCATCACGTGTCATGTGTGTGTCCTGTATCGTCATGTGTCATGTGACATGTGTCATGTGATGTCATGTGTCATGTGTTGTCATGTGATGTCATGTGTTGTCATATGGTGTCATGTGTCATGTGATGTCATGTGTCATGTATCATCATGTGTCGTGTCATGTCATGTGTCATGTGTTGTCATGTGTCATGTGTTGTCATGTGTCATGTGTTGTCATGTGTCATGTGGTGTCATGTGTCATCATGTGTCATGTGTTGTCACGTGGTGTCATGTGTCAGCACGTGTCTTGTGTCACTTAGTGTCATGTGATGTCATGTGTCATGTGGTGTCATGTGTTGTCATGTGGTGTCATGTGTCATCACATGTCATGTGGTGTCATGTGTCATGAGGTGTCATGTGGTGTCATGTGTCATGTGTCATCATGTGTCATGTGATGTCATGTGTCATGTGATGTCATGTGTCATGAGGTGTCATGTGGTGTCATGTGTCATGCATCGTAATGTGTCATGTGATGTCATGTGTCATGTGTGTCATGTGTCATCATGTGTCATGTGATGTCATGTGTCATGTGCTGTCATGTGGTGTCATGATGTGTTGTCATGTGGTGCCATGTGATGTCATGTGTCATGTGATATCATGTGGTGTCATGTGGTGTCATGTGTCATCATGTGTCATGTGTTGTCATGTGTCATCACGTGTCTTGTGTCACATGGTTTCATGTGTCATGAGGTGTCATGTGTTGTCACGTGGTGTCATGTGTCATCACGTGTCTTGTGTCACGTGGTGTCATGTGTCATGAGAAGTCATGTGATGTCATGTGTCATGTATCGTCATGTGTCATGTGTTGTCATGTGATGGCATATGTCATGTGGTGTCATGTGATGTCATGTGTCATGTGCTGACATGTGGTGTCATGTGTCATGTATCATCATGTGTCATGTGATATCATGTGGTGTCATGTTTTGTCATGTGATGTCATGTGTCATGTGGTGTCATGTGTCATCATGTGTCATCTTGTGTCATGTGGTATCATGTGTCATCATGTGTTGTTATGTGTCATCATGTGGTGCCATGTGACGTCATGTGTTGTGAGTCATGTGGTGTCATGTGGTGTCATGTGCTGTCATGTGGTGTCATTTGTTATGACGTGTCATGTGTCATGTGGTGTCATGTGTCATGTAGTGTCATGTGTCATGTGATGTCATGTGTCATGTGGTGTCATGTCATCACATGTCATGTTTCATGTGGTGTCATGTGTCATGTATCATCATGTGTCATGTGATGTCATGTGTCATGTGTTGTCATGTGTCATGTGGTGTCATGTGTCATGTGGTGTCATGTGTCATGTATCGCCATGTGTCATGTATCGCCATGTGTCATGTGATGTCATGTGTCATGTGCCATATGATGTCATGTGCCATGTGTTGTCATGTGTCATCACGTGTCATGTTTCATGTGGTGTCATGTGTCATGTGGTGTCATGTGTCATCATGTGTCATGTGTTGTCATGTGGTGTCATGTGTCCTCATGTGTCATGTGTTGTCATGTGGTGTCATGTGTCATCACATGTCATGTGTCATGTGTCAAGTGGTATCATGTGTCATCACGTGTCATGTTTCATGTGGTGTCATGTGTCATGTGGTGTCATGTGTCATGTGTTGTCATGTGATGTCAGGTGTCATGTGGTGTCATGTGTCATGTATCATCATGTGTCATGTGATGTCATGTGTCATGTGTTGTCATGTGGTGCCATGTGTTGTCATGTGATGTCATGTGTCATCATGTGTTGTCATGTGTCATCATGTAGTGCCATGTGACGTCATGTGTTGTCAGTTATGTGGTGTCATGTGTTGTCATGTGTCATCACGTGTCATGTGTCATGTGGTGTCATGTGTCATGTGTCATGTGACATGACATGTGATGTCATGTGTCATGTGATGTCATGTGTCATGTGGTGTCATGTGTCATCATATGTAATGTGTCATCATGTGTCATGTGTCATGTGGTGTCATGTGTCATGTGTCGTCATATGTTGTCATGTGTCATGTATCGTCATGTGATGTCATGTGTCATGTGGTGTCATGTGTCATCATGTGTCATGTGTTGTCACGTGGTGTCATGTGTCAGCACGTGTCGTGTGTCACTTGGTGTCACATGACTTGTTTTCCTACTTGGTGTCATGTGTCATGAGGTGTCATGTGATATCATGTGTCATGTGGTGTCATGTGTCATGTGTTGTCACGTGGTGTCATGTGTCATCACATGTCATGTGGTGTCATGTGTCATGAGGTGTCATGTGGTGTCATGTGTCATGTGTCATCATGTGTCATGTGATGTCATGTGTCATGTGATATCATGTGTCATGAGGTGACATGTGGTGTCATGCATCGTCATGTGTCATGTGATGTCATGTGTCATGTGTGTCATGTGTCATCACGTGTCATGTGATGTCATGTGCTGTCATGTGGTGTCATGATGTGTTGTCATGTGGTGCCATGTGATGTCATGTGATATCATGTGGTGTCATGTGGTGTCATGTGTCATCATGTGTCGTGTGTTGTCATGTGTCATCACGTGTCTTGTGTCACGTGGTTTCATGTGTCATGATGTGTCATGTGTTGTCACGTGGTGTCATGTGTCATCACGTGTCTTGTGTCATGTGGTGTCATGTGTCATGAGGTGTCATGTGGTGTCATGTGTCATGTATCGTCATGTGTCATGTGTTGTCATGTGATGGCATATGTCATGTGGTGTCATGTGATGTCATGTGTCATGTGGTGACATGTGGTGTCATGTGTCATGTATCGTCATGTGTCATGTGATGTCATGTGGTGTCATGTTTTGTCATGTGATGTCATGTGTCATGTGGTGTCATGTGTCATCATGTGTCATCTTGTGTCATGGGGTGTCATGTGTCATCATGTGTTGTTATGTGTCATCATGTGGTGCCATGTGACGTCATGTGTTGTGAGTCATGTGGTGTCATGTGGTGTCATGTGTTGTCATGTGGTGTCATTTGTTATGACATGTCATGTGTCATGTGGTGTCATGTGTCATGTAGTGTCATGTGTCATGTGATGTCATGTATCATGTGGTGTCATGTCATCACATGTCATGTTTCATGTGGTGTCATGTGTCATGTATCATCATGTGTCATGTGATGGCATGTGTCATGTGTTGTCATGTGTCATGTGGTGTCATGTGTCATGTGGTGTCATGTGTCATGTATCGCCATGTGTCATGTATCGCCATGTGTCATGTGATGTCATGTGTCATGTGCCATATGATGTCATGTGCCATGAGTTGTCATGTGTCATCACGTGTCATGTTTCATGTGGTGTCATGTGTCATGTGGTGTCATGTGTCATCATGTGGCATGTGTTGTCATGTGGTGTCATGTGTCCTCATGTGTCATGTGTTGTCATGTGGTGTCATGTGTCATCACATGTCATGTGTCATGTGTCAAGTGGTGTCATGTGTCATCACGTGTCATGTTTCCTGTGGTGTCATATGTCATGTGGTATCATGTGTCATGTGTTGTCATGTGATGTCAGGTGTCATGTGGTGTCATGTGTCATGTATCATCATGTGTCATGTGATGTCATGTGTCATGTGTTGTCATGTGGTGCCATGTGTTGTCATGTGATGTCATGTGTCATCATGTGTTGTCATGTGTCATCATGTAGTGCCATGTGACGTCATGTGTTGTCAGTTATGTGGTATCATGTGTTGTCATGTGTCATAACGTGTCATGTGTCATGTGGTGTCATGTGTCATGTGGTGTCATGTGTCATGTGACATATGTGATGTCATGTGTCATCATATGTAATGTGTCATCATGTGTCATGTGTCATGTGGTGTCATGTGTCATGTGTTGTCATGTGTTGTCATGTGTCATGTATCGTCATGTGATGTCATGTGTCATATGGTGTCATGTGTCATGTGATGTCATGTGGTGTCATGTGATGTCATGTGTCATCACGTGTCATGTGTGTGTCCTGTATCGTCATGTGTCATGTGACATGTGTCATGTGATGTCATGTGTCATGTGTTGTCATGTGATGTCATGTGTTGTCATATGGTGTCATGTGTCATGTGGTGTCATGTGTCATGTATCGTCATGTGTCGTGTCATGTCATGTGTCATGTGTTGTCATGTGTCATGTGTTGTCATGTGTCATGTGTTGTCATGTGTCATGTGGTGTCATGTGTCATCATGTGTCATGTGTTGTCACGTGGTGTCATGTGTCAGCACGTGTCTTGTGTCACTTAGTGTCATGTGATGTCATGTGTCATGTGGTGTCATGTGTTGTCACGTGGTGTCATGTGTCATCACATGTCATGTGGTGTCATGTGTCATGAGGTGTCATGTGGTGTCATGTGTCATGTGTCATCATGTGTCATGTGATGTCATGTGTCATGTGATGTCATGTGTCATGAGGTGTCATGTGGTGTCATGTGTCATGCATCGTAATGTGTCATGTGATGTCATGTGTCATGTGTGTCATGTGTCATCACGTGTCATGTGATGTCATGTGTCATGTGCTGTCATGTGGTGTCATGATGTGTTGTCATGTGGTGCCATGTGATGTCATGTGTCATGTGATATCATGTGGTGTCATGTGGTGTCATGTGTCATCATGTGTCATGTGTTGTCATGTGTCATCATGTGTCTTGTGTCACGTGGTTTCATGTGTCATGAGGTGTCATGTGTTGTCACGTGGTGTCATGTGTCATCACGTGTCTTGTGTCACGTGGTGTCATGTGTCATGAGGTGTCATGTGGTGTCATGTGTCATGTATCGTCATGTGTCATGTGGTGTCATGTGATGTCATGTGTCATGTGGTGACATGTGGTGTCATGTGTCATGTCATGTGTCATGTATCGTCATGTGTCATGTGATGTCATGTGGTGTCATGTTTTGTCATGTGATGTCATGTGTCATGTGGTGTCATGTGTTATCATGTGTCATCTTGTGTCATGTGGTGTCATGTGTCATCATGTGTTGTCATGTGTCATCATGTGGTGCCATGTGACGTCATGTGTTGTGAGTCATGTGGTGTCATGTGGTGTCATATGTCATGTGTTGTCATGTGGTGTCATTTGTTATCACGTGTCATGTGTCATGTGGTGTCATGTGTCATGTAGTGTCATGTGTCATGTGATGTCATATGTCATGTGTTGTCATGTGATGTCATGTGTCATGTGGTGTCATGTGTCATCACGTGTCATGTTTCATGTGGTGTCATGTGTCATGTATCATCATGTATCATGTGATGTCATGTGTCATGTGTTGTCATGTGCCATATGATGTCATGTGCCATGTGTTGTCATGTGTCATCACGTGTCATGTTTCATGTGGTGTCATATGTCATGTGGTGTCATGTGTTGTCATGTCGTGTCATGTGTCCTCATGTGTCATGTGTTGTCATGTGGTATCATGTGTCATCACATGTCATGTGTCATGTGATGTCATGTGTCAAATGGTGTCATGTGTCATCACGTGTCATGTGTCATCACGTGTCATGTTTCATGTGGTGTCATGTGTCATGTGTTGTCATGTGATATCAGGTGTCATGTGGTGTCATGTGTCATGTATCATCATGTGTCATGTGATGTCATGTGTCATGTGTTGTCATGTGATGTCATGTGGTGCCATGTGTTGTCATGTGGTGTCATGTGATGTCATGTGTCATCATGTGTTGTCATTTGGTGTCATGTGGTATCATGTGTCATCATGTGTCATGTGTTGTCATGTGTCATCACATGTCATATGTCATGTGTCATGTGGTGTCATGTGTCAAGTGGTGTCATGTGTCATGTGATGTCATGTGTCATGTGCTGTCATGTGGTGTGGTGTCATATGTCATGTGTCATCATGTGTCATGTGGTGTCATTTGTCATCATGTGTTGTCATGTGTCATGTGGTGCCATGTGACGTCATGTGTTGTCAGTCATGTGGTGTCATGTGTCATCATATGTCATGTGTTGTCATGTGGTGTTATGTGTCATCACGTGTCATGTGTCATGTGGTGTCACGTATCATGTGGTGTCATGTGTCATATAGTGTCATGTGTCATGTGATGTCATGTGTCATGTGTTATCATGTGATGTCATGTGTCATGTGGTGTCATGTGTCATGTGGTGTCATGTGTCATGTATCATCATGTGTCATGTGATGGCTTGTGTCATGTGATGTCATGTGTCATGTGGTGTCATGTGATGTCATGTGTCATGTGGTGTCATGTGTCATGTGGTGTCATGTGTCATGTGGTGTCATGTGTCATGTATCGTCATGTGTCATGTGGTGTCATGTGTCATGTGATGTCATGTGCCATGTGTTGTCATGTGATGTCATGTGATGTCATGTGTCATGTGGTGTCATGTGTCATCACATGTCATGTATCAAGTGGTGTCATGTGTCATGTGATGTCATGTGTCATGTGCTGTCGTGTGTCATGTGGTGTCATATGTCATATGTCATGTGTCATCATGTGTCATGTGGTGTCAAGTGGTGTCATTTGTCATCATGTGTTGTCATGTGTCATCATGTGGTGTCATGACTGACGTGTTGTCAGTCATGTGGTGTCATGTGTCATCATGTGTCATGTGTTGTCATGTGGTGTCACGTATCATGTGGTGTCATGTGTCATGTGTCATGTGATGTCATGTGTCATGTGTTGTCATGTGATGTCATGTTTCATGTGGTGTCATGTGTCATGTGATGTCATGTGTCATGTGGTGTCATGTGTCATCATGTGTCATGTGTCATGTGGTGTCATGTGTCATGTGGTGTCATGTATCGTCATGTGTCATGTGATGTCATGTGTCATGTGATGTCATGTCATGTGTTATCATGTGGTGTCATGTGTCATGTGGTGTCATGTGTCATGTGGTGTCATGTGTCATGTGGTGTCACGTGTCATGTATTGTCATGTGTCATGTGATGTCATGTGTCATGTAGTGTCATGTGTCATGTAGTGTCATGTGTCATATGATGTCATGTGTCATGTGTTTTTCATGTGTCATCATGTGTCATGTGTTGTCATGTGGTGTCATGTGTCATCACATGTCTTGTGTCACGTGGTGTCATGTGTCATGAGGTGTCATGTGGTGTCATGTGTCATGTGATGTCATGTGTCATGTGGTGACATGTGGTGTCATGTGATGTCATGTGTCATGTGATGTCATGTGGTGTCATGTGTCATGTGGTGTCATGTGTCATGTGTCATGTGTAGTCATATGTCGTGTCAAAAAATATCTAGAGGAGCTTACTGTAAGATTACTAAAAGCTTACTGTACTCTGTACCTTTCCGAGCACGAGCTGAATGCTAATTGGCTGTCAACTGTCTGTCAATACTCCAAACCAAAAAGTGTTGGCAGCCATCTTGTGCCTCGGTAGACTGAGGCACAAGAAAGCAGAAAAACAAGCGCAAAAAGGGGGCAGGGTAGAAACACCCTGCCCCCTAGGCCTGCTCTGGGTGTTTCACAAGGATCCCAAAGGCCCCCCCCAATATTTTTGGGGGACAGAAACCACGGGGGACGAGTACCATACGAGTCCAGTAAGCTTACTGTAAGCTTACTGTACTCTGTACCTGCACGAGCTGAATGCGGTGTCATGTGTCATGTGTCATGTGGAGTCATATGTCATGTGTCAAAAAATGTATATATCTAGAGGAGCTTACTGTAAGATTACTGTAAGCTTACTGTACTCTGTACCTTTCCGAGCACGAGCTGAATGCTAATTGGCTGTCAACTGTCTGTCAACACTCCAAACCAGAAAGTGTTGGCCGCCATCTTGTGCCTCGGTAGACTGAGGCACAAGAAAGCAGAATAACAAACATGTAAAACGCAAAAAGGGGGCAGGGTAGAAACACCCTGCCCCCTAGGCCTGCTCTGGGTGTTTCACAAGGACCCCAAAGGCCCCCCCAAATTTTTTGGGGGACAAAAACCACGGGGGACGAGTACCATACGAGTCCTGTAAGCTTACTGTAAGCTTACTGTACTCTGTACCTGCACGAGCTGAATGCTAATTGGCTGTCAACTGTCTGTCAACACTCCAAACCAGAAAGTGTTGGCCGCCATCTTGTGCCTCGGTAGACTGAGGCACAAGAAAGCAGAAAAACAAACAAGTAGAACGCAAAAAGGGGGCAGGGTAGAAACCCCCTGACCCCCAAGGCCTGCTCAGGGATCCCACAAGGACCCACAAGGCCCCCCATTATTTTTGTTTACAAAAACTGCAGAGTACGAGTACTGTACAAGCACAGTAAGCTTACTGTAATCTGTACCTTCCCGAGCACGAGCTGAATGCTAATTGGCTGCCAACTGTCTGTAAACACTCCAAACAATCATGTGTCATGTGTTGTCATGTGGTGTCATGTGTCATGTGTTGTCATGTGATGTCATGTGTCATGTGCTGTCATGTGCTGTCATGTGTCATGTGTCATGTGGTGTCATATGTCATCATGTGTCATCTTGTGTCCTGTGGTCTCATGTGGTGTCATGTGTTGTCATGTGTCATCATGTAGTGCCATGTGACGTCATGTGTTGTCAGTTATGTGGTGTCATGTGTTGTCATGTGTTATCACGTGTCATGTGATATCATGTGGTGTCATGTGTCATCACGTGTCATGTGTGTGTCCTGTATCGTCATGTGTCATGTGACATGTGTCATGTGATGTCATGTGTCATGTGTTGTCATGTGATGTCATGTGTTGTCATGTGGTGTCATGTGTCATGTGGTGTCATGTGTCATGTATCGTCATGTGTCGTGTCATGTCATGTGTCATGTGTTGTCATGTGTCATGTGTTGTCATGTGTCATGTGTTGTCATGTGATGTCATGTGTCATGTGGTGTCATGTGTCATCATGTGTCATGTGTTGTCACGTGGTGTCATGTGTCAGCACGTGTTTTGTGTCACTTGGTGTCATGTGTCATGAGGTGTCATGTGATGTCATGTGTCATGTGGTGTCATGTGTCATGTGTTGTCACGTGGTGTCATGTGTCATCACATGTCATGTGGTGTCATATGTCTTGAGGTATCATGTGGTGTCATGTGTCATGTGTCATCATGTGTCATGTGATGTCATGTGTCATGTGATATCATGTGTCATGAGGTGTCATGTGGTGTCATGCATCGTCATGTGTCATGTGATGTCATGTGTCATGTGTGTCATGTGTCATCACGTGTCATGTGATGTCATGTGTCATGTGCTGTCATGTGGTGTCATGATGTGTTGTCATGTGGTGCCATGTGATGTCATATGATATCATGTGGTGTCATGTGGTGTCATGTGTCATCATGTGTCATGTGTTGTCATGTGTCATCACATGTCTTGTGTCACGTGGTTTCATGTGTCATGAGGTGTCATGTATTGTCACGTGGTGTCATGTGTCATCACGTGTCTTGTGTCACGTGGTATCATGTGTCATGAGGTATCATGTGGTGTCATGTGTCATGTATCGTCATGTGTCATGTGTTGTCATGTGATGGCATATGTCATGTGGTGTCATATGATGTCATGTGTCATGTGATGACATGTGGTGTCATGTGTCATGTATCGTCATGTGTCATGTGATGTCATGTGGTGTCATGTTTTGTCATGTGATGTCATGTGTCATGTGGTGTCATGTGTCATCATGTGTCATCTTGTGTCATGTGGTGTCATGTGTCATCATGTGTTGTTATGTGTCATCATGTGGTGCCATGTGATGTCATGTGTTGTGAGTCATGTGGTGTCATGTGGTGTCATGTGTTGTCATGTGGTGTCATTTGTTATGACGTGTCATGTGTCATGTGGTGTCATGTGTCATGTAGTGTCATGTGTCATGTTATGTCATGTGTCATGTGGTGTCATGTGGTGTCATGTGTCATGTGTCATGTGGTGTCATGTGTCATGTAACCGGTCCGGTCCTCGGATGCTTGTTTCTGTTCTGGGAAGGACATGGCTTTTGTAGTTCGGACTGGTCTGTTCCCATGGGGCACAGGGTCAGCGCTGATTTGCATATCGCCATTGTCTAACCCAGGGTGGTGTGGAGTGGAAAAACGATGGATTTGGGCCCAGATCTTTTGACTGGGGTGAATGTGTGACATTGATCCACATTCTGTCCATCATTGTTGTTTTTGCATGTGTCATCATGTGTCATGTGTTGTCATGTGTCATCACGTGTCTTGTGTCACGTGGTTTCATGTGTCATGAGGTGTCATGTGTTGTCACGTGGTGTCATGTGTCATCACATGTCTTGTGTCACGTGGTGTCATGTGTCATGAGGTGTCATGTGGTGTCATGTGTCATGTATCGTCATGTGTCATGTGGTGTCATGTGATGTCATGTGTCATGTGGTGACATGTGGTGTCATGTGTCATGTCATGTGTCATGTATCGTCATGTGTCATGTGATGTCATGTGGTGTCATGTTTTGTCATGTGATGTCATGTGTCATGTGGTATCATGTGTCATCATGTGTCATCTTGTGTCATGTGGTGTCATGTGTCATCATGTGTTGTCATGTGTCATCATGTGGTGCCATGTGACGTCATGTGTTGTGAGTCATGTGGTGTCATGTGGTGTCATATGTCATGTGTTGTCATGTGGTGTCATTTGTTATCACGTGTCATGTGTCATGTAGTGTCATGTGTCATGTGATATCATGTGTCATGTGTTGTCACGTGATGTCATGTGTCATGTGGTGTCATGTGTCATCACGTGTCATGTTTCATGTGGTGTCATGTGTCATGTATCATCATGTGTCATAAGATGTCATGTGTCATGTGTTGTCAAGTGTCATATGGTGTCATGTGTCATGTGGTGTCATGTGTCATGTATCGCCATGTGTCATGTATTGCCATGTGTCATGTGATGTCATGTGTCATGTGCCATATGATGTCATGTGCCATGTGTTGTCATGTGTCATCACGTGTCATGTTTCATGTGGTGTCATATGTCATGTGGTGTCATGTGGTGTCATGTCATGTCATGTGTCCTCATGTGTCATGTGGTGTCATGTGTCATCACATGTCATGTGTCATGTGATGTCATGTGTCAAGTGGTGCCATGTGTCATCACGTTTCATGTTTCATGTGGTGTCATGTGTCATGTGGTATCATGTGTCATGTGTTATGTGATGTCAGGTGTCATGTGGTGTCATGTGTCATGTATCATCATGTGATGTCATGTGTCATGTGTTGTCATGTGATGTCATGTGGTGCCATGTGTTGTCATGTGGTGTCATGTGATGTCATGTGTCATCATGTGTTGTCATGTGGTGTCATGTGGTATCATGTGTCATCATGTGTCATGTGTTGTCATGTGTCATCACATGTCATATGTCATGTGTCATGTGGTGTCATGTGTCAAGTGGTGTCATGTGTCATGTGATGTCATGTGTCATGTGCTGTCATGTGGTGTGGTGTCATATGTCATGTGTCATCATGTATTGTCATGTGTCATGTGGTGCCATGTGACGTCATGTGTTGTCAGTCATGTGGTGTCATGTGTCATCATGTGTCATGTGTTGTCATGTGGTGTCATGTGTCATCACGTGTCATGTGTCATGTGGTGTCACGTATCATGTGGTGTCATGTGTCATATAGTGTCATGTGTCATGTGATGTCATGTGTCATGTGTTGTCATGTGATTTCATGTGTCATGTGGTGTCATGTGTCATGTGGTGTCATGTGTCATGTATCGTCATGTGTCATGTGATGGCATGTGTCATGTGATGTCATGTGTCATGTAGTGTCATGTGATGTCATATGTCATGTGGTGTCATGTGTCATGTGGTGTTATGTGTCATGTGGTGTCATGTGTCATGTATCGTCATGTGTCATGTGGTGTCATGTGTCATGTGATGTCATGTGCCATGTGTTGTCATGTGATGTCATGTGATGTCATGTGTCATGTGGTGTCATGTGTCATCATGTGTCATGTGTTGTGATGTGGTGTCATGTGTCATCACATGTCATGTGTCAAGTGGTGTCATGTGTCATGTGATGTCATGTGTCATGTGCTGTCATGTGTCATGTGGTGTCATATGTCATATGTCATGTGTCATCATGTGTCATGTGGTGTCATGTGGTGTCATTTGTCATCATGTGTTGTCATGTGTCATCATGTGGTGCCATGACTGACGTGTTGTCAGTCATGTGGTGTCATGTGTCATCATGTGTCATGTGTTGTCATGTGTTGTCATGTGGTGTCATATATCATGTGGTGTCATGTGTCATGTGTCATGTGATGTCATGTGTCATGTGTTGTCATGTGATGTCATGTTTCATGTGGTGTCATGTGTCATGTGATGTCATGTGTCATGTGGTGTCATGTGTCATCATGTGTCATGTGTCATGTGGTGTCATGTGTCATGTGTTGTCATGTTTCATGTATCATCATGTGTCATGTGATGTCATGTGTCATGTGATGTCATGTCATGTGTTATCATGTGGTGTCATGTGGTGTCATGAGTCATGTGGTGTCATGTGTCATGTATTGTCATGTGTCATGTGATGTCATGTGTCATGTAGTGTCATGTGTCATGTAGTGGCATGTGTCATATGATGTCATGTGTCATGTGTTGTCATGTGTCATCATGTGTCATGTGTTGTCATGTGGTGTCATGTGTCATCACGTGTCTTGTGTCACGTGGTGTCATGTGTCATGAGGTGTCATGTGGTGTCATGTGTCATGTGATGTCATGTGTCATGTGGTGACATGTGGTGTCATGTGATGTCATGTGTCATGTGATGTCATGTGGTGTCATGTGTCATGTGGTGTCATGTGTCATGTGTCATGTGGAGTCATATGTCGTGTCAAAAAATGTATATATCTAGAGGAGCTTACTGTAAGATTACTAAAAGCTTACTGTACTCTGTACCTTTCCGAGCACGAGCTGAATGCTAATTGGCTGTCAACTGTCTGTCAATACTCCAAACCAGAAAGTGTTGGCAGCCATCTTGTGCCTCGGTAGACTGAGGCACAAGAAAGCAGAAAAACAAACGTGTAAAACGCAAAAAGGGGGCAGGGTAGAAACACTCTGCCCCCTAGGCCTGATCTGGGTGTTTCACAAGGATCCCAAAGGCCCCCCCCAATATTTTTGGGGGACAAAAACCACGGGGGACGAGTACCATACGAGTCCTGTAAGCTTACTGTAAGCTTACTGTACTCTGTACCTGCACGAGCTGAATGCGGTGTCATGTGTCATGTGTCATGTGGAGTCATATGTCATGTGTCAAAACATTTATATATCTAGAGGAGCTTACTGTAAGATTCCTGTAAGCTTACTGTACTCTGTACCTTTCCGAGCACGAGCTGAATGCTAATTGGCTGTCAACTGTCTGTCAACACTCCAAACCAGAAAGTGTTGGCCGCCATCTTGTGCCTCGGTAGACTGAGGCACAAGAAAGCAGAAAAACAAACAAGTAGAACGCAAAAAGGGGGCAGGGTAGAAACCCCCTGACCCCCTAGGCCTGCTCAGGGATGCCACAAGGACCCACAAGGCCCCCCATTTATTTTTTTACAAAAACTGCAGAGTACGAGTACTGTACAAGCACAGTAAGCTTACTGTAAGCTTACTGTAATCTATACCTTCCCGAGCACGAGCTGAATGCTAATTGGCAGTCAACTGTCTGTAAACACTCCAAACAATCATGTGTCATGTGTTGTCATGTGTTGTCATGTGTCATGTGATGTCATGTGTCATGTGCTGTCATTTGTCATGTGTCATGTGGTGTCATATGTCATGTGTCATCATGTGTCATCTTGTGTCCTGTGGTCTCATGTGGTGTCATGTGTCATCATGTGTTGTCATGTGTCATCATGTAGTGCCATGTGACATCATGTGTTGTCAGTCATGTGGTGTCATGTGTCATCACGTGTCATGTGGTGTCATGTGTCATGTGGTGTCATGTGTCATGTGACATGACATATGATGTCATGTGTCATGTGATGTCATGTGTCATGTGGTGTCATGTGTCATCATGTGTCATGTGATGTCATGTGTCATCGCGTCATGTGTCATGTGGTGTCATGTGTCATGTATTGTCATGTGTCATGTGATGTCATGTGTTGTCATGTGATGTCATGTGTCATGTAGCGTCATGTGTCATGTGATGTCATGTGTCATGTGTTGTCATGTGTCATCATGTGTCATGTGTTGTCATGTGGTGTCATGTGTCATCACGTGTCTTGTGTCACGTGGTGTCATGTGTCATGAGGTGTCATGTGGTGTCATGTATCGTCATGTGTCATGTGATGTCATGTGTCATGTGGTGACATGTAGTGTCATGTGTCATGTAGCGTCATGTGTCATGTGTTGTCATGTGATGTCATGTGGTGTCATGTGTCATGTGGTGTCATGTGTCATGTGTCATGTGGAGTCATATGTCATGTGTCAAAAAATGTATATATCTAGAGGAGCTTACTGTAAGATTACTAAAAGCTTACTGTACTCTGTACCTTTCCGAGTACGAGCTGAATGCTAATTGGCTGTCAACTGTCTGTCAATACTCCAAACCAGAAAGTGTTGGCAGCCATCTTGTGCCTCGGTAGACTGAGGCACAAGAAAGCAGAAAAACAAACGCAAAAAGGGGGCAGGGTAGAAACACCCTGCCCCCTAGGCCTGCTCTGGGTGTTTCACAAGGATCCCAAAGGCCCCCCCCAATATTTTTGGGGGACAAAAACCACGGGGGACGAGTACCATATGAGTCCTGTAAGCTTACTGTAAGCTTACTGTACTCTGTACCTGCACGAGCTGAATGCGGTGTCATGTGTCATGTGTCATGTGGAGTCATATGTCATGTGTCAAAAAATGTATATATCTAGAGGAGCTTACTGTAAGATTACTGTAAGCTTACTGTACTCTGTACCTTTCCGAGCATGAGCTGAATGCTAATTGGCTGTCAACTGTCTGTCAACACTCCAAACCAGAAAGTGTTGGCCGCCATCTTGTGCCTCGGTAGACTGAGGCACAAGAAAGCAGAATAACAAACGTGTAAAACGCAAAAAGGGGGCAGGGTAGAAACACCCTGCCCCCTAGGCCTGCTCTGGGTGTTTCACAAGGACCCCAAAGGCCCCCCCCAAATTTTTTGGGGGACAAAAACCACGGGGGACGAGTACCATACGAGTCCTGTAAGCTTACTGTAAGCTTACTGTACTCTGTACCTGCACGAGCTGAATGCTAATTGGCTGTCAACTGTCTGTCAACACTCCAAACTAGAAAGTGTTGGCTGCCATCTTGTGCCTTGGTAGACTGAGGCACAAGAAAGCAGAAAAACAAACAAGTAGAATGCAAAAAGGGGGCAGGGTAGAAACCCCCTGACCCCCTAGGCCTGCTCAGGCATCCCACAAGGCCCCCCATTTGTTTTTTACAAAAACTGCAGAGTACGAGTACTGTACAAGCACAGTAAGCTTACTGTAAGCTTACTGTAATCTGTACCTTCCTGAGCACGAGCTGAATGCTAATTGGCTGTTAACTGTCTGTAAACACTCCAAACAATCATGTGTCCAAACAATCATGTGTCATGTGTTGTCATGTGGTGTCATGCGTCATCACGTGTCATGTGTCATGTGATGTCATGTGTCATGTGGTGTCATGTGTCATGTGATGTCATGTGTCATATGCTGTCATGTGGTGTCATGTGGTGTCATGTGTCATCATGTGTTGTCATGTGTCATCATGTGGTGCCATGTGACATCATGTGTCATGTGATGTCATGTGGTGTCATGTGTCATCACGTGTCATGTGTCATGTAGTGTCATGTGTCATGTGATGTCATGTGTCATGTGTTGTCATGTGATGTCATGTGTCATGTGGTGTCATGTGTCATGTGATGTTATGTGTCACATGGTTTCATGTGTCATCACGTGTCCTGTGGTGTCATGTGTCATGTGGTGTCATGTGTCATGTATCATCATGTGTCATGTGATGTCATGTGTCATGTGTTGTCATGTGATGTCATGTGTCATGTGGTGTCATGTGTCATGTGATGTCATGTGTCATGTCATCATGGCGCCCTTTCCACCCGACAGGCGGGCTTCCGCCCGCTGCACTCAACTGAGAAGGTGGTGGTGTCAGTGATGGACCAACTTAGGGAGGGGATTGACACTGGCCGGCCACAGGCCCTAGTCCTGCTTGATCTGTCCGCCGCGTTTGACACGGTGGACCACGACATCTTGTTAACCCGTGTCCAAGCGGCGGGCATTGGGGGCACGGCCTTTGCCTGGCTGCGCTCCTTTTTGACCGACAGGGAACAGGCCGTCCAACTGGCTAACTTTACGGCCCCCCCTCGGAAGGTAACCTGTGGAGTACCACAAGGCTCGTCCATATCTCCTTTATTATTTAATTTATACATCTCACCCCTCATTATTTCTTTACAGCAGATGGAGGTCTCGGTGTTCAATTATGCCGATGACCTCCAACTCATTTTTGACCTCTCACCCTCCCCTTCCTCGTCCACTAATTTCCAAAAGGTTATGATTTTTATCCAAGGGTGGATGAACTGCAACCACCTCAAATTAAACCCGGACAAGACCGAGTTGGTCTTGACGGGGGGTGGTTGCAGCCCTTGGTCCCCTTCCTTCTGGCCCCCTTCTCTCGGTCCCCCTCCCCTCCCAGCTCTTAAAGTTAAAACTCTGGGCATTTTCATCAACCCACAGCTTACCCTCCACACTCAGATCAATTCTGTGGTGTCTGCTTGTTTCCTGTCCCTCCGGACAATCCGGAGGGTTTCACGTTTTTTTTCTGCGGCTGCTCTTAAGCTCATTCTCATGGCCATGGTGCTGTCGCGCCTTGACTATGGGAATGTCATTCTTAATGGTGCTCCGGCTTACCTCATTCACCGACTTCAACTGATTCAAAATCAGGCGGCTCGCCTGATTTTTGGCCTCTCAAGGTCCAATCATACGACCCCTTTGCTTCAGTCTCTTCACTGGCTCCCTGTGAGGGAGAGGGCGCTTTTCAAGCTGGGCTGTACTACCTATCAGGCCAGAGCTGGGACCGCCCCCTCTTTCCTGTGCGAAGCTATCTCCCCTTATGTTCCGTCCAGAGAACTCCGCTCTTCCCACCTGTCCCTTCTGTCAGTCCCTCGTTTTAGGAAACAGAAGGCTGGTGGGGCCAGATTTGCTGTGCTGGCCCCATCGTTTTGGAACTCACTCCCACTTTCCCTTAGAATGTCTCCCCCCTACCTGGAGTTCCGTAAGCAATTGAAGACTTTTCTGTTCTCCAGGTCTGTTGCAGCTTAGCTCGTTCCCCACTGACTCTCGGCTATCTAGCGCCATGGAACCGGTTTCCGGTATAAGAGCGCTTTACAAATATTTTAAAATTCAAATTCAAATTCATGTGTCATATGGTGTCATGTGTCATCACGTGTCTTGTGTCACATGGTGTCATGTATCATGTGATGTCATGTGTCATGTGGTGACATGTGGTGTCATGTGTCATGTATCGTCATGTGTCATGTGTCATGTGTTGTCATGTGATATCATGTGTCATGGGGTGTCATGTGTCATGTGGTGTCATGTGTCATGTATCATGTGGAGTCATATGTCATGTGTCAAAAAATGTATATATCTAGAGGAGCTTACTGTAAGATTACTAAAAGCTTACTGTACTCTGTACCTTTCCGAGCACGAGCTGAATGCTAATTGGCTGTCAACTGTCTGTCAATACTCCAAACCAGAAAGTGTTGGCAGCGATCTTGTGCATCGGTAGACTGAGGCACAAGAAAGCAGAAAAACAAACCTGTAAAATGCAAAAAGGGGGCAGGGTAGAAACACCCTGCCCCCTAGGCCTGCTCTGGGTGTTTCACAAGGACCCCAAAGGCCCCCCCCCAACATTTTTGGGGGGACAAAAACCACGGGGGACGAGTACCATACAAGTCCTGTAAGCTTACTGTAAGCTTCCTGTACTCTGTACCTGCACGAGCTGAATGCTAATTGGCTGTCAACTGTCTGTCAACACTCCAAACCAGAAAGTGTTGGCCGCCATCTTGTGCCTCGGTAGACTGAGGCACAAGAAAGCAGAAAAACAAACAATTAGAACGCAAAAAGGGGGCAGGGTAGAAACCCCCTGACCCCCAAGGCCTGCTCAGGGATCCCACAAGGACCCACAAGGCCCCCCATTATTTTTATTTACAAAAACTGCAGAGTACGAGTACTGTACAAGCACAGTAAGCTTACTGTAATCTGTACCTTCCCGAGCACGAGCTGAATGCTAATTGGCTGCCAACTGTCTGTAAACACTCCAAACAATCATGTGTCTTGTGTTGTCATGTGTCATCACGTGTCATGTGTCATGTGTCATGTGCTGTCATGTGTCATGTGTCATCATGTGTCATCTTGTGTCCTGTGGTGTCATGTGGTGTCATATGTTATCATGTGTCATCATGTAGTGCCATGTGATGTCATGTGTTGTCAGTCATGTGTTGTCATGTGGTGTCATGTGTCATCACGTGTCATGTGTCATGTGGTGTCATGTGTCATGTGGTGTCATGTGTCATGTATTGTCATGTGTCATGTGATGTCATGTGTTGTCATGTGATGTCATGTGTCATGTGGTGTCATGTGTGATGATGTTGATCATCATGTTGATGTGTGATGATGTTGGCAAGATGGCCGCTACATAGGAGCTCTTTGTGAGAGCTCCTGGGTTAGGGATAACTAGCTTTTAGTTTAAATCCCTGCTAAACCCAAGCAAAAAGACATCTTCGCCCCCACCCCCCCCAACACAAGGAATAAACAACAACATACCTGGAGGTACCTGGTGACGAGAAAAGAGAATCCACCACGATTGCTCCCTGCTGGACCGGACCACCAGGACTGAAGATCGACTGCCTGGAGGATCGACCGGACCGCCAGGACGGAGGATCGACTGCCCGGAGGACCGACTGCGGCACTTTCATGTCCGATGGACACGAGAGGGAAGGTGACAGAAAGGCACCGACTGACCCCCGCGCTGTAGCGGTAGTCACGAAGGAAGGGAGGCAGCGTCCACGTTGCCCTAACTACTGGATGTCCCTGGAGGCGTTCTGGAGGTGCTGAGCGCTGGTCATCAAGAGTCCTTAGCGCCGACGCTGGTTGCAGCCCACCATTGAGACCGGAGGCCCGAGACCGGGGGCTGGCCGAGGAGCGGTGCAGTGCGAGGAGCGGTGAGAGAACACTGCTGGCGCGGCTGGAGGCCTGGGGAGAGGAGCGGGAGCGGAAGAGGAGGAAGAGTGACGATAAGGCCAGGAAGCGGAGAGAGCCAGCGGGTGAGAAGCATAACAGGAGGATGAAGGAAAGGAACTGAATTTAAGTAAAGCAAACGCGGGAGCATTCGAAGCGGCGCGCCTGACTTTAAAATGGCGGCCGCTTGAGACATTTAACCCTCTTATACTGAAGGAAGTAAACAACCAGGAGGCAAGAAATGGTAAAAGGACAAAGAAACACCAAACACAGAGAAAGGAGCCTACAACAGATATAATATGGGGCGAGAAAGGGAAAATGGACTAAATGAATAAGTAGAAAGAGAAAAAGTCCCCTGATCATAGCAAGTACCAAAACGGCGGACATCTTGGAATATCCAGTTTTTTAACCACTACACCACAATAAGGACTAGCTATAATTAGTGCTACCAGAAACCACAACCTACAAGGCCCCAAGAATTCTATTGGAAGTGAAATTATCATCTATGACTAGCAATGAAGGAGATCACTTAACAGAGAAACCGGGATATATCTCCATCATAGTAGAATATTACTTAATAAGACATCTAGGCATTTGTCTATCTAACTTTAATCCCTAGATCATCTAAGAGATTAACAGTGAAGAGCCACCCTAAGGCATTTAACACAAAGCAAAAATGGGCGAAAGACACCGAGATGACCTAAACGCCCAGGTCATAAAATATCCGCCTAAATATCTAAAAACGGAGCCAAAAAGTTCAAACATAATACCCTGAAGAAAAACGCGGACACACTGTTCGCTGACCCATACTTTAATACAGATAAAGGCACTATAACCAATGACTTGATATTTTACACTAATAAAACGGCTAAATGGCGCAATGCCTTCACAAGAATGCTCTGCATTAAAGCTACGAAAAACATCCCACATGGCACAAAAATAATGACCTCACCATCAAGAAGATGTAGAGCGGAATTATGCATCACCATTTATAAAACTGGAATAGTGTTGATACAGGCAGGGAACAACGAACTTATGAAGTTTGACGAGATATTCCCTATGATAAAAGAATCACTAGAGGGCTTAAGACACCAACTATGCCCGACCCCACCATTATTTACTCCTGATAACATTGATATCAGAGACGCCAATCGAACGGGAGGCTGCCTGGAGCCAGCTACTAAATCCGAAGAGAAAACTGAAACAGGAACGACCATACCGAAAAATAAGACAGAAGGGGCAAAGAGATTTACGAATCATGTGAATAAAGAACAAGACCAACTCCAAAGAGAAGAGCCAACAACGCGTCCAAATACTGAGCCTTCCCACGCGGAACATACAATGATGCCGAATGAATTACACATTGTAAATGAGGAAATAGATAAGTTAGGAGATACCAACCGTGCTCCACCTATCCACAGTTCTATGCTAAAACCAGGTGGAACCTCAACCACAAAAATACGCCTACCCTCACAAAAACCAGATAACGCACACAACACCTCAAGAAGGTACGGAACGGACGACCGAACGGAAGATATAAAGGATAAGAAAATGACTGAGGCACTAAGAATAGATCAAAATCAGAGAAAAGCGACATACAACACCCGGACACACAGGCCAACTGTCCTTAAGAGACCAACCAAGAACCAGAAGGCTATTAAGGATCTCCAGAAACTAGTCTGCAACATGACTAAAGCCACAACTAGTACTCTACAAGCGATGGAAAAAATACTGGAAATGACAGCAAGCACCCATTCTATGATCACGAATATTCAAGATCTTGTACATTCAATACATAGAAAGAGCAATGAGACAGACACGTCACTAGCGAATAGGATCAACCGACCAAATAGGACGAAGGCCTTGTCGAAGGCGGAAACCCTTGCCTTACTCCGAACATATGATCCATCAGATCCTGCGGAAGAAGAGGACATCAAAACAGTTCCGATAGATCCTAACAGAACGGCAAGAAAGAAGGATAGGAAACCCAACCATAACAACTTACAACAAATCCAGCTTAACTCCGAATACGAAACACTGAACAGTAATAACTCTGGGAAACAACTGACCTGCCTCCTACTAAACTGTAGATCGACCACCAAACATGCATCAGACATAGCAGACCTCATCATCAACAAGGAAATTGATCTGGCAATACTTACAGAAACGTGGCTATCGGAATCATCATCTCCAACTATGGATCTCTTAGTACCACCTGACTATAACATTGTGAGACTAGATAGACCAAGAAATTCAGGAGGAGGAATTGCCTGCATTCACCGGGCAGAGATAGCGGTCAACCAAATACAATCTGACCCTCTAGAATCTTGCGAATACTTAGGACTCAACATAAAATCAGCAACAAATCAAAGATGCAATTTACATGCATTCTACCACCCACCAGGAGAGAACGCGAAGTTCATAGAACAGCTAATGGAGATCATTACGACCAACTCTAATAGGAATGCCAATAACATATTCTTAGGAGATTTCAACTTACACTGGAATGACTGCAACGACAAACTAGTCAACACGCTCAAGGATTTCCTTGATGAACTAAACCTCAATCAAGCATGCACGCAACCTACACACTCTAAAGGACCTACACTTGACTGGATTATATCAGATAACAAAAATGCATCAATCCTCTCAATAACACCATGTGACTGGTCGGATCACTATGCAATAACATTCCGGATACCCATAGTGAAAAAGGGCAAGACGGTTCAACCTGCCAATGTCAAAAAATGGATTTGAGACACAAGAGAGGCTAATATTGAGCTACTAGTTGAAAGCTGTGAGACAGAACTAAAGCCACCTAGCAACTTACAGAATGCAAATGAGTTGACAGAGCATTATATAACATCAGTCGGGACTATAGTCAACAAGACCTTACCACTAAAACTAAAAAGAATAACGGAGAAGACAAAAAATCCATGGTTTGACGGATCACTGAACGAAGATAGGCGCAAACTAAGAATGGCAGAAAGGAAATGGAGACAACACCCATCATCCCCGGAACTGAAAGCCCTCAGAAAAATTAGAAGCCAATACAACAAAAAGATCATCAACTCCAAAAAGGAATTCATAAGATCGGAACTGGATAATGCCAAAAACAGACCACGGAAACTCTTTGAAATCCTGAAACAACAATCAAACAAACTTTCCAAAACTGCTCTTCAAAACGTAAAAACATCCCGAAGTAGCGAGGAATTTTCAACATTCTTCACGGAAAAAGCCAAAACGCTTGAAAAAGAGCTACTAAGTGCAGAAAATAACCTCCCCATCCAACCTCTAACTGCGAATGACCCCAACTCAACTACATTGGGTAACAAAACAAAAAACAAGGCAAACTGGAACACATTTGAACTATATGATCAGAACACGATCGCCAAAACGCTATCGAAAATCAAACCTAACAATCACTACCAAGATCCCCTACCCGCGAAATGTTTAAGAGAAATTAACCATATTGTGGTTCCAATCTGGACAAAAATAATAAATGCATCATTATCACAAGGGACCCTTCCAGACTGTCTAAAAACTGGTCAAGTTGTTCCATTGATCAAAAAACCGACTGCAGATGCTACAGACCCGAATAACTTTCGACCAGTAACTAACATCCCTCTATTGGCCAAATTAATTGAGAAATGTGTGCAGGGACAACTGAGCCAACACATCACTAAGTTCTCCTTACTAGATGAATGCCAATCGGGATTCAGGTCAGGGCATAGCACGGAAACAGCTATCCTCCACATTGTTGATGACGCACTACAGGCTCTTGATCGAAATCAAGCATGCCTGCTAATTCTCCTGGACCTATCATCGGCATTTGACACAGTAAATCATAAAGCATTACTGGCCAGGCTACAGGACAGGATGGGAATATCTGGAAATGTGCTGAAATGGTTCGAATCTTTCCTACGGAACAGAACCCAACGTTTCCTGGTTAATCAATCATTTTCTGCATCATCCCCTAACTCAATCGGAGTCCCACAAGGATCAACATTATCCCCTGATCTATTTAATTTATATGTCGAACCTCTTACAACAATTCTCAGAAACTCACAGATGTCGTATCACATGTATGCGGACGACACGCAAATATATATAAAGATCGCCTCCCTTGAAGACATTGAGCGAATGAATGAAACTTTAAAAAGGGCACTGCATTGGTTAACAATCAATCATTTGAAGCTAAATGCTCAAAAAACAGAGTTCTTACTAATCTCACCACCAAGATGCGTTACGGAAATAAAGGAATGGACCAAGTTGGTGACCGCGCTCAACTGCTCCCCGACTCTAGTCAATTCAGCCAAGTCGCTAGGAATTACTCTAGACGAGAATCTTGACATGAAAGCTCACATTAATTCTATGGCAAAAAGCGCGCGCTTCCACCTGAACTACCTAAGGAAATTGAAACCATTCATCTCTGAAGCAGATCTGAAACTGGCAATCCAATCTTTAGTCATCTCTAGAATTGAATATGGTTGCACCACCGTAGCAGGTTTACCAAAAACGTCCACAGCACCACTAAAAGCTTGCCTCAACGCTGCGGCGAGACTCATCACCGGATCAAGGAAGTTTGACCACATATCCCCTCACCTGAAAGCATTAAACTGGCTACCCTATGAGGCCAGAATCCAACTAAAGATAGCATGTATCACCCACAGAGCACTCCACCACAAGACTCCTGGATACCTATCTAAGAAAATTGAACTATCAGGAGGCAGCAGACCGGCTAGAAATGCCAAAGAGCTGGTGCTACGTCCAGCCATATTCAGAAAGAAAAAAACTTATGACAGAGCGTTCACAGGAGCTGCGCCCAGAATCTGGAACTCACTCCCTCCAAACATTAGGAAGATTCCTAATACCGCAACATTTAAACGAGAAGTGAAGAGCTTCCTAATGAGTAAATACCTCATATAGGCTAGCGAATTCTATCCTCAAACCAAATACTACCTCATAAGAAAGGGAAGGACTGACGGGAATTAGTTGAAAGATAAATGTTGACTCGAAACTGAAGACTCTCCTTTGTAACCAATATATATACCAATTGCTACCTCATGTCAAAAGGAACTCATATAGTTACCTCACATAGTAAACTATATAACCGCTACCTCCTATGTACGACGAAATGGACAAATGACATAACCTATGCTGTTTAGTGAATTCGTATTATAATCGACTAACCTGAGTTGAATGTATGTATATGGCAATCCATATTGTGCCAGTGTATAGTAACCTGAGTGGAATGTACAGTAGTTAAATAAGCATCAACTATAGCCATATATTTATCTACCTCATAGCTATTTGTTGTCTAATGGTTAACATCTTATCAATACTTATCCTACTTCTATGTTAAGCGCTCTGATACCCACGGGTCTTGTTCGCGCTATACAAAACTTTCAATAAATAAATAAATAAATAAAAATATGTCATGTATCCTCATGTGTCATGTGTTGTCATGTGTCATGTGGTGTCATGTGTCATGTGATGTCATGTGTTGTCAGTCATGTGGTGTCATGTGTCATCATGTGTCATGTGTCATCATGTGTCATGTGTCATGTAGTGTCATGTGTCATCATGTGTTGTCATGTGTCATCATGTGGTGCCATGTGACATCATGTGTCATGTGATGTCATGTGGTGTCATGTGTCATCATGTGGTGTCATGTGACGTCATGTGTCATGTGATGTCATGTGGTGTCATGTGGTGTCATGTGTCAACATGTGTCATGTGTCATCATGTGTCATGTGGTGTCATGTGTCATGTGGTGTCATGTGATGTCATGTGTCATGTGGTGTCATGTGTCATGTGATGTCATGTGTAATGTGCTTTCATGTGTCATCATGTGTCATGTGGTGTCATGTGTCATCATGTGTCATGTGTCATGTGGTGCCATGTGTCATGTGGTGTCATGTGTCATGTATCAGCATGTGTCATGTGATGTCATGTGTCATGTGTTGTCATGTGATGTCATGTGATGTCATGTGTTGTCATGTGATGTCATGTGTCATGTTGTGTCATGTGATGTCATGTGTCATGTGGTGTCATGTGATGTCATGTGTCATGTGTCATGAGGTGTCATGTGGTGTCATGTGTCATGTATCGTCATGTGTCATGTGATGTCATGTGGTGTCATGTGGTGACATGTGGTGTCATGTGTCATGTATCGTCATGTGTCATGTGATGTCATGTGTCATGTGATATCATGTGTCATGTGTTGTCATGTGGTGTCATGTGTCATGTGGTGTCATGTGTCATCACATGTCATGTGGTGTCATGTGTCATGTATCGTCATGTGTCATGTGATGACATGTGTCATGTGTTGTCATGTGATGTCATGTGTCATGTGGTGTCATGTGGCATGTGGTGTCATGTGTCATGTATCATCATGTGTCATGTATTGTCATGTCATGTGTCATGTGGTGTCATGTGTCATGTGATGTCATGTGTCATGTGTTGTCATGTGATGTCATGTGTCATGTGATGTCATGTGTCATGTGATGTCATGTGTCATGTGGTGTCATGTGTCATCTTGTGTCATGTAGTGTCATGTGGTGTCATGTGTCATCACGTGTCATGTGTCATGTGGTGTCATGTGTCATGAGGTGTCATGTGGTGCCATGTGTCATCATGTGTCATCTTGTGTCATGTGGTATCATGTGTCATCATGTCGTGCCATGTGACGTCATGTGTTGTCAGTCATGTGGTGTCATGTGGTGTCATGTTTCATCATGTGTCATGTGTTGTCATGTGGTGTCATTTGTTATCACATGTCATGTGTCATGTGGTGTCATGTGTCATGTGGTGTCATGTGTCATATAGTGTCATGTGTCATGTGATGCCATGTGTCACGTGTCATGTGATGTCATGTGTCATGTGTTGTCATGTGTCATCACGTGTCATGTTTCATGTGGTGTCATGTGTCATGTGGTGTCATGTGTCATGTATCATCATGTGTCATGTGATGTCATGTGTCATGTGTTGTCATGTGATATCATGTGTCATGTGGTGTCTTGTGTCATGTGGTGTCATGTGTCATGTATCGCCATGTGTCATGTGATGTCATGTGTCATGTGTTGTCATGTGATGTCATGTGTCATGTGTTGTCATGTGATGTCATGTGTCATATGATGTCATGTGCAATGTGTTGTCATGTGATGTCATGTGTCATATGGTGTCATGTGTCATCATGTGTCATGTGTTGTCATGTGGTACATGACACATGTGGTGTCATGTGTCATGTGTTGTCATGTGGTGTCATGTGTCAAGTGATGTCATGTGTCAAGTGGTGTCATGTGTCATGTTTCATGTGGTGTTATGTGTCATGTATCGTCATGTGTCATGTGATGTCATGTGTCATGTGTTGTCATGTGATGTCATGTGTCATGTGGTATTGTGTCATGTGGTGTCATGTGTCATGTATCGTCATGTGTCATGTGATGTCATGTGTCATGTGTTGTCATGTGATATCATGTGTCATGTAGTGTCATGTGTCATGTGATGTCATATGCCATGTGCATCGGTAGATATGATATCATGTGTCATGTGGTGTCATGTTTCATGTGATGTCATGTGCCATGTGTTGTCATGTGATGTCATGTGTCATGTGATGTCATGTGTCATGTGGTGTCATGTGTTTTATCGGAGAAAGACCTAAAACTAGCTGTGCAGTCACTGGTTATCTCAAGAATTGAATATGGATGTACAACTCTAGCAGGTCTTCCAAAAATTTCCATAGCCCCTCTAAAAGCTTGTCTCAATGCAGCGGCAAGACCGGAACGAGGAAATTTGACCACATCACCCCTCACCTGAAGGTGCTAAACTGGCTACCCTTTGAAGCTAGAATACAACTAAAAATGGCATGTATCGCCCACAAAGCGATTCACCACAACACACCCAGATATCTTGCCCAGAAAATAGAAATTTCAGGCAGAAACAGACCAGCCCGAAGTGCCAATTTGCTACTGCTGAGACCACCTATCTTCAGGAAGAAAAAAACTTATGAGAGAGCGTTCTCCGGAGAAGCTCCTAGAATCTGGAACTCTCTGCCTGTGAATATCAGAAAAATGTCGAACATAGCATCGTTTAAGAAGGAAGCTAAGACCTTCCTCATGAGCAAATTCCTCCCATAGGCAGGCATTTCACCTTCTATGACTTAACTGTGAGGTTCTTAAGATAACAAAATGAGAAATTGAAGAACAGTGGAATGACTATGCTGAAAATATTACCAACTACGGTGTGCAATATCATTGCTTGTTATATACACTGCTGTTTTTATCCTATGCCATTGTTGTAAAGCGCTCTGATACCCATGGGTCTAGTTCGCGCTATAGAAAACTGTTTATAAATAAATAAATAAATAAATAAATGTGTCATCATGTGTCATGTGGTGTCATGTGTCATCATGTGTCATGTGGTGTCATGTGGTGTCATATGTCATCACATGTCATGTGTCATGTGTCATGTGATGTCATGTGTCAAGTGGCGTCATGTGATGTCATGTGTCATGTGCTGTCATGTGCTGTTGTGTCATGTGTCATGTGGTATCATATGTCATGTGTCATGTGGTGTCATTTGTCATCATGTGTTGTCATGTGTCATCATGTGGTGCCATGTGACGTCATGTGTTGTCAGTCATGTGGTGTCATGTGGTGTCATGTGTCATCATGTGTCATGTGGTCTCACGTATCATGTGTTGTCATGTGTCATATAGTGTCATGTGTCATGTGTTGTCATGTGGTGTCATGTGTCATGTATCGTCATGTGTCATGTAATGTCATGTGTCATGTGTTGTCATGTGATGTCATGTGTCATGTGGTGTCATGTGTCATGTGATGTCATGTGTCATTACATGTCATGTGTCATGTGGTGTCATGTGTCATGTGTCATGTGGTGTCATGTGTCATGTATCATCATGTGTCATTTGATGTCATGTGTCATGTGATGTCATGTGTTATCATGTGATGTCATGTGTCATGTGGTGTCATGTGTCATGTATTGTCATGTGATGTCATGTGTTGTCATGTGATGTCATGTGTTGTCATGTGATGTCATGTGTCATGTGGTGTCATGTGTCATGTAATGTCATGTGTCATGTGTTGTCATGTGTCATCATGTATCATGTGTTGTCATGTGGTGTCATGTGTCATCACATGTCATGTGTCATGTGTCATGTATCGTCATGTGTCATGTGATGTCATGTGATGTGGTGACATGTGGTGTCATGTATCGTCATGTCATGTGATGTCATTTGTCATGTGATGTCATGTGGTGTCATGTGTCATGTGTCATGTGGAGTCATATGTCATATGTCAAAAAATGTATATATCTAGAGGAGCTTACTGTAAGATTACTGTAAGCTTACTGTACTCTGTACATTTCCGAGCACGAGCTGAATGCTAATTGGCTGTCAACTGTCTGTCAATACTCCAAACCAGAAAGTGTTGGCAGCCATCTTGTGCCTCGGTAGACTGAGGCACAAGAAAGCAGAAAAACAAACGTGTAAAACGCAAAAAGGGGGCAGGGTAGAAACACCCTGCCCCCTAGGCCTGCTCTGGGTGTTTCACAAGGATCCCAAAGGCCCCCCCCAATATTTTTGGGGGACAAAAACCACGGGGGACTAGTACCATACGAGTCCTGTAAGCTTACTGTAAGCTTACTGTACTCTGTACCTGCACGAGCTGAATGCGGTGTCATGTGTCATGTGTCATGTGGAGTCATATGTCATGTGTCAAAAAATGTATATATCTAGAGGAGCTTACTATAAGATTCCTGTAAGCTTACTGTACTCTGTACCTTTCCGAGCACGAGCTGAATGCTAATTGGCTGTCAACTGTCTGTCAACACTCCAAACCAGAAAGTGTTGGCCGCCATCTTGTGCCTCGGTAGACTGAGGCACAAGAAAGCAGAAAAACAAACAAGTAGAACGCAAAAAGGGGGCAGGGTAGAAACCCCCTGACCCCCTAGGCCTGCTCAGGGATGCCACAAGGACCCACAAGGCCCCCCATTTTTTTTTTACAAAAACTGCAGAGTACGAGTACTGTACAAGCACAGTAAGCTTACTGTATCTTGTACCTTCCCGAGCACGAGCTGAATGCTAATTGGCTGTCAACTGTCTGTAAACACTCCAAACAATCATGTGTCATGTGTTGTCATGTGGTGTCATGTGTCATGTGTCATGTGGTGTCATATGTCATCATGTGTCATCTTGTGTCCTGTGGTCTCATGTGGTGTAATGTGTCATCATGTGTTGTCATGTGTCATCATGTAGTGCCATGTGACGTCATGTGTTGTCAGTTATGTGGTGTCATGTGTTGTTATGTGTCATCACGTGTCATGTGTCATGTGGTGTCATGTGTCATGTGACATGACATGTGATGTCATGTGTCATGTGATGTCATGTGTCATGTGGTGTCATGTGTCATCATATGTCATGTGTCATTACGTGTCATGTGGTGTCATGTGTCATGTATCGTCATGTGTCATGTCATGTGTTGTCATGTGATGTCATGTGTCATGTGGTGTCATGTGTCATGTGATGTCATGTGTTGTCATGTGATGTCATGTGGTGTCATGTGTCATGTGATGTCATGTGTTGTCATGTGTCATGTGTCATGTGATGTCATGTGTCATGTGGTGTCATGTGTCATCACGTGTCATGTGTGTGTCCTGTATCGTCATGTGTCATGTGACATGTGTCATGTGATGTCATGTGTCATGTGTTGTCATGTCATGTGTTGTCATGTGGTGTCATGTGTCATGTGGTGTCATGTGTCATGTATCGTCATGTGTCGTGTCATGTCATGTGTCATGTGGTGTCATGTGTCATGTGATGTCATGTGTCATGTGTTGTCATGTGTCATGTGGTGTCATGTGGTGTCATGTGATGTCATGTGTCATGTGGTGTCATGTGTCATCATGTGTCATGTGTTGTCACGTGGTGTCATGTGTCAGCACTTGTCTTGTGTCACTTGGTGTCATGTGTCATGAGGTGTCATGTGATTTCATGTGTCATGTGGTGTCATGTGTCATGTGTTGTCACGTGGTGTCATGTGTCATCACATGTCATGTGGTGTCATGTGTCATGAGGTGTCATGTGTCATGTGTCATCATGTGTCAATGTGATGTCATGTGTCATGTGATGTCATGTGTCATGAGGTGTCATGTGGTGTCATGTGTCATGCATCGTCATGTGTCATGTGATGTCATGTGTCATGTGTGTCATGTGTCATCACGTGTCATGTGATGTCATGTGTCATGTGAAATCATGTGGTGTCATTAAGTGTTGTCATGTGGTGCCATGTGATGTCATGTGTCATGTGATATCATGTGGTGTCATGTGGTGTCATGTGTCATCATGTGTCATGTGTTGTCATGTGTCATCACGTGTCTTGTGTCACGTGGTTTCATGTGTCATGAGGTGTCATGTGTTGTCACGTGGTGTCATGTGTCATCACGTGTCTTGTGTCACATGGTGTCATGTGTCATGAGGTGTCATGTGGTGTCATGTGTCATGTATCGTCATGTGTCATGTGTTGTCATGTGATGGCATGTGTCATGTGGTGTCATGTGATGTCATGTGTCATGTGGTGACATGAGGTGTCATGTGTCATGTATCGTCATGTGTCATGTGATGTCATGTGATGTCATGTTTTGTCATGTTATGTCATGTTTTGTCATGTGGTGTCATGTGTCATCATGTGTCATCTTGTGTCATGTGGTGTCATGTGTCATCATGTGTTGTCATGTGTCATCATGTGGTGCCATGTGACGTCATATGTTGTGAGTCATGTGGTGTCATGTGGTGTCATGTGTCATGTGTTGTCATGTGGTGTCATTTGTTATCACTTGTCATGTGTCATGTGGTGTCATGTGTCATGTAGTGTCATGTGTCATATGATGTCATGTGTCATGTGTTGTCATGTGATGTCATGTGTCATGTGGTGTCATGTGTCATCACGTGTCATGTTTCATGTGGTGTCATGTGTCATGTATCATCATGTGTCATGTGATGTCATGTGTCATGTGGTGTCATGTGTCATGTGGTGTCATGTGTCATGTATCGCCATGTGTCATGTATCACCATGTGTCATGTGATGTCATGTGTCATGTGCCATATGATGTCATGTGCCATGTGTTGTCATGTGTCATCACGTGTCATGTTTCATGTGGTGTCATGTGTCATCATGTGTCATGTGTCATCATGTGTCATGTGTTGTCATGTGGTGTCATGTGTCCTCATGTGTCATGTGTTGTCATGTGGTGTCATGTGTCATGTGATGTCATGTGTCATGTGATGTCATGTGTCAAGTGGTGTCATGTGTCATCACGTGTCATGTTTCATGTGGTGTCATGCGTCATGTGGTGTCATGTGTCATGTGTTGTCATGTGTCATCATATGTCATATGTCATGTGGTGTCATGTGTCAAGTGGTGTCATGTGTCATGTGATGTCATGTGTCATGTGCTGTCATGTGTCATGTCATGTGGTGTCATATGTCATGTGTCATGTGTCATGTGGTGTCATTTGTCATCATGTGTTGTCATGTGTCATGTGGTGCCATGTGACGTCATGTGTTGTCAGTCATGTGGTGTCATGTGTCATCATGTGTCATGTGGTGTCATGTGGTGTCATGTGTCATCACGTGTCATGTGTCATGTGGTGTCACATATCATGTGGTGTCATGTGTCATATAGTGTCATGTGTCATGTGGTGTCATGTGTCATGTGTCACGTGGTGTCATGTGTCATGTATCGTCATGTGTCATGTGATGTCATGTGTCATGTGATGTCATGTGTCATGTGGTGTCATGTGATGTCATGTGTCATGTGGTGTCATGTGTCATGTGGTGTCATGTGTCATCACATGTCATGTGTCATGTGATGTCATGTGTCAAGTGGTGTCATGTGTCATCACGTGTCATGTTTCATGTGGTGTCATGTGTCATGTGGTGTCATGTGTCATGTGTTGTCATGTGATGTCAGGTATCATGTGGTGTCATGTGTCATGTATCATCATGTGTCATGTGATGTCATGTGTTATGTGTTGTCATGTGATGTCATGTGGTACCATGTGATGTCATGTGATGTCATGTGATGTCATGTGGTGTCATGTGTCATCATGTGTCATGTGTTGTCATGTGTCATCACATGTCATATGTCATGTGGTGTCATGTGTCAAGTGGTGTCATGTGTCATGTGATGTCATGTGTCATGTGCTGTCATGTGTCATGTCATGTGGTGTCATAGGTCATGTGTCATAATGTGTCATGTGGTGTCATTTGTCATCATGTGTTGTCATGTGTCATGTGGTGCCATGTGACATCATGTGTTGTCAGTCATGTGGTGTCATGTGTCATCATGTGTCATGTGGTGTCATGTGGTGTCATGTGTCATCACGTGTCATGTGTCATGTGGTGTCACATATCATGTGGTGTCATGTGTCATATAGTGTCATGTGTCATGTGATGTCATGTGTCATGTGTTGTCATGTGATGTCATGTGTCATGTGGTGTCATGTGTCATGTGTCACGTGGTGTCATGTGTCATGTATCGTCATGTGTCATGTATCGTCATGTGTCATGTGATGTCATGTGTCATGTGGTGTCAAGTGATGTCATGTGTCATGTGGTGTCATGTGTCATGTGGTGTCATGTGTCATGTGGTGTCATGTGTCATGTATCATCATGTGTCATGTGGTGTCATGTGTCATGTGATGTCAAGTGCCATGTGGTGTCATGTGTCATGTGTTGTCATATGATGTCATGTGTCATTTGGTGTCATGTGTCATCACGTGTCATGTTTCATGTGGTGTTATGTGTCATGTATCATCATGTGTCATATGATGTCATATGTCATGTGGTATCATGTGTCATGTGGTGTCATGTGTCATGTATCGCCATGTGTCATGTATCGCCATGTGTCATGTGATGTCATGTGTCATGTGCCATATGATGTCATGTGCCATGTGTTGTCATGTGTCATCACGTGTCATGTTTCATGTGGTGTCATGTGTCATCATGTGTCATGTGTCATCATGTGTCATGTGTTGTCATGTGGTGTCATGTGTCCTCATGTGTCATGTGTTGTCATGTGTCATCACATGTCATGTGTCATGTGATGTCATGTGTCAAGTGGTGTCATGTGTCATCATGTGTCATGTTTCATGTGGTGTCATGTGTCATGTGGTGTCATGTGTCATGTGTTGTCATGTGATGTCAGGTGTCATGTGGTGTCATGTGTCATGTATCATCATGTGTCATGTGATGTCATGTGTCATGTGTTGTCATGTGATGTCATGTGGTGCCATGTGATGTCATGTGGTGTCATGTGATGTCATGTGGTGTCATGTGTCATCATGTGTCATGTGTTGTCATGTGTCATCACATGTCATATGTCATGTGGTGTCATGTGTCAAGTGGTGTCATGTGTCATGTGATGTCATGTGTCATGTGCTGTCATGTGTCATGTCATGTGGTGTCATATGTCATGTGTCATCATGTGTCATGTGGTGTCATTTGTCATCATGTGTTGTCATGTGTCATGTGATGCCATGTGACGTCATGTGTTGTCAGTCATGTGGTGTCATGTGTCATCATGTGTCATGTGGTATCATGTGGTGTCATGTGTCATCACGTTTCATGTGTCATGTGGTGTCACATATCATGTGGTGTCATGTGTCATATAGTGTCATGTGTCATGTGATGTCATGTGTCATGTGTTGTCATGTGATGTCATGTGCCATGTGGTGTCATGTGTCATGTGTCACGTGGTGTCATGTGTCATGTATCGTCATGTGTCATGTGATGTCATGTGTCATGTGATGTCATGTGTCATGTGGTGTCATGTGATGTCATGTGTCATGTGGTGTCATGTGTCATGTGGTGTCATGTGTCATCACATGTCATGTGTCATGTGATGTCATGTGTCAAGTGGTGTCATGTGTCATCACGTGTCATGTTTCATGTGGTGTCATGTGTCATGTGTTGTCATGTGATGTCAGGTGTCATGTGGTGTCATGTGTCATGTATCATCATGTGTCATGTGATGTCATGTGTTGTCATGTGATGTCATGTGGTGCCATGTGATGTCATGTGGTGTCAGTCATGTGGTATCATGTGTCATCATGTGTCATGTGTTGTCATGTGGTGTCATGTGTCATCACGTGTCATGTGTCATGTGGTGTCACGTATCATGTGATGTCATGTGTCATATAGTATCATGTGTCATGTGATGTCATGTGTCATGTGTTGTCATGTGATGTCATGTGTCATGTGGTGTCTTGTGTCATGTGTCACGTGGTGTCATGTGTCATGTATCGTCATGTGTCATGTGATGTCATGTGTCATGTGATGTCATGTGTCATGTGGTGTCATGTGTCATGTGGTGTCATGTGTCATGTGGTGTCATGTGTCATGTGGTGTCATGTGTCATGTGGTGTCATGTGTCATGTATCGTCATGTGTCATGTGGTGTCATGTGTCATGTGATGTCAAGTGCCATGTATTGTCATGTGATGTCATGTGTCATGTGGTGTCATGTGATATCATGTGTCATATGGTGTCATGTGTCATCATGTGTCATGTGTTGTCATGTGGTGTCATGTGTCATCACATGTTATGTGTCATGTGATATCATGTGTCAAGTGGTGTCATGTGTCATGTGATGTCATGTGTCATGTGCTGTCATGTATCATGTGGTGTCATATGTCATATGTCATTTGTCATCATGTGTTGTCATGTGTCATCATGTGGTGCCATGACTGACGTGTTGTCAGTCATGTGGTGTCATGTGTCATCATGTGTCATGTGTTGTCATGTGTTGTCATGTGGTGTCACGTATCATGTGGTGTCATGTGTCATGTGTCATGTGATGTCATGTGTCATGTGTTGTCATGTGATGTCATGTTTCATGTGGTGTCATGTGTCATGTGATGTCATGTGTCATGTGGTGTCATGTGTCATCATGTGTCATGTGGTGTCATGTGTCATGTGGTGTCATGTGTCATGT
This sequence comes from Lissotriton helveticus, assembly GCF_964261635.1. NCBI lineage: Eukaryota > Metazoa > Chordata > Amphibia > Caudata > Salamandridae > Lissotriton > Lissotriton helveticus. Next base: position 450,635,243 of record NC_136062.1, read on the forward strand.
GGTGTCATGTGTCATGTATCGTCATGTGTCATGTGATGTCATGTGTCATGTGATGTCATGTCATGTGTTATCATGTGGTGTCATGTGATGTCATGTGTCATGTGGTGTCATGTGTCATGTGGTGTCATGTGTCATGTGGTGTCATGTGTCATGTATTGTCATGTGTCATGTGATGTCATGTGTCATGTGTTGTCATGTGATGTCATGTGTCATGTAGTGTCATGTGTCATGTGTTGTCATGTGTCATCATGTGTCATGCGTTGTCATGTGGTGTCATGTGTCATCACGTGTTTTGTGTCACGTGGTGTCATGTGTCATGAGGTGTCATGTGGTGTCATGTGTCATGTATCGTCATGTGTCATGTGATGTCATGTGTCATGTGGTGACACGTGGTATCATGTGTCATGTATCGTCATGTGTCATGTTATGTCATGTGTCATGTGTTGTCATGTGATGTCATGTGGTGTCATGTGTCATGTGGTGTCATGTGTCATGTGTCATGTGTCGTCATATGTCATGTGTCAAAAAATTTATATATCTAGAGGAGCTTACTGTAAGATTACTAACAGCTTACTGTACTCTGTACCTTTCCGAGCACGAGCTGAATGCTAATTGGCTGTCAACTGTCTGTCAATACTCCAAACCAGAAAGTGTTGGCAGCCATCTTGTGCCTCGGTAGACTGAGGCACAAGAAAGCAGAAGAACAAACGCAAAAAGGGGGCAGGGTAGAAACACCCTGCCCCCTAGGCCTGCTCTGGGTGTTTCACAAGGATCCCAAAGGCCCCCCCCAATATTTTTGGGGGACAAAAACCACGGGGGACGAGTACCATACGAGTCCTGTAAGCTTACTGTAAGCTTACTGTACTCTGTACCTGCACGAGCTGAATGCGGTGTCATGTTTCATTTGTCATGTGGAGTCATATGTCATGTGTCAAAAAATGTATATATCTAGAGGAGCTTACTGTAAGATTACTGTAAGCTTACTGTATTCTGTACCTTTCCGAGCACGAGCTGAATGCTAATTGGCTGTCAACTGTCTGTCAACACTCCAAACCAGAAAGTGTTGGCCGCCATCTTGTGCCTCGGTAGACTGAGGCACAAGAAAGCAGAATAACAAACGTGTAAAACGCAAAAAGGGGGCAGGGTAGAAACACCCTGCCCCCTAGGCCTGCTCTGGGTGTTTCACAAGGACCCCAAAGCCCCCCCCCAAATTTTTGGGGGGACAAAAACCACGGGGGACGAGTACCATACGAGTCCTGTAAGCTTACTGTAAGCTTACTGTACTCTGTACCTGCATGAGCTGAATGCTAATTGGCTGTCAACTGTCTGTCAACACTCCAAACTAGAAAGTGTTGGCCGCCATCTTGTGCCTCGGTAGACTGAGGCACAAGAAAGCAGAAAAACAAACAAGTAGAACACAAAAAGGGGGCACGGTAGAAACCCCCTGACCCCCTAGGCCTGCTCAGGGATCCCACAAGGACCCACAAGGCCCCCCATTTGTTTTTTACAAAAACTGCAGAGTACAAGTACTGTACAAGCACAGTAAGCTTACTGTAAGCTTACTGTAATCTGTACCTTCCTGAGCACGAGCTGAATGCTAATTGGCTGTTAACTGTCTGTAAACACTCCAACCAATCATGTGTCATGTGTTGTCATGTGGTTTCATGTGTCATCACGTGTCACGTGATGTCATGTGTCATGTGCTGTCATGTGCTGTCATGTGTCATGTGTCATGTGGTGCCATATGTCATGTGTCATCATGTGTCATCTTGTGTCCTGTGGTGTCATGTGGTGTCATGCGTCATCATGTAGTGCCATGTGACGTCATGTGTTGTCAGTCATGTGGTGTCATGTGGTGTCATATGTCATCGTGTGTCATGTGTTGTCATGTGGTGTCATATGTCATGTGGTGTCATGTGTCATGTGACATGACATGTGATGTCATGTGTCATGTGGTGTCATATGTCATGTGATGTCATGTGTCATGTGTCATCATGTGTCATGTGGTGTCATGTGTCATCACGTGTCATGTGTCATGTGGTGTCATGTGTCATGTGGTGGCATGTGTCATGTATCGTCATGTGTCATGTGATGTCATGTGTCATGTGTTGTCATGTGATGTCATGTATCATGTGGTGTCATGTGTCATGTATCATCATGTGTCATGTGTCATGTGGTGTCATGTGTCATGTGATGTCATGTGATGTCATGTGTCATGTGGTGTCATGTGTCATCATGTGTCATGTGTTGTCACGTGGTGTCATGTGTCATCACATGTCTTGTGTCATGTGGTGTCATGTGTCATGTATCGTCATGTGTCTTGTGATGTCATGTGTCATGTGGTCTCATATGTCATGTGATGTCATGTGTCATATGGTGACATGTGGTGTCATGTGTCATATATTGTCATTTGTCATGTGATGTCATGTGTCATGTGATGTCATTTGTCATGTGTCATCACGTGTCATGTGTCATGTGGTGTCATGTGTTATCACGTGTCATGTGTCATGTGCTGTCATGTGGTGTCATGTGGTGTCATATGTCATCATGTGTTGTCATGTGTCATCATGTGGTGCCATGTGACGTCATGTGTCATGTGATGTCATGTGGTGTCATGTGGTGTCATGTGTCATCATGTGTCATGTGTTGTCATGTGGTGTCATGTGTCATCAGGTGTCATGTGTCATGTTGTGTCATGTGTCATGTGGTGTCATGTGGTGTCGTGTCATCATGTGTCATGTGTTGTCATGTGGTGTCATGTGTCATCATGTGTCATGTGTCATGTGGTGTCATGTGTCATGTGATGTCATGTGTCATGTAGTGTGATGTGTCATGTGATGTCATGTGTCATGTGTTGTCATGTGATGTCATGTGTCATGTGATGTCATGTATTGTCATGTATCATCATGTATCATGTGTGTCATGTGTCATCACGTGTCATGTGTCATGTGATGTCATGTGTCATGTGGTGTCATGTGATGTCATGTGTCATGTGCTGTCATGTGGTGTCATGTGGTGTCATGTGTTATCATGTGTTGTCATGTGTCATCATGTGGTGCCATGTGACATCATGTGTCATGTGATGTCATGTGGTATCATGTGTTGTCATGTGTCATGTGTTGTCATGTGATGTCATTTGTCATGTGGTGTCATGTGTCATGTGGTGTCATGTGTAATGTATCGTCATGTGTCATGTGATGTCATGTGTCATGTGTTGTCATGTGATGTAATGTGTCATGTGGTGTCATGTGTCATGTGATGTCATGTGTTGTCATGTCATCATGTGTCATGTGGTGTCTTGTGTCATCACGTGTCTTGTGTCACGTGGTGTCATTTGTCATGTATCGTCATGTGTCATGTGATGTCATGTGTCATGTGGTGACATGTGGTGTCATGTGTCATGTATCGTCATGTGTCATATGTTGTCATGTGATGTCATGTGTCATGTGGTGTCATGTGTCATGTGGTGTCATGTGTCATGTATCATGTGGAGTCATATGTCATGTGTCAAAAAATGTATATATCTAGAGGAGCTTACTGTAAGATTACTAAAAGCTTACTGTACTCTGTACCTTTCCGAGCACGAGCTGAATGCTAATTGGCTGTCAACTGTCTGTCAATACTCCAAACCAGAAAGTGTTGGCAGCCATCTTGTGCATCGGTAGACTGAGGCACAAGAAAGCAGAAAAACAAACCTGTAAAATGCAAAAAGGGGGCAGGGTAGAAACACCCTGCCCCCTAGGCCTGCTCTGGGTGTTTCACAAGGACCCCAAAGGCCCCACCCAAAATTTTTGGGGGGACAAAAACCACGGGGGACGAGTACCATACAAGTCCTGTAAGCTTACTGTAAGCTTACTGTACTCTGTACCTGCACGAGCTGAATGCTAATTGGCTGTCAACTGTCTGTCAACACTCCAAACCAGAAAGTGTTGGCCGCCATCTTGTGCCTCGGTAGACTGAGGCACAAGAAAGCAGAAAAACAAACAAGTAGAATGCAAAAAGGGGGCAGGGTAGAAACCCCCTGACCCCCAAGGCCTGCTCAGGGATCCCACAAGGACCCACAAGGCCCCCCATTATTTTTGTTTACAAAAACTGCAGAGTACGAGTACTGTACAAGCACAGTAAGCTTACTGTAATCTGTACCTTCCCGAGCATGAGCTGAATGCTAATTGGCTGCCAACTGTCTGTAAACACTCCAAACAATCATGTGTCATGTGTTGTCATGTGTCATCACGTGTCATGTGTCATGTGTCATGTGCTGTCATGTGTCATGTGTCATCATGTGTCATCTTGTGTCCTGTGGTGTCATGTGGTGTCATATGTTATCATGTGTCATCATGTAGTGCCATGTGATGTCATGTGTTGTCAGTCATGTGTTGTCATGTGGTGTCATGTGTCATCACGTGTCATGTGTCATGTGGTGTCATGTGTCATGTGGTGTCATGTGTCATGTAGTGTCATGTGTCATGTGACATGACATGTGATGTCATGTGTCATGTGGTATCATGTATCATGTGATGTCATGTGTCATGTGGTGTCATGTGTCATGTGGTGTCATGTGTCATCACGTGTCATGTGTCATGTGGTGTCATGTGTCATGTGGTGTCATGTGTCATGTATTGTCATGTGTCATGTGATGTCATATGTTGTCATGTGATGTCATGTGTCATGTGGTGTCATGTGTGATGATGTTGATCATCATGTTGATGTGTGATGATGTTGGCAAGATGGCCGCTACATAGGAGCTCTTTGTGAGAGCTCCTGGGTTAGGGATAACTAGCTTTTAGTTTAAATCCCTGCTAAACCCAAGCAAAAAGACATCTTCGCCCCCACCCCCCCCCAACACAAGGAATAAACAACAACATACCTGGAGGTACCTGGTGACGAGAAAAGAGAATCCACCACGATTGCTCCCTGCTGGACCGGACCACCAGGACTGAAGATCGACTGCCTGGAGGATCGACCGGACCGCCAGGACGGAGGATCGACTGCCCGGAGGACCGACTGCGGCGCTTTCATGTCCGATGGACACGAGAGGGAAGGTGACAGAAAGGCACCGACTGACCCCCGCGCTGTAGCGGTAGTCACGAAGGAAGGGAGGCAGCGTCCACGTTGCCCTAACTACTGGATGTCCCTGGAGGCGTTCTGGAGATGCTGAGCGCTGGTCATCAAGAGTCCTTAGCGCCGACGCTGGTTGCAGCCCACCATTGAGACCGGAGGCCCGAGACCGGGGGCTGGCCGAGGAGCGGTGCGGTGCGAGGAGTGGTGAGAGAACACTGCCGGCGCGGCTGGAGGCCTGGGGAGAGGAGCGGGAGCGGAAGAAGAGGAAGAGTGACGATAAGGCCAGGAAGCGGAGAGAGCTGTGTCATGTGTCATCACGTGTCATGTGATGTCATGTGTCATGTGCTATCATGTGGTGTCATGATGTGTTGTCATGTGGTGCCATGTGATGTCATGTGTCATCATGTGTCATATGTTGTCATGTGTCATCACGTGTCTTGTGTCATGTGGTTTCATGTGTCATGAGGTGTCATGTGTTGTCACGTGGTGTCATGTGTCATCACGTGTCTTGTGTCACATAGTGTCATGTGTCATGAGGTGTCATGTGGTGTCATGTGTCATGTATCGTCATGTGTCATGTGTTGTCATGTGATGGCATGTGTCATGTGGTGTCATGTGATGTCATGTGTCATGTGGTGACATGTGGTGTCATGTGTCATGTATCGTCATGTATCATGTGATGTCATGTGGTGTCATGTTTTGTCATGTTATGTCATGTTTTGTCATGTGGTGTCATGTGTCATCATGTGTCATGTGTTGTCATGTGTCATCACATGTCATATGTCATGTGGTGTCATGTGTCAAGTGGTGTCATGTGTCATGTGGTGTCATGTGTCATGTATCGCCATGTGTCATGTATCACCATGTGTCATGTGATGTCATGTGTCATGTGCCATATGATGTCATGTGCCATGTGTTGTCATGTGTCATCACATGTCATGTTTCATGTGGTGTCATGTGTCATCATGTGTCATGTGTCATCATGTGTCATGTGTTGTCATGTGGTGTCATGTGTCCTCATGTGTCATGTGTTGTCATGTGGTGTCATGTGTCATCACATGTCATGTGTCATGTGATGTCATGTGTCAAGTGGTGTCATGTGTCATCACGTGTCATGTTTCATGTGGTGTCATGCGTCATGTGGTGTCATGTGTCATGTGTTGTCATGTGATGTCAGGTGTCATGTGGTGTCATGTGTCATGTATCATCATGTGTCATGTGATGTCATGTGTCATGTGTTGTCATGTGATGTCATGTGGTGCCATGTGATGTCATGTGGTGTCATGTGATGTCATGTGGTGTCATGTGTCATCATGTGTCATGTGTTGTCATGTGTCATCACATGTCATATGTCATGTGGTGTCATGTGTCAAGTGGTGTCATGTGTCATGTGATGTAATGTGTCATGTGCTGTCATGTGTCATGTCATGTGGTGTCATATGTCATGTGTCATCATGTGTCATGTGGTGTCATGTGTCATCACGTGTCATGTGTCATGTGGTGTCACATATCATGTGGTGTCATGTGTCATATAGTGTCATGTGTCATGTGATGTCATGTGTCATGTGTTGTCATGTGATGTCATGTGTCATGTGGTGTCATGTGTCATGTGTCACGTGGTGTCATGTGTCATGTATCGTCATGTGTCATGTGATGTCATGTGTCATGTGATGTCATGTGTCATGTGGTGTCATGTGATGTCATGTGTCATGTGGTGTCATGTGTCATGTGGTGTCATGTGTCATCACATGTCATGTGTCATGTGATGTCATGTGTCAAGTGGTGTCATGTGTCATCACGTGTCATGTTTCATGTGGTGTCATGTGTCATGTGGTGTCATGTGTCATGTGTTGTCATGTGATGTCAGGTGTCATGTGGTGTCATGTGTCATGTATCATCATGTGTCATGTGATGTCATGTGTCATGTGTTGTCATGTGATGTCATGTGGTGCCATGTGATGTCATGTGGTGTCATGTGATGTCATGTGGTGTCATGTGTCATCATGTGTCATGTGTTGTCATGTGTCATCACATGTCATATGTCATGTGGTGTCATGTGTCAAGTGGTGTCATGTGTCATGTGATGTCATGTGTCATGTGCTGTCATGTGTCATGTCATGTGTTGTCATGTGTCATCACATGTCATATGTCATGTGGTGTCATGTGTCAAGTGGTGTCATGTGTCATGTGATGTCATGTGTCATGTGCTGTCATGTGTCATGTCATGTGGTGTCATATGTCATGTGTCATCATGTGTCATGTGGTGTCATTTGTCATCATGTATTGTCATGTGTCATGTGGTGTCATGTGATGTCATGTGTCATGTGGTGTCATGTGTCATGTGGTGTCATGTGTCATGTGGTGTCATGTGTCATGTATCATCATGTGTCATGTGGTCTCATGTGTCATGTGATGTCAAGTGCCATGTGGTGTCATGTGTCATGTGTTGTCATGTGATGTCATGTGTCATGTGGTGTCATGTGTCATCACGTGTCATGTTTCATGTGGTGTTATGTGTCATGTATCATCATGTGTCATGTGATGTCATGTGTCATGTGGTATCATGTGTCATGTGGTGTCATGTGTCATGTATCGCCATGTGTCATGTATCGCCATGTGTCATGTGATGTCATGTGTCATGTGCCATATGATGTCATGTGCCATGTGTTGTCATGTGTCATCACGTGTCATGTTTCATGTGGTGTCATGTGTCATCATGTGTCATGTGTCATCATGTGTCATGTGTTGTCATGTGGTGTCATATGTCCTCATGTGTCATGTGTTGTCATGTGGTGTCATGTGTCATCACATGTCATGTGTCATGTGATGTCATGTGTCAAGTGGTGTCATGTGTCATCACGTGTCATGTTTCATGTGGTGTCATGTGTCATGTGGTGTCATGTGTCATGTGTTGTCATGTGATGTCAGGTGTCATGTGGTGTCATGTGTCATGTATCATCATGTGTCATGTGATGTCATGTGTCATGTGTTGTCATGTGATGTCATGTGATGCCATGTGATGTCATGTGGTATCATGAGATGTCATGTGGTGTCATGTGTCATCATGTGTCATGTGTTGTCATGTGTCATCACATGTAATATGTCATGTGGTGTCATGTGTCAAGTGGTGTCATGTGATGTCATGTGTCATGTGCTGTCATGTGTCATGTCATGTGGTGTCATATGTCATGTGTCATCATGTGTCATGTGGTGTCATTTGTCATCATGTGTTGTCATGTGTCATGTGGTGCCATGTGACGTCATGTGTTGTCAGTCATGTGGTGTCATGTGTCATCATGTGTCATGTGGTGTCATGTGGTGTCATGTGGTGTCATGTGTCATCACGTGTCATGTGTCATGTGGTGTCACATATCATGTGGTGTCATGTGTCATATAGTGTCATGTGTCATGTGATGTCATGTGTCATGTGTTGTCATGTGATGTCATGTGTCATGTGGTGTCATGTGTCATGTGTCACGTGGTGTCATGTGTCATGTATCGTCATGTGTCATGTGATGTCATGTGTCATGTGATGTCATGTGTCATGTGGTATCATGTGATGTCATGTGTCATGTGGTGTCATGTGTCATGTGGTGTCATGTGTCATCACATGTCATGTGTCATGTGATGTCATGTGTCAAGTGGTGTCATGTGTCATCACGTGTCATGTTTCATGTGGTGTCATGTGTCATGTGGTGTCATGTGTCATGTGTTGTCATGTGATGTCAGGTGTCATGTGGTGTCATGTGTCATGTATCATCATGTGTCATTTGATGTCATGTGTCATGTGTTGTCATGTGATGTCATGTGGTGCCATGTGATGTCATGTGGTGTCATGTGATGTCATGTGGTGTCATGTGTCATCATGTGTCATATGTTGTCATGTGTCATCACATGTCATATGTCATGTGTCATGTGGTGTCATGTGTCAAGTGGTGTCATGTGATGTCATGTGTCATTTGCTGTCATGTGTCATGTCATGTGGTGTCATATGTCATGTGTCATCATGTGTCATGTGGTGTCATTTGTCATCATGTGTTGTCATGTGTCATGTGGTGCCATGTGACATCATGTGTTGTCAGTCATGTGGTGTCATGTGTCATCCTGTGTCATGTGTTGTTATGTGGTGTCATCACGTGTCATGTGTCATGTGGTGTCACGTATCATGTGGTGTCATGTGTCATATAGTATCATGTGTCATGTGATGTCATGTGTCATGTGTTGTCATGTGATGTCATGTGTCATGTGGTGTCTTGTGTCATGTGTCACGTGGTGTCATGTGTCATGTATCGTCATGTGTCATGTGATGTCATGTGTCATGTGATGTCATGTGTCATGTGGTGTCATGTGATGTCATGTGTCATGTGGTGTCATGTGTCATGTGGTGTCATGTGTCATGTGGTGTCATGTGTCATGTATCGTCATGTGTCATGTGGTGTCATGTGTCATGTGATGTCAAGTGCCATGTGTTGTCATATGATGTCATGTGTCATGTGGTGTCATGTGATGTCATGTGTCATATGGTGTCATGTGCCATCATGTGTCATGTGTTGACATGTGGTATCATGTGTCATCACATGTTATGTGTCATGTGATGTCATGTGTCAAGTGGTGTCATGTGTCATGTGATGTCATGTGTCATGTGCTGTCATGTGTCATGTGGTGTCATATGTCATATGTCATGTGTCATCATGTGTCATGTGGTGTCATGTGGTGTCATTTGTCATCATGTGTTGTCATGTGTCATCATGTGGTGCCATGACTGACGTGTTGTCAGTCATGTGGTGTCATGTGTCAACATGTGTCATGTGTTGTCATGTGGTATCACGTATCATGTGGTGTCATGTGTCATGTGATGTCATGTGTCATGTGTTGTCATGTGATGTCATGTTTCATGTGGTGTCATGTGTCATGTGATGTCATGTGTCATGTGGTGTCATGTGTCATCATGTGTCATGTGGTGTCATGTGTCATGTGGTGTCATGTGTCATGTGGTGTCATGTGTCATGTATCGTCATGTGTCATGTGATATCATGTGTCATGTGATGTCATGTCATGTGTTATCATGTGGTGTCATGTGATGTCATGTGTCATGTGGTGTCATGTGTCATGTGGTGTCATGTGGTGTCATGTGTCATGTATTGTCATGTGTCATGTGATGTCATGTGTCATGTGTTGTCATATGATGTCATGTGTCATGTAGTGTCTTGTGTCATGTGTTGTCATGTGTCACCATGTGTCATGCGTTGTCATGTGGTGTCATGTGTCATCACATGTCTTGTGTCACGTGGTGTCATGTGTCATGAGGTGTCATGTGGTGTCATGTGTCATGTATCGTCATGTGTCATGTGATGTCATGTGTCATGTGGTGACATGAGGTATCATGTGTCATGTATCGTCATGTGTCATGTGATGTCATGTGTCATGTGTTGTCATGTGATGTCATGTGGTGTCATGTGTCATGTGGTGTCATGTGTCATGTGTCATTCGGAGTCATATGTCATGTGTCAAAAAATGTATATATCTAGAGGAGCTTACTGTAAGATTACTAAAAGCTTACTGTACTCTGTACCTTTCCGAGCACGAGCTGAATGCTAATTGGCTGTCAACTGTCTGTCAATACTCCAAACCAAAAAGTGTTGGCCGCCATCTTGTGCCTCGGTAGACTGAGGCACAAGAAAGCATAATAACAAACGTGTAAAATGCAAAAAGGGGGCAGGGTAGAAACACCCTGCCCCCTAGGCCTGCTCTGGCTCACGTGTCATGTGTCATGTGGTGTCATGTGTTATCACGTGTCATGTGTCATGTGCTATCATGTGGTGTCATGTGGTGTCATGTGTCATCATGTGTTGTCATGTGTCATCATGTGGTGCCATGTGACGTCATGTGTCATGTGATGTCATGTGGTGTCATGTGGTGTCATGTGTCATCATGTGTCATGTGTTGTCATGTGGTGTCATGTGTCATCACGTGTCATGTGTCATGTTGTGTCATGTGTCATGTGGTGTCATGTGGTGTCGTGTCATCATGTGTTGTCATGTGTCATCATGTGGTGCCATGTGACGTCATGTGTCATGTGATGTCATGTGGTGTCATGTGTCATCATGTGTCATGTGGTGTCATGTGGTGTCATGTGGTGTCATGTGTCATCACGTGTCATGTGTCATGTGGTGTCACATATCATGTGGTGTCATGTGTCATATAGTGTCATGTGTCATGTGATGTCATGTGTCATGTGTTGTCATGTGATGTCATGTGTCATGTGGTGTCATGTGTCATGTGTCACGTGGTGTCATGTGTCATGTATCGTCATGTGTCATGTGATGTCATGTGTCATGTGATGTCATGTGTCATGTGGTATCATGTGATGTCACGTGTCATGTGGTGTCATGTGTCATGTGGTGTCATGTGTCATCACATGTCATGTGTCATGTGATGTCATGTGTCAAGTGGTGTCATGTGTCATCACGTGTCATGTTTCATGTGGTGTCATTTGTCATGTGGTGTCATGTGTCATGTGTTGTCATGTGATGTCAGGTGTCATGTGGTGTCATGTGTCATGTATCATCATGTGTCATTTGATGTCATGTGTTGTCATGTGATGTCATGTGGTGCCATGTGATGTCATGTGGTGTCATGTGATGTCATGTGGTGTCATGTGTCATCATGTGTCATATGTTGTCATGTGTCATCACATGTCATATGTCATGTGTCATGTGGTGTCATGTGTCAAGTGGTGTCATGTGATGTCATGTGTCATGTGCTGTCATGTGTCATGTCATGTGGTGTCATATGTCATGTGTCATCATGTGTCATGTGGTGTCATTTGTCATCATGTGTTGTCATGTGTCATGTGGTGCCATGTGACGTCATGTGTTGTCAGTCATGTGGTGTCATGTGTCATCCTGTGTCATGTGTTGTTATGTGGTGTCATCACATGTCATGTGTCATGTGGTGTCACGTATCATGTGGTGTCATGTGTCATATAGTATCATGTGTCATGTGATGTCATGTGTCATGTGTTGTCATGTGATGTCATGAGTCATGTGGTGTCTTGTGTCATGTGTCACGTGGTGTCATGTGTCATGTATCGTCATGTGTCATGTGATGTCATGTGTCATGTGATGTCATGTGTCATGTGGTGTCATGTGATGTCATGTGTCATGTGGTGTCATGTGTCATGTGGTGTCATGTGTCATGTATCGTCATGTGTCATGTGGTGTCATGTGTCATGTGATGTCAAGTGCCATGTGTTGTCATATGATGTCATGTGTCATGTGGTGTCATGTGATGTCATGTGTCATATGGTGTCATGTGCCATCATGTGTCATGTGTTGACATGTGGTATCATGTGTCATCACATGTTATGTGTCATGTGATGTCATGTGTCAAGTGGTGTCATGTGTCATGTGATGTCATGTGTCATGTGCTGTCATGTGTCATGTGGTGTCATATGTCATATGTCATGTGTCATCATGTGTCATGTGGTGTCATGTGGTGTCATTTGTCATCATGTGTTGTCATGTGTCATCATGTGGTGCCATGACTGATGTGTTGTCAGTCATGTGGTGTCATGTGTCAACATGTGTCATGTGTTGTCATGTGTTGTCATGTGGTATCACGTATCATGTGGTGTCATGTGTCATGTGATGTCATGTGTCATGTGTTGTCATGTGATGTCATGTTTCATGTGGTGTCATGTGTCATGTGATGTCATGTGTCATGTGGTGTCATGTGTCATCATGTGTCATGTGGTGTCATGTGTCATGTGGTGTCATGTGTCATGTGGTGTCATGTGTCATGTATCGTCATGTGTCATGTGATATCATATGTCATGTGATGTCATGTCATGTGTTATCATGTGGTGTCATGTGATGTCATGTGTCATGTGGTGTCATGTGTCATGTGGTGTCATGTGGTGTCATGTGTCATGTATTGTCATGTGTCATGTGATGTCATGTGTCATGTGTTGTCATATGATGTCATGTGTCATGTAGTGTCATGTGTCATGTGTTGTCATGTGTCACCATGTGTCATGCGTTGTCATGTGGTGTCATGTGTCATCACATGTCTTGTGTCACGTGGTGTCATGTGTCATGAGGTGTCATGTGGTGTCATGTGTCATGTATCGTCATGTGTCATGTGATGTCATGTGTCATGTGGTGACATGAGGTATCATGTGTCATGTATCGTCATGTGTCATGTGATGTCATGTGTCATGTGTTGTCATGTGATGTCATGTGGTGTCATGTGTCATGTGGTGTCATGTGTCATTCGGAGTCATATGTCATGTGTCAAAAAATGTATATATCTAGAGGAGCTTACTGTAAGATTACTAAAAGCTTACTGTACTCTGTACCTTTCCGAGCACGAGCTGAATGCTAATTGGCTGTCAACTGTCTGTCAATACTCCAAACCAAAAAGTGTTGGCCGCCATCTTGTGCCTCGGTAGACTGAGGCACAAGAAAGCATAATAACAAACGTGTAAAATGCAAAAAGGGGGCAGGGTAGAAACACCCTGCCCCCTAGGCCTGCTCTGGCTCACGTGTCATGTGTCATGTGGTGTCATGTGTTATCACTTGTCATGTGTCATGTGCTATCATGTGGTGTCATGTGGTGTCATGTGTCATCATGTGTTGTCATGTGTCATCATGTGGTGCCATGTGACGTCATGTGTCATGTGATGTCATGTGGTGTCATGTGGTGTCATGTGTCATCATGTGTCATGTGTTGTCATGTGGTGTCATGTGTCATCACGTGTCATGTGTCATGTTGTGTCATGTGTCATGTGGTGTCATGTGGTGTCATGTGTCATCATGTGTTGTCATGTGGTGTCATGTGTCATCATGTGTCATGTGTCATGTGGTGTCATGTGTCATGTGATGTCATGTGTCATGTAGTGTGATGTGTCATGTGATGTCATGTGTCATGTGTTGTCATGTGATGTCATGTGTCATTTGATGTCATGTGTTGTCATGTGTGTCATGTGTCATGTGTGTCATGTGTCATGTGGTGTCATGTGATGTCATGTGTCATGTGCTGTCATGTGGTGTCATGTGGTGTCATGTGTCATCATGTGTTGTCATGTGTCATCATGTGGTGCCATGTGACATCATGTATCATGTGATGTCATGTGGTATCATGTGTTGTCATGTGTCATGTGTTGTCATGTGATGTCATGTGTCATGTGGTGTCATGTGTCATGTGGTGTCATGTGTAATGTATCGTCATGTGTCATGTGATGTCATGTGTCATGTGTTGTCATGTGATGTAATGTGTCATGTGGTGTCATGTGTCATGTGATGTCATGTGTTGTCATGTCATCATGTGTCATGTGGTGTCTTGTGTCATCACGTGTCTTGTGTCATGTGGTGTCATGTGTCATGTATCGTCATGTATCATGTGATGTCATGTGTCATGTGGTGACATGTGGTGTCATGTGTCATGTATCGTCATGTGTCATATGTTGTCATGTGATGTCATGTGTCATGTGGTGTTATGTGTCATGTGGTGTCATGTGTCATGTATCATGTGGAGTCATATGTCATGTGTCAAAAAATTTATATATCTAGAGGAGCTTACTGTAAGATTACTAAAAGCTTACTGTACTCTGTACCTTTCTGAGCATGAGCTGAATGCTAATTGGCTGTCAACTGTCTGTCAATACTCCAAACCAGAAAGTGTTGGCAGCCATCTTGTGCATCGGTAGACTGAGGCACAAGAAAGCAGAAAAATAAACCTGTAAAATGCAAAAAGGGGGCAGGGTAGAAACACCCTGCCCCCTAGGCCTGCTCTGGGTGTTTCACAAGGACCCCAAAGGCCCCACCCAAAATTTTTGGGGGGACAAAAACCACGGGGGACGAGTACCATACAAGTCCTGTAAGCTTACTGTAAGCTAACTGTACTCTGTACCTGCACGAGCTGAATGCTAATTGGCTGTCAACTGTCTGTCAACACTCCAAACCAGAAAGTGTTGGCCGCCATCTTGTGCCTCGGTAGACTGAGGCACAAGAAAGCAGAAAAACAAACAAGTAGAACGCAAAAAGGGGGCAGGGTAGAAACCCCCTGACCCCCAAGGCCTGCTCAGGGATCCCACAAGGACCCACAAGGCCCCCCATTATTTTTGTTTACAAAAACTACAGAGTACGAGTACTGTACAAGCACAGTAATCTCACTGTAATCTGTACCTTCCCGAGCACGAGCTGAATGCTAATTGGCTGCCAACTGTCTGTAAACACTCCAAACAATCATGTGTCATGTGTTGTCATGTGTCATCACGTGTCATGTGTCATGTGATGTCATGTGTCATGTGCTGTTATGTGTCATGTGCTGTCATGTGTCATCATGTGTCATCTTGTGTCCTGTGGTGTCATGTGTCATCATGTAGTGCCATGTGATGTCATGTGTTGTCAGTCATGTGTTGTCATGTGGTGTCATGTGTCATCACGTGTCATGTGTCATGTGGTGTCATGTGTCATGTGGTGTCCTGTGTCATGTAGTGTCATGTGTCATGTGACATGACATGTGATGTCATGTGGTGTCATGTATCATGTGATGTCATGTGTCATGTGGTGTCATGTGTCATGTGGTGTCATGTGTCATCACGTGTCATTTGTCATGTGGTGTCATGTGTCATGTGGTGCCATGTGTCATGTATCGTCATGTGTCATGTGATGTCATATGTTGTCATGTGATGTCATGTGTCATGTGGTGTCATGTGTCATGTATTGTCATGTGTCATGTGTTGTCATGTGTCATGTGGTGTCATGTGTCATGTGATGTCATGTGTTGTCAGTAATGTGGTGTCATGTGGTGTCATGTGTCATCATGTATTGTCATGTGTCATCATGTAGTGCCATGTGTCATGTGATGTCATGTGGTGTCATGTGTCATCATGTGGTGCCATGTGACGTCATGTGTCATGTGATGTCATGTGGTGTCATGTGGTGTCATGTGTCAACATGTGTCATGTGTCATCACGTGTCATGTGGTGTCATGTGTCATGTGATGTCATATGATGTCATGTGTCATGTGGTATCATGTGTCATGTGATGTCATGTGTCATGTGGTGTCATGTGTCATCATGTGTCATGTGGTGTCATGTGTCATCACGTGTCATGTGTCATGTGGTGTCATGTGTCATGTATCATCATGTGTCATGTGATGTAATGTGTCATGTGTTGTCATGTGTTGTCATGTGATGTCATGTGTCATGTGGGGTCATGTGTCATGTGATGTCATGTGTCATGTGATGTCATGTGTCTTGTGTCATGAGGTGTCATGTGGTGTCATGTGTCATGTATCGTCATGTGTCATGTGATGTCATGTCATGTGGTGTCATGTGGTGACATGTGGTGTCATGTGTCATGTATCGTCATGTGTCATGTGATGTCATGTGTCATGTGATATCATGTGTTGTCATGTGGTGTCATCATGTGTCATCACATGTCATGTGGTGTCATGTGTCATGTGGTGTCATGTGTCATGTATTGTCATGTGTCATGTGATGACATGTCATGTGTTGTCATGTGATGTCATGTGTCATGTGGTATCATGTGTCATGTATCATCATGTGTCATGTGTTGTCATGTCATGTGTCATGTGGTGTCATGTGTCATGTGATGTCATGTGTCATGTGTTGTCATCTGATGTCATGTGTCATGTGATGTCATGTGTCATGTGATGTCATGTGTCATGTGGTGTCATGTGTCATCATGTGTCATGTGTTGTCATGTGGTGTCATGTGTCATCACGTGTCATGTGTCATGTGGTGTCGTGTCATGAGGTGTCATGTGTTGTCATGTGTCATGTATCGTCATGTGTCATGTGTTGTCATGTGGTGTCATGTGTCATGTATCGTCATATGTCATCATGTGTCATCTTGTGTCATGTGGTGTCATGTGTCATCATGTGGTGCCATGTGACGTCATGTGTTGTCAGTCATGTGTTGTCATGTGGTGTCATTTGTTATCACGTGCCATGTGTCATGTGGTATCATGTGTCATGTGGTGTCATGTGTCATGTAGTGTCATGTGTCATGTGATGCCATGTGTCATGTATTGTCATGTGATGTCATGTGTCATCACGTGTCATGTTTCATATGGTGTCATGTGTCATGTGGTGTCATGTGTCATGTGAGGTCATGTGTCATGTGATGTCATGTGTCATGTGGTGTCATGTGTCATGTGGTGTCATGTGTCATGTATCGCCATGTGTCATGTGATGTCATGTGTTGTCATGTGATGTCATGTGTCATATGATATCATGTGCCATGTGTTGTCATGTGATGTCATGTGTCATATGGTGTCATGTGTCATCATGTGTCATGTGTTGTCATGTGGTACATGACACATGTGGTGTCATGTGTCATGTGTTGTCATGTGTTGTCATGTGTCAAGTGATGTCATGTGTCAAGTGGTGTCATGTGTCATAACGTGTCATGTTTCATGTGGTGTCATGGGTCATGTATCGTCATGTGTCATGTGATGTCATGTGTCATGTGTTGTCATGTGATGTCATGTATTATGTGTCATGTGGTGTCATGTGTCATATATCGTCATGTGTCATGTGATGTCATGTGTCATGTGTTGTCATGTGATATCATGTGTCATGTGGTGTCATGTGTCATGTGATGTCATGTGCCATGTGCATTGGTAGATGTGATATCATGTGTCATGTGGTGGCATGTGTCATGTGATGTCATGTGCCATGTGTTGTCATGTGCTGTCATGTGTCATGTGATGTCATGTGTCATGTGGTGTCATGTGTTTTATCGGAGAAAGACCTAAAACTAGCTGTGCAGTCACTGGTTATCTCAAGAATTGAATATGGATGTACAACTCTAGCAGGTCTTCCAAAAATTTCCATAGCCCCCCTAAAAGCTTGTCTCAATGCAGCGGCAAGACCGGAACGAAGAAATTTGACCACATCACCCCTCACCTGAAGGTGCTAAACTGGCTACCCTTTGAAGCTAGAATACAACTAAAAATGGCATGTATCGCCCACAAAGCGATTCACCACAACACACCCAGATAGCTTGCCCAGAAAATGGAAATTTCAGGAAGAAACAGACCAGCCCGAAGTGCCAATTTGCTACTGCTGAGACCACCTATCTTCAGGAAGAAAAAAACTTATGAGAGAGCGTTCTCCGGAGCAGCCCCTAGAATCTGGAACTCTCTGCCTGTGAATATCAGAAAAATTTTGAACATAGCATCGTTTAAGAAGGAAGCTAAGACCTTCCTCATGAGCAAATTCCTCCCATAGGCAGGCATTTCGCCTTCTATGACTTAACTGTGAGGTTCTTAAGATAACAAAATGAGAAATTGAAGAACAGTGGAATGACTATGCTGAAAATATTACCAACTACGGTGTGCAATATCATCGCTTGTTATATAAACTGCTGTTTTTATCCTATGCCATTGTAAAGTGCTCTGATACCCATGGGTCTAGTTTGCGCTATAGAAAACTGTTTATAAATAAATAAATAAATAAATGTGTCATCATGTGTCATGTGGTGTCATGTGGTGTCATGTGTCATCACATGTCATGTGTCATGTGATGTCATGTGTCATGTGCTGTCATGTGCTGTCGTGCCATGTGTCATGTGGTGTCATATGTCATGTGTCATTTGGTGTCATTTGTCATCATGTGTTGTCATGTGTCATCATGTGGTGCCATTTGACGTCATGTGTTGTCAGTCATGTGGTGTCATGTGTCATCATGTGTCATCATGTGTCATGTGGTGTCACGTATCATGTGGTGTCATGTGTCATATAGTGTCATGTGTCATGTGTTGTCATGTGGTGTCATGTGATGTCATGTGTCATGTGGTGTCATGTGTCATGTATCGTCATGTGTCATGTGATGTCATGTGTCATGTGTTGTCATGTGATGTCATGTGTCATGTGGTGTCATGTGTCATGTGATGTCACGTGTCATGTGGTGTCATGTGTCATCACGTGTCATGTGTCATGTGGTGTCATATGTCATGTGGTGTCATGTGTCATGTATTGTCATGTGATGTCATGTGTTGTCATGTGATGTCATGTGTCATGTGGTATCATGTGATGTCATGTGTCATGTGTTGTCATGTGTCATCATGTGTCATGTGTTGTCATGTGGTGTCATGTGTCATCACGTGTCATGTGTCATATGTCATGTATCGTCATGTGTCATGTGATGTCATGTGTCATGTGATGTCATGATGTGGTGACATGTGGTGTCATGTATCGTCATGTCATGTGATGTCATGTGTCATGTGATGTCATATGGTGTCATGTGTCATGTGGTGTCATGTGTCATGTGGAGTCATATGTCATGTGTCAAAAAATGTATATATCTAGAGGAGCTTACTGTAAGATTACTAAAAGCTTACTGTACTCTGTACCTTTCCGAGCACGAGCTGAATGCTAATTGGCTGTCAACTGTCTGTCAACACTCCAAACCAGAAAGTGTTGGCCGCCATCTTGTGCCTCGGTAGACTGAGGCACAAGAAAGCAGAAAAACAAACAAGTAGAACACAAAAAGGGGGCACGGTAGAAACCCCCTGACCCCCTAGGCCTGCTCAGGGATCCCACAAGGACCCACAAGGCCCCCCATTTGTTTTTTACAAAAACTGCAGAGTACGAGTACTGTACAAGCACAGTAAGCTTACTGTAAGCTTACTGTAATCTGTACCTTCCTGAGCACGAGCTGAATGCTAATTGGCTGTTAACTGTCTGTAAACACTCCAAACAATCATGTGTCATGTGTTGTCATGTGGTGTCATGTGTCATCACGTGTCACGTGATGTCATGTGTCATGTGCTGTCATGTGCTGTCATGTGTCATGTGTCATGTGGTGCCATATGTCATGTGTCATCATGTGTCATCTTGTGTCCTGTGGTGTCATGTGGTGTCATGTGTCATCATGTAGTGCCATGTGACGTCATGTGTTGTCAGTCATGTGGTGTCATGTGGTGTCATATGTCATCATGTGTCATGTGTTGTCATGTGGTGTCATATGTCATGTGGTGTCATGTGTCATGTGACATGACATGTGATGTCATGTGTCATGTGGTGTCATATGTCATGTGATGTCATGTGTCATGTGTCATCATGTGTCATGTGGTGTCATGTGTCATCACGTGTCATGTGCCATGTGGTGTCATGTGTCATGTGGTGTCATGTGTCATGTATCGTCATGTGTCATGTGATGTCATGTGTCATGTGTTGTCATGTGATGTCATGTATCATGTGGTGTCATGTGTCATGTGGTGTCATGTGTCATGTATCATCATGTGTCATGTGTCATGTGGTGTCATGTGTCATGTGATGTCATGTGATGTCATGTGATGTCATGTGTCATGTGGTGTCATGTGTCATCATGTGTCATGTGTTGTCACGTGGTGTCATGTGTCATCACATGTCTTGTGTCATGTGGTGTCATGTGTCATGTATCGTCATGTGTCTTGTGATGTCATGTGTCATGTGGTCTCATATGTCATGTGATGTCATGTGTCATATGGTGACATGTGGTGTCATGAGTCATGTATTGTCATTTGTCATGTGATGTCATGTGTCATCTGATGTCATTTGTCATGTGTCATCATGTGTCATGTGTCATGTGGTGTCATGTGTTATCACGTGTCATGTGTCATGTGCTATCATGTGGTGTCATGTGGTGTCATGTGTCATCATGTGTTGTCATGTGTCATCATGTGGTGCCATGTGACGTCATGTGTCATGTGATGTCATGTGGTGTCATGTGGTGTCATGTGTCATCATGTGTCATGTGTTGTCATGTGGTGTCATGTGTCATCACGTGTCATGTGTCATGTTGTATCATGTGTCATCTGGTGTCATGTGGTGTCATGTGTCATCATGTGTCATGTGTTGTCATGTGGTGTCATGTGTCATCATGTGTCATGTGTCATGTGGTGTCATGTGTCATGTGATGTCATATGTCATGTAGTGTGATGTGTCATGTGATGTCATGTGTCATGTGTTGTCATGTGATGTCATGTGTCATGTGATGTCATGTGTTGTCATGTGTCATCATGTGTCATGTGTGTCATGTGTCATCACGTGTCATGTGTCATGTGATGTCATGTGTCATGTGGTGTCATGTGATGTCATGTGTCATGTGCTGTCATGTGGTGTCATGTGGTGTCATGTGTCATCATGTGTTGTCATGTGTCATCATGTGGTGCCATGTGACATCATGTGTCATGTGATGTCATGTGGTATTATGTGTTGTCATGTGTCATGTGTTGTCATGTGATGTCATGTGTCATGTGGTGTCATGTGTCATGTGGTATCATGTGTAATGTATCGTCATGTGTCATGTGATGTCATGTGTCATGTGTTGTCATGTGATGTAATGTGTCATGTGGTGTCATGTGTCATGTGATGTCATGTGTTGTCATGTCATCATGTGTTATGTGGTGTCTTGTGTCATCACATGTCTTGTGTCATGTGGTGTCATGTGTCATGTATCGTCATGTGTCATGTGATGTCATGTGTCATGTGGTGACATGTGGTGTCATGTGTCATGTATCGTCATGTGTCATATGTTGTCATGTGATGTCATGTGTCATGTGGTGTCATGTGTCATGTGGTGTCATGTGTCATGTATCATGTGGAGTCATATGTCATGTGTCAAAAAATTTATATATCTAGAGGAGCTTACTGTAAGATTACTAAAAGCTTACTGTACTCTGTACCTTTCTGAGCATGAGCTGAATGCTAATTGGCTGTCAACTGTCTGTCAATACTCCAAACCAGAAAGTGTTGGCAGCCATCTTGTGCATCGGTAGACTGAGGCACAAGAAAGCAGAAAAACAAACCTGTAAAATGCAAAAAGGGGGCAGGGTAGAAACACCCTGCCCCCTAGGCCTGCTCTGGGTGTTTCACAAGGACCCCAAAGGCCCCACCCAAAATTTTTGGGGGGACAAAAACCACGGGGGACGAGTACCATACAAGTCCTGTAAGCTTACTGTAAGCTTACTGTACTCTGTACCTGCACGAGCTGAATGCTAATTGGCTGTCAACTGTCTGTCAACACTCCAAACCAGAAAGTGTTGGCCGCCATCTTGTGCCTCGGTAGACTGAGGCACAAGAAAGCAGAAAAACAAACAAGTAGAACGCAAAAAGGGGGCAGGGTAGAAACCCCCTGACCCCCAAGGCCTGCTCAGGGATCCCACAAGGACCCACAAGGCCCCCCATTATTTTTGTTTACAAAAACTACAGAGTACGAGTACTGTACAAGCACAGTAATCTTACTGTAATCTGTACCTTCCCGAGCATGAGCTGAATGCTAATTGGCTGCCAACTGTCTGTAAACACTCCAAACAATCATGTGTCATGTGTTGTCATGTGTCATCACGTGTCATGTGTCATGTGATGTCATGTGTTATGTGCTGTTATGTGTCATGTGCTGTCATGTGTCATCATGTGTCATCTTGTGTCATGTGGTGTCATGTGTCATCATGTAGTGCCATGTGATGTCATGTGTTGTCAGTCATGTGTTGTCATGTGGTGTCATGTGTCATCACGTGTCATGTGTCATGTGGTGTCATGTGTCATGTGGTGTCATGTGTCATGTAGTGTCATGTGTCATGTGACATGACATGTGATGTCATGTGTCATGTGGTGTCATGTATCATGTGATGTCATGTGTCATGTGGTGTCATGTGTCATGTGGTGTCATGTGTCATCACGTGTCATTTGTCATGTGGTGTCATGTGTCATGTGGTGTCATGTGTCATGTATCGTCATGTTTCATGTGATGTCATATGTTGTCATGTGATGTCATGTGTCATGTGGTGTCATGTGTCATGTATCGTCATGTGTCATGTGTCATGTGTTGTCATGTGCCATGTGGTGTCATGTGTCATGTGATGTCATGTGTTGTCAGTCATGTGGTGTCATTTGGTGTCATGTGTCATCATGTGTCATGTGTCATCATGTGGCATGTGTCATGTAGTGTCATGTGTCATCATGTATTGTCATGTGTCATCATGTGGTGCCATGTGTCATGTGATGTCATGTGGTGTCATGTGTCATCATGTGGTGCCATGTGACGTCATGTGTCATGTGATGTCATGTGGTGTCATGTGGTGTCATGTGTCAACATGTGTCATGTGTCATCACGTGTCATGAGGTGTCATGTGTCATGTGGTGTCATATGATGTCATGTGTCATGTGGTGTCATGTGTCATGTGATGTCATGTGTCACGTGGTGTCATGTGTCATCATGTGTCATGTGGTGTCATGTGTCATCACGTGTCATGTGGTGTCATGTGTCATGTATCGTCATGTGTCATGTGATATAATGTGTCATGTGTTGTCATGTGATGTCATGTGTCATGTGGGGTCATGTGTCATGTGATGTCATGTGTCATGTGATGTCATGTGTCATGTGTCATGAGGTGTCATGTGGTGTCATGTGTCATGTATCGTCATGTGTCATGTGATGTCATGTCATGTGATGTCATGTGGTGACATGTGGTGTCATGTGTCATGTATCGTCATGTGTCATGTGATGTCATGTGTCATGTGATATCATGTGTCATGTGTTGTCATGTGGTGTCATCATGTGTCATCACATGTCATGTGGTGTCATGTGTCATGTGGTGTCATGTGTCATGTATCGTCATGTGTCATGTGATGACATGTCATGTGTTGTCATGTGATGTCATGTGTCATATGGTGTCATGTATCATGTATCATCATGTGTCATGTGTTGTCATGTCATGTGTCATGTGGTGTCATGTGTCATGTGATGTCATGTGTCATGTGTTGTCATCTGATGTCATGTGTCATGTGATGTCATGTGTCATGTGATGTCATGTGTCATGTGGTGTCATGTGTCATCATGTGTCATGTGTTGTCATGTGGTGTCATGTGTCATCACGTGTCATGTGTCATGTGGTGTCGTGTCATGAGGTGTCATGTGTTTTCATGTGTCATGTATCGTCATGTGTCATGTGTTGTCATGTGGTGTCATGTGTCATGTATCGTCATATGTCATCATGTGTCATCTTGTGTCATGTGGTGTCATGTGTCATCATGTGGTGCCATGTGACGTCATGTGTTGTCAGTCATGTGTTGTCATGTGGTGTCATTTGTTATCACGTGTCATGTGTCATGTGGTATCATGTGTCATGTGGGGTCATGTGTCATGTAGTGTCATGTGTCATGTGATGCCATGTGTCATGTGTTGTCATGTGTTGTCATGTGTCAAGTGATGTCATGTGTCAAGTGGTGTCATGTGTCATAACGTGTCATGTTTCATGTGGTGTCATGGGTCATGTATCGTCATGTGTCATGTGATGTCATGTGTCATGTGTTGTCATGTGATGTCATGTATTATGTGTCATGTGGTGTCATGTGTCATATATCGTCATGTGTCATGTGATGTCATGTGTCATGTGTTGTCATGTGATATCATGTGTCATGTGGTGTCATGTGTCATGTGATGTCATGTGCCATGTGCATTGGTAGATGTGATATCATGTGTCATGTGGTGGCATGTGTCATGTGATGTCATGTGCCATGTGTTGTCATGTGCTGTCATGTGTCATGTGATGTCATGTGTCATGTGGTGTCATGTGTTTTATCGGAGAAAGACCTAAAACTAGCTGTGCAGTCACTGGTTATCTCAAGAATTGAATATGGATGTACAACTCTAGCAGGTCTTCCAAAAATGTCCATAGCCCCCCTAAAAGCTTGTCTCAATGCAGCGGCAAGACCGGAACGAAGAAATTTGACCACATCACCCCTCACCTGAAGGTGCTAAACTGGCTACCCTTTGAAGCTAGAATACAACTAAAAATGGCATGTATCGCCCACAAAGCGATTCACCACAACACACCCAGATAGCTTGCCGAGAAAATGGAAATTTCAGGAAGAAACAGACCAGCCCGAAGTGCCAATTTGCTACTGCTGAGACCACCTATCTTCAGGAAGAAAAAAACTTATGAGAGAGCGTTCTCCGGAGCAGCCCCTAGAATCTGGAACTCTCTGCCTGTGAATATCAGAAAAATTTTGAACATAGCATCGTTTAAGAAGGAAGCTAAGACCTTCCTCATGAGCAAATTCCTCCCATAGGCAGGCATTTCGCCTTCTATGACTTAACTGTGAAGTAGAGGCAGAGTACGAGTACTGTACAAGCACAGTAAGCTTACTGTAAGCTTACTGTAATCTGTACCTTCCTGAGCACGAGCTGAATGCTAATTGGCTGTTAACTGTCGGTAAACACTCCAAACAATCATGTGTCATGTGTTGTCATGTGGTGTCATGTGTCATCACGTGTCACGTGATGTCATGTGTCATGTGCTGTCATGTGCTGTCATGTGTCATGTGGTGCCATATGTCATGTGTCATCATGTGTCATCTTGTGTCCTGTGGTGTCATGTGGTGTCATGTGTCATTATGTAGTGCCATGTGACGTCATGTGTTGTCAGTCATGTGGTGTCATGTGGTGTCATATGTCATCATGTGTCATGTGTTGTCATGTGGTGTCATATGTCATGTGGTGTCATGTGTAATGTGACATGACATGTGATGTCATGTGTCATGTGGTGTCATATGTCATGTGATGTCATGTGTCATCATGTGTCATGTGGTGTCATATGTCATCATGTGTCATGTGTCATGTGGTGTCATGTGTCATGTGGTGTCATGTGTCATGTATCGTCATGTGTCATGTGATATCATGTGTCATGTGTTGTCATGTGATGTCATGTATCATGTGGTGTCATATGTCATGTGGTGTCATGTGTCATGTATCATCATGTGTCATGTGTCATGTGGTGTCATGTGTCATGTGATGTCATGTGATGTCATGTGTCATGTGGTGTCATGTGTCATCATGTGTCATGTGTTGTCACGTGGTGTCATGTGTCATCACATGTCTTGTGTCATGTGGTGTCATGTGTCATGTATCGTCATGTGTCTTGTGATGTCATGTGTCATGTGGTCTCATATGTCATGTGATGTCATGTGTCATATGGTGACATGTGGTGTCATGTGTCATGTATTGTCATTTGTCATGTGATGTCATGTGTCATGTGATGTCATTTGTCATGTGTCATCACGTGTCATGTGTCATGTGGTGTCATGTGTTATCACGTGTCATGTGTCATGTGCTGTCATGTGGTGTCATGTGGTGTCATATGTCATCATGTGTTGTCATGTGTCATCATGTGGTGCCATGTGACGTCATGTGTCATGTGATGTCATGTGGTGTCATGTGGTGTCATGTGTCATCATGTGTCATGTGTTGTCATGTGGTGTCATGTGTCATCACGTGTCATGTGTCATGTTGTGTCATGTTTTATGTGGTGTCATGTGGTGTCATATGTCATCATGTGTCATGTGTTGTCATGTGGTGTCATGTGTCATCATGTGTCATGTGTCATGTGGTGTCATGTGTCATGTGATGTCATGTGTCATGTAGTGTGATGTGTCATGTGATGTCATGTGTCATGTGTTGTCATGTGATGTCATGTGTCATGTGATGTCATGTGGTGTCATGTATCATCATGTGTCATGTGTGTCATGTGTCATCACGTGTCATGTGTCATGTGATGTCATGTGTCATGTGGTGTCATGTGATGTCATGTGTCATATGCTGTCATGTGGTGTCATGTGGTGTCATGTGTCATCATGTGTTGTCATGTGTCATCATGTGGTGCCATGTGACATCATGTGTCATGTGATGTCATGTGGTATCATGTGTTGTCATGTGTCATGTGTTGTCATGTGATGTCATGTGTCATGTGGTGTCATGTGTCATGTGGTGTCATGTGTAATGTATCGTCATGTGTCATGTGATGTCATGTGTTGTCATGTGATATAATGTGTCATGTGGTGTCATGTGTCATGTGATGTCATGTGTTGTCATGTCATCATGTGTCATGTGGTGTCTTGTGTCATCACGTGTCTTGTGTCACGTGGTGTCATGTGTCATGTATCGTCATGTGTCATGTGATGTCATGTGTCATGTGGTGACATGTGGTGTCATGTGTCATGTATCGTCATGTGTCATATGTTGTCATGTGATATCATGTGTCATGTGGTGTCATGTGTCATGTGGTGTCATGTGTCATGTATCATGTGGAGTCATATGTCATGTGTCAAAAAATTTATATATCTAGAGGAGCTTACTGTAAGATTACTAAAAGCTTACTGTACTCTGTACCTTTCCGAGCACGAGCTGAATGCTAATTGGCTGTCAACTGTCTGTCAATACTCCAAACCAGAAAGTGTTGGCAGCCATCTTGTGCATCGGTAGACTGAGGCACAAGAAAGCAGAAAAACAAACCTGTAAAATGCAAAAAGGGGGCAGGGTAGAAACACCCTGCCCCCTAGGCCTGCTCTGGGTGTTTCACAAGGACCCCAAAGGCCCCACCCAAAATTTTTGGGGGGACAAAAACCACGGGGGACGAGTACCATACAAGTCCTGTAAGCTTACTGTAAGCTTACTGTACTCTGTACCTGCATGAGCTGAATGCTAATTGGCTGTCAACTGTCTGTCAACACTCCAAACCAGAAAGTGTTGGCCGCCATCTTGTGCCTCGGTAGACTGAGGCACAAGAAAGCAGAAAAACAAACAAGTAGAACGCAAAAAGGGGGCAGGGTAGAAACCCCCTGACCCCCAAGGCCTGCTCAGGGATCCCACAAGGACCCACAAGGCCCCCCATTATTTTTGTTTACAAAAACTGCAGAGTACGAGTACTGTACAAGCACAGTAAGCTTACTGTAATCTGTACCTTCCCGAGCACGAGCTGAATGCTAATTGGCTGCCAACTGTCTGTAAACACTCCAAACAATCATGTGTCATCGGTTGTCATGTGTCATCACGTGTCATGTGTCATGTGTCATGTGCTGTCATGTGTCATGTGTCATCATGTGTCATCTTGTGTCCTGTGGTGTCATGTGGTGTCATATGTTATCATGTGTCATCATGTAGTGCCATGTGATGTCATGTGTTGTCAGTCATGTGTTGTCATGTGGTGTCATGTGTCATCACATGTCATGTGTCATGTGGTGTCATGTGTCATGTGGTGTCATGTGTCATGTAGTGTCATGTGTCATGTGACATGACATGTGATGTCATGTGACATGTGGTATCATGTATCATGTGATGTCATGTGTCATGTGGTGTCATGTGTCATGTGGTGTCATGTGTCATCACGTGTCATGTGTCATGTGGTGTCATGTGTCATGTGGTGTCATGTGTCATGTATTGTCATGTGTCATGTGATGTCATATGTTGTCATGTGATGTCATGTGTCATGTGGTGTCATGTGTGATGATGTTGATCATCATGTTGATGTGTGATGATGTTGGCAAGATGGCCGCTACATAGGAGCTCTTTGTGAGAGCTCCTGGGTTAGGGATAACTAGCTTTTAGTTTAAATCCCTGCTAAACCCAAGCAAAAAGACATCTTCGCCCCCACCCCCCCCAACACAAGGAATAAACAACAACATACCTGGAGGTACCTGGTGATGAGAAAAGAGAATCCACCACGATTGCTCCCTGCTGGACCGGACCACCAGGACTGAAGATCGACTGCCTGGAGGATCAACCGGACCGCCAGGACGGAGGATCGACTGCCCGGAGGACCGACTGCGGCGCTTTCATGTCCGATGGACACGAGAGGGAAGGTGACAGAAAGGCACCGACTGACCCCCGCGCTGTAGCGGTAGTCACGAAGGAAGGGAGGCAGCGTCCACGTTGCCCTAACTACTGGATGTCCCTGGAGGCGTTCTGGAGGTGCTGAGCGCTGGTCATCAAGAGTCCTTAGCGCCGACGCTGGTTGCAGCCCACCATTGAGACCGGAGGCCCGAGACCGGGGGCTGGCCGAGGAGCGGTGCGGTGCGAGGAGCGGTGAGAGAACACTGCCGGCGCGGCTGGAGGCCTGGGGAGAGGAGCGGGAGCGGAAGAGGAGGAAGAGTGACGATAAGGCCAGGAAGCGGAGAGAGCCAGCGGGTGAGAGGCATAACAGGAGGAGGAAGGAAAGGAACTGAATTTAGGTAAAGCAAACGCGGGAGCATTCGAAACGGCGCGCCTGACTTTAAAATGGCGGCCGCTTGAGACATTTAACCCTCTTATACTGAAGGAAGTAAACAACCAGGAGGCAAGAAATGGTAAAAGGACAAAGAAACACCAAACACAGAGAAAGGAGCCTACAACAGATATAATATGGGGCGAGAAAGGGAAAATGGACTAAATGAATAAGTAGAAAGAGAAAAAGTCCCCTGATCATAGCAAGTACCAAAACGGCGGACATCTTGGAATATCCAGTTTTTTAACCACTACACCACAATAAGGACTAGCTATAATTAGTGCTACCAGAAACCACAACCTACAAGGCCCCAAGAATTCTATTGGAAGTGAAATTATCATCTATGACTAGCAATGAAGGAGATCACTTAACAGAGAAACCGGGATATATCTCCATCATAGTAGAATATTACTTAATAAGACATCTAGGCATTTGTCTATCTAACTTTAATCCCTAGATCTTCTAAGAGATTAACAGTGAAGAGCCACCCTAAGGCATTTAACGCAAAGCAAAAATGGGCGAAAGACACCGAGATGACCTAAACGCCCAGGTCATAAAATATCCGCCTAAATTATCTAAAAACGGAGCCAAAAAGTTCAAACATAATACCCTGAAGAAAAACGCGGACACACTGTTCGCTGACCCATACTTTAATACAGATAAAGGCACTATAACCAATGACTTGATATTTTACACTAATAAAACGGCTAAATGGCGCAATGCCTTCACAAGAATGCTCTGCATTAAAGCTACGAAAAACATCCCACATGGCACAAAAATAATGACCTCACCATCAAGAAGATGTAGAGCGGAATTATGCATCACCATTTATAAAACTGGAATAGTGTTGATACAGGCAGGGAACAACGAACTTATGAAGTTTGACGAGATATTCCCTATGATAAAAGAATCACTAGAGGGCTTAAGACACCAACTATGCCCGACCCCACCATTATTTACTCCTGATAACATTGATATCAGAGACGCCAATCGAACGGGAGGCTGCCTGGAGCCAGCTACTAAATCCGAAGAGAAAACTGAAACAGGAACAACCATACCGAAAAATAAGACAGAAGGGGCAAAGAGATTTACGAATCATGTGAATAAAGAACAAGACCAACTCCAAAGAGAAGAGCCAACAACGCGTCCAAATACTGAGCCTTCCCACGCGGAACATACAATGATGCCGAATGAATTACACATTGTAAATGAGGAAATAGATAAGTTAGGAGATACCAACCGTGCTCCACCTATCCACAGTTCTATGCTAAAACCAGGTGGAACCTCAACCACAAAAATACGCCTACCCTCACAAAAACCAGATAACGCACACAACACCTCAAGAAGGTACGGAACGGACGACCGAACGGAAGATATAAAGGATAAGAAAATGACTGAGGCACTAAGAATAGATCAAAATCAGAGAAAAGCGACATACAACACCCGGACACACAGGCCAACTGTCCTTAAGAGACCAACCAAGAACCAGAAGGCTATTAAGGATCTCCAGAAACTAGTCTGCAACATGACTAAAGCCACAACTAGTACTCTACAAGCGATGGAAAAAATACTGGAAATAATAGCAAGCACCCATTCTATGATCACGAATATTCAAGATCTTGTACATTCAATACATAGAAAGAGCAACGAGACAGACACGTCACTAGCGAATAGGATCAACCGACCAAATAGGACGAAGGCCTTGTCGAAGGCGGAAACCCTTGCCTTACTCCGAACATATGATCCATCAGATCCTGCGGAAGAAGAGGACATCAAAACAGTTCCGATAGATCCTAACAGAACGGCAAGAAAGAAGGATAGGAAACCCAACCATAACAACTTACAACAAATCCAGCTTAACTCCGAATACGAAACACTGAACAGTAATAACTCTGGGAAACAACTGACCTGCCTCCTACTAAACTGTAGATCGACCACCAAACATGCATCAGACATAGCAGACCTCATCATCAACAAGGAAATTGATCTGGCAATACTTACAGAAACGTGGCTATCGGAATCATCATCTCCAACTATGGATCTCTTAGTACCACCTGACTATAACACTGTGAGACTAGATAGACCAAGAAATTCAGGAGGAGGAATTGCCTACATTCACCGGGCAGAGATAGCGGTCAACCAAATACAATCTGACCCTCTAGAATCTTGCGAATACTTAGGACTCAACATAAAATCAGCAACAAATCAAAGATGCAATTTACATGCATTCTACCACCCACCAGGAGAGAACGCGAAGTTCATAGAACAGCTAATGGAGATCATTACGACCAACTCTAATAGGAATGCCAATAACATATTCTTAGGAGATTTCAACTTACACTGGAATGACTGCAATGACAAACTAGTCAACACGCTCAAGGATTTCCTTGATGAACTAAACCTCAATCAAGCATGCACGCAACCTACACACTCTAAAGGACCTACACTTGACTGGATTATATCAGATAACAAAAATGCATCAATCCTCTCAATAACACCATGTGACTGGTCGGATCACTATGCAATAACATTCCGGATACCCATAGTGAAAAAGGGCAAGACGGTTCAACCTGCCAATGTCAAAAAATGGATTCGAGACACAAGAGAGGCTAATATTGAGCTACTAGTTGAAAGCTGTGAGACAGAACTAAAGCCACCTAGCAACTTACAGAATGCAAATGAGTTGACAGAGCATTATATAACATCAGTCGGGACTATAGTCAACAAGACCTTACCACTAAAACTAAAAAGAATAACGGAGAAGACAAAAAATCCATGGTTTGACGGATCACTGAACGAAGATAGGTGCAAACTAAGAATGGCAGAAAGGAAATGGAGACAACACCCATCATCCCCGGAACTGAAAGCCCTCAGAAAAATTAGAAGCCAATACAACAAAAAGATCATCAACTCCAAAAAGGAATTCATAAGATCGGAACTGGATAATGCCAAAAACAGACCACGGAAACTCTTTGAAATCCTGAAACAACAATCAAACAAACTTTCCAAAACTGCTCTTCAAAACGTAAAAACATCCCGAAGTAGCGAGGAATTTTCAACATTCTTCACGGAAAAAGCCAAAACGCTTGAAAAAGAGCTACTAAGTGCAGAAAATAACCTCCCCATCCAACCTCTAACTGCGAATGACCCCAACTCAACTACATTGGGTAACAAAACAAAAAACAAGGCAAACTGGAACACATTTGAACTATATGATCAGAACACGATCGCCAAAACGCTATCGAAAATCAAACCTAACAATCACTACCAAGATCCCCTACCCGCGAAATGTTTAAGAGAAATTAACCATATTGTGGTTCCAATCTGGACAAAAATAATAAATGCATCATTCTCACAAGGGACCCTTCCAGACTGTCTAAAAACTGGTCAAGTTGTTCCATTGATCAAAAAACCGACTGCAGATGCTACAGACCCGAATAACTTTCGACCAGTAACTAACATCCCTCTATTGGCCAAATTAATTGAGAAATGTGTGCAGGGACAACTGAGCCAACACATCACTAAGTTCTCCTTACTAGATGAATGCCAATCGGGATTCAGGTCAGGGCATAGCACGGAAACAGCTATCCTCCACATTGTTGATGACGCACTACAGGCTCTTGATCGAAATCAAGCATGCCTGCTAATTCTCCTGGACCTATCATCGCCATTTGACACAGTAAATCATAAAGCATTACTGGCCAGGCTACAGGACAGGATGGGAATATCTGGAAATGTGCTGAAATGGTTCGAATCTTTCCTACGGAACAGAACCCAACGTTTCCTGGTTAATCAATCATTTTCTGCATCATCCCCTAACTCAATCGGAGTCCCACAAGGATCAACATTATCCCCTGATCTATTTAATTTATATGTCGAACCTCTTACAACAATTCTCAGAAACTCACAGATGTCGTATCACATGTATGCGGACGACACGCAAATATATATAAAGATCGCCTCCCTTGAAGACATTGAGCGAATGAATGAAACTTTAAAAAGGGCACTGCATTGGTTAACAATCAATCATTTGAAGCTAAATGCTCAAAAAACAGAGTTCTTACTAATCTCACCACCAAGATGCGTTACGGAAATAAAGGAATGGACCAAGTTGGTGACCGCGCTCAACTGCTCCCCGACTCTAGTCAATTCAGCCAAGTCGCTAGGAATTACTCTAGACGAGAATCTTGACATGAAAGCTCACATTAATTCTATGGCATAAAGCGCGCGCTTCCACCTGAACTACCTAAGGAAATTGAAACCATTCATCTCTGAAGCAGATCTGAAACTGGCAATCCAATCTTTAGTCATCTCTAGAATTGAATATGGTTGCACCACCGTAGCAGGTTTACCAAAAACGTCCACAGCACCACTAAAAGCTTGCCTCAATGCTGCGGCGAGACTCATCACCGGATCAAGGAAGTTTGACCACATATCCCCTCACCTGAAAGCATTAAACTGGCTACCCTATGAGGCCAGAATCCAACTAAAGATAGCATGTATCACCCACAGAGCACTCCACCACAAGACTCCTGGATACCTATCTAAGAAAATTGAACTATCAGGAGGCAGCAGACCGGCTAGAAATGCCAAAGAGCTGGTGCTACGTCCAGCCATATTCAGAAAGAAAAAAACTTATGACAGAGCGTTCACAGGAGCTGCCCCCAGAATCTGGAACTCACTCCCTCCAAACATTAGGAAGATTCCTAATACCGCAACATTTAAACGAGAAGTGAAGAGCTTCCTAATGAGTAAATACCTCATATAGGCTAGCGAATTCTATCCTCAAACCAAATACTACCTCATAAGAAAGGGAAGGACTGACGGGAATTAGTTGAAAGATAAATGTTGACTCGAAACTGAAGACTCTCCTTTGTAACCAATATATATACCAATTGCTACCTCATGTCAAAAGGAACTCATATAGTTACCTCACATAGTAAACTATATAACCGCTACCTCCTATGTACGACGAAATGGACAAATGACATAACCTATGCTGTTTAGTGAATTCGTATTATAATCGACTAACCTGAGTTGAATGTATGTATATGGCAATCCATATTGTGCCAGTGTATAGTAACCTGAGTGGAATGTACAGTAGTTAAATAAGCATCAACTATAGCCATATATTTATCTACCTCATAGCTATTTGTTGTCTAATGGTTAACATCTTATCAATACTTATCCTACTTCTATGTTAAGTGCTCTGATACCCACGGGTCTTGTTCGCGCTATACAAAACTTTCAATAAATAAATAAATAAATAAAAATATGTCATGTATCCTCATGTGTCATGTGTTGTCATGTGTCATGTGGTGTCATGTGTCATGTGATGTCATGTGTTGTCAGTCATGTGGTGTCATGTGTCATCATGTGTCATGTGTCATCATGTGTCATGTGTCATGTAGTGTCATGTGTCATGTAGTGTCATGTGTCATCATGTGTTGTCATGTGTCATCATGTGGTGCCATGTGACATCATGTGTCATGTGATGTCATGTGGTGTCATGTGTCATCATGTGGTGCCATGTGACGTCATGTGTCATGTGATGTCATGTGGTGTCATGTGGTGTCATGTGTCAACATGTGTCATGTGTCATCATGTGTCATGTGGTGTCATGTGTCATGTGATGTCATGTGTCATGTGGTGTCATGTGTCATCATGTGTCATGTGGTGTCATGTGTCATCATGTGTCATGTGTCATGTGGTACCATGTGTCATGTGGTGTCATGTGTCATGTATCGTCATGTGTCATGTGATGTCATGTGTCATGTGTTGTCATGTGATATCATGTGATGTCATGTGTTGTCATGTGATGTCATGTGTCATGTTGTGTCATGTGATGTCATGTGTCATGTGGTGTCATGTGATGTCATGTGTCATGTGTCATGAGGTGTCATGTGGTGTCATGTGTCATGTATCGTCATGTGTCATGTGATGTCATGTGGTGTCATGTGGTGACATGTGGTGTCATGTGTCATGTATCGTCATGTGTCATGTGATGTCATGTGTCATGTGATATCATGTGTCATGTGTTGTCATGTGGTGTCATGTGTCATGTGGTGTCATGTGTCATCACATGTCATGTGGTGTCATGTGTCATGTATCGTCATGTGTCATGTGATGACATGTGTCATGTGTTATCATGTGATGTCATGTGTCATGTGGTGTCATGTGTCATGTGGTGTCATGTGTCATGTATCATCATGTGTCATATATTGTCATGTCATGTGTCATGTGGTGTCATGTGTCATGTGATGTCATGTGTCATGTGTTGTCATGTGATGTCATGTGTCATGTGATGTCATGTGTCATGTGATGTCATGTGTCATGTGGTGTCATGTGTCATCGTGTCATGTGTTGTCATGTGGTGTCATGTGTCATCACTTGTCATGTGTCATGTGGTGTCATGTGTCATGTGGTGTCATGTGGTGTCATGTGTCATGTATCGTCATGTGTCATGTGTTGTCATGTGATGGCATGTGTCATGTGGTGTCATGTGTCATGTGATGTCATGACACATTCCAAACTAGAAAGTGTTGGCCGCCATCTTGTGCCTCGGTAGGCTGAGGCACAAGAAAGCAGAAAAACAAACAAGTAGAACACAAAAAGGGGGCACGGTAGAAACCCCCTGACCCCCTAGGCCTGCTCAGGGATCCCACAAGGACCCACAAGGCCCCCCATTTGTTTTTTACAAAAACTGCAGAGTACGAGTACTGTACAAGCACAGTAAGCTTACTGTAAGCTTACTGTAATCTGTACCTTCCTGAGCACGAGCTGAATGCTAATTGGCTGTTAACTGTCTGTAAACACTCCAAACAATCATGTGTAATGTGTTGTCATGTGGTGTCATGTGTCATCACGTGTCACGTGATGTCATGTGTCATGTGCTGTCATGTGCTGTCATGTGTCATGTGTCATGTGGTGCCATATGTCATGTGTCATCTTGTGTCCTGTGGTGTCATGTGGTGTCATGTGTCATCATGTAGTGCCATGTGACGTCATGTGTTGTCAGTCATGTGGTGTCATGTGGTGTCATATGTCATCATGTGTCATGTGTTGTCATGTGGTGTCATATGTCATGTGGTGTCATGTGTCATGTGACATGACATGTGATGTCATGTGTCATGTGGTGTCATATGTCATGTGATGTCATGTGTCATGTGTCATCATGTGTCATGTGGTGTCATGTGTCATCACGTGTCATGTGCCATGTGGTGTCATGTGTCATGTGGTGTCATGTGTCATGTATCGTCATGTGTCATGTGATGTCATGTGTCATGTGTTGTCATGTGATGTCATGTATCATGTGGTGTCATGTGTCATGTGGTGTCATGTGTCATGTATCATCATGTGTCATGTGTCATGTGGTGTCATGTGTCATGTGATGTCATGTGATGTCATGTGTCATGTGGTGTCATGTGTCATCATGTGTCATGTGTTGTCACGTGGTGTCATGTGTCATCACATGTCTTGTGTCATGTGGTGTCATGTGTCATGTATCATCATGTGTCTTGTGATGTCATGTGTCATGTGGTCTCATATGTCATGTGATGTCATGTGTCATATGGTGACATGTGGTATCATGAGTCATGTATTGTCATTTGTCATGTGATGTCATGTGTCATGTGATGTCATTTGTCATGTGTCATCATGTGTCATGTGGTGTCATGTGTTATCACGTGTCATGTGTCATGTGCTATCATGTGGTGTCATGTAGTGTCATGTGTCATCATGTGTTGTCATGTGTCATCATGTGGTGCCATGTGACGTCATGTGTCATGTGATGTCATGTGGTGTCATGTGGTGTCATGTGTCATCATGTGTCATGTGTTGTCATGTGGTGTCATGTGTCATCACGTGTCATGTGTCATGTTGTGTCATGTGTCATGTGGTGTCATGTGGTGTCATGTGTCATCATGTGTCATGTGTTGTCATGTGGTGTCATGTGCCATCATGTGTCATGTGTCATGTGGTGTCATGTGTCATGTGATGTCATATGTCATGTAGTGTGATGTGTCATGTGATGTCATGTGTCATGTGTTGTCATGTGATGTCATGTGTCATGTGATGTCATGTGTTGTCATGTGTCATCATGTGTCATGTGTGTCATGTGTCATCACGTGTCATGTGTCATGTGATGTCATGTGTCATGTGGTGTCATGTGATGTCATGTGTCATGTGCTGTCATGTGGTGTCATGTGTCATCATGTGTTGTCATGTGTCATCATGTGGTGCCATGTGACATCATGTGTCATGTGATGGCATGTGGTATTATGTGTTGTCATGTGTCATGTGTTGTCATGTGATGTCATGTGTCATGTGGTGTCATGTGTCATGTGGTGTCATGTGTAATGTATCGTCATGTGTCATGTGATGTCATGTGTCATGTGTTGTCATGTGATGTAATGTGTCATGTGGTGTCATGTGTCATGTGATGTCATGTGTTGTCATGTCATCATGTGTCATGTGGTGTCTTGTGTCATCACATGTCTTGTGTCATGTGGTGTCATGTGTCATGTATCGTCATGTGTCATGTGATGTCATGTGTCATGTGGTGACATGTGGTGTCATGTGTCATGTATCGTCATGTGTCATATGTTGTCATGTGATGTCATGTGTCATGTGGTGTCATGTGTCATGTGGTGTCATGTGTCATGTATCATGTGGAGTCATATGTCATGTGTCAAAAAATTTATATATCTAGAGGAGCTTACTGTAAGATTACTAAAAGCTTACTGTACTCTGTACCTTTCTGAGCATGAGCTGAATGCTAATTGGCTGTCAACTGTCTGTCAATACTCCAAACCAGAAAGTGTTGGCAGCCATCTTGTGCATCGGTAGACTGAGGCACAAGAAAGCAGAAAAACAAACCTGTAAAATGCAAAAAGGGGGCAGGGTAGAAACACCCTGCCCCGTAGGCCTGCTCTGGGTGTTTCACAAGGACCCCAAAGGCCCCACCCAAAATTTTTGGGGGGACAAAAACCACGGGGGACGAGTACCATACAAGTCCTGTAAGCTTACTGTAAGCTTACTGTACTCTGTACCTGCAAGAGCTGAATGCTAATTGGCTGTCAACTGTCTGTCAACACTCCAAACCAGAAAGTGTTGGCCGCCATCTTGTGCCTCGGTAGACTGAGGCACAAGAAAGCAGAAAAACAAACAAGTAGAACGCAAAAAGGGGGCAGGGTAGAAACCCCCTGACCCCCAAGGCCTGCTCAGGGATCCCACAAGGACCCACAAGGCCCCCCATTATTTTTGTTTACAAAAACTACAGAGTACGAGTACTGTACAAGCACAGTAATCTTACTGTAATCTGTACCTTCCCGAGCACGAGCTGAATGCTAATTGGCTGCCAACTGTCTGTAAACACTCCAAACAATCATGTGTTATGTGTTGTCATGTGTCATCATGTGTCATGTGTCATGTGATGTCATGTGTCATGTGCTGTTATGTGTCATGTGCTGTCATGTGTCATGTGTCATCTTGTGTCATGTGGTGTCATGTGTCATCATGTAGTGCCATGTGATGTCATGTGTTGTCAGTCATGTGTTGTCATGTGGTGTCATGTGTCATCACATGTCATGTGTCATGTGGTGTCATGTGCCATGTGGTGTCATGTGTCATGTAGTGTCATGTGTCATGTGACATGACGTGATGTCATGTGTCATGTGGTGTCATGTATCATGTGATGTCATGTGTCATGTGGTGTCATGTGTCATGTGGTGTCATGTGTCATCACGTGTCATTTGTCATGTGGTGTCATGTGTCATGTGGTGTCATGTATCATGTATCGTCATGTGTCATGTGATGTCATATGTTGTCATGTGATGTCATGTGTCATGTGGTGTCATGTGTCATGTATCGTCATGTGTCATGTGTCATGTGTTGTCATGTGTCATGTGGTGTCATGTGTCATGTGATGTCATGTGTTGTCAGTCATGTGGTGTCATTTGGTGTCATGTGTCATCATGTGTCATGTGTCATCATGTGGCATGTGTCATGTAGTGTCATGTGTCATCATGTATTGTCATGTGTCATCATGTGGTGCCATGTGTCATGTGATGTCATGTGGTGTCATGTGTCCTCATGTGGTGCCATGTGACGTCATGTGTCATGTGATGTCATGTGGTATCATGTGGTGTCATGTGTCAACATGTGTCATGTGTCATCACGTGTCATGAGGTGTCATGTGTCATGTGGTGTCATATGATGTCATGTGTCATGTGGTGTCATGTGTCATGTGATGTCATGTGTCACGTGGTGTCATGTGTCATCAAGTGTCATGTGGTGTCATGTGTCATCACGTGTCATGTGGTGTCATGTGTCATGTATCATCATGTGTCATGTGATGTAATGTGTCATGTGTTGTCATGTGTTGTCATGTGATGTCATGTGTCATGTGGGGTCATGTGTCATGTGATGTCATGTGTCATGTGATGTCATGTGTCATGTGTCATGAGGTGTCATGTGGTGTCATGTGTCATGTATCGTCATGTGTCATGTGATGTCATGTCATGTGATGTCATGTGGTGACATGTGGTGTCATGTGTCATGTATCGTCATGTGTCATGTGATGTCATGTGTCATGTGATATCATGTGTCATGTGTTGTCATGTGGTGTCATCATGTGTCATCACATGTCATGTGGTGTCATGTGTCATGTGGTGTCATGTGTCATGTATCGTCATGTGTCATGTGATGACATGTCATGTGTTGTCATGGGATGTCATGTGTCATATGGTGTCATGTGTCATGTATCATCATGTGTCATGTGTTGTCATGTCATGTGTCATGTGGTGTCATGTGTCATGTGATGTCATGTGTCATGTGTTGTCATCTGATGTCATGTGTCATGTGATGTCATGTGTCATGTGATGTCATGTGTCATGTGGTGTCATGTGTCATCATGTGTCATGTGTTGTCATGTGGTGTCATGTGTCATCACGTGTCATGTGTCATGTGGTGTCGTGTCATGAGGTGTCATGTGTTGTCATGTGTCATGTATCGTCATGTGGCATGTGTTGTCATGTGGTGTCATGTGTCATGTATCGTCATATGTCATCATGTATCATCTTGTGTCATGTGGTGTCATGTGTCATCATGTGGTGCCATGTGACGTCATGTGTTGTCAGTCATGTGTTGTCATGTGGTGTCATTTGTTATCACGTGTCATGTGTCATGTGGTATCATGTGTCATGTGGTGTCATGTGTCATGTAGTGTCATGTGTCATGTGATGCCATGTGTCATGTATTGTCATGTGATGTCATGTGTCATCACGTGTCATGTTTCATGTGGTGTCATGTGTCATGTGGTGTCATGTGTCATGTGATGTCATGTGTCATGTGATGTCATGTGATGTCATGTGTCATGTGGTGTCATGTGTCATGTGGTGTCATGTGTCATGTATCACCATGTGTCATGTGATGTCATGTGTTGTCATGTGATGTCATGTGTCATATGATGTCATGTGCCATGTGTTGTCATGTGATGTCATGTGTCATATGGTGTCATGTGTCATCATGTGTCATGTGTTGTCATGTGGTACATGACACATGTGGTGTCGTGTGTTGTCATGTGTCAAGTGATATCATGTGTCAAGTGGTGTCATGTGTCATAACGTGTCATGTTTCATGTGGTGTCATGGGTCATGTATCGTCATGTGTCATGTGATGTCATGTGTCATGTGTTGTCATGTGATGTCATGTATTATGTGTCATGTGGTGTCATGTATCATATATCGTCATGTATCATGTGATGTCATGTGTTGTCATGTGATATCATGTGTCATGTGGTGTCATGTGTCATGTGATGTCATGTGCCATGTGCATTGGTAGATGTGATATCATGTGTCATGTGGTGTCATGTGTCATGTGATGTCATGTGCCATGTGTTGTCATGTGATGTCATGTGTCATGTGATGTCATGTGTCATGTGGTGTCATGTGTTTTATCGGAGAAAGACCTAAAACTAGCTGTGCAGTCACTGGTTATCTCAAGAATTGAATATGGATGTACAACTCTAGCAGGTCTTCCAAAAATATCCATAGCCCCCCTAAAAGCTTGTCTCAATGCAGCGGCAAGACCGGACGAAGACATTTGACTACATCACCCCTCACCTGAAGGTGCTAAACTGGCTACCCTTTGAAGCTAGAATACAACTAAAAATGGCATGTATCGCCCACAAAGCGATTCACCACAACACACCCAGATAGCTTGCCCAGAAAATAGAAATTTCAGGAAGAAACAGACCAGCCCGAAGTGCCAATTTGCTACTGCTGAGACCACCTATCTTCAGGAAGAAAAAAACTTATGAGAGCGTTCTCCGGAGCAGCCCCTAGAATCTGGAACTCTCTGCCTGTGAATATCAGAAAAATTTCGAACATAGCATCGTTTAAGAAGGAAGCTAAGACCTTCCTCATGAGCAAATTCCTCCCATAGGCAGGCATTTCGCCTTCTATGACTTAACTGTGAGGTTCTTAAGATAACAAAATGAGAAATTGAAGAACAGTGGAATGACTATGCTGAAAATATTACCAACTACGGTGTGCAATATCATCGCTTGTTATATAAACTGCTGTTTTTATCCTATGCCATTGTTGTAAAGTGCTCTGATACCCATGGGTCTAGTTTGCGCTATAGAAAACTGTTTATAAATAAATAAATAAATAAATGTGTCATCATGTGTCATGTGGTGTCATGTGTCATCATGTGTCATGTGGTGTCATGTGGTGTCATGTGTCATCACATGTCATGTGTCATGTGTCATGTGATGTCATGTGTCATGTGCTGTCATGTGCTGTTATGTCATGTGTCATGTGGTGTCATATGTCATGTGTCATTTGGTGTCATTTGTCATCATGTGTTGTCATGTGTCATCATGTGGTGCCATGTGACGTCATGTGTTGTCAGTCATGTGGTGTCATGTGTCATCATGTGTCATCATGTGTCATGTGGTGTCACGTATCATGTGGTGTCATGTGTCATATAGTGTCATGTGTCATGTGTTGTCATGTGGTGTCATGTGATGTCATGTGTCATGTGGTGTCATGTGTCATGTATCGTCATGTGTCATGTGATGTCATGTGGCATGTGTTGTCATGTGATGTCATGTGTCATGTGGTGTCATGTGTCATGTGATGTCATGTGTCATGTGGTGTCATGTGTCATCACGTGTCATGTGTCATGTGGTGTCATGTGTCATGTGGTGTCATGTGTCATGTATTGTCATGTGATGTCATGTGTTGTCATGTGATGTCATGTGTCATGTGGTATCATGTGATGTCATGTGTCATGTGTTGTCATGTGTCATCATGTGTCATGTGTTGTCATGTGGTGTCATGTGTCATCGCGTGTCATGTGTCATATGTCATGTATCGTCATGTGTCATGTGATGTCATATGTCATGTGATGTCATGATGTGGTGACATGTGGTGTCATGTA
Organism: Lissotriton helveticus; assembly: GCF_964261635.1. Taxonomy (NCBI): domain Eukaryota; kingdom Metazoa; phylum Chordata; class Amphibia; order Caudata; family Salamandridae; genus Lissotriton; species Lissotriton helveticus. Next base: position 450,677,805 of record NC_136062.1, read on the forward strand.
TCGTCATGTCATGTGATGTCATGTGTCATGTGATGTCATGTGGTGTCATGTGTCATGTGGTGTCATGTGTCATGTGTCATGTGGAGTCATATGTCATGTGTCAAAAAATGTTTATTATTTCTAGAGGAGCTTACTGTAAGATTACTGTAAGATTACTGTAAGCTTACTGTACTATGTACCTTTCCGAGCACGAGCTGAATGCTAATTGGCTGTCAACTGTCTGTCAATACTCCAAACCAGAAAGTGTTGGCAGCCATCTTGTGCCTCGGTAGACTGAGGCACGAGAAAGCAGAAAAACAAACGTGTAAAAGGCAAAAAGGGGGCAGGGTAGAAACACCCTGCCCCCTAGGACTGCTCTCGGTGTTTCACAAGGATCCCAAAGGCCCCCCCCCAATATTTTTGGGGGACAAAAACCACGGGGGACGAGTACCATACGAGTCCTGTAAGCTTACTGTAAGCTTACTGTACTCTGTACCTGCACGAGCTGAATGCGGTGTCATGTGTCATGTGGAGTCATATGTCATGTGTCAAAAAATGTATATATCGAGAGGAGCTTACTGTAAGATTCCTGTAAGCTTACTATACTCTGTACCTTTCCGAGCACGAGCTGAATGCTAATTGGCTGTCAACTGTCTGTCAACACTCCAAACCAGAAAGTGTTGGCCGCCATCTTGTGCCTCGGTAGACTGAGGCACAACAAAGCAGAAAAACAAACAAGTAGAACGCAAAAAGGGGGCAGGGTAGAAACCCCCTGACCCCCTAGGCCTGCTCAGAGATGCCACAAGGACCCACAAGGCCCCCCATTTTTTTTTTACAAAAACTGCAGAGTACAAGTACTGTACAAGCACAGTAAGCTTACTGTAAGCTTACTGTAATCTGTACCTTCCCGAGCACGAGCTGAATGCTAATTGGCTGTCAACTGTCTGTAAACACTCCAAACAATCATGTGTCATGTGTTGTCATGTGGTGTCATGTGTCATGTGGTGTCATGTGATGTCATGTGCCATGTGCTGTCATGTGGTGTCATGTGTCATGTGTCATGTGGTGTCATAGGTCATCATGTGTCATCTTGTATCCTGTGGTCTCATGTGGTGTCATGTGTCATCATGTGTTGTCATGTGTCATCATGTAGTGCCATGTGACGTCATGTGTTGTCAGTTATGTGGTGTCATGTGTTGTCATGTGTCATCACGTGTCATGTGTCATGTGGTGTCATGTGTCATGTGGTGTCATGTGTCATGTGACATGACATGTGATGTCATGTGTCATGTGGTGTCATGTGTCATCATGTGTCATGTTTCATGTGGTGTCATGTGTCATGTATCATGTGTCATGTGATGTCATGTGTCATGTGGTGTCATGTGTCATGTGCCATATGATGTCATGTGCCATGTGTTGTCATGTGTCATCACATGTCATGTTTCATGTGGTGTCATATGTCATCATGTGTCATGTGTCATCATGTGTCATGTGTTGTCATGTGGTGTCATGTGTCCTCATGTGTCATGTGTTGTCATGTGGTGTCATGTGTCATCACATGTCATGTGTCATGTGATGTCATGTGTCAAGTGGTGTCATGTGTCATCACGTGTCATGTTTCATGTGGTGTCATGTGTCATGTGGTGTCATGTGTTGTCATGTGATGTCAGGTGTCATGTGGTGTCATGTGTCATGTATCATCATGTGTCATGTGATGTCATGTGTCATGTGTTGTCATGTGATGTCATGTGGTGCCATGTGATGTCATGTGGTATCATGTGATGTCATGTGGTGTCATGTGTCATCATGTGTCATATGTTGTCATGTGTCATCACATGTCATATGTCATGTGTCATGTGGTGTCATGTGTCAAGTGGTGTCATGTGATGTCATGTGTCATGTGCTGTCATATGTCATGTCATGTGGTGTCATATGTCATGTGTCATCATGTGTCATGTGGTGTCATTTGTCATCATGTGTTGTCATGTGTCATGTGGTGCCATGTGACGTCATGTGTTGTCAGTCATGTGGTGTCATGTGTCATCCTGTGTCATGTGTTGTCATGTGGTGTCATCACGTGTCATGTGTCATGTGGTGTCACGTATCATGTGGTGTCATGTGTCATATAGTATCATGTGTCATGTGATGTCATGTGTCATATGTTGTCATGTGATGTCATGTGTCATGTGGTGTCTTGTGTCATGTGTCATGTGGTGTCATGTGTCATGTATCGTCATGTGTCATGTGATGTCATGTGTCATGTGATGTCATGTGTCATGTGGTGTCATGTGATGTCATGTGTCATGTGGTGTCATGTGTCATGTGGTGTCATGTGTCATGTATCGTCATGTGTCATGTGGTGTCATGTGTCATGTCATGTCAAGTGCCATGTGTTGTCATGTGATGTCATGTGTCATGTGGTGTCATGTGATGTCATGTGTCATATGGTGTCATGTGTCATCATGTGTCATGTGTTGTCATGTGGTGTCATGTGTCATCACATGTTATGTGTCATGTGATGTCATGTGTCAAGTGGTGTCATGTGTCATGTGATGTCATGTGTCATGTGCTGTCATGTGTCATGTGGTGTCATATGTCATATGTCATGTGTCATTATGTGTCATGTGGTGTCATGTGGTGTCATTTGTCATCATGTGTTGTCATGTGTCATCATGTGGTGCCATGACTGACGTGTTGTCAGTCATGTGGTGTCATGTGTCATGTGTTGTCATGTGTCATGTGCCATATGATGTCATGTGCCATGTGTTGTCATGTGTCATCACGTGTCATGTTTCATGTGGTGTCATATGTCATCATGTGTCATGTGTCATCATGTGTCATGTGTTGTCATGTGGTGTCATGTGTCATCACATGTCATGTGTCATGTGATGTCATGTGTCAAGTGGTGTCATGTGTCATCACGTGTCATGTTTCATGTGGTGTCATGTGTCATGTGGTGTCATGTGTCATGTGTTGTCATGTGATGTCAGGTGTCATGTGGTGTCATGTGTCATGTATCATCATGTGTCATGTGATGTCATGTGTCATGTGTTGTCATGTGATGTCATGTGGTGCCATGTGATGTCATGTGGTGTCATGTGATGTCATGTGGTGTCATGTGTCATCATGTGTCATATGTTGTCATGTGTCATCACATGTCATATGTCATGTGTCATGTGGTGTCATGTGTCAAGTGGTGTCATGTGATGTCATGTGTCATGTGCTGTCATATGTCATGTCATGTGGTGTCATATGTCATGTGTCATCATGTGTCATGTGGTGTCATTTGTCATCATGTGTTGTCATGTGTCATGTGGTGCCATGTGACATCATGTGTTCTCAGTCATGTGGTGTCATGTGTCATCCTGTGTCATGTGTTGTCATGTGGTGTCATCACGTGTCATGTGTCATGTGGTGTCACGTATCATGTGGTGTCATGTGTCATATAGTATCATGTGTCATGTGATGTCATGTGTCATGTGTTGTCATGTGATGTCATGTGTCATGTGGTGTCTTGTGTCATGTGTCACGTGGTGTCATGTGTCATGTATCGTCATGTGTCATGTGATGTCATGTGTCATGTGATGTCATGTGTCATGTGGTGTCATGTGATGTCATGTGTCATGTGGTGTCATGTGTCATGTGGTGTCATGTGTCATGTGGTGTCATGTGTCATGTATTGTCATGTGTCATGTGGTGTCATGTGTCATGTCATGTCAAGTGCCATGTGTTGTCATGTCATGTCATGTGTCATGTGGTGTCATGTGATGTCATGTGTCATATGGTGTCATGTGTCATCATGTGTCATGTGTTGTCATGTGGTGTCATGTGTCATCACATGTTATGTGTCATGTGATGTCATGTGTCAAGTGGTGTCATGTGTCATGTGATGTCATGTGTCATGTGCTGTCATGTGTCATGTGGTGTCATATGTCATATGTCATGTGTCATCATGTGTCATGTGGTGTCATGTGGTGTCATTTGTCATCATGTGTTGTCATGTGTCATCATGTGGTGCCATGACTGACGTGTTGTCAGTCATGTGGTGTCATGTGTCATCATGTGTCATGTGTTGTCATGTGTTGTCATGTGGTGTCACGTATCATGTGGTGTCATGTGTCATGTGTCATGTGATGTCATGTGTCATATGTTGTCATGTGATGTCATGTTTCATGTGGTGTCATGTGTCATGTGATGTCATGTGTCATGTGGTGTCATGTGTCATCATGTGTCATGTGGTGTCATGTGTCATGTGGTGTCATGTATCATGTGGTGTCATGTATCGTCATGTGTCATGTGATGTCATGTGTCATGTGATATCATGTCATGTGTTATCATGTGGTGTCATGTGATGTCATGTGTCATGTGGTGTTATGTGTCATGTGTCATGTGGTGTCATGTGTCATGTATTGTCATGTGTCATGTGATGTCATGTGTCATGTGATGTTATGTGATGTCATGTGTCATGTAGTGTCATGTGTCATGTGTTGTCATGTGTCATCATGTGTCATGCGTTGTCATGTGGTGTCATGTGTCATCACGTGTCTTGTGTCACGTGGTGTCATGTGTCATGAGGTGTCATGTGGTGTCATGTGTCATGTATCATCATGTGTCATGTGATGTCATGTGTCATGTGGTGACATGTGGTATCATGTGTCATGTATCGTCAGGTGTCATGTGATGTCATGTGTCATGTGTTGTCATGTGATGTCATATGGTGTCATGTGTCATGTGGTGTCATGTGTCATGTGTCATGTGGAGTCATATGTCATGTGTCAAAAAATGTATATATCTAGAGGAGCTTACTGTAAGATTACTAAAAGCTTACTGTAATCTGTACCTTTCCGAGCACGAGCTGAATGCTAATTGGCTGTCAACTGTCTGTCAATACTCCAAACCAGAAAGTGTTGGCAGCCATCTTGTGATTCGGTAGACTGAGGCACAAGAAAGCAGAAAAACAAACGCAAAAAGGGGGCAGGGTAGAAACACCCTGCCCCCTAGGCCTGCTGTGGGTGTTTCACAAGGATCCCAAAGGCCCCCCCCAATATTTTTGGGGGACAAAAACCACGGGGGACGAGTACCATACGAGTCCTGTAAGCTTACTGTAAGCTTACTGTACTCTGTACCTGCACGAGATGAATGCGGTGTCATGTGTCATTTGTCATGTGGAGTCATATGTCATGTGTCAAAAAATGTATATATCTAGAGGAGCTTACTGTAAGATTACTGTAAGCTTACTGTACTCTGTACCTTTCCGAGCACGAGCTGAATGCTAATTGGCTGTCAACTATCTGTCAACACTCCAAACTAGAAAGTGTTGGCCGCCATCTTGTGCCTCGGTAGACTGAGGCACAAGAAAGCAGAATAACAAACGTGTAAAATGCAAAAAGGGGGCAGGGTAGAAACACCCTGCCTCCTAGGCCTGCTCTGGGTGTTTCACAAGGACCCCAAAGGCCCCCCCAAATTTTTGGGGGGACAAAAACCACGGGGGACGAGTACCATACGAGTCCTGTAAGCTTACTGTAAGCTTACTGTACTCTGTACCTGCACGAGCTGAATGCTAATTGGCTGTCAACTGTCTGTCAACACTCCAAACTAGAAAGTGTTGGCCGCTATCTTGTGCCTCGGTAGACTGAGGCACAAGAAAGCAGAAAAACAAACAAGTAGAACACAAAAAGGGGGCACGGTAGAAACCCCCTGACCCCCTAGGCCTGCTCAGGGATCCCACAAGGACCCACAAGGCCCCCAATTTGTTTTTTACAAAAACTGCAGAGTACGAGTACTGTACAAGCACAGTAAGCTTACTGTAAGCTTACTGTAATCTGTACCTTCCTGAGCACGAGCTGAATGCTAATTGGCTGTTAACTGTCTGTAAACACTCCAAACAATCATGTGTCATGTGTTGTCATGTGGTGTCATGTGTCATCACGTGTCACGTGATGTCATGTGTCATGTGCTGTCATGTGCTGTCATGTGTCATGTGTCATGTGGTGCCATATGTCATGTGTCATCATGTGTCATCTTGTGTCCTGTGGTGTCATGTGGTGTCATGTGTCATCATGTAGTGCCATGTGACGTCATGTGTTGTCAGTCATGTGGTGTCATGTGGTGTCATATGTCATCATGTGTCATGTGTTGTCATGTGGTGTCATATGTCATGTGGTGTCATGTGTCATGTGACATGACATGTGATGTCATGTGTCATGTGGTATCATATGTCATATGTCATGTGATGTCATGTGTCATGTGTCATCATGTGTCATGTGGTGTCATGTGTCATCACGTGTCATGTGTCATGTGGTGTCATGTGTCATGTGGTGTCATGTGTCATGTATCGTCATGTGTCATGTGATGTCATGTGTCATGTGTTGTCATGTGATGTCATGTATCATGTGGTGTCATGTGTCATGTGGTGTCATGTGTCATGTATCATCATGTGTCATGTGTCATGTGGTGTCATGTGTCATGTGATGTCATGTGTCATGTGGTGTCATGTGTCATCATGTGTCATGTGTTGTCACTTGGTGTCATGTGTCATCACATGTCTTGTGTCATGTGGTGTCATGTGTCATGTATCGTCATGTGTCTTGTGATGTCATGTGTCATGTGGTCTCATATGTCATGTGATGTCATGTGTCATATGGTGACATGTGGTGTCATGTGTCATGTATTGTCATTTGTCATGTGATGTCATGTGTCATGTGATGTCATTTGTCATGTGTCATCACATGTCATGTGTCATGTGGTGTCATGTGTTATCACGTGTCATGTGTCATGTGCTGTCATGTGGTGTCATGTGGTGTCATGTGTCATCATGTGTTATCATGTGTCATCATGTGGTGCCATGTGATGTCATGTGTCATGTGATGTCATATGGTGTCATGTGGTGTCATGTGTCATCATGTGTCATGTGTTGTCATGTGGTGTCATGTGTCATCACGTGTCATGTGTCATGTTGTGTCATGTGTCATGTGGTGTCATGTGGTGTCATGTGTCATCATGTGTCATGTGTTGTCATGTGTCATCATGTGTCATGTGTCATGTGGTGTCATGTGTCATGTGATGTCATGTGTCATGTAGTGTGATGTGTCATGTGATGTCATGTGTCATGTGTTGTCATGTGATGTCATGTGTCATGTGATGTCATGTGTTGTCATGTGTCATCATGTGTCATGTGTGTCATGTGTCATCACGTGTCATGTGTCATGTGATGTCATGTGTCATGTGGTGTCATGTGATGTCATGTGTCATGTGATGTCATGTGGTGTCATGTGGTGTCATGTGTCATCATGTGTTGTCATGTGTCATCATGTGGTGCCATGTGACATCATGTGTCATGTGATGTCATGTGGTATCATGTGTTGTCATGTGTCATGTGTTGTCATGTGATGTCATGTGTCATGTGGTGTCATGTGTCATGTGGTGTCATGTGTAATGTATCGTCATGTGTCATGTGATGTCATGTGTCATGTGTTGTCATGTGATGTAATGTGTCATGTGGTGTCATGTGTCATGTGATGTCATGTGTTGTCATGTCATCATGTGTCATGTGGTGTCTTGTGTCATCACGTGTCTTGTGTCACGTGGTGTCATGTATCATCATGTGTCATGTGATGTCATGTGTCATGTGGTGACATGTGGTGTCATGTGTCATGTATCGTCATGTGTCATATGTTGTCATGTGATGTCATGTGTCATGTGGTGTCATGTGTCATGTGGTGTCAGGTGTCATGTATCATATGGAGTCATGTCATGTGTCAAAAAATGTATATATCTAGAGGAGCTTACTGTAACATTACTAAAAGCTTACTGTACTCTGTACCTTTCCGAGCACGAGCTGAATGCTAATTGGCTGTCAACTGTCTGTCAATACTCCAAACCAGAAAGTGTTGGCAGCCATCTTGTGCATCGGTAGACTGAGGCACAAGAAAGCAGAAAAACAAACCTGTAAAATGCAAAAAGGGGGCAGGGTAGAAACACCCTGCCCCCTAGGCCTGCTCTGGGTGTTTCACAAGGACCCCAAAGGCCCCACCCAAAATTTTTGGGGGGACAAAAACCACGGGGGACGAGTACCATACAAGTCCTGTAAGCTTACTGTAAGCTTACTGTACTCTGTACCTGCACGAGCTGAATGCTAATTGGCTGTCAACTGTCTGTCAACACTCCAAACCAGAAAGTGTTGGCCGCCATCTTGTGCCTCGGTAGACTGAGGCACAAGAAAGCAGAAAAACAAACAAGTAGAACGCAAAAAGGGGGCAGGGTAGAAACCCCCTGCCCCCTAGGCCTGCTCTGGGTGTTTCACAAGGACCCCAAAGGCCCCCCATTATTTTTGTTTACAAAAACTGCAGAGTACGAGTACTGTACAAGCACAGTAATCTTACTGTAATCTGTACCTTCCCGAGCACGAGCTGAATGCTAATTGGCTGCCAACTGTCTGTAAACACTCCAAACAATCATGTGTCATGTGTTGTCATGTGGTGTCATGTGTCATGTGGTGTCATGTGATGTCATGTGTCATGTGGTGTCATGTGTCATCATGTGTCATGTGTTGTCACGTGGTGTCATGTGTCATCACATGTCTTGTGTCATGTGGTGTCATGTGTCATGTATCGTCATGTGTCTTGTGATGTCATGTGTCATGTGGTCTCATATGTCATGTGATGTCATGTGTCATATGGTGACATGTGGTGTCATGTGTCATGTATTGTCATTTGTCATGTGATGTCATGTGTCATGTGATGTCATTTGTCATGTGTCATCACATGTCATGTGTCATGTGGTGTCATGTGTTATCACGTGTCATGTGTCATGTGCTGTCATGTGGTGTCATGTGGTGTCATGTGTCATCATGTGTTGTCATGTGTCATCATGTGGTGCCATGTGATGTCATGTGTCATGTGATGTCATGTGGTGTCATGTGGTGTCATGTGTCATCATGTGTCATGTGTTGTCATGTGGTGTCATGTGTCATCACGTGTAATGTATCATGTTGTGTCATGTGTCATGTGGTGTCATGTGGTGTCATGTGTCATCATGTGTCATGTATTGTCATATGGTGTCATGTGTCATCATGTGTCATGTGTCATGTGGTGTCATGTGTCATGTGATGTCATGTGTCATGTAGTGTGATGTGTCATGTGATGTCATGTGTCATGTGTTGTCATGTGATGTCATGTGTCATGTGATGTCATGTGTTGTCATGTGTCATCATGTGTCATGTGTGTCATGTGTCATCATGTGTCATGTGATGTCATGTGTCATGTGGTGTCATGTGATGTCATGTGTCATGTGCTGTCATGTGGTGTCATGTGGTGTCATGTGTCATCATGTGTTGTAATGTGTCATCATGTGGTGCCATGTGACATCATGTGTCATGTGATGTCATGTGGTATCATGTGTTGTCATGTGTCATGTGTTGTCATGTGATGTCATGTGTCATGTGGTGTCATGTGTCATGTGGTGTCATGTGTAATGTATCGTCATGTGTCATGTGATGTCATGTGTCATGTGTTGTCATGTGATGTAATGTGTCATGTGGTGTCATGTGTCATGTGATGTCATGTGTTGTCATGTCATCATGTGTCATGTGGTGTCTTGTGTCATCACGTGTCTTGTGTCACGTGGTGTCATGTGTCATGTATCGTCATGTGTCATGTGATGTCATGTGTCATGTGGTGACATGTGGTGTCATGTGTCATGTATCGTCATGTGTCATATGTTGTCATGTGATGTCATGTGTCATGTGGTGTCATGTGTCATGTGGTGTCATGTGTCATGTATCATATGGAGTCATATGTCATGTGTCAAAAAATGTATATATCTAGAGGAGCTTACTGTAACATTACTAAAAGCTTACTGTACTCTGTACCTTTCCGAGCACGAGCTGAATGCTAATTGGCTGTCAACTGTCTGTCAATACTCCAAACCAGAAAGTGTTGGCAGCCATCTTGTGCATCGGTAGACTGAGGCACAAGAAAGCAGAAAAACAAACCTGTAAAATGCAAAAAGGGGGCAGGGTAGAAACACCCTGCCCCCTAGGCCTGCTCTGGGTGTTTCACAAGGACCCCAAAGGCCCCACCCAAAATTTTTGGGGGGACAAAAACCACGGGGGACGAGTACCATACAAGTCCTGTAAGCTTACTGTAAGCTTACTGTACTCTGTACCTGCACGAGCTGAATGCTAATTGGCTGTCAACTGTCTGTCAACACTCCAAACCAGAAAGTGTTGGCCGCCATCTTGTGCCTCGGTAGACTGAGGCACAAGAAAGCAGAAAAACAAACAAGTAGAACGCAAAAAGGGGGCAGGGTAGAAACCCCCTGACCCCCAAGGCCTGCTCAGGGATCCCACAAGGACCCACAAGGCCCCCCATTATTTTTGTTTACAAAAACTGCAGAGTACGAGTACTGTACAAGCACAGTAATCTTACTGTAATCTGTACCTTCCCGAGCACGAGCTGAATGCTAATTGGCTACCAACTGTCTGTAAACACTCCAAACAATCATGTGTCATGTGTTGTCATGTGTCATCACGTGTCATGTGTCATGTGACATCATGTGTCATGTGCTGTTATATGTCATGTGCTGTCATGTGTCATCATGTGTCATCTTGTGTCCTGTGGTGTCATGTGTCAGCATGTAGTGCCATGTGATGTCATGTATTGTCAGTCATGTGTTGTCATGTGGTGTCATGTGTCATCACGTGTCATGTGTCATGTGGTGTCATGTGTCATGTGGTGTCATGTGTCATGTAGTGTCATGTGTCATGTGACATGACATGTGATGTCATGTGTCATGTGGTGTCATGTATCATGTGATGTCATGTGTCATGTGGTGTCATGTGTCATGTGGTGTCATGTGTCATCACGTGTCATTTGTCATGTGGTGTCATGTGTCATGTGGTGTCATGTGTCATATATCGTCATGTGTCATGTGATGTCATATGTTGTCATGTGATGTCATGTGTCATGTGGTGTCATGTGTCATGTATCGTCATGTGTCATGTGTCATGTGTTGTCATGTGTCATGTGGTGTCATGTGTCATGTGATGTCATGTGTTGTCAGTCATGTGGTGTCATGTGGTGTCATGTGTCATGTGTCATGTGTCATCATGTGGCATGTGTCATGTAGTGTCATGTATCATCATGTATTGTCATGTGTCATCATGTGGTGCCATGTGTCATGTGATGTCATGTGGTGTCATGTGTCATCATGTGGTGCCATGTGACGTCATGTGTCATGTGATGTCATGTGGTGTCATGTGGTGTCATGTGTCAACATGTGTCATGTGTCATCACGTGTCATGTGGTGTCATGTGTCATGTGGTGTCATATGATGTCATGTGTCATGTGGTGTCATGTGTCATGTGATGTCATGTGTCATGTGGTGTCATGTGTCATCATGTGTCATGTGGTGTCATGTGTCATCACGTGTCATGTGTCATGTGGTGTCATGTGTCATGTATCGTCATGTGTCATGTGATGTAATGTGTCATGTGTTGTCATGTATTGTCATGTGATGTCATGTGTCATGTGGTGTCATGTGTCATGTGATGTCATGTGTCATGTGACGTCATGTGTCATGTGTCATGAGGTGTCATGTGTCATGTATCGTCATGTGTCATGTGATGTCATGTGGTGTCATGTGGTGTCATATGTCATGTATCGTCATATGTCATGTGATGTCATATGTCATGTGATATCATGTGTCATGTGTTGTCATGTGGTGTCATCATGTGTCATCACATGTCATGTGGTGTCATGTGTCATGTGGTGTCATGTGTCATGTATCGTCATGTGTCATGTGATGACATGTCATGTGTTGTCATGTGATGTCATGTGTCATGTGGTGTCATGTATCATCATGTGTCATGTGTTGTCATGTCATGTGTCATGTGGTGTCATGTGTCATGTGATGTCATGTGTCATGTGTTGTCATCTGATGTCATGTGTCATGTGATGTCATGTGTCATGTGATGTCATGTGTCATGTGGTGTCATGTGTCATCATGTGTCATGTGTTGTCATGTGGTGTCATGTGTCATCACGTGTCATGTGTCATGTGGTGTCGTGTCATGAGGTGTCATGTGTTGTCATGTGTCATGTATCGTCATGTGTCATGTGTTGTCATGTGGTGTCATGTGTCATGTATCGTCATATATCATCATGTGTCATCTTGTGTCATGTGGTGTCATGTGTCATCATGTGGTGCCATGTGACGTCATGTGTTGTCAGTCATGTGTTGTCATGTGGTGTCATTTGTTATCACGTGTCATGTGTCATGTGGTATCATGTGTCATGTGGTGTCATGTGTCATGTAGTATCATGTGTCATGTGATGCCATGTGTCATGTGTTGTCATGTGATGTCATGTATCATCACGTGTCATGTTTCATGTGGTGTCATGTGTCATGTGGTGTCATGTGTCATGTGATGTCATGTGTCATGTGATGTCATGTGATGTCATGTGTCATGTGGTGTCATGTGTCATGTGGTGTCATGTGTCATGTATCGCCATGTGTCATGTGATGTCATGTGTTGTCATGTGATGTCATGTGTCATATGATGTCATGTGCCATGTGTTGTCATGTGATGTCATGTGTCATATGGTGTCATGTGTCATCATGTGTCATGTGTTGTCATGTGGTACATGACACATGTGGTGTCATGTGTCATGTGTTGTCATGTGTTGTCATGTGCCAAGTGATGTCATGTGTCAAGTGGTGTCATGTGTCATAACGTGTCATGTTTCATGTGGTGTCATGGGTCATGTATCGTCATGTGTCATGTGATGTCATGTGTCATGTGTTGTCATGTGATGTCATGTATTATGTGTCATGTGGTGTCATGTGTCATATATCGTCATGTGTCATGTGATGTCATGTGTCATGTGTTGTCATGTGATATCATGTGTCATGTGGTATCATGTGTCATGTGATGTCATGTGCCATGTGCATTGGTAGATGTGATATCCTGTGTCATGTGGTGTCATGTGTCATGTGATGTCATGTGCCATGTGTTGTCATGTGATGTCATGTGTCATGTGATGTCATGTATCATGTGGTGTCATGTGTTTTATCAGAGAAAGACCTAAAACTAGCTGTGCAGTCACTGGTTATCTCAAGAATTGAATATGGATGTACAACTCTAGCAGGTCTTCCAAAAATTTCCATAGCCCCCCTAAAAGCTTGTCTCAATGCAGCGGCAAGACCGGAACGAAGACATTTGACCACATCACCCCTCACCTGAAGGTGCTAAACTGGCTACCCTTTGAAGCTAGAATACAACTAAAAATGGCATGTATCGCCCACAAAGCGATTCACCACAACACAACCAGATAGCTTGCCCAGAAAATAGAAATTTCAGGAAGAAACAGACCAGCCCGAAGTGCCAATTTGCTACTGCTGAGACCACCTATCTTCAGGAAGAAAAAAACTTATGAGAGAGCGTTCTCCGGAGCAGCCCCTAGAATCTGGAACTCTCTGCCTGTGAATATCAGAAAAATTTCGATCATAGCATCGTTTAAGAAGGAAGCTAAGACCTTCCTCATGAGCAAATTCCTCCCATAGGCAGGCATTTCGCCTTCTATGACTTAACTGTGAGGTTCTTAAGATAACAAAATGAGAAATTGAAGAACAGTGGAATGACTATGCTGAAAATATTACCAACTACGGTGTGCAATATCATCGCTTGTTATATAAACTGCTGTTTTTATCCTATGCCATTGTTGTAAAGTGCTCTGATACCCATGGGTCTAGTTTGCGCTATAGAAAACTGTTTATAAATAAATAAATAAATAAATAAATAAATGTGTCATCATGTGTCATGTGGTGTCATGTGTCATCATGTGTCATGTGGTGTCATGTGGTGTCATGTGTCATCACATGTCATGTGTCATGTGTCATGTGATGTCATGTGTCATGTGCTGTCATGTGCTGTCGTGTCATGTGTCATGTGGTGTCATATGTCATGTGTCATTTGGTGTCATTTGTCATCATGTGTTGTCATGTGTCATCATGTGGTGCCATGTGACGTCATGTGTTGTCAGTCATGTGGTATCATGTGTCATCATGTGTCATCATGTGTCATGTGGTGTCACGTATCATGTGGTGTCATGTATCATATAGTGTCATGTGTCATGTGTTGTCATGTGGTGTCATGTGTCATGTGATGTCATGTGTCATGTGGTGTCATGTGTCATGTATCATCATGTGTCATGTGATGTCATGTGTCATGTGTTGTCATGTGATGTCATGTGTCATGTGGTGTCATGTGTCATGTGATGTCATGTGGTGTCATGTGTCATCACGTGTCATGTGTCATGTGGTGTCATGTGTCATGTGGTGTCATGTGTCATGTATTGTCATGTGATGTCATGTGTTGTCATTTGATGTCATGTGTCATGTGGTGTCATGTGATGTCATGTGTTGTCATGTGTCATCATGTGTCATGTGTTGTCATGTGGTGTCATGTGGCATCACGTGTCTGTACCTAGGCCTGCTCTCGGTGTTTCACAAGGATCCCAAAGGCCCCCCCCCAATATTTTTGGGGGACAAAAACCACGGGGGACGAGTACCATACGAGTCCTGTAAGCTTACTGTAAGCTTACTGTACTCTGTACCTGCACGAGCTGAATGCGGTGTCATGTGTCATGTGTCATGTGGAGTCATATGTCATGTGTCAAAAAATGTATATATGGAGAGGAGCTTACTGTAAGATTCCTGTAAGCTTACTGTACTCTGTACCTTTCCGAGCACGAGCTGAATGCTAATTGGCTGTCAACTGTCTGTCAACACTCCAAACCAGAAAGTGTTGGCCGCCATCTTGTGCCTCTGTGGAAAAGTAAATTTTGCCATGTTCTGTGTCCCTACGTGTCATCCATCATATGTTATGTGTGCATGATTAAATATGCATATGCATTCCCCATGTCCGATTAATGACGCAATTACAGTTGTGTCCACCTCTAGTATGCCAGTTTCCAGTCCTCGTGAATACTACGTATATCAGGCCTATGTAAAGATACGTTGCCACGTTTCTCAGTGTGCACGTTATTCTATTATAAAGTCCCCGTTTCTAGGCCTCAAAAGGGCCTGGACACCAGATTCAGCTCCTGTCTCCTGAAGCCTCGCTGAGGAGCGATACAGCCCCCACCTGTATCCTCGACCCTTCACTTACTTCCTGCCTCGCAGTGCCCGGCCCAGCCTGGCTCAGTCTCTGAGTCTGCCAAGAATATGTTATGATTCCAGTTATCAGTTCAGTCCTCCTTCTCTGCATTCCTAAGCTACTGAATCGCATCGATAGTTTCCGTCATTGTCTAGCCTTCACGTCTCCACGTTAGAGAAATACTGCATTTAATGGTCATTTAATATTCTTCATCACGCACTACATGTAGAATAATGCATGGTCCAGTCTTAGAATCAAGTTAGCCTTTCCCCTCCTAACTTCTAGTTTATATCAACATGTTCTCTAAACATCAGATACTAGATACTGTTTAGGTACATGTCGCCCTGACTCTCCAGACTTCAGTCTCTGCTCCTAGCACAGAGTTCGAAGCCCCCAGTTTCTCCTAGTAACACGTCACTGCTAGTTTGCGCGCACCATCAGGTTAGAGGTCCCGGCTCCTTAGGTAGCCCCCTCCATGGTTTCCGCCCCATTCATGACATATTCTGTTACGTTTGCATCACATGTCTATGTATACGCCCCGTTACACCTCTTTTCGCCCTTATCTTTCGCGACTGCTACGCGTCACGCCTTCTGCTCCACCCACTGCTACGCCTACTGCAATGTAATGCTATGTGTTTGCGTTATGTATATATGCTCATGTATTGTTATTAAAAGTCAGCGCGCTCATCCCAGATCCAGCCCCAGCAGCTGCTGGGCCCTGCCATCCTATTCCTATGCAGGTTGTCCTGTTCCTGTCCTTATGCTGTATTAAACCTGCAAAACTCCTACTACCTCGAATCTTGACTCTTATTTATTGAGCTATCTGTTATGATATATGTCTAGTCAAAAAGAGAGGTATTATTTATTTATTTACCACATAATGGCGCCCGAATAGGGACTTGCCCTTTCCCCACGCGTCGGTGAAGCCACGCCGACCCCCTGACCCTCTGCAGTCGTGACGGAACTCTTCTGCGCACCGGCAGATATTTCTGCTCCAAGTATCCCTCAGGCCCACGGAGGAGACGGAGGAGGCGGTCCAGCATCCAAACGAGACGGTGGAGGAACGCGGCGAGTCCCGACCAGAGCCCAAGCCGAGAGTCCAAGGTCCGAGGTATCCGGAGGTCCACCCGTAACTGAAGTCCGAAGTTCGTCGTCCGTCGTCGTAGCAGTCCAGTCCGATCCGAGGCCTTCCGTTCTTGCTGCCCGGTGAGTACCATTACTGGGGTAGTATCTAGACAGGGTCAATCTAAATTGACTCTGGTCCGTGGGTTGGTGGTACACAGACTCACAAACGAAGTGTTCACCTAGGTGGATACGGGTCTTGATGCGTCCCTTTATGGGACCGGTATGTTCCGTACTGTTTCAGCAGTGCATCCAGTAACTCTAGTCTGTTCCGTTCTCGAGAAATTCTTGTGTTTCTGTTCTCAGTATTCCAGGTAATATTCTGTCCGAACTGTTATGTTATGATGTTGTTCAATGTATTTCCAATGTCGTGGTATGCCTGAATTGTTTTCCCAGTTGTTATTGTTTCTCGTGTATTGTATTGTGTTCCGATTCAAGTTTACAATGTCTCTCTTTTCGAGATTACGTCAGCTAAAAACTAGAAAGGGTTTGTTAGAAGAAGCAGTTCCTGTTCCGCCGAGGGACAGTCCAGGTCATTTTATGTATCAGAAGCATGGCATAAGCGCCATATTGTATCTAGATTTGTGGGTAGAGTATACCAAACAGTTAGAAGAAAAGTATAGATGGCCCGTATCGGGTACATGGGATGCCGAGTGCATCATGCGAGTAGAAGAAGCATTATGGAAAAAGAAAGCCAGACAATCACAGAAAGATGCCATCGAGTTATGGCGTAAAGAAGCTCATAAAAGAACTGAAAAAGAAATCAGAAAGTCAGAATTAAGTAGAGAATCCTTAGAACGAGTACAAGAAAAAGAACTAATCGAGATTGGTGAACAAGTCAAAGCCGAACAGTCAGACAGACAGAGGCATGCCCTTAATAGGGGTATGTATCCTCTCTTTGCCGAGGGCTTGCCAAAAGCGACCCCAGAGGCATCCAGTAACTTCCCGCCACCATTAGTTCCGATCAAGCTACGTCACAAACAGACCGCAGCTGATATTTTTATTTCGTCCTATTTGGACGACACAGTCCCAGAATATGCAAATCCTGTTCGCGCCCCGCCAGTCCCTGTAAATCAGGCACTTCCCGCTCCTCCAGACACCGGAGTACCTGTCACGGTACCCCCGGTCCAGCCCGCCATACAAGTCCAGCCTGCATTTCCATTTCCCACTCTGCCAGGACGAAGAGCCTCAGTAGACGACTCCAGTTTAGGGGCCGCAGGGGGAGGTCCTCCTCAAACCCCACCGCCACACAAGCGTTTAACGACAGCCGAATTACATGCACAAGCGTCACAGCGTACGCCCAGACATCAGACTGTAGCAGAAATAAGAAAATCCCTTGCCGAATGCGGCTATGATCCAGTCCCAGGCGAGGATAATATGGTTTTATATTCATTCCGCGTAAGAAAGGTGGCCGAGTATCTAGTCACCTTACCGAATATGAAAGAAGATCTAGACAGAATATATCGTTTCATCCGTACAGGGGATGATCCAGAAAGCATTAGCGAGGCCATGTCTCAAAGGAAAGCCGAGATCCAGCTCATGATATTAAAGTTCCTGATCAATTGTCTAATAAGAGAACAAGATTACCCGTCTAAAGATCCGGCTGAAATGAAAACCCTGACAAGGTGGAGTGATAATATAGCCGAGGGTAAGCACAAGACCGTCGGTGCTATGGAGAGTATGTACAAGAAAATCCGTAGAGAAATAATAAAGATACACGAACAACGTAAAGCAGCACAAGTAAGCGAGAAAGAAAGTAACTCTGATACTGAAGAGGTAGAGGACGAGAATCCCGCCAGAATAGCGTATGTAGGAAAATCTAGATTTCCAGATCGCCATTTACGCCTAGAACACAAGTCTATTTTTCATCATCCAGCACCAGAACAAGGTTCACTAGAACAAGTGTTTCAAGCTACCGATCACATTCTGAAATCACGAATCGGTTACAGTGAGTTAAGTACTATGCATGAACAAGAACTAGCCCGATCAGCAGTCCGATGGATTACTGATTCTACCACTTTTCCAGACGAAATAGTGGCACAAATGTTTCTGAAAATGCCCCCAGCCGAGCAACGACTGGTGGGTATGTATATGATTCAGCACCTCATTACTCTGTATGAGGGTCAACACTCTGATCCAGGCCCGTTACATGATATCCTGAACGAGTTACTCCAGTATAGATGGAAAGGTCTAGGTACCGACTTAATTAGTGTCATTCTAGAACAGCGTCACAAATATAGAACGTTTCTGAACCCGCATTTTGTTCATGCCTCACCCCCAGAAAGTAAACCATTTTACATGGAAAGACAGAATCCGTTACGAGAAGTCCACCCAGTTAAAGGAACGGGTGGCGAAATGCAGCGAGTGTTTGTATACACTCCAATTACAAAGATGGAACTCCTCGAAATGAAGAAATTAATTCCCTGTCATGACAAAGATCCAGCAGGGTTCCATAGAGAATTAAAAGACATGCTCCGTATGGGAGAATACACTTACCCAGATATCATTAAAATGTTAAAGGTCCTGTTGCCCGCAGGGGTGTATGAGAAGCTCAAGGAAAAAGAATGGGAGGTGGGAGAGAAAAAGATCGATTGGGCAGTTCTAGAAGCTGAAGACAAGGCACGAGTACCAGGTACCGGTCTTGGAGATAAATGTAAAGAATTACCAGAATTATTAATACAAGTTTTACCCAGATTATTGACAACTAGAAAAGAAGACTGGGATGCAATCTCAGCCTGTAAACAGAAGCAAGACGAGGATATTAGTGATTTTTATTCTAGATTTGAAAAATGTTTTAGCATCAACAGTGGCCTCAAGACAAGTAGTGAGTCATACCCTCACCTTTTTGTTACTAAATTAGTCGAGAATTCAAGCCCACAAATTAAAAATCGAGTTCTGAAAGTCGAAAGTACCTGGCAAGCTAATACCCCGTCCCAGATGTTGCAGATGCTTCAATACCACCAGAATAGAATCAGAGAAGAACAAGAACACGAAAGAAAACGTATGAAAGACACGAAAATGAAAGTACTAGTTGCACAATCTGTTCCTCAAGACAGTCAGAAGAGGGGTCCGAATCAAGCCAGTCATCCTGCAGCTCCTGTTAAAGGGAATTGCAATTATTGTAAACAGCCAGGTCATTTTATAAATGAGTGTGCAGTTCTGAAACACAACATAGCTACTGGTAAGACTAAAGAAAGACCACGTCCGCCTAGACAGGAACAAGTTTCACAGATTCCTCAGTCACAGAATGCACCACAGACAGTTACCGCACCGCAGCCTATTGCTGCAACACAGCATGTTACATCGCAGATGTACCAGTATGCACAGTCTGAGTATCCAGAGTACCAGCAGTATTCATGAAACAGCCTAGAGAGGGAGGTAGGCTTGCCTCTCATCGAGATACCTGTAGATCAAGAAGGTCCCTATGTTCACAGTCAAGTATTAGGGAAAGACAGAAAGTTTTTGATCGATACAGGGGCAAGTAGGACCACAATTAGTCATGCCGAAGTTCCAGGGGCTCCGCTCTCAGGCTCAAGAAATGTTTCCCTTGGATTTTCAGGAAAACCTATTGTAAATGAGATTTCAAAGCCAGTTACTCTAGAAGTAGGTCCATTGTCCCGCACTACTGATCTGTTACTTACTAAGTCATGTCCAGAAAACCTATTAGGCATTAAAACACTGAAAGAGTTAGGTGCAGTTATATGCTGTTCCCCAGAGGGAATACGATTGTTCCTACGTGACTTTAAGGGTCACTATGTGTTACGAGATTTTGATTCAAGACTGTCTAATGTTCCGCAGCACTTATGGGCGCAAGGTCCAACTGATGTAGGTTACATGCAAATCACACCCTATCGTGTGACTCTCAAGCCAGGTGTAGTGTTACCACGAATCAGACAGTACAGATTGCCACCTGAGGCTGTAGCAGCCTTATCCAAAATTATTGACGAGCTCATGGCTCAAGGAGTGGTTGTAGAAACTGACTCCAACGTATGTAATTCTCCGATCATTCCAGTCATGAAACGTACTGATCCAAATGCACCCCCAGTATATCGATTAGTGATTGACCTACGAGAGCTTAATAAATGTATTATTCCGCAGTACCCAGTTGTCCCAGACATCTCTTCCCTATTAACGGCCATTGATTCCGAAGCCACGTTCTTCACTGTCATAGACCTCAAGAACGCATTTTTCAGTGTTCCTATTCATCCAGACAGCCAGTTTCTTTTCGGATTTTGTTTAAATGGAAGGAGCTATATGTTTACACGAGCTCCTCAAGGTTTCACAGAAAGTCCTAGTATTTACAGTCAAGCACTCAAGAGACAACTAGACAATATTCACATGCCAACTGACACTGCCCTGCTCCAGTATGTCGATGATCTACTGATCACAGCCCGTTCTGAACGTGCTTGCGAGCAGGCATCCCTTACAGTCTTGTATTTCCTAGCCGAGATGGGGCACAAGGTGTCCCCTTCTAAGCTTCAATTCTGTGTCCAGCAAGTGGTCTACTTAGGACACTTGCTGTCCAAGAGGGGTAGGCAGTTGACACCAGACCGTATCCAGTTAATAGCGAGTCTTCCTCAGCCCAAGACCCAGAAGGAGGTACGTGCTTTTATTGGCCTTACTTCTTACTGCAGACAATGGATTCCTCAGTATGCATTTCTAGCCAAACCACTGATACAGTTAACGACACAGGAGGCAGCCGTATCGACTGTCCTCCCTTGGACATCTGAACATACACTTAGTTTCAATGAGTTAAAGAAAGCCCTATGCCAAGCTCCAATTCTAGCTACACCGAACTACAGTAAGCCTTTTACACTTTTCGTTACTGAACGTGAAGGTACAGCATTATCTGTTCTCACACAAGATCAAGCAGGACAATACAAGCCTTGTGCTTATTTTTCGAGCACGTTAGATCCTGTAGCCCAGGCTCTGCCTGCGTGCCTCAAGTCAGTTGCAGCCACAGCCCTAGCTATCAGACAAAGTGATTCCATAGTCTTAGGACATACCTTGACAGTACAAGTTCCACATTCTGTGGAAGTTCTTTTAAACCGAACACAAACTCAGCACTTGACAATTGCACGTTTAACAGGTTATGAATTGACACTGTTCCAGCCACACATAGAAATCAGACGCTGCAACGTTTTAAATCCTGCTACATTGTTACCATCAGTTAATCCAAATCCAGCCACACATGATTGCGTGGAAGTAGTTAACATTACGACAAAGCCAAGACAAGATCTGACAGATATTCCGTTACCAGACCCCGACCTGACACTTTATGTGGATGGTTCATGTATGAGAACAAGTACAGGAGAACTAGTCGCCGCGTATGCAGTGACTACTGGCACCGAAGTTATTGAAACACACCGTATTGATACCCTGTCCGCTCAAGCAGCAGAGCTAGTTGCTCTGACACAAGCCTGCATACACGCCAAGAACTTGAAAGTTAATGTTTACACAGATTCACGTTACGCATTTGGAGTTGTACACGACTTCGGAGTGCTCTGGCAGGAGAGAGGTTTCATGACTTCTCATGGAACCAAGATTCAGCATGGTCTCCTTATTCAAGCTCTGTTAGATGCCATACATTTGCCGACATCTATTGCTATCATGAAGTGCAAAGCACATATGAAAGTTACTGACATTATTTCCCAAGGTAATGATCTAGCAGATCGCACAGCCAAGCTTACAGCACAGACTCTAGACATTCCAGTTAATCAGACACATACTCCAGATCCGACCACATGTATGACAGTTAAGGACCCTACACAAGATGTCATAGACATACAGTTACACGCTACTCCCGAAGAAATCAAGAAATGGTCCGAACAAGGAGGGGTCCAGACAGATCAAGGATGGTTAACGAAGGGTAGAGCCACATGGTTTCTCCCCGACTCTATGGTTCAAGTCATTATTAATACCGCACATAGTCCAGCACATTTAGGAGAAAAAGCTATGTTAGACAGTATCCAGAACATTTGGTTTAACAAGCATTTACGAGCTGCAGCCAAGCAGAAAGTCCGTACCTGTATGATATGTTGTCAGTTTAATCCAGGTAAAAGTGTCCCGGTGGAACAAGGTGGATTCCAGCCCCCTGACCACCCTTTTGAAGTCCTCCAGATGGATTATATTCAGATGGAGCGATGTCGAGGTTTCAAGTATGTCCTTGTAGTTGTATGCGCTTTGTCCAGGTGGACAGAAGCATATCCAGTCCCAGATTACACAGCCGCGACCACTGCCAAGCAGTTGGTTCGTGAGTTCTTCCCCCGTTATGGACTCCCTAGAGTCGTATATTCTGACAACGGCCAGCCATTCTCATCTGAACTCATGAAGCATGTTTCCCTGTTATTAGGGTACCAGTGGAAGTTTCATTGTGTACGCCATCCTGAAGCAGCCGGTCTCGTAGAGAGACATAACCAGACTCTGAAAATCCGTATCGCCAAAATATGTAAAGAGAAAGGTGTGGACTGGCTAGTAGCTCTACCAGTCGCTTTGTTTTATATGCGCATGGTCGCACATTCCAGATCAGGTCTGTCCCCGTATGAGGTCGTATTCGGCCGCCCCCCTAATATGTGGGGTACTCCTAGACCCCGAAGTATTACCGATGTTTCAAGTAATATGCTGACAGATTACCTAGCTTCCTTGATGTCTGCCCTCAACTCATGTCGTTCACAGGTTGCTGCCGCATTTCCAGACAATACCGAGGTGGCACCGCATGAAATCGTTCCAGGATCCATGGTGATGGTCCGCAACTTTGACAGATCAAGTCCGCTGGAGCCTCGTTGGAAAGAGCCCCGACAGGTCCTCCTCACCACCCGTACAGCCGTGAAGTTGGAAGGACGCAAAGGCTGGGTCCACCTTTCTCATGTCAAACTTTTTAATGGACTGAAACCCGTCTTAAAAAACATTTCCCAGGATTTGAAGGATTGCCAAAGCATTGTTCTCAAGGACTGTCCCGCAAAAGACATTGCTACAACCCCTCCCCTGTTAGAGAAAACTCCGCAACAGGAGTACAAGCTAAAACTCCGGTCTAGTAAAATAAGTCAGTCAGTTTGATTGTCTAAGTCCTCCCCTAGGTGAAACGGTTAGACTGTTTCTGACATGTATAAAATAGACCCCCATAGTGAGAGAGTTAGTCAAAACTCAATCCGATGTATCGTTTTTCTATGTTTCATATTGTTTCTCAGCCTTATGATTTCCTGCACCAGTTATGCATTTTTCTTGTATTTCCCAGTTCTTCATGTAAATAAGTCTGCTAATGCTACAGTAGAGCACACGTTTAGTGATCTGCCTAATCATGAACTCTCTTACCGCCTCGCTATGCGAAATAACTCATTTATCCGCATGTTACATTACTCACACCAGACCAGCAATGCCACTAATTGTTGGGTGTGTGGTCGACTCCCCCCTTTTCAGACACCGAAGGGAGTTCTGCCACTTTTTCCTTATCCATTCTCACATAATGGTTCGTGTGGAGCATGGTCCACGTTAACGTCATCCTCAACAGATATGTCTTTTCTTAACAGTACATGTTTTCCAGACAAGCAAGGTCTTCCCCACAGAACAGGGTTAGATCTAGAAAATGAAGTGTATAATTTAGGTAATTATTCGTCGAATTTCATGGTCCTGAATGTTCAGTCTGATACTACTCCAGACTTACCCGCTATTTCAGTACTACCAGTCAAAGGCGAATTATGTGTCCGAAATAAGGGTTCCATACACGTAGGACATAGTGATTGTACTACTATTGTCAAGTATAGTGACAGTGGGAAATCTATTTTTAAAGCCTCACGTCATTCTTATTTTATTTGTGGTCAAACTGCATATGTTCGTCTGCCCCTCGATTGGGAGGGAACCTGTTACATTGCCTTCCTACTGCCACCAGTTTTTCTAGCCCCACCTGATTATCATAGGAATACACATCTAGTACACATTAGACATAAAAGGGAGTCCCCAATTGTCGATTATACTGAAACTGCTCTAGAACAGTATACAGATTTCAACAGAGGTTTCTTCTTCTTTATAGGACCTATCCAGAATAGTAAACTGATCCGTAGGTTAACCAGAACCCTCGAAGCTGTAGTAAATGAGACTGCCTCTGCTCTAGGTAATTTAACCGAAGAGCAATCTGCTATGAGATTTGTCGTTTTACAGAATCGTCTCGTCCTTGACGTCATACTGGCCGATAGGGGCGGGGCCTGTAGAGTCATCGGATCTAGTTGCTGCATTTTCATTCCAAATAACGCGCCGTCTGTTTATTCAGCTATAACCAGACTCCATAAGATTGCCCATCTGTTACACCAAGATCCAGGCACCTGGACATGGTCCGGTTGGTTCTGGAATATAATTTCCGCATGGGGATGGAAAATATTGTCCTTTCTAGGTATTGCAGTAGCGATCATATTCAGCTGCTGCCTCTGTATACAATGTGGCCCTGCGATTTGCGGCATTTGTGCTACCTCTTGTATTCCTAGTCCCAAGCCCCGTTCTACATCCCGTTCCAGGATAATTCGAGACGAGCAAATGATACTGTATGAAATGATAGATGGTATCATGAAAATTGATGTTTCCTGATGGAAACGTAGTGACAAGGAGGGAATGTGGAAAAGTAAATTTTGCCATGTTCTGTGTCCCTACGTGTCATCCATCATATGTTATGTGTGCATGATTAAATATGCATATGCATTCCCCATGTCCGATTAATGACGCAATTACAGTTGTGTCCACCTCTAGTATGCCAGTTTCCAGTCCTCGTGAATACTACGTATATCAGGCCTATGTAAAGATACGTTGCCACGTTTCTCAGTGTGCACGTTATTCTATTATAAAGTCCCCGTTTCTAGGCCTCAAAAGGGCCTGGACACCAGATTCAGCTCCTGTCTCCTGAAGCCTCGCTGAGGAGCGATACAGCCCCCACCTGTATCCTCGACCCTTCACTTACTTCCTGCCTCGCAGTGCCCGGCCCAGCCTGGCTCAGTCTCTGAGTCTGCCAAGAATATGTTATGATTCCAGTTATCAGTTCAGTCCTCCTTCTCTGCATTCCTAAGCTACTGAATCGCATCGATAGTTTCCGTCATTGTCTAGCCTTCACGTCTCCACGTTAGAGAAATACTGCATTTAATGGTCATTTAATATTCTTCATCACGCACTACATGTAGAATAATGCATGGTCCAGTCTTAGAATCAAGTTAGCCTTTCCCCTCCTAACTTCTAGTTTATATCAACATGTTCTCTAAACATCAGATACTAGATACTGTTTAGGTACATGTCGCCCTGACTCTCCAGACTTCAGTCTCTGCTCCTAGCACAGAGTTCGAAGCCCCCAGTTTCTCCTAGTAACACGTCACTGCTAGTTTGCGCGCACCATCAGGTTAGAGGTCCCGGCTCCTTAGGTAGCCCCCTCCATGGTTTCCGCCCCATTCATGACATATTCTGTTACGTTTGCATCACATGTCTATGTATACGCCCCGTTACACCTCTTTTCGCCCTTATCTTTCGCGACTGCTACGCGTCACGCCTTCTGCTCCACCCACTGCTACGCCTACTGCAATGTAATGCTATGTGTTTGCGTTATGTATATATGCTCATGTATTGTTATTAAAAGTCAGCGCGCTCATCCCAGATCCAGCCCCAGCAGCTGCTGGGCCCTGCCATCCTATTCCTATGCAGGTTGTCCTGTTCCTGTCCTTATGCTGTATTAAACCTGCAAAACTCCTACTACCTCGAATCTTGACTCTTATTTATTGAGCTATCTGTTATGATATATGTCTAGTCAAAAAGAGAGGTATTATTTATTTATTTACCACACCTCGGTAGACTGAGGCACAAGAAAGCAGAAAAACAAACAAGTAGAACGCAAAAAGGGGGCAGGGTAGAAACCCCCTGACCCCCTAGGCCTGCTCAGGGATCCCACAAGGACCCACAAGGCCCCCCATTTTTTTTTTACAAAAACTGCAGAGTACGAGTACTGTACAAGCACAGTAAGCTTACTGTAAGCTTACTGTAATCTGTACCTTCCCGAGCACGAGCTGAATGCTAATTGGCTGTCAACAGTCTGTAAACACTCCAAACAATCATGTGTCATGTGTTGTCATGTGGTGTCATGTGTCATGTGTCATGTGGTGTCATGTGATGTCATGTGCCATGTGCTGTCATGTGGTGTCATGTGTCATGTGTCATGTGGTGTCATATGTCATCATGTGTCATCTTGTGTCCTGTGGTCTCATGTGGTGTCATGTGTCATCATGTGTTGTCATGTGTCATCATGTAGTGCCATGTGACGTCATGTGTTGTCAGTTATGTGGTGTCATGTGTTGTCATATGTCATCACGTGTCATGTGTCATGTGGTGTCATGTGTCATGTGGTGTCATGTGTCATGTGACATGACATGTGATATCATGTGTCATGTGGTGTCATGTGTCATGTTTCATGTGGTGTCATGTGTCATGTATCATCATGTGTCATGTGATGTCATGTGTCATGTGGTGTCATGTGTCATGTGGTGTCATGTGTCATGTATCGCCATGTGTCATGTATCGCCATGTGTCATGTGATGTCATGTGTCATGTGCCATATGATGTCATGTGCCATGTGTTGTCATGTGTCATCACGTGTCATGTTTCATGTGGTGTCATATGTCATCATGTGTCATGTGTCATCATGTGTCATGTGTTGTCATGTGGTGTCATGTGTCCTCATGTGTCATGTGTTGTCATGTGGTGTCATGTGTCATCACATGTCATGTGTCATGTGATGTCATGTGTCAAGTGATGTCACGTGTCAAGTGGTGTCATGTGTCATCATGTGTCATGTTTCATGTGGTGTCATGTGTCATGTGGTGTCATGTGTCATGTGTTGTCATGTGATATCAGGTGTCATGTGGTGTCATGTGTCATGTATCATCATGTGTCATGTGATGTCATGTGTCATGTGTTGTCATGTGATGTCATGTGGTGCCATGTGATGTCATATGGTGTCATGTGATGTCATGTGGTGTCATGTGTCATCATGTGTCATGTTGTCATGTGTCATCACATGTCATATGTCATGTGTCATGTGGTGTCATGTGTCAAGTGGTGTCATGTGATGTCATGTGTCATGTCATGTGGTGTCATATGTCATGTGTCATCATGTGTCATGTGGTGTCATTTGTCATCATGTGTTGTCATGTGTCATGTGGTGCCATGTGACGTCATGTGTTGTCAGTCATGTGGTGTCATGTGTCATCCTGTGTCATGTGTTGTCATGTGGTGTCATCACGTGTCATGTGTCATGTGGTGTCACGTATCATGTGGTGTCATGTGTCATATAGTATCATGTGTCATGTGATGTCATGTGTCATGTGTTGTCATGTGATGTCATGTGTCATGTGGTGTCTTGTGTCATGTGTCACGTGGTGTCATGTGTCATGTATCGTCATGTGTCATGTGATGTCATGTGTCATGTGATGTCATGTGTCATGTGGTGTCATGTGATGTCATGTGTCATGTGGTGTCATGTGTCATGTGGTGTCATGTGTCATGTGGTGTCATGTGTCATGTATCGTCATGTGTCGTGGTGTCATGTGTCATGTGATGTCAAGTGCCATGTATTGTCATGTGATGTCATGTGTCATGTGGTGTCATGTGATGTCATGTGTCATGTGGTGTCATGTGTCATGTATCATCATGTGTCATGTGTTGTCATGTCATGTGTCATGTGGTGTCATGTGTCATGTGATGTCATGTGTCATGTGTTGTCATCTGATGTCATGTGTCATATGATGTCATGTGTCATGTGATGTCATGTGTCATGTGGTGTCATGTGTCATCATGTGTCATGTGGTGTCATGTGTCATCACGTCTCATGTGTCATGTGGTGTCGTGTCATGAGGTGTCATGTGTTGTCATGTGTCATGTATCGTCATGTGTCATGTGTTGTCATGTGGTGTCATGTGTCATGTATCGTCATATGTCATCATGTGTCATCTTGTGTCATGTGGTGTCATGTGTCATCATGTGTTGTCATGTGGTGTCATTTGTTATCACGTGTCATGTGTCATGTGGTATCATGTGTCATGTGGTGTCATGTGTCATGTAGTGTCATGTGATGCCATGTGTCATGTATTGTCATGTGATGTCATGTGTCATCACGTGTCATGTTTCATGTGGTGTCATGTGTCATGTGGTGTCATGTGTCATGTGATTTCATGTGTCATGTGATGTCATGTGTCATGTGGTGTCATGTGTCATGTGGTGTCATGTGTCATGCATCGCCATGTGTCATGTGATGTCATGTGTTGTCATGTGATGTCATGTGTCATATGATGTCATGTGCCATGTGTTGTCATGTGATGTCATGTGTCATATGGTGTCATGTGTCATCATGTGTCATGTGTTGTCATGTGGTACATGACACATGTGGTGTCATGTGTCATGTGTTGTCATGTGTTGTCATATGTCAAGTGATGTCATGTGTCAAGTGGTGTCATGTGTCATAACGTGTCATGTTTCATGTGGTGTCATGGGTCATGTATCGTCATGTGTCATGTGATGTCATGTGTCATGTGTTGTCATGTGATGTCATGTATTATGTGTCATATGGTGTCATGTGTCATATATCGTCATGTGTCATGTGATGTCATGTGTCATGTGTTGTCATGTGATATCATGTGTCATGTGGTGTCATGTGTCATGTGTCATGTGATGTCATGTGTCATGTGCTGTCACGTGCTGTCGTGTCATGTGTCATGTGGTGTCATATGTCATGTGTCATTTGGTGTCATTTGTCATCATGTGTTGTCATGTGTCATCATGTGGTGCCATGTGACGTCATGTGTTGTCAGTCATGTGGTGTCATGTGTCATCATGTGTCATCATGTGTCATGTGGTGTCACGTATCATGTGGTGTCATGTGTCATATAGTGTCATGTGTCATGTGTTGTCATGTGGTGTCATGTGATGTCATGTGTCATGTGGTGTCATGTGTCATGTATCGTCATGTGTCATGTGATGTCATGTGTCATGTGTTGTCATGTGATGTCATGTGTCATGTGGTGTCATGTGTCATGTGATGTCATGTGTCATGTGGTGTCATGTGTCATCACATGTCATGTGTCATGTGGTGTCATGTGTCATGTGGTGTCATGTGTCATGTATTGTCATGTGATGTCATATGTTGTCATGTGATGTCATGTGTCATGTGGTGTCATGTGATGTCATGTGTCATGTGTTGTCATGTGTCATCATGTGTCATGTGTTGTCATGTGGTGTCATGTGTCATCACGTGTCATGTGTCATATGTCATGTATCGTCATGTGTCATGTGATGTCATGTGTCATGTGATGTCATGATGTGGTGACATGTGGTGTCATGTATCATCATGTCATGTGATGTCATGTGTCATGTGATGTCATGTGGTGTCATGTGTCATGTGGTGTCATGTGTCATGTGTCATGTGGAGTCATATGTCATGTGTCAAAAAATGTATATATCTAGAGGAGCTTACTGTAAGATTACTGTAAGCTTACTGTACTCTGTACCTTTCCGAGCACGAGCTGAATGCTAATTGGCTGTCAACTGTCTGTCAATACTCCAAACCAGAAAGTGTTGGCAGCCATCTTGTGCCTCGGTAGACTGAGGCACGAGAAAGCAGAAAAACAAACGTGTAAAACGCAAAAAGGGGGCAGGGTAGAAACACCCTGCCCCTTAGGCCTGCTCTCGGTGTTTCACAAGGATCCCAAAGGCCCCCCCCAATATTTTTGGGGGACAAAAACCACGGGGGACGAATACCATACGAGTCCTGTAAGCTTACTGTAAGCTTACTGTACTCTGTACCTGCACGAGCTGAATGCGGTGTCATGTGTCATGTGTCATGTGGAGTCATATGTCATGTGTCAAAAAATGTATATATCGAGAGGAGCTTACTGTAAGATTCCTGTAAGCTTACTGTACTCTGTACCTTTCCGAGCACGAGCTGAATGCTAATTGGCTGTCAACTGTCTTTCAACACTCCAAACCAGAAAGTGTAGGCCGCCATCTTGTGCCTCGGTAGACTGAGGCACAACAAAGCAGAAAAACAAACAAGTAGAACGCAAAAAGGGGGCAGGGTAGAAACCCCCTGACCCCCTAGGCCTGCTCAGAGATGCCACAAGGACCCACAAGGCCCCCCATTTTTTTTTTACAAAAACTGCAGAGTACGAGTACTGTACAAGCACAGTAAGCTTACTGTAA
The DNA here is from genome assembly GCF_964261635.1 of Lissotriton helveticus. Taxonomy (NCBI): domain Eukaryota; kingdom Metazoa; phylum Chordata; class Amphibia; order Caudata; family Salamandridae; genus Lissotriton; species Lissotriton helveticus. The sequence goes on from NC_136062.1 coordinate 450,708,273, forward strand.
GCTTACTGTAATCTGTACCTTCCCGAGCACGAGCTGAATGCTAATTGGCTGTCAACTGTCTGTAAACACTCCAAACAATCATGTGTCATGTGTTGTCATGTGGTGTCATGTGTCATGTGTCATGTGGTGTCATGTGATGTCATGTGCCATGTGCTGTCATGTGGTGTCATGTGTCATGTGTCATGTGGTGTCATATGTCATCATGTGTCATCTTGTGTCCTGTGGTCTCATGTGGTGTCATGTGTCATCATGTGTTGTCATGTGTCATCATGTAGTGCCATGTGACGTCATGTGTTGTCAGTTATGTGGTGTCATGTGTTGTCATGTGTCATCACGTGTCATGTGTCATGTGGTGTCATGTGTCATGTGGTGTCATGTGTCATGTGACATGACATGTGATGTCATGTGTCATGTGTCATCATGTGTCATGTTTCATGTGGTGTCATGTGTCATGTATCATCATGTGTCATGTGATGTCATGTGTCATGTGGTGTCATGTGTCATGTGGTGTCATGTGTCATGTATCGCCATGTGTCATGTATCGCCATGTGTCATGTGATGTCATGTGCCATATGATGTCATGTGCCATGTGTTGTCATGTGTCATCACGTGTCATGTTTCATGTGGTGTCATATGTCATCATGTGTCATGTGTCATCATGTGTCATGTGTTGTCATGTGGTGTCATGTGTCCTCATGTGTCATGTGTTGTCATGTGGTGTCATGTGTCATCACATGTCATGTGTCATGTGATGTCATGTGTCAAGTGGTGTCATGTGTCATCATGTGTCATGTTTCATGTGGTGTCATGTGTCATGTGGTGTCATGTGTCTTGTGTTGTCATGTGATGTCAGGTGTCATGTGGTGTCATGTGTCATGTATCATCATGTGTCATGTGATGTCATGTGTCATGTGTTGTCATGTGATGTCATGTGGTGCCATGTGATGTCATGTGGTGTCATGTGATGTCATGTGGTGTCATGTGTCATCATGTGTCATATGTTGTCATGTGTCATCACATGTCATATGTCATGTGTCATGTGGTGTCATGTGTCAAGTGGTGTCATGTGATGTCATGTGTCATATGCTGTCATGTGTCATGTCATGTGGTGTCATATGTCATGTGTCATCATGTGTCATGTGGTGTCATTTGTCATCATGTGTTGTCATGTGTCATGTGGTGCCATGTGACGTCATGTGTTGTCAGTCATGTGATGTCATGTGTCATCCTGTGTCATGTGTTGTCATGTGGTGTCATCACGTGTCATGTGTCATGTGGTGTCACGTATCATGTGGTGTCATGTGTCATATAGTATCATGTGTCATGTGATGTCATGTGTCATGTGTTGTCATGTGATGTCATGTGTCATGTAGTGTCTTGTGTCATGTGTCACGTGGTGTCATGTGTCATGTATCGTCATGTGTCATGTGATGTCATATGTGATGTCATGTGTCATGTGGTGTCATGTGATGTCATGTGTCATGTGGTGTCATGTGTCATGTGGTGTCATGTGTCATGTATCGTCATGTGTCGTGGTGTCATGTGTCATGTGATGTCAAGTGCCATGTGTTGTCATGTGATGTCATGTGTCATGTGGTGTCATGTGATGTCATGTGTCATATGGTGTCATGTGTCATCATGTGTCATGTGTTGTCATGTGGTGTCATGTGTCATCACATGTTATGTGTCATGTGATGTCATGTGTCAAGTGGTGTCATGTGTCATGTGATGTCATGTGTCATGTGCTGTCATGTGTCATGTGGTGTCATATGTCATATGTCATGTGTCATCATGTGTCATGTGGTGTCATGTGGTGTCATTTGTCATCATGTGTCATGTGTTGTCATGTGTTGTCATGTGGTGTCATGTGTCATCACGTGTCATGTGTCATATGTCATGTATCGTCATGTGTCATGTGATGTCATGTGTCATGTGATGTCATGTGTCATGTGATGTCATGTGTTGTCAGTCATGTGGTGTCATGTGGTGTCATGTGTCATCATGTGTCATGTGTCATCATGTGGCATGTGTCATGTAGTGTCATGTGTCATCATGTATTGTCATGTGTCATCATGTGGTGCCATGTGTCATGTGATGTCATGTGTTGTCATGTGTCATCATGTGGTGCCATGTGACGTCATGTGTCATGTGATGTCATGTGGTGTCATGTGGTGTCATGTGTCAACATGTGTCATGTGTCATCACGTGTCATGTGGTGTCATGTGTCATGTGGTGTCATATGATGTCATGTGTCATGTGGTGTCATGTGTCATGTGATGTCATGTGTCATGTGGTGTCATGTGTCATCATGTGTCATGTGGTGTCATGTGTCATCACGTGTCATGTGTCATGTGGTGTCATGTGTCATGTATCGTCATGTGTCATGTGATGTAATGTGTCATGTGTTGTCATGTGATGTCATGTGTCATGTGGTGTCATGTGTCATGTGATGTCATGTGTCATGTGATATCATGTGTCATGTGTCATGAGGTGTCATGTGGTGTCATGTGTCATGTATCGTCATGTGTCATGTGATGTCATGTCATGTGGTGTCATGTGGTGACATGTGGTGTCATGTGTCATGTATCGTCATGTGTCATGTGATGTCATGTGACATGTGATATCATGTGTCATGTGTTGTCATGTGGTGTCATCATGTATCATCACATGTCATGTGGTGTCATGTGTCATGTGGTGTCATGTGTCATGTATCGTCATGTGTCATGTGATGACATGTCATGTGTTGTCATGTGATGTCATATGTCATGTGGTGTCATGTGTCATGTATCATCAATAGTCATGTGTTGTCATGTCATGTGTTATGTGGTGTCATGTGTCATGTGATGTCATGTGTCATGTGTTGTCATCTGATGTCATGTGTCATGTGATGTCATGTGTCATGTGATGTCATGTGTCATGTGGTGTCATGTGTCATCATGTGTCATGTGTTGTCATGTGGTGTCATGTTTCATCACGTGTCATGTGTCATGTGGTGTCGTGTCATGAGGTGTCATGTGTTGTCATGTGTCATGTATCGTCATGTGTCATGTGTTGTCATGTGGTGTCATGTGTCATGTATCGTCATATGTCTTCATGTGTCATCTTGTGTCATGTGGTGTCATGTGTCATAATGTGGTGCCATGTGACGTCATGTGTTGTCAGTCATGTGTTGTCATGTGGTGTCATTTGTTATCACGTGTCATGTGTCATGTGGTATCATGTGTCATGTGGTGTCATGTGTCATGTAGTGTCATGTGTCATGTGATGCCATGTGTCATGTGTTGTCATGTGATGTCATGTGTCATCACATGTCATGTTTCATGTGGTGTCATATGTGATGTGGTGTCATGTGTCATGTGATGTCATGTGTCATGTGATGTCATGTGATGTCATGTGTCATGTGGTGTCATGTGTCATGTGGTGTCATGTGTCATGTATCGCCATGTGTCATGTGATGTCATGTGTTGTCATGTGATGTCATGTGTCATATGATGTCATGTGCCATGTGTTGTCATGTGATGTCATGTGTCATATGGTGTCATGTGTCATCATGTGTCATGTGTTGTCATGTGGTACATGATACATGTGGTGTCATGTGTCATGTGTTGTCATGTGTTGTCATGTGTCAAGTGATGTCATGTGTCAAGTGGTGTCATGTGTCATAACGTGTCATGTTTCATGTGGTGTCATGGGTCATGTATCGTCATGTGTCATGTGATGTCATGTGTCATGTGTTGTCATGTGATGTCATGTATTATGTGTCCTGTGGTGTCATGTGTCATATATCGTCATGTGTCATGTGATGTCATGTGTCATGTGTTGTCATGTGATATCATGTGTCATGTGGTGTCATGTGTCATGTGATGTCATGTGCCATGTGCATTGGTAGATGTGATATCCTGTGTCATGTGGTGTCATGTGTCATGTGATGTCATGTGCCATGTGTTGTCATGTGATGTCATGTGTCATGTGATGTCATGTGTCATGTGGTGTCATGTGTTTTATCAGAGAAAGACCTAAAACTAGCTGTGCAGTCACTGGTTATCTCAAGAATTGAATATGGATGTACAACTCTAGCAGGTCTTCCAAAAATTTCCATAGCCCCCCTAAAAGCTTGTCTCAATGCAGCGGCAAGACCGGAACGAAGAAATTTGACCACATCACCCCTCACCTGAAGGTGCTAAACTGGCTACCCTTTGAAGCTAGAATACAACTAAAAATGGCATGTATCGCCCACAAAGCGATTCACCACAACACACCCAGATAGCTTGCCCAGAAAATAGAAATTTCAGGAAGAAACAGACCAGCCCGAAGTGCCAATTTGCTACTGCTGAGACCACCTATCTTCAGGAAGAAAAAAACTTATGAGAGCGTTCTCCGGAGCAGCCCCTAGAATCTGGAACTCTCTGCCTGTGAATATCAGAAAAATTTCGAACATAGCATCGTTTAAGAAGGAAGCTAAGACCTTCCTCATGAGCAAATTCCTCCCATAGGCAGGCATTTCGCCTTCTATGACTTAACTGTGAGGTTCTTAAGATAACAAAATGAGAAATTGAAGAACAGTGGAATGACTATGCTGAAAATATTACCAACTACGGTGTGCAATATCATCGCTTGTTATATAAACTGCTGTTTTTATCCTATGCCATTGTTGTAAAGTGCTCTGATACCCATGGGTCTAGTTTGCGCTATAGAAAACTGTTTATAAATAAATAAATGTGTCATCATGTGTCATGTGGTGTCATGTGTCATCATGTGTCATGTGGTGTCATGTGGTGTCATGTGTCATCACATGTCATGTGTCATGTGTCATGTGATGTCATGTGTCATGTGCTGTCATGTGCTGTCGTGTCATGTGTCATGTGGTGTCATATGTCATGTGTCATTTGGTGTCATTTGTCATCATGTGTTGTCATGTGTCATCATGTGGTGCCATGTGACGTCATGTGTTGTCAGTCATGTGGTATCATGTGTCATCATGTGTCATCATGTGTCATGTGGTGTCACGTATCATGTGGTGTCATGTATCATATAGTGTCATGTGTCATGTGTTGTCATGTGGTGTCATGTGTCATGTGATGTCATGTGTCATGTGGTGTCATGTGTCATGTATCGTCATGTGTCATGTGATGTCATGTGTCATGTGTTGTCATGTGATGTCATGTGTCATGTGGTGTCATGTGTCATGTGATGTCATGTGTCATGTGGTGTCATGTGTCATCACGTGTCATGTGTCATGTGGTGTCACATATCATGTGGTGTCATGTGTCATATAGTGTCATGTGTCATGTGATGTCATGTGTCATGTGTTGTCATGTGATGTCATGTGTCACGTGGTGTCATGTGTCATGTATCGTCATGTGTCATGTGATGTCATGTGTCATGTGATGTCATGTGTCATGTGGTGTCATGTGATGTCATGTGTCATGTGGTGTCATGTGTCATGTGGTGTCATGTGTCATCACATGTCATGTGTCATGTGATGTCATGTGTCAAGTGGTGTCATGTGTCATCACGTGTCATGTTTCATGTGGTGTCATGTGTCATGTGGTGTCATGTGTCATGTGTTGTCATGTGATGTCAGGTGTCATGTGGTGTCATGTGTCATGTATCATCATGTGTCATGTGATGTCATGTGTCATGTGTTGTCATGTGATGTCATGTGGTGCCATGTGATGTCATGTGGTGTCATGTGATGTCATGTGGTGTCATGTGTCATCATGTGTCATCTTGTGTCCTGTGGTGTCATGTGGTGTCATGTGTCATCATGTAGTGCCATGTGACATCATGTGTTGTCAGTCATGTGGTGTCATGTGGTGTCATGTGGTGTCATGTGTCATCATGTGTCATGTGTTGTCATGTGGTGTCATATGTCATGTGGTGTCATGTGTCATGTGACATGACATGTGGTGTCATGTGTCAAGTGGTGTCATGTGATGTCATGTGTCATGTGCTGTAATGTGTCATGTCATGTGGTGTCATATGTCATGTGTCATCATGTATCATGTCGTGTCATTTGTCATCATGTGTTGTCATGTGTCATGTGGTGCCATGTGATGTCATGTGTTGTCAGTCATGTGGTGTCATGTGTCATCATGTGTCATGTGTTGTCATGTGGTGTCATCACTTGTCATGTGGTGTCACGTATCATGTGGTGTCATGTGTCATATAGTATCATGTGTCATGTGATGTCATGTGTCATGTGTTGTCATGTGATGTCATGTGTCATGTGGTGTCATGTGTCATGTGTCACGTGGTGTCATGTGTCATGTATCGTCATGTGTCATGTGATGTCATGTGTCATGTGGTGTCATGTGGTGTCATGTGTCATGTGGTGTCATGTGTCATGTGGTGTCATGTGTCATGTGGTGTCATGTGTCATGTATCATCATGTGTCATGTGGTGTCATGTGTCATGTTATATCAAGTGCCATGTGTTGTCATGTGATGTCATGTGTCATGTGGTGTCATGTGATGTCATGTGTCATATGGTGTCATGTGTCATCATGTGTCATGTGTTGTCATGTGGTGTCATGTGTCATCACATGTTATGTGTCATGTGATGTCATGTGTCAAGTGGTGTCATGTGTCATGTGATGTCATGTGTCATGTGCTGTCATGTGTCATGTGGTGTCATATGTCATATGTCATGTGTCATCATGTGTCATATGGTGTCATGTGGTGTCATTTGTCATCATGTGTTGTCATGTGTCATCATGTGGTGCCATGACTGACGTGTTGTCAGTCATGTGGTGTCATGTGTCATCATGTGTCATGTGTTGTCATGTGTTGTCATGTGGTGTCACGTATCATCTGGTGTCATGTGTCATGTGTCATGTGATGTCATGTGTCATGTGTTGTCATGTGATGTCATGTTTCATGTGGTGTCATGTGTCATGTGATGTCATGTGTCATGTGGTGTCATGTGTCATCATGTGTCATGTGGTGTCATGTGTCATGTGGTGTCATGTGTCATGTGGTGTCATGTGTCATGTATCGTCATGTGTCATGTGATGTCATGTGTCATGTGATGTCATGTGATGTCATGTGTCATGTAGTGTCATGTGTCATGTGTTATCATGTGTCATGTGTCATGCGTTGTCATGTGGTGTCATGTGTTATCACGTGTCTTGTGTCACGTGGTGTCATGTGTCATGAGGTGTCATGTGGTGTCATGTGTCATGTATCGTCATGTGTCATGTGATGTCATGTGTCATGTGGTGTCATGTGTCATGTATCGTCATGTGTCATGTGATGTCATGTGTCATGTGTTGTCATGTGATGTCATGTGGTGTCATGTGTCATGTGGTGTCATGTGTCATGTGTCATGTGGAGTCATATGTCATGTGTCAAAAAATTTATATATCTAGAGGAGCTTACTGTAAGATTACTAAAAGCTTACTGTACTCTGTACCTTTCCGAGCACGAGCTGAATGCTAATTGGCTGTCAACTGTCTGTCAATACTCCAAACCAGAAAGTGTTGGCAGCCATCTTGTGATTCGGTAGACTGAGGCACAAGAAAGCAGAAAAACAAACGCAAAAAGGGGGCAGGGTAGAAACACCCTGCCCCCTAGGCCTGCACTGGGTGTTTCACAAAGATCCCAAAGGCCCCCCCCAATATTTTTGGGGGACAAAAACCACGGGGGACGAGTACCATACGAGTCCTGTAAGCTTACTGTAAGCTTACTGTACTCTGTACCTGCACAAGCTGAATGCGGTGTCATGTGTCATTTGTCATGTGGAGTCATATGTCATGTGTCAAAAAATGTATATATCTAGAGGAGCTTACTGTAAGATTACTGTAAGCTTACTGTACTCTGTACCTTTCCGAGCACGAGCTGAATGCTAATTGGCTGTCAACTGTCTGTCAACACTCCAAACCAGAAAGTGTTGGCCGCCATCTTGTGCCTCGGTAGACTGAGGCACAAGAAAGCAGAATAACAAACGTGTAAAACGCAAAAAGGGGGCAGGGTAGAAACACCCTGCCCCCTAGGCCTGCTCTGGGTGTTTCACAAGGACCCCAAAGGCCCCCCCCAAATTTTTGGGGGGACAAAAACCACGCGGGATGAGTACCATACGAGTCCTGTAAGCTTACTGTAAGCTTACTGTACTCTGTACCTGCACGAGCTGAATGCTAATTGGCTGTCAACTGTCTGTCAACATTCCAAACTAGAAAGTGTTGGCCGCCATCTTGTGCCTCGGTAGACTGAGGCACAAGAAAGCAGAAAAACAAACAAGTAGAACACAAAAAGGGGGCACGGTAGAAACCCCCTGACCCCCTAGGCCTGCTCAGGGATCCCACAAGGACCCACAAGGCCCCCCATTTGTTTTTTACAAAAACTGCAGAGTACGAGTACTGTACAAGCACAGTAAGCTTACTGTAAGCTTACTGTAATCTGTACCTTCCTGAGCACGAGCTGAATGCTAATTGGCTGTTAACTGTCTGTAAACACTCCAAACAATCATGTGTCATGTGTTGTCATGTGGTGTCATGTGTCATCACGTGTCACGTGATGTCATGTGTCATGTGCTGTCATGTGCTGTCATGTGTCATGTGTCATGTGGTGCCATATGTCATGTGTCATCATGTGTCATCTTGTGTCCTGTGGTGTCATGTGGTGTCATGTGTCATCATGTAGTGCCATGTGATGTCATGTGTTGTCAGTCATGTGGTGTCATGTGGTGTCATATGTCATCATGTGTCATGTGTTGTCATGTGGTGTCATATGTCATGTGGTTTCATGTGTCATGTGACATGACATGTGATGTCATATGTCATGTGGTGTCATATGTCATGTGATGTCATGTGTCATGTGTCATCATGTGTCATGTGGTGTCATGTGTCATCACGTGTCATGTAATTCGTATTAGGATAGGATGCACAGCTCGTGAGTGTGAATTCGTACAATTGGGTTCACCTAGGGTAGCGTAAATACCCCTAAAAACGCCAGTAGTAAGAACGTAAAAAGTGATTCCAGAAGGACACTGGGACCATCCCCTAGGGAACACCTTAATTTCCTCTTATGGACAGAGGATTCCACAACGTTAAATGCGTCAAGTTATTCTTTTTATTGATCAAAAGTTCGTTAAATGTTGATTCAAAACATATTGGTTTAGTTCATATTTTCACTCATTGGAAAGCATGAGTGACACCTTAATTCCTGAGACATCATTATAGTTCAAAATATCCAATGCATTTCGGGCTGTACTATACGCCCTTCATCAGGGAATAATACTGTAACAAAAGAAATATTCAAAGTCACCACCTTCCATATAACATTATACAGTCCATTCAATTAAGCCTCTTATGATTTCAAAACGTGCATCTGTCCGGTTATACAAAACGAAACATTGTTTGAACCATAAATAAAAAAGCCAATCAACTATAGATGAGTAACTCACATGTCTGTTGAGTGATTTGGTAACTGCTCAACCGGTGTATTAGCGCTGTTACAAAGAAAAGAGAAACGCGGGTTGTAATGAGTTGTGTAAGCGCGAAATGTAAAATGTGGCGTATCTGCTGCGTTTTGGTAGATGCACTAACCTGATGTTCGGTAAGACCGGTATGTTCAAACGTGAGTTGGCCCGCTAGTCAGAGGGTCCGTGCTCACGGCAATTTTAGATTTCTCAATGCAACATTGTTGCTGTTCGGTTAATTATTTAAAACACGATGCCGATCACGTGGGTAATGAGGTTAGAAAAAAGACTATCGAGCTGGAGTGACTAGAAATAATTACACGTATCGTGGTTTGTACGTGCCAAAGATAAGTGCCACACATAAGTGTCAGCTTTATCTGAACTTTAAATGATGAGTAAATGGAACGCTGTAAATTAAGTGTATGAAACGACTGAAAAAATGGTAATAAAAAGGAAATTAGGACAAAAAGTAGATGACGTGGTATCGAACCGGTAAGCATGTGGAGCGGTCTCCAGAAACATGCTCCAGTGAGTGGTGCTATTGACGACTTGGTTTGAAATGACCGTTAATATGGGTGTGGTAAATGCTAAACAGGAGAACCAAACTTACAAGACACATGGGCAATAAAAAGAATAACTTGACGCATTTAACGTTGTGGAATCCTCTGTCCATAAGAGGAAATTAAGGTGTTCCCTAGAGGATGGTCCCAGTGTCCTTCTGGAATCACTTATCATGTGTCATGTGTCATGTGGTGTCATGTGTCATGTGGTGTCATGTGTCATGTATCGTCATGTGTCATGTGATGTCATGTGTCATGTGTTGTCATGTGATGTCATGTATCATGTGGTGTCATGTGTCATGTGGTGTCATGTGTCATGTATCATCATGTGTCATGTGTCATGTGGTGTCATGTGTCATGTGATGTCATGTGATATCATGTGTCATGTGGTGTCATGTGTCATCATGTGTCATGTGTTGTCACGTGGTGTCATGTGTCATCACATGTCTTGTGTCATGTGGTGTCATGTGTCATGTATCGTCATGTGTCTTGTGATGTCATGTGTCATGTGGTCTCATATGTCATGTGATGTCATGTGTCATATGGTGACATGTGGTGTCATGTGTCATGTATTGTCATTTGTCATGTGATGTCATGTGTCATGTGATGTCATTTGTCATGTGTCATCACGTGTCATGTGTCATGTGGTGTCATGTGTTATCACGTGTCATGTGTCATGTGCTATCATGTGGTGTCATGTGTCATGTGATGTCATGTGTCATGTGATGTCATGTGTTGTCAGTCATGTGGTGTCATGTGGTGTCATGTGTCATCGTGTGTCATGTGTCATCATGTGGCATGTGTCATGTAGTGTCATGTGTCATCATGTATTGTCATGTGTCATCATGTGGTGCCATGTGTCATGTGATGTCATGTGGTGTCATGTGTCATCATGTGGTGCCATGTGACGTCATGTGTCATGTGATGTCATGTGGTGTCATGTGGTGTCATGTGTCAACATGTGTCATGTGTCATCTTGTGCCTCGGTAGACTGAGGCACGAGAAAGCAGAAAAACAAACGTGTAAAACGCAAAAAGGGGGCAGGGTAGAAACACCCTGCCCCCTAGGCCTGCTCTCGGTGTTTCACAAGGATCCCAAAGGCCCCCCCAAATATTTTTGGGGGACAAAAACCACGGGGGACGAGTACCATACGAGTCCTGTAAGCTTACTGTACTCTGTACCTGCACGAGCTGAATGCGGTGTCATGTGTCATGTGTCATGTGGAGTCATATGTCATGTGTCAAAAAATGTATATATCGAGAGGAGCTTACTGTAAGATTCCTGTAAGCTTACTGTACTCTGTACCTTTCCGAGCACGAGCTGAATGCTAATTGGCTGTCAACTGTCTGTCAACACTCCAAACCAGAAAGTGTTGGCCGCCATCTTGTGCCTCGGTAGACTGAGGCACAACAAAGCAGAAAAACAAACAAGTAGAACGCAAAAAGGGGGCAGGGTAGAAACCCCCTGACCCCCTAGGCCTGCTCAGAGATGCCACAAGGACCCACAAGGCCCCCCATTTTTTTTTACAAAAACTGCAGAGTACGAGTACTGTACAAGCACAGTAAGCTTACTGTAAGCTTACTGTAATCTGTACCTTCCCGAGCACGAGCTGAATGCTAATTGGCTGTCAACAGTCTGTAAACACTCCAAACAATCATGTGTCATGTGTTGTCATGTGGTGTCATGTGTCATGTGTCATGTGGTGTCATGTGATGTCATGTGCCATGTGCTGTCATGTGGTGTCATGTGTCATGTGTCATGTGGTGTCATATGTCATCATGTGTCATCTTGTGTCCTGTGGTCTCATGTGGTGTCATGTGTCATCATGTGTTGTCATGTGTCATCATGTAGTGCCATGTGATGTCATGTGTTGTCAGTTATGTGGTGTCATGTGTTGTCATGTGTCATCACATGTCATGTGTCATGTGGTGTCATGTGTCATGTGGTGTCATGTGTCATGTGACATGACATGTGATGTCATGTGTCATGTGGTGTCATGTGTCATCATGTGTCATGTTTCATGTGGTGTCATGTGTCATGTATCATCATGTGTCATGTGATGTCATGTGTCATGTGGTGTCATGTGTCATGTGGTGTCATGTGTCATGTATCGCCATGTGTAATGTATCGCCATGTGTCATGTGATGTCATGTGTCATGTGCCATATGATGTCATGTGCCATATGTTGTCATGTGTCATCACGTGTCATGTTTCATGTGGTGTCATATGTCATCATGTGTCATGTGTCATCATGTGTCATGTGTTGTCATGTGGTGTCATGTGTCCTCATGTGTCATGTGTTGTCATGTGGTGTCATGTGTCATCACATGTCATGTGTCATGTGATGTCATGTGTCAAGTGGTGTCATGTGTCATCACGTGTCATGTTTCATGTGGTGTCATGTGTCATGTGGTGTCATGTGTCATGTGTTGTCATGTGATGTCAGGTGTCATGTGGTGTCATGTGTCATGTATCATCATGTGTCATGTGATGTCATGTGTCATGTGTTGTCATGTGATGTCATGTGGTGCTATGTGATGTCATGTGGTGTCATGTGATGTCATGTGATGTTATGTGTCATCATGTATCATGTATTGTCATGTGTCATCACATGTCATATGTCATGTGGTGTCATGTGTCAAGTGGTGTCATGTGTCATGTGATGTCATGTGTCATGTGCTGTCATGTGTCATGTCATGTGGTGTCATATGTCATGTGTCATCATGTGTCATGTGGTGTCATTTGTCATCATGTGTTGTCATGTGTCATGTGGTGCCATGTGACGTCATGTGTTGTCAGTCATGTGTCATCATGTGTCATGTGGTGTCATGTGGTATCATGTGTCAAGTGGTGTCATGTGTCATCACGTGTCATGTTTCATGTGGTGTCATGTGTCATGTGGTGTCATGTGTCATGTGTTGTCATGTGATGTCAGGTGTCATGTGGTGTCATGTGTCATGTATCATCATGTGTCATGTGATGTCATGTGTCATGTGTTGTCATGTGATGTCATGTGGTGCCATGTGATGTCATGTGGTATCATGTGATGTCATGTGGTGTCATGTGTCATCATGTGTCATGTGTTATCATGTGTCATCACATGTCATATGTCATGTGGTGTCATGTGTCAAGTGGTGTCATGTGTCATGTGATGTCATGTGTCATCATGTGGTGCCATGTGTCATGTCATGTGGTGTCATATGTCATGTGTCATCATGTGTCATGTGGTGTCATTTGTCATCATGTGTTGTCATGTGTCATGTGGTGCCATGTGACGTCATGTGTTGTCAGTCATGTGGTGTCATGTGTCATCATGTGTCATGTGGTGTCATGTGGTGTCATGTGTCATCACGTGTCATGTGTCATGTGGTGTCACATATCATGTGGTGTCATGTGTCATATAGTGTCATGTGTCATGTGATGTCATGTGTCATGTGTTGTCATGTGATGTCATGTGTCATGTGGTGTCATGTGTCATGTGTCACGTGGTGTCATGTGTCATATATCATCATGTGTCATGTGATGTCATGTGTCATGTGATGGCATGTGTCATGTGGTGTCATGTGATGTCATGTGTCATGTGGTGTCATGTGTCATGTGGTGTCATGTGTCATCACATGTCATGTGTCATGTGATGTCATGTGTCAAGTGGTGTCATGTGTCATCACGTGTCATGTTTCATGTGGTGTCATGTGTCATGTGGTGTCATGTGTCATGTGTTGTCATGTGATGTCAGGTGTCATGTGGTGTAATGTGTCATGTATCATCATGTGTCATGTGATGTCATGTGTCATGTGTTGTCATGTGATGTCATGTGGTGCCATGTGATGTCATGTGGTGTCATGTGATGTCATGTGGTGTCATGTGTCATCATGTGTCATATGTTGTCATGTGTCATCACATGTCATATGTCATGTGTCATGTGGTGTCATGTGTCAAGTAGTGTCATGTGATGTCATGTGTCATGTGCTGTCATGTGTCATGTCATGTGGTGTCATATGTCATGTGTCATCATTTGTCATGTGGTGTCATTTGTCATCATGTGTTGTCATGTGTCATGTGGTGCCATGTGACATCATGTGTTGTCAGTCATGTGGTGTCATGTGTCATCCTGTGTCATGTGTTGTCATGTGGTGTCATCACGTGTCATGTGTCATGTGGTGTCACATATCATGTGGTGTCATGTGTCATATAGTATCATGTGTCATGTGATGTCATGTGTCATGTGTTGTCATGTGATGTCATGTGTCATGTGGTGTCTTGTGTCATGTGTCACGTGGTGTCATGTGTCATGTATCGTCATGTGATGTCATGTGTCATGTGATGTCATGTGTCATGTGGTGTCATGTGATGTCATGTGTCATGTGGTGTCATGTGTCATGTGGTGTCATGTGTCATGTGGTGTCATGTGTCATGTATCGTCATGTGTCATGTGGTGTCATGTGTCATGTGATGTCAAGTGCCATGTGTTGTCATGTGATGTCATGTGTCATGTGGTGTCATGTGATGTCATGTGTCATATGGTGTCATGTGTCATCATGTGTCATGTGTTGTCATGTGGTGTCATGTGTCATCACATGTTATGTGTCATGTGATGTCATGTGTCAAGTGGTGTCATGTGTCATGTGATGTCATGTGTCATGTGCTGTCATGTGTCATGTGGTGTCATATGTCATGTGTCATCATGTGTCATGTGGTGTCATGTGGTGTCATGTGATGCCATGACTGACGTGTTGTCAGTCATGTGGTGTCATGTGTCAACATGTGTCATGTGTTGTCATGTGTTGTCATGTGGTGTCATGTATCATGTGGTGTCATGTGTCATGTGATGTCATGTGTCATGTGTTGTCATGTGATGTCATGTTTCATGTGATGTCATGTGTCATGTGATGTCATGTGTCATGTGGTGTCATGTGTCATCATGTGTCATGTGGTGTCATGTGTCATGTGGTGTCATGTGTCATGTGGTGTCATGTGTCATGTATCGTCATGTGTCATGTGATGTCATGTGTCATTTGATGTCATGTCATGTGTTATCATGTGGTGTCATGTGATGTCATGTGTCATGTGGTGTCATGTGTCATGTGGTGTCATGTGTCATGTGGTGTCATGTGTCATGTATTGTCATGTGTCATGTGATGTCATATGTCATGTGTTGTCATGTGATGTCATGTGTCATGTAGTGTCATGTGTCATGTGTTGTCATGTGTCATCATGTGTCATGCGTTGTCATGTGGTGTCATGTGTCATCACGTGTCTTGTGTCACGTGGTGTCATGTGTCATGAGGTGTCATGTGGTGTCATGTGTCATGTATCGTCATGTGTCATGTGATGTAAATGTAATGTAAATGTACAGGAATTTATATAGCGCAAATCACCAAGCGGTCTCTAAGCACTTGCTTAGGGAACCCGTCCTGGTATTCCCCTGTGAGATAACCCCGGCAGGGTATCCGCAAGGTGAAAGCCAGGCATCCCACCGCGAGGGGCCGTTGTGGAGATTAAGCAAGCTATTGCCCAGAGTCGCAGAGTGTGAACCCGTGAATTGAGTAGGCACCGGAGCGAGAATTGTCGAGCCCATGGACATTTTAGGACTCATGACCCCGCCGAGCCGGGAATTGAACCCTGGTCCCAGGCTGACCTCTGCTTCCAGGTCTGCCTCCTCTAACCAGTGAGCCACACTTCTCCACATGTCATGTGTCATGTGGTGACATGAGGTATCATGTGTCATGTATCGTCATGTGTCATGTGATGTCATGTGTCATGTGTTGTCATGTGATGTCATGTGATGTCATGTGTCATGTGGTGTCATGTGTCATGTGGAGTCATATGTCATGTGTCAAAAAATGTATATATCTAGAGGAGCTTACTGTAAGATTACTAAAAGCTTACTGTACTCTGTACCTTTCCGAGCACGAGCTGAATGCTAATTGGCTGTCAACTGTCTGTCAATACTCCAAACCAGAAAGTGTTGGCAGCCATCTTGTGATTCGGTAGACTGAGGCACAAGAAAGCAGAAAAACAAATGCAAAAAGGGGGCAGGGTAGAAACACCCTGCCCCCTAGGCCGGCTCTGGGTGTTTCACAAGGATCCCAAAGGCCCCCCCCAATATTTTTGGGGGACAAAAACCACGGGGGACGAGTACAATACGAGTCCTGTAAGCTTACTGTAAGCTTACTGTACTCTGTACCTGCACGAGCTGAATGCGGTGTCATGTGTCATTTGTCATGTGGAGTCATATGTCATGTGTCAAAAAATGTATATATCTAGAGGAGCTTACTGTAAGATTACTGTAAGCTTACTGTACTCTGTACCTTTCTGAGCACGAGCTGAATGCTAATTGGCTGTCAACTGTCTGTCAATACTCCAAACCAGAAAGTGTTGGCAGCCATCTTGTGATTCGGTAGACTGAGGCACAAGAAAGCAGAAAAACAAATGCAAAAAGGGGGCAGGGTAGAAACACCCTGCCCCCTAGGCCTGCTCTGGGTGTTTCACAAGGATCCCAAAGGCCCCCCCCAATATTTTTGGGGGACAAAAACCACGGGGGACGAGTACCATACGAGTCCTGTAAGCTTACTGTAAGCTTACTGTACTCTGTACCTGCACGAGCTGAATGCGGTGTCATGTGTCATTTGTCATGTGGAGTCATATGTCATGTGTCAAAAAATGTATATATCTAGAGGAGCTTACTGTAAGATTACTGTAAGCTTACTGTACTCTGTACCTTTCCGAGCACGAGCTGAATGCTAATTGGCTGTCAACTGTCTGTCAACACTCCAAACCAGAAAGTGTTGGCCGCCATCTTGTGCCTCGGTAGACTGAGGCACAAGAAAGCAGAATAACAAACGTGTAAAACGCAAAAAGGGGGCAGGGTAGAAACACCCTGCCTCCTAGGCCTGCTCTGGGTATTTCACAAGGACCCCAAAGGCCCCCCCCCCAAATTTTTGGGGGGACAAAAACCACGCGGGACGAGTACCATACGAGTCCTGTAAGCTTACTGTAAGCTTACTGTACTCTGTACCTGCACGAGCTGAATGCGGTGTCATGTGTCATGTGTCATGTGGAGTCATATGTCATGTGTCAAAAAATGTATATATCGAGAGGAGCTTACTGTAAGATTCCTGTAAGCTTACTGTACTCTGTACCTTTCCGAGCACGAGCTGAATGCTAATTGGCTGTCAACTGTCTGTCAACACTCCAAACCAGAAAGTGTAGGCCGCCATCTTGTGCCTCGGTAGACTGAGGCACAAGAAAGCAGAAAAACAAACAAGTAGAACGCAAAAAGGGGGCAGGGTAGAAACCCCCTGACCCCCAAGGCCTGCTCAGGGATCCCACAAGGACCCACAAGGCCCCCCATTATTTTTGTTTACAAAAACTACAGAGTACGAGTACTGTACAAGCACAGTAATCTTACTGTAATCTGTACCTTCCCGAGCACGAGCTGAATGCTAATTGGCTGCCAACTGTCTATAAACACTCCAAACAATCATGTGTCATGTGTTGTCATGTGTCATCACGTGTCATGTGTCATGTGATGTCATGTGTCATGTGCTGTTATGTGTCATGTGCTGTCATGTGTCATCATGTGTCATCTTGTGTCCTGTGGTATCATGTGTCATCATGTAGTGCCATGTGATGTCATGTGTTGTCAGTCATGTGTTGTCATGTGGTGTCATGTGTCATCACGTGTCATGTGTCATGTGGTGTCATGTGTCATGTGGTGTCATGTGTCATGTAGTGTCATGTGTCATGTGACATGACATGTGATGTCATGTGTCATGTGGTGTCATGTATCATGTGATGTCATGTGTCATGTGGTATCATGTGTCATGTGGTGTAATGTGTCATCACGTGTCATTTGTCATGTGGTGTCATGTGTCATGTGGTGTCATGTGTCATGTATCGTCATGTGTCATGTGATGTCATATGTTGTCATGTGATGTCATGTGTCATGTGGTGTCATGTGTCATGTATCGTCATGTGTCATGTGTTATCATGTGTCATGTGGTGTCATGTGTCATGTGATGTCATGTGTTGTCAGTCATGTGGTGTCATGTGGTGTCATGTGTCATCATGTATCATGTGTCATCATGTGGCATGTGTCATGTAGTGTCATGTGTCATCATGTATTGTCATGTGTCATCATGTGGTGCCATGTGTCATGTGATGTCATGTGGTGTCATGTGTCATCATGTGGTGCCATGTGACATCATGTGTCATGTGATGTCATGTGGTGTCATGTGGTGTCATGTGTCAACATGTGTCATGTGTCATCACATGTCATGTGGTGTCATGTGTCATGTGGTGTCATATGATGTCATGTGTCATGTGGTGTCATGTGTCATGTGATGTCATGTGTCATGTGGTGTCATGTGTCATCATGTGTCATGTGGTGTCATGTGTCATCACGTGTCATGTGTCATGTGGTGTCATGTGTCATGTATCGTCATGTGTCATGTGATGTAATATGACATGTGTTGTCATGTGTTGTCATGTGATGTCATGTGTCATGTGGGGTCATGTGTCATGTGATGTCATGTGTCATGTGATGTCATGTGTCATGTGATGTCATGTGTCATGTGGTGTCATGTGATGTCATGTGTCATGTGGTGTCATGTGTCATGTGGTGTCATGTGTCATCACATGTCATGTGTCATGTGATGTCATGTGTCAAGTGGTGTCATGTGTCATCACGTGTCATGTTTCATGTGGTGTCATGTGTCATGTGGTGTCATGTGTCATGTGTTGTCATGTGATGTCAGGTGTCATGTGGTGTCATGGGTCATGTATCATCATGTGTCATGTGATGTCATGTGTCATGTGTTGTCATGTGATGTCATGTGGTGCCATGTGATGTCATGTGGTATCATGTGATGTCATGTGGTGTCATGTGTCATCATGTGTCATGTGTTGTCATGTGTCATCACATGTCATATGTCATGTGGTGTCATGTGTCAAGTGGTGTCATGTGTCATGTGATGTCATGTGTCATGTGCTGTCATGTGTCATGTCATGTGGTGTCATATGTCATGTGTCATCATGTGTCATGTGGTGTCATTTGTCATCATGTGTTGTCATGTGTCATGTGGTGCCATGTGACGTCATGTGTTGTCAGTCATGTGGTGTCATGTGTCATCATGTGTCATGTGGTGTCATGTGGTGTCATGTGTCATCACGTGTCATGTGTCATGTGGTGTCACATATCATGTGGTGTCATGTGTCATATAGTGTCATGTGTCATGTGATGTCATGTGTCATGTGTTGTCATGTGATGTCATGTGTCATGTGGTGTCATGTGTCATGTGTCACGTGGTGTCATGTGTCATGTATCGTCATGTGTCATGTGATGTCATGTGTCATGTGATGTCATGTGTCATGTGGTGTCATGTGATGTCATGTGTCATGTGGTGTCATGTGTCATGTGTTGTCATGTGTCATCACATGTCATGTGTCATGTGATGTCATGTGTCAAGTGGTGTCATGTGTCATCACGTGTCATGTTTCATGTGGTGTCATGTGTCATGTGGTGTCATGTGTCATGTGTTGTCATGTGATGTCAGGTGTCATGTGGTGTCATGTGTCATGTATCATCATGTGTCATGTGATGTCATGTGTCATGTGTTGTCATGTGATGTCATGTGGTGCCATGTGATGTCATGTGGTGTCATGTGATGTCATGTGGTGTCATGTGTCATCATGTGTCATATGTTGTCATGTGTCATCACATGTCATATGTCATGTGTCATGTGGTGTCATATGTCAAGTGGTGTCATGTGATGTCATGTGTCATGTGCTGTCATGTGTCATGTCATGTGGTGTCATATGTCATGTGTCATCATGTGTCATGTGGTGTCATTTGTCATCATGTGTTGTCATGTGTCATGTGGTGCCATGTGACGTCATGTGTTGTCAGTCATGTGGTGTCATGTGTCATCCTGTGTCATGTGTTGTCATGTGGTGTCATCACCTGTCATGTGTCATGTGGTGTCACATATCATGTGGTGTCATGTGTCATATAGTATCATGTGTCATGTTATGTCATGTGTCATGTGTTGTCATGTGATGTCATGTGTCATGTGGTGTCTTGTGTCATGTGTCACGTGGTGTCATGTGTCATGTATCATCATGTGTCATGTGATGTCATGTGTCATGTGATGTCATGTGTCATGTGGTGTCATGTGATGTCATGTGTCATGTGGTGTCATGTGTCATGTGGTGTCATGTGTCATGTGGTGTCATGTGGCATGTATCGTCATGTGTCATGTGGGTCATGTGTCATGTGATGTCAAGTGCCATGTGTTGTCATGTGATGTCATGTGTCATGTGGTGTCATGTGATGTCATGTGTCATATGGTGTCATGTGTCATCATGTGTCATGTGTTGTCATGTGGTGTCATGTGTCATCACATGTTATGTGTCATGTGATGTCATGTGTCAAGTGGTGTCATGTGTCATGTGATGTCATGTGTCATGTGCTGTCATGTGTCATGTGGTGTCATATGTCATGTGTCATCATGTGTCATGTGGTGTCATGTGGTGTCATTTGTCATCATGTGTTGTCATGTGTCATCATGTGACATGTGTTGTCATGTGTTGTCATGTGGTGTCACGTATCATGTGGTGTCATGTGTCATGTGATGTCATGTGTCATGTGTTGTCATGTGATGTCATGTTTCATGTGGTGTCATGTGTCATGTGATGTCATGTGCCATGTGGTGTCATGTGTCATCATGTGTCATGTGGTGTCATGTGTCATGTGGTGTCATGTGTCATGTGGTGTCATGTGTCATGAATCGTCATGTGTCATGTGATGTCATGTGTCATGTGATGTCATGTCATGTGTTATCATGTGGTGTCATGTGATGTCATGTGTCATGTGGTGTCATGTGTCATGTGGTGTGATGTGTCATGTGGTGTCATGTGTCATGTATTGTCATGTGTCATGTGATGTCATATGTCATGTGTTGTCATGTGATGTCATGTGTCATGTAGTGTCATGTGTCATGTGTTGTCATGTGTCATCATGTGTCATGCGTTGTCATGTGGTGTCATGTGTCATCACGTGTCTTGTGTCACGTGGTGTCATGTGTCATGAGGTGTCATGTGGTGTCATATGTCATGTATCGTCATGTGTCATGTGATGTCATGTGGTGACATGAGGTATCATGTGTCATGTATCGTCATGTGTCATGTGATGTCATGTGTCATGTGTTGTCATGTGATGTCATGTGGTGTCATGTGTCATGTGGTGTCATGTGTCATGTAGAGTCATATGTCATGTGTCAAAAAATGTATATATCTAGAGGAGCTTACTGTAAGATTACTAAAAGCTTACTGTACTCTGTACCTTTCCGAGCACGAGCTGAATGCTAATTGGCTGTCAACTGTCTGTCAATACTCCAAACCAGAAAGTGTTGGCAGCCATCTTGTGATTCGGTAGACTGAGGCACAAGAAAGCAGAAAAACAAACGCAAAAAGGTGCAGGGTAGAAACACCCTGCCCCCTAGGCCTGCTCTGGGTGTTTCACAAGGATCCCAAAGGCCCCCTCCAATATTTTTGGGGGACAAAAACCACGGGGGACGAGTACAATACGAGTCCTGTAAGCTTACTGTAAGCTTACTGTACTCTGTACCTGCACGAGCTGAATGCGGTGTCATGTGTCATTTGTCATGTGGAGTCATATGTCATGTGTCAAAAAATGTATATATCTAGAGGAGCTTACTGTAAGATTACTGTAAGCTTACTGTACTCTGTACCTTTCTGAGCACGAGCTGAATGCTAATTGGCTGTCAACTGTCTGTCAATACTCCAAACCAGAAAGTGTTGGCAGCCATCTTGTGATTCGGTAGACTGAGGCACAAGAAAGCAGAAAAACAAACGCAAAAAGGGGGCAGGGTAGAAACACCCTGCCCCCTAGGCCTGCTCTGGGTGTTTCACAAGGATCCCAAAGGCCCCCCCCAATATTTTTGGGGGACAAAAACCACGGGGGACGAGTACCATACGAGTCCTGTAAGCTTACTGTAAGCTTACTGTACTCTGTACCTGCACGAGCTGAATGCGGTGTCATGTGTCATTTGTCATGTGGAGTCATATGTCATGTGTCAAAAAATGTATATATCTAGAGGAGCTTACTGTAAGATTACTGTAAGCTTACTGTACTCTGTACCTTTCCGAGCACGAGCTGAATGCTAATTGGCTGTCAACTGTCTGTCAACACTCCAAACCAGAAAGTGTTGGCCGCCATCTTGTGCCTCGGTAGACTGAGGCACAAGAAAGCAGAATAACAAACATGTAAAACGCAAAAAGGGGGCAGGGTAGAAACACCCTGCCCCCTAGGCCTGCTCTGGGTGTTTCACAAGGACCCCAAAGGCCCCCCCCAAATTTTTGGGGGGACAAAAACCATGCGGGACGAGTACCATACGAGTCCTGTAAGCTTACTGTAAGCTTACTGTACTCTGTACCTGCACAAGCTGAATGCTAATTGGCTGTCAACTGTCTGTCAACATTCCAAACTAGAAAGTGTTGGCCGCCATCTTGTGCCTCGGTAGACTGAGGCACAAGAAAGCAGAAAAACAAACAAGTAGAACACAAAAAGGGGGCAGGGTAGAAACCCCCTGACCCCCAAGGCCTGCTCAGGGATCCCACAAGGACCCACAAGGCCCCCCATTATTTTTGTTTACAAAAACTACAGAGTACGAGTACTGTACAAGCACAGTAATCTTACTGTAATCTGTACCTTCCCGAGCACGAGCTGAATGCTAATTGGCTGCCAACTGTCTGTAAACACTCCAAACAATCATGTGTCATGTGTTGTCATGTGTCATCACGTGTCATGTGTCATGTGATGTCATGTGTCATGTGCTGTTATGTGTCATGTGCTGTCATGTGTCATCATGTGTCATCTTGTGTCCTGTGGTGTCATGTGTCATCATGTAGTGCCATGTGATGTCATGTGTTGTCAGTCATGTGTTGTCATGTGGTGTCATGTGTCATCATGTGTCATGTGTCATGTGGTGTCATGTGTCATGTGGTGTCATGTGTCATGTAGTGTCATGTGTCATGTGGCATGACATGTGATGTCATGTGTCATGTGGTGTCATGTATCATGTGATGTCATGTGTCATGTGGTGTCATGTGTCATGTGGTGTAATGTGTCATCACGTGTCATTTGTCATGTGGTGTCATGTGTCATGTGGTGTCATGTGTCATGTATCGTCATGTGTCATGTGATGTCATATGTTGTCATGTGATGTCATGTGTCATGTGGTGTCATGTGTCATGTATCGTCATGTGTCATGTGTCATGTGTTGTCATGTGTCATGTGGTGTCATGTGTCATGTGATGTCATGTGTTGTCAGTCATGTGGTGTCATGTGGTGTCATGTGTCATCATGTGTCATGTGTCATCATGTGGCATGTGTCATGTAGTGTCATGTGTCATCATGTATTGTCATGTGTCATCATGTGGTGCCATGTGTCATGTGATGTCATGTGGTGTCATGTGTCATCATGTGGTGCCATGTGATGTCATGTGTCATGTGATGTCATGTGGTGTCATGTGGTGTCATGTGTCAACATGTGTCATGTGTCATCACGTGTCATGTGGTGTCATGTGTCATGTGGTGTCATATGATGTCATGTGTCATGTGGTGTCATGTGTCATGTGATGTCATGTGTCATGTGGTGTCATGTGTCATCATGTGTCATGTGGTGTCATGTGTCATCACGTGTCATGTGTCATGTGGTGTCATGTGTCATGTATCGTCATGTGTCATGTGATGTAATATGACATGTGTTGTCATGTGTTGTCATGTGATGTCATGTGTCATGTGGGGTCATGTGTCATGTGATGTCATGTGTCATGTGATGTCATGTGTCATGTGTCATGAGGTGTCATGTGGTGTCATGTGTCATGTATCGTCATGTGTCATGTGATGTCATGTCATGTGGTGTCATGTGGTGACATGTGGTGTCATGTGTCATGTATCGTCATGTGTCATGTGATGTCATGTGTCATGTGATATCATGTGTCATGTGTTGTCATGTGGTGTCATCATGTGTCATCACATGTCATGTGGTGTCATGTGTCATGTGGTGTCATGTGTCATGTATCGTCATGTGTCATGTGATGACATGTCATGTGTTGTCATGTGATGTCATGTGCCATGTGGTGTCATGTGTCATGTATCATCATGTGTCATGTGTTGTCATGTCATGTGTCATGTGGTGTCATGTGTCATGTGATGTCATGTGTCATGTGTTGTCATCTGATGTCATGTGTCATATGATGTCAGGTGTCATGTGATGTCATGTGTCATGTGGTGTCATGTGTCATCATGTGTCATGTGGTGTCATGTGTCATCACGTGTCATGTGTCATGTGGTGTCGTGTCATGAGGTGTCATGTGTTGTCATGTGTCATGTATCGTCATGTGTCATGTGTTGTCATGTGGTGTCATGTGTCATGTATCGTCATATGTCATCATGTGTCATCTTGTGTCATGTGGTGTCATGTGTCATCATGTGGTGCCATGTGACGTCATGTGTTGTCAGTCATGTGTTGTCATGTGGTGTCATTTGTTATCACGTGTCATGTGTCATGTGGTATCATGTGTCATGTGGTGTCATGTAGTGTCATGTGTCATGTGATGCCATGTGTCATGTATTGTCATGTGATGTCATGTGTCATCACGTGTCATGTTTCATGTGGTGTCATGTGTCATGTGGTGTCATGTGTCATGTGATGTCATGTGTCATGTGATGTCATGTGATGTCATGTGATGTCATGTGTCATGTGGTGTCATGTGTCATGTGGTGTCATGTGTCATGTATCGCCATGTGTCATGTGATGTCATGTGTTGTCATGTGATGTCATGTGTCATATGATGTCATGTGCCATGTGTTGTCATGTGATGTCATGTGTCATATGGTGTCATGTGTCATCATGTGTCATGTGTTGTCATGTGGTACATGACACATGTGGTGTCATGTGTCATGTGTTGTCATGTGTTGTCATATGTCAAGTGATGTCATGTGTCAAGTGGTGTCATGTGTCATAACGTGTCATGTTTCATGTGGTGTCATGGGTCATGTATCGTCATGTGTCATGTGATGTCATGTGTCATGTGTTGTCATGTGATGTCATGTATTATGTGTCATGTGGTGTCATGTGTCATATATCGTCATGTGTCATGTGATCTCATGTGTCATGTGTTGTCATGTGATATCATGTGTCATGTGGTGTCATGTGTCATGTGATGTCATGTGCCATGTGCATTGGTAGATGTGATATCATGTGTCATGTGGTGTCATGTGTCATGTGATGTCATGTGCCATGTGTTGTCATGTGATGTCATGTGTCATGTGATGTCATGTGTCATGTGGTGTCATGTGTTTTATCGGAGAAAGACCTAAAACTAGCTGTGCAGTCACTGGTTATCTCAAGAATTGAATATGGATGTACAACTCTAGCAGGTCTTCCAAAAATTTCCATAGCCCCCTAAAAGCTTGTCTCAATGCAGCGGCAAGACCGGAATGAAGAAATTTGACCACATCACCCCTCACCTGAAGGTGCTAAACTGGCTACCCTTTGAAGCTAGAATACAACTAAAAATGGCATGTATCGCCCACAAAGCGATTCACCACAACACACCCAGATAGCTTGCCCAGAAAATAGAAATTTCAGGAAGAAACAGACCAGCCCGAAGTGCCAATTTGCTACTGCTGAGACCACCTATCTTCAGGAAGAAAAAAACTTATGAGAGAGCATTCTCCGGAGCAGCCCCTAGAATCTGGAACTCTCTGCCTGTGAATATCAGAAAAATTTCGAACATAGCATCGTTTAAGAAGGAAGCTAAGACCTTCCTCATGAGCAAATTCCTCCCATAGGCAGGCATTTCGCCTTCTATGACTTAACTGTGAGGTTCTTAAGATAACAAAATGAGAAATTGAAGAACAGTGGAATGACTATGCTGAAAATATTACCAACTACGGTGTGCAATATCATCGCTTGTTATATAAACTGCTGTTTTTATTCTATGCCATTGTTGTAAAGTGCTCTGATACCCATGGGTCTAGTTTGCGCTATAGAAAACTGTTTATAAATAAATAAATAAATAAATGTGTCATCATGTGTCATGTGGTGTCATGTGTCATCATGTGTCATGTGGTGTCATGTAGTGTCATGTGTCATCACATGTCATGTGTCATGTGTCATGTGATGTCATGTGTCATGTGCTGTCATGTGCTGTCGTGTCATGTGTCATGTGGTGTCATATGTCATGTGTCATTTGGTGTCATTTGTCATCATGTGTTGTCATGTGTCATCATGTGGTGCCATGTGACGTCATGTGTTGTCAGTCATGTGGTGTCATGTGTCATCATGTGTCATCATGTGTCATCATGTGTCATGTGGTGTCACGTATCATGTGGTGTCATGTGTCATATAGTGTCATGTGTCATGTGTTGTCATGTGGTGTCATGTGATGTCATGTGTCATGTGGTGTCATGTGTCATGTATTGTCATGTGTCATGTGATGTCATGTGTCATGTGATGTCATGTGTCATGTGATGGCATGTGTCATGTGGTGTCATGTGATGTCATGTGTCATGTGGTGTCATGTGTCATGTGGTGTCATGTGTCATCACATGTCATGTGTCATGTGATGTCATGTGTCAAGTGGTGTCATGTGTCATCACATGTCATGTTTCATGTGGTGTCATGTGTCATGTGGTGTCATGTGTCATGTGTTGTCATGTGATGTCAGGTGTCATGTGGTGTAATGTGTCATGTATCATCATGTGTCATGTGATGTCATGTGTCATGTGTTGTCATGTGATGTCATGTGGTGCCATGTGATGTCATGTGGTGTCATGTGATGTCATGTGGTGTCATGTGTCATCATGTGTCATATGTTGTCATGTGTCATCACATGTCATATGTCATGTGTCATGTGGTGTCATGTGTCAAGTAGTGTCATGTGATGTCATGTGTCATGTGCTGTCATGTGTCATGTCATGTGGTGTCATATGTCATGTGTCATCATTTGTCATGTGGTGTCATTTGTCATCATGTGTTGTCATGTGTCATGTGGTGCCATGTGACGTCATGTGTTGTCAGTCATGTGGTGTCATGTGTCATCCTGTGTCATGTGTTGTCATGTGGTGTCATCACGTGTCATGTGTCATGTGGTGTCACATATCATGTGGTGTCATGTGTCATATAGTATCATGTGTCATGTGATGTCATGTGTCATGTGTTGTCATGTGATGTCATGTGTCATGTGGTGTCTTGTGTCATGTGTCACGTGGTGTCATGTGTCATGTATCGTCATGTGTCATGTGATGTCATGTGTCATGTGATGTCATGTGTCATGTGGTGTCATGTGATGTCATGTGTCATGTGGTGTCATGTGTCATGTGGTGTCATGTGTCATGTGGTGTCATGTGTCATGTATCGTCATGTGTCATGTGGTGTCATGTGTCATGTGATGTCAAGTGCCATGTGTTGTCATGTGATGTCATGTGTCATGTGGTGTCATGTGATGTCATGTGTCATATGGTGTCATGTGTCATCATGTGTCATGTGTTGTCATGTGGTGTCATGTGTCATCACATGTTATGTGTCATGTGATGTCATGTGTCAAGTGGTGTCATGTGTCATGTGATGTCATGTGTCATGTGCTGTCATGTGTCATGTGGTGTCATATGTCATGTGTCATCATGTGTCATGTGGTGTCATGTGGTGTCATGTGATGCCATGACTGACGTGTTGTCAGTCATGTGGTGTCATGTGTCAACATGTGTCATGTGTTGTCATGTGTTGTCATGTGGTGTCATGTGTCATGTGATGTCATGTGTCATGTGTTGTCATGTGATGTCATGTTTCATGTAGTGTCAAGTGTCATGTGATGTCATGTGTCATGTGGTGTCATGTGTCATCATGTGTCATGTGGTGTCATGTGTCATGTGGTGTCATGTGTCATGTATCGTCATGTGTCATGTGATGTCATGTGTCATGTGATGTCATGTCATGTGTTATCATGTGGTGTCATGTGATGTCATGTGTCATGTGGTGTCATGTGTCATGTGGTGTCATGTGTCATGTGGTGTCATGTGTCATGTATTGTCATGTGTCATGTGATGTCATATGTCATGTGTTGTCATGTGATGTCATGTGTCATGTAGTGTCATGTGTCATGTGTTGTCATGTGTCATCATGTGTCATGCGTTGTCATGTGGTGTCATGTGTCATCACGTGTCTTGTGTCACGTGGTGTCATGTGTCATGAGGTGTCATGTGGTGTCATGTGTCATGTATCGTCATGTGTCATGTGATGTCATGTGTCATGTGGTGACATGAGGTATCATGTGTCATGTATCGTCATGTGTCATGTGATGTCATGTGTCATGTGTTGTCATGTGATGTCATGTGATGTCATGTGTCATGTGGTGTCATGTGTCATGTGGAGTCATATGTCATGTGTCAAAAAATGTATATATCTAGAGGAGCTTACTGTAAGATTACTAAAAGCTTACTGTACTCTGTACCTTTCCGAGCACGAGCTGAATGCTAATTGGCTGTCAACTGTCTGTCAATACTCCAAACCAGAAAGTGTTGGCAGCCATCTTGTGATTCGGTAGACTGAGGCACAAGAAAGCAGAAAAACAAATGCAAAAAGGGGGCAGGGTAGAAACACCCTGCCCCCTAGGCCTGCTCTGGGTGTTTCACAAGGATCCCAAAGGCCCCCCCCAATATTTTTGGGGGACAAAAACCACGGGGGACGAGTACAATACGAGTCCTGTAAGCTTACTGTAAGCTTACTGTACTCTGTACCTGCACGAGCTGAATGCGGTGTCATGTGTCATTTGTCATGTGGAGTCATATGTCATGTGTCAAAAAATGTATATATCTAGAGGAGCTTACTGTAAGATTACTGTAAGCTTACTGTACTCTGTACCTTTCTGAGCACGAGCTGAATGCTAATTGGCTGTCAACTGTCTGTCAATACTCCAAACCAGAAAGTGTTGGCAGCCATCTTGTGATTCAGTAGACTGTGGCACAAGAAAGCAGAAAAACAAACGCAAAAAGGGGGCAGGGTAGAAACACCCTGCCCCCTAGGCCTGCTCTGGGTGTTTCACAAGGATCCCAAAGGCCCCCCCCAATATTTTTGGGGGACAAAAACCACGGGGGACGAGTACCATACGAGTCCTGTAAGCTTACTGTAAGCTTACTGTACTCTGTACCTGCACGAGCTGAATGCGGTGTCATGTGTCATTTGTCATGTGGAGTCATATGTCATGTGTCAAAAAATGTATATATCTAGAGGAGCTTACTGTAAGATTACTGTAAGCTTACTGTACTCTGTACCTTTCCGAGCACGAGCTGAATGCTAATTGGCTGTCAACTGTCTGTCAACACTCCAAACCAGAAAGTGTTGGCCGCCATCTTGTGCCTCGGTAGACTGAGGCACAAGAAAGCAGAATAACAAACGTGTAAAACGCAAAAAGGGGGCAGGGTAGAAACACCCTGCCCCCTAGGCCTGCTCTGGGTGTTTCACAAGGACCCCAAAGGCCCCCCCCCAAATTTTTGGGGGGACAAAAACCATGCGGGACGAGTACCATACGAGTCCTGTAAGCTTACTGTAAGCTTACTGTACTCTGTACCTGCACGAGCTGAATGCTAATTGGCTGTCAACTGTCTGTCAACATTCCAAACTAGAAAGTGTTGGCCGCCATCTTGTGCCTCGGTAGACTGAGGCACAAGAAAGCAGAAAAACAAACAAGTAGAACACAAAAAGGGGGCATGGTAGAAACCCCCTGACCCCCTAGGCCTGCTCAGGGATCCCACAAGGACCCACAAGGCCCCCCATTTGTTTTTTACAAAAACTGCAGAGTACGAGTACTGTACAAGCACTGTAAGCTTACTGTAAGCTTACTGTAATCTGTACCTTCCTGAGCACGAGCTGAATGCTAATTGGCTGTTAACTGTCTGTAAACACTCCAAACAATCATGTGTCATGTGTTGTCATGTGGTGTCATGTGTCATCACGTGTCACGTGATGTCATGTGTCATGTGCTGTCATGTGCTGTCATGTGTCATGTGTCATGTGGTGCCATATGTCATGTGTCATCATGTGTCATCTTGTATCCTGTGGTGTCATGTGGTCTCATGTGTCATCATGTAGTGCCATGTGATGTCATGTGTTGTCAGTCATGTGGTGTCATGTGGTGTCATATGTCATCATGTGTCATGTGTTGTCATGTGGTGTCATATGTCATGTGGTGTCATGTGTCATGTGACATGACATGTGATGTCATGTGTCATGTGGTGTCATATGTCATGTGATGTCATGTGTCATGTGTCATCATGTGTCATGTGGTGTCATGTGTCATCACGTGTCATGTGTCATGTGGTGTCATGTGTCATTTGGTGTCATGTGTCATGTATCGTCATGTGTCATGTGATGTCATGTGTCATGTGTTGTCATGTGATGTCATGTATCATGTGGTGTCATGTGTCATGTGGTGTCATGTGTTATGTATCATCATGTGTCATGTGTCATGTGGTGTCATGTGTCATGTGATGTCATGTGATGTCATGTGTCATGTGGTGTCATGTGTCATCATGTGTCATGTGTTGTCACGTGGTGTCATGTGTCATCACATGTCTTGTGTCATGTGGTGTCATGTGTCATGTATCGTCATGTGTCTTGTGATGTCATGTGTCATGTAGTCTCATATGTCATGTGATGTCATGTGTCATATGGTGACATGTGGTGTCATCTGTCATGTATTGTCATTTGTCATGTGATGTCATGTGTCATGTGATGTCATTTGTCATGTGTCATCACGTGTCATGTGTCATGTGGTGTCATGTGTTATCACGTGTCATGTGTCATGTGCTATCATGTGGTGTCATTTGGTGTCATGTGTCATCATGTGTTGTCATGTGTCATCATGTGGTGCCATGTGACGTCATGTGTCATGTGATGTCATGTGGTGTCATGTGGTGTCATGTGTCATCATGTGTCATGTGTTGTCATGTGTTGTCATGTGTCATCACGTGTCATGTGTCATGTTGTGTCATGTGTCATGTGGTGTCATGTGGTGTCATGTGTCATCATGTGTCATGTGTTGTCATGTGGTGTCATGTGTCATCATGTGTCATGTGTCATGTGGTGTCATGTGTCATGTGATGTCATGTGTCATGTAGTGTGATGTGTCATGTGATGTCATGTGTCATGTGTTGTCATGTTATGTCGTGTCATATGATGTCATGTGTTGTCATGTGTCATCATGTGTCATGTGTCATGTGGTGTCATGTGTCATGTGATGTCATGTGTCATGTAGTGTGATGTGTCATGTGATGTCATGTGTCATGTGTTGTCATGTGATGTCATGTGTCATATGATGTCATGTGATGTCATGTGTCATGTGGTGTCATGTGATGTCATGTGTCATGTGCTATCATGTGGTGTCATGTGGTGTCATGTGTCATCATGTGTTGTCATGTGTCATCATGTGGTGCCATGTGACATCATGTGTCATGTGATGTCATGTGGTATCATGTGTTGTCATGTGTCATATGTTGTCATGTGATGTCATGTGTCATGTGGTGTCATGTGTCATGTGGTGTCATGTGTAATGTATCGTCATGTGTCATGTGATGTCATGTGTCATGTGTTGTCATGTGATGTAATGTGTTATGTGGTGTCATGTGTCATGTGATGTCATGTGTTGTCATGTCATCATGTGTCATGTGGTATCTTGTGTCATCACGTGTCTTGTGTCACGTGGTTTCATGTGTCATGTATCGTCATGTGTCATGTGATGTCATGTGTCATGTGGTGTCATGTGTCATGTATCGTCATGTGTCATATGTTGTCATGTGATGTCATGTGTCATGTGGTGTCATGTGTCATGTGGTGTCATGTGTCATGTATCATGTGGAGTCATATGTCATGTGTCAAAAAATGTATATATCTAGAGGAGCTTACTGTAAGATTACTAAAAGCTTACTGTACTCTGTACCTTTCCGAGCATGAGCTGAATGCTAATTGGCTGTCAACTGTCTGTCAATACTCCAAACCAGAAAGTGTTGGCAGCCATCTTGTGTATCAGTAGACTGAGGCACAAGAAAGCAGAAAAACAAACCTGTAAAATGCAAAAAGGGGGCAGGGTAGAAACACCCTGCCCCCTAGGCCTGCTCTGGGTGTTTCACAAGGACCCCAAAGGCCCCACCCAAAATTTTTGGGGGGACAAAAACCACGGGGGACGAGTACCATACAAGTCCTGTAAGCTTACTGTAAGCTTACTGTACTCTGTACCTGCACGAGCTGAATGCTAATTGGCTGTCAACTGTCTGTCAACACTCCAAACCAGAAAGTGTTGGCCGCCATCTTGTGCCTCGGTAGACTGAGGCACAAGAAAGCAGAAAAACAAACAAGTAGAACGCAAAAAGGGGGCAGGGTAGAAACCCCCTGACCCCCAAGGCCTGCTCAGGGATCCCACAAGGACCCACAAGGCCCCCCATTATTTTTGTTTACAAAAACTACAGAGTACGAGTACTGTACAAGCACAGTAATCTTACTGTAATCTGTACCTTCCCGAGCACGAGCTGAATGCTAATTGGCTGCCAACTGTCTATAAACACTCCAAACAATCATGTGTCATGTGTTGTCATGTGTCATCACGTGTCATGTGTCATGTGATGTCATGTGTCATGTGCTGTTATGTGTCATGTGCTGTCATGTGTCATCATGTGTCATCTTGTGTCCTGTGGTATCATGTGTCATCATGTAGTGCCATGTGATGTCATGTGTTGTCAGTCATGTGTTGTCATGTGGTGTCATGTGTCATCACGTGTCATGTGTCATGTGGTGTCATGTGTCATGTGGTGTCATGTGTCATGTAGTGTCAATGGTCATGTGACATGACATGTGATGTCATGTGTCATGTGATGTCATGTATCATGTGATGTCATGTGTCATGTGGTATCATGTGTCATGTGGTGTAATGTGTCATCACGTGTCATTTGTCATGTGGTGTCATGTGTCATGTGGTGTCATGTGTCATGTATCGTCATGTGTCATGTGATGTCATATGTTGTCATGTGATGTCATGTGTCATGTGGTGTCATGTGTCATGTATCGTCATGTGTCATGTGTTATCATGTGTCATGTGGTGTCATGTGTCATGTGATGTCATGTGTTGTCAGTCATGTGGTGTCATGTGGTGTCATGTGTCATCATGTATCATGTGTCATCATGTGGCATGTGTCATGTAGTGTCATGTGTCATCATGTATTGTCATGTGTCATCATGTGGTGCCATGTGTCATGTGATGTCATGTGGTGTCATGTGTCATCATGTGGTGCCATGTGACATCATGTGTCATGTGATGTCATGTGGTGTCATGTGGTGTCATGTGTCAACATGTGTCATGTGTCATCACATGTCATGTGGTGTCATGTGTCATGTGGTGTCATATGATGTCATGTGTCATGTGGTGTCATGTGTCATGTGATGTCATGTGTCATGTGGTGTCA
Source organism: Lissotriton helveticus (assembly GCF_964261635.1). Lineage (NCBI taxonomy): Eukaryota > Metazoa > Chordata > Amphibia > Caudata > Salamandridae > Lissotriton > Lissotriton helveticus. The sequence continues at coordinate 450,741,792 of NC_136062.1, forward strand.
TGTGTCATCATGTGTCATGTGGTGTCATGTGTCATCACGTGTCATGTGTCATGTGGTGTCATGTGTCATGTATCGTCATGTGTCATGTGATGTAATATGACATGTGTTGTCATGTGTTGTCATGTGATGTCATGTGTCATGTGGGGTCATGTGTCATGTGATGTCATGTGTCATGTGATGTCATGTGTCATGTGATGTCATGTGTCATGTGGTGTCATGTGATGTCATGTGTCATGTGGTGTCATGTGTCATGTGGTGTCATGTGTCATCACATGTCATGTGTCATGTGATGTCATGTGTCAAGTGGTGTCATGTGTCATCACGTGTCATGTTTCATGTGGTGTCATGTGTCATGTGGTGTCATGTGTCATGTGTTGTCATGTGATGTCAGGTGTCATGTGGTGTCATGGGTCATGTATCATCATGTGTCATGTGATGTCATGTGTCATGTGTTGTCATGTGATGTCATGTGGTGCCATGTGATGTCATGTGGTATCATGTGATGTCATGTGGTGTCATGTGTCATCATGTGTCATGTGTTGTCATGTGTCATCACATGTCATATGTCATGTGGTGTCATGTGTCAAGTGGTGTCATGTGTCATGTGATGTCATGTGTCATGTGCTGTCATGTGTCATGTCATGTGGTGTCATATGTCATGTGTCATCATGTGTCATGTGGTGTCATTTGTCATCATGTGTTGTCATGTGTCATGTGGTGCCATGTGACGTCATGTGTTGTCAGTCATGTGGTGTCATGTGTCATCATGTGTCATGTGGTGTCATGTGGTGTCATGTGTCATCACGTGTCATGTGTCATGTGGTGTCACATATCATGTGGTGTCATGTGTCATATAGTGTCATGTGTCATGTGATGTCATGTGTCATGTGTTGTCATGTGATGTCATGTGTCATGTGGTGTCATGTGTCATGTGTCACGTGGTGTCATGTGTCATGTATCGTCATGTGTCATGTGATGTCATGTGTCATGTGATGTCATGTGTCATGTGGTGTCATGTGATGTCATGTGTCATGTGGTGTCATGTGTCATGTGTTGTCATGTGTCATCACATGTCATGTGTCATGTGATGTCATGTGTCAAGTGGTGTCATGTGTCATCACGTGTCATGTTTCATGTGGTGTCATGTGTCATGTGGTGTCATGTGTCATGTGTTGTCATGTGATGTCAGGTGTCATGTGGTGTCATGTGTCATGTATCATCATGTGTCATGTGATGTCATGTGTCATGTGTTGTCATGTGATGTCATGTGGTGCCATGTGATGTCATGTGGTGTCATGTGATGTCATGTGGTGTCATGTGTCATCATGTGTCATATGTTGTCATGTGTCATCACATGTCATATGTCATGTGTCATGTGGTGTCATATGTCAAGTGGTGTCATGTGATGTCATGTGTCATGTGCTGTCATGTGTCATGTCATGTGGTGTCATATGTCATGTGTCATCATGTGTCATGTGGTGTCATTTGTCATCATGTGTTGTCATGTGTCATGTGGTGCCATGTGACGTCATGTGTTGTCAGTCATGTGGTGTCATGTGTCATCCTGTGTCATGTGTTGTCATGTGGTGTCATCACCTGTCATGTGTCATGTGGTGTCACATATCATGTGGTGTCATGTGTCATATAGTATCATGTGTCATGTGATGTCATGTGTCATGTGTTGTCATGTGATGTCATGTGTCATGTGGTGTCTTGTGTCATGTGTCACGTGGTGTCATGTGTCATGTATCATCATGTGTCATGTGATGTCATGTGTCATGTGGTGTCATGTGATGTCATGTGTCATGTGGTGTCATGTGTCATGTGGTGTCATGTGTCATGTGGTGTCATGTGGCATGTATCGTCATGTGTCATGTGGGTCATGTGTCATGTGATGTCAAGTGCCATGTGTTGTCATGTGATGTCATGTGTCATGTGGTGTCATGTGATGTCATGTGTCATATGGTGTCATGTGTCATCATGTGTCATGTGTTGTCATGTGGTGTCATGTGTCATCACATGTTATGTGTCATGTGATGTCATGTGTCAAGTGGTGTCATGTGTCATGTGATGTCATGTGTCATGTGCTGTCATGTGTCATGTGGTGTCATATGTCATGTGTCATCATGTGTCATGTGGTGTCATGTGGTGTCATTTGTCATCATGTGTTGTCATGTGTCATCATGTGACATGTGTTGTCATGTGTTGTCATGTGGTGTCACGTATCATGTGGTGTCATGTGTCATGTGATGTCATGTGTCATGTGTTGTCATGTGATGTCATGTTTCATGTGGTGTCATGTGTCATGTGATGTCATGTGCCATGTGGTGTCATGTGTCATCATGTGTCATGTGGTGTCATGTGTCATGTGGTGTCATGTGTCATGTGGTGTCATGTGTCATGTATCGTCATGTGTCATGTGATGTCATGTGTCATGTGATGTCATGTCATGTGTTATCATGTGGTGTCATGTGATGTCATGTGTCATGTGGTGTCATGTGTCATGTGGTGTCATGTGTCATGTGGTGTCATGTGTCATGTATTGTCATGTGTCATGTGATGTCATATGTCATGTGTTGTCATGTGATGTCATGTGTCATGTAGTGTCATGTGTCATGTGTTGTCATGTGTCATCATGTGTCATGCGTTGTCATGTGGTGTCATGTGTCATCACGTGTCTTGTGTCACGTGGTGTCATATGTCATGAGGTGTCATGTGGTGTCATATGTCATGTATCGTCATGTGTCATGTGATGTCATGTGGTGACATGAGGTATCATGTGTCATGTATCGTCATGTGTCATGTGATGTCATGTGTCATGTGTTGTCATGTGATGTCATGTGGTGTCATGTGTCATGTGGTGTCATGTGTCATGTGGAGTCATATGTCATGTGTCAAAAAATGTATATATCTAGAGGAGCTTACTGTAAGATTACTAAAAGCTTACTGTACTCTGTACCTTTCCGAGCACGAGCTGAATGCTAATTGGCTGTCAACTGTCTGTCAATACTCCAAACCAGAAAGTGTTGGCAGCCATCTTGTGATTCGGTAGACTGAGGCACAAGAAAGCAGAAAAACAAACGCAAAAAGGTGCAGGGTAGAAACACCCTGCCCCCTAGGCCTGCTCTGGGTGTTTCACAAGGATCCCAAAGGCCCCCTCCAATATTTTTGGGGGACAAAAACCACGGGGGACGAGTACAATACGAGTCCTGTAAGCTTACTGTAAGCTTACTGTACTCTGTACCTGCACGAGCTGAATGCGGTGTCATGTGTCATTTGTCATGTGGAGTCATATGTCATGTGTCAAAAAATGTATATATCTAGAGGAGCTTACTGTAAGATTACTGTAAGCTTACTGTACTCTGTACCTTTCTGAGCACGAGCTGAATGCTAATTGGCTGTCAACTGTCTGTCAATACTCCAAACCAGAAAGTGTTGGCAGCCATCTTGTGATTCGGTAGACTGAGGCACAAGAAAGCAGAAAAACAAACGCAAAAAGGGGGCAGGGTAGAAACACCCTGCCCCCTAGGCCTGCTCTGGGTGTTTCACAAGGATCCCAAAGGCCCCCCCCAATATTTTTGGGGGACAAAAACCACGGGGGACGAGTACCATACGAGTCCTGTAAGCTTACTGTAAGCTTACTGTACTCTGTACCTGCACGAGCTGAATGCGGTGTCATGTGTCATTTGTCATGTGGAGTCATATGTCATGTGTCAAAAAATGTATATATCTAGAGGAGCTTACTGTAAGATTACTGTAAGCTTACTGTACTCTGTACCTTTCCGAGCACGAGCTGAATGCTAATTGGCTGTCAACTGTCTGTCAACACTCCAAACCAGAAAGTGTTGGCCGCCATCTTGTGCCTCGGTAGACTGAGGCACAAGAAAGCAGAATAACAAACATGTAAAACGCAAAAAGGGGGCAGGGTAGAAACACCCTGCCCCCTAGGCCTGCTCTGGGTGTTTCACAAGGACCCCAAAGGCCCCCCCCAAATTTTTGGGGGGACAAAAACCATGCAGGACGAGTACCATACGAGTCCTGTAAGCTTACTGTAAGCTTACTGTACTCTGTACCTGCACAAGCTGAATGCTAATTGGCTGTCAACTGTCTGTCAACATTCCAAACTAGAAAGTGTTGGCCGCCATCTTGTGCCTCGGTAGACTGAGGCACAAGAAAGCAGAAAAACAAACAAGTAGAACACAAAAAGGGGGCAGGGTAGAAACCCCCTGACCCCCAAGGCCTGCTCAGGGATCCCACAAGGACCCACAAGGCCCCCCATTATTTTTGTTTACAAAAACTACAGAGTACGAGTACTGTACAAGCACAGTAATCTTACTGTAATCTGTACCTTCCCGAGCACGAGCTGAATGCTAATTGGCTGCCAACTGTCTGTAAACACTCCAAACAATCATGTGTCATGTGTTGTCATGTGTCATCACGTGTCATGTGTCATGTGATGTCATGTGTCATGTGCTGTTATGTGTCATGTGCTGTCATGTGTCATCATGTGTCATCTTGTGTCCTGTGGTGTCATGTGTCATCATGTAGTGCCATGTGATGTCATGTGTTGTCAGTCATGTGTTGTCATGTGGTGTCATGTGTCATCACGTGTCATGTGTCATGTGGTGTCATGTGTCATGTGGTGTCATGTGTCATGTAGTGTCATGTGTCATGTGGCATGACATGTGATGTCATGTGTCATGTGGTGTCATGTATCATGTGATGTCATGTGTCATGTGGTGTCATGTGTCATGTGGTGTAATGTGTCATCACGTGTCATTTGTCATGTGGTGTCATGTGTCATGTGGTGTCATGTGTCATGTATCGTCATGTGTCATGTGATGTCATATGTTGTCATGTGATGTCATGTGTCATGTGGTGTCATGTGTCATGTATCGTCATGTGTCATGTGTCATGTGTTGTCATGTGTCATGTGTTGTCATGTGTCATGTGATGTCATGTGTTGTCAGTCATGTGGTGTCATGTGGTGTCATGTGTCATCATGTGTCATGTGTCATCATGTGGCATTTGTCATGTAGTGTCATGTGTCATCATGTATTGTCATGTGTCATCATGTGGTGCCATGTGTCATGTGATGTCATGTGGTGTCATGTGTCATCATGTGGTGCCATGTGATGTCATGTGTCATGTGATGTCATGTGGTGTCATGTGGTGTCATGTGTCAACATGTGTCATATGTCATCACGTGTCATGTGGTGTCATGTGTCATGTGGTGTCATATGATGTCATGTGTCATGTGGTGTCATGTGTCATGTGATGTCATGTGTCATGTGGTGTCATGTGTCATCATGTGTCATGTGGTGTCATGTGTCATCACGTGTCATGTGTCATGTGGTGTCATGTGTCATGTATCGTCATGTGTCATGTGATGTAATATGACATGTGTTGTCATGTGTTGTCATGTGATGTCATGTGTCATGTGGGGTCATGTGTCATGTGATGTCATGTGTCATGTGATGTCATGTGTCATGTGTCATGAGGTGTCATGTGGTGTCATGTGTCATGTATCGTCATGTGTCATGTGATGTCATGTCATGTGGTGTCATGTGGTGACATGTGGTGTCATGTGTCATGTATCGTCATGTGTCATGTGATGTCATGTGTCATGTGATATCATGTGTCATGTGTTGTCATGTGGTGTCATCATGTGTCATCACATGTCATGTGGTGTCATGTGTCATGTGGTGTCATGTGTCATGTATCGTCATGTGTCATGTGATGACATGTCATGTGTTGTCATGTGATGTCATGTGTCATGTGGTGTCATGTGTCATGTATCATCATGTGTCATGTGTTGTCATGTCATGTGTCATGTGGTGTCATGTGTCATGTGATGTCATGTGTCATGTGTTGTCATCTGATGTCATGTGTCATATGATGTCAGGTGTCATGTGATGTCATGTGTCATGTGGTGTCATGTGTCATCATGTGTCATGTGGTGTCATGTGTCATCACGTGTCATGTGTCATGTGGTGTCGTGTCATGAGGTGTCATGTGTTGTCATGTGTCATGTATCGTCATGTGTCATGTGTTGTCATGTGGTGTCATGTGTCATGTATCGTCATATGTCATCATGTGTCATCTTGTGTCATGTGGTGTCATGTGTCATCATGTGGTGCCATGTGACGTCATGTGTTGTCAGTCATGTGTTGTCATGTGGTGTCATTTGTTATCACGTGTCATGTGTCATGTGGTATCATGTGTCATGTGGTGTCATGTAGTGTCATGTGTCATGTGATGCCATGTGTCATGTATTGTCATGTGATGTCATGTGTCATCACGTGTCATGTTTCATGTGGTGTCATGTGTCATGTGGTGTCATGTGTCATGTGATGTCATATGTCATGTGATGTCATGTGATGTCATGTGATGTCATGTGTCATGTGGTGTCATGTGTCATGTGGTGTCATGTGTCATGTATCGCCATGTGTCATGTGATGTCATGTGTTGTCATGTGATGTCATGTGTCATATGATGTCATGTGCCATGTGTTGTCATGTGATGTCATGTGTCATATGGTGTCATGTGTCATCATGTGTCATGTGTTGTCATGTGGTACATGACACATGTGGTGTCATGTGTCATGTGTTGTCATGTGTTGTCATATGTCAAGTGATGTCATGTGTCAAGTGGTGTCATGTGTCATAACGTGTCATGTTTCATGTGGTGTCATGGGTCATGTATCGTCATGTGTCATGTGATGTCATGTGTCATGTGTTGTCATGTGATGTCATGTATTATGTGTCATGTGGTGTCATGTGTCATATATCGTCATGTGTCATGTGATGTCATGTGTCATGTGTTGTCATGTGATATCATGTGTCATGTGGTGTCATGTGTCATGTGATGTCATGTGCCATGTGCATTGGTAGATGTGATATCATGTGTCATGTGGTGTCATGTGTCATGTGATGTCATGTGCCATGTGTTGTCATGTGATGTCATGTGTCATGTGATGTCATGTGTCATGTGGTGTCATGTGTTTTATCGGAGAAAGACCTAAAACTAGCTGTGCAGTCACTGGTTATCTCAAGAATTGAATATGGATGTACAACTCTAGCAGGTCTTCCAAAAATTTCCATAGCCCCCTAAAAGCTTGTCTCAATGCAGCGGCAAGACCGGAACGAAGAAATTTGACCACATCACCCCTCACCTGAAGGTGCTAAACTGGCTACCCTTTGAAGCTAGAATACAACTAAAAATGGCATGTATCGCCCACAAAGCGATTCACCACAACACACCCAGATAGCTTGCCCAGAAAATAGAAATTTCAGGAAGAAACAGACCAGCCCGAAGTGCCAATTTGCTACTGCTGAGACCACCTATCTTCAGGAAGAAAAAAACTTATGAGAGAGCGTTCTCCGGAGCAGCCCCTAGAATCTGGAACTCTCTGCCTGTGAATATCAGAAAAATTTCGAACATAGCATCGTTTAAGAAGGAAGCTAAGACCTTCCTCATGAGCAAATTCCTCCCATAGGCAGGCATTTCACCTTCTATGACTTAACTGTGAGGTTCTTAAGATAACAAAATGAGAAATTGAAGAACAGTGGAATGACTATGCTGAAAATATTACCAACTACGGTGTGCAATATCATCGCTTGTTATATAAACTGCTGTTTTTATTCTATGCCATTGTTGTAAAGTGCTCTGATACCCATGGGTCTAGTTTGCGCTATAGAAAACTGTTTATAAATAAATAAATAAATAAATGTGTCATCATGTGTCATGTGGTGTCATGTGTCATCATGTGTCATGTGGTGTCATGTAGTGTCATGTGTCATCACATGTCATGTGTCATGTGTCATGTGATGTCATGTGTCATGTGCTGTCATGTGCTGTCGTGTCATGTGTCATGTGGTGTCATATGTCATGTGTCATTTGGTGTCATTTGTCATCATGTGTTGTCATGTGTCATCATGTGGTGCCATGTGACGTCATGTGTTGTCAGTCATGTGGTGTCATGTGTCATCATGTGTCATCATGTGTCATCATGTGTCATGTGGTGTCACGTATCATGTGGTGTCATGTGTCATATAGTGTCATGTGTCATGTGTTGTCATGTGGTGTCATGTGATGTCATGTGTCATGTGGTGTCATGTGTCATGTATCGTCATGTGTCATGTGATGTCATGTGTCATGTGATGTCATGTGTCATGTGATGGCATGTGTCATGTGGTGTCATGTGATGTCATGTGTCATGTGGTGTCATGTGTCATGTGGTGTCATGTGTCATCACATGTCATGTGTCATGTGATGTCATGTGTCAAGTGGTGTCATGTGTCATCACGTGTCATGTTTCATGTGGTGTCATGTGTCATGTGGTGTCATGTGTCATGTGTTGTCATGTGATGTCAGGTGTCATGTGGTGTAATGTGTCATGTATCATCATGTGTCATGTGATGTCATGTGTCATGTGTTGTCATGTGATGTCATGTGGTGCCATGTGATGTCATGTGGTGTCATGTGATGTCATGTGGTGTCATGTGTCATCATGTGTCATATGTTGTCATGTGTCATCACATGTCATATGTCATGTGTCATGTGGTGTCATGTGTCAAGTAGTGTCATGTGATGTCATGTGTCATGTGCTGTCATGTGTCATGTCATGTGGTGTCATATGTCATGTGTCATCATTTGTCATGTGGTGTCATTTGTCATCATGTGTTGTCATGTGTCATGTGGTGCCATGTGACGTCATGTGTTGTCAGTCATGTGGTGTCATGTGTCATCCTGTGTCATGTGTTGTCATGTGGTGTCATCACGTGTCATGTGTCATGTGGTGTCACATATCATGTGGTGTCATGTGTCATATAGTATCATGTGTCATGTGATGTCATGTGTCATGTGTTGTCATGTGATGTCATGTGTCATGTGGTGTCTTGTGTCATGTGTCACGTGGTGTCATGTGTCATGTATCGTCATGTGTCATGTGATGTCATGTGTCATGTGATGTCATGTGTCATGTGGTGTCATGTGATGTCATGTGTCATGTGGTGTCATGTGTCATGTGGTGTCATGTGTCATGTGGTGTCATGTGTCATGTATCGTCATGTGTCATGTGGTGTCATGTGTCATGTGATGTCAAGTGCCATGTGTTGTCATGTGATGTCATGTGTCATGTGGTGTCATGTGATGTCATGTGTCATATGGTGTCATGTGTCATCATGTGTCATGTGTTGTCATGTGGTGTCATGTGTCATCACATGTTATGTGTCATGTGATGTCATGTGTCAAGTGGTGTCATGTGTCATGTGATGTCATGTGTCATGTGCTGTCATGTGTCATGTGGTGTCATATGTCATGTGTCATCATGTGTCATGTGGTGTCATGTGGTGTCATGTGATGCCATGACTGACGTGTTGTCAGTCATGTGGTGTCATGTGTCAACATGTGTCATGTGTTGTCATGTGTTGTCATGTGGTGTCATGTGTCATGTGATGTCATGTGTCATGTGTTGTCATGTGATGTCATGTTTCATGTGGTGTCATGTGTCATGTGATGTCATGTGTCATGTGGTGTCATGTGTCATCATGTGTCATGTGGTGTCATGTGTCATGTGGTGTCATGTGTCATGTATCGTCATGTGTCATGTGATGTCATGTGTCATGTGATGTCATGTCATGTGTTATCATGTGGTGTCATGTGATGTCATGTGTCATGTGGTGTCATGTGTCATGTGGTGTCATGTGTCATGTGGTGTCATGTGTCATGTATTGTCATGTGTCATGTGATGTCATATGTCATGTGTTGTCATGTGATGTCATGTGTCATGTAGTGTCATGTGTCATGTGTTGTCATGTGTCATCATGTGTCATGCGTTGTCATGTGGTGTCATGTGTCATCACGTGTCTTGTGTCACGTGGTGTCATGTGTCATGAGGTGTCATGTGGTGTCATGTGTCATGTATCGTCATGTGTCATGTGATGTCATGTGTCATGTGGTGACATGAGGTATCATGTGTCATGTATCGTCATGTGTCATGTGATGTCATGTGTCATGTGTTGTCATGTGATGTCATGTGATGTCATGTGTCATGTGGTGTCATGTGTCATGTGGAGTCATATGTCATGTGTCAAAAAATGTATATATCTAGAGGAGCTTACTGTAAGATTACTAAAAGCTTACTGTACTCTGTACCTTTCCGAGCACGAGCTGAATGCTAATTGGCTGTCAACTGTCTGTCAATACTCCAAACCAGAAAGTGTTGGCAGCCATCTTGTGATTCGGTAGACTGAGGCACAAGAAAGCAGAAAAACAAATGCAAAAAGGGGGCAGGGTAGAAACACCCTGCCCCCTAGGCCTGCTCTGGGTGTTTCACAAGGATCCCAAAGGCCCCCCCCAATATTTTTGGGGGACAAAAACCACGGGGGACGAGTACAATACGAGTCCTGTAAGCTTACTGTAAGCTTACTGTACTCTGTACCTGCACGAGCTGAATGCGGTGTCATGTGTCATTTGTCATGTGGAGTCATATGTCATGTGTCAAAAAATGTATATATCTAGAGGAGCTTACTGTAAGATTACTGTAAGCTTACTGTACTCTGTACCTTTCTGAGCACGAGCTGAATGCTAATTGGCTGTCAACTGTCTGTCAATACTCCAAACCAGAAAGTGTTGGCAGCCATCTTGTGATTCGGTAGACTGTGGCACAAGAAAGCAGAAAAACAAACGCAAAAAGGGGGCAGGGTAGAAACACCCTGCCCCCTAGGCCTGCTCTGGGTGTTTCACAAGGATCCCAAAGGCCCCCCCCAATATTTTTGGGGGACAAAAACCACGGGGGACGAGTACCATACGAGTCCTGTAAGCTTACTGTAAGCTTACTGTACTCTGTACCTGCACGAGCTGAATGCGGTGTCATGTGTCATTTGTCATGTGGAGTCATATGTCATGTGTCAAAAAATGTATATATCTAGAGGAGCTTACTGTAAGATTACTGTAAGCTTACTGTACTCTGTACCTTTCCGAGCACGAGCTGAATGCTAATTGGCTGTCAACTGTCTGTCAACACTCCAAACCAGAAAGTGTTGGCCGCCATCTTGTGCCTCGGTAGACTGAGGCACAAGAAAGCAGAATAACAAACGTGTAAAACGCAAAAAGGGGGCAGGGTAGAAACACCCTGCCCCCTAGGCCTGCTCTGGGTGTTTCACAAGGACCCCAAAGGCCCCCCCCCAAATTTTTGGGGGGACAAAAACCATGCGGGACGAGTACCATACGAGTCCTGTAAGCTTACTGTAAGCTTACTGTACTCTGTACCTGCACGAGCTGAATGCTAATTGGCTGTCAACTGTCTGTCAACATTCCAAACTAGAAAGTGTTGGCCGCCATCTTGTGCCTCGGTAGACTGAGGCACAAGAAAGCAGAAAAACAAACAAGTAGAACACAAAAAGGGGGCATGGTAGAAACCCCCTGACCCCCTAGGCCTGCTCAGGGATCCCACAAGGACCCACAAGGCCCCCCATTTGTTTTTTACAAAAACTGCAGAGTACGAGTACTGTACAAGCACTGTAAGCTTACTGTAAGCTTACTGTAATCTGTACCTTCCTGAGCACGAGCTGAATGCTAATTGGCTGTTAACTGTCTGTAAACACTCCAAACAATCATGTGTCATGTGTTGTCATGTGGTGTCATGTGTCATCACGTGTCACGTGATGTCATGTGTCATGTGCTGTCATGTGCTGTCATGTGTCATGTTTCATGTGGTGCCATATGTCATGTGTCATCATGTGTCATCTTGTATCCTGTGGTGTCATGTGGTCTCATGTGTCATCATGTAGTGCCATGTGATGTCATGTGTTGTCAGTCATGTGGTGTCATGTGGTGTCATATGTCATCATGTGTCATGTGTTGTCATGTGGTGTCATATGTCATGTGGTGTCATGTGTCATGTGACATGACATGTGATGTCATGTGTCATGTGGTGTCATATGTCATGTGATGTCATGTGTCATGTGTCATCATGTGTCATGTGGTGTCATGTGTCATCACGTGTCATGTGTCATGTGGTGTCATGTGTCATGTGGTGTCATGTGTCATGTATCGTCATGTGTCATGTGATGTCATGTGTCATGTGTTGTCATGTGATGTCATGTATCATGTGGTGTCATGTGTCATGTGGTGTCATGTGTTATGTATCATCATGTGTCATGTGTCATGTGGTGTCATGTGTCATGTGATGTCATGTGATGTCATGTGTCATGTGGTGTCATGTGTCATCATGTGTCATGTGTTGTCACGTGGTGTCATGTGTCATCACATGTCTTGTGTCATGTGGTGTCATGTGTCATGTATCGTCATGTGTCTTGTGATGTCATGTGTCATGTAGTCTCATATGTCATGTGATGTCATGTGTCATATGGTGACATGTGGTGTCATCTGTCATGTATTGTCATTTGTCATGTGATGTCATGTGTCATGTGATGTCATTTGTCATGTGTCATCACGTGTCATGTGTCATGTGGTGTCATGTGTTATCACGTGTCATGTGTCATGTGCTATCATGTGGTGTCATTTGGTGTCATGTGTCATCATGTGTTGTCATGTGTCATCATGTGGTGCCATGTGACGTCATGTGTCATGTGATGTCATGTGGTGTCATGTGGTGTCATGTGTCATCATGTGTCATGTGTTGTCATGTGTTGTCATGTGTCATCACGTGTCATGTGTCATGTTGTGTCATGTGTCATGTGGTGTCATGTGGTGTCATGTGTCATCATGTGTCATGTGTTGTCATGTGGTGTCATGTGTCATCATGTGTCATGTGTCATGTGGTGTCATGTGTCATGTGATGTCATGTGTCATGTAGTGTGATGTGTCATGTGATGTCATGTGTCATGTGTTGTCATGTTATGTCGTGTCATATGATGTCATGTGTTGTCATGTGTCATCATGTGTCATGTGTCATGTGGTGTCATGTGTCATGTGATGTCATGTGTCATGTAGTGTGATGTGTCATGTGATGTCATGTGTCATGTGTTGTCATGTGATGTCATGTGTCATATGATGTCATGTGATGTCATGTGTCATGTGGTGTCATGTGATGTCATGTGTCATGTGCTATCATGTGGTGTCATGTGGTGTCATGTGTCATCATGTGTTGTCATGTGTCATCATGTGGTGCCATGTGACATCATGTGTCATGTGATGTCATGTGGTATCATGTGTTGTCATGTGTCATATGTTGTCATGTGATGTCATGTGTCATGTGGTGTCATGTGTCATGTGGTGTCATGTGTAATGTATCGTCATGTGTCATGTGATGTCATGTGTCATGTGTTGTCATGTGATGTAATGTGTTATGTGGTGTCATGTGTCATGTGATGTCATGTGTTGTCATGTCATCATGTGTCATGTGGTATCTTGTGTCATCACGTGTCTTGTGTCACGTGGTTTCATGTGTCATGTATCGTCATGTGTCATGTGATGTCATGTGTCATGTGGTGTCATGTGTCATGTATCGTCATGTGTCATATGTTGTCATGTGATGTCATGTGTCATGTGGTGTCATGTGTCATGTGGTGTCATGTGTCATGTATCATGTGGAGTCATATGTCATGTGTCAAAAAATGTATATATCTAGAGGAGCTTACTGTAAGATTACTAAAAGCTTACTGTACTCTGTACCTTTCCGAGCATGAGCTGAATGCTAATTGGCTGTCAACTGTCTGTCAATACTCCAAACCAGAAAGTGTTGGCAGCCATCTTGTGTATCAGTAGACTGAGGCACAAGAAAGCAGAAAAACAAACCTGTAAAATGCAAAAAGGGGGCAGGGTAGAAACACCCTGCCCCCTAGGCCTGCTCTGGGTGTTTCACAAGGACCCCAAAGGCCCCACCCAAAATTTTTGGGGGGACAAAAACCACGGGGGACGAGTACCATACAAGTCCTGTAAGCTTACTGTAAGCTTACTGTACTCTGTACCTGCACGAGCTGAATGCTAATTGGCTGTCAACTGTCTGTCAACACTCCAAACCAGAAAGTGTTGGCCGCCATCTTGTGCCTCGGTAGACTGAGGCACAAGAAAGCAGAAAAACAAACAAGTAGAACGCAAAAAGGGGGCAGGGTAGAAACCCCCTGACCCCCAAGGCCTGCTCAGGGATCCCACAAGGACCCACAAGGCCCCCCATTATTTTTGTTTACAAAAACTACAGAGTACGAGTACTGTACAAGCACAGTAATCTTACTGTAATCTGTACCTTCCCGAGCACGAGCTGAATGCTAATTGGCTGCCAACTGTCTATAAACACTCCAAACAATCATGTGTCATGTGTTGTCATGTGTCATCACGTGTCATGTGTCATGTGATGTCATGTGTCATGTGCTGTTATGTGTCATGTGCTGTCATGTGTCATCATGTGTCATCTTGTGTCCTGTGGTATCATGTGTCATCATGTAGTGCCATGTGATGTCATGTGTTGTCAGTCATGTGTTGTCATGTGGTGTCATGTGTCATCACGTGTCATGTGTCATGTGGTGTCATGTGTCATGTGGTGTCATGTGTCATGTAGTGTCATGTGTCATGTGACATGACATGTGATGTCATGTGTCATGTGATGTCATGTATCATGTGATGTCATGTGTCATGTGGTATCATGTGTCATGTGGTGTAATGTGTCATCACGTGTCATTTGTCATGTGGTGTCATGTGTCATGTGGTGTCATGTGTCATGTATCATCATGTGTCATGTGATGTCATATGTTGTCATGTGATGTCATGTGTCATGTGGTGTCATGTGTCATGTATCGTCATGTGTCATGTGTTATCATGTGTCATGTGGTGTCATGTGTCATGTGATGTCATGTGTTGTCAGTCATGTGGTGTCATGTGGTGTCATGTGTCATCATGTATCATGTGTCATCATGTGGCATGTGTCATGTAGTGTCATGTGTCATCATGTATTGTCATGTGTCATCATGTGGTGCCATGTGTCATGTGATGTCATGTGGTGTCATGTGTCATCATGTGGTGCCATGTGACATCATGTGTCATGTGATGTCATGTGGTGTCATGTGGTGTCATGTGTCAACATGTGTCATGTGTCATCACATGTCATGTGGTGTCATGTGTCATGTGGTGTCATATGATGTCATGTGTCATGTGGTGTCATGTGTCATGTGATGTCATGTGTCATGTGGTGTCATGTGTCATCATGTGTCATGTGGTGTCATGTGTCATCACGTGTCATGTGTCATGTGGTGTCATGTGTCATGTATCGTCATGTGTCATGTGATGTAATATGACATGTGTTGTCATGTGTTGTCATGTGATGTCATGTGTCATGTGGGGTCATGTGTCATGTGATGTCATGTGTCATGTGATGTCATGTGTCATGTGATGTCATGTGTCATGTGGTGTCATGTGATGTCATGTGTCATGTGGTGTCATGTGTCATGTGGTGTCATGTGTCATCACATGTCATGTGTCATGTGATGTCATGTGTCAAGTGGTGTCATGTGTCATCACGTGTCATGTTTCATGTGGTGTCATGTGTCATGTGGTGTCATGTGTCATGTGTTGTCATGTGATGTCAGGTGTCATGTGGTGTCATGGGTCATGTATCATCATGTGTCATGTGATGTCATGTGTCATGTGTTGTCATGTGATGTCATGTGGTGCCATGTGATGTCATGTGGTATCATGTGATGTCATGTGGTGTCATGTGTCATCATGTGTCATGTGTTGTCATGTGTCATCACATGTCATATGTCATGTGGTGTCATGTGTCAAGTGGTGTCATGTGTCATGTGATGTCATGTGTCATGTGCTGTCATGTGTCATGTCATGTGGTGTCATATGTCATGTGTCATCATGTGTCATGTGGTGTCATTTGTCATCATGTGTTGTCATGTGTCATGTGGTGCCATGTGACGTCATGTGTTGTCAGTCATGTGGTGTCATGTGTCATCATGTGTCATGTGGTGTCATGTGGTGTCATGTGTCATCACGTGTCATGTGTCATGTGGTGTCACATATCATGTGGTGTCATGTGTCATATAGTGTCATGTGTCATGTGATGTCATGTGTCATGTGTTGTCATGTGATGTCATGTGTCATGTGGTGTCATGTGTCATGTGTCACGTGGTGTCATGTGTCATGTATCGTCATGTGTCATGTGATGTCATGTGTCATGTGATGTCATGTGTCATGTGGTGTCATGTGATGTCATGTGTCATGTGGTGTCATGTGTCATGTGTTGTCATGTGTCATCACATGTCATGTGTCATGTGATGTCATGTGTCAAGTGGTGTCATGTGTCATCACGTGTCATGTTTCATGTGGTGTCATGTGTCATGTGGTGTCATGTGTCATGTGTTGTCATGTGATGTCAGGTGTCATGTGGTGTCATGTGTCATGTATCATCATGTGTCATGTGATGTCATGTGTCATGTGTTGTCATGTGATGTCATGTGGTGCCATGTGATGTCATGTGGTGTCATGTGATGTCATGTGGTGTCATGTGTCATCATGTGTCATATGTTGTCATGTGTCATCACATGTCATATGTCATGTGTCATGTGGTGTCATATGTCAAGTGGTGTCATGTGATGTCATGTGTCATGTGCTGTCATGTGTCATGTCATGTGGTGTCATATGTCATGTGTCATCATGTGTCATGTGGTGTCATTTGTCATCATGTGTTGTCATGTGTCATGTGGTGCCATGTGACGTCATGTGTTGTCAGTCATGTGGTGTCATTTGTCATCCTGTGTCATGTGTTGTCATGTGGTGTCATCACCTGTCATGTGTCATGTGGTGTCACATATCATGTGGTGTCATGTGTCATATAGTATCATGTGTCATGTGATGTCATGTGTCATGTGTTGTCATGTGATGTCATGTGTCATGTGGTGTCTTGTGTCATGTGTCACGTGGTGTCATGTGTCATGTATCATCATGTGTCATGTGATGTCATGTGTCATGTGGTGTCATGTGATGTCATGTGTCATGTGGTGTCATGTGTCATGTGGTGTCATGTGTCATGTGGTGTCATGTGGCATGTATCGTCATGTGTCATGTGGGTCATGTGTCATGTGATGTCAAGTGCCATGTGTTGTCATGTGATGTCATGTGTCATGTGGTGTCATGTGATGTCATGTGTCATATGGTGTCATGTGTCATCATGTGTCATGTGTTGTCATGTGGTGTCATGTGTCATCACATGTTATGTGTCATGTGATGTCATGTGTCAAGTGGTGTCATGTGTCATGTGATGTCATGTGTCATGTGCTGTCATGTGTCATGTGGTGTCATATGTCATGTGTCATCATGTGTCATGTGGTGTCATGTGGTGTCATTTGTCATCATGTGTTGTCATGTGTCATCATGTGACATGTGTTGTCATGTGTTGTCATGTGGTGTCACGTATCATGTGGTGTCATGTGTCATGTGATGTCATGTGTCATGTGTTGTCATGTGATGTCATGTTTCATGTGGTGTCATGTGTCATGTGATGTCATGTGCCATGTGGTGTCATGTGTCATCATGTGTCATGTGGTGTCATGTGTCATGTGGTGTCATGTGTCATGTGGTGTCATGTGTCATGTATCGTCATGTGTCATGTGATGTCATGTGTCATGTGATGTCATGTCATGTGTTATCATGTGGTGTCATGTGATGTCATGTGTCATGTGGTGTCATGTGTCATGTGGTGTCATGTGTCATGTGGTGTCATGTGTCATGTATTGTCATGTGTCATGTGATGTCATATGTCATGTGTTGTCATGTGATGTCATGTGTCATGTAGTGTCATGTGTCATGTGTTGTCATGTGTCCTCATGTGTCATGCGTTGTCATGTGGTGTCATGTGTCATCACGTGTCTTGTGTCACGTGGTGTCATATGTCATGAGGTGTCATGTGGTGTCATATGTCATGTATCGTCATGTGTCATGTGATGTCATGTGGTGACATGAGGTATCATGTGTCATGTATCGTCATGTGTCATGTGATGTCATGTGTCATGTGTTGTCATGTGATGTCATGTGGTGTCATGTGTCATGTGGTGTCATGTGTCATGTGGAGTCATATGTCATGTGTCAAAAAATGTATATATCTAGAGGAGCTTACTGTAAGATTACTAAAAGCTTACTGTACTCTGTACCTTTCCGAGCACGAGCTGAATGCTAATTGGCTGTCAACTGTCTGTCAATACTCCAAACCAGAAAGTGTTGGCAGCCATCTTGTGATTCGGTAGACTGAGGCACAAGAAAGCAGAAAAACAAACGCAAAAAGGTGCAGGGTAGAAACACCCTGCCCCCTAGGCCTGCTCTGGGTGTTTCACAAGGATCCCAAAGGCCCCCTCCAATATTTTTGGGGGACAAAAACCACGGGGGACGAGTACAATACGAGTCCTGTAAGCTTACTGTAAGCTTACTGTACTCTGTACCTGCACGAGCTGAATGCGGTGTCATGTGTCATTTGTCATGTGGAGTCATATGTCATGTGTCAAAAAATGTATATATCTAGAGGAGCTTACTGTAAGATTACTGTAAGCTTACTGTACTCTGTACCTTTCTGAGCACGAGCTGAATGCTAATTGGCTGTCAACTGTCTGTCAATACTCCAAACCAGAAAGTGTTGGCAGCCATCTTGTGATTCGGTAGACTGAGGCACAAGAAAGCAGAAAAACAAACGCAAAAAGGGGGCAGGGTAGAAACACCCTGCCCCCTAGGCCTGCTCTGGGTGTTTCACAAGGATCCCAAAGGCCCCCCCCAATATTTTTGGGGGACAAAAACCACGGGGGACGAGTACCATACGAGTCCTGTAAGCTTACTGTAAGCTTACTGTACTCTGTACCTGCACGAGCTGAATGCGGTGTCATGTGTCATTTGTCATGTGGAGTCATATGTCATGTGTCAAAAAATGTATATATCTAGAGGAGCTTACTGTAAGATTACTGTAAGCTTACTGTACTCTGTACCTTTCCGAGCACGAGCTGAATGCTAATTGGCTGTCAACTGTCTGTCAACACTCCAAACCAGAAAGTGTTGGCCGCCATCTTGTGCCTCGGTAGACTGAGGCACAAGAAAGCAGAATAACAAACATGTAAAATGCAAAAAGGGGGCAGGGTAGAAACACCCTGCCCCCTAGGCCTGCTCTGGGTGTTTCACAAGGACCCCAAAGGCCCCCCCCAAATTTTTGGGGGGACAAAAACCATGCAGGACGAGTACCATACGAGTCCTGTAAGCTTACTGTAAGCTTACTGTACTCTGTACCTGCACAAGCTGAATGCTAATTGGCTGTCAACTGTCTGTCAACATTCCAAACTAGAAAGTGTTGGCCGCCATCTTGTGCCTCGGTAGACTGAGGCACAAGAAAGCAGAAAAACAAACAAGTAGAACACAAAAAGGGGGCAGGGTAGAAACCCCCTGACCCCCAAGGCCTGCTCAGGGATCCCACAAGGACCCACAAGGCCCCCCATTATTTTTGTTTACAAAAACTACAGAGTACGAGTACTGTACAAGCACAGTAATCTTACTGTAATCTGTACCTTCCCGAGCACGAGCTGAATGCTAATTGGCTGCCAACTGTCTGTAAACACTCCAAACAATCATGTGTCATGTGTTGTCATGTGTCATCACGTGTCATGTGTCATGTGATGTCATGTGTCATGTGCTGTTATGTGTCATGTGCTGTCATGTGTCATCATGTGTCATCTTGTGTCCTGTGGTGTCATGTGTCATCATGTAGTGCCATGGGATGTCATGTGTTGTCAGTCATGTGTTGTCATGTGGTGTCATGTGTCATCACGTGTCATGTGTCATGTGGTGTCATGTGTCATGTGGTGTCATGTGTCATGTAGTGTCATGTGTCATGTGGCATGACATGTGATGTCATGTGTCATGTGGTGTCATGTATCATGTGATGTCATGTGTCATGTGGTGTCATGTGTCATGTGGTGTAATGTGTCATCACGTGTCATTTGTCATGTGGTGTCATGTGTCATGTGGTGTCATGTGTCATGTATCGTCATGTGTCATGTGATGTCATATGTTGTCATGTGATGTCATGTGTCATGTGGTGTCATGTGTCATGTATCGTCATGTGTCATGTGTCATGTGTTGTCATGTGTCATGTGGTGTCATGTGTCATGTGATGTCATGTGTTGTCAGTCATGTGGTGTCATGTGGTGTCATGTGTCATCATGTGTCATGTGTCATCATGTGGCATTTGTCATGTAGTGTCATGTGTCATCATGTATTGTCATGTGTCATCATGTGGTGCCATGTGTCATGTGATGTCATGTGGTGTCATGTGTCATCATGTGGTGCCATGTGATGTCATGTGTCATGTGATGTCATGTGGTGTCATGTGGTGTCATGTGTCAACATGTGTCATATGTCATCACGTGTCATGTGGTGTCATGTGTCATGTGGTGTCATATGATGTCATGTGTCATGTGGTGTCATGTGTCATGTGATGTCATGTGTCATGTGGTGTCATGTGTCATCATGTGTCATGTGGTGTCATGTGTCATCACGTGTCATGTGTCATGTGGTGTCATGTGTCATGTATCGTCATGTGTCATGTGATGTAATATGACATGTGTTGTCATGTGTTGTCATGTGATGTCATGTGTCATGTGGGGTCATGTGTCATGTGATGTCATGTGTCATGTGATGTCATGTGTCATGTGTCATGAGGTGTCATGTGGTGTCATGTGTCATGTATCGTCATGTGTCATGTGATGTCATGTCATGTGGTGTCATGTGGTGACATGTGGTGTCATGTGTCATGTATCGTCATGTGTCATGTGATGTCATGTGTCATGTGATATCATGTGTCATGTGTTGTCATGTGGTGTCATCATGTGTCATCACATGTCATGTGGTGTCATGTGTCATGTGGTGTCATGTGTCATGTATCGTCATGTGTCATGTGATGACATGTCATGTGTTGTCATGTGATGTCATGTGTCATGTGGTGTCATGTGTCATGTATCATCATGTGTCATGTGTTGTCATGTCATGTGTCATGTGGTGTCATGTGTCATGTGATGTCATGTGTCATGTGTTGTCATCTGATGTCATGTGTCATATGATGTCAGGTGTCATGTGATGTCATGTGTCATGTGGTGTCATGTGTCATCATGTGTCATGTGGTGTCATGTGTCATCACGTGTCATGTGTCATGTGGTGTCGTGTCATGAGGTGTCATGTGTTGTCATGTGTCATGTATCGTCATGTGTCATGTGTTGTCATGTGGTGTCATGTGTCATGTATCGTCATATGTCATCATGTGTCATCTTGTGTCATGTGGTGTCATGTGTCATCATGTGGTGCCATGTGACGTCATGTGTTGTCAGTCATGTGTTGTCATGTGGTGTCATTTGTTATCACGTGTCATGTGTCATGTGGTATCATGTGTCATGTGGTGTCATGTAGTGTCATGTGTCATGTGATGCCATGTGTCATGTATTGTCATGTGATGTCATGTGTCATCACGTGTCATGTTTCATGTGGTGTCATGTGTCATGTGGTGTCATGTGTCATGTGATGTCATGTGTCATGTGATGTCATGTGATGTCATGTGATGTCATGTGTCATGTGGTGTCATGTGTCATGTGGTGTCATGTGTCATGTATCGCCATGTGTCATGTGATGTCATGTGTTGTCATGTGATGTCATGTGTCATATGATGTCATGTGCCATGTGTTGTCATGTGATGTCATGTGTCATATGGTGTCATGTGTCATCATGTGTCATGTGTTGTCATGTGGTACATGACACATGTGGTGTCATGTGTCATGTGTTGTCATGTGTTGTCATATGTCAAGTGATGTCATGTGTCAAGTGGTGTCATGTGTCATAACGTGTCATGTTTCATGTGGTGTCATGGGTCATGTATCGTCATGTGTCATGTGATGTCATGTGTCATGTGTTGTCATGTGATGTCATGTATTATGTGTCATGTGGTGTCATGTGTCATATATCGTCATGTGTCATGTGATGTCATGTGTCATGTGTTGTCATGTGATATCATGTGTCATGTGGTGTCATGTGTCATGTGATGTCATGTGCCATGTGCATTGGTAGATGTGATATCATGTGTCATGTGGTGTCATGTGTCATGTGATGTCATGTGCCATGTGTTGTCATGTGATGTCATGTGTCATGTGATGTCATGTGTCATGTGGTGTCATGTGTTTTATCGGAGAAAGACCTAAAACTAGCTGTGCAGTCACTGGTTATCTCAAGAATTGAATATGGATGTACAACTCTAGCAGGTCTTCCAAAAATTTCCATAGCCCCCTAAAAGCTTGTCTCAATGCAGCGGCAAGACCGGAACGAAGAAATTTGACCACATCACCCCTCACCTGAAGGTGCTAAACTGGCTACCCTTTGAAGCTAGAATACAACTAAAAATGGCATGTATCGCCCACAAAGCGATTCACCACAACACACCCAGATAGCTTGCCCAGAAAATAGAAATTTCAGGAAGAAACAGACCAGCCCGAAGTGCCAATTTGCTACTGCTGAGACCACCTATCTTCAGGAAGAAAAAAACTTATGAGAGAGCGTTCTCCGGAGCAGCCCCTAGAATCTGGAACTCTCTGCCTGTGAATATCAGAAAAATTTCGAACATAGCATCGTTTAAGAAGGAAGCTAAGACCTTCCTCATGAGCAAATTCCTCCCATAGGCAGGCATTTCGCCTTCTATGACTTAACTGTGAGGTTCTTAAGATAACAAAATGAGAAATTGAAGAACAGTGGAATGACTATGCTGAAAATATTACCAACTACGGTGTGCAATATCATCGCTTGTTATATAAACTGCTGTTTTTATTCTATGCCATTGTTGTAAAGTGCTCTGATACCCATGGGTCTAGTTTGCGCTATAGAAAACTGTTTATAAATAAATAAATAAATAAATGTGTCATCATGTGTCATGTGGTGTCATGTGTCATCATGTGTCATGTGGTGTCATGTAGTGTCATGTGTCATCACATGTCATGTGTCATGTGTCATGTGATGTCATGTGTCATGTGCTGTCATGTGCTGTCGTGTCATGTGTCATGTGGTGTCATATGTCATGTGTCATTTGGTGTCATTTGTCATCATGTGTTGTCATGTGTCATCATGTGGTGCCATGTGACGTCATGTGTTGTCAGTCATGTGGTGTCATGTGTCATCATGTGTCATCATGTGTCATCATGTGTCATGTGGTGTCACGTATCATGTGGTGTCATGTGTCATATAGTGTCATGTGTCATGTGTTGTCATGTGGTGTCATGTGATGTCATGTGTCATGTGGTGTCATGTGTCATGTATCGTCATGTGTCATGTGATGTCATGTGTCATGTGTTGTCATGTGATGTCATGTGTTATGTGGTGTCATGTGTCATGTGATGTCATGTGTCATGTGGTGTCATGTGTCATCACATGTCATGTGTCATGTGGTGTCATGTGTCATGTGGTGTCATGTGTCATGTATTGTCATGTGATGTCATGTGTTGTCATGTGATGTCATGTGTCATGTGGTGTCATGTGATGTCATGTGTCATGTGTTGTCATGTGTCATCATGTGTCATGTGTTGTCATGTGGTGTCATGTGTCATCACGTGTCATGTGTCATATGTCATGTATCGTCATGTGTCATGTGATGTCATGTGTCATGTGATGTCATGATGTGGTGACATGTGGTGTCATGTATCATCATGTCATGTGATGTCATGTGTCATGTGATGTCATGTGGTGTCATGTGTCATGTGGTGTCATGTGTCATGTGTCATGTGGAGTCATATGTCATGTGTCAAAAAATTTATATATCTAGAGGAGCTTACTGTAAGATTACTGTAAGCTTACTGTACTCTGTACCTTTCCGAGCACGAGCTGAATGCTAATTGGCTGTCAACTGTCTGTCAATACTCCAAACCAGAAAGTGTTGGCAGCCATCTTGTGCCTCGGTAGACTGAGGCACGAGAAAGCAGAAAAACAAACGTGTAAAACGCAAAAAGGGGGCAGGGTAGAAACACCCTGCCCCCTAGGCCTGCTCTGGGTGTTTCACAAGGATCCCAAAGGCCCCCCCCAATATTTTTGGGGGACAAAAACCACGGGGGACGAGTACCATACGAGTCCTGTAAGCTTACTGTAAGCTTACTGTACTCTGTACCTGCACGAGCTGAATGCGGTGTCATGTGTCATGTGTCATGTGGAGTCATATGTCATGTGTCAAAAAATGTATATATCGAGAGGAGCTTACTGTAAGATTCCTGTAAGCTTACTGTACTCTGTACCTTTCCGAGCACGAGCTGAATGCTACTTGGCTGTCAACTGTCTGTCAACACTCCAAACCAGAAAGTGTTGGCCGCCATCTTGTGCCTCGGTAGACTGAGGCACAAGAAAGCAGAATAACAAACATGTAAAATGCAAAAAGGGGGCAGGGTAGAAACACCCTGCCCCCTAGGCCTGCTCTGGGTGTTTCACAAGGACCCCAAAGGCCCCCCCCCAAATTTTTGGGGGGACAAAAACCATGCGGGACGAGTACCATACGAGTCCTGTAAGCTTACTGTAAGCTTACTGTACTCTGTACCTGCACGAGCTGAATGCTAATTGGCTGTCAACTGTCTGTCAACATTCCAAACTAGAAAGTGTTGGCCGCCATCTTGTGCCTCGGTAGACTGAGGCACAAGAAAGCAGAAAAACAAACAAGTAGAACACAAAAAGGGGGCAGGGTAGAAACCCCCTGACCCCCAAGGCCTGCTCAGGGATCCCACAAGGACCCACAAGGCCCCCCATTATTTTTGTTTACAAAAACTACAGAGTACGAGTACTGTACAAGCACAGTAATCTTACTGTAATCTGTACCTTCCCGAGCACGAGCTGAATGCTAATTGGCTGCCAACTGTCTGTAAACACTCCAAACAATCATGTGTCATGTGTTGTCATGTGTCATCACGTGTCATGTGTCATGTGATGTCATGTGTCATGTGCTGTTATGTGTCATGTGCTGTCATGTGTCATCATGTGTCATCTTGTGTCCTGTGGTGTCATGTGTCATCATGTAGTGCCATGTGATGTCATATGTTGTCAGTCATGTGTTGTCATGTGGTGTCATGTGTCATCACGTGTCATGTGTCATGTGGTGTCATGTGTCATGTGGTGTCATGTGTCATGTAGTGTCATGTGTCATGTGGCATGACATGTGATGTCATGTGTCATGTGGTGTCATGTATCATGTGATGTCATGTGTCATGTGGTGTCATGTGTCATGTGGTGTAATGTGTCATCACGTGTCATTTGTCATGTGGTGTCATGTGTCATGTGGTGTCATGTGTCATGTATCGTCATGTGTCATGTGAAGTCATATGTTGTCATGTGATGTCATGTGTCATGTGGTGTCATGTGTCATGTATCGTCATGTGTCATGTGTCATGTGTTGTCATGTGTCATGTGGTGTCATGTGTCATGTGATGTCATGTGTTGTCAGTCATGTGGTGTCATGTGGTGTCATGTGTCATCATGTGTCATGTGTCATCATGTGGCATGTGTCATGTAGTGTCATGTGTCATCATGTATTATCATGTGTCATCATGTGGTGCCATGTGTCATGTGATGTCATGTGGTGTCATGTGTCATCATGTGGTGCCATGTGACGTCATGTGTCATGTGATGTCATGTGGTGTCATGTGGTGTCATGTGTCAACATGTGTCATGTGTCATCACGTGTCATGTGGTGTCATGTGTCATGTGGTGTCATATGATGTCATGTGTCATGTGGTGTCATGTGTCATGTGATGTCATGTGTCATGTGGTGTCATGTGTCATCATGTGTCATGTGGTGTCATGTGTCATCACGTGTCATGTGTCATGTGGTGTCATGTGTCATGTATCGTCATATGTCATGTGATGTAATATGACATGTGTTGTCATGTGTTGTCATGTGATGTCATGTGTCATGTGGGGTCATGTGTCATGTGATGTCATGTGTCATGTGATGTCATGTGTCATGTGTCATGAGGTGTCATGTGGTATCATGTGTCATGTATCGTCATGTGTCATGTGATGTCATGTCATGTGGTGTCATGTGGTGACATGTGGTGTCATGTGTCATGTATCGTCATGTGTCATGTGATGTCATGTGTCATGTGATATCATGTGTTGTCATGTGGTGTCATCACGTGTCATGTGGTGTCATGTGTCATGTGGTGTCATGTGTCATGTATCGTCATGTGTCATGTGATGACATGTCATGTGTTGTCATGTGATGTCATGTGTCATGTGGTGTCATGTGTCATGTATCATCATGTGTCATGTGTTGTCATGTCATGTGTCATGTGGTGTCATGTGTCATGTGATGTCATGTGTCATGTGTTGTCATCTGATGTCATGTGTCATATGATGTCATGTGTCATGTGATGTCATGTGTCATGTGGTGTCATGTGTCATCATGTGTCATGTGGTGTCATGTGTCATCACGTGTCATGTGTCATGTGGTGTCGTGTCATGAGGTGTCATGTGTTGTCATGTGTCATGTATCGTCATGTGTCATGTGTTGTCATGTGGTGTCATGTGTCATGTATCGTCATATGTCATCATGTGTCATCTTGTGTCATGTGGTGTCATGTGTCATCATGTGGTGCCATGTGACGTCATGTGTTGTCAGTCATGTGTTGTCATGTGGTGTCATTTGTTATCACGTGTCATGTGTCATGTGGTATCATGTGTCATGTGGTGTCATGTGTCATGTAGTGTCATGTGTCATGTGATGCCATGTGTCATGTATTGTCATGTGATGTCATGTGTCATCACGTGTCATGTTTCATGTGGTGTCATGTGTCATGTGGTGTCATGTGTCATGTGATGTCATGTGTCATGTGATGTCATGTGATGTCATGTGATGTCATGTGTCATGTGGTGTCATGTGTCATGTATCGCCATGTGTCATGTGATGTCATGTGTTGTCATGTGATGTCATGTGTCATATGATGTCATGTGCCATGTGTTGTCATGTGATGTCATGTGTCATATGGTGTCATGTGTCATCATGTGTCATGTGTTGTCATGTGGTACATGACACATGTGGTGTCATGTGTCATGTGTTGTCATGTGTTGTCATATGTCAAGTGATGTCATGTGTCAAGTGGTGTCATGTGTCATAACGTGTCATGTTTCATGTGGTGTCATGGGTCATGTATCGTCATGTGTCATGTGATGTCATGTGTCATGTGTTGTCATGTGATGTCATGTATTATGTGTCATGTGGTGTCATGTGTCATATATCGTCATGTGTCATGTGATGTCATGTGTCATGTGTTGTCATGTGATATCATGTGTCATGTGGTGTCATGTGTCATATGATGTCATGTGCCATGTGCATTGGTAGATGTGATATCATGTGTCATGTGGTGTCATGTGTCATGTGATGTCATGTGCCATGTGTTGTCATGTGATGTCATGTGTCATGTGATGTCATGTGTCATGTGGTGTCATGTGTTTTATCGGAGAAAGACCTAAAACTAGCTGTGCAGTCACTGGTTATCTCAAGAATTGAATATGGATGTACAACTCTAGCAGGTCTTCCAAAAATTTCCATAGCCCCCCTAAAAGCTTGTCTCAATGCAGCGGCAAGACCGGAACGAAGAAATTTGACCACATCACCCCTCACCTGAAGGTGCTAAACTGGCTACCCTTTGAAGCTAGAATACAACTAAAAATGGCATGTATCGCCCACAAAGCGATTCACCACAACACACCCAGATAGCTTGCCCAGAAAATAGAAATTTCAGGAAGAAACAGACCAGCCCGAAGTGCCAATTTGCTACTGCTGAGACCACCTATCTTCAGGAAGAAAAAAACTTATGAGAGAGCGTTCTCCGGAGCAGCCCCTAGAATCTGGAACTCTCTGCCTGTGAATATCAGAAAAATTTCGAACATAGCATCGTTTAAGAAGGAAGCGAAGACCTTCCTCATGAGCAAATTCCTCCCATAGGCAGGCATTTCGCCTTCTATGACTTAACTGTGAGGTTCTTAAGATAACAAAATGAGAAATTGAAGAACAGTGGAATGACTATGCTGAAAATATTACCAACTACGGTGTGCAATATCATCGCTTGTTATATAAACTGCTGTTTTTATTCTATGCCATTGTTGTAAAGTGCTCTGATACCCATGGGTCTAGTTTGCGCTATAGAAAACTGTATATAAATAAATAAATAAATAAATGTGTCATCATGTGTCATGTGGTGTCATGTGTTATCATGTGTCATGTGGTGTCATGTAGTGTCATGTGTCATCACATGTCATGTGTCATGTGTCATGTGATGTCATGTGTCATGTGCTGTCATGTGCTGTCGTGTCATGTGTCATGTGGTGTCATATGTCATGTGTCATTTGGTGTCATTTGTCATCATGTGTTGTCATGTGTCATCATGTGGTGCCATGTGACGTCATGTGTTGTCAGTCATGTGGTGTCATGTGTCATCATGTGTCATCATGTGTCATCATGTGTCATGTGGTGTCACGTATCATGTGGTGTCATGTGTCATATAGTGTCATGTGTCATGTGTTGTCATGTGGTGTCATGTGATGTCATGTGTCATGTGGTGTCATGTGTCATGTATCGTCATGTGTCATGTGATGTCATGTGTCATGTGTTGTCATGTGATGTCATGTGTCATGTGGTGTCATGTGTCATGTGATGTCATGTGTCATGTGGTGTCATGTGTCATCACATGTCATGTGTCATGTGGTGTCATGTGTCATGTGGTGTCATGTGTCATGTATTGTCATGTGATGTCATGTGTTGTCATGTGATGTCATGTGTCATGTGGTGTCATGTGATGTCATGTGTCATGTGTTGTCATGTGTCATCATGTGTCATGTGTTGTCATGTGGTGTCATGTGTCATCACGTGTCATGTGTCATATGTCATGTATCGTCATGTGTCATGTGATGTCATGTGTCATGTGATGTCATGATGTGGTGACATGTGGTGTCATGTATTATCATGTCATGTGATGTCATGTGTCATGTGATGTCATGTGGTGTCATGTGTCATGTGGTGTCATGTGTCATGTGTCATGTGGAGTCATATGTCATGTGTCAAAAAATGTATATATCTAGAGGAGCTTACTGTAAGATTACTGTAAGCTTACTGTACTCTGTACCTTTCCGAGCACGAGCTGAATGCTAATTGGCTGTCAACTGTCTGTCAATACTCCAAACCAGAAAGTGTTGGCAGCCATCTTGTGCCTCGGTAGACTGAGGCACGAGAAAGCAGAAAAACAAACGTGTAAAACGCAAAAAGGGGGCAGGGTAGAAACACCCTGCCCCCTAGGCCTGCTCTGGGTGTTTCACAAGGATCCCAAAGGCCCCCCCCAATATTTTTGGGGGACAAAAACCACGGGGGACGAGTACCATACGAGTCCTGTAAGCTTACTGTAAGCTTACTGTACTCTGTACCTGCACGAGCTGAATGCGGTGTCATGTGTCATGTGTCATGTGGAGTCATATGTCATGTGTCAAAAAATGTATATATCGAGAGGAGCTTACTGTAAGATTCCTGTAAGCTTACTGTACTCTGTACCTTTCCGAGCACGAGCTGAATGCTAATTGGCTGTCAACTGTCTGTCAACACTCCAAACCAGAAAGTGTTGGCCGCCATCTTGTGCCTCGGTAGACTGAGGCACAAGAAAGCAGAATAACAAACATGTAAAACGCAAAAAGGGGGCAGGGTAGAAACACCCTGCCCCCTAGGCCTGCTCTGGGTGTTTCACAAGGACCCCAAAGGCCCCCCCCAAATTTTTGGGGGGACAAAAACCATGCGGGACGAGTACCATACGAGTCCTGTAAGCTTACTGTAAGCTTACTGTACTCTGTACCTGCACGAGCTGAATGCTAATTGGCTGTCAACTGTCTGTCAACATTCCAAACTAGAAAGTGTTGGCCGCCATCTTGTGCCTCGGTAGACTGAGGCACAAGAAAGCAGAAAAACAAACAAGTAGAACACAAAAAGGGGGCAGGGTAGAAACCCCCTGACCCCCAAGGCCTGCTCAGGGATCCCACAAGGACCCACAAGGCCCCCCATTATTTTTGTTTACAAAAACTACAGAGTACGAGTACTGTACAAGCACAGTAATCTTACTGTAATCTGTACCTTCCCGAGCACGAGCTGAATGCTAATTGGCTGCCAACTGTCTGTAAACACTCCAAATAATCATGTGTCATGTGTTGTCATGTGTCATCACGTGTCATGTGTCATGTGATGTCATGTGTCATGTGCTGTTATGTGTCATGTGCTGTCATGTGTCATCATGTGTCATCTTGTGTCCTGTGGTGTCATGTGTCATCATATAGTGACATGTGATGTCATATGTTGTCAGTCATGTGTTGTCATGTGGTGTCATGTGTCATCACGTGTCATGTGTCATGTGGTGTCATGTGTCATGTGGTGTCATGTGTCATGTAGTGTCATGTGTCATGTGGCATGACATGTGATGTCATGTGTCATGTGGTGTCATGTATCATGTGATGTCATGTGTCATGTGGTGTCATGTGTCATGTGGTGTAATGTGTCATCACGTGTCATTTGTCATGTGGTGTCATGTGTCATGTGGTGTCATGTGTCATGTATCGTCATGTGTCATGTGAAGTCATATGTTGTCATGTGATGTCATGTGTCATGTGGTGTCATGTGTCATGTATCGTCATGTGTCATGTGTCATGTGTTGTCATGTGTCATGTGGTGTCATGTGTCATGTGATGTCATGTGTTGTCAGTCATGTGGTGTCATGTGGTGTCATGTGTCATCATGTGTCATGTGTCATCATGTGGCATGTGTCATGTAGTGTCATGTGTCATCATGTATTATCATGTGTCATCATGTGGTGCCATGTGATGTCATGTGGTGTCATGTGTCATCATGTGGTGCCATGTGACGTCATGTGTCATGTGATGTCATGTGGTGTCATGTGGTGTCATGTGTCAACATGTGTCATGTGTCATCACGTGTCATGTGGTGTCATGTGTCATGTGGTGTCATATGATGTCATGTGTCATGTGGTGTCATGTGTCATGTGATGTCATGTGTCATGTGGTGTCATGTGTCATCATGTGTCATGTGGTGTCATGTGTCATCACGTGTCATGTGGTGTCATGTGTCATGTATCGTCATGTGTCATGTGATGTAATATGACATGTGTTGTCATGTGTTGTCATGTGATGTCATGTGTCATGTGGGGTCATGTGTCATGTGATGTCATGTGTCATGTGATGTCATGTGTCATGTGTCATGAGGTGTCATGTGGTGTCATGTGTCATGTATCGTCATGTGTCATGTGATGTCATGTCATGTGGTGTCATGTGGTGACATGTGGTGTCATGTGTCATGTATCGTCATGTGTCATGTGATGTCATGTGTCATGTGATATCATGTGTCATGTGTTGTCATGTGGTGTCATCACGTGTCATGTGGTGTCATGTGTCATGTGGTGTCATGTGTCATGTATCGTCATGTGTCATGTATCGTCATGTGTCATGTGATGACATGTGATGTCATGTGTCATGTGGTGTCATGTGTCATGTATCATCATGTGTCATGTGTTGTCATGTCATGTGTCATGTGGTGTCATGTGTCATGTGATGTCATGTGTCATGTGTTGTCATCTGATGTCATGTGTCATATGATGTCATGTGTCATGTGATGTCATGTGTCATGTGGTGTCATGTGTCATCATGTGTCATGGTGTCATCACGTGTCATGTGTCATGTGGTGTCGTGTCATGAGGTGTCATGTGTTGTCATGTGTCATGTATCGTCATGTGTCATGTGTTGTCATGTGGTGTCATGTGTCATGTATCGTCATATGTCATCATGTGTCATCTTGTGTCATGTGGT
This sequence comes from Lissotriton helveticus, assembly GCF_964261635.1. Taxonomy (NCBI): domain Eukaryota; kingdom Metazoa; phylum Chordata; class Amphibia; order Caudata; family Salamandridae; genus Lissotriton; species Lissotriton helveticus. Next base: position 450,773,643 of record NC_136062.1, read on the forward strand.
ATCATGTGTCATCATGTGGTGCCATGTGACGTCATGTGTTGTCAGTCATGTGTTGTCATGTGGTGTCATTTGTTATCACGTGTCATGTGTCATGTGGTATCATGTGTCATGTGGTGTCATGTGTCATGTAGTGTCATGTGTCATGTGATGCCATGTGTCATGTATTGTCATGTGATGTCATGTGTCATCACGTGTCATGTTTCATGTGGTGTCATGTGTCATGTGGTGTCATGTGTCATGTGATGTCATGTGTCATGTGATGTCATGTGATGTCATGTGATGTCATGTGTCATGTGGTGTCATGTGTCATGTGGTGTCATGTGTCATGTATCGCCATGTGTCATGTGATGTCATGTGTTGTCATGTGATGTCATGTGTCATATGATGTCATGTGCCATGTGTTGTCATGTGATGTCATGTGTCATATGGTGTCATGTGTCATCATGTGTCATGTGTTGTCATGTGGTACATGACACATGTGGTGTCATGTGTCATGTGTTGTCATGTGTTGTCATATGTCAAGTGATGTCATGTGTCAAGTGGTGTCATGTGTCATAACGTGTCATGTTTCATGTGGTGTCATGGGTCATGTATCGTCATGTGTCATGTGATGTCATGTGTCATGTGTTGTCATGTGATGTCATGTATTATGTGTCATGTGGTGTCATGTGTCATATATCGTCATGTGTCATGTGATGTCATGTGTCATGTGTTGTCATGTGATATCATGTGTCATGTGGTGTCATGTGTCATATGATGTCATGTGCCATGTGCATTGGTAGATGTGATATGTGTCATGTGGTGTCATGTGTCATGTGATGTCATGTGCCATGTGTTGTCATGTGATGTCATGTGTCATGTGATGTCATGTGTCATGTGGTGTCATGTGTTTTATCGGAGAAAGACCTAAAACTAGCTGTGCAGTCACTGGTTATCTCAAGAATTGAATATGGATGTACAACTCTAGCAGGTCTTCCAAAAATTTCCATAGCCCCCCTAAAAGCTTGTCTCAATGCAGCGGCAAGACCGGAACGAAGAAATTTGACCACATCACCCCTCACCTGAAGGTGCTAAACTGGCTACCCTTTGAAGCTAGAATACAACTAAAAATGGCATGTATCGCCCACAAAGCGATTCACCACAACACACCCAGATAGCTTGCCCAGAAAATAGAAATTTCAGGAAGAAACAGACCAGCCCGAAGTGCCAATTTGCTACTGCTGAGACCACCTATCTTCAGGAAGAAAAAAACTTATGAGAGAGCGTTCTCCGGAGCAGCCCCTAGAATCTGGAACTCTCTGCCTGTGAATATCAGAAAAATTTCGAACATAGCATCGTTTAAGAAGGAAGCGAAGACCTTCCTCATGAGCAAATTCCTCCCATAGGCAGGCATTTCGCCTTCTATGACTTAACTGTGAGGTTCTTAAGATAACAAAATGAGAAATTGAAGAACAGTGGAATGACTATGCTGAAAATATTACCAACTACGGTGTGCAATATCATCGCTTGTTATATAAACTGCTGTTTTTATTCTATGCCATTGTTGTAAAGTGCTCTGATACCCATGGGTCTAGTTTGCGCTATAGAAAACTGTATATAAATAAATAAATAAATAAATGTGTCATCATGTGTCATGTGGTGTCATGTGTCATCATGTGTCATGTGGTGTCATGTAGTGTCATGTGTCATCACATGTCATGTGTCATGTGTCATGTGATGTCATGTGTCATGTGCTGTCATGTGCTGTCGTGTCATGTGTCATGTGGTGTCATATGTCATGTGTCATTTGGTGTCATTTGTCATCATGTGTTGTCATGTGTCATCATGTGGTGCCATGTGACGTCATGTGTTGTCAGTCATGTGGTGTCATGTGTCATCATGTGTCATCATGTGTCATCATGTGTCATGTGGTGTCACGTATCATGTGGTGTCATGTGTCATATAGTGTCATGTGTTGTCATGTGGTGTCATGTGATGTCATGTGTCATGTGGTGTCATGTGTCATGTATCGTCATGTGTCATGTGATGTCATGTGTCATGTGTTGTCATGTGATGTCATGTGTCATGTGGTGTCATGTGTCATGTGATGTCATGTGTCATGTGGTGTCATGTGTCATCACATGTCATGTGTCATGTGGTGTCATGTGTCATGTGGTGTCATGTGTCATGTATTGTCATGTGATGTCATGTGTTGTCATGTGATGTCATGTGTCATGTGGTGTCATGTGATGTCATGTGTCATGTGTTGTCATGTGTCATCATGTGTCATGTGTTGTCATGTGGTGTCATGTGTCATCACGTGTCATGTGTCATATGTCATGTATCGTCATGTGTCATGTGATGTCATGTGTCATGTGATGTCATGATGTGGTGACATGTGGTGTCATGTATCATCATGTCATGTGATGTCATGTGTCATGTGATGTCATGTGGTGTCATGTGTCATGTGGTGTCATGTGTCATGTGTCATGTGGAGTCATATGTCATGTGTCAAAAAATTTATATATCTAGAGGAGCTTACTGTAAGATTACTGTAAGCTTACTGTACTCTGTACCTTTCCGAGCACGAGCTGAATGCTAATTGGCTGTCAACTGTCTGTCAATACTCCAAACCAGAAAGTGTTGGCAGCCATCTTGTGCCTCGGTAGACTGAGGCACGAGAAAGCAGAAAAACAAACGTGTAAAACGCAAAAAGGGGGCAGGGTAGAAACACCCTGCCCCCTAGGCCTGCTCTGGGTGTTTCACAAGGATCCCAAAGGCCCCCCCCAATATTTTTGGGGGACAAAAACCACGGGGGACGAGTACCATACGAGTCCTGTAAGCTTACTGTAAGCTTACTGTACTCTGTACCTGCACGAGCTGAATGCGGTGTCATGTGTCATGTGTCATGTGGAGTCATATGTCATGTGTCAAAAAATGTATATATCGAGAGGAGCTTACTGTAAGATTCCTGTAAGCTTACTGTACTCTGTACCTTTCCGAGCACGAGCTGAATGCTAATTGGCTGTCAACTGTCTGTCAACACTCCAAACCAGAAAGTGTTGGCCGCCATCTTGTGCCTCGGTAGACTGAGGCACAAGAAAGCAGAATAACAAACATGTAAAACGCAAAAAGGGGGCAGGGTAGAAACACCCTGCCCCCTAGGCCTGCTCTGGGTGTTTCACAAGGACCCCAAAGGCCCCCCCCAAATTTTTGGGGGGACAAAAACCATGCGGGACGAGTACCATACGAGTCCTGTAAGCTTACTGTAAGCTTACTGTACTCTGTACCTGCACGAGCTGAATGCTAATTGGCTGTCAACTGTCTGTCAACATTCCAAACTAGAAAGTGTTGGCCGCCATCTTGTGCCTCGGTAGACTGAGGCACAAGAAAGCAGAAAAACAAACAAGTAGAACACAAAAAGGGGGCAGGGTAGAAACCCCCTGACCCCCAAGGCCTGCTCAGGGATCCCACAAGGACCCACAAGGCCCCCCATTATTTTTGTTTACAAAAACTACAGAGTACGAGTACTGTACAAGCACAGTAATCTTACTGTAATCTGTACCTTCCCGAGCACGAGCTGAATGCTAATTGGCTGCCAACTGTCTGTAAACACTCCAAACAATCATGTGTCATGTGTTGTCATGTGTCATCACGTGTCATGTGTCATGTGATGTCATGTGTCATGTGCTGTTATGTGTCATGTGCTGTCATGTGTCATCATGTGTCATCTTGTGTCCTGTGGTGTCATGTGTCATCATGTAGTGCCATGTGATGTCATATGTTGTCAGTCATGTGTTGTCATGTGGTGTCATGTGTCATCACGTGTCATGTGTCATGTGGTGTCATGTGTCATGTGGTGTCATGTGTCATGTAGTGTCATGTGTCATGTGGCATGACATGTGATGTCATGTGTCATGTGGTGTCATGTATCATGTGATGTCATGTGTCATGTGGTGTCATGTGTCATGTGGTGTAATGTGTCATCACGTGTCATTTGTCATGTGGTGTCATGTGTCATGTGGTGTCATGTGTCATGTATCGTCATGTGTCATGTGAAGTCATATGTTGTCATGTGATGTCATGTGTCATGTGGTGTCATGTGTCATGTATCGTCATGTGTCATGTGTCATGTGTTGTCATGTGTCATGTGGTGTCATGTGTCATGTGATGTCATGTGTTGTCAGTCATGTGGTGTCATGTGGTGTCATGTGTCATCATGTGTCATGTGTCATCATGTGGCATGTGTCATGTAGTGTCATGTGTCATCATGTATTATCATGTGTCATCATGTGGTGCCATGTGTCATGTGATGTCATGTGGTGTCATGTGTCATCATGTGGTGCCATGTGACGTCATGTGTCATGTGATGTCATGTGGTGTCATGTGGTGTCATGTAACAACATGTGTCATGTGTCATCACGTGTCATGTGGTGTCATGTGTCATGTGGTGTCATATGATGTCATGTGTCATGTGGTGTCATGTGTCATGTGATGTCATGTGTCATGTGGTGTCATGTGTCATCATGTGTCATGTGGTGTCATGTGTCATCACGTGTCATGTGGTGTCATGTGTCATGTATCGTCATGTGTCATGTGATGTAATATGACATGTGTTGTCATGTGTTGTCATGTGATGTCATGTGTCATGTGGGGTCATGTGTCATGTGATGTCATGTGTCATGTGATGTCATGTGTCATATGTCATGAGGTGTCATGTGGTGTCATGTGTCATGTATCGTCATGTGTCATGTGATGTCATGTCATGTGGTGTCATGTGGTGACATGTGGTGTCATGTGTCATGTATCGTCATGTGTCATGTGATGTCATGTGTCATGTGATATCATGTGTCATGTGTTGTCATGTGGTGTCATCACGTGTCATGTGGTGTCATGTGTCATGTGGTGTCATGTGTCATGTATCGTCATGTGTCATGTGATGACATGTCATGTGTTGTCATGTGATGTCATGTGTCATGTGGTGTCATGTGTCATGTATCATCATGTGTCATGTGTTGTCATGTCATGTGTCATGTGGTGTCATGTGTCATGTGATGTCATGTGTCATGTGTTGTCATCTGATGTCATGTGTCATATGATGTCATGTGTCATGTGATGTCATGTGTCATGTGGTGTCATGTGTCATCATGTGTCATGTGGTGTCATGTGTCATCACGTGTCATGTGTCATGTGGTGTCGTGTCATGAGGTGTCATGTGTTGTCATGTGTCATGTATCGTCATGTGTCATGTGTTGTCATGTGGTGTCATGTGTCATGTATCGTCATATGTCATCATGTGTCATCTTGTGTCATGTGGTGTCATGTGTCATCATGTGGTGCCATGTGACGTCATGTGTTGTCAGTCATGTGTTGTCATGTGGTGTCATTTGTTATCACGTGTCATGTGTCATGTGGTATCATGTGTCATGTGGTGTCATGTGTCATGTAGTGTCATGTGTCATGTGATGCCATGTGTCATGTATTGTCATGTGATGTCATGTGTCATCACGTGTCATGTTTCATGTGGTGTCATGTGTCATGTGGTGTCATGTGTCATGTGATGTCATGTGTCATGTGATGTCATGTGATGTCATGTGATGTCATGTGTCATGTGGTGTCATGTGTCATGTGGTGTCATGTGTCATGTATCGCCATGTGTCATGTGATGTCATGTGTTGTCATGTGATGTCATGTGTCATATGATGTCATGTGCCATGTGTTGTCATGTGATGTCATGTGTCATATGGTGTCATGTGTCATCATGTGTCATGTGTTGTCATGTGGTACATGACACATGTGGTGTCATGTGTCATGTGTTGTCATGTGTTGTCATATGTCAAGTGATGTCATGTGTCAAGTGGTGTCATGTGTCATAACGTGTCATGTTTCATGTGGTGTCATGGGTCATGTATCGTCATGTGTCATGTGATGTCATGTGTCATGTGTTGTCATGTGATGTCATGTATTATGTGTCATGTGGTGTCATGTGTCATATATCGTCATGTGTCATGTGATGTCATGTGTCATGTGTTGTCATGTGATATCATGTGTCATGTGGTGTCATGTGTCATGTGATGTCATGTGCCATGTGCATTGGTAGATGTGATATCATGTGTCATGTGGTGTCATGTGTCATGTGATGTCATGTGCCATGTGTTGTCATGTGATGTCATGTGTCATGTGATGTCATGTGTCATGTGGTGTCATGTGTTTTATCAGAGAAAGACCTAAAACTAGCTGTGCAGTCACTGGTTATCTCAAGAATTGAATATGGATGTACAACTCTAGCAGGTCTTCCAAAAATTTCCATAGCCCCCCTAAAAGCTTGTCTCAATGCAGCGGCAAGACCGGAACGAAGAAATTTGACCACATCACCCCTCACCTGAAGGTGCTAAACTGGCTACCCTTTGAAGCTAGAATACAACTAAAAATGGCATGTATCGCCCACAAAGCGATTCACCACAACACACCCAGATAGCTTGCCCAGAAAATAGAAATTTCAGGAAGAAACAGACCAGCCCGAAGTGCCAATTTGCTACTGCTGAGACCACCTATCTTCAGGAAGAAAAAAACTTATGAGAGAGCGTTCTCCGGAGCAGCCCCTAGAATCTGGAACTCTCTGCCTGTGAATATCAGAAAAATTTCGAACATAGCATCGTTTAAGAAGGAAGCTAAGACCTTCCTCATGAGCAAATTCCTCCCATAGGCAGGCATTTCGCCTTCTATGACTTAACTGTGAGGTTCTTAAGATAACAAAATGAGAAATTGAAGAACAGTGGAATGACTATGCTGAAAATATTACCAACTACGGTGTGCAATATCATCGCTTGTTATATAAACTGCTGTTTTTATTCTATGCCATTGTTGTAAAGTGCTCTGATACCCATGGGTCTAGTTTGCGCTATAGAAAACTGTATATAAATAAATAAATAAATAAATGTGTCATCATGTGTCATGTGGTGTCATGTGTCATCATGTGTCATGTGGTGTCATGTAGTGTCATGTGTCATCACATGTCATGTGTCATGTGTCATGTGATGTCATGTGTCATGTGCTGTCATGTGCTGTCGTGTCATGTGTCATGTGGTGTCATATGTCATGTGTCATTTGGTGTCATTTGTCATCATGTGTTGTCATGTGTCATCATGTGGTGCCATGTGACGTCATGTGTTGTCAGTCATGTGGTGTCATGTGTCATCATGTGTCATCATGTGTCATGTGGTGTCACGTATCATGTGGTGTCATGTGTCATATAGTGTCATGTGTCATGTGTTGTCATGTGGTGTCATGTGATGTCATGTGTCATGTGGTGTCATGTGTCATGTATCGTCATGTGTCATGTGATGTCATGTGTCATGTGTTGTCATGTGATGTCATGTGTCATGTGGTGTCATGTGTCATATGATGTCATGTGTCATGTGGTGTCATGTGTCATCACATGTCATGTGTCATGTGGTGTCATGTGTCATGTGGTGTCATGTGTCATGTATTGTCATGTGATGTCATGTGTTGTCATGTGATGTCATGTGTCATGTGGTGTCATGTGATGTCATCTGTCATGTGTTGTCATGTGTCATCATGTGTCATGTGTTGTCATGTGTTGTCATGTGGTGTCATGTGTCATCATGTGTCATGTGTCATATGTCATGTATCGTCATGTGTCATGTGATGTCATGTGTCATGTGATATCATGATGTGGTGACATGTGGTGTCATGTATCATCATGTCATGTGATGTCATGTGTCATGTGATGTCATGTGGTGTCATGTGTCATGTGGTGTCATGTGTCATGTGTCATGTGGAGTCATATGTCATGTGTCAAAAAATTTATATATCTAGAGGAGCTTACTGTAAGATTACTGTAAGCTTACTGTACTCTGTACCTTTCCGAGCACGAGCTGAATGCTAATTGGCTGTCAACTGTCTGTCAATACTCCAAACCAGTGTTGCAGGGTTTCTGTACTCACACAGAACTGTGCACAGAGGAGTGGAACCTCGGCAAATTAGGGTGTCCCAAAACTTACCTTAGCAACCAACTCACCCCTTACCGAGCTAGCTACAGTGTCTCATTGGACATATCAAACACCCAATGTTTAGACAAACCAGAACATGAACTTACAGTACCTCAGGGTACGTGGGACTCATGAACACTCTTTCGTTATATTATCATTACAAACCAGAACATGGAGTAAAGAAGACACATGTGCATTTGAAATGTTTATTTACTAATGCCGTCTTCTCAGGAGCAGTATCTTTGATAATACAAGTATACTTATTATCAGTAGCAAAATTATCAGCATAGTTACTAAGACATAAAAAGCGAATGGTGACAGCATGTTAACATGCTGTAATGAATAAGAGTTAACAACACTTATATCTCACCCTCCCTAACACATATATTATATTATTATCTAAGAAGGTCTCTTTGGGTTGTTTTAGGGCGGGCCCATACCTTAGTGTCCTAGCATGAAGGAATCACATCAGCATACACCAGCTCTCTCTGCATGTGCACCGCATCAAGTGTGTTAACAATTCTCGTGCAAAGCAATATCAATCCCGCCTCAAGCCCAAGTTGGCAAAGGCTGCACTTGTGTTATGACTATGAAGGCGTGGAGATCAGACCTCATAACAATTCCATATCGTGTTGCTCCTGAAACTTCAGCACTCTCCGTGCAGACATGTTTTATTAAACAAAGCAGATATCAGAGCAATAACATATTATTCTCACATTCACCACGGCAAACCACTAGGTTGAAAGCTAAGTCAACAATTAAGGGTCGTGTGCAGAAGTTGCAAGAAAGGAAAAATGGCGTTTAAATCTGAAATGTACCTATGCTAACTTAACACGAAATATGGATATATAGGAGCTATACAACACCCCCCCATGATCCGAGAACGGACTAAATAAGATAACAGAAGTGCCATCACATGAGAGCAGAATCCATTTATAAACGAGCATGAATAAAAATTCAATTATAAAAACTAATGCTAAAAAATAGCCCACAAATATAATGTGGCTCAAGCCAATAGGCAAGCAAAAATAAAATGTCTTGACCAAAAGTCAATAAAATCAAGGAAATGCTATCAATCAGCATGTCAATTTGGGTCAGTGTCTATGATAAGACTGTATATGAAAAGTAAGCTGCAACAGCCTCCAGGAGGAAGTCACTGTCCTCATCCGAAAACAGTTCAGCCATCCAATTTAAAAGATGAAAGGAACATACGTGATCTTCCAGCACCGGATCCTCTATAACCATCAGAGGACAGCTCGGTGGGTTCTCAAGAAAACTTAGTTCCAAGAAATTTTGCGCTGCCGACAACACATCCCAGGGACCCATTAGTCCATGTGCCACCGCCAAGGCCATAATCCTTTCGTCAGAACAAACCAACTCGTGAGCAATGATAGGACTCATCAGTTGATCAAAATCGACGTCAGAAGATGCTGGTCCGCAGAGACACAAATCAATGGCCCAAAGGAAATCGCAGGTCAGACAGCGAAATACAGGCTGGACACAGGTGAAATAGGAGAACCGAAAAGATAATCCAAACGCCGTGCTTAGAGTCGCTAACGGCAGTGTGCCATAGTAATCAAGCATGCGGTTGCGAAACCGCGTCAGTAGTAGCTGTGCGTGGTCTTGCACAGGAAGGGCATCCATATTTAAAAAGGCAGAAAACCACCAATGCGCCAGCCGCTAATGCAAGCAAAAACGGGAACCCTCCAAATAAGGATGAAAAAATAGAATGGAAGAAGGCAGGGATGACTCCAAAAATCTTCTCAAAGGAAGTCACGAGACCACCGCTAACAACTTTAAAAAAATGTGCTAGGCCCGTTGTGGAGGATGCGTTAAAGATAGAACGGACCATGGCTCCGAAATGCAAAGGCAAATCAGTGTTTAAAAGAGCCTGAACCTCCGTACGGGTGTTAGCAATGTGAAGCACGAAAGTTTCACGGGCCGAGCTCAAGGCCACCTCTTTCTGGGACAATAGAGCTCTTATTCTAGCCATGCCGCTGAATTCTGCTCCCAAGGTCGGTATCTGTGGCCAAATGGAAGACTCCCTATGTTCACGTGTGGGAGGATAAAGAACATTTCTGCAGCAAATAACTCGCTCACTAACCGTTACTATGAAAGCTATACCTTTAATTAAACCACAACAGTTTTCATTATTGAGCATTAAATAACTACCATTCTCTAACAATTTAAACGTGGGGATGATAGCAGGAACTGGCGTGCCCTGTAAAACGCAAGCCATATTCGGTCTGTCCTTGTTACATGAACCGTGTAACTGTATGTGTCTACACATTAAAGAATGATCTGGCGTCTCAGTACACTCATCCCCTGTTAGATAAACTTCTTGTTCATCCTTGAAACATCTGTATGTGTATGGGAGTGACCAGACCTCATGAAGAAAACCGCTACCTAAGGGTTCAAAACGACCTATTGGCACATATTTCATACAATTTGAAAACTTATATAAAGCAAAAGGCAGCGTTATTAAACCGTGGATAAGCCACGTCGCAGCAGTGGTCTCTGCCACAGAAAAAGGTAAAGATTCCAATCTTTCAATATGGAGCATAGAAAAGGAAGCATCACGCATTGAAAGCAAGCGTTGTTTGTCTGTCAAATTAAACGGTGCAAATAAAGAGGAAACGTTCATGTATCCCCAGGGAACTTTACCCATTTTTAGAGTCTGTAGTGTCCATGCAAACTGCATGATTGAACGTAATTGATTTTGACCATGGTATAATACAGACACTTCATCATGCACAATATCAACAACAGACGACACAATATTATCTAATGTGTAAATTCTAGAGGAAAGCACGTTAATGCTATTGTCAACCACTGCAAGCACTTTCTCAAGATTTGCCTGATCAATAGCCCTAAGGCGTGAAGCAGCCTCAATCTGTGAGAGTTTCCAAATTTCATTGTAAACACCATATAACCACCTTTTCGACCTGCCACTAGCTGGGCCCTTAATGAAATCATTCAAATCCACGTCTGCATTCAGTTTGGAAAGGTGATACTTAACCGCAGGTAAAGTTGAATGTTTCAGCCAAGCTTGACACAACTTGCCCACAGAGTAAGAGGTGACAGTATGACTCAAATCAAAAACGGGGATCAGATCTAACAGTCTTAAAACCGTCAGTCATATTTAAAAATCTCTTTTGGCAAGAATCAGCACTACGGTGCCAAAGCAGCCAACCCTTGGGGTTCATACTGGAAATGTTAAAGGAGGAATTCAGAAGCAGAGCCTGTATCTCTCTAATGGACAATTTAGTAAAATTACTCCAATTCTCATATTCCTCCAACTCCGGGAAAGACGGGGTGTTCAACCTTTTAGATGTAGCCAATCCAAAGCATGTGGTCTGGGAAATGGTTTCATTTAAAAACAACATATGATTTGGGATGAGACATGCACGGTGCAAAGCCTCAGTGCCTTGTACCTGCCAGGCCCTTGAGCCCCAAACTGATTTAAGGTCTATGGTATCCTTCCATAACTCATACCCTCCAGTAACTAATTGATCCAGGAAGGCCTTTGAATATAACAATTTTGTATTTGTAAGTCGAACCTTGGACAGTGGCTGTTTGTTAAATTTAAAATAAAAGGACTCGGGATTGGACTGATTAAAGTCAGTGAAATAAGTATACTTTTTAAGAAACGTTTCTGAACTCCCTTGTGTAGGTGCTGGGCAATGTTCCCACTGAGTAAAATTAACCGCATCCCTTCGGGAAGATGTCTTGTGTAAGAAGTGATTGCCATAATGTTGGTAACAGATCAATTCACCATAATTAGCAGATTCTAAATATAAATCCTCAGCATCAAAAGCAGCATAATATTTCAAATCAGAAAACAAACTTTCCACAGCATTAACATCCCAATCATCAGAACGAATGTTTTGTTTCACCACATCCCCCATATTAACTCTTAGTACATTAGGGACATTAACGACTTCCGTTGGGCCATGAATCTGAAAACGAACTGCATCCCACGCGATTCCATCCAGAACAGGCCACGCTGTGATGTTAACCAAAGTCAAGTCTCTTTTTAATCTATGTGTAGAATGTGAAGAGGAAAGTGGGGCCAAAGTTCCATTTAAATGAGTAATGCAAGTTCTCTCCTCGACATAGTGTCCATTCATAATCCGGAAAAAATAAAACACAAAACCAATTGACATAAAAAGGTACAGTGAAAAAAGGACCAGCCAAATGTATATCCAAGGAGGTATCAAAAAATGTTTTTTAAACAGGCTAGCATATACTGCAATTTTAGAGGGTTTTTTCGAGGCAAGGGAAGCAGAGTCAAATGAAAATCTGGATTCCGTGGCTAAACGAGCTTGCAGGTCAGGCATGGACAAATCAGTGGGGTATGTATAGTCTGTCTCATCAAGGTTAGTTCCTGGTAAATTATTCAATAATGGACTGGAAACAGCAGGTAATTCGATGGCCACCTCAGGTTCATTATTAGAAGCAGTGGGCATAACTGAATTTCTCACAATGGAAGGACAGGAAACAGCCGGTGTCATGCTAAGAAGAATCGGCCACTCTGTGTATCTTGACATTGTCAATAGAAATAAACCTGTTTTCCTTACGACCTGGAAGTGGTGGTAAAATGACTGTTCTTGTGCCCTTCACTCCAAGCACTGGGACCGGAGCTCGATAGGAGGGACCAAACTCTTTCTTGTTGTCGATCTTCTCTCGAACCAGTTCTCCAACTTGGGGTAGCCAGCCAACTACCGGGATCTGCAACGCATCATCCGATGTGGAGGGCAAATGTTCCTTTGCAAGAGTGTCTCTCGTCTTTTGTAGATTCTGTAAAACATTGCAATGTTCATCTGCGTCAAAGGAAGTGGCGCGAACCACCGAGTCTAGACCGTCAAGGTCAGGGACGAACATCTTGATGCCAAAGAGCATTTCGTATGGGGTCCGCCCACCCAGAGACCTTCTAGGGAGATTATTAAGAGCACGCTGCACGCCATAGAGGTGAGCCAGCCAGTTTCTGCCAGTGCCTATAACTCGGGCTGTCAAAGATTGCTTTAAATCACGGTTCATTCGTTCAACTACAGAATTACCCTCAGGTCTGTAGGGTGACGAAAACTTGACTTGGACCCCCATCGAAGTCATGGCATCCTTATACGCCTTAGAGGCGAAAGCCGGACCCTGATCCGAATGGAAGGTACCACAGGCAAAAATCCCTATAAAGATACGCAAATCTCTGATGACAGTCCGTGAATCAGCGCTGCGATGTGGCCATACCCAAACAAAGCGTGTGCATGAGTCAACTGCTACTAAGATGTATTTATACGCAGTATCAGATGAAAAAGGACCGCAGTGATCTAAATAAACACAGCCTAGTGGTTTATTAGAAATGTACAACTGAGTCTGTGGCGGACGCGTAGCAGTTGAAGGTTTAATCTGCTGGCATATGTCACAAAGAAGGACATAATCACGCGTCTGTTTGTACAGTCCCCGCCACCAGAAACGTTGTTGTAGTTGCGTTACAGTGGCTGAGACGCCCGCATGCGCAGACGCCACACCTTCATGAGCCGCTGTAATCAAGTCTGTTCTGCGATCCGTGTTGGAATCAGCCGTTCCCCAACATCAGGAATTGTCACAAAAGGAACCTTTTCGGGACTCAAGTGGTATTTATACTTCGAAGGGAATCCCGAAGGATGTTTACTTCCCTTCTCAGAGGCAGCAACCGCTGCCAAGATGTCGCTATCAATCTTGGTTTTAGACCTAGTAACTGCTGCAACTAAGTATGTAGATACTGCTGATTTCGCCGCTTCATCAGCAAGCGAGTTGCCAAGAGCGTGTACTCCCACGCGCTGATGACCGAGAGTATGAATCACATAAACGAGTGGCAACATAGCCTTAAGCTCTGCCACTCGAACCCAGATCATTTTATGTTTTATTGTGCTACCCTTGGAATCACGAAAGTCATTTTGAATCCAAAAGAACAAGTTTTCATTGTAAGACTGGACACAGTAGTAAGAATCACTTACAATTAGAGTAGTAACACTTGGATCAGCGTACTCCAAAGCTAGTAATAGAGCACGAAGCTCTGCCAATTGTGCAGTGCAATCGCCCAGGGGCAACGTGTGTACCTCCCTGGAAATGAACTCATCATTCAACATAGCACCGACCACAATGGCGCATGCGGAAACGTAGGCATGTTTAGAGCCATGCGCAACCTGCGCCGACCCATCAGTGTAAATGATGCAATGGAAGTCCTCCAAAGGTCGCATCGCCAGAGGAGCAGGATGAACGAATTCATACTGCAAGTACTCCTGTGACCGTAAGGAAGCGTCAAAAATAAACATGACATCTGCGGATGACAATGACGCAGCCCACTGAATCCACCGAGGGTGCAAAGCCTTTGAATTTGGTACACTGGCTTTCGTGACTGCCTCTAAATGAGGACAGGGTGTTACCACTAGCATGCGCTTCCCCTGTGACAGAGCACGTTCTTTTAGAATTGCCATCTGTACAGCAGTTAAAACCTTTTCTATGGTGGGAAACCGCATCTCAGCCGAGGTGTACAAGTGTGACTTGTAAGCAATAGGTACTGTGTCACCTTCATTAAAAGTGAGGTAGGTGAAACCCACCGTCCCAGGAATTATTCTTATTACCAGGTTGGTGTGGTTATCACGAGTCAGTAAATATTTAGAAGCGAGCAGATCAGCCTGCAAGGATTGCAAAATGGCTGAATGCTCAGGCAGCCAGCATGATTTTGAGAAAGTTGGTTGTATCAAAGCATACAGAGGCTTGATATGCTGGGCATATTCCGGAATGTAAGTTCTGCCGAAATTCAAAAAGCCCAGTAAGGATTGTAATTTCTTCAGTGTTGTTGGTGCGCGCAATTGTGCGCACTTCTCCAAGAAGTGAGGAGCCAAACCTCTACCTTCATTGTTGAGCTCATAGCCCAAAAACAACACTGTGTGTTCAGCAATGTGCGATTTTGCAAAGTTGAATTTGTAACCCATGTCTGCGAAGTTGCAAACAAGAGAATTTACACGACACAGATGCTCCCAAATATCGTCGTCTGTGAGATATATGTCATCCACATACGAAAAAGCATCAGGGTCGAGTGCCTCCAGAATAGAGACAATTCGAGCGGTAAATACACCAGGACTATTCTTGTAGCCCATTGGAAGACGCCGGAATTGCTTTTGGACTCCAGCGCTTGTAAAACTGGTCCATTGGGAGCTAAAGCTGTCCAATCTGTGGGCATAAAAACCATTGGATATGTCAAGCGTTGTCTTGAAACGCTTACGTACTAGACTATCCACTAGGGCAGAGCCGTGGGTATTCTGTACTGCACAGTTACGGCAATGCGAGTTCAAATGCCGGTAATCCAAAACCAAACGATATGATCCGTCAGGTTTATTCACAGTAAAAAGGGGATTATTCATCGGTGACACACACGTTTCAATAACTCCCTGATATTCCAATTGTTCAAGGATTTCCGCGACGGAAGATTTTGCTTCACGCCGAATGGGATATTGAGGTTGAGGCTGCGGCTGAGACCGCAACGGAATTTCGTGGCAAGGCGACAATTTATCCCAACCACATTGGTTACGGTACAGAGCCGGCGCGAGAGCCCGAGCCCACTCTTCTGCAAAATGCTGCGCATGCTCTTTCGAGACAGTGTTCGCGAAACTGGGTAGGATTACCTCCTCCCCTCGCGGCGCCGCGAGCACAAAAGGCGGGGGCCAGTCAGCCTCCGAAAGTAAAATATCATATGTAGAGGACAGATTCTCCCAAAATACACCTTTAACGGTACGCTGTATGTCACCTTCAATTAACAGGACAATTTCATATAGTCTTTCAGGGGGAGCAAGTCTCGTATCCGCTGTTTCTATCACAACGTAGACATCAGTCGCTGTCACCCTCAGTAGTGGACGCAGCGCCTCTCTGACTATGGTTATCTCCGCCGCGCTGTCCAGCAAGGTCAGAGCCCACGTCAGATTCCGAAGCCGCGTTCTCACTATCTGTGGCATATCGATGCGCTGTTAAGGCTGCGACTTTCTTTTTCGCAAACTGCGGACGCCTAGGCGTAGAATCCTCCTGCTTCACTGCGCCGTCCGTCTGGCGGGACTGACCACGTCCTTGTTGGCCACCACGTCCACGTCCACCCCCTCCTCCTCCACCGGTTTTCGGGGCCGATGTGTCCTGAAAGGAACGAGGAGAGCGTTGATCAGAACCCTGAAAACGATCAGGTGATTTAATCATCGCGCGGTCGCGCAAATCATAAACTTTTTCGGGTGGCGCAGGAGCTTGTATTGCAGGAAAAGTACCCTGAGTCTGCGTTGTCTGCTTCCCCTGTGTCTGTTTTTTAGGCCAATTTTGTTTCTTGGACTTGGGCTGGACATCTGTCACTGCAGATTGTCCCTGTGGTTGTTTTTTCTCCTTCACTGGAAAATATTTCAGACCTCTACTTGTGCGGCCAATCGTTTTATAAGCGGCCACCACAATCTTTGCTAACTGGCGGGGTTTGTCGGCATCGGGCAGAGCAGCCAAAGCATTCGACACCTGAAAGTTAACTGCATCTCCTTTAACATTGGAGAGAATGAGATCACTTACAATCTCAAAAGAACCACACAGGCGCATACCCAATTCAACCGCTGCCTCTGGACCGTGATCATTCTGAACACGTCTAACGATTTCAGGCAGGGCAGTCATAGACGGGGTGCCGAAGCACCTTGTATAAACTGCCGCAAATGTTTTTCCCCAGCTGTCACAGTCAGCAAGTTCAGGAGTAATATCCTTCGGTAGAGTAATCGTCAACATTCTATGTTTATCAGCAGGAGTAGAATTCGGAAAAACCGCCTCCAGTTGATCAAACTTCTCTGCTAGCCAGAATGGGAAGTCATCGTTGTCAACAGGACGCGCACCAAAAACCGAATTTACCATCACTGGATTGAGACGCATTCCGCCTCGTTCCATGGGAGCGGCCGCACCCCCCTGGGGACCACCAGGAAGATGTCGACCGATGTATTGCACTAAAGCACGAATCACGGAAATGGAAACTACATGTAGCCTGCGAATTTCTGCCAGGGTACAAGCCCCCAACGCAGGCCAATTAGTACCTGGAATTGAGAGTGGACCTAACCTCGCAGGGGACAAAGAGTGGGGGAGGGCGCCATCAAACCAAACTCGATGCTGCCAATGATCAATAGGTATTTCCAAAGCCCTGTATGGCGTATATTCAGCCGGGACATCCGAGGCGGTGTAGGAGTGGAACAAACCAGAATTAGCGTCCACAGCCGGAAACGTAACCCAAGAGTAAAACAACTCGTAAGGAAACGCCGGATCTGCACTTACCACGAAAATCACAGCCATCCCATCTACTGGGACCTGGTACGTCTGAAGATGGTTGCGTACCGCTACGCGACTATGCTGCGCAATAGCCACCGCTGCCGCCATTACAGAATTGGAAACAAGAAAACACAAAGAATACTTTGTAGCACAACTGGGTAGTAATTCAAAGAAACCGTTTGAGTAAGAATCAAGCTTGAATAAAGACCTATTTCAAAAAATAGGTAGGTTTCTCCAACACCCCGTTTTCCGGAAACGGATGTGAAGGGGTTAAGGCATGAATGATAAACTACTCGAGTGTCATGATATAAGACCACCGAAACCGTTGGGCGCCATGTTGCAGGGTTTCTGTACTCACACAGAACTGTGCACAGAGGAGTGGAACCTCGGCAAATTAGGGTGTCCCAAAACTTACCTTAGCAACCAACTCACCCCTTACCGAGCTAGCTACAGTGTCTCATTGGACATATCAAACACCCAATGTTTAGACAAACCAGAACATGAACTTACAGTACCTCAGGGTACGTGGGACTCATGAACACTCTTTCGTTATATTATCATTACAAACCAGAACATGGAGTAAAGAAGACACATGTGCATTTGAAATGTTTATTTACTAATGCCGTCTTCTCAGGAGCAGTATCTTTGATAATACAAGTATACTTATTATCAGTAGCAAAATTATCAGCATAGTTACTAAGACATAAAAAGCGAATGGTGACAGCATGTTAACATGCTGTAATGAATAAGAGTTAACAACACTTATATCTCACCCTCCCTAACACATATATTATATTATTATCTAAGAAGGTCTCTTTGGGTTGTTTTAGGGCGGGCCCATACCTTAGTGTCCTAGCATGAAGGAATCACATCAGCATACACCAGCTCTCTCTGCATGTGCACCGCATCAAGTGTGTTAACAATTCTCGTGCAAAGCAATATCAATCCCGCCTCAAGCCCAAGTTGGCAAAGGCTGCACTTGTGTTATGACTATGAAGGCGTGGAGATCAGACCTCATAACAATTCCATATCGTGTTGCTCCTGAAACTTCAGCACTCTCCGTGCAGACATGTTTTATTAAACAAAGCAGATATCAGAGCAATAACATATTATTCTCACATTCACCACGGCAAACCACTAGGTTGAAAGCTAAGTCAACAATTAAGGGTCGTGTGCAGAAGTTGCAAGAAAGGAAAAATGGCGTTTAAATCTGAAATGTACCTATGCTAACTTAACACGAAATATGGATATATAGGAGCTATACAACACCAGAAAGTGTTGGCAGCCATCTTGTGCCTCGGTAGACTGAGGCACGAGAAAGCAGAAAAACAAACGTGTAAAACGCAAAAAGGGGGCAGGGTAGAAACACCCTGCCCCCTAGGCCTGCTCTCGGTGTTTCACAAGGATCCAAAAGGCCCCCCCAATATTTTTGGGGGACAAAAACCACGGGGGACGAGTACCATACGAGTCCTGTAAGCTTACTGTAAGCTTACTGTACTCTGTACCTGCACGAGCTGAATGCGGTGTCATGTGTCATGTGTCATGTGGAGTCATATGTCATGTGTCAAAAAATGTATATATCGAGAGGAGCTTACTGTAAGATTCCTGTAAGCTTACTGTACTCTGTACCTTTCCGAGCACGAGCTGAATGCTAATTGGCTGTCAACTGTCTGTCAACACTCCAAACCAGAAAGTGTAGGCCGCCATCTTGTGCCTCGGTAGACTGAGGCACAACAAAGCAGAAAAACAAACAAGTAGAACGCAAAAAGGGGGCAGGGTAGAAACCCCCTGACCCCCTAGGCCTGCTCAGAGATGCCACAAGGACCCACAAGGCCCCCCATTTTTTTTTTACAAAAACTGCAGAGTACGAGTACTGTACAAGCACAGTAAGCTTACTGTAAGCTTACTGTAATCTGTACCTTCCCGAGCACGAGCTGAATGCTAATTGGCTGTCAACTGTCTGTAAACACTCCAAACAATCATGTGTCATGTGTTGTCATGTGGTGTCATGTGTCATGTGTCATGTGGTGTCATGTGATGTCATGTGCCATGTGCTGTCATGTGGTGTCATGTGTCATGTGTCATGTGGTGTCATATGTCATCATGTGTCATCTTGTGTCCTGTGGTCTCATGTGGTGTCATGTGTCATCATGTGTTGTCATGTGTCATCATGTAGTGCCATGTGACGTCATGTGTTGTCAGTTATGTGGTGTCATGTGTTGTCATGTGTCATCACGTGTCATGTGTCATGTGGTGTCATGTGTCATGTGACATGAGATGTGATGTCATGTGTCATGTGGTGTCATGTGTCATCATGTGTCATGTTTCATGTGGTGTCATGTGTCATGTATCATCATGTGTCATGTGATGTCATGTGTCATGCGGTGTCATGTGTCATGTGGTGTCATGTGTCATGTATCGCCATGTGTCATGTATCGCCATGTGTCATGTGATGTCATGTGTCATGTGCCATATGATGTCATGTGCCATGTGTTGTCATGTGTCATCACGTGTCATGTTTCATGTGGTGTCATATGTCATCATGTGTCATGTGTCATCATGTGTCATGTGTTGTCATGTGGTGTCATGTGTCCTCATGTGTCATGTGTTGTCATGTGGTGTCATGTGTCATCACATGTCATGTGTCATGTGATGTCATGTGTCAAGTGGTGTCATGTGTCATCATGTGTCATGTTTCATGTGGTGTCATGTGTCATGTGGTGTCATGTGTCATGTGTTGTCATGTGATGTCAGGTGTCATGTGATGTCATGTGTCATGTATCATCATGTGTCATGTGATGTCATGTGTCATGTGTTGTCATGTGATGTCATGTGGTGCCATGTGATGTCATGTGGTGTCATGTGATGTCATGTGGTGTCATGTGTCATCATGTGTCATATGTTGTCATGTGTCATCACATGTCATATGTCATGTGTCATGTGGTGTCATGTGTCAAGTGGTGTCATGTGATGTCATGTGTCATGTCATGTGGTGTCATATGTCATGTGTCATCATGTGTCATGTGGTGTCATTTGTCATCATGTGTTGTCATGTGTCATGTGGTGCCATGTGACGTCATGTGTTGTCAGTCATGTGGTGTCATGTGTCATCCTGTGTCATGTGTTGTCATGTGGTGTCATCACGTGTCATGTGTCATGTGGTGTCACGTATCATGTGGTGTCATGTGTCATATAGTATCATGTGTCATGTGATGTCATGTGTCATGTGTTGTCATGTGATGTCATGTGTCATGTGGTGTCTTGTGTCATGTGTCACGTGGTGTCATGTGTCATGTATCGTCATGTGTCATGTGATGTCATGTGTCATGTGATGTCATGTGTCATGTGGTGTCATGTGATGTCATGTGTCATGTGGTGTCATGTGTCTTGTGGTGTCATGTGTCATGTGGTGTCATGTGTCATGTATCGTCATGTGTCGTGGTGTCATGTGTCATGTGATGTCAAGTGCCATGTATTGTCATGTGATGTCATGTGTCATGTGGTGTCATGTGATGTCATGTGTCATGTGGTGTCATGTGTCATGTATCATCATGTGTCATGTGTTGTCATGTCATGTGTCATGTGGTGTCATGTGTCATGTGATGTCATGTGTCATGTGTTGTCATCTGATGTCATGTGTCATATGATGTCATGTGTCATGTGATGTCATGTGTCATGTGGTGTCATGTGTCATCATGTGTCATGTGGTGTCATGTGTCATCACGTCTCATGTGTCATGTGGTGTCGTGTCATGAGGTGTCATGTGTTGTCATGTGTCATGTATCGTCATGTGTCATGTGTTGTCATGTGGTGTCATGTGTCATGTATCGTCATATGTCATCATGTGTCATCTTGTGTCATGTGGTGTCATGTGTCATCATGTGGTGCCATGTGACATCATGTGTTGTCAGTCATGTGTTGTCATGTGGTGTCATTTGTCATCACGTGTCATGTGTCATGTGGTATCATGTGTCATGTGGTGTCATGTGTCATGTAGTGTCATGTGTCATGTGATGCCATGTGTCATGTATTGTCATGTGATGTCATGTGTCATCACGTGTCATGTTTCATGTGGTGTCATGTGTCATGTGGTGTCATGTGTCATGTGATTTCATGTGTCATGTGATGTCATGTGTCATGTGGTGTCATGTGTCATGTGATTTCATGTGTCATGTGATGTCATGTGTCATGTGGTGTCATGTGTCATGTGGTGTCATGTGTCATGCATCGCCATGTGTCATGTGATGTCATGTGTTGTCATGTGATGTCATGTGTCATATGATGTCATGTGCCATGTGTTGTCATGTGATGTCATGTGTCATATGGTGTCATGTGTCATCATGTGTCATGTGTTGTCATGTGGTACATGACACATGTGGTGTCATGTGTCATGTGTTGTCATGTGTTGTCATATGTCAAGTGATGTCATGTGTCAAGTGGTGTCATGTGTCATAACGTGTCATGTTTCATGTATCGTCATGTGTCATGTGATGTCATGTGTCATGTGTTGTCATGTGATGTCATGTATTATGTGTCATATGGTGTCATGTGTCATATATCGTCATGTGTCATGTGATGTCATGTGTCATGTGTTGTCATGTGATATCATGTGTCATGTGGTGTCATGTGTCATGTGATGTCATGTGCCATGTGCATTGGTAGATGTGATATCATGTGTCATGTGGTGTCATGTGTCATGTGATGTCATGTGCCATGTGTTGTCATGTGATGTCATGTGTCATGTGATGTCATGTGTCATGTGGTGTCATGTGTTTTATCGGAGAAAGACCTAAAACTAGCTGTGCAGTCACTGGTTATCTCAAGAATTGAATATGGATGTACAACTCTAGCAGGTCTTCCAAAAATTTCCATAGCCCCCCTAAAAGCTTGTCTCAATGCAGCGGCAAGACCGGAACGAAGAAATTTGACCACATCACCCCTCACCTGAAGGTGCTAAACTGGCTACCCTTTGAAGCTAGAATACAACTAAAAATGGCATGTATCGCCCACAAAGCGATTCACCACAACACACCCAGATAGCTTGCCCAGAAAATAGAAATTTCAGGAAGAAACAGACCAGCCCGAAGTGCCAATTTGCTACTGCTGAGACCACCTATCTTCAGGAAGAAAAAAACTTATGAGAGAGCGTTCTCCGGAGCAGCCCCTAGAATCTGGAACTCTCTGCCTGTGAATATCAGAAAAATTTCGAACATAGCATCGTTTAAGAAGGAAGCTAAGACCTTCCTCATGAGCAAATTCCTCCCATAGGCAGGCATTTCGCCTTCTATGACTTAACTGTGAGGTTCTTAAGATAACAAAATGAGAAATTGAAGAACAGTGGAATGACTATGCTGAAAATATTACCAACTACGGTGTGCAATATCATCGCTTGTTATATAAACTGCTGTTTTTATTCTATGCCATTGTTGTAAAGTGCTCTGATACCCATGGGTCTAGTTTGCGCTATAGAAAACTGTTTATAAATAAATAAATAAATAAATGTGTCATCATGTGTCATGTGGTGTCATGTGTCATCATGTGTCATGTGGTGTCATGTAGTGTCATGTGTCATCACATGTCATGTGTCATGTGTCATGTGATGTCATGTGTCATGTGCTGTCATGTGCTGTCGTGTCATGTGTCATGTGGTGTCATATGTCATGTGTCATTTGGTGTCATTTGTCATCATGTGTTGTCATGTGTCATCATTTGGTGCCATGTGACGTCATGTGTTGTCAGTCATGTGGTGTCATGTGTCATCATGTGTCATCATGTGTCATGTGGTGTCACGTATCATGTGGTGTCATGTGTCATATAGTGTCATATGTCATGTGTTGTCATGTGGTGTCATGTGATGTCATGTGTCATGTGGTGTCATGTGTCATGTATCGTCATGTGTCATGTGATGTCATGTGTCATGTGTTGTCATGTGATGTCATGTGTCATGTGGTGTCATGTGTCATGTGATGTCATGTGTCATGTGGTGTCATGTGTCATCACATGTCATGTGTCATGTGGTGTCATGTGTCATGTGGTGTCATGTGTCATGTATTGTCATGTGATGTCATATGTTGTCATGTGATGTCATGTGTCATGTGGTGTCATGTGATGTCATGTGTCATGTGTTGTCATGTGTCATCATGTGTCATGTGTTGTCATGTGGTGTCATGTGTCATCACGTGTCATGTGTCATATGTCATGTATCGTCATGTGTCATGTGATGTCATGTGTCATGTGATGTCATGATGTGGTGACATGTGGTGTCATGTATCATCATGTCATGTGATGTCATGTGTCATGTGATGTCATGTGGTGTCATGTGTCATGTGGTGTCATGTGTCATGTGTCATGTGGAGTCATATGTCATGTGTCAAAAAATGTATATATCTAGAGGAGCTTACTGTAAGATTACTGTAAGCTTACTGTACTCTGTACCTTTCCGAGCACGAGCTGAATGCTAATTGGCTGTCAACTGTCTGTCAACACTCCAAACCAGAAAGTGTTGGCAGCCATCTTGTGCCTCGGTAGACTGAGGCACGAGAAAGCAGAAAAACAAACGTGTAAAACGCAAAAAGGGGGCAGGGTAGAAACACCCTGCCCCTTAGGCCTGCTCTCGGTGTTTCACAAGGATCCCAAAGGCGGGGGACGAATACCATACGAGTCCTGTAAGCTTACTGTAAGCTTACTGTACTCTGTACCTGCACGAGCTGAATGCGGTGTCATGTGTCATGTGTCATGTGGAGTCATATGTCATGTGTCAAAAAATGTATATATCGAGAGGAGCTTACTGTAAGATTCCTGTAAGCTTACTGTACTCTGTACCTTTCCGAGCACGAGCTGAATGCTAATTGGCTGTCAACTGTCTGTCAACACTCCAAACCAGAAAGTGTAGGCCGCCATCTTGTGCCTCGGTAGACTGAGGCACAACAAAGCAGAAAAACAAACAAGTAGAACGCAAAAAGGGGGCAGGGTAGAAACCCCCTGACCCCCTAGGCCTGCTCAGAGATGCCACAAGGACCCACAAGGCCCCCCATTTTTTTTTACAAAAACTGCAGAGTACGAGTACTGTACAAGCACAGTAAGCTTACTGTAAGCTTACTGTAATCTGTACCTTCCCGAGCACGAGCTGAATGCTAATTGGCTGTCAACTGTCTGTAAACACTCCAAACAATCATGTGTCATGTGTTGTCATGTGGTGTCATGTGTCATGTGTCATGTGGTGTCATGTGATGTCATGTGCCATGTGCTGTCATGTGGTGTCATGTGTCATGTGTCATGTGGTGTCATATGTCATCATGTGTCATCTTGTGTCCTGTGGTCTCATGTGGTGTCATGTGTCATCATGTGTTGTCATGTGTCATCATGTAGTGCCATGTGACGTCATGTGTTGTCAGTTATGTGGTGTCATGTGTTGTCATGTGTCATCACGTGTCATGTGTCATGTGGTGTCATGTGTCATGTGGTGTCATGTGTCATGTGACATGACATGTGATGTCATGTGTCATGTGGTGTCATGTGTCATCATGTGTCATGTTTCATGTGGTGTCATGTGTCATGTATCATCATGTGTCATGTGATGTCATGTGTCATGTGGTGTCATGTGTCATGTGGTGTCATGTGTCATGTATCGCCATGTGTCATGTATCGCCATGTGTCATGTGATGTCATGTGCCATATGATGTCATGTGCCATGTGTTGTCATGTGTCATCACGTGTCATGTTTCATGTGGTGTCATATGTCATCATGTGTCATGTGTCATCATGTGTCATGTGTTGTCATGTGGTGTCATGTGTCCTCATGTGTCATGTGTTGTCATGTGGTGTCATGTGTCATCACATGTCATGTGTCATGTGATGTCATGTGTCAAGTGGTGTCATGTGTCATCATGTGTCATGTTTCATGTGGTGTCATGTGTCATGTGGTGTCATGTGTCTTGTGTTGTCATGTGATGTCAGGTGTCATGTGGTGTCATGTGTCATGTATCATCATGTGTCATGTGATGTCATGTGTCATGTGTTGTCATGTGATGTCATGTGGTGCCATGTGATGTCATGTGGTGTCATGTGATGTCATGTGGTGTCATGTGTCATCATGTGTCATATGTTGTCATGTGTCATCACATGTCATATGTCATGTGTCATGTGGTGTCATGTGTCAAGTGGTGTCATGTGATGTCATGTGTCATGTGCTGTCATGTGTCATGTCATGTGGTGTCATATGTCATGTGTCATCATGTGTCATGTGGTGTCATTTGTCATCATGTGTTGTCATGTGTCATGTGGTGCCATGTGACGTCATGTGTTGTCAGTCATGTGGTGTCATGTGTCATCCTGTGTCATGTGTTGTCATGTGGTGTCATCACGTGTCATGTGTCATGTGGTGTCATGTATCATGTGGTGTCATGTGTCATATAGTATCATGTGTCATGTGATGTCATGTGTCATGTGTTGTCATGTGATGTCATGTGTCATGTAGTGTCTTGTGTCATGTGTCACGTGGTGTCATGTGTCATGTATCGTCATGTGTCATGTGATGTCATGTGTCATGTGATGTCATGTGTCATGTGGTGTCATGTGATGTCATGTGTCATGTGGTGTCATGTGGTGTCATGTGTCATGTGGTGTCATGTGTCATGTATCGTCATGTGTCGTGGTGTCATGTGTCATGTGATGTCAAGTGCCATGTGTTGTCATGTGATGTCATGTGTCATGTGGTGTCATGTGATGTCATGTGTCATATGGTGTCATGTGTCATCATGTGTCATGTGTTGTCATGTGGTGTCATGTGTCATCACATGTTATGTGTCATGTGATGTCATGTGTCAAGTGGTGTCATGTGTCATGTGATGTCATGTGTCATGTGCTGTCATGTGTCATGTGGTGTCATATGTCATATGTCATGTGTCATCATGTGTCATGTGGTGTCATGTGGTGTCATTTGTCATCATGTGTCATGTGTTGTCATGTGTTGTCATGTGGTGTCATGTGTCATCACGTGTCATGTGTCATATGTCATGTATCGTCATGTGTCATGTGATGTCATGTGTCATGTGATGTCATGTGTCATGTGATGTCATGTGTTGTCAGTCATGTGGTGTCATGTGGTGTCATGTGTCATCATGTGTCATGTGTCATCATGTGGCATGTGTCATGTAGTGTCATGTGTCATCATGTATTGTCATGTGTCATCATGTGGTGCCATGTGTCATGTGATGTCATGTGGTGTCATGTGTCATCATGTGGTGCCATGTGACGTCATGTGTCATGTGATGTCATGTGGTGTCATGTGGTGTCATGTGTCAACATGTGTCATGTGTCATCACGTGTCATGTGGTGTCATGTGTCATGTGGTGTCATATGATGTCATGTGTCATGTGGTGTCATGTGTCATGTGATGTCATGTGTCATGTGGTGTCATGTGTCATCATGTGTCATGTGGTGTCATGTGTCATCACGTGTCATGTGTCATGTGGTGTCATGTGTCATGTATCGTCATGTGTCATGTGATGTAATGTGTCATGTGTTGTCATGTGTTGTCATGTGATGTCATGTGTCATGTGGTGTCATGTGTCATGTGATGTCATGTGTCATGTGATATCATGTGTCATGTGTCATGAGGTGTCATGTGGTGTCATGTGTCATGTATCGTCATGTGTCATGTGATGTCATGTCATGTGGTGTCATGTGGTGACATGTGGTGTCATGTGTCATGTATCGTCATGTGTCATGTGATGTCATGTGACATGTGATATCATGTGTCATGTGTTGTCATGTGGTGTCATCATGTATCATCACATGTCATGTGGTGTCATGTGTCATGTGGTGTCATGTGTCATGTATCGTCATGTGTCATGTGATGACATGTCATGTGTTGTCATGTGATGTCATATGTCATGTGGTGTCATGTGTCATGTATCATCAATAGTCATGTGTTGTCATGTCATGTGTTATGTGGTGTCATGTGTCATGTGATGTCATGTGTCATGTGTTGTCATCTGATGTCATGTGTCATGTGATGTCATGTGTCATGTGATGTCATGTGTCATGTGGTGTCATGTGTCATCATGTGTCATGTGTTGTCATGTGGTGTCATGTTTCATCACGTGTCATGTGTCATGTGGTGTCGTGTCATGAGGTGTCATGTGTTGTCATGTGTCATGTATCGTCATGTGTCATGTGTTGTCATGTGGTGTCATATGTCATGTATCGTCATATGTCATCATGTGTCATCTTGTGTCATGTGGTGTCATGTGTCATAATGTGGTGCCATGTGACGTCATGTGTTGTCAGTCATGTGTTGTCATGTGGTGTCATTTGTTATCACGTGTCATGTGTCATGTGGTATCATGTGTCATGTGGTGTCATGTGTCATGTAGTGTCATGTGTCATGTGATGCCATGTGTCATGTGTTGTCATGTGATGTCATGTGTCATCACGTGTCATGTTTCATGTGGTGTCATGTGTCATGTGGTGTCATGTGTCATGTGATGTCATGTGTCATGTGATGTCATGTGATGTCATGTGTCATGTGGTGTCATGTGTCATGTGGTGTCATGTGTCATGTATCGCCATGTGTCATGTGATGTCATGTGTTGTCATGTGATGTCATGTGTCATATGATGTCATGTGCCATGTGTTGTCATGTGATGTCATGTGTCATATGGTGTCATGTGTCATCATGTGTCATGTGTTGTCATGTGGTACATGATACATGTGGTGTCATGTGTCATGTGTTGTCATGTGTTGTCATGTGTCAAGTGATGTCATGTGTCAAGTGGTGTCATGTGTCATAACGTGTCATGTTTCATGTGGTGTCATGGGTCATGTATCGTCATGTGTCATGTGATGTCATGTGTCATGTGTTGTCATGTGATGTCATGTATTATGTGTCCTGTGGTGTCATGTGTCATATATCGTCATGTGTCATGTGATGTCATGTGTCATGTGTTGTCATGTGATATCATGTGTCATGTGGTGTCATGTGTCATGTGATGTCATGTGCCATGTGCATTGGTAGATGTGATATCCTGTGTCATGTGGTGTCATGTGTCATGTGATGTCATGTGCCATGTGTTGTCATGTGATGTCATGTGTCATGTGATGTCATGTGTCATGTGGTGTCATGTGTTTTATCAGAGAAAGACCTAAAACTAGCTGTGCAGTCACTGGTTATCTCAAGAATTGAATATGGATGTACAACTCTAGCAGGTCTTCCAAAAATTTCCATAGCCCCCCTAAAAGCTTGTCTCAATGCAGCGGTCAGACCGGAACGAAGAAATTTGACCACATCACCCCTCACCTGAAGGTGCTAAACTGGCTACCCTTTGAAGCTAGAATACAACTAAAAATGGCATGTATCGCCCACAAAGCGATTCACCACAACACACCCAGATAGCTTGCCCAGAAAATAGAAATTTCAGGAAGAAACAGACCAGCCCGAAGTGCCAATTTGCTACTGCTGAGACCACCTATCTTCAGGAAGAAAAAAACTTATGAGAGCGTTCTCCGGAGCAGCCCCTAGAATCTGGAACTCTCTGCCTGTGAATATCAGAAAAATTTCGAACATAGCATCGTTTAAGAAGGAAGCTAAGACCTTCCTCATGAGCAAATTCCTCCCATAGGCAGGCATTTCGCCTTCTATGACTTAACTGTGAGGTTCTTAAGATAACAAAATGAGAAATTGAAGAACAGTGGAATGACTATGCTGAAAATATTACCAACTACGGTGTGCAATATCATCGCTTGTTATATAAACTGCTGTTTTTATCCTATGCCATTGTTGTAAAGTGCTCTGATACCCATGGGTCTAGTTTGCGCTATAGAAAACTGTTTATAAATAAATAAATAAATAAATGTGTCATCATGTGTCATGTGGTGTCATGTGTCATCATGTGTCATGTGGTGTCATGTGGTGTCATGTGTCATCACATGTCATGTGTCATGTGTCATGTGATGTCATGTGTCATGTGCTGTCATGTGCTGTCGTGTCATGTGTCATGTGGTGTCATATGTCATGTGTCATTTGGTGTCATTTGTCATCATGTGTTGTCATGTGTCATCATGTGGTGCCATGTGACGTCATGTGTTGTCAGTCATGTGGTATCATGTGTCATCATGTGTCATCATGTGTCATGTGGTGTCACGTATCATGTGGTGTCATGTATCATATAGTGTCATGTGTCATGTGTTGTCATGTGGTGTCATGTGTCATGTGATGTCATGTGTCATGTGGTGTCATGTGTCATGTATCATCATGTGTCATGTGATGTCATGTGTCATGTGTTGTCATGTGATGTCATGTGTCATGTGGTGTCATGTGTCATGTGATGTCATGTGTCATGTGGTGTCATGTGTCATCACGTGTCATGTGTCATGTGGTGTCACATATCATGTGGTGTCATGTGTCATATAGTGTCATGTGTCATGTGATGTCATGTGTCATGTGTTGTCATGTGATGTCATGTGTCACGTGGTGTCATGTGTCATGTATCGTCATGTGTCATGTGATGTCATGTGTCATGTGATGTCATGTGTCATGTGGTGTCATGTGATGTCATGTGTCATGTGGTGTCATGTGTCATGTGGTGTCATGTGTCATCACATGTCATGTGTCATGTGATGTCATGTGTCAAGTGGTGTCATGTGTCATCACGTGTCATGTTTCATGTGGTGTCATGTGTCATGTGGTGTCATGTGTCATGTGTTGTCATGTGATGTCAGGTGTCATGTGGTGTCATGTGTCATGTATCATCATGTGTCATGTGATGTCATGTGTCATGTGTTGTCATGTGATGTCATGTGGTGCCATGTGATGTCATGTGGTATCATGTGATGTCATGTGGTGTCATGTGTCATCATGTAGTGCCATGTGACATCATGTGTTGTCAGTCATGTGGTGTCATGTGGTGTCATGTGGTGTCATGTATCATCATGTGTCATGTGTTGTCATGTGGTGTCATATGTCATGTGGTGTCATGTGTCATGTGACATGACATGTGATGTCATGTGTCATGTGGTGTCATGTGTCAAGTGGTGTCATGTGATGTCATGTGTCATGTGCTGTAATGTGTCATGTCATGTGGTGTCATATGTCATGTGTCATCATGTATCATGTATTGTCATTTGTCATCATGTGTTGTCATGTGTCATGTGGTGCCATGTGATGTCATGTGTTGTCAGTCATGTGGTGTCATGTGTCATCATGTGTCATGTGTTGTCATGTGGTGTCATCACTTGTCATGTGGTGTCACGTATCATGTGGTGTCATGTGTCATATAGTATCATGTGTCATGTGATGTCATGTGTCATGTGTTGTCATGTGATGTCATGTGTCATGTGGTGTCATGTGTCATGTGTCACGTGGTGTCATGTGTCATGTATCGTCATGTGTCATGTGATGTCATGTGTCATGTGGTGTCATGTAGTGTCATGTGTCATGTGGTGTCATGTGTCATGTGGTGTCATGTGTCATGTGGTGTCATGTGTCATGTATCATCATGTGTCATGTGGTGTCATGTGTCATGTTATATCAAGTGCCATGTGTTGTCATGTGATGTCATGTGTCATGTGGTGTCATGTGATGTCATGTGTCATATGGTGTCATGTGTCATCATGTGTCATGTGTTGTCATGTGGTGTCATGTGTCATCACATGTTATGTGTCATGTGATGTCATGTGTCAAGTGGTGTCATGTGTCATGTGATGTCATGTGTCATGTGCTGTCATGTGTCATGTGGTGTCATATGTCATATGTCATGTGTCATCATGTGTCATGTGGTGTCATGTGGTGTCATTTGTCATCATGTGTTGTCATGTGTCATCATGTGGTGCCATGACTGACGTGTTGTCAGTCATGTGGTGTCATGTGTCATCATGTGTCATGTGTTGTCATGTGTTGTCATGTGGTGTCACGTATCATCTGGTGTCATGTGTCATGTGTCATGTGATGTCATGTGTCATGTGTTGTCATGTGATGTCATGTTTCATGTGGTGTCATGTGTCATGTGATGTCATGTGTCATGTGGTGTCATGTGTCATCATGTGTCATGTGGTGTCATGTGTCATGTGGTGTCATGTGTCATGTGGTGTCATGTGTCATGTATCGTCATGTGTCATGTGATGTCATGTGTCATGTGATGTCATGTCATGTGTTATCATGTGGTGTCATGTGATGTCATGTGTCATGTGGTGTCATGTGTCATGTGGTGTCATGTGTCATGTATTGTCATGTGTCATGTGATGTCATGTGTCATGTGTTGTCATGTGATGTCATGTGTCATGTAGTGTCATGTGTCATGTGTTATCATGTGTCATGTGTCATGCGTTGTCATGTGGTGTCATGTGTTATCACGTGTCTTGTGTCACGTGGTGTCATGTGTCATGAGGTGTCATGTGGTGTCATGTGTCATGTATCGTCATGTGTCATGTGATGTCATGTGTCATGTGGTGTCATGTGTCATGTATCGTCATGTGTCATGTGATGTCATGTGTCATGTGCTGTCATGTGATGTCATGTGGTGTCATGTGTCATGTGGTGTCATGTGTCATGTGTCATGTGGAGTCATATGTCATGTGTCAAAAAATGTATATATCTAGAGGAGCTTACTGTAAGATTACTAAAAGCTTACTGTACTCTGTACCTTTCCGAGCACGAGCTGAATGCTAATTGGCTGTCAACTGTCTGTCAATACTCCAAACCAGAAAGTGTTGGCAGCCATCTTGTGATTCGGTAGACTGAGGCACAAGAAAGCAGAAAAACAAACGCAAAAAAGGGGCAGGGTAGAAACACCCTGCCCCCTAGGCCTGCACTGGGTGTTTCACAAGGATCCCAAAGGCCCCCCCCAATATTTTTGGGGGACAAAAACCACGGGGGACGAGTACCATACGAGTCCTGTAAGCTTACTGTAAGCTTACTGTACTCTGTACCTGCACAAGCTGAATGCGGTGTCATGTGTCATTTGTCATGTGGAGTCATATGTCATGTGTCAAAAAATGTATATATCTAGAGGAGCTTACTGTAAGATTACTGTAAGCTTACTGTACTCTGTACCTTTCCGAGCACGAGCTGAATGCTAATTGGCTGTCAACTGTCTGTCAACACTCCAAACCAGAAAGTGTTGGCCGCCATCTTGTGCCTCGGTAGACTGAGGCACAAGAAAGCAGAATAACAAACGTGTAAAACGCAAAAAGGGGGCAGGGTAGAAACACCCTGCCCCCTAGGCCTGCTCTGGGTGTTTCACAAGGACCCCAAAGGCCCCCCCCAAATTTTTGGGGGGACAAAAACCACGCGGGACGAGTACCATACGAGTCCTGTAAGCTTACTGTAAGCTTACTGTACTCTGTACCTGCACGAGCTGAATGCTAATTGGCTGTCAACTGTCTGTCAACATTCCAAACTAGAAAGTGTTGGCCGCCATCTTGTGCCTCGGTAGACTGAGGCACAAGAAAGCAGAAAAACAAACAAGTAGAACACAAAAAGGGTGCACGGTAGAAACCCCCTGACCCCCTAGGCCTGCTCAGGGATCCCACAAGGACCCACAAGGCCCCCCATTTGTTTTTTACAAAAACTGCAGAGTACGAGTACTGTACAAGCACAGTAAGCTTACTGTAAGCTTACTGTAATCTGTACCTTCCTGAGCACGAGCTGAATGCTAATTGGCTGTTAACTGTCTGTAAACACTCCAAACAATCATGTGTCATGTGTTGTCATGTGGTGTCATATGTCATCACGTGTCACGTGATGTCATGTGTCATGTGCTGTCATGTGCTGTCATGTGTCATGTGTCATGTGGTGCCATATGTCATGTGTCATCATGTGTCATCTTGTGTCCTGTGGTGTCATGTGGTGTCATGTGTCATCATGTAGTGCCATGTGATGTCATGTGTTGTCAGTCATGTGGTGTCATGTGGTGTCATATGTCATCATGTGTCATGTGTTGTCATGTGGTGTCATATGTCATGTGGTTTCATGTGTCATGTGACATGACATGTGATGTCATATGTCATGTGGTGTCATATGTCATGTGATGTCATGTGTCATGTGTCATCATGTGTCATGTGGTGTCATGTGTCATCACGTGTCATGTAATTCGTATTAGGATAGGATGCACAGCTCGTGAGTGTGAATTCGTACAATTGGGTTCACCTAGGGTAGCGTAAATACCCCTAAAAACGCCAGTAGTAAGAACGTAAAAAGTGATTCCAGAAGGACACTGGGACCATCCCCTAGGGAACACCTTAATTTCCTCTTATGGACAGAGGATTCCACAACGTTAAATGTGTCAAGTTATTCTTTTTATTGATCAAAAGTTCGTTAAATGTTGATTCAAAACATATTGGTTTAGTTCATATTTTCACTCATTGGAAAGCATGAGTGACACCTTAATTCCTGAGACATCATTATAGTTCAAAATATCCAATGCATTTCGGGCTGTACTATACGCCCTTCATCAGGGAATAATGCTGTAACAAAAGAAATATTCAAAGTCACCACCTTCCATATAACATTATACAGTCCATTCAATTAAGCCTCTTATGATTTCAAAACGTGCATCTGTCCGGTTATACAAAACGAAACATTGTTTGAACCATAAATAAAAAAGCCAATCAACTATAGATGAGTAACTCACATGTCTGTTGAGTGATTTGGTAACTGCTCAACCGGTGTATTAGCGCTGTTACAAAGAAAAGAGAAACGCGGGTTGTAATGAGTTGTGTAAGCGCGAAATGTAAAATGTGGCGTATCTGCTGCGTTTTGGTAGATGCACTAACCTGATGTTCGGTAAGACCGGTATGTTCAAACGTGAGTTGGCCCGCTAGTCAGAGGGTCCGTGCTCACGGCAATTTTAGATTTCTCAATGCAACATTGTTGCTGTTCGGTTAATTATTTAAAACGCGATGCCGATCACGTGGGTAATGAGGTTAGAAAAAAGACTATCGAGCTGGAGTGACTAGAAATAATTACACGTATCGTGGTTTGTACGTGCCAAAGATAAGTGCCACACATAAGTGTCAGCTTTATCTGAACTTTAAATGATGAGTAAATGGAACGCTGTAAATTAAGTGTATGAAACGACTGAAAAAATGGTAATAAAAAGGAAATTAGGACAAAAAGTAGATGACGTGGTATCGAACCGGTAAGCATGTGGAGCGGTCTCCAGAAACATGCTCCAGTGAGTGGTGCTATTGACGACTTGGTTTGAAATGACCGTTAATATGGGTGTGGTAAATGCTAAACAGGAGAACCAAACTTACAAGACACATGGGCAATAAAAAGAATAACTTGACGCATTTAACGTTGTGGAATCCTCTGTCCATAAGAGGAAATTAAGGTGTTCCCTAGGGGATGGTCCCAGTGTCCTTCTGGAATCACTTATCATGTGTCATGTGTCATGTGGTGTCATGTGTCATGTGGTGTCATGTGTCATGTATCGTCATGTGTCATGTGATGTCATGTGTCATGTGTTGTCATGTGATGTCATGTATCATGTGGTGTCATGTGTCATGTGGTGTCATGTGTCATGTATCATCATGTGTCATGTGTCATGTGGTGTCATGTGTCATGTGATGTCATGTGATATCATGTGTCATGTGGTGTCATGTGTCATCATGTGTCATGTGTTGTCACGTGGTGTCATGTGTCATCACATGTCTTGTGTCATGTGGTGTCATGTGTCATGTATCGTCATGTGTCTTGTGATGTCATGTGTCATGTGGTCTCATATGTCATGTGATGTCATGTGTCATATGGTGACATGTGGTGTCATGTGTCATGTATTGTCATTTGTCATGTGATGTCATGTGTCATGTGATGTCATTTGTCATGTGTCATCACGTGTCATGTGTCATGTGGTGTCATGTGTTATCACGTGTCATGTGTCATGTGCTATCATGTGGTGTCATGTGTCATGTGATGTCATGTGTCATGTGATGTCATGTGTTGTCAGTCATGTGGTGTCATGTGGTGTCATGTGTCATCATGTGTCATGTGTCATCATGTGGCATGTGTCATGTAGTGTCATGTGTCATCCTGTATTGTCATGTGTCATCATGTGGTGCCATGTGTCATGTGATGTCATGTGGTGTCATGTGTCATCATGTGGTGCCATGTGACGTCATGTGTCATGTGATGTCATGTGGTGTCATGTGGTGTCATGTGTCAACATGTGTCATGTGTCATCTTGTGCCTCGGTAGACTGAGGCACGAGAAAGCAGAAAAACAAACGTGTAAAACACAAAAAGGGGGCAGGGTAGAAACACCCTGCCCCCTAGGCCTGCTCTCGGTGTTTCACAAGGATCCCAAAGGCCCCCCCAAATATTTTTGGGGGACAAAAACCACGGGGGACGAGTACCATACGAGTCCTGTAAGCTTACTGTAAGCTTACTGTACTCTGTACCTGCACGAGCTGAATGCGGTATCATGTGTCATGTGTCATGTGGAGTCATATGTCATGTGTCAAAAAATGTATATATCGAGAGGAGCTTACTGTAAGATTCCTGTAAGCTTACTGTACTCTGTACCTTTCCGAGCACGAGCTGAATGCTAATTGGCTGTCAACTGTCTGTCAACACTCCAAACCAGAAAGTGTTGGCCGCCATCTTGTGCCTCGGTAGACTGAGGTACAACAAAGCAGAAAAACAAACAAGTAGAACGCAAAAAGGGGGCAGGGTAGAAACCCCCTGACCCCCTAGGCCTGCTCAGAGATGCCACAAGGACCCACAAGGCCCCCCATTTTTTTTTACAAAAACTGCAGAGTACGAGTACTGTACAAGCACAGTAAGCTTACTGTAAGCTTACTGTAATCTGTACCTTCCCGAGCACGAGCTGAATGCTAATTGGCTGTCAACAGTCTGTAAACACTCCAAACAATCATGTGTCATGTGTTGTCATGTGGTGTCATGTGTCATGTGTCATGTGGTGTCATGTGATGTCATGTGCCATGTGCTGTCATGTGGTGTCATGTGTCATGTGTCATGTGGTGTCATATGTCATCATGTGTCATCTTGTGTCCTGTGGTCTCATGTGGTGTCATGTGTCATCATGTGTTGTCATGTGTCATCATGTAGTGCCATGTGATGTCATGTGTTGTCAGTTATGTGGTGTCATGTGTTGTCATGTGTCATCACATGTCATGTGTCATGTGGTGTCATGTGTCATGTGGTGTCATGTGTCATGTGACATGACATGTGATGTCATGTGTCATGTGGTGTCATGTGTCATCATGTGTCATGTTTCATGTGGTATCATGTGTCATGTATCATCATGTGTCATGTGATGTCATGTGTCATGTGGTGTCATGTGTCATGTGGTGTCATGTGTCATGTATCGCCATGTGTAATGTATCGCCATGTGTCATGTGATGTCATGTGTCATGTGCCATATGATGTCATGTGCCATATGTTGTCATGTGTCATCACGTGTCATGTTTCATGTGGTGTCATATGTCATCATGTGTCATGTGTCATCATGTGTCATGTGGTGTCATATATCATCATGTGTCATGTGTCATCATGTGTCATGTGTTGTCATGTGGTGTCATGTGTCATCACATGTCATGTGTCATGTGATGTCATGTGTCAAGTGGTGTCATGTGTCATCACGTGTCATGTTTCATGTGGTGTCATGTGTCATGTGGTGTCATGTGTCATGTGTTGTCATGTGATGTCAGGTGTCATGTGGTGTCATGTGTCATGTATCATCATGTGTCATGTGATGTCATGTGTCATGTGTTGTCATGTGATGTCATGTGGTGCTATGTGATGTCATGTGGTGTCATGTGATGTCATGTGATGTTATGTGTCATCATGTATCATGTATTGTCATGTGTCATCACATGTCATATGTCATGTGGTGTCATGTGTCAAGTGGTGTCATGTGTCATGTGATGTCATGTGTCATGTGCTGTCATGTGTCATGTCATGTGGTGTCATATGTCATGTGTCATCATGTGTCATGTGGTGTCATTTGTCATCATGTGTTGTCATGTGTCATGTGGTGCCATGTGACGTCATGTGTTGTCAGTCATGTGTCATCATGTGTCATGTGGTGTCATGTGGTGTCATGTGTCAAGTGGTGTCATGTGTCATCACGTGTCATGTTTCATGTGGTGTCATGTGTCATGTGGTGTCATGTGTCATGTGTTGTCATGTGATGTCAGGTGTCATGTGGTGTCATGTGTCATGTATCATCATGTGTCATGTGATGTCATGTGTCATGTGTTGTCATGTGATGTCATGTGGTGCCATGTGATGTCATGTGGTATCATGTGATGTCATGTGGTGTCATGTGTCATCATGTGTCATGTGTTGTCATGTGTCATCACATGTCATATGTCATGTGGTGTCATGTGTCAAGTGGTGTCATGTGTCATGTGATGTCATGTGTCATCATGTGGTGCCATGTGTCATGTCATGTGGTGTCATATGTCATGTGTCATCATGTGTCATGTGGTGTCATTTGTCATCATGTGTTGTCATGTGTCATGTGGTGCCATGTGACGTCATGTGTTGTCAGTCATGTGGTGTCATGTGTCATCATGTGTCATGTGGTGTCATGTGGTGTCATGTGTCATCACGTGTCATGTGTCATGTGGTGTCACATATCATGTGGTGTCATGTGTCATATAGTGTCATGTGTCATGTGATGTCATGTGTCATGTGTTGTCATGTGATGTCATGTGTCATGTGGTGTCATGTGTCATGTGTCACGTGGTGTCATGTGTCATATATCATCATGTGTCATGTGATGTCATGTGTCATGTGATGTCATGTGTCATGTGGTGTCATGTGATGTCATGTGTCATGTGGTGTCATGTGTCATGTGGTGTCATGTGTCATCACATGTCATGTGTCATGTGATGTCATGTGTCAAGTGGTGTCATGTGTCATCACGTGTCATGTTTCATGTGGTGTCATGTGTCATGTGGTGTCATGTGTCATGTGTTGTCATGTGATGTCAGGTGTCATGTGGTGTAATGTGTCATGTATCATCATGTGTCATGTGATGTCATGTGTCATGTGTTGTCATGTGATGTCATGTGGTGCCATGTGATGTCATGTGGTGTCATGTGATGTCATGTGGTGTCATGTGTCATCATGTGTCATATGTTGTCATGTGTCATCACATGTCATATGTCATGTGTCATGTGGTGTCATGTGTCAAGTAGTGTCATGTGATGTCATGTGTCATGTGCTGTCATGTGTCATGTCATGTGGTGTCATATGTCATGTGTCATCATTTGTCATGTGGTGTCATTTGTCATCATGTGTTGTCATGTGTCATGTGGTGCCATGTGACGTCATGTGTTGTCAGTCATGTGGTGTCATGTGTCATCCTGTGTCATGTGTTGTCATGTGGTGTCATCACGTGTCATGTGTCATGTGGTGTCACATATCATGTGGTATCATGTGTCATATAGTATCATGTGTCATGTGATGTCATGTGTCATGTGTTGTCATGTGATGTCATGTGTCATGTGGTGTCTTGTGTCATGTGTCACGTGGTGTCATGTGTCATGTATCGTCATGTGTCATGTGATGTCATGTGTCATGTGATGTCATGTGTCATGTGGTGTCATGTGATGTCATGTGTCATGTGGTGTCATGTGTCATGTGGTGTCATGTGTCATGTGGTGTCATGTGTCATGTATCGTCATGTGTCATGTGGTGTCATGTGTCATGTGATGTCAAGTGCCATGTGTTGTCATGTGATGTCATGTGTCATGTGGTGTCATGTGATGTCATGTGTCATATGGTGTCATGTGTCATCATGTGTCATGTGTTGTCATGTGGTGTCATGTGTCATCACATGTTATGTGATGTCATGTGTCAAGTGGTGTCATGTGTCATGTGATGTCATGTGTCATGTGCTGTCATGTGTCATGTGGTGTCATATGTCATGTGTCATCATGTGTCATGTGGTGTCATGTGGTGTCATGTGATGCCATGACTGACGTGTTGTCAGTCATGTGGTGTCATGTGTCAACATGTGTCATGTGTTGTCATGTGTTGTCATGTGGTGTCATGTATCATGTGGTGTCATGTGTCATGTGATGTCATGTGTCATGTGTTGTCATGTGATGTCATGTTTCATGTGGTGTCATGTGTCATGTGATGTCATGTGTCATGTGGTGTCATGTGTCATCATGTGTCATGTGGTGTCATGTGTCATGTGGTGTCATGTGTCATGTGGTGTCATGTGTCATGTATCGTCATGTGTCATGTGATGTCATGTGTCATGTGATGTCATGTCATGTGTTATCATGTGGTGTCATGTGATGTCATGTGTCATGTGGTGTCATGTGTCATGTGGTGTCATGTGTCATGTGGTGTCATGTGTCATGTATTGTCATGTGTCATGTGATGTCATATGTCATGTGTTGTCATGTGATGTCATGTGTCATGTAGTGTCATGTGTCATGTGTTGTCATGTGTCATCATGTGTCATGCGTTGTCATGTGGTGTCATGTGTCATCACGTGTCTTGTGTCACGTGGTGTCATGTGTCATGAGGTGTCATGTGGTGTCATGTGTCATGTATCGTCATGTGTCATGTGATGTCATGTGTCATGTGGTGACATGAGGTATCATGTGTCATGTATCGTCATGTGTCATGTGATGTCATGTGTCATGTGTTGTCATGTGATGTCATGTGATGTCATGTGTCATGTGGTGTCATGTGTCATGTGGAGTCATATGTCATGTGTCAAAAAATGTATATATCTAGAGGAGCTTACTGTAAGATTATTAAAAGCTTACTGTACTCTGTACCTTTCCGAGCACGAGCTGAATGCTAATTGGCTGTCAACTGTCTGTCAATACTCCAAACCAGAAAGTGTTGGCAGCCATCTTGTGATTCGGTAGACTGAGGCACAAGAAAGCAGAAAAACAAATGCAAAAAGGGGGCAGGGTAGAAACACCCTGCCCCCTAGGCCTGCTCTGGGTGTTTCACAAGGATCCCAAAGGCCCCCCCCAATATTTTTGGGGGACAAAAACCACGGGGGACGAGTACAATACGAGTCCTGTAAGCTTACTGTAAGCTTACTGTACTCTGTACCTGCACGAGCTGAATGCGGTGTCATGTGTCATTTGTCATGTGGAGTCATATGTCATGTGTCAAAAAATGTATATATCTAGAGGAGCTTACTGTAAGATTACTGTAAGCTTACTGTACTCTGTACCTTTCTGAGCACGAGCTGAATGCTAATTGGCTGTCAACTGTCTGTCAATACTCCAAACCAGAAAGTGTTGGCAGCCATCTTGTGATTCGGTAGACTGAGGCACAAGAAAGCAGAAAAACAAACGCAAAAAGGGGGCAGGGTAGAAACACCCTGCCCCCTAGGCCTGCTCTGGGTGTTTCACAAGGATCCCAAAGGCCCCCCCCAATATTTTTGGGGGACAAAAACCACGGGGGACGAGTACCATACGAGTCCTGTAAGCTTACTGTAAGCTTACTGTACTCTGTACCTGCACGAGCTGAATGCGGTGTCATGTGTCATTTGTCATGTGGAGTCATATGTCATGTGTCAAAAAATGTATATATCTAGAGGAGCTTACTGTAAGATTACTGTAAGCTTACTGTACTCTGTACCTTTCCGAGCACGAGCTGAATGCTAATTGGCTGTCAACTGTCTGTCAACACTCCAAACCAGAAAGTGTTGGCCGCCATCTTGTGCCTCGGTAGACTGAGGCACAAGAAAGCAGAATAACAAACGTGTAAAACGCAAAAAGGGGGCAGGGTAGAAACACCCTGCCCCCTAGGCCTGCTCTGGGTGTTTCACAAGGACCCCAAAGCCCCCCCCCAAAATTTTTGGGGGGACAAAAACCACGCGGGACGAGTACCATACGAGTCCTGTAAGCTTACTGTAAGCTTACTGTACTCTGTACCTGCACGAGCTGAATGCTAATTGGCTGTCAACTGTCTGTCAACACTCCAAACCAGAAAGTGTTGGCCGCCATCTTGTGCCTCGGTAGACTGAGGCACAAGAAAGCAGAAAAACAAACAAGTAGAATGCAAAAAGGGGGCAGGGTAGAAACCCCCTGACCCCCAAGGCCTGCTCAGGGATCCCACAAGGACCCACAAGGCCCCCCATTATTTTTGTTTACAAAAACTGCAGAGTACGAGTACTGTACAAGCACAGTAAGCTTACTGTAATCTGTACCTTCCCGAGCACGAGCTGAATGCTAATTGGCTGCCAACTGTCTGTAAACACTCCAAACAATCATGTGTCATGTGTTGTCATGTGTCATCACGTGTCATGTGTCATGTGATGTCATGTGTCATGTGCTGTTATGTGTCATGTGCTGTCATGTGTCATCATGTGTCATCTTGTGTCCTGTGGTGTCATGTGTCATCATGTAGTGCCATGTGATGTCATGTGTTGTCAGTCATGTGTTGTCATGTGGTGTCATGTGTCATCACGTGTCATGTGTCATGTGGTGTGATGTGTCATGTGGTGTCATGTGTCATGTAGTATCATGTGTCATGTGACATGACATGTGATGTCATGTGTCATGTGGTGTCATGTATCATGTGATGTCATGTGTCATGTGGTATCATGCGTCATGTGGTGTTATGTGTCATCACGTGTCATTTGTCATGTGGTGTCGTGTGTCATGTGGTGTCATGTGTCATGTATCGTCATGTGTCATGTGATGTCATATGTTGTCATGTGATGTCATGTGTCATGTGGTGTCATGTGTCATGTGATGTCATGTGTTGTCAGTCATGTGGTGTCATGTGGTGTCATGTGTCATCATGTGTCATGTGTCATCATGTGGCATGTGTCATGTAGTGTCATGTGTCATCATGTGTTGTCATGTGTCATCATGTGGTGCCATGTGTCATGTGATGTCATGTGGTGTCATGTGTCATCATGTGGTGCCATGTGACGTCATGTGTCATGTGATGTCATGTGGTGTCATGTGGTGTCATGTGTCAACATGTGTCATGTGTCATCACATGTCATGTGGTGTCATGTGTCATGTGGTGTCATATGATGTCATGTGTCATGTGGTGTCATGTGTCATGTGATGTCATGTGTCATGTGGTGTCATGTGTCATCATGTGTCATGTGGTGTCATGTGTCATCACGTGTCATGTCATGTGGTGTCATGTGGTGTCATGTGTCATGTATCGGCATGTGTCATGTGATGTCATGTATCATGTGTTGTCATGTGTTGTCATGTGATGTCATGTGTCATGTGGTGTCATGTGTCATGTGATGTCATGTGTCATGTGATGTCATGTGTCATGTGTCATGAGGTGTCATGTGGTGTCATGTGTCATGTGTCATCATGTGTCATGTGATGTGATGTCATGTGGTGTCATGTGGTGACATGTGGTGTCATGTGTCATGTATCGTCATTTGTCATGTGATGTCATGTGTCATGTGATATCATGTGTCATGTGTTGTCATGTGGTGTCATCATGTGTCATCACATGTCATGTGGTGTCATGTGTCATGTGGTGTCATGCGTCATGTATCGTCATGTGTCATGTGATGACATGTCATGTGTTGTCATGTGATGTCATGTGTCTTGTGGTGTCATGTGTAATGTATCATCATGTGTCATGTGTTGTCATGTCATGTGTCATGTGGTGTCGTGTCATGTGATGTCATGTGTCATGTGTTGTCATCTGATGTCATGTGTCATGTGATGTCATGTGTCATGTGATGTCATGTGTCATGTGGTGTCATGTGTCATCATGTGTCATGTGTTGTCATGTGGTGTCATGTGTCATCACGTATCATGTGTCATGTGGTGTCGTGTCATGAGGTGTCATGTGGTGTCATGTGTCATGTATCGTCATGTGTCATGTGTTGTCATGTGGTGTCATGTGTCATGTATCGTCATATGTCATCATGTGTCATCTTGTGTCATGTGGTGTCATGTGTCATCATGTGTGCCATGTGACGTCATGTGTTGTCAGTCATGTGTTGTCATGTGGTGTCATTTGTTATCACGTGTCATGTGTCACGTGGTGTCATGTGTCATGTGGTGTCATGTGTCATGTAGTGTCATGTGTCATGTGATGCCATGTGTCATGTGTTGTCATGTGATGTCATGTGTCATCACGTGTCATGTTTCATGTGGTGTCATGTGTCATATGGTGTCATGTGTCATGTGATGTCATGTGTC
Source organism: Lissotriton helveticus (assembly GCF_964261635.1). NCBI lineage: Eukaryota > Metazoa > Chordata > Amphibia > Caudata > Salamandridae > Lissotriton > Lissotriton helveticus. The sequence continues at coordinate 450,817,081 of NC_136062.1, forward strand.
ATGTGATGTCATGTGATGTCATGTGTCATGTGGTGTCATGTGTCATGTGATGTCATGTGTCATGTATCGCCATGTGTCATGTGATGTCATGTGTTGTCATGTGATGTCATGTGTCATATGATGTCATGTGCCATGTGTTGTCATGTGATGTCATGTGTCATATGGTGTCATGTGTCATCATGTGTCATGTGTTGTCATGTGGTACATGACACATGTGGTGTCATGTGTCATGTGTTGTCATGTGTTGTCATGTGTCAAGTGATGTCATGTGTCAAGTGGTGTCATGTGTCATAACGTGTCATGTTTCATGTGGTGTCATGGGTCATGTATCGTCATGTGTCATGTGATGTCATGTGTCATGTGTTGTCATGTGATGTCATGTATTATGTGTCATGTGGTGTCATGTGTCATATATCGTCATGTGTCATGTGATGTCATGTGTCATGTGTTGTCATGTGATATCATGTGTCATGTGGTGTCATGTGTCATGTGATGTCATGTGCCATGTGCATCGGTAGATGTGATATCATGTGTCATGTGGTGTCATGTGTCATGTGATGTCATGTGCCATGTGTTGTCATGTGATGTCATATGTCATGTGATGTCATGTGTCATGTGGTGTCATGTGTTTTATCGGAGAAAGACCTAAAACTAGCTGTGCAGTCACTGGTTATCTCAAGAATTGAATATGGTTGTACAACTCTAGCAGGTCTTCCAAAAATTTCCATAGCCCCCCTAAAAGCTTGTCTCAATGCAGCGGCAAGATCGGAACGAGGAAATTTGACCACATCACCCCTCACCTGAAGGTGCTAAACTGGCTACCCTTTGAAGCTAGAATACAACTAAAAATGGCATGTATCGCCCACAAAGCAATTCACCACAACACACCCAGATAGCTTGCCCAGAAAATAGAAATTTCAGGAAGAAACAGACCAGCCCGAAGTGCCAATTTGCTACTGCTGAGACCACCTATCTTCAGGAAGAAAAAAACTTATGAGAGAGCGTTCTCCGGAGCAGCCCCTAGAATCTGGAACTCTCTGCCTGTGAATATCAGAACAATTTCGAACATAGCATCGTTTAAGAAGGAAGCTAAGACCTTCCTCATGAGCAAATTCCTCCCATAGGCGGGCATTTCGCCTTCTATGACTTAACTGTGAGGTTCTTAAGATAACAAAATGAGAAATTGAAGAACAGTGGAATGACTATGCTGAAAATATTACCAACTACGGTGTGCAATATCATTGCTTGTTATATAAACTGCTGTTTTTATCCTATGCCATTGTTGTAAAGTGCTCTGATACCCATGGGTCTAGTTTGCGCTATAGAAAACTGTTTATAAATAAATAAATAAATAAATAAATGTGTCATCATGTGTCATGTGGTATCATGTGTCATCATGTGTCATGTGGTGTCATGTGGTATCATGTGTCATCACATGTCATGTGTCATGTGTCATGTGATGTCATGTGTCATGTGCTGTCATGTGCTGTCGTGTCATGTGTCATGTGGTGTCATATGTCATGTGTCATGTGGTGTCATTTGTCATCATGTGTTGTCATGTATCATCATGTGGTGCCATGTGACGTCATGTGTTGTCAGTCATGTGGTGTCATGTGTCATCATGTGTCATCATGTGTCATGTGGTGTCACGTATCATGTGGTGTCATGTGTCATATAGTGTCATGTGTCATGTGTTGTCATGTGGTGTCATGTGTCATGTGATGTCATGTGTCATGTGGTGTCATGTGTCATGTATCGTCATGTGTCATGTGATGTCATGTGTCATGTGTTGTCATGTGATGTCATGTGTCATGTGGTGTCATGTGTCATGTGATGTCATGTGTCATGTGGTGTCATGTGTCATCACGTGTCATGTGTCATGTGGTGTCATGTGTCATGTGGTGTCATGTGTCATGTATCGTCATGTGTCATGTGATGTCATGTGATGTCATGTGTCATGTGTTATCATGTGATGTCATGTGTCATATAGTGTCATGTGTCATGTATTGTCATGTGATGTCATGTGTTGTCATGTGATGTCATGTGTCATGTGATGTCATGTGATGTCATGTGTCATGTGTTGTCATGTGTCATCATGTGTCATGTGTTGTCACGTGGTGTCATGTGTCATCACATGTCATGTGTCATGTGTCATGTATCGTCATGTGTCATGTGATGTCATGTGTCATGTGATGTCATGATGTGGTGACATGTGGTGTCATGTATCGTCATGTCATGTGATGTCATGTGTCATGTGATTTCATGTGGTGTCATGTGTCATGTGGTGTCATGTGTCATGTGTCATGTGGAGTCATATGTCATGTGTCAAAAAATGTATATATCTAGAGGAGCTTACTATAAGATTACTGTAAGCTTACTGTACTCTGTACCTTTCCGAGCACGAGCTGAATGCTAATTGGCTGTCAACTGTCTGTCAATACTCCAAACCAGAAAGTGTTGGCAGCCATCTTGTGCCTCGGTAGACTGAGGCACGAGAAAGCAGAAAAACAAACCTGTAAAACGCAAAAAGGGGGCAGGGTAGAAACACCCTGCCCCCTATGCCTGCTCTCGGTGTTTCACAAGGATCCCAAAGGCCCCCCCCCAATATTTTTGGGGGACAAAAACCACGGGGGACGAGTACCATACGAGTCCTGTAAGCTTACTGTAAGCTTACTGTACTCTGTACCTGCACGAGCTGAATGCAGTGTCATGTGTCATGTGTCATGTGGAGTCATATGTCATGTGTCAAAAAATGTATATATCGAGATGAGCTTACTGTAAGATTCCTGTAAGCTTACTGTACTCTGTACCTTTCCGAGCACGAGCTGAATGCTAATTGGCTGTCAACTGTCTGTCAACACTCCAAACCAGAAAGTGTTGGCCGCCATCTTGTGCCTCGGTAGACTGAGGCACAACAAAGCAGAAAAACAAACAAGTAGAACGCAAAAAGGGGGCAGGGTAGAAACCCCCTGACCCCCTAGGCCTGCTCAGGGATGCCACAAGGACCCACACGGCCCCCCATTTTTTTTTTACAAAAACTGCAGAGTACGAGTACTGTACAAGCACAGTAAGCTTATTGTAAGCTTACTGTAATCTGTACCTTCCCGAGCACGAGCTGAATGCTAATTGGCTGTCAACTGTCTGTAAACACTCCAAACAATCATGTGTCATGTGTTGTCATGTGGTGTCATGTGTCATGTGTCATGTGGTGTCATGTGATGTCATGTGCCATGTGCTGTCATATGCTGTCATGTGTCATGTGGTGTCATATGTCATTATGTGTCATCTTGTGTCCTGTGGTCTCATGTGGTGTAATGTGTCATCATGTGTTGTCATGTGTCATCATATAGTGCCATGTGACGTCATGTGTTGTCAGTTATGTAGTGTCATGTGTTGTCATGTGTCATCACATGTCATGTGTCATGTGGTGTCATGTGTCATGTGATGTCATGTGTCATGTGGTGTCATGTGTCATCATATGTAATGTGTCATCACGTGTCATGTGTCATGTGTCATGTATCATCATGTGTTGTCATGTGTCATGTTTTGTCATGCGTCATGTCATGTGTTGTCATGTGATGTCATGTGTCATGTGGTGTCATGTGTCATGTGATGTCATGTGTTGTCATGTGGTGTCATGTGATGTCATGTGTCATGTGGTGTCATGTGTCATCACGTGTCATGTGTGTGTCCTGTATCGTCATGTGACATGTGTCATGTGATGTCATGTGTCATGTGTTGTCATGTGATGTCATGTGTTGTCATGTGGTGTCATGTGTCATGTGGTGTCATGTGTCATGTATCGTCATGTGTCGTGTCATGTCATGTGTCATGTGTTGTCATGTGTTGTCATGTGTCATGTGGTGTCATGTGATGTCATGTGTCATGTGGTGTCATGTGTCATCATGTGTCATGTGTTGTCACGTGGTGTCATGTGTCAGCACCTGTCTTGTGTCACTTGGTGTCATGTGTCATGAGCTGTCATGTGATGTCATATGTCATGTGGTGTCATGTGTCATGTGTTGTCACATGGTGTCATGTGTCATCACATGTCATGTGGTGTCATGTGGTATCATGTGTCATGTGTCATCATGTGTCATGTGATGTCATGTGTCATGTGATGTCATGTGTCATGTGATGTCATGTGTCATGTGCTGTCATGTGTCATGTATTGTCATGTGTCGTGTCATGTGTCATGTATTGTCATGTGTTATGTGTTGTCATGTGTCATGTGGTGTCATGTGATGTCATGTGTCATGTGGTGTCATGTGTCATCATGTGTCATGTGTTGTCACGTGGTGTCATGTGTCAGCACGTGTCTTGTGTCACTTGGTGTCATGTGTCATGTGGTGTCATGTGTCATGTGTTGTCACGTGGTGTCATGTGTCATCACATGTCATGTGGTGTCATGTGTCATGAGGTGTCATGTGGTGTCATGTGTCATGTGTCATCATGTGTCATGTGATGTCATATGTCATGTGATGTCATGTGTCATGAGGTGTCATGTGGTGTCATGCATCATCATGTGTCATGTGATGTCATGTGTCATGTGTGTCATGTGTCATCACGTGTCATGTGCTGTCATGTGGTGTCATGCTGTGTTGTCATGTGGTGCCATGTGATGTCATGTGTCATGTGATATCATGTGGTGTCATGTGGTGTCATGTGTCATCATGTGTCATCATGTGTCATGTATTGTCATGTGTCATCACGTGTCTTGTGTCACGTGGTTTCATATGTCATGAGGTGTCATGTGTTGTCACGTGGTGTCATGTGTCATCACGTGTCTTGTGTCATGTATCGTCATGTGTCATGTGTTGTCATGTGATGGCATCTGTCATGTGGTGTCATGTGATGTCATGTGTCATGTGGTGACATGTGGTGTCATGTGTCATGTATCATCATGTGTCATGTGATGTCATGTTTTGTCATGTGATGTCATGTGTCATGTGGTGTCATGTGTCATCATGTGTCATCTTGTGTCATATGGTGTCATGTGTCATCATGTGTTGTCATGTGTCATCATGTGGTGCCATGTGACGTCATGTGTTGTGAGTCATGTGGTATCATGTGGTGTCATGTGTCATGTGTTGTCATGTGGTGTCATGTGTCATCACGTGTCTTGTGTCACGTGGTGTCATGTGTCATGAGGTGTCATGTGGTGTCATGTGTCATGTATCATCATGTGTCATGTATTGTCATGTGATGGCATGTGTCATGTGGTGTCATGTGTCATCATGTATCATCTTGTGTCATGTGGTGTCATGTGTCATCATGTGTTGTCATGTGTCATCAAGTGGTGCCATGTGACGTCATGTGTTGTGAGTCATGTGGTGTCATGTGGTGTCATGTGTTGTCATGTGTCATGTAGTGTCATGTGTCATGTGTTGTCATGTGATGTCATGTGTCATGTGGTGTCATGTGTCATCACGTGTCATGTTTCATGTGTTGTCATGTGTCATGTATCATCATGTGTCATGTGATGTCATGTGTCATGTGTTGTCATATGTCATGTGGTGTCATGTGTCATGTGGTGTCATGTGTCATGTATCATCATGTCATGTGGTGTCATGTGTCATGTGATGTCATGTGCCATGTGTTGTCATGTGATGTCATGTGTCATGTGGTGTCATGTGATGTCATGTGTCATGTGGTGTCATGTGTCATCATGTTTCATGTGTTGTCATGTGGTGTCATGTGTCATCACATGTCATGTGTCATGTGATGTCATGTGTCAAGTGGTATCATGTGTCATGTGATGTCATGTGTCATGTGCTGTCATGTGTCATGTGGTGTCATATGTCATGTGTCATGTGGTGTCATGTGGTGTCATGTGGTGTCATTTGTCATCATGTGTTGTCATGTGTCATCATGTGATGCCATGACTGACGTGTTGTCAGTCATGTGGTGTCACGTATCATGTGGTGTCATGTGTCATATGTCATGTGATGTCATGTGTCATGTGTTGTCATGTGATGTCATGTTTCATGTGATGTCATGTGTCATGTGTCGTCATGTGTCATGTGGTGTCATGTGTCATCATGTGTCATGTGGTGTCATGTATCATGTGGTGTCATGTGTCATGTATCGTCATGTGTCATGTGATGTCATGTGTCATGTGATGTCATGTGTTATCATGTGGTGTCATGTGTCATGTGATATCAAGTGTCATGTGGTGTCATGTGTCATGTGGTTTCATGTGTCATGTGGTGTCATGTGTCATATATTGTCATGTGTCATGTGATGTCATGTGTCATGTGATGTCATGTGTCAAGTGGTATCATGTGTCATGTGATGTCATGTGTCATGTGCTGTCATGTGTCATGTGGTGTCATATGTCATGTGTCATGTGGTGTCATGTGGTGTCATGTGGTGTCATTTGTCATCATGTGTTGTCATGTGTCATCATGTGATGCCATGACTGACGTGTTGTCAGTCATGTGGTGTCACGTATCATGTGGTGTCATGTGTCATATGTCATGTGATGTCATGTGTCATGTGTTGTCATGTGATGTCATGTTTCATGTGATGTCATGTGTCATGTGTCGTCATGTGTCATGTGGTGTCATGTGTCATCATGTGTCATGTGGTGTCATGTATCATGTGGTGTCATGTGTCATGTATCGTCATGTGTCATGTGATGTCATGTGTCATGTGATGTCATGTGTTATCATGTGGTGTCATGTGTCATGTGATATCAAGTGTCATGTGGTGTCATGTGTCATGTGGTTTCATGTGTCATGTGGTGTCATGTGTCATATATTGTCATGTGTCATGTGATGTCATGTGTCATGTGATGTCATGTGTCAAGTGGTATCATGTGTCATGTGATGTCATGTGTCATGTGCTGTCATGTGTCATGTGGTGTCATATGTCATGTGTCATGTGGTGTCATGTGGTGTCATGTGGTGTCATTTGTCATCATGTGTTGTCATGTGTCATCATGTGATGCCATGACTGACGTGTTGTCAGTCATGTGGTGTCACGTATCATGTGGTGTCATGTGTCATATGTCATGTGATGTCATGTGTCATGTGTTGTCATGTGATGTCATGTTTCATGTGATGTCATGTGTCATGTGTCGTCATGTGTCATGTGGTGTCATGTGTCATCATGTGTCATGTGGTGTCATGTATCATGTGGTGTCATGTGTCATGTATCGTCATGTGTCATGTGATGTCATGTGTCATGTGATGTCATGTGTTATCATGTGGTGTCATGTGTCATGTGATATCAAGTGTCATGTGGTGTCATGTGTCATGTGGTTTCATGTGTCATGTGGTGTCATGTGTCATATATTGTCATGTGTCATGTGATGTCATGTGTCATGTGTTGTCATGTGATGTCATGTGTCATGTAGTGTCATGTGATGTCATGTGTCATGTGTTGTCATGTGTCATCATGTGTCATGTGTTGTCATGTGGTGTCATGTGTCATCACGTGTCTTGTGTCATGTGGTGTCATGAGGTGTCATGTGGTGTCATGTGTCATGTATCGTCATGTGTCATGTGATGTCATGTGTCATGTGGTGACATGTGGTGTCATATGTCATGTATCGTCATGTGTCATGTGATGTCATCTGTCATGTGTTGTCATGTGATGTCATTTGGTGTCATGTATCATGTGGTGTCATGTGTCATGTGGAGTCATATGTCATGTGTCAAAAAATTTATATATCTAGAGGAGCTTACTGTAAGATTACTAAAAGCTTACTGTACTCTATACCTTTCCGAGCACGAGCTGAATGCTAATTGGCTGTCAACTGTCTGTCAATACTCCAAACCAGAAAGTGTTGGCAGCCATCTTGTGCCTCGGTAGACTGAGGCACAAGAAAGCAGAAAAACAAACGCAAAAAGGGGGCAGGGTAGAAACACCCTGCCCCCTAGGCCTGCTCTGGGTGTTTCACAAGGATCCCAAAAACCCCCCAATATTTTTGGGGGACAAAAACCACGGGGGACGAGTACCATACGAGTCCTGTAAGCTTACTGTAAGCTTACTGTACTCTGTACCTGCACGAGCTGAATGCGGTGTCATGTGTCATGTGTCATGTGGAGTCATTTGTCATGTGTCAAAAAATGTATATATAGGTTGGCTGTCAACTGTCTGTCAACACTCCAAACTAGAAAGTGTTGGCCGCCATCTTGTGCCTCGGTAGACTGAGGCACAAGAAAGCAGAAAAACAAACAAGTAGAACGCAAAAAGGGGGCAGGGTAGAACCCCCCTGACCCCCTAGGCCTGCTCAGGGATCCCACAAGGACCCACAAGGCCCCCCATTTGTTTTTTACAAAAACTGCAGAGTACGAGTACTGTACAAGCACAGTAAGCTTACTGTAAGCTTACTGTAATCTGTACCTTCCTGAGCACGAGCTGAATGCTAATTGGCTGTTAACTGTCTGTAAACACTCCAAACAATCATGTGTCATGTATTGTCATGTGGTGTCATGTGTCATCACGTGTCATGTGATGTCATGTGTCATGTGCTGTCATGTGTCATGTGTCATGTGGTGCCATATGTCATATGTCATCATGTGTCATCTTGTGTCCTGTGGTGTCATGTGGTGTCATGTGTCATCATGTAGTGCCATGTGACGTCATGTGTTGTCAGTCATGTGGTGTCATGTGGTGTCATGTGTCATCATGTGTCATGTGTTGTCACGTATTGTCATGTGGTGTCATATGTCATGTGGTGTCATGTGTCATGTGACATGACATGTGATATCATGTGTCATGTGGTGTCATGTGATGTCATGTGTCATGTGTCATCATGTGTCATGTGGTGTCATGTGTCATCACATGTCATGTGTCATGTGGTGTCATGTGTCATGTGATGTCATGTGTCATGTGATGTCATGTGTCATGTGACATGACATGTGATGTCATGTGTCATGTGGTGTCATGTGTCATGTGATGTCATGTGTCATGTGTCATCATGTGTCATGTGGTGCCATATATCATGTGTCATCATGTGTCATCTTGTGTCCTGTGGTGTCATGTGATGTCATGTGTCATCATGTAGTGCCATGTGACGTCATGTGTTGTCAGTCATGTGGTGTCATGTGGTGTCATGTGTCATCATGTGTCATGTGTTGTCATGTGGTGTCATATGTCATGTGGTGTCATGTGTCATGTGACATGACATGTGATGTCATGTGTCATGTGGTGTCATGTGTCATGTGATGTCATGTGTCATGTGTCATCATGTGTCATGTGGTGTCATGTGTCATCACGTGTCATGTGTCATGTGGTGTCATGTGTCATGTATCGTCATGTGTCATGTGATATCATGTGTCAGGTGTTGTCATGTGATGTCATGTATCATGTGGTGTCATGTGTCATGTGGTGTCATGTGTCATGTATCATCATGTGTCATGTGTCATGTGGTGTCATGTGTCATGTGATGTCATGTCATATCATGTGTCATGTGGTGTCATGTGTCATCATGTGTCATGTGTTGTGTGGAAAAGTAAATTTTGCCATGTTCTGTGTCCCTACGCCTCATCCATCATATGTTATGTGTGCATGACCAATATGCATATGTTATTCCCCATGTCCGATTAATGACGCAATTCCAGTTGTGTCCACCTTTAGTATGTTAGTTTCCAGTCCTCGTGAATACTACGAATATCAGGCCTATGTAAAGTTACGTTGCCACGTTTTTCAGTGTGCACGTTATTCCATTATAAAGTCCCCGTTTCCAGGCCTCAAAAGGGCCCGGACATCAGATTCAGCTCCTGTCTCCTGAAAGCCTCGCTGAGGAGCGATACAGCCCCCACCTGTATCCTCGACCTTTCACTTACTTCCTGCCTCGCAGTGCCCGGTGCAGCTCGGCTCTGCCTCTGAGTCTGCCAAAAGTATGTTATAGTTCCAGCTATCAGTTCAGTCCTCCTTCTCTGCATTCCTAAGCTACTGAACTGTATCAATAGTTTCCGTCATTGTCTAGCCTTCTCGTCTCCATGTTAGAGAAATACTGCATTTACTGGTCATTTAATATTCTTCATCACGCACTACCTGTAGAATAATGCATGGTCCAGTCTTAGAATCAAGTTAGCTTTTCCCTTCATGACTTCTAGTTTATATCAACATGTTCCCTAAACATCAGATACCAGATAGGGTTTAGGTACATGTCGCTCCGACCCTCCAGACTCTAGTCTCTGCTCCTAGCACAGAGTTCGTAGCCCCCAGCTTCTCCTAGTAATACGTCATTGCCAGTTTTCGCGCACCATTAGGTTAGAGGTCCCGGCTCCTTAGGTAGCCCCCTCCAAAGTTTCCGCCCATTCATGACATATTCTGTTACGTTTGCATCACATGTCTATGTATACTCCCAGTTACACCTCTTTTTACTGTTATCTCTCGCGACTGCTACGCGTCACACCTTCTGCTCCACCCACTGTTACGCCTACTGCAATGTAATGCTATGTGTTTGCGCTATGTATATAAGTTGATGTATTGTTATTAAAAGTTAGCGCGCTCATCCCAGATCAAGCCCCGGCAGCTGCTGGGCCCCAGTTGTCCTGCTGGGCCCCTGTTCCTATGCAGGTTGTCCTGATCCTGTCCTTATGCTGTAATAAACCTGCAGAAACTCCTACTACCTCGAATCTTGACTCTTATTTTATTGAGCTATCTGTTATTCATTCATTCATTCAAAAAAGAGAGGTATTATTTATTTATTTACCACATAATGGCGCCCGAACAGGGACTTGCCCTTTCCCCACGCGTCGGTGAAGCCACGCCGACCCCCTGACCCTCTGCAGTCGTGACGGAACCATACCGTGCACTGGCAGATATTTCTGCTCCAAGTATCCCTCAGGCCCACGGAGGAGACGGAGGAGGCGGTCCAGCATCCAAACGAGACGGTGGAGGAACGCGGCGAGTCCCGACCAGAGCCCAAGCCGAGAGTCCAAGGTCCGAGGTATCCGGAGGCCCACCTGTAACTGAAGTCCGAAGTTCGTCGTCCGTCGTCCAGTCCAGTCCGAGGCCTTCCGTTCCGTGCTGCCCGGTGAGTACCATTGCTGGGGTAGTATCTAGACAGGACCAATCTAAATTGACTCCTGGTCCGTGGGTTGGTGGTGCCCAGACTCACAAACGAAGTGTTCACCTAGGTGGATACGGGTCTTGATGCGTCCCTTTATGGGACCGGTATGTTCCGTACTGTTACAGCAGTGCATCCAGTAACTCTAGTCTGTTCCGTTCTTGAGAAATTCTGTTCTGTTTCTGTTCTCAGTATTTTCAGGTAGTATTCTGTCCGAACTGTTATGTTATGATGTTGTTCAATGTATTTCCAATATCGTGGTATGCCTGAATTGTTTTCCCAATTGTTATTGTTCTTTGTGTATTGTATTGTGTTTCGATTCAAGTTTACAATGCCGCTCCTTTCCAAGTTACGACAGTTAAAAACTAGAAAGGGTTTATTAGAAGAAGCAGTTCCTGTCCCGCCTAGGGACAGTCCAGGTCATTTTATGTATCAGAAACATGGCATAAGCGCCATATTGTATCTAGATTTATGGGTAGAGTATACCAAACAGTTAGAAGAAAAGTATAGATGGCCCGTATCGGGTACATGGGATGCCGAATGTATCATGCGAGTAGAAGAAGCATTATGGAAAAAGAAAGCCAGACAGTCACAGAAAGATGCCATCGAGTTATGGCGTAAAGAAGCGCATAAAAGAACGGAAAAGGAAGTCAGAAAGTCAGAGTTAAGTAGAGAATCCCAAGAACGAGCCCAAGAAAGAGAATTAATCGAGGTAGGTGAACAAGTCAAAGCCGAACAGTCAGACAGAAAGAGGCATGCCCTTGTTAAGGGTATGTATCCTCTTCTTGCCGAGGGCTTGCCAAAAGCGACCCCAGAGGCATCTAGTAATTTCCCGCCACCATTAATTCCGACCAAGCTACGTCACAAACAGACCGCAGCTGATATTTTTATTTCGTCCTATTTGGACGACACAGTTCCCGAATATGCAAATCCTGTTCGCGCTCCGCCAGTCCCTGTAAACCAGGTAATTCATGCTCCTCCAGACACCGGGGTGCCCTTAACAGCTCCCCCGGCCCAGTCCGCCATACAAGTCCAGCCCACGTTACAATTACCGACCCTGCCAGGACGAAGAATGTCAGTCGACGATTCTAGTCTAGGGGCCGCAGGAGGAGGTCTTCCTCAAACCCCGCCGCCACACAAGCGTTCAACATTACTCGAATTACATGCTCAAGCGTTACAGCGCACGCCCAAACATCAGTCTGTTACAGAAATCAGGCAAACCCTTAACGAATGTGTCTATGATCCAGTTCCAGGCGAATATAATATGGTTTTATATTCCTTACGTGTAAGGAGAGTGACCGAGTATCTAGTCACCTTACCGAATATGAAAGAAGATCTAGACAGAATATATCGTTTCATCCGTACAGGGGATGATCCAGAAAGCATTGGCGAGATTATGTCTCAAAGGAAAGCCGAGATCCAGCTCATGATATTAAAGTTCCTGATCAATTGTCTAATAAGAGAACAAGATTACCCGTCTAAAGATCCCGCCGAAATGAGAATCCTGACAAGGTGGAGTGATAATATAGCCGAGGGTAAGCACAAGACCGTCAGTGCCATGGAGAGTATGTACAAGAAAATTCGTAAAGAAATAATAAGGTTACACGAACAGCGTAAAGCAGCACAAGTAAGCGAGAAAGAAAGTATCTCTGATCCTGAAGAGGAAGACGAGAATTCCGCCAGAATAGCGTATGTAGGAAAATCCAGATTTCCAGATCGCCATTTACGCCTAGAACACAAGTCTATTTTTCATCATCCAGCACCAGAACTAGGTTCTCTAGAACAAGTATTTCAAGCTACCGATCATATTCTGAAATCACGAATCGGTTATAGTGAGTTAAGTACCATGCATGAACAAGAACTAGCCCGATCAGCAGTCCGATGGATTACTGATTCTACCACTTTTCCAGACGAAATAGTGGCACAAATGTTTCTGAAACTGCCCCCAGCCGAGCAACGACTGGTGGGTATGTATATGATTCAGCACCTCATTACTCTGTATGAGGGTCAACACTCTGATCCAGGTCCGTTGCATGATATCCTGAACGAGTTACTCCAGTACAAATGGAGAGGTCTAGGTACCGATTTAATTAGTGTAATTCTAGAACAGCGCCACAAATATAGAACGTTCTTGAACCCGCATTTTGTTCATGTCTCACCCCCAGAAAGTAAATCATTTTACATAGACAGACAGAATCCGTTACGAGAAGTCCACCCAGTCAGAGGGACGGGTGGCGAAATGCAACGAGTGTTCGTATACACTCCGATTTCAAAGATGGAACTTCTTGAAATGAAGAAATTAATTCCCTGTCATGACAAAGATCCAGCAGGGTTCCATAGAGAATTAAAAGACATGCTCCGTATGGGAGAATACACTTACCCAGATATCATTAAAATGTTAAAAGTCCTGCTGCCCGCAGGGGTGTATGAAAAGTTAAAGGAAAAAGAATGGGAGGTGGGAGAGAAAAAGATCGATTGGGCAGCTCTAGAAGCTGAAGACAAGGCACGAGTACCAGGTACCGGTCTTGGAGATAAATGTAAAGAATTACCAGAATTATTGATTCAAGTTTTACCCAGATTATTGACAACGAGGAAAGAAGACTGGGATGCAATCTCAGCCTGTAAACAGAAACAAGATGAAGATATTAGTGATTTTTATTCTAGATTTGAAAAATGTTTTAGTATTAATAGTGGTCTCAAGACAAGTAGTGAGTCATACCCTCATCTTTTTGTTACTAAATTAGTCGAGAATTCAAGTCCACAAATTAAAAACCGAGTTCTGAAAGTCGAAAGCACCTGGCAAGCAAATACTCCGTCCCAAATGCTCCAGATGCTCCAGTATCACCAGAATAGAATCAGGGAAGAGCAAGAACACGAAAGAAAACGTATGAAAGACACGAAAATGAAAGTGCTAGTTGCACAATCTATTCCTCAAGACAGTCAGAAGAGGGGTCCGAATCAAGCCAGTCATCCTGCAGCTCCTGTTAAAGGGAACTGCAATTATTGTAAACAGCCAGGTCATTTTATAAACGAGTGTGCAGTTCTGAAACATAACATAGCTACTGGTAAGACTAAAGAAAGACCACGTCCGCCTAGACAAGAACAAGTCTCACAGATTCCTCAGCCACAGAATGCACAACAGACAGTTACAGCACCGCAGCCTATTGCTGCAACACAGCACGTTACATCACAGATGTATCAGTATGCACAGTCCGAGTATCCAGAGTACCAGCCATATTCATGAAACAGCCTAGAGAGGGAGGTAGGCTTGCCTCTCATCGAGATACCTGTAGATCAAGAAGGTCCCTATGTTCACAGTCAAGTATTAGGGAAAGACAGAAAGTTTTTGATCGATACAGGGCAAGTAGGACCACAATTAGTCATGCCGAAGTTCCAGGGGCTCCGCTCTCAGGCTCAAGAAACGTTTCCCTTGGATTTTCAGGAAAGCCAATAGTTAATGAGATATCAAAGCCAGTCACTCTAGAAGTAGGTCCATTGTCCCGTACTACTGATCTGTTACTTACTAAGTCATGTCCAGAAAATCTGTTAGGCATTAAGACACTGAAAGAATTAGGTGCAGTTATTTGCTGTTCCCCAGAGGGAATACGTCTGTTCCTACGTGACTTTAAGGGTCACTATGTATTACGAGATTTTGATTCAAGATTGTCTAATGTTCCACAGCACTTATGGGCGCAAGGTCCAACTGATGTAGGTTACATGCAAATCACACCCTATCGTGTGACTCTCAAGCCAGGTGTAGTGTTACCACGAATCAGACAGTACAGATTGCCACCTGAGGCTGTAGCAGCCTTATCCAAAATTATTGACGAGCTCATGGCTCAAGGAGTAGTTGTAGAAACTGACTCCAATGTATGCAATTCTCCGATCATTCCAGTCATGAAATGTACTGATCCAAATGCACCCCCAGTATATCGATTAGTGATTGATTCACGAGAGCTTAATAAATGTATTATTCCTCAGTACCCAGTTGTCCCAGATATCTCTTCCCTGTTAACAGCCATTGATTCCGAAGCCATGTTTTTCACTGTCATTGACCTCAAGAATGCATTTTTCAGTGTTCCAATTCATCCAGACAGCCAGTTTCTTTTCGGATTTTGTTTAAATGGAAGGAGCTATATGTTCACACGCGCTCCTCAAGGTTTCACAGAAAGTCCTAGTATTTACAGTCAAGCACTTAAGAGACAACTAGACAACATTCACATGCCAACTGACACTGCCCTGCTCCAGTATGTCGATGATCTACTGATCACAGCCCGTTCTGAACGTGCTTGCGAGCGAGCATCCCTTACAGTTCTGTATTTTCTAGCCGAGATGGGGCACAAGGTGTCACCTTCGAAGCTTCAATTCTGTGTTCAGCAAGTGGTATACTTAGGACACTTGCTGTCCAAGAGGGGTAGGCAGTTGACACCCGACCGTATCCAGTTAATAGCGAGTCTTCCCCAGCCCAGAACCCAGAAGGAGGTACGTGCTTTTATCGGCCTTACTTCTTATTGTAGACAATGGATTCCCCAGTATGCATTTCTAGCCAAGCCACTGATACAGTTAACGACACAGGAGGCAGCCGTATCGACTGTCCTCCCTTGGACATCTGAACATACACTTAGTTTCAACGAGTTAAAGAAAGCCCTATGTCAAGCTCCAGTTCTAGCTACACCGAACTACAGTAAGCCTTTTACACTTTTCGTTACTGAACGTGAAGGTACAGCATTATCTGTTCTCACACAAGATCAAGCAGGACAATACAAGCCCTGTGCTTATTTTTCGAGCACATTAGATCCAGTCGCCCAGGCGTTGCCTGCGTGCCTCAAGTCAGTTGCAGCCACAGCACTAGCTATCAGACAAAGTGATTCCATAGTTTTAGGACACTCCCTGACAGTACAAGTTCCACACTCCGTAGAAGTTCTTTTAAACCGAACACAAACTCAGCACTTGACAATTGCACGTTTAACAGGTTATGAATTGACACTGTTCCAGCCACACATAGAAATTAGACGCTGCAACGTCCTGAATCCTGCTACACTGTTACCATCAGTTAGTTCAAATCCTGACCCACATGACTGTGTGGAAGTAATTAACATTACGACAAAGCCAAGACAAGACCTGACAGACATTCCGTTACCAGATCCCGATCTGACACTCTATGTGGATGGTTCATGTATGAGAACTAGTACAGGAGAACTAGTCGCCGCGTATGCAGTGACTACTGACACCGAAGTTATTGAAACACACTGTATTGACACCCTGTCCGCTCAAGCAGCAGAGCTAGTCGCTCTGACACAAGCCTGTATACATGCCAAGAACCTGAAAGTTAATGTTTACACAGATTCACGTTACGCATTCGGAGTTGTACACGACTTCGGAGTGCTCTGGCAGGAGCGAGGTTTCATGACTTCTCATGGAACCAAGATTCAGCATGGTCTCCTTATTCAAGCCCTGTTAGATGCCATACATTTACCGACATCCATTGCTATCATGAAATGCAAAGCACATACGAAAGTTACAGACATTATTTCCCAAGGTAATGATCTAGCAGACCGCACAGCCAAGCTTACAGCACAGACTCCAGACATTCCAGTTAATCAGACACATACTCCAGATCCGATTACATGCATGACAGTTAAGGACCCTACTCAAGATGTCATAGATATCCAGTTACATGCTACTCCCGATGAAATCAAGAAATGGTCTGAACAAGGAGGGGTCCAGACAGATCAAGGATGGTTAACGAAGGGTAGAGCCACATGGTTTCTCCCCGATTCTATGGTTCAAGTCATTATCAGTACCGCACATAGTCCAGCACATTTAGGAGAAAAAGCTATGTTAGACAGTATCCAGAACATTTGGTTCAACAAGCATTTACGAGCTGCAGCCAAGCAGAAAGTCCGTACCTGTATGATATGTTGTCAGTTTAATCCAGGTAAAAGTGTCCCGGTGGAACAAGGTGGTTTCCAGCCCCCTGACCACCCTTTTGAGGTCCTCCAGATGGATTATATTCAAATGGAGCGATGTCGAGGTTTCAAGTATGTCCTTGTAGTTGTATGCGCTTTGTCCAGGTGGACAGAAGCATATCCAGTCCCAGATTACACAGCCGCGACCACTGCCAAGCAGTTGGTTCGTGAATTTTTCCCTAGATATGGACTCCCTAGAGTCGTATATTCTGATAACGGTCAGCCATTCTCCTCAGAGTTAATGAAGCACGTTTCCCTTTTGTTAGGGTACCAGTGGAAGTTCCATTGTGTACGCCATCCTGAAGCAGCCGGTCTGGTCGAGAGACATAATCAGACTCTGAAAATCCGCATTGCAAAAGTCTGTCAAGAAAAAGGTGTGGACTGGCTAGTAGCTCTGCCAGTCGCTTTGTTTTATATGCGCATGGTTGCACATTCCAGATCAGGTCTGTCCCCGTATGAGGTCGTTTTCGGCCGGCCCCCTAACATGTGGGGTACTCCTAGACCCCGAAGTATTACCGATGTTTCATGTAATATGCTGACAGATTACCTAGCTTCCTTGATGTCTGCCCTCAACTCATGTCGTTCACAGGTTGCCGCCGCATTTCCAGACAATACCGAGGTGGCACCGCATGAAATCGTTCCAGGCTCCCTAGTGATGGTCCGGAATTTCGACAGATCAAGTCCGCTGGAACCACGTTGGAAGGAGCCGCGTCAGGTCCTCTTGACCACCCGTACTGCCGTCAAGTTGGAAGGCAGAAAAGGATGGATCCACCTGTCTCATGTTAAACTTTTTAAAGGACTGAAATCCGTTTCTAAAAACATTTCCCAGGATTTGAAGGACTGCCAGAACATTGTTTTAAAGGACTGTCCCGCACAAGACATTACTACAACCCCTCCCTTGTTAGAGAAAACTCCGCAACAGGAGTATAAGTTAAAGCTCAGGTCTAGTAAAATAAGTCAGTCAGTTTGATTGTATAAGTCCTCCCCTAGGTGAAACGGTTAGACTGTTTCTGACATGTATAAAATAGACCCCCATAGTGAGAGAGTCAGTCGAAGTTCAATTCAATGTATCGTTTTTCTGAGTTTCGTATTATTCATCAGTATTATGATTTCCTGCACCAGCTATGCGTTCTATCTGTATTTTCCAGTTCCTCATGTAAATATGTCTGCTAATGCTACAGTAGAGCACACGTTTAGTGATCTGCCTCCTCACGAATATTCTTACCGCCTCGCTATGCGCAACAATTCTTTCATCCGTATGTTACATTATTCACACCAGACCAGCAATGCCACTAATTGTTGGGTGTGTGGTCGACTCCCCCCTTTCCAGACACCGAAGGGAGTTCTGCCACTGTTTCCTTATCCTTTTTCACATAATGGTTCATGTGGAGCATGGTCCACGTTAACGTCATCCTCAACAGATATGTCTTTTCTTAACAGTACATGTTTCCCAGACAAGCAAGGTCTTCCCCACAGAACAGGTTTAGATCTAGAAAATGAAGTTTATAATTTAGGTAATTATTCGTCGAATTTCATGGTCCTGAATGTTCAGTCTGATACTACTCCAGACTTACCTGCTATTTCAGTACTACCTGTCAAAGGCGAATTATGTGTCCGTAGTTATGGTTCCGTACACGTAGGACATAGTGATTGTACTACTGTTATCCAGTATAGTGACAGTGGGAAATCTGTTTTCAAAGCTTCACGTCATTCTTATTTTATTTGTGGTCAAACTGCATATGTCCGTCTGCCCCTCGATTGGGAGGGAACCTGTTACATTGCTTTCTTACTACCACCTGTTTTCCTAGCCCCATCTGATTACCATAGAAACACACATCTAGTACACATTAGACATAGAAGGGAGTCCCCAATTGTCGATTATACTGAAACTACTCTAGAACAGTATACAGATTTCAATAAAGGTTTCTTCTTCTTTGTAGGACCTGTCCAGAATAGTAAACTGATCCGTAGGTTAACAAGAACCCTTGAAGCTGTAGTAAATGAGACTGCCTCTGCTCTAGGTAACCTAACCGAAGAACAATCTGCTATGAGATTTGTCGTTTTGCAAAATCGTCTCGTCCTTGACGTCATACTGGCCGATAGGGGCGGGGCCTGTAGAGTCATCGGATCTAGTTGCTGCATTTTCATTCCAAATAACGCGCCGTCTGTTTATTCAGCTATAACCAGACTTCATAAAATCGCCCATCTGTTACACCAAGACCCAGGCACCTGGACATGGTCCGGTTGGTTCTGGAATATAATTTCCGCATGGGGATGGAAAGTCCTGTCCTTTCTAAGTATAGCAGTAGCGATCATATTTAGCTGCTGCCTCTGTATACAATGTGGCCCTGCGATTTGCGGCATTTGTGCTACCTCTTGTATTCCTAGTCCCAAGCCCCGTTCTAAATCCCGTTCCAAGATAATTCGAGACGAGCAAATGATACTGTATGAAATGATAGATGGTATCATGAAAATTGATGTTTCCTGATGGAAACGTAGTGACAAGGAGGGAATGTGGAAAAGTAAATTTTGCCATGTTCTGTGTCCCTACGCCTCATCCATCATATGTTATGTGTGCATGACCAATATGCATATGTTATTCCCCATGTCCGATTAATGACGCAATTCCAGTTGTGTCCACCTTTAGTATGTTAGTTTCCAGTCCTCGTGAATACTACGAATATCAGGCCTATGTAAAGTTACGTTGCCACGTTTTTCAGTGTGCACGTTATTCCATTATAAAGTCCCCGTTTCCAGGCCTCAAAAGGGCCCGGACATCAGATTCAGCTCCTGTCTCCTGAAAGCCTCGCTGAGGAGCGATACAGCCCCCACCTGTATCCTCGACCTTTCACTTACTTCCTGCCTCGCAGTGCCCGGTGCAGCTCGGCTCTGCCTCTGAGTCTGCCAAAAGTATGTTATAGTTCCAGCTATCAGTTCAGTCCTCCTTCTCTGCATTCCTAAGCTACTGAACTGTATCAATAGTTTCCGTCATTGTCTAGCCTTCTCGTCTCCATGTTAGAGAAATACTGCATTTACTGGTCATTTAATATTCTTCATCACGCACTACCTGTAGAATAATGCATGGTCCAGTCTTAGAATCAAGTTAGCTTTTCCCTTCATGACTTCTAGTTTATATCAACATGTTCCCTAAACATCAGATACCAGATAGGGTTTAGGTACATGTCTCTCCGACCCTCCAGACTCTAGCCTCTGCTCCTAGCACAGAGTTCGTAGCCCCCAGCTTCTCCTAGTAATACGTCATTGCCAGTTTTCGCGCACCATTAGGTTAGAGGTCCCGGCTCCTTAGGTAGCCCCCTCCAAAGTTTCCGCCCATTCATGACATATTCTGTTACGTTTGCATCACATGTCTATGTATACTCCCAGTTACACCTCTTTTTACTGTTATCTCTCGCGACTGCTACGCGTCACACCTTCTGCTCCACCCACTGTTACGCCTACTGCAATGTAATGCTATGTGTTTGCGCTATGTATATAAGTTGATGTATTGTTATTAAAAGTTAGCGCGCTCATCCCAGATCAAGCCCCGGCAGCTGCTGGGCCCCAGTTGTCCTGCTGGGCCCCTGTTCCTATGCAGGTTGTCCTGATCCTGTCCTTATGCTGTAATAAACCTGCAGAAACTCCTACTACCTCGAATCTTGACTCTTATTTTATTGAGCTATCTGTTATTCATTCATTCATTCAAAAAAGAGAGGTATTATTTATTTATTTACCACAGTTGTCACGTGGTGTCATGTGTCATCACATGTCTTGTGTCATGTGGTGTCATGTGTCATGTATCGTCATGTGTCTTGTGATGTCATGTGTCATGTGGTCTCATGCGTCATGTGATGTCATGTGTCATATGGTGACATGTGGTGTCATGTGTCATGTATTGTCATTTGTCATGTGATGTCATGTGTCATGTGATGTCATTTGTCATGTGTCATCACGTGTCATGTGTCATGTGGTGTCATGTGTCATCACGTGTCATGTGTCATGTGCTGTCATGTGGTGTCATGTGGTGTCATGTGTCATCATGTGTTGTCATGTGTCATCATGTGGTGCCATGTGACGTCATGTGTCATGTGATGTCATGTGGTGTCATGTGGTGTCATGTGGTGTCATGTGTCATCATGTGTCATGTGTTGTCATGTGGTGTCATGTGTCATCACGTGTCATGTGTCATGTTGTGTCATGTGTCATGTGGTGTCATGTGGTGTCATGTGTCATCATGTGTCATGTGTTGTCATGTGGTGTCATGTGTCATCATGTGTCATGTGTCATGTGGTGTCATGTGTCATGTGGTGTTATGTGTCATGTAGTGTGATGTGTCATGTGATGTCATGTGTCATGTGTTGTCATGTGATGTCATGTGTCATGTGATGTCATGTGTTGTCATGTGTCATCATGTGTCATGTCTGTCATGTGTCATCATGTGTCATGTGTCATGTGATGTCATGTGTCATGTGGTGTCATGTGATGTCATGTGTCATGTGCTGTCATGTGGTGTCATGTGGTATCATGTGTCATCGTGTGTTGTCATGTGTCATCATGTGGTGCCATGTGACATCATGTGTCATGTGATGTCATGTGGTGTCATGTGTTGTCATGTGTCATGTGTTGTCATGTGATGTCATGTGTCATGTGGTGTCATGTGTCATGTGGTGTCATGTGTAATGTATCGTCATGTGTCATGTAATGTCATGTGTCATGTGTTGTCATGTGATGTAATGTGTCATGTGGTGTCATGTGTCATGTGATGTCATGTGTTGTCATGTCATCATGTGTCATGTGGTGTCTTGTGTCATCACGTGTCTTGTGTCACGTGGTGTCATGTGTCATGTATTGTCATGTGTCATGTGATGTCATGTGTCATGTGGTGACATGTGGTGTCATGTGTCATGTATCGTCATGTGTCATGTGATGTCATGTGTCATGTGTTGTCATGTGGTGTCATGTGTCATGTGGTGTCATGTGTCATCATGTGTCATGTGTTGTCACATGGTGTCATGTGTCAGCACGTGTCTTGTGTCACTTGGTGTCATGTGTCATGAGGTGTCATGTGATGTCATGTGTCATGTGGTGTCATGTGTCATCACATGTCATGTGGTGTCATGTGTCATGAGGTGTCATGTGGTGTCATGTGTCATGTGTCATCATGTGTCATGTGATGTCATGTGTCATGTGATGTCATGTGTCATGAGGTGTCATGTGATGTCATGTATCATGCATTGTCATGTGTCATGTGATGTCATGTGTCATGTGTGTCATGTGTCATCACGTGTCATGTGATGTCATGTGTCATGTGCTGTCATGTGGTGTCATGATGTGCTGTCATGTGGTGCCATGTGATGTCATGTGTCATGTGATATCATGTGGTGTCATGTGTCATCATGTGTCATGTGTTGTCATGTGTCATCACGTGTCTTGTGTCACGTGGTTTCATGTGTCATGAGGTGTCATGTGTTGTCATGTGGTGTCATGTGTCATCACGTGTCTTGTGTCACGTGGTGTCATGTGTCATGAGGTGTCATGTGGTGTCATGTGTCATGTATCATCATGTGTCATGTATTGTCATGTGATGGCATGTGACTCGCTCCTCCTCACGGATAGAGTGGTCGCTCCCTGTGCTCCTGGCTGCTCCGTGGTATCGTAGCGCTGCTCTGCTGAAATTGACTCATTTGGCTGTTTATTGACACTGCTAGGCTGCTCCGTGATATCGTAGCGCTGCTCCACTGAAATTGATTCATTTGGCTGTTTAAAGACATTGCTAGGCTGCTCCGTGGGATCGTAGCGCTGCTCTGCTGAAATTAAATCATTTGGCTATTTATTGACATTGTCTGCGCGTTTGCCAATAGCGCTCCGCTCTGCTCCTCCCCCCGCCTCCATTTTGTTTATTTGTTGTCCTCCTCGTGTGCCCGACCCGCCTCCCAGCTGAGACGCCCTCCCACTAAGTTAATACAGCGCTGCTGTGATGCACAAGCTGTGACTCGCTCCTCCTCACGGATAGAGTGGTCGCTCCCTGTGCTCCTGGCTGCTCCGTGGTATCGTAGCGCTGCTCTGCTGAAATTGACTCATTTGGCTGTTTATTGACACTGCTAGGCTGCTCCGTGATATCGTAGCGCTGCTCCACTGAAATTGATTCATTTGGCTGTTTAAAGACATTGCTAGGCTGCTCCGTGGGATCGTAGCGCTGCTCTGCTGAAATTAAATCATTTGGCTATTTATTGACATTGTCTGCGCGTTTGCCAATAGCGCTCCGCTCTGCTCCTCCCCCCGCCTCCATTTTGTTTATTTGTTGTCCTCCTCGTGTGCCCGACCCGCCTCCCAGCTGAGACGCCCTCGCCCCTCCCCCTCCACCATCCATATATGACAGTGCTTCCCGGGCGCAGCGTCCACGCGCAGCGACCGCGCCCAATCCGCGCCGAAGGTGCGCCAAAGGTAAGCCCGTCTACGCCCGTCCGCGCCTGGACCGCGCCCAGCGCCAGACCCCCTGCCCCTCGCGCTACCCAGCCCCCCCGCATTACCTACGATGCCGCCACCCTCCTAGCCCTTAACCCCGGTCGCGCCCCCAACTGCGTCCATGCCGCTCCTGGACACACCCATGGACCGTTCTCCTGCCTCTCCTGCAAATTTAGCGGCACCGACAACATCTCCGCTACGACCACAACACAGATTCCCGACTCCAACCACCTAGAATGCATCCTTCTCAACACCCGCTCGGTCCACAGGCACGCCATTGACCTTTGGAACCTACTAGACACCATCTCTCCTGACGTCGCCTTCCTAACGGAAACTTGGATGAACGCTTCCTCCGCCCCTGACATCGCCATCGCTATCCCTGATGACTATAAGATCACACGCAAGGACCGCACCGACCATACAGGAGGAGGAATCGCTATCGTCCATAAGAAATCCATCCGCATCACTACCAACTCCGACGCCAACCTCGCTAACTCCGAACACCTTCACTTCCAGATCCACATCGACCACAAGACAACCCTTAGAGGCACCCTCCTCTACAGACCACCAGGACCCCGCGCAAAATTCAGTGAAGACATCACAGACTTCATCACCCCACACGCGCTCCCCTCCAAAGACTACATCCTTCTGGGAGGACCTCAACTTCCACCTTGAAAAGATCAACGACCACAACACCGCCACCCTCTTAGACAACCTCGCCAACCTCGGACTTAAACAACTGGTCACTTCCCCCACCCACATCGCAGGTCACACACTCGACCCCATCCTCACCTCCAGCAACCATGTCTCCTTCAGCCACACTACGGATCTCCTCTGGACTGACCACAGCTGCGTTCACTTCACCTACAACAAGCCGAAACCCATCATCCACCTCCAACCAACTCTACAAAGAAACTGGAACAAAATCACCACGGAGCAGATCTCCACATCGCTCCTTCAAACCTCCCCAGCCCTCTCATCTAATGCCAACGAAGCCGCCTCCAACCTCACCCTTTGGCTATCCAACACCGCCGACACCTTAGCACCACTGAAAAAACGTCAACACAAACTTGGCAACAAGAAGGCTTCATGGTTCAACGATGACCTCAAGAAGTCCAAGAAACTGTGCCGCTCCCTTGAAAAGGCCTGGAAAAAAGACCCATCCACCAGCAACAAGAACGCCTTCAAAAGCGTCATCCGCACTCACCACCAACTGATCCGAAAAGCCAAGAAAACAGCATTCAAGGATCGACTTGACAACAACGCCCACAACAGCAAGGAACTTTTCAACATCGTCAAGGAATTTTCCAACCCCTCGGCCAACTCCAACGACATCACCCCCTCTCAAACCCTCTGCGACTCCCTAGCCTCTTTTTTCCACAACAAGATTGCTGACATCCACAACAGCTTTGACAACCAACCCGGAAGCCAACCCACCCTACCATCTGCTGACCATCTTCCCCCCGTTAACACCCTTAACGCCTGGGACCCAATCTCCACTGAGGACACCATCCGCCTGATGAATTCCATCCACTCTGGATCCCCCACAGACCCATGCCCTCACCACATCTTCAACAAAGCGGACTCCGTCAAAGCTCCGCACCTCCGAGACGTCATCAACTGCTCCTTCAACTCCGCCACCTTCCCGGAAAGCTGGAAACACGCTGAACTCACCGCCCTTCTGAAAAAACCAACAGCAGACCCCACCGAACTCAAAAACTACCGCCCCATCTCGCTTCTTCCATTCCCGGCAAAAGTCATCGAGAAAGCAGTCAACAACCAGCTCGCCGCCTTCCTCGAAACCAACAAATCACTCGACCCCTCACAATCGGGCTTCCGAGCAAAACACAGCACTGAGACCGCCCTCATCGCAGCAACAGACGACATTCGAACTCTACTGGACAATGGAGACACAGTCGCCCTCATCCTCCTCGACCTCTCTGCAGCATTCGACACAGTCTGCCACAGCACCCTCTTACAACGCCTCAGAAACATCGGAATCCAAGGAAATGCACTGGAATGGATCACCTCGTTCCTCACCGGAAGAACCCAGAGAGTCCGCCTCCCACCTTTCAAGTCCGAGGCTTCTGAAATCATCTGCGGCGTACCACAAGGATCCTCACTCAGCCCCACCCTCTTCAACGTATACATGAGCCCCCTCGCGGCCATTGCCCGCCAACACAACCTCAACATCATCTCTTACGCGGATGACACTCAACTGATCCTATCTCTCACCAAGGACCCCAGCACCGCCAAAACTAACCTACACGAAGGAATGAAAGAAGTCGCCGAATGGATGAAACAAAGCCGTCTGAAACTGAACTCAGACAAAACAGAAGTCCTCATCTTAGGTACATCCCCCTCTGCATGGGACGACTCTTGGTGGCCGGAAGCCCTTGGAAAAGCACCCATCCCGACAGACCACGCACGGAACCTTGGCGTCATCCTGGATTCTTCACTCTCAATGAACAGACAAGTCAGCGCCGTATCCTCTTCCTGCTTTAACATTCTTCGCATGCTCAGAAAAACATTTCGCTGGATCCCCTCCGAAACAAGGAAAACAGTCACCCACGCTCTAGTCACGAGCCGACTGGACTACGGAAACACCCTCTACGCAGGTACCACCGCTAAACTCCAGAAGAAACTACAACGAATCCAAAACGCCTCAGCCAGGCTCATATTAGACATCCCACGCAACGAACACATCTCTGGTCACCTTAAAGACCTCCACTGGCTACCCGTCAATAAGAGGATCACTTTCCGACTGCTTACCCACGCACACAAATCACTCTACGACATCGGACCAGATTGCCTCAACTCTCGACTGTCCTTCTACACCCCCTCCCGCCAACTTCGCTCTTCCAGCCAAGCCTTCGCCACTGTACCTCGCATCAACAAGTCCACCATGGGAGGCAGATCCTTTTCATACCTGGCTGCCAAAACATGGAACTCACTCCCCGCTTACCTTCGCCTCACCCAGAATCACCTAGCGTTCAGAAAGCAGCTTAAAACTTGGATATTTGACAAATAATCCTCCTCCCCTTCCTAAGCGCCTTGAAACCCTCTGGGTATGTAGTGCGCTATACAAATCTTATGACTTGACTTGACTTGTGTCATGTGGTGTCATGTGTCATCATGTATCATCTTGTGTCATGTGGTGTCATGTGTCATCATGTGTTGTCATGTGTCATCAAGTGGTGCCATGTGACGTCATGTGTTGTGAGTCATGTGGTGTCATGTGGTGTCATGTGTTGTCATGTGTCATGTGGTGTCATGTGTTGTCATGTGATGTCATGTGTCATGTGTCATCACGTGTCATGTTTCATGTGTTGTCATGTGTCATGTATCATCATGTGTCATGTGATGTCATGTGTCATGTGTTGTCATATGTCATGTGGTGTCATGTGTCATGTGGTGTCATGTGTCATGTATCATCATGTCATGTGGTGTCATGTGTCATGTGATGTCATGTGCCATGTGTTGTCATGTGATGTCATGTGTCATGTGGTGTCATGTGATGTCATGTGTCATGTGGTGTCATGTGTCATCATGTTTCATGTGTTGTCATGTGGTATCATGTGTCATCACATGTCATGTGTCATGTGATGTCATGTGTCAAGTGGTGTCATGTGTCATGTGATGTCATGTGTCATGTGCTGTCATGTGTCATGTGGTGTCATATGTCATGTGTCATGTGGTGTCATTTGTCATCATGTGTTGTCATGTGTCATCATGTGATGCCATGACTGACGTGTTGTCAGTCATGTGGTGTCACGTATCATGTGGTGTCATGTGTCATGTGTCATGTGATGTCATGTGTCATGTGTTGTCATGTGATGTCATGTTTCATGTGATGTCATGTGTCATGTGTCGTCATGTGTCATGTGGTGTCATGTGTCATCATGTGTCATGTGGTGTCATATGTCATGTGGTGTCATGTGTCATGTGGTGTCATGTGTCATGTATCGTCATGTGTCATGTGATGTCATATGTCATGTGATGTCATGTCATGTGTTATCATGTGGTGTCATGTGTCATGTGATGTCAAGTGTCATGTGTCATGTGGTTTCATGTGTCATGTGGTGTCATGTGTCATATATTGTCATGTGTCATGTGATGTCATGTGTCATGTGTTGTCATGTGATGTCATGTGTCATGTAGTGTCATGTGATGTCATGTGTCATGTGTTGTCATGTGTCATCATGTGTCATGTGTTGTCATGTGGTGTCATGTGTCATCACGTGTCTTGTGTCATGTGGTGTCATGAGGTGTCATGTGGTGTCATGTGTCATGTATCGTCATGTGTCATGTGATGTCATGTGTCATGTGGTGACATGTGGTGTCATATGTCATGTATCGTCATGTGTCATGTGATGTCATCTGTCATGTGTTGTCATGTGATGTCATGTGGTGTCATGTATCATGTGGTGTCATGTGTCATGTGTCATGTGGAGTCATATGTCATGTGTCAAAAAATGTATATATCTAGAGGAGCTTACTGTAAGATTACTAAAAGCTTACTGTACTCTGTACCTTTCCTAGCACGAGCTGAATGCTAATTGGCTGTCAACTGTCTGTCAATACTCCAAACCAGAAAGTGTTGGCAGCCATCTTGTGCCTCGGTAGACTGAGGCACAAGAAAGCAGAAAAACAAACGCAAAAAGGGGGCAGGGTAGAAACACCCTGCCCCCTAGGCCTGCTCTGGGTGTTTCACAAGGATCCCAAAGGCCCTCCCCAATATTTTTGGGGGACAAAAACCACGGGGGACGAGTACCATACGAGTCCTGTAAGCTTACTGTAAGCTTACTGTACTCTGTACCTGCACGAGCTGAATGCGGTGTCATGTGTCATGTGTCATGTGGAGTCATTTGTCATGTGTCAAAAAATGTATATATAGGTTGGCTGTCAACTGTCTGTCAACACTCCAAACTAGAAAGTGTTGGCCGCCATCTTGTGCCTCGGTAGACTGAGGCACAAGAAAGCAGAAAAACAAACAAGTAGAACGCAAAAAGGGGGCAGGGTAGAAACCCCCTGACCCCCTAGGCCTGCTCAGGGATCCCACAAGGACCCACAAGGCCCCCCATTTGTTTTTTACAAAAACTGCAGAGTACGAGTACTGTACAAGCACAGTAAGCTTACTGTAAGCTTACTGTAATCTGTACCTTCCTGAGCACGAGCTGAATGCTAATTGGCTGTTAACTCTCTGTAAACACTCCAAACAATCATGTGTCATGTATTGTCATGTGGTGTCATGTGTCATCACGTGGCATGTGATGTCATGTGTCATGTGCTGTCATGTGTCATGTGTCATGTGGTGCCATATGTCATGTGTCATCATGTGTCATCTTGTGTCCTGTGGTGTCATGTGGTGTCATGTGTCATCATGTAGTGCCATGTGACGTCATGTGTTGTCAGTCATGTGGTGTCATGTGGTGTCATGTGTCATCATGTGTCATGTGTTGTCATGTATTGTCATGTGGTGTCATATGTCATATGGTGTCATGTGTCATGTGACATGACATGTGATATCATGTGTCATGTGATGTCATGTGTCATGTGATGTCATGTGTCATGTGTCATCATGTGTCATGTGGTGTCATGTGTCATCACATGTCATGTGTCATGTGGTGTCATGTGTCATGTGATGTCATGTGTCATGTGATGTCATGTGTCATGTGACACGACATGTGATGTCATGTGTCATGTGGTGTCATGTGTCATGTGATGTCATGTGTCATGTGTCATCATGTGTCATGTGGTGCCATATATCATGTGTCATCATGTGTCATCTTGTGTCCTGTGGTGTCATGTGGTGTCATGTGTCATCATGTAGTGCCATGTGACATCATGTGTTGTCAGTCATGTGGTGTCATGTGGTGTCATGTGGTGTCATGTGTCATCATGTGTCATGTGTTGTCATGTGGTGTCATATGTCATGTGGTGTCATGTGTCATGTGACATGACATGTGATGTCATGTATCATGTGGTGTCATGTGTCATGTGATGTCATGTGTCATGTGTCATCATGTGTCATGTGGTGTCATGTGTCATCACGTGTCATGTGTCATGTGGTGTCATGTGTCATGTATCGTCGTGTGTCATGTGATGTCATGTGTCAGGTGTTGTCATGTGATGTCATGTATCATGTGGTGTCATGTGTCATGTGGTGTCATGTGTCATGTATCATCATGTGTCATGTGTCATG
The DNA here is from genome assembly GCF_964261635.1 of Lissotriton helveticus. Classification (NCBI taxonomy): domain Eukaryota; kingdom Metazoa; phylum Chordata; class Amphibia; order Caudata; family Salamandridae; genus Lissotriton; species Lissotriton helveticus. The sequence goes on from NC_136062.1 coordinate 450,846,746, forward strand.
TGGTGTCATGTGTCATGTGATGTCATGTCATGTCATGTGTCATGTGGTGTCATGTGTCATCATGTGTCATGTGTTGTCACGTGGTGTCATGTGTCATCACATGTCTTGTGTCATGTGGTGTCATGTGTCATGTATCGTCATGTGTCTTGTGATGTCATGTGTCATGTGGTCTCATGTGTCATGTGATGTCATGTGTCATATGGTGACATGTGGTGTCATGTGTCATGTATTGTCATTTGTCATGTGATGTCATGTGTCATGTGATGTCATTTGTCATGTGTCATCACGTGTCATGTGTCATGTGGTGTCATGTGTCATCACGTGTCATGTGTCATGTGCTGTCATGTGGTGTTATGTGGTGTCATGTGTCATCATTTGTTGTCATGTGTCATCATGTGGTGCCATGTGACGTCATGTGTCATGTGATGTCATGTGGTGTCATGTGGTGTCATGTGGTGTCATGTGTCATCATGTGTCATGTGTTGTCATGTGGTGTCATGTGTCATCACGTGTCATGTGTCATGTTGTGTCATGTGTCATGTGGTGTCATGTGGTGTCATGTGTCATCATGTGTCATGTGTTGTCATGTGGTGTCATGTGTCATCATGTGTCATGTGTCATGTGGTGTCATGTGTCATGTGGTGTCATGTGTCATGTAGTGTGATGTGTCATGTGATGTCATGTGTCATGTGTTGTCATGTGATGTCATGTGTCATGTGATGTCATGTGATGTCATGTGTCATCATGTGTCTTGTGTGTCATGTGTCATCACGTGTCATGTGTCATGTGATGTCATGTGTCATGTGGTGTCATGTGATGTCATGTGTCATGTGCTGTCATGTGGTGTCATGTGGTATCATGTGTCATCGTGTGTTGTCATGTGTCATCATGTGGTGCCATGTGACATCATGTGTCATGTGATGTCATGTGGTGTCATGTGTTGTCATGTGTCATGTGTTGTCATGTGATGTCATGTGTCATGTGGTGTCATGTGTCATGTGGTGTCATGTGTAATGTATCGTCATGTGTCATGTAATGTCATGTGTCATGTGTTGTCATGTGATGTAATGTGTCATGTGGTGTCATGTGTCATGTGATGTCATGTGTTGTCATGTCATCATGTGTCATGTGGTGTCTTGTGTCATCACGTGTCTTGTGTCACGTGGTGTCATGTGTCATGTATCGTCATGTGTCATGTGATGTCATGTGTCATGTGGTGACATGTGGTGTCATGTGTCATGTATCGTCATGTGTCATGTGATGTCATGTGTCATGTGGTAACATGTGGTGTCATGTGTCATGTATCGTCATGTGTCATGTGTCATGTGTTGTCATGTGATGTCATGTGTCATGTGGTGTCATGTGTCATGTGGTGTCATGTGTCATGTATCATGTGGAGTCATATGTCATGTGTCAAAAAATTTATATATCTAGAGGAGCTTACTGTAAGATTACTAAAAGCTTACTGTACTCTGTACCTTTCCGAGCACGAGCTGAATGCTAATTGGCTGTCAACTGTCAATACTCCAAACCAGAAAGTGTTGGCAGCCATCTTGTGCATCGGTAGACTGAGGCACAAGAAAGCAGAAAAACAAACCTGTAAAATGCAAAAAGGGGGCAGGGTAGAAACACCCTGCCCCCTAGGCCTGCTCTGGGTGTTTCACAAGGACCCCAAAGGCCCCACCCAAAATTTTTGGGGGGACAAAAACCACGGGGGACGAGTACCATACAAGTCCTGTAAGCTTACTGTAAGCTTACTGTACTCTGTACCTGCACGAGCTGAATGCTAATTGGCTGTCAACTGTCTGTCAACACTCCAAACCAGAAAGTGTTGGCCGCCATCTTGTGCCTCGGTAGACTGAGGCACAAGAAAGCAGAAAAACAAACAAGTAGAACGCAAAAAGGGGGCAGGGTAGAAACCCCCTGACCCCCAAGGCCTGCTCAGGGATCCCTCAAGGACCCACAAGGCCCCCCATTATTTTTGTTTACAAAAACTGCAGAGTACGAGTACTGTACAAGCACAGTAAGCTTACTGTAATCTGTACCTTCCCGAGCACGAGCTGAATGCTAATTGGCTGCCAACTGTTGGAGTTCTGGACTTTTTGGTTCCGTCCAGAGGTGTCAGGGATAACACCCGAAGACCCCGGAGTTCTACCTGTCTCGGTGCACAAATAAACAGAAACACGGGCTTCTCGATGGTGGCGTCAAAGACCAAAGGTTTATTACTGCAGGGACACAGAAGTCACAGAAACTACACACGGGCAGTGTCTAGGAGCCTGTTCGATTTGTACAACGAGGGTTGCTCCTTATATATTGAATATTGGGCTTCAGGCAAAATTCTTTACATGTTAGCACGTTCCAAAACCTTTGTATCTTAAACAATAAATATTTGGCGTTGCACAGGAATCGTCAGCAATATCTGATGCCAAAACATTACGAACGAGGGGTTCCCACTATTCCATCATAATCCCATGTCAACTTTTCATTCAAGACCCGGACCGCCTCATTGTAAATTTCGTTACCTACCCCTAATAAAGGCCCAGAAGGAAAGGAGCAGAGCCAGGTGCAGAAGATAGAAAAGTAGGATAAGAGATGTTTGTGGGTCGTAAATGGGCAAGGCTACCAGATTCGGCCGCCTAATCATGATCAGGCCAACGAACACGAGAACCAGTATAGCAGGACTGGCCTCAGGCAGTGGAGGCAACTTCTGTCGAGTCATGCGGCCATGGCGTGTTCTGTTCTAAGGTGCACGTGTCGCTAGCAAGGTGAATCTCCGGCTAAAGCCTACGTGTCCTTAGGTGCTAGAGGTCACTGCGTGTCCATTGTCTACGTGAGGGCAAGAAACACAAAATGGCTTCCGTGATCTAAGATGGATGCCATGGGTAGATCAGAAATGTGTTCATAACAGGAGTGCTCTTGCTCGTAGCATAGCGAAAACACCAGGATATGCTAAATGGATCATTTGCGGTTCACTGATACCAAAATTATGTATTTACGACAATGTTGAAAACACGGGTTCAAATTGTCACGGAACCTCAGACCCTCCTTTTGCCCTTACGTAGGCAATTACTCTATGTCCGAGTCTATCTCTATGCTCATCAGGTCAGTGACATGATGTTGCATCATCATTCTTTCTCGCGCCTTTTCTCCGAACGCAGGTGGTTTTCTGAAACATGTTGCAGCACAAAGACTACACAAAGCGGGACCACACCGGATAATCAGGCAACCTGAGAACAGAAATACTAGGATGACACCAATGACCATCAGAACCTTCCATCCCCACGCTGATACCAGAGTCCAAAACCACTCCATGAAGGACCAGTTTCCCTTGTCTACGTGTATAGAGTCGGAAATCTTGTGTAGCTTAGAGATTGCTTCATAGACTGTTGGAGCATTATTGGGAATAAAAACACAGCAGCTTGATTGGATCATTCTGCATACCCCACCTCGATCGGCAAGTATTACGTCTAGAACCATACGGTTCTGCAACGTCATGAGACGATCCGCCTGAAGCTCAGCTGTCAAGTTACTAAGGGCACCAGCAGTTTCTGTAATAGTAGATTCAACTACCCGTGTTAGCTGACGTAGGTTTCTACTATTGGCCATAGGCCCCCAAAACGGATGGAAACCTTTGAAGAAGTCTCCAGCTTCCTGACCAGCGGTATCTTCCTTGCTGAAGACACCTCTTGCTACTCTGGTCTTGTGATAATCTGAAGAAGCAGTGTATGTCGGAGGCAACAATCGAGCAATATAACATGAACCTGAGAAGTCAGCAGGCAGCCATGTATACGCTCTGTCTTGACAGATGAAGTAAGTACCCCTAGCAGTAAGGAAGGCAGGGGAAGAGTTAGACGGGAACACGTAAGTTTCAACGCACTCACTCCTCCCTAGCTGAGCTCTTGGATTTCTCCCATTTCCTTGCAAACAGACCTGACCTCGGTGAGGCACGACCCAGACTGGTGTGGAGCTTTTACGCTTGCTTTCTCCCAAACTAAGGCGATACTCTGTAGAGTTCCAACTCAAATATACCCGTAATTCATCTCTAGGGTAAGATGGAGTATTATTGACGTCTTTAATCATGTCAATAATTCCCTGGACTAAAGCTTTGTTGGCTGAGTTGTATTTAGTGGAACGTGGTGGACGCGGAGGATAGGTCTCAAGGGCATAGGCAAAGATGGTCTGAAATGCCTGAAATGATCCATTATAGCTAAAAGGCAAGACTAGATAGGGAATGCCTTTATCCATAGTGTGGGGTATCAAGCCACACACCCAGCAGTCTGTAGTATTAACTACCAGTTGGTGTTGATGCAAGAGCTGTACAAATGTATTGTTAATAAATTCTGAGCGTCGAGTTTGTTCGTGTTCAGGAAACGAGTGAAAAGAATGCATAGAAGAAACAGTAGAAGTAGCAGGATCAAGGGGAGGTACTGTAGTTACCGGCATAAAAATCAAATGCGCACCAAAGACGATTCCACCCACCAACGTTATCAAAACAATTAAAAACGTAACTGCACATTGCATTAGAAAGCATTTGCTGTGAAGTATTCTGTACAGTCTATTTCTGCGAACATAAATTACATTCTGTCGTTGCAGCTCAGGAAGCTCCATCTTCTACAATCCGCTCGCGACCACTGATGATGTGTACGTAGATGAAAATGCCTCTATCAGCCCTGGGAGTTCCCAGAACTAACAGAAACATCGACCTTGTGTCTGACCCCCGCAGATTCAACTAGGCACACAGCCACGACCCTACGGCTACCCAGACGGCAAGGCAATTTTTAAAACAACAAAACAATAGCAAACTTCCTGGCTGGAGGTAATGTATCAAAAAAAAATTCAAATGTGAAAATAGGCAGTTTCCTGCTTTATTTGTCCATATTGCGAGATCGTAAATTGTATCTCAGTTTTGCAGGAGCTGTCTGATCTGGAAACAATGTATTTTCAGCCGACGTTGCAATGTTCACGTTCGCAGATGGCAAATGTTCTTTTGATGCAGATGGCAAATGTTCAGGGTTCAAAAGAGCAGTTTCAGGAGGAGAGCCAGAGTTTGATGTATCAGTGATCAGTTCTGCATCGCTAAAAGGGATGAAACTGGGTATTTGTTCTGCTTCAGAGGCACCGATTCCTTTCTTCACCCAGTTGTCGTAAGGAAGTAGCAGGGGCACACGTTTGACGTGTGTCGTGTGTATCCAATTCTTCCGTCCGGCCACACGAATAGCAGTTCTCGTCGTCAATAACACCTGGAAGGGGCCAACGAATCTGGGCTGAAGATTTTTCGTTCTTGCAAAATTTCTAATGACGACTTGATCCCCAGGTTTCAGCTGATGACCTGGACTCTCCGGTGGCTTTGGCAATGCATCGAAAACCTGTTGGTGAATAAGGCTCAATTTAGCAGTCAAGTTGAAAAGGTAATCAATCAACATTGGATATTCCAGCTGTCTAAATTCTTTTGGCCTAGGCACCCCCCAAACATTGGCGGGACGACCAAAAACTATTTCGTATGGACTAAGCCCTACTCTAGAATGTACAGTTGCTCTCGTTGATAACAAAGCCAAGGGTAGTGCATCTGGCCAGGACAAACCTGTGGATGCCTGTATTTTAGCGAGTTTCAGCTTGAGGGTGCCATTGTAACCCTCAACTAAACCAGCAGACTGGGGATGGTTCGCACTGTGGAACTTTTGTTTAATCCCTAAACCGGCACACACACTCTGCATAACTTTCCCTACGAACTCACTTCCGTTATCTGACCATACAATCCGTGGCATGCCATACCTAGGGAAGTATTCCTTGAGAAGAATTTTGGCAGTGGACAAAGCAGTATTGTCCTTCAGTGGATATGCTTCGATCCATCTGGAGAAAGCACAAACTACCACTAGGACGTACTTTAGATTGTTGCAACGATCCATGTGAATGAAGTCTAACTGAATCACTTCAAAGGGGCAAGAAGGAGGAGCGAAGTGACCTGCAGGTGTGGGGATTCCCTTGCCAGGATTATGCATCAGGCATACCATACAATTTCTCACCACTCTCTCTGCACACTTACTAATCCCATCATTCTTCCAGACTGAAGCCAACATCTTACAAATCCCTTTAGAACTGATATGCGCTGCTCCATGTGCCATTGTTACTACTGCAAGCACATACGCATCAGGCAACATCCAACGCTGTTGTTCCGACAAGTCAATCCAACACCCACTCGAGTCCAATTTACCCGTGCTCTCTTTCCATGCAAGTTTTTCCTCCTCAGTCGCCTCTTTCTGAATTTCTTTCACATTTCCACTGTGTCCTCACACATTCCAGACTCAGAAATCCATCTTGCAGACGTTGCAACATACATTCTACTCATCATATTTCTAGCTGTCTGTTTAGCAGTCTCATCAGCAAAAGCATTCCCACGACCAACGTCATCCGTGATTGCTTTATGAGCGCTGCACTTCACAATCGCAACTTCAGTCGGCAAGGTTAGAGATTCCAACAAGTCATTAACTAGCTGACCATGTTGAATCTTAGTCCCATGGGACGTAATGAAACCTCTCTCTTTCCACAAACGGCCAAAACTATGGGCCACGCCGAACGCGTACTGACTATCTGTGAACACATTCACTCTCTTTCCCTTAGCTAAAACACACGCTCTCGTTAGCGCAATTAATTCCGCAGCTTGGGCAGAATTCTGACTCACTCTTGCAGTCTCCACAATCGTACTCAAAGTCGTTACTGCATAGGCAGCAGTTACATCACCATTCTCCAATTTAAAACAAGACCCATCAACATACAACGTGTCATCCGGGTCTGACAACGGAGTGTCTTTAAGATCAATTTGTCCTTTTGTCTCCTCCTCGGTTCTAAAGCAACAGTCATGTGGTTCGGAATCACTCGACTCTTGACTAGTCGGCAACAATGTTGCTGGATTCAATACATTGCATCTTTTGATCTGAATATGACTCGCTAGCAGTGTCAGCTCATAGCCAGATAATCTAGCACTGGTAAGGTGTTGCGTCTTAGTTCGGTTCATGAGTGTGTCCACAGCATGAGGAACCATAACCACTAGAATGTTGTTCATGACCAAACCAGCAGATTGTCGAATGGTAGCCGCAGCTGCCGCTGTAGCTCTCAAACAACTAGGCAACGCTCTAGCTACCGGATCTAATATTGATGAAAAATACGCACAAGGGCGTTGTTTATCACCAAATTTCTGTGTCAGAACACTCAACGCGCAACCTTCTCTCTCGTGAACATAGAGCGTAAATGGCTTACTGTAGTCAGGAGTACCCAACACAGGAGCTGAACACAGTGCATTTCGTAACTCAGAAAAACTCTCCTGACATTCAGCAGACCATGGCACTGGACTCGGAACATTTTTCCCAGTCAAAGCTACCAACGGTTTTGCCAAAAGAGAAACATTTGGGATCCACTGCCTACAGTATGAGGTAATACCTAAAAAGGCACGTACTTCTCTCTGTGTGCTAGGAACATTCATCTGTGTAATTGCTTTTATTCTCTCTGGGGTCAACTTCCTTCCCTCCTTTGACAAGAGATGACCTAGGTAGGTCACTTCTTGGCAACAATATTGCATTTTCGAAGGTGACACCCTGTGATTCAAATTAGACAAATGATGCAATAACGAAATTGTAGCTGTTTTGCAAGTTTCCTTGTCATCGGCAGCTACTAGAAGATCATCTACATACTGCACTAAAGCAGAACCAGGAGGAAGTACAAAGGTATCTAACTGACTTTTTAATGCCTGACTGTAAATGGACGGACTCTCACAATACCCTTGTGGAGCACGTTTAAACCTGAAGCTTCGACCTCCTAAAGAGAAGCCGAAAATATCCCTGCTTTCCTCGGCTATCGGAATGCTGAAAAAGGCATTCTTCAAGTCGATAACTAAAAACCATGTGGCTGTAGCAGGAATCAACGTTAACAATGCAGTTATGTCTGGAACTACAGGGAACTGTGGAATCACAATCTTGTTAACCTCCCTAAGATCTATGACAAACCTATATACTGGAGTTTTTGAAGGATCTGTACGTTTCAGAATTGGCAAGACAGGACTGTTACAGACATTCCCTCTAGTTTCTTCTACTACACCTTTCTTGATCAAATCTTGCACAATTAATAAAAGTGCACGTTCACCTTCACTAGAGATTCTGTATTGTGGAATTCGTGGAAATTTTACATTCGCTTTCAAAGTAACTACATATGGTGGGATTTCTAAAAGACCTACATCATTAGGACCAGTCGCCCAAAGAGTATCAGGGAGAGAACGCAGCTCTGGTGGGAGCGCATCCATCGACAAGTACATTGGAGAGGTGATTCTTTTACCCAACGTAAGCTGTACTCCTTCCGGAGAACAGTACAATGTCGCATATAGGCGTTTTAACAAGTCTAAACCAAGCAGATTTTCATTACAACCTGTCGTCAAAATCAAGGGAGCTTTCAATTGACGGGGTCTAACAGAAATAGACAAAGGACCAGATACGGGGTTGTAAACAGGGGCGCCTGAAAAACCTACTGAAACATTTGTTAAGCCAGACAAAGGTGCGCCAGGGAGTTTCTCATGTATGATAGAACTTTTTGCTGCACCAGTATCCAACAGAAACGGTTCGACTACACCTGATGCTGCTACTGCGACATAAGGCCCACTCTGATCTACTGGAACTGACACTACTCCCTCTCTTTGTCCTTGGCTGTCCTAGTACTCTTTTTGCTGAAACCCTTCATCAGTTTCACAATAGTCTTCAACATGATACTGCTGAGATCTATTTTGCTGAGCAGACTGACTATTTCGCTGATCAAAATGGTTAGAAGGGCGATCGTTCGTTTGTGGAGGCATAGCACCTCGTCCTCGACCCCTAGAATTTTGCATATAACCACCACGACCTCTCTGAGCTGCCGCAGCATTATTCTGCGCTAAGACTGGACACTCACTCTTATAATGGCCTTCCTTCTTACAGTATGCACACTGGTTCCACTGGTATTGCGGTCTCTGAGAACCATAATCTGTCCTTTGATATGAACCTTGCTGCGTATTAGTCTGATTCGTGCGAGGCGGATATGCTTGCTGTAAAAGAACTTTAGTTTTTAAATCTTTTGTCTTCTTCTCTTATTTTTCCTTCTCCTCTTTATCCCTATTTTCATAGTACTGGGCAGTCGCAAGTATTTGCGCAGTCGTAGAGACAGCCCACGCACTCTCGGAATCTTTCAATTTATTACTAAGTTCGGGCAACAAATTGTGTACAAATTTATCGACGAATAGTCTCTGTCCTCCTTCTGTGCTCATATCCTGACCACTATGTTGGACAGGCCGCATGTTCGAGCTGTCCCCCCTCCCCGCAATGGGACCAGGACCCTGGCTCTCCCTGCATCCCCAGCCAGAGTCCACCAACGACCACCCGAAGTACCCTGCAATCCCTCCACTACAAGACACCAGCTCCGGACCCAGCTGGCCCGGGTCACCATCTACCCCACGACATCGACCCGGCCGCCATCTTGGGGCACTGCAGCACGAGGCCGCGTGGCCTCAACTCGACCCTAACCCCGGGCCCGGCCAGCCCCGACATCGAGGCCCCACCATCCTCCCAGGAGGCAGAGTGACCACTTGGCGAGTCAATGGGAGAAGGAATCGTCAACGGCTCTCCCCCGCCAGGTGTCGATCACCCCAGGCCGCCTGGGCGCTGGCTCCACCCCCCTGCTGGGTGTCTGGACTCCCTCATCCCGGACCTCCCGGCCCCCAGGCGCGAGGGTCCGGACATCAAAGGGGACCAGACCTATAACTGGGGCAGGACCAGACCAGGAAGGCAGTTGTATCCTGGAGTCGAGAGACCCGAGAAGAACTCATCCGTGACTTGGCCTGCTGGCGCTGCCGCGGCCCTCTGCCTCGTGAAACCATCGTCTTGGCCTGCTGGCGCTGCCGCGGCCCTCTGCCTCGTGAAACCATCGTCTTGGCCTGCTGGCGCTGCCGCGGCCCTCTGCCTCGTGAAACCATCGTCTTGGCCTGCTGGCGCTGCCGCGGCCCTCTGCCTCGTGAAACCATCGTCTTGGCCTGCTGGCGCTGCCGCGGCCCTCTGCCTCGTGAAACCATCGTCTTGGCCTGCTGGCGCTGCCGCGGCCCTCTGCTTTATGAGACTATCACCTTGGCCTGCTGGCGCTGCCGCGGCCCGATCCACAGACACTCCAGCTCGAGGATTGTGAGCTCGCCTTTTTACCACTACCTGTACCGATCCGGTACCAAGACTGTCCCGCTACCCCCTTTCCCTACAGAGACTAGAAGTGAGAGGACCCCCGGGTCCAAGATATCCTGTATCGCTGATATCCTTGCCTTAAGAACCTTATATAAAGCCTTGAACTCGACTTGGTGTGGTGCCTGTTTGTGGGGAGGGAGGTAACTTGTCTGTACGATCGCCGGAGACGGTCCCCCTCGGGGATCTCTCCCTCGGTATCCGGCCGACCCTCAGGGTCCCCGTCTAACATTGGTGGCCAGCGACGGGATCCGAACCTACGCATAATCGTACAGAAAGTCACTCGCCCCACCACACACAACAACCATGTCAATAGAGAGCGGAACAACGGAAAAATTTCAGATGGAAAAATTGGAAGACTACAACCACCGGGAACTGAAGCAATATTGCATAGAACTTGGACTTCCAACCACAGGTCTTAGCACAAAGGAAGACTTCAAACGAGCCCTAGAAGCTTGGGCGGAAACGGGTACGGCCGTACCCCGAACACAAACAGCCGAGACGAGCCCCGCACCAACTAAAGAAAGAGCGGATCTCTCCCTGGAAGAGATCCGAGAAAGAGAAAAAACCAGACTCCACGAATTAGAACTTGCCCGACTTCGCTTGGATGGGGAATTCAAGCTGGCAGAACAAAAAATAACCCTGGAACACTTACGGCTCAGTGAAGAGCGGGAAGACAAGCAAAGACAGAGGGAGCTAGAGGAAAAGAGACTAGAGTACGAACATGAGCGCAATCTCAAAGCACTGGAGATCCAGAAACAGAATAAAGACCTCGGGCTCCCCGAACGACCGACCCCGTCTGCCTCGACCGAACCCAAGGTTCACATCCCCAAAGATGTCTTCCGGGAATACCACAAGAACGATGATATCCAGCAGTGGTTTAAAGCCTATGAGGTGGCAATGACCTCCCACCGGATTCCCCAAAGCGATTGGGGAGCCGGATTATGGGGGAGGTTTGTCAACGAAGGGCGGGACGCCCTGCTGCAACTCCCGGACCAACTGATGACCTCCTACGACCACATGAAGGCCGCCCTCCTCACTCGATACGGGCTCACACCTGAGATGTACCGCCAACGGTTCCGCGACTGCAAACGGATTCCGGGTACAACTTGGGTGGAGTACGTGAACTTTTTTAGCCGAGCCTTCGAGGGGTGGATCAAGGGCAACAAAGTAACCACCTACGAACAACTCTTTGACCTTATCGTATGGGAACACCTGTCGAACAACTGCTTCGTGGAGCTCCGGCAACACCTCCTGGACAGCAAGCTAACCGACCCTCGACAACTCGCCGCCGAAGCCGACCGGTGGGAAAGCACCCGAGTTGGCCGGAGCGCACCCAGCGAAGTATCCAGATCGTATCGCCCCCGAGGGGGAGGAGGAAGTCAGGGTCGGGGGAGAGACCCCGGCCCCTCGTCACCCCCCAGAAACCCCTCGACCCCGGTTGGCCGGGGAAGCCCTGCCGTCCGGGCCGGTTTCCGGGCCAACATTACGTGCCACAGGTGCCAGCGACCCGGCCACTACGCCAGTGATCCCAACTGCCCAAAGAATCCGAACACTACTCCCCGCCAAGTTGCAGCGGCGGCCCTAGGGGAAGAAATAATCCCGGAAGACCAAGAGGAGTACGAGACCGATCCCTCTGAATGGGCACCCGCCGCCATGGCACTGGTCTGCTTAGGGGAGAGAGACATGATTCCGCGGGCCCCCCTTCCCGCCAACACACAGAAGTACGGTCAATGGGTCAACATCAATGGCCGCCGGGCGGAAGCCCTCCGCGACACCGGGGCCAGTGTAACGGCGGTCCGACGCCACCTCGTCACTCCAGACCAAATCTTGCCGAACATTCTTTGCCCTGTTCGATCAGCCGACAACTCCGAAAGCCTATGCCACATGGCCTACGTCCCCTTCGAGTGGGGAGGAGTAACAGGGATGTTAAGAGTAACTGTCCGCGATGATGCCCCCGTGGACTGCCTCCTAGGAAACGACCTTGAAAGCTCTCCCTGGGCAGCTGTCGAACGGAGGGAGCACCTGGGGATGCTTGGCCTCCCCGAATGGGTCTGCGTCACGACCCGGTCCATGACCGCCCGCGCGGTCCCCAGCCCAGAAGAGCCCGAGTGGCCAGAACCTCCTCCCGCGCTCATCCCAGAGGAGGCCGCCCCAGAAGCCATTCCCTTGACCCAAACCGAAGAAGGACCCGACCAGCTTCGGGACGTCCCTGACCTGGCACAATGGCGGCAGGAGGGAGGCCCCACGCAGGAACAATTCCGGGCCGAGCAAAAAACCTGTCCTTCTCTCGAAGGACTCCGGCAGCAAGCCCTGGCCCAGAGCACCGGGGATACCTCGGGGGCCCACTGGATCTACTGGGACCAAGACCTGCTCTACAGCGAGCAGAAAATTGCAGAACTAGGGGCCAGTCGGGTGCTGGTGGTGCCCCTTCGCTTCCGAGACTTTCTCCTGAACTTAGCCCACGATGTCCCCCTTGCCGGACACCTGGGGCAGGATAAAACCTACGACCGCCTGGTGACCCATTTTTTCTGGCCCCACATGCGGAAGGATGTCGCCAACCACTGCAAGGCCTGCCCCACCTGCCAGGCCAGCGGAAAAAGTGGCCGAAAAATCAAAGCACCATTACAACCCTTTCCTGTCGTCACCACCCCGTTTGAACGAGTGGGAATAGACATTGGGGGGCCCCTCGACCCTCGAACAGCCCAAGGACACCGGTTCATCCTGGTCCTTGTAGACCACGCCACCCGCTATCCCGAGGCCATCCCTCTTCGGACTGTGACGGCCCCCGTGGTGGGCCGGGCCCTGATGGGGATCTTCTCCCGGGTGGGGTTCCCCCGGGAGGTCGTCAGTGACAGGGGCACGAACTTTATCTCCAGATATATGAAGTCCCTCTGGCAGCAATGCGGGGTCACCTACAAATTCACGACCCCCTATCACCCGCAAGGAAACGGACTGGTCGAGAGATTCAACCGCACCCTCAAGGGGATGATTATGGGTCTAGAAGAACCCCTTCGACGCCAGTGGGACGTACTGCTGCCATGCCTCCGGTTTGCCTATCGGGAGGTCCCACAGAAGTCCCTCGGCTTCAGCCCCTTTGAACTACTGTACGGACACCCCGTCCGGGGCCCCCTCAGCCTAGTCAAGGAAGGTTGGGAGCAGCCTCCCCAGAAAACTCCCCCGGACATCTACCGGTATCTCCTGGCTCTCCGCAACCAGACCCGGCGGTTCCGAGACACCGCCAAAGCCAACCTCGAGGCCAGTCAGGAGGACATGAAGAGGTGGTACGATCAGCACACGTCCTCCATTGAGTTCGAACCTGGACAACAGGTCTGGGTGATGTCCCCGGTTGAGCCCTGTGCCCTCCAAGACAGATGGTCCGGGCCCTTCAAGGTAATCGAACGCAAGGGGCCCGTCACCTATTTAATCGACATGGAGACTGCCCGGAACCCCCTACGGGTCCTCCATGCCAACAGGCTCAAACCCCATTTTGTGCGATCCGAACTCAGCCTCCTGATGGCTACCGATACTGGGACAGAAGAAGACTCCGAACCCCTTCCGGACTTACTGAGGGCCCTCGAGCAGGATGGCTCAGTGGAAGGGGTCCAGCTCTCCGAGGCCCTGTCCCCGGAGCAACGCCAAGACTGCCAAACGCTCCTGAGGCAGTTCGCCTCCCTGTTCTCCCTCACCCCCGGAGTCACCCCCTGGTGCCTCCACGATGTGGACACCGGGGACAGCCCTCCTATTCGACACCGAGCATACCGCGTACCAGACCGGGTACGAGCCTGCATCCAGACCGAGGTGTCCAAGATGCTGACCCTAGGAGTGATCGAACCCTCAGACAGTCCCTGGGCGAGCCCAGTCGTCCTGGTTCCCAAGGCAGCTGCCCCGGGCGTTGCCCCTGAGCTCCGGTTCTGCGTGGACTATCGAGGGCTGAATGCAGTTACCCGGACCGACGCTCATCCCATCCCCCGGGCAGACGAGCTAATTGACCGGATGGGGGCCGCCCGCTACCTGAGCATCTTCGACCTAACAGCGGGCTACTGGCAGATCGGCCTCACCCCTAGGGCCCAAGAACGATCCGCCTTCTCTACCCCAGACGGGCACTACCACTTTAAAGTCATGCCCTTCGGCATGAAAAACGCCCCGGCAACGTTCCAACGGCTGGTAAACCAGGTACTGGCGGGCCTGGAAGACTTCAGCGCCGCCTACCTGGACGACATTGCGGTGTACAGCCACCAGTGGACCGACCACCTCCACCACCTGCGGGAGGTTCTACACGCCCTCCAGCGAGCCGGGCTCACCATCAAGGCCAGCAAGTGCCAGGTTGGCCAAGGGTCCGTGACCTACCTGGGACACCAAGTGGGAAGCGGGCTGGTGGCCCCTCTCCAACTCAAGATTGCTGCCATCCAGGCCTGGCAACCCCCTACGAGCCAAACGGAGGTCCGGGCCTTCCTGGGGCTCACCGGATACTACCGGCGGTTCGTGAAGGACTATGGCAGCATCGTGGGGCCCCTCACAGAGCTCACCTCCAAAAAGAGCCCCAAAACCGTCAACTGGACCCCGGACTGCCAATCAGCCTTCGAGAAGCTAAAGACCGCCATGTGCACGGCCCCCGTGCTCCAGGCTCCCAACTACAGCCGGGAATTCATTGTGCAGACGGACGCCTCCGATCATGGTGTGGGGGCCGTCCTCTCCCAACTCAACGCCGAAGGGGTCGACCATCCGGTGGTCTTCATCAGCAGACGCCTCTTGCCCCGAGAACAGCGCTGGAGCACCATTGAGAGGGAGGCCTTCGCCGTAGTCTGGGCACTCAAGAAGCTCCGGCCATACCTCTTCGGCACCCACTTCCGGGTGCAAACAGACCACCGACCCCTGCAATGGCTGATGCAAATGCGGGGGGAGAACCCGAAGCTGTTGCGCTGGTCCATCTCCCTGCAGGGGATGGACTTCACGGTGGAACATCGTCCAGGCCAGGACCACGCCAACGCCGACGGCCTGTCATGCTTTTTCCGCCTCAGCGAGGAGAGTCCCCAGGAAGATGGCTGACTCTCCCCGCCTTCAGCTGGGGGGGACGCATGTTGGACAGGCCGCATGTTCGAGCTGTCCCCCCTCCCCGCAATGGGACCAGGACCCTGGCTCTCCCTGCATCCCCAGCCAGAGTCCACCAACGACCACCCGAAGTACCCTGCAATCCCTCCACTACAAGACACCAGCTCCGGACCCAGCTGGCCCGGGTCACCATCTACCCCACGACATCGACCCGGCCGCCATCTTGGGGCACTGCAGCACGAGGCCGCGTGGCCTCAACTCGACCCTAACCCCGGGCCCGGCCAGCCCCGACATCGAGGCCCCACCATCCTCCCAGGAGGCAGAGTGACCACTTGGCGAGTCAATGGGAGAAGGAATCGTCAACGGCTCTCCCCCGCCAGGTGTCGATCACCCCAGGCCGCCTGGGCGCTGGCTCCACCCCCCTGCTGGGTGTCTGGACTCCCTCATCCCGGACCTCCCGGCCCCCAGGCGCGAGGGTCCGGACATCAAAGGGGACCAGACCTATAACTGGGGCAGGACCAGACCAGGAAGGCAGTTGTATCCTGGAGTCGAGAGACCCGAGAAGAACTCATCCGTGACTTGGCCTGCTGGCGCTGCCGCGGCCCTCTGCCTCGTGAAACCATCGTCTTGGCCTGCTGGCGCTGCCGCGGCCCTCTGCCTCGTGAAACCATCGTCTTGGCCTGCTGGCGCTGCCGCGGCCCTCTGCCTCGTGAAACCATCGTCTTGGCCTGCTGGCGCTGCCGCGGCCCTCTGCCTCGTGAAACCATCGTCTTGGCCTGCTGGCGCTGCCGCGGCCCTCTGCCTCGTGAAACCATCGTCTTGGCCTGCTGGCGCTGCCGCGGCCCTCTGCTTTATGAGACTATCACCTTGGCCTGCTGGCGCTGCCGCGGCCCGATCCACAGACACTCCAGCTCGAGGATTGTGAGCTCGCCTTTTTACCACTACCTGTACCGATCCGGTACCAAGACTGTCCCGCTACCCCCTTTCCCTACAGAGACTAGAAGTGAGAGGACCCCCGGGTCCAAGATATCCTGTATCGCTGATATCCTTGCCTTAAGAACCTTATATAAAGCCTTGAACTCGACTTGGTGTGGTGCCTGTTTGTGGGGAGGGAGGTAACTTGTCTGTACGATCGCCGGAGACGGTCCCCCTCGGGGATCTCTCCCTCGGTATCCGGCCGACCCTCAGGGTCCCCGTCTAACACACTATGATCCACATAAGTCTCTTCGAACCTTGTGAAAAAGTCGGAAACACTTTCGTCCTTCTTTTGCCTGCATGCGGACAACTTGTCCCAGTTAACGCGCAATGCCGGCATCAGAGTCTTCATTAATTCAATTATTCTACCGGGTAAATTAGCAATTAGAGGTTCGGGTTTGGAACCACCTATTTGCTGACCATCCGCTGCAATTATAGCTGCCCAATCACCACCTAGGGCAACTGGATGATTCTCTTTACGAATTTTAGCCCAAATTGGTTGCGGAACTACATTCCCAAATAACATGTCAATGTCCGCTAGATTCATCACACAAGCCTCAACTGTCTGTGCTAACTCCTTGTAATATCCGGCTGGATTTTTACGCGGATCAGGCAAGGCCTGCTTTACTGCTAATACTTCAGCTCGCTTCCACGGAATGTGTATCCACACTCTCTGGAATTGGGCCGGAGCGGCAACAATACCATTCGGTACATCAGCTTGCACAGCTTCGCGCCAAATTGGAGGAACCTCCCTCATTGGATATTGGCGATTCTGCTTCGTACTACGTTTTTCTAACTCCCTCGGTGAACGAAGGGATGGGTCATTCCTATAACTTAAAATCAGTTCCATCGCTTCTTTTATATTTTGACCAACTATCATACCTGCAGCAAACTCTTTCTGAACATTAATTAATTCTTCTAGATTTGATTCAGAGTCATCCTCTTCCAATTCCTTACGTAAAAGGAAGCACATTTCATCGAACACATATCGTTGTGTCGGTTCTTTCCATTGCATAAATGTATCTAATACATCTCTAGTACTATATCTTCCACTTTTTAAAATCCATCTAAGAGCTGTGGAATCTAATATTCCTCGTTCTTCAGTACTGGGAAGCTGACTACGTCTCTGCACAAAATCAGAGGTAGGAGTCTTAATCAGAGTTTTATAGAAGGGAGATAGAATATTAGAGACAGAATCAGTGATTCTCCGACGAACAGAAAGCGGAGTCATAACACTAGCAGAAGCAGAGAATAAAGTAGCAGTTGGGACAGATAGAACAGGATCAGTAGGAGTAGCGGGCAAAGTAGCCTGTGAACTAGCAGGTGTAAGCGATACAGGTATAGGTAAAGAAGCCGGCAACCCTGGAAGAGGGGGTGCCGAAGGAACATTAATATTGACCACAGGAGGTACAGGAGCTTGATTCAGGGGAGCAGGAGCACCAGGTTGTCCAGCAACCGGTAATTGAACATTCGGTAAAGGTGGAGCCGTAGCACCCTGTGCATACGGTGGGGGTGACCGTAACAAGTAAGACAACAGAGGATCGTTTTCAGGGTCCTCTACTATCTTAGCTGAACTTGATGGCAAGGCAGGATAGCACTTGTCTATCGCTAAATTACGCTCTCTGTTGGCCACCTCCATTGCTTTCTCAGACTCGTTGAGTTGCAGCTGCTTAGCAGACTGTTCTAAAGTCAACTCTTGCTCTTTCTGTTCTTTCTTCAACTTTTTAATTTCTCTCTGTTTAGATTCTTTTCGCCAATAACGAAGAGAATCAAACATTGCCGGCCGGGCTTTCTTCTTGAACAATTTCGTTTCTAAATTATCAAGAACTTGGGGTTCAAAACTACCATGCAGTGGCCAACTAAGGACACCGTCTTTCTGCGTATATCGGACCCATACCTCATTATAAGATATAGGACCCACTCCAAACTTACAATACAGATCATAAAGAGGAGTCCCAATCGGAGGAACCAGACATGAGTCCTCCAACCGGGAATCACTGTTGCAACCAAAACACGACAACATACAATTTTTCCGACTTACCATTTTATAACCCGGAACACAGAACAAACAAAAACACGAACAAAGGTGAGCACTCGAACCAAGAACTTAGGCCTACCAAAGCGAACAAATGTATCGATACCCAAACTAAACCAAATGATTATCGTAACTAGAACAACCAGTGATAATCTTACGAAACCAAACCAAACCAGGAACTAAAAAAGGATTTTATCCTAACAGGAACAACCCTTACGAAGTAACCAACTAGCAACCACTTAATACTTAACTGAGGCACTGAAGACGTCACCAAGGAGAAACCCGTCTCGTCTCGCCGTACTAAGGACTGCACCTCGGGTCCAAGACAGGGCGACGGTCAAGGCAACGGACCACTGCAGCCGTCTGAACGGGAACCCTCGTGGAAGAGAACATCGGGCCACTTTTGCGATATGCCGGGATCGATGAAGTGGGGCGCCTCCCTCAGGAATCTTCACACGAAGCTTCTCGAACTCTTCAGGCTTTTGGACCGGTACCGAATGACGTCGCCCCACGTTGGGCGCCAATTGGAGTTCTGGACTTTTTGGTTCCGTCCAGAGGTGTCAGGGATAACACCCGAAGACCCCGGAGTTCTACCTGTCTCAGTGCACAAATAAACAGAAACACGGGCTTCTCAATGGTGGCGTCAAAGACCAAAGGTTTATTACTGCAGGGACACAGAAGTCACAGAAACTACACACGGGCAGTGTCTAGGAGCCTGTTCGATTTGTACAACGAGGGTTGCTCCTTATATATTGAATATTGGGCTTCAGGCAAAATTCTTTACATGTTAGCACGTTCCAAAACCTTTGTATCTTAAACAATAAATATTTGGCGTTGCACAGGAATCGTCAGCAATATCTGATGCCAAAACATTACGAACGAGGGGTTCCCACTATTCCATCATAATCCCATGTCAACTTTTCATTCAAGACCCGGACCGCCTCATTGTAAATTTCGTTACCTCCCCCTAATAAAGGCCCAGAAGGAAAGGAGCAGAGCCAGGTGCAGAAGATAGAAAAGTAGGATAAAAGATGTTTGTGGGTCGTAAATGGGCAAGGCTACCAGATTCGGCCGCCTAATCATGATCAGGCCAACGAACACGAGAACCAGTATAGCAGGACTGGCCTCAGGCAGTGGAGGCAACTTCTGTCGAGTCATGCGGCCATGGCGTGTTCTGTTCTAAGGTGCACGTGTCGCTAGCAAGGTGAATCTCCGGCTAAAGCCTACGTGTCCTTAGGTGCTAGAGGTCACTGCGTGTCCATTGTCTACGTGAGGGCAAGAAACACAAAATGGCTTCCGTGATCTAAGATGGATGCCATGGGTAGATCAGAAATGTGTTCATAACAGGAGTGCTCTTGCTCGTAGCATAGCGAAAACACCAGGATATGCTAAATGGATCATTTGCGGTTCACTGATACCAAAATTATGTATTTACGACAATGTTGAAAACACGGGTTCAAATTGTCACGGAACCTCACTGTCTGTAAACACTCCAAACAATCATGTGTCATGTGTTGTCATGTGTCATCACGTGTCATGTGTCATGTGATGTCATGTGTCATGTGCTGTTATGTGTCATGTGCTGTCATGTGTCATCATGTGTCATCTTGTGTCCTGTGGTGTCATGTGTCATCATGTAGTGCCATGTGATGTCATGTGTTGTCAGTCATGTGTTGTCATGTGGTGTCATGTGTCATCACGTGTCATGTGTCATGTGGTGTCATGTGTCATGTGGTGTCATGTGTCATGTAGTGTCATGTGACATGACATGTGATGTCATGTGTCATGTGGTGTCATGTATCATGTGATGTCATGAGTCATGTGGTGTCATGTGTCATGTGGTGTCATGTGTCATCACGTGTCATTTGTCATGTGGTGTCATGTGTCATGGGGTGTCATGTGTCATGTATCGTCATGTGTCATGTGATGTCATATGTTGTCATGTGATGTCATGTGTCATGTGGTGTCATGTGTCATGTATCGTCATGTGTCATGTGTCATGTGTTGTCATGTGTCATGTGGTGTCATGTGTCATGTGATGTCATGTGTTGTCAGTCATGTGGTGTCATGTGGTGTCATGTGTCATCATGTGTCATGTGTCATCATGTGGCATGTGGCATGTAGTGTCATGTGTCATCATGTGTTGTCATGTGTCATCATGTGGTGCCATGTGTCATGTGATGTCATGTGGTGTCATGTGTCATCATGTGGTGCCATGTGACATCATGTGTCATGTGATGTCATGTGGTGTCATGTGGTGTCATGTGTCAACATGTGTCATGTGTCATCACGTGTCATGTGGTGTCATGTGTCATGTGGTGTCATATGATGTCATGTGTCATGTGGTGTCATGTGTCATGTGATGTCATGTGTCATGTGGTGTCATGTGTCATGTGGTGTCATGTGTCATCACGTGTCGTGTCATATGGTGTCATGTGTCATGTGGTGTCATGTGTCATGTATCGTCATGTGTCATGTGATGTCATGTATCATGTGTTGTCATGTGTTGTCATGTGATGTCATGTGTCATGTGGTGTCATGTGGTGTCATGTGTCATGTATCGTCATGTGTCATGTGATGTCATGTGGTGACATGTGGTGTCATGTGTCATATATCGTCATGTGTCATGTGATGTCATGTGTCATGTGTTGTCATGTGATGTCATGTGGTGTAATGTGTGTCATGTGGTATCATGTGTCATGTGTCATGTGGAGTCATATGTCATGTGTCAAAAAATTTATTTATCTAGAGGAGCTTAATGTAAGATTACTAAAAGCTTACTGTACTCTGTACCTTTCCGAGCACGAGCTGAATGCTAATTGGCTGTCAACTGTCTGTCAATACTCCAAACCAGAAAGTGTTGGCAGCCATCTTGTGCCTCGGTAGACTGAGGCACAAGAAAGCAGAAAAACAAACATGTAAAACACAAAAAGGGGGCAGGGTAGAAACACCCTGCCCCCTAGGCCTGCTCTGGGTGTTTCACAAGGATCCCAAAGGCCCCATCCCAATATTTTTGGGGGACAAAAACCACGGGGGACGAGTACCATACGAGTCCTGTAAGCTTACTGTAAGCTTACTGTACTCTGTACCTGCACGAGCTGAATGCGGTATCATGTGTCATGTGTCATGTGGAGTCATATGTCATGTGTCAAAAAATGTATATATCTAGAGGAGCTTACTGTAAGATTCCTGTAAGCTTACTGTACTCTGTACCTTTCCGAGCACGAGCTGAATGCTAATTGGCTGTCAACTGTCTGTCAACACTCCAAACCAGAAAGTGTTGGCCGCCATCTTGTGCCTCGGTAGACTGAGAACAAACAAGTAGAACGCAAAAAGGGGGCAGGGTAGAAACCCCCTGACCCCCTAGGCCTGCTCAGGGATGCCACAAGAACCCACAAGGCCCCCCATTTTTTTTTACAAAAACTGCAGAGTACGAGTACTGTACAAGCACAGTAAGCTTACTGTAAGATTACTGTAATCTGTACCTTCCAGAGCACGAGCTGAATGCTAATTGGCTGTCAACTGTCTGTAAACACTCCAAACAATCATGTGTCATGTGTTGTCATGTGGTGTCATGTGTCATGTGTCATGTGGTGTCATGTGATGTCATGTGTCATGTGCTGTCATGTGCTGTCATGTGTCATGTGTCATGTGGTGTCATGTGTCATCATGTGTCATCTTGTGTCCTGTGGTCACATGTGGTGTCATGTGTTATCATGTGTCATCATGTAGTGCCATGTTACGTCATGTGTTGTCAGTTATGTGGTGTCATGTGTTGTCATGTGTCATCACGTGTCATGTGATGTCATGTGGTGTCATGTGTCATCACGTGTCATGTGTGTGTCCTGTATCATCATGTGTCATGTGACATGTGTCATGTGATGTCATGTGTCATGTGTTGTCATGTGATGTCATGTGTTGTCATGTAGTATCATGTGTCATGTGGTGTCATGTGTCATGTATCGTCATGTGTCGTGTCATGTCATGTGTCATGTGTTGTCATGTGTCATGTGTTGTCATGTGTCATGTGTTGTCATGTGATGTCATGTGTCATGTGGTGTCATGTGTCATCATGTGTCATGTGTTGTCACGTGGTGTCATGTGTCAGCACGTGTCTTGTGTCACTTGGTGTCATGTGTCATGAGGTATCATGTGATGTCATGTGTCATGTGGTGTCATGTGTCATGTGTTGTCACATGGTGTCATGTGTCATCACATGTCATGTGGTGTCATGTGTCATGAGGTGTCATGTGGTGTCATGTGTCATGTGTCATCATGTGTCATGTGATATCATGTGTCATGTGATATCATGTGTCATGAGGTGTCATGTGGTGTCATGCATCATCATGTGTCATGTGATGTCATGTGTCATGTGTGTCATGTGTCATCACGTGTCATGTGATGTCATGTGTCATGTGCTGTCATGTGGTGTCATGATGTGTTGTCATGTGGTGCCATGTGATGTCATGTGTCATGTGATATCATGTGGTGTCATGTGGTGTCATGTGTCATCATGTGTCATGTGTTGTCATGTGTCATCACGTGTCTTGTGTCACGTGGTTTCATATGTCATGAGGTGTCATGTGTTGTCACGTGGTGTCACATGTCATCACGTGTCTTGTGTCACGTGGTGTCATGTGTCATGAGGTGTCATGTGGTGTCATGTGTCATGTATCGTCATGTGTCATGTGTTGTTATGTGATGGCATGTGTTATGTGGTGTCATGTGATGTCATGTGTCATGTGGTGACATGTGGTGTCATGTGTCATGTATCGTCATGTGTCATGTGATGTCATGTGTCATGTGTTGTCATTTGATGTCATGTGTTGTCATGTGGTGTCATGTGTCATGTGGTGTCATGTGTCATGTATCGTCATGTGTCGTGTCATGTCATGTGTCATGTGGTGTCATGTGTCATGTGGTGTCATGGGTCATCACTTGTCATGTGTCATGTAGTGTCATGTGATGTCATGTGGTGTCATGTGTCAGGTGTATTGTGGTATCAGTTGTCATGTGGTGTCAGGTGTCATGTGATATCATGTGTTGTCAGTCATGTGGTGTCATGTGTCATCATGTGTTAACATGTGGTGTCATGTGTCATCACGTGTCATGTGTCATGTGGTGTCATGTTTCATGTGGTGTCAAGTGTCATGTAGTGTCATGTGTCGCTTTATGTCATGTGTCATGTGTTGTCATGTCACATCATGTGTCATGTGATGTCATGTGTCATGTGGTGTCATGTGTCATCATGTGTCATGTGGTGTCATCACGTGTCATGTGGTGTCATGTGTCATGTGATGTCATGTGTCATGTGGTGTCATGTGTCATGTGATGTCATGTGTCATGTGGTGTCATGTGTCATGTATCGTCATGTGATATGTGATGTCATGTCATGTGTTGTCATGTGATGTCATGTGTCATGTGATGTCATGTGTCATGTGGTGTCATGTGTCATGTATTGTCATGTGATGTCATGTGTCATGTGTTGTCATGTGATGTCATGTGTCATGTGGTGTCATGTGTCATGTGATGTCATGTGTTGTCATGTGATGTCATGTGGTGTCATGTGTCATGTGATGTCATGTGTTGTCATGTGTCATGTGGTGCCATGTGTCATCACGTGTCATGTGTGTGTCCTGTATCGTCATGTGTCATGTGACATGTGTCATGTGATGTCATGTGTCATGTGTTGTCATTTGATGTCATGTGTTGTCATGTGGTGTCATGTGTCATGTAGTGTCATGTGTCATGTATCGTCATGTGTCGTGTCATGTCATGTGTCATGTGGTGTCATGTGTCATGTGATGTCATGTGTCATGTGTTGTCATGTGTCATGTGGTGTCATGTGATGTCATGTGTCATGTGGTGTCATGTGTCATCATGTGTCATGTGTTGTCACGTGGTGTCATGTGTCAGCACGTGTCTTGTGTCACTTGGTGTCATGTGTCATGAGGTGTCATGTGATGTCATGTGTCATGTGGTGTCATGTGTCACATGTTGTCACATAGGTGTCATCACATGTCATGTGGTGTCATGTGTCATGAGGTGTAATGTGGTGTCATGTGTCATGTGTCATCATGTGTCATGTGATGTCATGTGTCATGTGATGTCATGTGTCATATGTGTCATGTGTCATCACGTGTCATGTGATGTCATGTATCATGTGCTATCATGTGGTGTCATGATGTGTTGTCATGTGGTGCCATGTGATGTCATGTGTCATGTGATATCATGTGGTGTCATGTGATGTCATGTGTCATCATGTGTCATGTGTTGTCATGTGTCATCACGTGTCTTGTGTAACATGGTTTCATGTGTCATGAGGTGTCATGTGTTGTCACGTGGTGTCATGTGTCATCACGTGTCTGGTGTCATGTGTCATGAGGTGTCATGTGGTGTCATGTGTCATGTATCGTCATGTGTCATGTGTTGTCATGTGATGGCATGTGTCATGTGGTGTCATGTGATGTCATGTGTCATGTGGTAACATGTGGTGTCATGTGTCATGTATCGTCATGTGTCATGTGATGTCATGTGGTGTCATGTTTTGTCATGTGATGTCATGTGTCATGTGGTGTCATGTGTCATCATGTGTCATCTTGTGTCATATGGTGTCATGTGTCATCATGTGTTGTCATGTGTCATCATGTGGTGCCATGTGACGTCATGTGTTGTGAGTCATGTGGTGTCATGTGGTGTCATGTGTCATGTGTTGTCATGTGTTGTCATTTGTTATCACGTGTCATGTGTCATGTGGTGTCATGTGTCATGTAGTGTCATGTGATGTCATGTGTCATGTGTTGTCATGTGATGTCATGTGTCATGTGATGTCATGTGTCACCACGTGTCATGTTTCATGTGGTGTCATGTGTCATGTATCATCATGTGTCATGTGATGTCATGTGTCATGTGTTGTCATGTGTCATGTGGTGTCATGTGTCATGTGGTGTCATGTGTCATGTATCGCCATGTGTCATGTATCGCCATGTGTCATGTGATGTCATGTGTCATATGCCATATGATATCATGTGCCATGTGTTGGCATGTGTCATCACATGTCATGTTTCATGTGGTGTCATGTGTCATGTGGTATCATGTGTCATCATGTGTCATGTGGTGCCATGTGATGTCATGTGTCATGTGATATCATGTGGTGTCATGTGTCATCATGTGTCATGTGTTGTCATGTGTCATCACGTGTCTTGTGTCACGTGGTTTCATGTGTCATGAGGTGTCATGTGTTGTCATGTGGTGTCATGTGTCATCACGTGTCTTGTGTCACGTGGTGTCATGTGTCATGAGGTGTCATGTGGTGTCATGTGTCATGTATCATCATGTGTCATGTATTGTCATGTGATGGCATGTGTCATGTGGTGTCATGTGTCATCATGTATCATCTTGTGTCATGTGTTGTCATGTGTCATCATGTGTTGTCATGTGTCATCAAGTGGTGCCATGTGACGTCATGTGTTGTGAGTCATGTGGTGTCATGTGGTGTCATGTGTTGTCATGTGTCATGTGGTGTCATGTGTCATGTGTTGTCATGTGATGTCATGTGTCATGTGGTGTCATGTGTCATCACGTGTCATGTGATGTCATGTGTCATGTGTTGTCATATGTCATGTGGTGTCATGTGTCATGTGGTGTCATGTGTCATGTATCATCATGTCATGTGGTGTCATGTGTCATGTGATGTCATGTGCCATGTGTTGTCATGTGATGTCATGTGTCATGTGGTGTCATGTGATGTCATGTGTCATGTGGTGTCATGTGTCATCATGTTTCATGTGTTGTCATGTGGTATCATGTGTCATCACATGTCATGTGTCATGTGATGTCATGTGTCAAGTGGTGTCATGTGTCATGTGATGTCATGTGTCATGTGCTGTCATGTGTCATGTGGTGTCATATGTCATGTGTCATGTGGTGTCATGTGGTGTCATTTGTCATCATGTGTTGTCATGTGTCATCATGTGATGCCATGACTGACGTGTTGTCAGTCATGTGGTGTCACGTATCATGTGGTGTCATGTGTCATGTGATGTCATGTGTCATGTGTTGTCATGTGATGTCATGTGTCATGTGATGTCATGTGTCATGTGTCGTCATGTGTCATCATGTGTCATGTGGTGTCATGTGTCATGTGGTGTCATGTGTCATGTGGTGTCATGTGTCATGTATCGTCATGTGTCATGTGATGTCATGTGTCATGTGATGTCATGTCATCTGTTATCATGTGGTGTCATGTGTCATGTGATGTCAAGTGTCATGTGGTGTCATGTGTCATGTGGTTTCATGTGTCATGTGGTGTCATGTGTCATATATTGTCATGTGTCATGTGATGTCATGTGTCATGTGTTGTCATGTGATGTCATGTGTCATGTAGTGTCATGTGATGTCATGTGTCATGTGTTGTCATGTGTCATCATGTGTCATGTGTTGTCATGTGGTGTCATGTGTCATCACGTGTCTTGTGTCATGTGGTGTCATGAGGTGTCATGTGGTGTCATGTGTCATGTGTCGTCATGTGTCATGTGATGTCATGTGTCATGTGGTGACAAGTGGTGTCATATGTCATGTATCGTCATGTGTCATGTGATGTCATCTGTCATGTGTTGTCATGTGATGTCATGTGGTGTCATGTATCATGTGGTGTCATGTGTCATGTGTCATGTGGAGTCATATGTCATGTGTCAAAAAATGTATATATCTAGAGGAGCTTACTGTAAGATTACTAAAAGCTTACTGTACTCTGTACCTTTCCGAGCACGAGCTGAATGCTAATTGGCTGTCAACTGTCTGTCAATACTCCAAACCAGAAAGTGTTGGCAGCCATCTTGTGCCTCGGTAGACTGAGGCACAAGAAAGCAGAAAAACAAATGCAAAAAGGGGGCAGGGTAGAAACACCCTGCCCCCTAGGCCTGCTCTGGGTGTTTCACAAGGATCCCAAAGGCCCCCCCCAATATTTTTGGGGGACAAAAACCACGGGGGACGAGTACCATACGAGTCCTGTAAGCTTACTGTAAGCTTACTGTACTCTGTACCTGCACGAGCTGAATGCGGTGTCATGTGTCATGTGTCATGTGGAGTCATTTGTCATGTGTCAAAAAATGTATATATAGGTTGGCTGTCAACTGTCTGTCAACACTCCAAACTAGAAAGTGTTGGCCGCCATCTTGTGCCTCGGTGGACTGAGGCACAAGAAAGCAGAAAAACAAACAAGTAGAACGCAAAAAGGGGGCAGGGTAGAAACCCCCTGACCCCCTAGGCCTGCTCAGGGATCCCACAAGGACCCACAAGGCCCCCCATTTGTTTTTTACAAAAACTGCAGAGTACGAGTACTGTACAAGCACAGTAAGCTTACTGTAAGCTTACTGTAATCTGTACCTTCCTGAGCACGAGCTGAATGCTAATTGGCTGTTAACTGTCTGTAAACACTCCAAACAATCATGTGTCATGTATTGTCAGGTGGTGTCATGTGTCATCACGTGTCATGTGATGTCATGTGTCATGTGCTGTCATGTGTCATGTGTCATGTGGTGCCATATGTCATGTGTCATCATGTGTCATCTTGTGTCCTGTGGTGTCATGTGGTGTCATGTGTCATCATGTAGTGCCATGTGACGTCATGTGTTGTCAGTCATGTGGTGTCATGTGGTGTCATGTGTCATCATGTGTCATGTGTTGTCATGTATTGTCATGTGGTGTCTTATGTCATGTGGTGTCATGTGTCATGTGACATGACATGTGATATCATGTGTCATGTGGTGTCATGTGTCATGTGATGTCATGTGTCATGTGTCATCATGTGTCATGTGGTGTCATGTGTCATCACATGTCATGTGTCATGTGGTGTCATGTGTCATGTGATGTCATGTGTCATGTGATGTCATGTGTCATGTGACATGACATGTGATGTCATGTGTCATGTGGTGTCATGTGTCATGTGATGTCATGTGTCATGTGTCATCATGTGTCATGTGGTGCCATATATCATGTGTCATCATGTGTCATCTTGTGTCCTGTGGTGTCATGTGGTGTCATGTGTCATCATGTAGTGCCATGTGACGTCATGTGTTGTCAGTCATGTGGTGTCATGTGGTGTCATGTGTCATCATGTGTCATGTGTTGTCATGTGGTGTCATATGTCATGTGGTGTCATGTGTCATGTGACATGACATGTGATGTCATGTGTCATGTGGTGTCATGTGTCATGGGATGTCATGTGTCATGTGTCATCATGTGTCATGTGGTGTCATGTGTCATCACGTGTCATGTGTCATGTGGTGTCATGTGTCATGTATCGTCATGTGTCATGTGATGTCACGTGTCAGGTGTTGTCATGTGATGTCATGTATCATGTGGTGTCATGTGTCATGTGGTGTCATGTGTCATGTATCATCATGTGTCATGTGTCATGTGGTGTCATGTGTCATGTGATGTCATGTCATGTCATGTGTCATGTGGTGTCATGTGTCATCATGTGTCATGTGTTGTCACGTGGTGTCATGTGTCATCACATGTCTTGTGTCATGTGGTGTCATGTGTCATGTATCGTCATGTGTCTTGTGATGTCATGTGTCATGTGGTCTCATGTGTCATGTGATGTCATGTGTCATATGGTGACATGTGGTGTCATGTGTCATGTATTGTCATTTGTCATGTGATGTCATGTGTCATGTGATGTCATTTGTCATGTGTCATCACGTGTCATGTGTCATGTGGTGTCATGTGTCATCATGTGTCATGTGTCATGTGCTGTCATGTGGTGTCATGTGGTGTCATGTGTCATCATGTGTTGTCATGTGTCATCATGTGGTGCCATGTGACATCATGTGTCATGTGTCATGTGGTGTCATGTGGTGTCATGTGGTGTCATGTGTCATCATGTGTCATGTGTTGTCATGTGGTGTCATGTGTCATCACGTGTCATGTGTCATGTTGTGTCATGTGTCATGTGGTGTCATGTGGTGTCATGTGTCATGTGTTGTCATGTGGTGTCATGTGTCGTCATGTGTCATGTGTCATGTGGTGTCATGTGTCATGTGGTGTCATGTGTCATGTAGTGTGATGTGTCATGTGATGTCCTGTGTCATGTGTTGTCATGTGATGTCATGGGTCATGTGATGTCATGTGTTGTCATGTGTCATCATGTGTCATGTGTGTCATGTGTCATCACGTGTCATGTGTCATGTGATGTCATGTGTCATGTGGTGTCATGTGATGTCATGTGTCATGTGCTGTCATGTGGTGTCATGTGGTATCATGTGTCATCGTGTGTTGTCATGTGTCATCATGTGGTGCCATGTGACATCATGTGTCATGTGATGTCATGTGGTGTCATGTGTTGTCATGTGTCATGTGTTGTCATGTGATGTCATGTGTCATGTGGTGTCATGTGTCATGTGGTGTCATGTGTAATGTATCGTCATGTGTCATGTAATGTCATGTGTCATGTGTTGTCATGTGATGTAATGTGTCATGTGGTGTCATGTGTCATGTGATGTCATGTGTTGTCATGTCATCATGTGTCATGTGGTGTCTTGTGTCATCACGTGTCTTGTGTCACGTGGTGTCATGTGTCATGTATCGTCATGTGTCATGTGATGTCATGTGTCATGTGGTGACATGTGGTGTCATGTGTCATGTATCGTCATGTGTCATGTGATGTCATGTGTCATGTGGTAACATGTGGTGTCATGTGTCATGTATCGTCATGTGTCATGTGTCATGTGTTGTCATGTGATGTCATGTGTCATGTGGTGTCATGTGTCATGTGGTGTCATGTGTCATGTATCATGTGGAGTCATATGTCATGTGTCAAAAAATGTATATATCTAGAGGAGCTTACTGTAAGATTACTAAAAGCTTACTGTACTCTGTACCTTTCCGAGCACGAGCTGAATGCTAATTGGCTGTCAACTGTCAATACTCCAAACCAGAAAGTGTTGGCAGCCATCTTGTGCATCGGTAGACTGAGGCACAAGAAAGCAGAAAAACAAACCTGTAAAATGCAAAAAGGGGGCAGGGTAGAAACACCCTGCCCCCTAGGCCTGCTCTGGGTGTTTCACAAGGACCCCAAAGGCCCCACCCAAAATTTTTGGGGGGACAAAAACCACGGGGGACGAGTACCATACAAGTCCTGTAAGCTTACTGTAAGCTTACTGTACTCTGTACCTGCACGAGCTGAATGCTAATTGGCTGTCAACTGTCTGTCAACACTCCAAACCAGAAAGTGTTGGCCGCCATCTTGTGCCTCGGTAGACTGAGGCACAAGAAAGCAGAAAAACAAACAAGTAGAACGCAAAAAGGGGGCAGGGTAGAAACCCCCTGACCCCCAAGGCCTGCTCAGGGATCCCTCAAGGACCCACAAGGCCCCCCATTATTTTTGTTTACAAAAACTGCAGAGTACGAGTACTGTACAAGCACAGTAAGCTTACTGTAATCTGTACCTTCCCGAGCACGAGCTGAATGCTAATTGGCTGCCAACTGTTGGAGTTCTGGACTTTTTGGTTCCGTCCAGAGGTGTCAGGGATAACACCCGAAGACCCCGGAGTTCTACCTGTCTCGGTGCACAAATAAACAGAAACACGGGCTTCTCGATGGTGGCGTCAAAGACCAAAGGTTTATTACTGCAGGGACACAGAAGTCACAGAAACTACACACGGGCAGTGTCTAGGAGCCTGTTCGATTTGTACAACGAGGGTTGCTCCTTATATATTGAATATTGGGCTTCAGGCAAAATTCTTTACATGTTAGCACGTTCCAAAACCTTTGTATCTTATACAATAAATATTTGGCGTTGCACAGGAATTGTCAGCAATATCTGATGCCAAAACATTACGAACGAGGGGTTCCCACTATTCCATCATAATCCCATGTCAACTTTTCATTCAAGAATAAATTTCGTTACCTCCCCCTAATAAAGGCCCAGAAGGAAAGGAGCAGAGCCAGGTGCAGAAGATAGAAAAGTAGGATAAGAGATGTTTGTGGGTCGTAAATGGGCAAGGCTACCAGATTCGGCCGCCTAATCATGATCAGGCCAACGAACACGAGAACCAGTATAGCAGGACTGGCCTCAGGCAGTGGAGGCAACTTCTGTCGAGTCATGCGGCCATGGCGTGTTCTGTTCTAAGGTGCACGTGTCGCTAGCAAGGTGAATCTCCGGCTAAAGCCTACGTGTCCTTAGGTGCTAGAGGTCACTGCGTGTCCATTGTCTACGTGAGGGCAAGAAACACAAAATGGCTTCCGTGATCTAAGATGGATGCCATGGGTAGATCAGAAATGTGTTCATAACAGGAGTGCTCTTGCTCGTAGCATAGCGAAAACACCAGGATATGCTAAATGGATCATTTGCGGTTCACTGATACCAAAATTATGTATTTACGACAATGTTGAAAACACGGGTTCAAATTGTCACGGAACCTCAGACCCTCCTTTTGTCCTTACGTAGGCAATTACTCTATGTCCGAGTCTATCTCTATGCTCATCAGGTCAGTGACATGATGTTGCATCATCATTCTTTCTCGCGCCTTTTCTCCGAACGCAGGTGGTTTTCTGAAGCATGTTGCAGCACAAAGACTACACAAAGCGGGACCACACCGGATAATCAGGCAACCTGAGAACAGAAATACTAGGATGACACCAATGACCATCAGAACCTTCCATCCCCACGCTGATACCAGAGTCCAAAACCACTCCATGAAGGACCAGTTTCCCTTGTCTACGTGTATAGAGTCGGAAATCTTGTGTAGCTTAGAGATTGCTTCATAGACTGTTGGAGCATTATTGGGAGTAAAAACACAGCAGCTTGATTGGATCATTCTGCATACCCCACCTCGATCGGCAAGTATTACGTCTAGAACCATACGGTTCTGCAACGTCATGAGACGATCCGCCTGAAGCTCAGCTGTCAAGTTACTAAGGGCACCAGCAGTTTCTGTAATAGTAGATTCAACTACCCGTGTTAGCTGACGTAGGTTTCTACTATTGGCCATAGGCCCCCAAAACGGAAGGAAACCTTTGAAGAAGTCTCCAGCTTCCTGACCAGCGGTATCTTCCTTGCTGAAGACACCTCTTGCTACTCTGGTCTTGTGATAATCTGAAGAAGCAGTGTATGTCGGAGGCAACAATCGAGCAATATAACATGAACCTGAGAAGTCAGCAGGCAGCCATGTATACGCTCTGTCTTGACAGATGAAGTAAGTACCCCTAGCAGTAAGGAAGGCAGGGGAAGAGTTAGACGGGAACACGTAAGTTTCAACGCACTCACTCCTCCCTAGCTGAGCTCTCGGATTTCTCCCATTTCCTTGCAAACAGACCTGACCTCGGTGAGGCACGACCCAGACTGGTGTGGAGCTTTTACGCTTGCTTTCTCCCAAACTAAGGCGATACTCTGTAGAGTTCCAACTCAAATATACCCGTAATTCATCTCTAGGGTAAGATGGAGTATTATTGACGTCTTTAATCATGTCAATAATTCCCTGGACTAAAGCTTTGTTGGCTGAGTTGTATTTAGTGGAACGTGGTGGACGCGGAGGATAGGTCTCAAGGGCATAGGCAAAGATGGTCTGAAATGCCTGAAATGATCCATTATAGCTAAAAGGCAAGACTAGATAGGGAATGCCTTTATCCATAGTGTGGGGTATCAAGCCACACACCCAGCAGTCTGTAGTATTAACTACCAGTTGGTGTTGATGCAAGAGCTGTACAAATGTATTGTTAATAAATTCTGAGCGTCGAGTTTGTTCGTGTTCAGGAAACGAGTGAAAAGAATGCATAGAAGAAACAGTAGAAGTAGCAGGATCAAGGGGAGGTACTGTAGTTACCGGCATAAAAATCAAATGCGCACCAAAGACGATTCCACCCACCAACGTTATCAAAACAATTAAAAACGTAACTGCACATTGCATTAGAAAGCATTTGCTGTGAAGTATTCTGTACAGTCTATTTCTGCGAACATAAATTACATTCTGTCGTTGCAGCTCAGGAAGCTCCATCTTCTACAATCCGCTCGCGACCACTGATGATGTGTACGTAGATGAAAATGCCTCTATCAGCCCTGGGAGTTCCCAGAACTAACAGAAACATCGACCTTGTGTCTGACCCCCGCAGATTCAACTAGGCACACAGCCACGACCCTACGGCTACCCAGACGGCAAGGCAATTTTTAAAACAACAAAACAATAGCAAACTTCCTGGCTGGAGGTAATGTATCAAAAAAAAATTCAAATGTGAAAATAGGCAGTTTCCTGCTTTATTTGTCCATATTGCGAGATCGTAAATTGTATCTCAGTTTTGCAGGAGCTGTCTGATCTGGAAACAATGTATTTTCAGCCGACGTTGCAATGTTCACGTTCGCAGATGGCAAATGTTCTTTTGATGCAGATGGCAAATGTTCAGGGTTCAAAAGAGCAGTTTCAGGAGGAGAGCCAGAGTTTGATGTATCAGTGATCAGTTCTGCATCGCTAAAAGGGATGAAACTGGGTATTTGTTCTGCTTCAGAGGCACCGATTCCTTTCTTCACCCAGTTGTCGTAAGGAAGTGGCAGGGGCACACGTTTGACGTGTGTCGTGTGTATCCAATTCTTCCGTCCGGCCACACGAATAGCAGTTCTCGTCGTCAATAACACCTGGAAGGGGCCAACGAATCTGGGCTGAAGATTTTTCGTTCTTGCAAAATTTCTAATGACGACTTGATCCCCAGGTTTCAGCTGATGACCTGGACTCTCCGGTGGCTTTGGCAATGCATCGAAAACCTGTTGGTGAATAAGGCTCAATTTAGCAGGCAAGTCGAAAAGGTAATCAATCAACATTGGATATTCCAGCTGTCTAAATTCTTTTGGCCTAGGCACCCCCCAAACATTGGCGGGACGACCAAAAACTATTTCGTATGGACTAAGCCCTACTCTAGAATGTACAGTTGCTCTCGTTGATAACAAAGCCAAGGGTAGTGCATCTGGCCAGGACAAACCTGTGGATGCCTGTATTTTAGCGAGTTTCAGCTTGAGGGTGCCATTGTAACCCTCAACTAAACCAGCAGACTGGGGATGGTTCGCACTGTGGAACTTTTGTTTAATCCCTAAACCGGCACACACACTCTGCATAACTTTCCCTACGAACTCACTTCCATTATCTGACCATACAATCCGTGGCATGCCATACCTAGGGAAGTATTCCTTGAGAAGAATTTTGGCAGTGGACAAAGCAGTATTGTCCTTCAGTGGATATGCTTCGATCCATCTGGAGAAAGCACAAACTACCACTAGGACGTACTTTAGATTGTTGCAACGATCCATGTGAATGAAGTCTAACTGAATCACTTCAAAGGGGCAAGAAGGAGGAGCGAAGTGACCTGCAGGTGTGGGGATTCCCTTGCCAGGATTATGCATCAGGCATACCATACAATTTCTCACCACTCTCTCTGCACACTTACTAATCCCATCATTCTTCCAGACTGAAGCCAACATCTTACAAATCCCTTTAGAACTGATATGCGCTGCTCCATGTGCCATCGTTACTACTGCAAGCACATACGCATCAGGCAACATCCAACGCTGTTGTTCCGACAAGTCAATCCAACACCCACTCGAGTCCAATTTACCCGTGCTCTCTTTCCATGCAAGTTTTTCCTCCTCAGTCGCCTCTTTCTGAATTTCTTTCACATTTCCACTGTGTCCTCACACATTCCAGACTCAGAAATCCATCTTGCAGACGTTGCAACATACATTCTACTCATCATATTTCTAGCTGTCTGTTTAGCAGTCTCATCAGCAAAAGCATTCCCACGACCAACGTCATCCGTGATTGCTTTATGAGCGCTGCACTTCACAATCGCATCTTCAGTCGGCAAGGTTAGAGATTCCAACAAGTCATTAACTAGCTGACCATGTTGAATCTTAGTCCCATGGGACGTAATGAAACCTCTCTCTTTCCACAAACGGCCAAAACTATGGGCCACGCCGAACGCGTACTGACTATCTGTGAACACATTCACTCTCTTTCCCTTAGCTAAAACACACGCTCTCGTTAGCGCAATTAATTCCGCAGCTTGGGCAGAATTCTGACTCACTCTTGCAGTCTCCACAATCGTACTCAAAGTCGTTACTGCATAGGCAGCAGTTACATCACCATTCTCCAATTTAAAACAAGACCCATCAACATACAACGTGTCATCCGGGTCTGACAACGGAGTGTCTTTAAGATCAATTCGTCCTTTTGTCTCCTCCTCGGTTCTAAAGCAACAGTCATGTGGTTCGGAATCACTCGACTCTTGACTAGTCGGCAACAATGTTGCTGGATTCAATACATTGCATCTTTTGATCTGAATATGACTCGCTAGCAGTGTCAGCTTATAGCCAGATAATCTAGCACTGGTAAGGTGTTGCGTCTTAGTTCGGTTCATGAGTGTGTCCACAGCATGAGGAACCATAACCACTAGCATGTTGTTCATGACCAAACCAGCAGATTGTCGAATGGAAGCCGCAGCTGCCGCTGTAGCTCTCAAACAACTAGGCAACGCTCTAGCTACCGGATCTAATATTGATGAAAAATACGCACAAGGGCATTGTTTATCACCAAATTTCTGTGTCAGAACACTCAACGCGCAACCTTCTCTCTCGTGAACATAGAGCGTAAATGGCTTACTGTAGTCAGGAGTACCCAACACAGGAGCTGAACACAGTGCATTTCGTAACTCAGAAAAACTCTCCTGACATTCAGCAGACCATGGCACTGGACTCGGAACATTTTTCCCAGTCAAAGCTACCAACGGTTTTGCCAAAAGAGAAAAATTTGGGATCCACTGCCTACAGTATGAGGTAATACCTAAAAAGGCACGTACTTCTCTCTGTGTGCTAGGAACATTCATCTGTGTAATTGCTTTTATTCTTTCTGGGGTCAACTTCCTTCCCTCCTTTGACAAGAGATGACCTAGGTAGGTCACTTCTTGGCAACAATATTGCATTTTCGAAGGTGACACCCTGTGATTCAAATTAGACAAATGATGCAATAACGAAATTGTAGCTGTTTTGCAAGTTTCCTTGTCATCGGCAGCTACTAGAAGATCATCTACATACTGCACTAAAGCAGAACCAGGAGGAAGTACAAAGGAATCTAACTGACTTTTTAATGCCTAACTGTAAATGGACGGACTCTCACAATACCCTTGTGGAGCACGTTTAAACCTGAAGCTTCGACCTCCTAAAGAGAAGCCGAAAATATCCCTGCTTTCCTCGGCTATCGGAATGCTGAAAAAGGCATTCTTCAAGTCGATAACTGAAAACCATGTGGCTGTAGCAGGAATCAACGTTAACAATGCAGTTATGTCTGGAACTACAGGGAACTGTGGAATCACAATCTTGTTAACCTCCCTAAGATCTATGACAAACCTATATACTGGAGGTTTTGAAGGATCTGTACGTTTCAGAATTGGCAAGACAGGACTGTTACAGACATTCCCTCTAGTTTCTTCTACTACACCTTTCTTGATCAAATCTTGCACAATTAATAAAAGTGCGCGTTCACCTTCACTAGAGATTCTGTATTGTGGAATTCGTGGAAATTTTACATTCGCTTTCAAAGTAACTACATATGGTGGGATTTCTAAAAGACCTACATCATTAGGACCAGTCGCCCAAAGAGTATCAGGGAGAGAACGCAGCTCTGGTGGGAGCGCATCCATCGACAAGTACATTGGAGAGGTGATTCTTTTACCCAACGTAAGCTGTACTCCTTCCGGAGAACAGTACAATGTCGCATATAGGCGTTTTAACAAGTCTAAACCAAGCAGATTTTCATTACAACCTGTCGTCAAAATCAAGGGAGCTTTCAATTGACGGGGTCTAACAGAAATAGACAAAGGACCAGATACGGGGTTGTAAACAGGGGCGCCTGAAAAACCTACTGAAACATTTGTTAAGCCAGACAAAGGTGCGCCAGGGAGTTTCTCATGTATGATAGAACTTTTTGCTGCACCAGTATCCAACAGAAACGGTTCGACTACACCTGATGCTGCTACTGCGACATAAGGCCCACTCTGATCTACTGGAACTGATACTACTCCCTCTCTTTGTCCTTGGCTGTCCTAGTACTCTTTTTGCTGAAACCCTTCATCAGTTTCACAATAGTCTTCAACATGATACTGCTGAGATCTATTTTGCTGAGCAGACTGACTATTTCACTGATCAAAATGGTTAGAAGGGCGATCGTTCGTTTGTGGAGGCATAGCACCTCGTCCTCGACCCCTAGAATTTTGCATATAACCACCACGACCTCTCTGAGCTGCCGCAGCATTATTCTGCGCTAAGACTGGACACTCACTCTTATAATGGCCTTCCTTCTTACAGTATGCACACTGGTTCCACTGGTATTGCGGTCTCTGAGAACCATAATCTGTCCTTTGATATGAACCTTGCTGCGTATTAGTCTGATTCGTGCGAGGCGGATATGCTTGCTGTAAAAGAACTTTAGTTTTTAAATCTTTTGTCTTCTTCTCTGATTTTTCCTTCTCCTCTTTATCCCTATTTTCATAGTACTGGGCAGTCTCAAGTATTTGCGCAGTCGTAGAGACAGCCCACGCACTCTCGGAATCTTTCAATTTATTACTAAGTTCGGGCAACAAATTGTGTACAAATTTATCGACGAATAGTCTCTGTCCTCCTTCTGTGCTCATATCCTGACCACTATGATCCACATAAGTCTCTTCGAACCTTGTGAAAAAGTCGGAAACACTTTCGTCCTTCTTTTGCCTGCATGCGGACAACTTGTCCCAGTTAACGCGCAATGCCGGCATCAGAGTCTTCATTAATTCAATTATTCTACCGGGTAAATTAGCAATTAGAGGTTCGGGTTTGGAACCACCTATTTGCTGACCATCCGCTGCAATTATAGCTGCCCAATCACCACCTAGGGCAACTGGATGATTCTCTTTACGAATTTTAGCCCAAATTGGTTGCGGAACTACATTCCCAAATAACATGTCAATGTCCGCTAGATTCATCACACAAGCCTCAACTGTCTGTGCTAACTCCTTGTAATATCCGGCTGGATTTTTACGCGGATCAGGCAAGGCCTGCTTTACTGCTAATACTTCAGCTCGCTTCCACGGAATGTGTATCCACACTCTCTGGAATTGGGCCGGAGCGGCAACAATACCATTCGGTACATCAGCTTGCACAGCTTCGCGCCAAATTGGAGGAACCTCCCTCATTGGATATTGGCGATTCTGCTTCGTACTACGTTTTTCTAACTCCCTCGGTGAACGAAGGGATGGGTCATTCCTATAACTTAAAATCAGTTCCATCGCTTCTTTTATATTTTGACCAACTATCATACCTGCAGCAAACTCTTTCTGAACATTAATTAATTCTTCTAGATTTGATTCAGAGTCATCCTCTTCCAATTCCTTACGTAAAAGGAAGCACATTTCATCGAACACATATCGTTGTGTCGGTTCTTTCCATTGCATAAATGTATCTAATACATCTCTAGTACTATATCTTCCACTTTTTAAAATCCATCTAAGAGCTGTGGAATCTAATATTCCTCGTTCTTCAGTACTGGGAAGCTGACTACGTCTCTGCACAAAATCAGAGGTAGGAGTCTTAATCAGAGTTTTATAGAAGGGAGATAGAATATTAGAGACAGAATCAGTGATTCTCCGACGAACAGAAAGCGGAGTCATAACACTAGCAGAAGCAGAGAATAAAGTAGCAGTTGGGACAGATAGAACAGGATCAGTAGGAGTAGCGGGCAAAGTAGCCTGTGAACTAGCAGGTGTAAGCGATACAGGTATAGGTAAAGAAGCCGGCAACCCTGGAAGAGGGGGTGCCGAAGGAACATTAATATTGACCACAGGAGGTACAGGAGCTTGATTCAGGGGAGCAGGAGCACCAGGTTGTCCAGCAACCGGTAATTGAACATTCGGTAAAGGTGGAGCCGTAGCACCCTGTGCATACGGTGGGGGTGACCGTAACAAGTAAGACAACAGAGGATCGTTTTCAGGGTCCTCTACTATCTTAGCTGAACTTGATGGCAAGGCAGGATAGCACTTGTCTATCGCTAAATTACGCTCTCTGTTGGCCACCTCCATTGCTTTCTCAGACTCGTTGAGTTGCAGCTGCTTAGCAGACTGTTCTAAAGTCAACTCTTGCTCTTTCTGTTCTTTCTTCAACTTTTTAATTTCTCTCTGTTTAGATTCTTTTTGCCAATAACGAAGAGAATCAAACATTGCCGGCCGGGCTTTCTTCTTGAACAATTTCGTTTCTAAATTATCAAGAA
This sequence comes from Lissotriton helveticus, assembly GCF_964261635.1. Classification (NCBI taxonomy): domain Eukaryota; kingdom Metazoa; phylum Chordata; class Amphibia; order Caudata; family Salamandridae; genus Lissotriton; species Lissotriton helveticus. Next base: position 450,886,324 of record NC_136062.1, read on the forward strand.
CTTGGGGTTCAAAACTACCATGCAGTGGCCAACTAAGGACACCGTCTTTCTGCGTATATCGGACCCATACCTCATTATAAGATATAGGACCCACTCCAAACTTACAATACAGATCATAAAGAGGAGTCCCAATCGGAGGAACCAGACATGAGTCCTCCAACCGGGAATCACTGTTGCAACCAAAACACGACAACATACAATTTTTCCGACTTACCATTTTATAACCCGGAACACAGAACAAACAAAAACACGAACAAAGGTGAGCACTCGAACCAAGAACTTAGGCCTACCAAAGCGAACAAATGTATCGATACCCAAACTAAACCAAATGATTATCGTAACTAGAACAACCAGTGATAATCTTACGAAACCAAACCAAACCAGGAACTAAAAAAGGATTTTATCCTAACAGGAACAACCCTTACGAAGTAACCAACTAGCAACCACTTAATACTTAACTGAGGCACTGAAGACGTCACCAAGGAGAAACCCGTCTCGTCTCGCCGTACTAAGGACTGCACCTCGGGTCCAAGACAGGGCGACGGTCAAGGCAACGGACCACTGCAGCCGTCTGAACGGGAACCCTCGTGGAAGAGAACATCGGGCCACTTTTGCGATATGCCGGGATCGATGAAGTGGGGCGCCTCCCTCAGGAATCTTCACACGAAGCTTCTCGAACTCTTCAGGCTTTTGGACCGGTACCGAATGACGTCGCCCCACGTTGGGCGCCAATTGGAGTTCTGGACTTTTTGGTTCCGTCCAGAGGTGTCAGGGATAACACCCGAAGACCCCGGAGTTCTACCTGTCTCAGTGCACAAATAAACAGAAACACGGGCTTCTCAATGGTGGCGTCAAAGACCAAAGGTTTATTACTGCAGGGACACAGAAGTCACAGAAACTACACACGGGCAGTGTCTAGGAGCCTGTTCGATTTGTACAACGAGGGTTGCTCCTTATATATTGAATATTGGGCTTCAGGCAAAATTCTTTACATGTTAGCACGTTCCAAAACCTTTGTATCTTAAACAATAAATATTTGGCGTTGCACAGGAATCGTCAGCAATATCTGATGCCAAAACATTACGAACGAGGGGTTCCCACTATTCCATCATAATCCCATGTCAACTTTTCATTCAAGACCCGGACCGCCTCATTGTAAATTTCGTTACCTCCCCCTAATAAAGGCCCAGAAGGAAAGGAGCAGAGCCAGGTGCAGAAGATAGAAAAGTAGGATAAAAGATGTTTGTGGGTCGTAAATGGGCAAGGCTACCAGATTCGGCCGCCTAATCATGATCAGGCCAACGAACACGAGAACCAGTATAGCAGGACTGGCCTCAGGCAGTGGAGGCAACTTCTGTCGAGTCATGCGGCCATGGCGTGTTCTGTTCTAAGGTGCACGTGTCGCTAGCAAGGTGAATCTCCGGCTAAAGCCTACGTGTCCTTAGGTGCTAGAGGTCACTGCGTGTCCATTGTCTACGTGAGGGCAAGAAACACAAAATGGCTTCCGTGATCTAAGATGGATGCCATGGGTAGATCAGAAATGTGTTCATAACAGGAGTGCTCTTGCTCGTAGCATAGCGAAAACACCAGGATATGCTAAATGGATCATTTGCGGTTCACTGATACCAAAATTATGTATTTACGACAATGTTGAAAACACGGGTTCAAATTGTCACGGAACCTCACTGTCTGTAAACACTCCAAACAATCATGTGTCATGTGTTGTCATGTGTCATCACGTGTCATGTGTCATGTGATGTCATGTGTCATGTGCTGTTATGTGTCATGTGCTGTCATGTGTCATCATGTGTCATCTTGTGTCCTGTGGTGTCATGTGTCATCATGTAGTGCCATGTGATGTCATGTGTTGTCAGTCATGTGTTGTCATGTGGTGTCATGTGTCATCACGTGTCATGTGTCATGTGGTGTCATGTGTCATGTGGTGTCATGTGTCATGTAGTGTCATGTGACATGACATGTGATGTCATGTGTCATGTGGTGTCATGTATCATGTGATGTCATGAGTCATGTGGTGTCATGTGTCATGTGGTGTCATGTGTCATCACGTGTCATTTGTCATGTGGTGTCATGTGTCATGGGGTGTCATGTGTCATGTATCGTCATGTGTCATGTGATGTCATATGTTGTCATGTGATGTCATGTGTCATGTGGTGTCATGTGTCATGTATCGTCATGTGTCATGTGTCATGTGTTGTCATGTGTCATGTGGTGTCATGTGTCATGTGATGTCATGTGTTGTCAGTCATGTGGTGTCATGTGGTGTCATGTGTCATCATGTGTCATGTGTCATCATGTGGCATGTGGCATGTAGTGTCATGTGTCATCATGTGTTGTCATGTGTCATCATGTGGTGCCATGTGTCATGTGATGTCATGTGGTGTCATGTGTCATCATGTGGTGCCATGTGACATCATGTGTCATGTGATGTCATGTGGTGTCATGTGGTGTCATGTGTCAACATGTGTCATGTGTCATCACGTGTCATGTGGTGTCATGTGTCATGTGGTGTCATATGATGTCATGTGTCATGTGGTGTCATGTGTCATGTGATGTCATGTGTCATGTGGTGTCATGTGTCATGTGGTGTCATGTGTCATCACGTGTCGTGTCATATGGTGTCATGTGTCATGTGGTGTCATGTGTCATGTATCGTCATGTGTCATGTGATGTCATGTATCATGTGTTGTCATGTGTTGTCATGTGATGTCATGTGTCATGTGGTGTCATGTGGTGTCATGTGTCATGTATCGTCATGTGTCATGTGATGTCATGTGGTGACATGTGGTGTCATGTGTCATATATCGTCATGTGTCATGTGATGTCATGTGTCATGTGTTGTCATGTGATGTCATGTGGTGTAATGTGTGTCATGTGGTATCATGTGTCATGTGTCATGTGGAGTCATATGTCATGTGTCAAAAAATTTATTTATCTAGAGGAGCTTAATGTAAGATTACTAAAAGCTTACTGTACTCTGTACCTTTCCGAGCACGAGCTGAATGCTAATTGGCTGTCAACTGTCTGTCAATACTCCAAACCAGAAAGTGTTGGCAGCCATCTTGTGCCTCGGTAGACTGAGGCACAAGAAAGCAGAAAAACAAACATGTAAAACACAAAAAGGGGGCAGGGTAGAAACACCCTGCCCCCTAGGCCTGCTCTGGGTGTTTCACAAGGATCCCAAAGGCCCCATCCCAATATTTTTGGGGGACAAAAACCACGGGGGACGAGTACCATACGAGTCCTGTAAGCTTACTGTAAGCTTACTGTACTCTGTACCTGCACGAGCTGAATGCGGTATCATGTGTCATGTGTCATGTGGAGTCATATGTCATGTGTCAAAAAATGTATATATCTAGAGGAGCTTACTGTAAGATTCCTGTAAGCTTACTGTACTCTGTACCTTTCCGAGCACGAGCTGAATGCTAATTGGCTGTCAACTGTCTGTCAACACTCCAAACCAGAAAGTGTTGGCCGCCATCTTGTGCCTCGGTAGACTGAGAACAAACAAGTAGAACGCAAAAAGGGGGCAGGGTAGAAACCCCCTGACCCCCTAGGCCTGCTCAGGGATGCCACAAGAACCCACAAGGCCCCCCATTTTTTTTTACAAAAACTGCAGAGTACGAGTACTGTACAAGCACAGTAAGCTTACTGTAAGATTACTGTAATCTGTACCTTCCCGAGCACGAGCTGAATGCTAATTGGCTGTCAACTGTCTGTAAACACTCCAAACAATCATGTGTCATGTGTTGTCATGTGGTGTCATGTGTCATGTGTCATGTGGTGTCATGTGATGTCATGTGTCATGTGCTGTCATGTGCTGTCATGTGTCATGTGTCATGTGGTGTCATGTGTCATCATGTGTCATCTTGTGTCCTGTGGTCACATGTGGTGTCATGTGTTATCATGTGTCATCATGTAGTGCCATGTTACGTCATGTGTTGTCAGTTATGTGGTGTCATGTGTTGTCATGTGTCATCACGTGTCATGTGATGTCATGTGGTGTCATGTGTCATCACGTGTCATGTGTGTGTCCTGTATCATCATGTGTCATGTGACATGTGTCATGTGATGTCATGTGTCATGTGTTGTCATGTGATGTCATGTGTTGTCATGTAGTATCATGTGTCATGTGGTGTCATGTGTCATGTATCGTCATGTGTCGTGTCATGTCATGTGTCATGTGTTGTCATGTGTCATGTGTTGTCATGTGTCATGTGTTGTCATGTGATGTCATGTGTCATGTGGTGTCATGTGTCATCATGTGTCATGTGTTGTCACGTGGTGTCATGTGTCAGCACGTGTCTTGTGTCACTTGGTGTCATGTGTCATGAGGTATCATGTGATGTCATGTGTCATGTGGTGTCATGTGTCATGTGTTGTCACATGGTGTCATGTGTCATCACATGTCATGTGGTGTCATGTGTCATGAGGTGTCATGTGGTGTCATGTGTCATGTGTCATCATGTGTCATGTGATATCATGTGTCATGTGATATCATGTGTCATGAGGTGTCATGTGGTGTCATGCATCATCATGTGTCATGTGATGTCATGTGTCATGTGTGTCATGTGTCATCACGTGTCATGTGATGTCATGTGTCATGTGCTGTCATGTGGTGTCATGATGTGTTGTCATGTGGTGCCATGTGATGTCATGTGTCATGTGATATCATGTGGTGTCATGTGGTGTCATGTGTCATCATGTGTCATGTGTTGTCATGTGTCATCACGTGTCTTGTGTCACGTGGTTTCATATGTCATGAGGTGTCATGTGTTGTCACGTGGTGTCACATGTCATCACGTGTCTTGTGTCACGTGGTGTCATGTGTCATGAGGTGTCATGTGGTGTCATGTGTCATGTATCGTCATGTGTCATGTGTTGTTATGTGATGGCATGTGTTATGTGGTGTCATGTGATGTCATGTGTCATGTGGTGACATGTGGTGTCATGTGTCATGTATCGTCATGTGTCATGTGATGTCATGTGTCATGTGTTGTCATTTGATGTCATGTGTTGTCATGTGGTGTCATGTGTCATGTGGTGTCATGTGTCATGTATCGTCATGTGTCGTGTCATGTCATGTGTCATGTGGTGTCATGTGTCATGTGGTGTCATGGGTCATCACTTGTCATGTGTCATGTAGTGTCATGTGATGTCATGTGGTGTCATGTGTCAGGTGTATTGTGGTATCAGTTGTCATGTGGTGTCAGGTGTCATGTGATATCATGTGTTGTCAGTCATGTGGTGTCATGTGTCATCATGTGTTAACATGTGGTGTCATGTGTCATCACGTGTCATGTGTCATGTGGTGTCATGTTTCATGTGGTGTCAAGTGTCATGTAGTGTCATGTGTCGCTTTATGTCATGTGTCATGTGTTGTCATGTCACATCATGTGTCATGTGATGTCATGTGTCATGTGGTGTCATGTGTCATCATGTGTCATGTGGTGTCATCACGTGTCATGTGGTGTCATGTGTCATGTGATGTCATGTGTCATGTGGTGTCATGTGTCATGTGATGTCATGTGTCATGTGGTGTCATGTGTCATGTATCGTCATGTGATATGTGATGTCATGTCATGTGTTGTCATGTGATGTCATGTGTCATGTGATGTCATGTGTCATGTGGTGTCATGTGTCATGTATTGTCATGTGATGTCATGTGTCATGTGTTGTCATGTGATGTCATGTGTCATGTGGTGTCATGTGTCATGTGATGTCATGTGTTGTCATGTGATGTCATGTGGTGTCATGTGTCATGTGATGTCATGTGTTGTCATGTGTCATGTGGTGCCATGTGTCATCACGTGTCATGTGTGTGTCCTGTATCGTCATGTGTCATGTGACATGTGTCATGTGATGTCATGTGTCATGTGTTGTCATTTGATGTCATGTGTTGTCATGTGGTGTCATGTGTCATGTAGTGTCATGTGTCATGTATCGTCATGTGTCGTGTCATGTCATGTGTCATGTGGTGTCATGTGTCATGTGATGTCATGTGTCATGTGTTGTCATGTGTCATGTGGTGTCATGTGATGTCATGTGTCATGTGGTGTCATGTGTCATCATGTGTCATGTGTTGTCACGTGGTGTCATGTGTCAGCACGTGTCTTGTGTCACTTGGTGTCATGTGTCATGAGGTGTCATGTGATGTCATGTGTCATGTGGTGTCATGTGTCACATGTTGTCACATAGGTGTCATCACATGTCATGTGGTGTCATGTGTCATGAGGTGTAATGTGGTGTCATGTGTCATGTGTCATCATGTGTCATGTGATGTCATGTGTCATGTGATGTCATGTGTCATATGTGTCATGTGTCATCACGTGTCATGTGATGTCATGTATCATGTGCTATCATGTGGTGTCATGATGTGTTGTCATGTGGTGCCATGTGATGTCATGTGTCATGTGATATCATGTGGTGTCATGTGATGTCATGTGTCATCATGTGTCATGTGTTGTCATGTGTCATCACGTGTCTTGTGTAACATGGTTTCATGTGTCATGAGGTGTCATGTGTTGTCACGTGGTGTCATGTGTCATCACGTGTCTGGTGTCATGTGTCATGAGGTGTCATGTGGTGTCATGTGTCATGTATCGTCATGTGTCATGTGTTGTCATGTGATGGCATGTGTCATGTGGTGTCATGTGATGTCATGTGTCATGTGGTAACATGTGGTGTCATGTGTCATGTATCGTCATGTGTCATGTGATGTCATGTGGTGTCATGTTTTGTCATGTGATGTCATGTGTCATGTGGTGTCATGTGTCATCATGTGTCATCTTGTGTCATATGGTGTCATGTGTCATCATGTGTTGTCATGTGTCATCATGTGGTGCCATGTGACGTCATGTGTTGTGAGTCATGTGGTGTCATGTGGTGTCATGTGTCATGTGTTGTCATGTGTTGTCATTTGTTATCACGTGTCATGTGTCATGTGGTGTCATGTGTCATGTAGTGTCATGTGATGTCATGTGTCATGTGTTGTCATGTGATGTCATGTGTCATGTGATGTCATGTGTCACCACGTGTCATGTTTCATGTGGTGTCATGTGTCATGTATCATCATGTGTCATGTGATGTCATGTGTCATGTGTTGTCATGTGTCATGTGGTGTCATGTGTCATGTGGTGTCATGTGTCATGTATCGCCATGTGTCATGTATCGCCATGTGTCATGTGATGTCATGTGTCATATGCCATATGATATCATGTGCCATGTGTTGGCATGTGTCATCACATGTCATGTTTCATGTGGTGTCATGTGTCATGTGGTATCATGTGTCATCATGTGTCATGTGGTGCCATGTGATGTCATGTGTCATGTGATATCATGTGGTGTCATGTGTCATCATGTGTCATGTGTTGTCATGTGTCATCACGTGTCTTGTGTCACGTGGTTTCATGTGTCATGAGGTGTCATGTGTTGTCATGTGGTGTCATGTGTCATCACGTGTCTTGTGTCACGTGGTGTCATGTGTCATGAGGTGTCATGTGGTGTCATGTGTCATGTATCATCATGTGTCATGTATTGTCATGTGATGGCATGTGTCATGTGGTGTCATGTGTCATCATGTATCATCTTGTGTCATGTGTTGTCATGTGTCATCATGTGTTGTCATGTGTCATCAAGTGGTGCCATGTGACGTCATGTGTTGTGAGTCATGTGGTGTCATGTGGTGTCATGTGTTGTCATGTGTCATGTGGTGTCATGTGTCATGTGTTGTCATGTGATGTCATGTGTCATGTGGTGTCATGTGTCATCATGTGTCATGTGATGTCATGTGTCATGTGTTGTCATATGTCATGTGGTGTCATGTGTCATGTGGTGTCATGTGTCATGTATCATCATGTCATGTGGTGTCATGTGTCATGTGATGTCATGTGCCATGTGTTGTCATGTGATGTCATGTGTCATGTGGTGTCATGTGATGTCATGTGTCATGTGGTGTCATGTGTCATCATGTTTCATGTGTTGTCATGTGGTATCATGTGTCATCACATGTCATGTGTCATGTGATGTCATGTGTCAAGTGGTGTCATGTGTCATGTGATGTCATGTGTCATGTGCTGTCATGTGTCATGTGGTGTCATATGTCATGTGTCATGTGGTGTCATGTGGTGTCATTTGTCATCATGTGTTGTCATGTGTCATCATGTGATGCCATGACTGACGTGTTGTCAGTCATGTGGTGTCACGTATCATGTGGTGTCATGTGTCATGTGATGTCATGTGTCATGTGTTGTCATGTGATGTCATGTGTCATGTGATGTCATGTGTCATGTGTCGTCATGTGTCATCATGTGTCATGTGGTGTCATGTGTCATGTGGTGTCATGTGTCATGTGGTGTCATGTGTCATGTATCGTCATGTGTCATGTGATGTCATGTGTCATGTGATGTCATGTCATGTGTTATCATGTGGTGTCATGTGTCATGTGATGTCAAGTGTCATGTGGTGTCATGTGTCATGTGGTTTCATGTGTCATGTGGTGTCATGTGTCATATATTGTCATGTGTCATGTGATGTCATGTGTCATGTGTTGTCATGTGATGTCATGTGTCATGTAGTGTCATGTGATGTCATGTGTCATGTGTTGTCATGTGTCATCATGTGTCATGTGTTGTCATGTGGTGTCATGTGTCATCACGTGTCTTGTGTCATGTGGTGTCATGAGGTGTCATGTGGTGTCATGTGTCATGTGTCGTCATGTGTCATGTGATGTCATGTGTCATGTGGTGACAAGTGGTGTCATATGTCATGTATCGTCATGTGTCATGTGATGTCATCTGTCATGTGTTGTCATGTGATGTCATGTGGTGTCATGTATCATGTGGTGTCATGTGTCATGTGTCATGTGGAGTCATATGTCATGTGTCAAAAAATGTATATATCTAGAGGAGCTTACTGTAAGATTACTAAAAGCTTACTGTACTCTGTACCTTTCCGAGCACGAGCTGAATGCTAATTGGCTGTCAACTGTCTGTCAATACTCCAAACCAGAAAGTGTTGGCAGCCATCTTGTGCCTCGGTAGACTGAGGCACAAGAAAGCAGAAAAACAAATGCAAAAAGGGGGCAGGGTAGAAACACCCTGCCCCCTAGGCCTGCTCTGGGTGTTTCACAAGGATCCCAAAGGCCCCCCCCAATATTTTTGGGGGACAAAAACCACGGGGGACGAGTACCATACGAGTCCTGTAAGCTTACTGTAAGCTTACTGTACTCTGTACCTGCACGAGCTGAATGCGGTGTCATGTGTCATGTGTCATGTGGAGTCATTTGTCATGTGTCAAAAAATGTATATATAGGTTGGCTGTCAACTGTCTGTCAACACTCCAAACTAGAAAGTGTTGGCCGCCATCTTGTGCCTCGGTGGACTGAGGCACAAGAAAGCAGAAAAACAAACAAGTAGAACGCAAAAAGGGGGCAGGGTAGAAACCCCCTGACCCCCTAGGCCTGCTCAGGGATCCCACAAGGACCCACAAGGCCCCCCATTTGTTTTTTACAAAAACTGCAGAGTACGAGTACTGTACAAGCACAGTAAGCTTACTGTAAGCTTACTGTAATCTGTACCTTCCTGAGCACGAGCTGAATGCTAATTGGCTGTTAACTGTCTGTAAACACTCCAAACAATCATGTGTCATGTATTGTCAGGTGGTGTCATGTGTCATCACGTGTCATGTGATGTCATGTGTCATGTGCTGTCATGTGTCATGTGTCATGTGGTGCCATATGTCATGTGTCATCATGTGTCATCTTGTGTCCTGTGGTGTCATGTGGTGTCATGTGTCATCATGTAGTGCCATGTGACGTCATGTGTTGTCAGTCATGTGGTGTCATGTGGTGTCATGTGTCATCATGTGTCATGTGTTGTCATGTATTGTCATGTGGTGTCATATGTCATGTGGTGTCATGTGTCATGTGACATGACATGTGATATCATGTGTCATGTGGTGTCATGTGTCATGTGATGTCATGTGTCATGTGTCATCATGTGTCATGTGGTGTCATGTGTCATCACATGTCATGTGTCATGTGGTGTCATGTGTCATGTGATGTCATGTGTCATGTGATGTCATGTGTCATGTGACATGACATGTGATGTCATGTGTCATGTGGTGTCATGTGTCATGTGATGTCATGTGTCATGTGTCATCATGTGTCATGTGGTGCCATATATCATGTGTCATCATGTGTCATCTTGTGTCCTGTGGTGTCATGTGGTGTCATGTGTCATCATGTAGTGCCATGTGACGTCATGTGTTGTCAGTCATGTGGTGTCATGTGGTGTCATGTGTCATCATGTGTCATGTGTTGTCATGTGGTGTCATATGTCATGTGGTGTCATGTGTCATGTGACATGACATGTGATGTCATGTGTCATGTGGTGTCATGTGTCATGGGATGTCATGTGTCATGTGTCATCATGTGTCATGTGGTGTCATGTGTCATCACGTGTCATGTGTCATGTGGTGTCATGTGTCATGTATCGTCATGTGTCATGTGATGTCACGTGTCAGGTGTTGTCATGTGATGTCATGTATCATGTGGTGTCATGTGTCATGTGGTGTCATGTGTCATGTATCATCATGTGTCATGTGTCATGTGGTGTCATGTGTCATGTGATGTCATGTCATGTCATGTGTCATGTGGTGTCATGTGTCATCATGTGTCATGTGTTGTCACGTGGTGTCATGTGTCATCACATGTCTTGTGTCATGTGGTGTCATGTGTCATGTATCGTCATGTGTCTTGTGATGTCATGTGTCATGTGGTCTCATGTGTCATGTGATGTCATGTGTCATATGGTGACATGTGGTGTCATGTGTCATGTATTGTCATTTGTCATGTGATGTCATGTGTCATGTGATGTCATTTGTCATGTGTCATCACGTGTCATGTGTCATGTGGTGTCATGTGTCATCATGTGTCATGTGTCATGTGCTGTCATGTGGTGTCATGTGGTGTCATGTGTCATCATGTGTTGTCATGTGTCATCATGTGGTGCCATGTGACATCATGTGTCATGTGTCATGTGGTGTCATGTGGTGTCATGTGGTGTCATGTGTCATCATGTGTCATGTGTTGTCATGTGGTGTCATGTGTCATCACGTGTCATGTGTCATGTTGTGTCATGTGTCATGTGGTGTCATGTGGTGTCATGTGTCATGTGTTGTCATGTGGTGTCATGTGTCGTCATGTGTCATGTGTCATGTGGTGTCATGTGTCATGTGGTGTCATGTGTCATGTAGTGTGATGTGTCATGTGATGTCCTGTGTCATGTGTTGTCATGTGATGTCATGGGTCATGTGATGTCATGTGTTGTCATGTGTCATCATGTGTCATGTGTGTCATGTGTCATCACGTGTCATGTGTCATGTGATGTCATGTGTCATGTGGTGTCATGTGATGTCATGTGTCATGTGCTGTCATGTGGTGTCATGTGGTATCATGTGTCATCGTGTGTTGTCATGTGTCATCATGTGGTGCCATGTGACATCATGTGTCATGTGATGTCATGTGGTGTCATGTGTTGTCATGTGTCATGTGTTGTCATGTGATGTCATGTGTCATGTGGTGTCATGTGTCATGTGGTGTCATGTGTAATGTATCGTCATGTGTCATGTAATGTCATGTGTCATGTGTTGTCATGTGATGTAATGTGTCATGTGGTGTCATGTGTCATGTGATGTCATGTGTTGTCATGTCATCATGTGTCATGTGGTGTCTTGTGTCATCACGTGTCTTGTGTCACGTGGTGTCATGTGTCATGTATCGTCATGTGTCATGTGATGTCATGTGTCATGTGGTGACATGTGGTGTCATGTGTCATGTATCGTCATGTGTCATGTGATGTCATGTGTCATGTGGTAACATGTGGTGTCATGTGTCATGTATCGTCATGTGTCATGTGTCATGTGTTGTCATGTGATGTCATGTGTCATGTGGTGTCATGTGTCATGTGGTGTCATGTGTCATGTATCATGTGGAGTCATATGTCATGTGTCAAAAAATGTATATATCTAGAGGAGCTTACTGTAAGATTACTAAAAGCTTACTGTACTCTGTACCTTTCCGAGCACGAGCTGAATGCTAATTGGCTGTCAACTGTCAATACTCCAAACCAGAAAGTGTTGGCAGCCATCTTGTGCATCGGTAGACTGAGGCACAAGAAAGCAGAAAAACAAACCTGTAAAATGCAAAAAGGGGGCAGGGTAGAAACACCCTGCCCCCTAGGCCTGCTCTGGGTGTTTCACAAGGACCCCAAAGGCCCCACCCAAAATTTTTGGGGGGACAAAAACCACGGGGGACGAGTACCATACAAGTCCTGTAAGCTTACTGTAAGCTTACTGTACTCTGTACCTGCACGAGCTGAATGCTAATTGGCTGTCAACTGTCTGTCAACACTCCAAACCAGAAAGTGTTGGCCGCCATCTTGTGCCTCGGTAGACTGAGGCACAAGAAAGCAGAAAAACAAACAAGTAGAACGCAAAAAGGGGGCAGGGTAGAAACCCCCTGACCCCCAAGGCCTGCTCAGGGATCCCTCAAGGACCCACAAGGCCCCCCATTATTTTTGTTTACAAAAACTGCAGAGTACGAGTACTGTACAAGCACAGTAAGCTTACTGTAATCTGTACCTTCCCGAGCACGAGCTGAATGCTAATTGGCTGCCAACTGTTGGAGTTCTGGACTTTTTGGTTCCGTCCAGAGGTGTCAGGGATAACACCCGAAGACCCCGGAGTTCTACCTGTCTCGGTGCACAAATAAACAGAAACACGGGCTTCTCGATGGTGGCGTCAAAGACCAAAGGTTTATTACTGCAGGGACACAGAAGTCACAGAAACTACACACGGGCAGTGTCTAGGAGCCTGTTCGATTTGTACAACGAGGGTTGCTCCTTATATATTGAATATTGGGCTTCAGGCAAAATTCTTTACATGTTAGCACGTTCCAAAACCTTTGTATCTTATACAATAAATATTTGGCGTTGCACAGGAATTGTCAGCAATATCTGATGCCAAAACATTACGAACGAGGGGTTCCCACTATTCCATCATAATCCCATGTCAACTTTTCATTCAAGAATAAATTTCGTTACCTCCCCCTAATAAAGGCCCAGAAGGAAAGGAGCAGAGCCAGGTGCAGAAGATAGAAAAGTAGGATAAGAGATGTTTGTGGGTCGTAAATGGGCAAGGCTACCAGATTCGGCCGCCTAATCATGATCAGGCCAACGAACACGAGAACCAGTATAGCAGGACTGGCCTCAGGCAGTGGAGGCAACTTCTGTCGAGTCATGCGGCCATGGCGTGTTCTGTTCTAAGGTGCACGTGTCGCTAGCAAGGTGAATCTCCGGCTAAAGCCTACGTGTCCTTAGGTGCTAGAGGTCACTGCGTGTCCATTGTCTACGTGAGGGCAAGAAACACAAAATGGCTTCCGTGATCTAAGATGGATGCCATGGGTAGATCAGAAATGTGTTCATAACAGGAGTGCTCTTGCTCGTAGCATAGCGAAAACACCAGGATATGCTAAATGGATCATTTGCGGTTCACTGATACCAAAATTATGTATTTACGACAATGTTGAAAACACGGGTTCAAATTGTCACGGAACCTCAGACCCTCCTTTTGTCCTTACGTAGGCAATTACTCTATGTCCGAGTCTATCTCTATGCTCATCAGGTCAGTGACATGATGTTGCATCATCATTCTTTCTCGCGCCTTTTCTCCGAACGCAGGTGGTTTTCTGAAGCATGTTGCAGCACAAAGACTACACAAAGCGGGACCACACCGGATAATCAGGCAACCTGAGAACAGAAATACTAGGATGACACCAATGACCATCAGAACCTTCCATCCCCACGCTGATACCAGAGTCCAAAACCACTCCATGAAGGACCAGTTTCCCTTGTCTACGTGTATAGAGTCGGAAATCTTGTGTAGCTTAGAGATTGCTTCATAGACTGTTGGAGCATTATTGGGAGTAAAAACACAGCAGCTTGATTGGATCATTCTGCATACCCCACCTCGATCGGCAAGTATTACGTCTAGAACCATACGGTTCTGCAACGTCATGAGACGATCCGCCTGAAGCTCAGCTGTCAAGTTACTAAGGGCACCAGCAGTTTCTGTAATAGTAGATTCAACTACCCGTGTTAGCTGACGTAGGTTTCTACTATTGGCCATAGGCCCCCAAAACGGAAGGAAACCTTTGAAGAAGTCTCCAGCTTCCTGACCAGCGGTATCTTCCTTGCTGAAGACACCTCTTGCTACTCTGGTCTTGTGATAATCTGAAGAAGCAGTGTATGTCGGAGGCAACAATCGAGCAATATAACATGAACCTGAGAAGTCAGCAGGCAGCCATGTATACGCTCTGTCTTGACAGATGAAGTAAGTACCCCTAGCAGTAAGGAAGGCAGGGGAAGAGTTAGACGGGAACACGTAAGTTTCAACGCACTCACTCCTCCCTAGCTGAGCTCTCGGATTTCTCCCATTTCCTTGCAAACAGACCTGACCTCGGTGAGGCACGACCCAGACTGGTGTGGAGCTTTTACGCTTGCTTTCTCCCAAACTAAGGCGATACTCTGTAGAGTTCCAACTCAAATATACCCGTAATTCATCTCTAGGGTAAGATGGAGTATTATTGACGTCTTTAATCATGTCAATAATTCCCTGGACTAAAGCTTTGTTGGCTGAGTTGTATTTAGTGGAACGTGGTGGACGCGGAGGATAGGTCTCAAGGGCATAGGCAAAGATGGTCTGAAATGCCTGAAATGATCCATTATAGCTAAAAGGCAAGACTAGATAGGGAATGCCTTTATCCATAGTGTGGGGTATCAAGCCACACACCCAGCAGTCTGTAGTATTAACTACCAGTTGGTGTTGATGCAAGAGCTGTACAAATGTATTGTTAATAAATTCTGAGCGTCGAGTTTGTTCGTGTTCAGGAAACGAGTGAAAAGAATGCATAGAAGAAACAGTAGAAGTAGCAGGATCAAGGGGAGGTACTGTAGTTACCGGCATAAAAATCAAATGCGCACCAAAGACGATTCCACCCACCAACGTTATCAAAACAATTAAAAACGTAACTGCACATTGCATTAGAAAGCATTTGCTGTGAAGTATTCTGTACAGTCTATTTCTGCGAACATAAATTACATTCTGTCGTTGCAGCTCAGGAAGCTCCATCTTCTACAATCCGCTCGCGACCACTGATGATGTGTACGTAGATGAAAATGCCTCTATCAGCCCTGGGAGTTCCCAGAACTAACAGAAACATCGACCTTGTGTCTGACCCCCGCAGATTCAACTAGGCACACAGCCACGACCCTACGGCTACCCAGACGGCAAGGCAATTTTTAAAACAACAAAACAATAGCAAACTTCCTGGCTGGAGGTAATGTATCAAAAAAAAATTCAAATGTGAAAATAGGCAGTTTCCTGCTTTATTTGTCCATATTGCGAGATCGTAAATTGTATCTCAGTTTTGCAGGAGCTGTCTGATCTGGAAACAATGTATTTTCAGCCGACGTTGCAATGTTCACGTTCGCAGATGGCAAATGTTCTTTTGATGCAGATGGCAAATGTTCAGGGTTCAAAAGAGCAGTTTCAGGAGGAGAGCCAGAGTTTGATGTATCAGTGATCAGTTCTGCATCGCTAAAAGGGATGAAACTGGGTATTTGTTCTGCTTCAGAGGCACCGATTCCTTTCTTCACCCAGTTGTCGTAAGGAAGTGGCAGGGGCACACGTTTGACGTGTGTCGTGTGTATCCAATTCTTCCGTCCGGCCACACGAATAGCAGTTCTCGTCGTCAATAACACCTGGAAGGGGCCAACGAATCTGGGCTGAAGATTTTTCGTTCTTGCAAAATTTCTAATGACGACTTGATCCCCAGGTTTCAGCTGATGACCTGGACTCTCCGGTGGCTTTGGCAATGCATCGAAAACCTGTTGGTGAATAAGGCTCAATTTAGCAGGCAAGTCGAAAAGGTAATCAATCAACATTGGATATTCCAGCTGTCTAAATTCTTTTGGCCTAGGCACCCCCCAAACATTGGCGGGACGACCAAAAACTATTTCGTATGGACTAAGCCCTACTCTAGAATGTACAGTTGCTCTTGTTGATAACAAAGCCAAGGGTAGTGCATCTGGCCAGGACAAACCTGTGGATGCCTGTATTTTAGCGAGTTTCAGCTTGAGGGTGCCATTGTAACCCTCAACTAAACCAGCAGACTGGGGATGGTTCGCACTGTGGAACTTTTGTTTAATCCCTAAACCGGCACACACACTCTGCATAACTTTCCCTACGAACTCACTTCCGTTATCTGACCATACAATCCGTGGCATGCCATACCTAGGGAAGTATTCCTTGAGAAGAATTTTGGCAGTGGACAAAGCAGTATTGTCCTTCAGTGGATATGCTTCGATCCATCTGGAGAAAGCACAAACTACCACTAGGACGTACTTTAGATTGTTGCAACGATCCATGTGAATGAAGTCTAACTGAATCACTTCAAAGGGGCAAGAAGGAGGAGCGAAGTGACCTGCAGGTGTGGGGATTCCCTTGCCAGGATTATGCATCAGGCATACCATACAATTTCTCACCACTCTCTCTGCACACTTACTAATCCCATCATTCTTCCAGACTGAAGCCAACATCTTACAAATCCCTTTAGAACTGATATGCGCTGCTCCATGTGCCATCGTTACTACTGCAAGCACATACGCATCAGGCAACATCCAACGCTGTTGTTCCGACAAGTCAATCCAACACCCACTCGAGTCCAATTTACCCGTGCTCTCTTTCCATGCAAGTTTTTCCTCCTCAGTCGCCTCTTTCTGAATTTCTTTCACATTTCCACTGTGTCCTCACACATTCCAGACTCAGAAATCCATCTTGCAGACGTTGCAACATACATTCTACTCATCATATTTCTAGCTGTCTGTTTAGCAGTCTCATCAGCAAAAGCATTCCCACGACCAACGTCATCCGTGATTGCTTTATGAGCGCTGCACTTCACAATCGCATCTTCAGTCGGCAAGGTTAGAGATTCCAACAAGTCATTAACTAGCTGACCATGTTGAATCTTAGTCCCATGGGACGTAATGAAACCTCTCTCTTTCCACAAACGGCCAAAACTATGGGCCACGCCGAACGCGTACTGACTATCTGTGAACACATTCACTCTCTTTCCCTTAGCTAAAACACACGCTCTCGTTAGCGCAATTAATTCCGCAGCTTGGGCAGAATTCTGACTCACTCTTGCAGTCTCCACAATCGTACTCAAAGTCGTTACTGCATAGGCAGCAGTTACATCACCATTCTCCAATTTAAAACAAGACCCATCAACATACAACGTGTCATCCGGGTCTGACAACGGAGTGTCTTTAAGATCAATTCGTCCTTTTGTCTCCTCCTCGGTTCTAAAGCAACAGTCATGTGGTTCGGAATCACTCGACTCTTGACTAGTCGGCAACAATGTTGCTGGATTCAATACATTGCATCTTTTGATCTGAATATGACTCGCTAGCAGTGTCAGCTTATAGCCAGATAATCTAGCACTGGTAAGGTGTTGCGTCTTAGTTCGGTTCATGAGTGTGTCCACAGCATGAGGAACCATAACCACTAGCATGTTGTTCATGACCAAACCAGCAGATTGTCGAATGGAAGCCGCAGCTGCCGCTGTAGCTCTCAAACAACTAGGCAACGCTCTAGCTACCGGATCTAATATTGATGAAAAATACGCACAAGGGCGTTGTTTATCACCAAATTTCTGTGTCAGAACACTCAACGCGCAACCTTCTCTCTCGTGAACATAGAGCGTAAATGGCTTACTGTAGTCAGGAGTACCCAACACAGGAGCTGAACACAGTGCATTTCGTAACTCAGAAAAACTCTCCTGACATTCAGCAGACCATGGCACTGGACTCGGAACATTTTTCCCAGTCAAAGCTACCAACGGTTTTGCCAAAAGAGAAAAATTTGGGATCCACTGCCTACAGTATGAGGTAATACCTAAAAAGGCACGTACTTCTCTCTGTGTGCTAGGAACATTCATCTGTGTAATTGCTTTTATTCTCTCTGGGGTCAACTTCCTTCCCTCCTTTGACAAGAGATGACCTAGGTAGGTCACTTCTTGGCAACAATATTGCATTTTCGAAGGTGACACCCTGTGATTCAAATTAGACAAATGATGCAATAACGAAATTGTAGCTGTTTTGCAAGTTTCCTTGTCATCGGCAGCTACTAGAAGATCATCTACATACTGCACTAAAGCAGAACCAGGAGGAAGTACAAAGGAATCTAACTGACTTTTTAATGCCTAACTGTAAATGGACGGACTCTCACAATACCCTTGTGGAGCACGTTTAAACCTGAAGCTTCGACCTCCTAAAGAGAAGCCGAAAATATCCCTGCTTTCCTCGGCTATCGGAATGCTGAAAAAGGCATTCTTCAAGTCGATAACTGAAAACCATGTGGCTGTAGCAGGAATCAACGTTAACAATGCAGTTATGTCTGGAACTACAGGGAACTGTGGAATCACAATCTTGTTAACCTCCCTAAGATCTATGACAAACCTATATACTGGAGGTTTTGAAGGATCTGTACGTTTCAGAATTGGCAAGACAGGACTGTTACAGACATTCCCTCTAGTTTCTTCTACTACACCTTTCTTGATCAAATCTTGCACAATTAATAAAAGTGCGCGTTCACCTTCACTAGAGATTCTGTATTGTGGAATTCGTGGAAATTTTACATTCGCTTTCAAAGTAACTACATATGGTGGGATTTCTAAAAGACCTACATCATTAGGACCAGTCGCCCAAAGAGTATCAGGGAGAGAACGCAGCTCTGGTGGGAGCGCATCCATCGACAAGTACATTGGAGAGGTGATTCTTTTACCCAACGTAAGCTGTACTCCTTCCGGAGAACAGTACAATGTCGCATATAGGCGTTTTAACAAGTCTAAACCAAGCAGATTTTCATTACAACCTGTCGTCAAAATCAAGGGAGCTTTCAATTGACGGGGTCTAACAGAAATAGACAAAGGACCAGATACGGGGTTGTAAACAGGGGCGCCTGAAAAACCTACTGAAACATTTGTTAAGCCAGACAAAGGTGCGCCAGGGAGTTTCTCATGTATGATAGAACTTTTTGCTGCACCAGTATCCAACAGAAACGGTTCGACTACACCTGATGCTGCTACTGCGACATAAGGCCCACTCTGATCTACTGGAACTGATACTACTCCCTCTCTTTGTCCTTGGCTGTCCTAGTACTCTTTTTGCTGAAACCCTTCATCAGTTTCACAATAGTCTTCAACATGATACTGCTGAGATCTATTTTGCTGAGCAGACTGACTATTTCACTGATCAAAATGGTTAGAAGGGTGATCGTTCGTTTGTGGAGGCATAGCACCTCGTCCTCGACCCCTAGAATTTTGCATATAACCACCACGACCTCTCTGAGCTGCCGCAGCATTATTCTGCGCTAAGACTGGACACTCACTCTTATAATGGCCTTCCTTCTTACAGTATGCACACTGGTTCCACTGGTATTGCGGTCTCTGAGAACCATAATCTGTCCTTTGATATGAACCTTGCTGCGTATTAGTCTGATTCGTGCGAGGCGGATATGCTTGCTGTAAAAGAACTTTAGTTTTTAAATCTTTTGTCTTCTTCTCTGATTTTTCCTTCTCCTCTTTATCCCTATTTTCATAGTACTGGGCAGTCGCAAGTATTTGCGCAGTCGTAGAGACAGCCCACGCACTCTCGGAATCTTTCAATTTATTACTAAGTTCGGGCAACCAATTGTGTACAAATTTATCGACGAATAGTCTCTGTCCTCCTTCTGTGCTCATATCCTGACCACTATGATCCACATAAGTCTCTTCGAACCTTGTGAAAAAGTCGGAAACACTTTCGTCCTTCTTTTGCCTGCATGCGGACAACTTGTCCCAGTTAACGCGCAATGCCGGCATCAGAGTCTTCATTAATTCAATTATTCTACCGGGTAAATTAGCAATTAGAGGTTCGGGTTTGGAACCACCTATTTGCTGACCATCCGCTGCAATTATAGCTGCCCAATCACCACCTAGGGCAACTGGATGATTCTCTTTACGAATTTTAGCCCAAATTGGTTGCGGAACTACATTCCCAAATAACATGTCAATGTCCGCTAGATTCATCACACAAGCCTCAACTGTCTGTGCTAACTCCTTGTAATATCCGGCTGGATTTTTACGCGGATCAGGCAAGGCCTGCTTTACTGCTAATACTTCAGCTCGCTTCCACGGAATGTGTATCCACACTCTCTGGAATTGGGCCGGAGCGGCAACAATACCATTCGGTACATCAGCTTGC